>NC_136058.1:146367303-147702597 GCF_964261635.1 Lissotriton helveticus | reverse complement strand
TGTACACACTTCTGTACAGACTACAGACTCAGAGTAATTTTATTGTAAGGATTAATTGCGGCCACGATGCGGGTCCATGTGGCTGGTGGGGCTACGCCCCTACGCCCCAATGGACGCACCGCGGCAGAAATTAGGGCATACTTTGAATCCCATTGCACCGATCTAAGCCGGTAGTAGAAATTGAGGAAGCAACTTCCTGCCCAGCACTGCTTGGCCATGGTGAATTCTAGTCTCACTGGGGCTGGAGCTGTATTTTTTGGCAGGTGCAGGGCTGATTTAAAGATTCTTGTGAGTAGTTTGTCAACCGGCCCGATTTCTTTTCCTTGAGAAACTTTACTGCCATAAATTGGAGTAGGGCCGATTTCTGCCTTCATTACCTTGAGCAGCGGGTCGAGGCTGGGGCCTTTCTTGTTGCTTCTGAGTAATAGACGTGAAGGCGTACAGTAGGCTGGAGCCCTTAGTGTTGGTCGAGTGAATGTGGTGAGTGAAAGACCACCTGCTGTCTAAGAAGACTCCCAAGTATTTGTAATCTTTGCTGTGTTCTAGGACATCGCTATTAAGATTCCACTTATTTGTCAAGCTAGATTTTAGACTAAAGGCTACTGTTTTGGTTTTAGATTGGTTAATGCCAAGCATGTTTGCTGCTGTGTAGTCCTGAAGCGTTGATAATAATCTTCGTAGACCTATCTTTGTCTGGCTGAGGAGCACTAAGTTTTCTGCGTATAATAGATGAGTCATTCTTTTCCCTCCAAGCTTGGGGGGTGGCAATTTGCTTAGTTGAGGTGGTTGGACATGTCTGCTACATAAAGGTTGAAGAGCAAGGGTGCCAACACGCAGTCTTGCTTTAGGCCAGAGTTTGTTTGAATCCTCCTTGATACGCAGCGACTGTCCCCCAGCTTTATCTGCACCCAGGTATTCGAGTGTAGGTTTAATATTGCCCTCGGCAAGATGTCCTTTAGGCCATAGTCCCGTAACTTGCACCACAGCCGACTTCTAGAGATGCTATCAAACGCGGCCTTAAAGACCAAAAAGCAGGTGAAGAGTGTTCCTTTCCATCTAATAGCTTTGTCACACATTAGGGAAAGAGTCATTAGATTTGTAGTGGTGCCGCACCCCTAAAGCCACACTGATTGACGGGGATAATCTCCAGTTCTTTCATCCATATTTTGAGGTCGTCGAGGAGCAGGCGTGCATATATCTTGGCATCGTTGTCGATTAGTGTAATCAACCAATAGTTACAGGGACCTGATTTAGAGCCTCATTTAAAAGTTGATTGAAGAATGGAGCCTCTCAATGAGTCTGGAATGGTGTTAGCTGCTAGGCAATACTTGAACAGTGGAGTTGATATTTCGGACCATAGTACAGGTTCAGAGTCAAACAAAGATATGGGAAGCCCGTTGGGGCCAGGGGCACAATCTTTCTGTGACCGTCTTGCTGGTGCATCCCTCTTCCATGTTTTTGATGATCATGACAGAAGTTGGTGTGCCAGATAAGTAGCTTACGTTCTGGTTAGAGGATGGTTTTCTTGGCAGTGTGCTGGGAGGCAATGGACATGTCGAATGTGTGGAGAAGTGAACCGTAAGATAATAGGCCTACTTAGGCTCCGAGATGTTTGCACTCACGGTTCTTCTGGGACCAACTGTGATGCGGTTGATTAGTGACCAAAATGTTTTTGTGTTTTTTACCTTGCTGGCTGTTAGGAGTTGCAGTCAAAAGTCCTCATTTTTTCCCCTTCTGACACGCCAAATGGCTTCCGTAAACTGTAATCGTGCTTTGCTCAGGCTGTGTCTGGCTGAAATTGAGGATGTTTGTTTTACAAGGGCTTGTAGTTTGCGGTTAACGTTTCTTCTCAGCATCTTTAAATTTCCCGTCAGTCAGTTTAATTGAGTTTGGGCGCATACATGACAATAGTTTGCCTTGGAAGTCCCGCAGGATTTGTTCTATGAGGTTTGCCTTCTATTAGTGCCTTCTTTAGAAGGTCTTGTATTCATATCAATATTTCTTGCCCGATTTAATTAACCCATTTTAGCCGCTTTAGAATTTCTGTCACCACACCAATCCTCGTGCAGTAATAACAGGTCCAAGTCTTTCCAAGGTGTCAAGGGTTCATTGTTATCGGTTTTTGTTAGAGTGCCTGGATGTTCCAGGAGCTTAGGATACAATTTGCCTTGTGTGTTTGTTTCCGAACTACCGCTGTTGTAGTTTGTCAGATTCCTGTTCTGGTTTGTAGGGCAGTTGAGAGCCAGCCCCAACTAGCATGGGGTAACGTTATCCTGCTGCGGGTTTGACCTCTGGACTGGGTTTTGTTTCTTGATGACTGAATTCCTAGATGAACAGTGCAGGTGAAAGCAGTGGTAATTTTGGGGCTTTGGGAGGAGGAAGGGTGTCAGAAACTAAAGCAAAAGGCAGCAGGAATGCCTGAAACAAGGAAAGACTAGAAAAATGGGTGCCATTGAGGCTGATGGAAGGCCAGCTCCTTGCTCCCTACAATATTACTATTTCGAAGTTATTTCATATGTATTTCTTGTTCATGCGGGCAGATAAAGTGTTTAGAAAAATTGATAACTAACACAAAGCACTCAGAAAAAAATAAGAGGTAATGGTATGAAGAAACACTTGATAAATCTGTGCAAAAAAATAAATATCTGTTAAATAAATGGTACAGACCAACGTTATCAGGTTTATTGGATCTTGAATACTGATTCCTATGTTCCTACCCTCAAATCTCTTACTTACACATTACTTGAGGTGTAGTCTTCCAGGTAAGCAGTCCAGCAGAGTGTCAGTCCTTGATGGAGCACAGCAGTTCTTCTGACAGAGTCCAGTTGTAGGTTCAGAAGTGTCTGATTTGGTGGGGTCAGAGACCCAGTATGTAACCCAAATGTGCGTTTGAAGTGGGGATGACTTTAAAGAAGAGTCTTTGATGTGCATACTGGTCTTTTCCACCCAGCCCTGGCTCTAGACTATACGTAGGGGATAATCAGCCCTTTGGGAGGGAAACAGGACACTGCCTATTGAGGTGTAAGTGTCAGCTCCCCCTCCCTTCCTGCTCAAGTAGGGCCATCAAAATGCAGATGAGTATGCAGAAACACCTAACCTTCCTGTGTTTGTGGCTATCTAGAGTGAGTGCCCAGAGTGTAGCTGTCCCCCACCCCAGACATGTATTGGAAACAAGCTGCAGGCAGCACATAGAGCAGTAAGAGCAAAGAAATGTACACTTTTCAAAAGTGGCATTTCTAAAATAGTAATGTTAAGTCCAACTTTCCAATAAAGAGTTTTTATCATTACCATTCCAAAGATATAAAACATGATGCATTCACTCCTTTCCAATCAGGAATTACATCTTAAAAGTGTATTAAGGAATTCCCAATGTTAACCTATGAGAGGATTAGGCCTCACAGTAGTGAAAAACGAATTTGGGTGTTTGTCACTACCAGGACATGCACACGTTATACATGTCCTACCTTTTACTTACACAGCACCCTACCTTACTGGCTACCCTGGACCTACCTTAAGGAGGACTTATGTGCAATAAAAGAGAAGTTTAAGGCTCGGCAAGTAGATTTAAATGCTAAGTTGAAGTGGCAGTAAACTGCACACACAGGTCCTGCAATGGGAGGCCTGAGTCAGGTTTGAGAGGCTGATTGTATGGGTGACACAAACAGTTCTGCAGGCCCACTAGTTTCATTTAGGTTACAGGCCCTGGGTATATGGTATACTACTTTACAAGGGGCGTATAAGTAAACTAAATATGCCATTTGTGTATACACCAATATTGCAATGTTTAGGAGAGGTAAGTAGGCTGAAACTTTGGGGGAAGCGCACCCTAAGGATTATAGGTCTTACAGGCCCATCAAAAGAAGTAAAATAGAGAGAAATTTATGTCTTCACAGAAACCCAAAACATGGAGAGACAGAGATGGACTATTAACTTAGCTTTTTGTCCATCACTAAAGGCCTGATATAGATTTGGGTGGACAGGTTTTCCACCGCAGCTGTGACGGAAATCCCATCCGCTGAAATATAAATCCCATGGGATATTATGGGATTTCTATTTCGGCGGATGGGATATCTGTCACTGTTGTGACGGAGTAACCCATCCGCTAAAATATGAATCAGGCCAAAGTGTCACTTACTCCAGGAAATTCAAGAGTGAGGCACTCCTAAACCAGGGTTTGGCCTAGAGACACTGTAAGGTGAAACTATAGCATTCTTAAACAGTTAAGCCTCCCCATGTGTTAAAATTAGTTTATTTGGGGTAAGGTTTAATAATGTTTTGGCCTGAAAGAGAAATGGCAACACAAAGAGTATGGAGAGTCATAGATAAAGAGAGGAGGCAATTTACACAAGTTTGTGGATGGTAAAATGTACATACCTCCATATAAGTTATCGTACAAGAGAAAGGTTATTCAGAATGAGCCAGAATGTGTGTGTTGGTGAAATAGGAAACAAAAGGGCACATTTACAATCCCCTATCCCCACCACAACCTCACTTTCAGTGACGTTGTGATGACAATAGGGGCCTTGCCTTCTTCACAAGGCAGTGTTAAGCCACTTAACGTGCCTTAACGCTGCCTTGCAAATAAGGCATCCTTTCACACTGTATTTAGCGGAAAGGGGAGGGGGGAATGGGTGTTGTGGTGGGCGTTCCACCACAACACCCATTTATTTTTACACTGCTCCCTATTTACAAGGGCACCACACATAGAAGTTACAAATCACCATTTAAGATTGTTTATGTGCAGGAAGGGGGACCTTCTTTCGCATAAAGAGTCTTCCCCTCAGCCCAGGCACCCTTGCACCACAGTGCAAGCATGCCTGCATTGGCACTAGGCAGCTAAAGTTAGCGCCAGCACAGGGGGAAATACATATTGAAGTAAATATGGTGTAGCCCTGCGTTTCTAAAGTGACAAACGCAGCTTAACGACACACTTCTCCACTTTATTGTAAATGTGCACCAAAGTGTGAAGAATGTTAACATAGATAATGTAAAAAGAGATAAACATTGTCGAAGTGTCTGGCTCTAAGGTGCTAATGAGCACAGAGATTTGCTTTTGCCCATGTTAAAATTGTAAAGCCAGACCTATTGGCTTTGCTAATGCTCTGGCTTCGCTTATAAGTGCCAAGCTAAATTGCAGTGGAGAAAGGGATACCCGTCAGCACAGCTGGGAGCAAGATGTGGGGGTTAAATTCATCCGAGGTTAGAGAGGATTTTGGAAAGGCGGCCAGTGGATGTGGGGGTGTCTGGCACTGAAGCTAAAGTGCAGAGCGCTGGTCAAATGGCAGCAGAACTGCTAAGAGAAAAAGAGAGAGGTGGGGGTTACCTGTGAAATAATGCTAAAGGCGATGTAGGCCAGCAACATTTGCTTATGGTGTCAGAGATCTCTTTCTCAACAAAACAGGAAGAGATGTTATGAGAGGAATGAGCGGACATCTTGGAGACTTGCCATACCAACTAGAAAATAACAAGAGGTCCTACTGTGGCCATATTAGGATAAACCACAGGTCTAGGGCTGATCATAATGACAAACGCCAATTAAAAAAACAAACAGAGAAATAACAAAGCCATCACAGAAGTGTGGCTTGCAAGATCAAAAACAACCACTCAAAAGAACTGCACTAAAAACAAACATATATACATATATATATATATATACAAATATTTATTTGGAATAAGATACACACACATTTAAGCACGCTGTCATACTTGCAACCACTTTTCAATAACATAATTTAAAAAAATAAGTAATTTTTACAACTGTATAGAGAATTGACAGCTTTATTCACATCATACTCCAATTAGGCACTCATCACATGAAATGTATTGTTTTTAGTAGGGAAAGCCTTCTTTTCAAGATCACTTCTCCATTGATTAAATAGTCTTTGTTTTGGGAAACAACACACCCCATGCATTGCAATGGAAGCACTCACTAGGAGGGTGGGTGATGCACCACACAGCCAGTGGCACAGTGGTAAGAGGAAATGAATCTCTCAAGCCCTCTCTCTGTACAGCTTTACTAATCCATGTATGCATACATACACACATGTTGTCAAACAGTTAAAGCTATCTATAGCCAGACACATAAAGGGAGGATGTGTGTTAAAAGGAAAGTACACAGACATGGACTGTAGTAAAATATCTCTCGATAAAGTGCTAATTTAACTATACAGAGCACAACCACCGTGATCTTAAACCTTGCCAACAGGCGGCTGCCTGCAATGTGCTGAGGCACAGAGGTATTCTGCAGGAGGACTGTCATTTCAAGAACCCAGGTCTTTAGTGGCGACCTCATCGAAAGAAAGAACAGCACTGCACTGCCTTGGGTATTTTATTTAATAATTCACTAGTGAAGCAACCGAATCTCAGTACGGTTGGTCACCGGCCTTAATTAAGTAGAAATCAAACTAATTTCACGGCCTTTGGCTTTCCACTGATTCAATGTTTCTCAAGCAACGCTTGTTAGGGGGGCATGCTATGACTGACTCACAAAAGCTATTCTCCAGAATCTTCTCCCATCAGGACAAGTCTATGATCTCACAGTGCTAACAAATGTGTGATCAAACCCATCCGGTCTTTGAACAAACCACGCAGAAGCTCTTGTGAACAGGAGGAAGGGTGTCAGAAACTAAAGCAAAAGGCAACAGGAACGCCTGAAACAAGGAAAGACTAGAAAAATGGGTGCCATTGAGGCTGTTCAACTGGAATGCCAGCTCCCTGCTCCCTATAATATTACTATTTTGAAGTTATTTCATATGTATCTCTTGTTCATGCGAGCAGATAAATGGTTTAGAAAAATCGATAAATAACACAGAAGCACATAGAAAAAAATAAGAGGTAATGATATGAAGAAACACTTGATAAATCTGTACAAAAAAAGAAATAAATATCTGTTAAATAAATGGTACAGACCAACTTTATCAGGTTTATTGGATCTTGAATACTGATTTTTGAAGGTATTCCTATGTTCCTACCCTCAAATCTCTTACTTACACATTACTTGAGGTAACAGGTCACAAATCATCACACCTTGATGCGATGGTCCAAATCGAAATCCCCCTCTCCTTTTTCAAATCGGTTAGCACCCCAAAACATGGGAGTCAATAACTGATCAATGGCTTACAAATTGAATTAAGGTGGCAACCTATGATACCAATTTCCAATTTAGAAAGAAAACACTCCTCTATCAAATTGAGAAACGGAAATAAATTCTAAACCCATTTGTGATACCGAAAAACTTCTCTGAAAATCAAAATGGATTTAGTAAATAAGGAAAACTGATTAAGCGATTGCATACCCTGTAATGAAGTTATCTGTAGGCTTTTGAACCACTAAATCACATAATACGTCTGGCCATTAATCTCCTTGGGGCCTGTTCATAAAAGCATTTTAGAGTACATCAAGAGTTACTCCCGTAATACTCATTTACTTACTCTCACATAGCTTGTGAATTGGCCACAATACATCTAAAATAGGAATAAAATAGGACTATTCAGGGAATTTTTTTAATGTACAGTTAGTACAAATAGAAAGGACTGTGCCCTTTTTGCACTTTTGCTATTAGGCAGTTGGAAGGGTACTGCTGTAGTACTTCTTCACATTCTTAGAAATATTGATGATTTGGTCTTAATAAGTCGGTCCCCAATTGGATTACAACATTTCCTAGACACCACCAACACATTTTCAATAAACAATGCATTAGGAATGAACTGAAACAAATCCAAAGTAATGTCAGTGAATAACAACAAAACAAAGAAACTGGCATGGTTCTTGGACGGACATAGGCTGGATTGAGTCACCAACTATAAATACCTTGGCGTATTATTAGACAGTAGAGGCTCGTTCAAACCCCAACTAGAGGCTATAACACGGAAGGCCACAACATTCTACTTCTCAATGAAGCCGTTGAAGAAAGTTCTCCCTGATCGATCACTGGACCCCTCCTACAGGTGATCAGAGCACATTTACAGCCTATGCTCACATACGGTAGTGAACCCAGGCAAGGGAAAGACTCAAGCGCTCTAGACAAAATAATCAGCAGAGCGTACAGGGCAATTTTCCATCTGTCGAACTACGTGTCCCCTGCCCAAATCCGCCTCGAATTCGGTCTCCAGAAACAAACGGTGGAGAGAAGAGGCGCTTACATAAAAAGCTGGCGCAAAATCAAAGGTGGGGAGCAAGAATCCCTAAACGCCCACCTCTGGACTGAACTGTCAACACAATCGAACTCACCTGCTAAGAAGTATCTACTGGAATCATTGGAATACCTAGAATTAACAAACCTCTGGGAGTCTGGGAGTCTGTGATTGACAATAATAGCTTCAAAAAGGTGGTAACAAAAGTAACTAAACTGATATCGTCCATTGAAGACAAAGAAACCTTGGCCAATAGGGCACATGGATGGGCTGTGCTGCAAGACTACAAAGCTAAGAAACCGCAGGAATACCTGAAAACTGGTCTTACGCGGAAGACAAAAGACAAATTTCTAAACTTGCGCTTCGGCGTTGTTCCAATTCTACCTCATTTGGCACCTTGGAAAAGGAGATCAGAAGACCACCTTTGCCGTCTCTGTGGATCAGGGAAAGAGGATTTAATACATATAATCTGTATCTGCCCTAACCTGATGGACGTAAGGCATGCCCTACTTCGAACACTATGGAACTGAAAAGGCATAACAAGCTGCAGGCAAGCCGTGATGACATGCTTTAAACCTGAAGAGGTCCAGCTAAATTGCAGACTGACAAAGTTCTTTTACATCGTGGCCATAAGACTTACAGAGCCAACCACAAGGTACAGCGAAAAACAGCATGTAACAGCTTGCTAATCAAATAAAGGAACAGTCTGCTAAGGATCCGGTCAAGCCAAATCATGTACCAGCACACTGATCCACACATTTTAAACTAAGAGAAGGACTACACAGACATTGCAAACAAGAATGATGACTTCACAGAGTTTTTAAACAACCTTTTCTTCCTTTTTAATAACATATGTGTAACCAAGCCCGAATGATTCTTAATGATGGAAGTTTTAATATTATGAGTTTTAAATAACTGTACAATAAAGCTATTCTATTCTATTCTACCCTCAAATCTCTTAGATACAATATGCAAAGGCACATTAGTGCCTTTGCGCCTCCCCGGTCCCCCACAGCCATTAGCGGGCTGCTTGTTGTGGAGGGAGTACTGCTCAGGCACGGCCGGTGTGGTCTTTCCCTCACTTCCGGTTGCCACCCCACAGCCGCCCTCTTACTAAGGGAGGTGTTCTAGTCGTTGTTTCTCCCTGTTCAGGACACCCTATTTAGAAGGCCCATGGCGCGGGAGAGCAGCGGACGCGCGCAGCGGGCACGCCGGAGGCGCTCCGAAGGCGTGCCAAAGGCAAGCCCGTCTGCGCCTGGACGCCGCCAGACACCAGACATATTGCTGGTATGATAGCAGGGGCGCTTATTTACACCAGAAAGCAACTGACTTCTTTTGGCCAACCGGTCAGGACTTGTGGTCAGCTTCAGGGGACATGTTAGATGGACCTTTTTGCTGTCCCAACTGTGGCTTTAAATCCTGCCCTTCCCCTCCTCCTACTTCCCCCAAACCCACTATGAATATTTTCCATCTTAACGTTTGGTCTCTAGTTAAACATTATATGGAGATCCATGATCTTATTGAGGACGAATCCCCTGATATATTTTTTATAACCGAAACCTGGCTGACTAATGCCACGGTGGCTGATCTGGGCCTCGCTCTCCCCCCGGGGTTCAGCATTCTGACGCTTAATAGGGAATCTAGAGGCGGGGGTATAGCTGTCCTTTTTAAAACTTGTTACCACTGTTCACTGGTAAAGGAGGATGTGGCTGGGTGCGAATGCGCTCGTTTTGCCATCTCTTTTAATGCCCGCTCCTCGGACCTATATTGGAATTTAAGTCAGCCATCATTGAGGCTGTAAGCTCCTTGGCTTTGACAGCTAAGAATTTCAGCCTCATTGGAGATCTTAATTTCCACTTTGATTGTCCAAATGACCCCGAAGTTGGCAGTTTGCTTGCAGACTTGGCCGCTTGTCAACTTAGCCAGTTGGTGGTGGTCCCCACCCACTCTGTAGCGCATTTACTTGACCCAGTTTTCTCAAACATCTCCTCTCTTCTAGTCAAGTCACCCAGCCCAGTGTGTGGAACCGACCACTTCTTAGTTACTATCCTCTTTCTGCTCTCCAAGCTACATTTAGAACTCATCCTAAGGCTACTCTTAGGCGCTGCTGGCACAAACTTAAAATAGAAGATCTGCTCTCTATCCTGGCGTCTTCTTCCCCTCTCCTAGACACAGACCCTGAGCCAGCGTACAAATCATTCTGGATATCACAGGCCTTGGACACTCTGATTCCTGCCAAATGGTCCATAGCTGTAAGAAATTAGAACTGACCTGGAGAAAGGTCTATGATCTCAGGGCTAAAAAGATGTAGCAGGATGCGTTCAAATACTACCATAAGGCCAAACATAGGGCTCGGTCAGCTTACCTCACCAATGAGATTAAGTCAAGTAAGAACCCGGTAAGAAGCATCTTTAAAATACTCAACGACTTAAAAACTAGGAAGGATTTCATTACAAGACCGGAGGCTACCATTATGTATATAACTTTTAATGCAACTCCAAACAGCCGCATATGTCATAAAGCAATAGTTCCAATGGAACATTACTATCAAAACAATTCTAGAAAGTACTAGGCAATCAGCCTCTTTTAAATGCGGCTCCAAGCAGATAAGTCATGCTTTTTCTTACTCCTATAACAATATTCTTTCTTATGATTTTAACAGACTTATACATGTATATATATGATTCTTAACTTGCGCTTAGTACTGTATACTTGCCCTTAATAATAACTTGTGTTTACCTTTAGGTGTGTTCGCCTCATTACGTGTGCGTAGGTTTACACGGTAGGTGTTACCCTCACGTTGTCGCCCTACCACGTCTTTGATGTGGTACTGTTTTATGTAACTGATTCCCAGGTTTCCCCGTCGCGGAAGGCCTCCTTTCCCCCTTCCCCGACCTGTCCGACCCCCGACCTCCAATTTACGGAGGTCGGCTCGCCCTGATACCTCATTCCCCTAAATCCATTCCCGATACATCCCTGGACAACAGCGCCGACTTCTTTACCTTCCGGCTGCCTTTCTGTGTGCCCTTCCCGTTCAGCGCGACCGTTAGAGGAAGGGCCCTTGGCGAACCACGCGCTGCGCGCTGTGTCCGCCAAGCCCTTTCCTCTAACCGCGCGCTCAGAATGAGCGCTCCCAGGCAACCAGCTGATCGCGGTCGGGAAACTGGCGGTTTTTCCGACGCGATCGGCTGCTTCTGCTTCTCTGCGCACCTGAATTAAAAACTAAGCCTTTTCCCATACTATAATCCCATAAAAAAAAAAAAAAAAAAAACAGGGGAAAAACGAGCCTGTTTCAAAACCCTTTGCCATACTATATTATATTAAAAAAAAAAAGAGGGGAGATATATATATATATTTAATTGTCTGTCTTAAAAAAAAAAAAAAAGGGAGAAGAATAGGAGAGAACTGATCTTGTAATATTATCATATACTATACCTTTTATCTCCTTACAATGTCTGACTCAGACTCAGACCAAGACAACGTCTCTCTCCCTAACATTGATAATGAGGCATTTAAATCTCTTATCCATAGAGAAATGCGCTTGTGCATGTTTTCTACGCTCTCCCAAGTCATGGCATCCAAGAGACCCCTCTCCCCAGAAGAGGAAGAAGAATTCCAAGGAGGACTTGATAATGACCTCCCTGACTTAAGGGGTAAAAAATCTAAAAAAGCTAAAAATATTGATACTACCCCTAAGAGCACTATTTCAGGTCCTAGTACCTCGGGTGTCCTCAGCGACACAACTTATCAAGGTGTCCACCGCGGCACAACGTATAAAGGTGTCCACCGCGGCACAAATCCTAAAGGTGTCCTCAGCGGCACAACCTATCCTAGTGCTCGAAATGATGATTCTCTTGACCATGACGATTTTAATAACCTTACCCATGACGATTATAACGATACTATGTCGGAATTTCCCGACGAATACGTCCTCGATTTAGATGAGGATGATCAGGATTTCGAATCCTTTGATGATAACCTACCCTCCTCCTCAAAGGATAGTATCTTAGACCCCCTTGGTCAAGAGATGTTTTGTCCCCTCAATATCAAACATCCTAGGAGCTACGATTGGACTCCTTTGGAACATGTTAGCCAATTCATCACCAAGTGGATCAGGAATCCCCTTGAGAGAAATACTCGCAACCTCCTACGAATGGAATGCTCAAGACCTTCCATTGAAGGCAAAGTCTGCCAAACGCCCAATCTCGACCCAGAGTTGATAAAGTATCTCTTCAAACTCGGGAGAGACCCCAGAAAGGGCATGGAGAGATCTCTCAAAATCTGCCGAGATCGAGTTTTAGACATCTTGGGTCCCCTCTCTAAAATCATAGATGCAGCCGAAGACAGTCACATCAATGGCTCCACCTTGGATACTAACCTCATACGTGGCTGGAGTCAAAGGGCACTCGTCCTTTTAGGAAACGCAAATGCTGGCCTTAATTCCGAAAGGAGGAGGGTCGTACTTACAAAGATTAGCCCCAAATTGAGTGACTTGGCTGACAAAGAGCCCTCCCTCAATCCAAAGGGACTATTATTTGGGGAAGACCTTATCAAAACGCTAGGGAGATATGTATCAACCTTTACTGCCCTAGACAGAGCTCACCAGAATATGAAGAAAGTCTTCAACCCCAACACTAATAACCTTTTTGGCAGGGCCGGAAGAAGGGGCCAATCTTTCGGCCGTTTTAATCGAAGGCCCTACGGTAGATCCAGAGGCTTCGACAGCAGAGGCAGTTACCAATCCTCCTACCAATCTCAATTTTATCCTCCAAGAGGAAGAGGCTTCCGCTCGAGAGGCTCCAGACCGAGAGGAGGACCTAACGACAACAACCCTCAAAGTAAGTGTTTTAGTTCCTCCCTCCCCTCCCATCAAAGTGGGGGGCAGATTGAGATTCTTCGTCCAAAATTGGAAACTTATCACTGTAGATCCTTGGGTCCTGAACACCGTTACCGGTTTTTCAATAGATTTCATAGATACCCCAATTCAGTCTTCTTTCCCAAGAGTAATGTCCCTTTCTCCTGCTCAAGAAGCGATCATAGAAGAGGAGATCTCCTCCATGCTACAGAAAGACGCAATTGTACAAGTTCCCATGGAACTTCTGAGGTTTGTAAGTACTCTCTTTCTTGTGGAAAAAAAGGACAAAGGTTGGAGACCTGTCATAAATCTCAGGGAACTCAACAAGTTTCTTGTTTACAGACACTTCAAGATGGAAGGCATCCATCTTTTGAGGGATCTCTTATTGGAAGGGGACTGGTTAGTCAAACTAGATCTCAAAGACGCTTATTTTACCATCCCCATGGCCAAGGAACATCAAACCTTCCTACAGTTTATTTGGAAGAACCGACTCTATCAATTCCAAGCTCTTCCCTTCGGTCTCTCATCAGCCCCCTGGTGTTTCACCAAGGTAATGAGAGCTGTTGCATCCTCTCTAAGAGAAAAGGGAATTTGTATGATCATTTATCTAGACGACATCCTTATCATGTCTCAAGATCTTTCTCAGATTCTTCAAGACCTCAAAATGGTTATGGATCTTCTAGAAAATCTTGGCTTTATTGTAAACAAAGAAAAATCAATACTGTCTCCCTCAAAATCCATGGAATTCCTAGGTTTCACCGTAGACACCTCCAACTGTCTCCTCCTCCTTCCTCAGAAGAAGATTTCCAAGATCAAAAAAGATATAAGACATGTCCTCAAACATCAAAACCTTTCCCTAAGAGAATTGGCCAGACTCCTCGGCCTTCTCTCTTCCTCCATTCAAGCCATCTTCCCGGGCCCTCTGAATTATCGAGCCCTCCAGAGGTTAAAAGGAAGTGCCTTGCGATCAGGCCTCTGGTACGAAGACCATGTTTCCCTGAATCAAGATTGCATTTCAGAACTGGCCTGGTGGTTGGAGAATTTGGATGCCTAGAATGGCAGAGCAATATTCAGTTCAACACCGGACTTTATTCTGGAATCGGATGCAAGCCTCCATGGTTGGGGTGCCTGTCTCCTAGATCAGAATACTGGTGGAATCTGGTCCCGAGAGGAGTCTTCTCATCATATAAACTATCTGGAACTGACTGCAGGCCTTTACGCCCTAATGAGCTTCAAACACTCGCTTCAAGGCAGATCAGTAATTCTAAAAATGGACAATATCTCAGCTGTCGCTTACATAAATCGTCTGGGTGGAACAAAGTCGAAGGACTTATCAAATTTAGCCAAAAAACTTTGGATGTTTTGTCTAGAGCACAAATTTTCCTTGAGAGCAGAATACCTCCCAGGAGATTCCAACCTTTCTGCAGATTGGAATTCCAGGTTCCTTTTAGACCATTCCGATTGGAAACTCAACACCCTAGTTTTCAGATCCCTCAACCATTTCTGGGGTCCCTTTCAAATAGACCTTTTCGCGAGCAGACTGACCTTCCAACTAAATCCTTACTACAGCTGGATGCCCGACCCGGGTGCTCTAGCAGTCAACGCCTTTCTGCAGTCTTGGGTAGGAGTCAACGCATATGCCTTTCCTCCCTTTGCAATGATTCAGAGAGTCCTCCAGAAAGTGAGACATCAACATGCCTCCATCGTTCTGATAACTCCCTTTTGGCCTTCGCAAGCCTGGTTCCCAACTACTCTAGAGATGTCCTGCGATCTTCCCTTCCTAATTCCTTCCCTCAACAACCTTCTCACCGACATAGACGGTCAAATTCACCCCCTTGTTCATATAGGGAAGTTGAACCTTCTTGCTTGGAGAGTGTCAGGAGATCCAATGATCTCGCAAGACTTTCGTCTACAGCTTCAACTCTCCTCGGAGAATCTTGGGCCCCAGGGACACACTACCGGTATAACAACATCTGGAAAGGATGGTTACGTTGGTGCTTGGAAAGGGACTTGGATCCCGTGGAGGCACCTATCGTTGATATAGTTAACTTCCTCGGAGATCAATTCGACAGAGGTTTAAGTTATAGATCTATCAACTGCTATAGATCCGCCATTTCTGCTGGTCACTCCCTGGTCAACAATAGAACGGTAGGTAAGAATCCCATCATTTGCAGAATTCTTAAAAGTATCAGACTTAGAAGACCCCCCAAACCTAGATATCAATCTTTGTGGGATGTCAAATTAATTCTTGACCTTTTTTGCAGTTGGCCAGATAACTCTTTTTGAACAGAAAGAATCTTTCTATTAAGTTAGCTACTCTAATCTGTTTAATTTCATGTCGTAGAGTTTCTGATGTTAAAGCTCTCGATATATCTTATAGATCTTATGATATGTTTGGAGTTAAGTTTGAACTCCACAGAAGGACCAAAACTATGTCTGATTCCATATTCTATCCTCGTTTTGATATGTGTAAAAAACTTTGTGTTGTGGATTGTTTGAAACAATATGATTTGATGACAGGTGTCCTTCGCCCCTGTGGTGTTAATCAGCTGCTTATTTCCTTTGTTAAGCCTCATAAGGCTGTCTCCTCTGCTTCTATTGCAAGGTGGGTAAAAACTGTTATGAATCTTGCTGGCATTGACCTAAATGTCTTCAAACCACACTCTATCAGAGGTGCTATGGCCAGTAAATCCTTTTGGTCAGGAGGTAAGTTGGATGATATTCTTAAAGCTGCTGATTGGTCGAATTCTAGAACCTTTGCCATCATTATTGCAAACCGATCACTCATATGTCTAATGTTGTGTTACATGGCTACCAACATGCATAATGGTAGCCTCCGGTCTTGTAATGAAATTGCGATTCTCCTATTAACATGACCAGAGAATCTGGATTTCATTAAAGACACGGAGGCTAGCATTATCCCTCCCACCCTCCCTGGGTGGTTCTTGGTTAATATTTTATGTACTTATATGTTTGATATTATTCTTGCTTTAACAATGAACATACTACAACTATTAAATTGTTTCACTTTAATTTTCATTTCCTTTTCAGGATTTATCTTTGCTCATATATCTAGATTTATTTACACTTCTTTCCTTTTCAGATAACCTCTCCTGAACTCATGTTCCTGACTACTTCCCTAAGGATCTTGAAGTTATTTCTTGCCTTCATCCACCTTGGTTTACTTGAAGTCTCATCGTTGAATTTCTCATTGTGACTTTTCCTTACTTTACTCCTTATTTAAAAGAGGCTGATTGCCTAGTACTTTCTAGAATTGTTTTGTTAGTAATGTTCCATTGGAACTATTGCTTTATGACATATGCGGCTGTTTGGAGTTGCATTAAAAGTTATATGCATAATGCTAGCCTCCGTGTCTTTAATGAAATCCAGATTCTCTGGTCATGTTAATAGGAGAATCGCAATTCCTCAACGCCGTGGATCACGTCTGAGCAACAATGCGAGTATTTAGCTACTTTTTTCTTGCAGAAAGTTGAAGCCATCTATAAGTCATTTCCTATCTGCCCACTGGACCCCGTGTCCATGTCAGATACTCGGTCCATCAATACCCTGGCTGTTATCCCCCCATCCCCCAGGATGAGTTTCTCACCCTGAGTAAAAAGATTAAATCAGGTTCCCCTATAGATCCCATGAGGCCAGCCCAATTCAGGGATACTTTACTGGTTCTTATGACACCTCTGCGGCAGATCATCAATGCCTCCTTCATTACGGCAGTGGTGCCTGCAGCATGGAAACAAGCCAGAGTTGTCCCATTGCTGAAAAAACCATCACTCGACCCTACTAAATTGGAATATTTTCGACCCATATCCCTTCTGCCCGGGGTCGCTAAAATTGCGGAAGCCCACACTAATACCATCCTTTCAGGTTATCTGAACCACACAGGTGCTTTGGGCTGCTCCCAGAATGGTTTCCAGCCCGGGTAATAGTACCAAGACTGCGCTGCTAGCCGTGAGTGAACATCTGCGGACCATCTTGGATGAGGGTCAAACTGCGGCCCTTATTTTACTCGACCTCAGCGCCGCGTTTGAAAACGGTCTCTCATCAGATCCTCCTGCGCCGGCTGGAGGAGGCGGGGGTGGTGGGCCTGGCCTTGGAGTGGTTTCGCTCCTTTTTATCTGACAGGTCATGCCAGGTTTCGGCCCCCCCTTCCTCTCACAAGCCCTTGTCATCAAGCAGGGGGTTCCTCTAGGGCTCGGCCTTAAGCCCTGTGTTGTTCAAACTTTATGTTCAACCCCTGGCGGCGGTGGCTAGGGATCATGCAATCTCGTACGCCGATGATACACAACTAGTGGTGGCCCCCTCTGATGACCATCCTCTGGGTGCTGTACGATTACGGGATGGCCTAGTGGCAGTTGTGCATTGGATGACGGTACACTGCCTACAACTCAATGCCAACAAATCAGAAGTCCTGCTGGTGGGGAAGGGTAAAGGGCTGTGGAGCAAGCATTGCTGGCCGGCTTCTCTGGGGATGGCCCCTACCCCTAAGGCAGTAAAAAATGTAGGTATCTGGTTTGACTCCACTCTTGGGTTCCAGGAACATGCAAAGAAGATCACTGGTACTTGCTTCAGACCTCTGCAGGGTCTGAGGGCCCTGCTGGGCTTCTTTGATCCTTCTCCCCGACAGTTGATAGTCCAGGCGACCATCCTATCTAGATTAAATTATGCCAACTCACTGATGCTAGGCGACAATAAGGCTGAAGTCACTCGCTTGCTGCGAGTACAGAACGCGGCCGCTCGAGTCCTGCTGAGGCTCCCTAGGACCAGCTCTGTGTCAGGTGCCTTACGGCGCCTTCACTGGTTACCCATGTCCCAAAGGATTCAATTTAAAGCTCTATGCCTTTCGTTCAAGACTCTAAAGCTGTCTTCCCCTGAGATCCTGTCGAATCTGCTAGTTCCTTATGCCCCTACTCGCCAGCTACGCTCGTCAGAGCAATCCCTTGCAGCCGTACCCGTGTGAAACGCCTCAGAGCGGGGGCAAGTCATTTCAATATCTGACCGCTAGATTATGGAATTTTCTTCCTGTTCAGATCCGGCGGTTAGATTGCCTGCTGTCCTTTCGCCAGGCTATCAAGACCTACCTATTCCATACGATCTAGCCCTTGCTTTCTATTCGCACTGCTGCAAGCGACGGGACGTCACTTCATTGAGACAACTGCACGCTATATAAAATTACCTAACTAACTTGAGGTGTAGTCTTCCCTTTGGTAACAGGTCACAAATCATCACACCTTGATGTCATGGTCCAAATGGGGATCCCCCTCCCCTTTTCAAATCGGTTAGCACCCCAACATGGGAGTCAATAACTGATCAATGGCATACAAATTGAATTATGGTGGCAACCTATGATACCAATTTCCAATTTAGAAAGATAGCCTAAAAACACTCCTCTATCAAATTAAGAAATGGAAATCAAATTCTAAACCCATTTTGCGATGCTGAAAAACTTCTCTGAAAATCAAAATGGATTTAGTAAATAAGGAAAACTGATTTAGCGATTGCATACCTTGTAATGAAGTTATCTGTAGGCTTTTGAACCACTAAATCACATAATACGTCTGGCCATTAATCTCCTTGGGGCCTGTTCAGAAAAGCATTTTAGAGTAAATCAAGAGTTACTCCCGTAGTACTCATTTACTTACTCTCACATAGCTTGTGAATTGGTCATAATGCATCTAAAATAGGAATAAAATAGGACTATGTACTATTTGTACAGTTAGTACAAATAGAAAGGACTGTGCCCTCTTTGAACTTTTGCTATTAGGGAGTTGGAAGAGTACTGCTGTAGTACTTCTTCACATTCTTGGAAATATTTCTGTAAATATGTGAAAAGCAATGCAATTGTACATACTTGAAATGTACTGTAATTGAGCAATTCAATATCCCCATTTGATGTACGCAATCTTGTATCATCGTCCAAGATACACCGTTAATGTACAATATTGTTGCTCCCCATCTATGTCTGCATTATATGGATACAATTCATATACATGAGGCAAAAAAACATAAGTGACAGGAAGTTCATATGATGATGAAGGGCGCTTTGCAATTCCTGCATCTACAGCCCCCCTCATGACTGAAAGGAAAAGCCCCAATGTTTCCCACACACAGCCTAGCACGGTATTTGGGGGATTTAGAAAGAACTCATGGCGACCGTGCTATCTGTGGTAAGATGACAGTCCATGAGCAGGATCAGTTTGTTCCACGGCATATTACAGAACACGGCAACCAAAGCTTAGGTCAAAAGGTTCATTACAACTGTTGAGGTTTGAGATGATAGGCCCTTTAATACTTTAATTTGTAATCTCTGATGGTCCAAAGCCCTGACCAGCCAATAGCCACTTGTAGATGTGAGTATCACATCATCAAGAAGACCGCTTGGACCACAAGGTCCACTGGAAAAGACCCAGGAGGAAGTTTGTTGTAATCTAAACATATTCACTCACTATCACAAAGCAAACATACTTCTGGAGGGGGTCGGAAGATGATGATGTGATTATTTTGCAAATCTACAGGGCAAAGTTATCCATTTGAGGACTTGTTTCATACAATTAATCGGTGTTTTCTAGAAACAGATTGCCCTTGTTCTGCCCCCCCATCCTCAAACTAAGGGGCTGATTAGCATGGCGGGCGGTCTTTGTCCGCCTGCCATTTCCCCGAGAAATGGGACCGCCCGCAATGCATGCGGCGGTCCCGCATTTCCAAGCTGGATGCGCCTGCCACACTGGCGGGTGCATCCAGCATTTTTAACATTGCGAAAGGCTCTGCTGCCAGCAGCACCCACCGCAAGGTTAAAAATGCGAGTTGTGTATTTAAATGCACAACGTGACAGGAACCGCGCAGTGCCTGCCACGTTGTACATGCAAATGCAGGGGGGTACCATAGGTACCCCCCATGTGCACCCTCCACCCCCCGACCGGATGCCTTTCCGTGGCAGCTTAGGCAAATCAACGCATGTATCCTAATATGGATGGCGGTGTCTACCAGACACCGCCACCATATTAAAAACTTTTCTGCCCGGTCAACTCATCAGCCAGGCGGAAAACCGGCAGATGGTCTTTCCGTCCGCTGGAGTCCCCCCCGCCATACTAATATGGCGGGGGGAATTGGGTGGCGGACGGTGGATTATGGCGGGCGGATCGCCACCCCCATGCGGGCGGTGATGATCCGCCCCCCATTGTAATCGACCCCTTAGGCTCAAATTTTTAAAGGGTCAGCTAGTGCACCAATCCACTTGGGTAGCAGAGATCCTCCATACCTAATCCCAGCTGTTGTGGCAGGAGGAAGTGCTCTGGCTAACATGCAGAAGCTCTTTTGGTGCAAATACAGTGCCATGTGGACCACTGTGACATTGCAGCCCGCTCTGCTTAGTTTTTGTTTTTCATAAACAACCATTGGGATTTATTTATTTGACAAAAAGTTTCTCGAGCAAAGGGAGTTTTCTTTCTGTGCATTGGAGATATTTTGACTGTTTCTATTTTGGGCGTTCAGCAAAGGAAATAAAATTATCTACAAAAGGCCGGTCACATCTTTTCCAACACTGAAATGTGAGAGGACCTGTGGTGGATGGATTCCAGCTAGAGGTTCCCAAAGGGGAGAGGGAGCTGAGGCTCTATAGTCAGAGACCAAGCTGCACCACCATCTATGAATTAGGCAGTAAATTGGAACAGAAATACTGTGGAAGGAACGCTTTTTCCTGCCTCACTATAAATTAAATCCTATAACTTTAAAGGAAGGTTGCATTTTTAAGAGTCAGAATTGCTACATGTCTCCCATTACATACAATACCAATGCGGCTAGAGAAAAATCTAACTGCTTCTTTCATATGCCCATTGCTTTGTGGATGGTAGTAGCACCTCCTGGACAACAGCAGTGCATTAGAGGAGGTACCAAACACATTGCATAGGAGACATGTATAGGCTAGAATTTTGTAACATTTCCTTCACCACCCTTCATTGTGTTACACCAATGAGAAAATGTAGATTATTGCTAGGACAGTCATTGTGTATCTCTTTTTCTCCTGAAGAGTTCGAACTATGATCAGGCACTCTGCATGATGAACAAGGCTCACCATTATCCATAAACCATGCACTGAAGCACAGTTCGGCTATTTAAATCCATGAGGTATGTAGGGGCATAACGCTAGCCCCTGCAGTGCAAAGGTCCTCCAAACCTTCTGGAGCCCCCAAACCCTTCACAGGGGCCCCATTCTGCGCATGTCTAACGAATATCTGTGAGATATGGCAAACTCAGGACCCCTCTTCTCATTCTGCAGGGGTGATCCTTTCATGTTACACCACTGGAGGTAGGCAGGGTCAGAATGTGCCCAAACATTCCGTGCCTTACGGGTAGTTGTTAGAATTGTTGTGGCATGATTGGAAAATCACTGGAAAAAGGGTGTGATGGCGTGCTGATTACAACTCTTACAGAACGTATGATCTATGTTAAGTTTTCAAGAGCTGTTATAAAAAGCACTTTTCTATACCCCTTTGTGAATTCAAAAAAACATATGTAGAGTATAACATTCCTAGAATGAGAGGGTGTGTCCAGTTCGACCACTACACCACAAGGAAACAGCACACCATAAGTCTAACAAGCACTGGCAAAAACTAAAGCCTGTTTGTTGCAAGCGCCACAATGTCAGATGCTGCAATTAGACAGCCTTATTTAACAAGCATTGGCATAGCCGATAGGTCTAGCTTTTGGGACCTTATAAGTGTTTAGCCATGCAACAGTTGATGTTGTTGATCTAAAGATATTGTGCTGCATAACTAAATACTTATAAGGTCCCAAAAGCGAGACCTATTGGCTATGCCAATGCTTGTTAAAATCGCTATGTACGTCATTATGTGAAATAGTGTATGGCGATGTCGGAAAAGACACTTGTGCCATTCAACACTCTTACATGTAAACATAAATACTCCAACTGCAGTTTGTTTCAATTATTCAATGCACTCGAATTACGTCTGAGCTTTTTACGAACTGCCAGTTTTTCAAAAGCCGTATTAGAGCACTTATAGAAAAGGGAACCAACTTTAGACAACAAAGCTTGGCTTGTGGTAACTTCGCCTTAGAATCGTATAGCGACACCATAATCTGTACAATTCATGGACGTGCTTCAAGCAGTGTAATTTGTGGCTCTGGGCTGACACTGTGCATTGTTAGAGATGTCCGAAGCACCAGCAGAAACGCACAGACATGTGCTATTCAATGGACTGACATATATCCGATGTCTCAGACAGGATGATGTCTCATTAAACTGTATAATGGGGCTGCGAGCATTTCTTTACTGTCTGAACAATGCAGGTCGCCGAGTCCTATGCAATGCGAGAAACTTCCACCAGGACGTCCATGACGCGTGTCAGCATTTAGTCACCATTGAAGAGCCTCCTGGGAGGATGTCCATATTAGACATATTTATTGCATGTCTGTGTTTTCCAGTTGATTTCCTTTAATCTGAGTCGACATTGATTGATTGGTTGATGGTTATTGCTTCCCAAACGTGTTGTTCAATTAACCATTCAATGTGCATGCTAACGTCACAGGGTGTTAATGACAGAATAGAGCAGTCACAGGCGGGATACCTCTTTTCTTCTATAAGGACACAGTAAATTAGATTATAAATCATGCAAATCAGGCAGATACATCTATTCGAATCCCGCTAATCCCGTGCTGGGAGAAAATGAAAGTGAGCAGGAGGTCGTGAAAGGGATCCCGCGCTGGAAGAAAAGAAGCCCAGGAGTTGTGTGCGTGCGCGCCGCGAAAGTGATTGCGATCGTATTCACGTAATAAAGCCACATGGCAGCTGTGCAGGTCACGCGCACTTGCAGCATAACAGCAAGCAGATGGTTGGGAAAAGCATGTGGGTAGCACTTTGAAAACCCGCATACTAAATGTCTCGCCAGGCGAGACCTAAAAATAAAAATAATTGCACCGTCAGTGGTCCCACACAGTGCATGCATCTATGTACCCAGTAAGGAGAGCCACTGGCCGCAAACACTACTTGCGTTAATGGGCCAGTACGGCTATCATTGACCTACAAAGAGCGTACAACGAAGACTCAGAGTAAAGGGTGTCAGTGGCCCCATACATGCATGAACTGTAGTTTTGTGAAATTTATGAAGGCAATGGAAAAGAAGATGCCAAAAACGAATCCCTAAAGGTCTCGATACAGTTTGATAAAACATAACAGCATCTATCGTCATGGCTGACTTAAAGAGAAAAATGAAGGTACCGGGAAAGAAACAATATATTATAAAACAAAACTGAATCAAATTTTAAAAGACTAATCTAACAGGATGAAATTTTGTGTCTAAATGAATCGAGTAACTGTGATTGTGTTTTGCTGGTTTTATCAAGTATGTTGTTCTTAAAAAATCTTCTTTTACTCTGTTTTTGTATTGCAATGGTTTTAATTAACTATGCTAAATAAAATTACTTACTTACTTACTTACTTACTTACCCATACATGCATGCATTAATGGCCAGGTAATGTGTTTTTACATGAGTAGCTTCAACAAATGAGTGAATAATTGGAATATGTGGATTGTACTATATTTGTATTCTTTCTCTTTACCAGAGTGTTTGGTATTGTTTAAGCTAGACATTGTTTAAGGTGGACGCAAGAGATGAGTGAGATCAGTATACTAAGATCCTGCTGTCACCACATGCCTGCCCTAAAGACACATTTGGCACCGGTCACGAATCTATGGATAGTAATACTGAGAGGATGCTGAGAATACATGGGGATTTGGTCCTTGGACTTGCTCCAGCTCCCCTGGGAAGGAGGAAGCAAGGGCTGGCGATGCTGCGGAGCGCGGGAGGCCTGAACTGTGGTCTCTGCCTCAGTAGCTCATGCAGGTAAGATACATGGAGGAGGGAGAAGGCACACTCACAGGTTGCAATTTCTTGCCCAGCACCACTCGCTGTTGCCTGCTCAACAGTAGTCAGAGCCTACACACAGTGGCGTAGCAAGGATGCTAGCAAAATGGGCCTCATACCACACATATTATGGAATGCCGCCACAGTTGGGGGATCCACAGACCATTGGGCCCCAGTGCTACTGCACTTGCTGCATCATTCATAGCTACACCCCAAACTGCACACCATCTGCCTTCCGGGTAAGGTGACAGGGCTTTTACACTAATGTGTCCGCCCAGTGCAGGGTCGCCATGGGTTAGGGTGGTTGTGGTGAAAGACTAAGGGGCACATTACCAACAAATAGCGATATTTATCGCTAAGTAGGGTTAGCGGCAATATTTGTATCGCCGCGCATCACCGGTTTTTATCGCTGAGATAACTTGCTATTAGCAAGGTTTATCTCAAAAGCGATAAAAATCAGGCAAATGCGTGAATATCGCTGAGAATACAGCGATATTCACGCATTAGCGACAAAATGCTCTTAGCCATGTTATCCACCTCCCATTGGATAACATGGCTAAGAACTGGTCTGAGTAGGCGTTAGTTTTTTGCGATAGCGGGAATATTTCCATCGCTACGCCTGCCTTGCTAATAGGCGATAGGGACGTTAGCTACTGCTTTCAGTCGCTAACAGGTTGGGTACGCCCACTTTGCATGGCATTAGTGATAAACATCGCTGACATGCAAAGCGGGCCCCCCAAACCGCTCGCTATCGCCTAAAAGCTGTTGCTAACATCAGTTAGCGGCAGCTTGCTAATAGGGCGATGATATTATCGCCACTTAGCGGCCGAAAACGGCCGCTAAAGGAGCGATAATGTCATTTTGTCAGGCTTGGTAATATGCTCCTTAGTCTCTGCATTTGTTTGGATTATGTTTGTTTTCAGGATAAGAAGAGGTTGCACGTGTGTATAATGTGGGAAATGACACTCTGATCTAAAGCCTCAGAAATCGATAAACACCTTGATAGCTTTTTTTTTACTGTTCATTTTGCTGCGTATGCCAATGTAAATAAATGGGTGTAAAGGTTGCAGTTTGTGAGCAAAGATTGTACAAACTACTATGAAGGATGGGATGCTCTGATATCCATTTAAAGTGGTGTGAGTTGAAAAGGGTGCAAACTCAGGTCCAGATTTACTAATATTTGGCACTACGCTGCAGGACAACTTGCTGTGCTGTGTCAAATGGAGAGAGTAAGAATACACCATATTTACTAAGATATGGCGCATTCCTGCTCTCTCTGCACAGGCACACTGAGTGCTCCCTAGCAACAATACAGGCACCCTTGTACCATGGTGCAAGGGTGCCTGCAGGGTTGTTTTGTGCACAATGGGACACCTTCCTGCCCAAAAACAATCCTCAGAGGCACTTTCCTCTTTCTACGTGTGCTGCATTTTGCAGCACATGCAGAAAGAGGAAATAGCGAGGAGAAATTAACATATTTCTCCTTGTCACATCTCTGTTGGGATGGCGTACAATTTTGGCACATTCCCAGCTTTTCTGTTCATTGTAAATCTGGGAAAGCACCAAATTCCATGGGTGGATGCGTGGGAACGCCAATACTTCACCTTTGGAATGCCTTCCCAACGCAGAGTAAGGCAAGGAGGCGACTAGCACTGCCAGGTGTTACTCTAGATTTGCTAAGCCACTCAAGGTGCCTTTGCATGGCTTAGTAAATATGACTTAAGGGCTTGCATTGCCCTTTCATCGGAGGTCCATAGTAAAGCTAGGCTTAAATTTCATGCAGCTGGAGGTCTCGTGGTCTCCTCCTTGTTAATGCCAGTGATGCTTAGTTCCAGTGAGCACTTGGGTGGACACAATAAATGTGGGGAATAGAACAGATCAAAAGTCTACACCCAGCTGGTAAACACTCCCTTAGCCCAGGACTGGCTGTAAGCAGTGCTTAATTTAAACCAGTGCTTTCCGGTGCTCAGCACCAGCATTTAATTGGTTTCCGGTGCTCGGCACCGGCACGTAACTGTTCTAAGTATGGTGTTGGCAGTCTTCCACATGGTGGCGCTGCTCATCTAATTGAGAGATGTGCAGAACATCGGTTGTTTAGGAATACAATATACATTAAAATAGTGCTAATACCTGCATCTGCAGCCATTCCTTTAGCTTTCGGGACCTGAAATAATCCGAACTGTCACATATACATGCGAGAGAGATGGTTAGTAGTTGTTTTGGCAGCAATGACAAAGGTGATGTGTGGTGCAAGCTGCAGTGGCCTCCTGGTCAGAGCCCCGGCACTTAATATTTCACAGACTAAGCACTGGCTGTAAGGCTGGGTTGTCTTGGTGCTGCCCTTCTTGCTTGTGGCTCTGTAACAGGATGAGAATCCGGCATCACTGTTTTATCAGCAGAACCCTGAGCAGTCTGTACACTTCCACCAGGAGTGCTGAAGTTACCTTTACTGTCCTACACTGCTGCAGACTTTCGGCGTCAACCTGCCTTGTGCCACCGACAACAGCATATTGTAGTATTCCAATGTAAATTCCAGGAAAAGAATCAGGACTCAAAGATATTTATTCAGGGATAAGCACAGTACTTCTTTAGCTCAGGTCTTCCAGTAGAAAAATGAGAAACCCTCCAAGCACAGTTGAATAGAATTCTCACAGAGCAGCGTTTGCCATAATTAAAGATACACAAATTCTTAAAGGAGAAATATACATAGGACATATTAACAGCATAAAAGAGAAATAGTAAAAATAATGAAATGTATGAAGATGCAACACATCTCTTCCCTGAAGAAAAGAAACTCAGTTATAAGGACATTTGGTGACACGTCTAACATTCCACACTTTACCATCTTGTGTGACAATACTATTCCTGTTGATCTTAACAATTTTGATGGGTTTACCAAAGTTATGTTCCACTTTGGAAATGAAGCGAGGTTTCCGGATCCTTACCCAGTCACCAACTCTAAAAGAAGGAATTTCGAGTATCATAATCACACTTGCTCCTATTTTGTTTGATCTCCACTCTACGGGCTACGTCACTGATCGAAATCTTAGACTGCTGACCATCTTTCACCCTTTTGAACCACCAAGGATATAACTTAGAAAAGGGATCCCTACCCTTTAACAAATGGAAAGGTGAAACCTCTGTAGTAGCATGGGGTGTGATCCAGTACAACCACAATTTCTCGCTCAATTTTTCTTTCCATTGACAACCGAAATTCCTTGCCCACAAAATATCCTGTTTGAGTACTCTATTGTACATTTCCACCTGTCCATTACCTTGTGGTTCATATAAAGCAGTGGTGACATGTTTTATATTATAGAACTTTAAAAATGCTAACATCTCATTGGATCTAAATTGCACGCCATTGTCAGTAACCAGGACCTCCGGATAACCTTCCCTTGCAAAAACGTCCTTCAAAAACAGTAAAACACTTTCTGTAGTAGGATGCGAAACCAATTTCACCTCGGGCCACTTGGAATGATAATCCACAACCACAATTGCAAATCTGCAATCTTGGGACAAAAAATTGAATGGTCCTGCAATGTCCAGGCCTAACTTTTGCCAAGGTTGATTTGCCCACCTAACAGGAATCAAAGGAGTAGGATCACATTTGCACATCTTGTCACTACTGACACACTCAGAACACTCTCTAACAACTCTGTCTACAAACCCATCCACCCCAGGCCACCAAAAACAGGATCTGATAAGACGTTTCATGGAAGACATCCCCACATGATTTTCATGAGTCATAGACAATATGACGTTACGAATTGAAGATGGTGGAATACACATTTCACCTCTGAAAATCAAATCACCCTCCACAACCAATTCACCAGAAACATTCCAATATGGAATGACCTATACAGGAATGTCATTTTTAGAGGGCCAACCAGACTTGATGTATTCCAAAACTTTACCCAAAATCACATCTTCACTCATACTTTCCTTCCACATTTCTTCTGAAATAAAGCTGAACTTTTCTGAAATTATTTCTGTAATACCGGCAACTACCTCCTCATCCTCACATTACAACACATTCGGACAAGGAAGTCTAGATAGACAATCAGCTGTCATATTACTTTTACCAGGGACATATTCTATATCAAAGTTGTACTCTTGTAATCGTGACATTAGCCTGGCAATAGCTTTAAGACAGTAGCTTTAAGACCACCACCAGGAGACAAAATGGCAACCAAAGGTTTATCATCAGTTCTCATCCTGAACCTTGCCCCCCAAATATAATTGCGGAAATGTTCAACTCCCCAAACGCACGCTAACAACTCTTTCTCAATTACCGCATACCCTCTCTCAGTGGCAGTCAAAGTATGGGAAGCGAATGCAATATTCCATTCTTCTTTTCCTGCACATTGTGACAAAACACACCCTAAACCATATAAGCTAGCATCAACTGTTAATACACATAACTTATTGGTAGAATACGGTTTAAGAGTGGGTGCAGCTAACATCTCAGCCTTAATATTGTCAAAAGCATCTTGTTGTCTGTCACCCCAAACAAATTCAACATTTTTTTGGGACAATTCTCTCATCGGCTCCATCTTTGCAGCAAAATTCTCAATGAATTTGCTGTAATACTCACATAGCCCCGAGAATGAAAGTAATTTGTCTTTGGAATCTGGAGCAGGCGCTTTCAATATTGCATCCACCAGCAATTTCTTAGGTGAGACACCCTCCTTGGACACAGTGTGTCCCAAATGTTCTACGGAATCTTGGTAAAATTTACACTTATTGCTTTTGATGGTGAGAGCAAACTCACTCAAAACTCTACACACATTCCTCAAATGACTTGTATGAATTTCTACATTTTTAGAGAAAACAAGAATATCATCTTGAAAACAATTTACATAGCTTTGCATATCTTTGAAAATATGATTCATAGATTTAGCAGTTAAATGTCTCGATTCCTCTGCTAACTCCACCTGATGATACGCTGATCTAAAATCCAGTGTAGAAAACACTTCAGCTTCACCCAACATACTCACCATTTCGTTGATGTTCGGTAACGGGTGACAATCAACAATGATGTTAGCATTCAAAGACCTCAAATCAATGCAGAGTCTCAATGATTTGTCAGGCTTCCGTGCAAGAACCATCGGAGAAACCCACCCATTCTATTTCTTTGATAATACCCCCATCCAACATTTCTTTCAAAGCAACATTCAACTCCTCTCTCACATTAATGGGAATATTTCTTTACTTCTGTCTCACAGGGAAAGCACCTTGTTTGAGTTTAATCACATGTCTGAACCCTTTTAATTTTCCACAGTAAAAACATTAGGAAATTCCTTTGCTAGATCACTTTTACCAAAAATCTTCCTCCACAACCATCACAGGATCACTTTTACGAGGATTCAGCATTATTTTCAACTTCCACTGATCTCTCCACCCTAATACGTTGACACCTTTTTTTGCTACATAGAGTTTGATATCAGCAGATCTCCCTTGAATTGAATTGATGAGGTAGTGTACCCTACAAACTCTATTTTGGATCCATCAAATCCATGCGCAACGATGTCAGGTGGACTTAAATCATCAATGGATTTACAAGCTCCATACTTTTCATTGAAATATTTCACTGTCACAATGGTCCAAGAAGACCCTGAGTCTGCCATCAGTTCAAGATCTTTGTTCAAAACCTTACCAAACATTTAGGAGAATCAAGCTCTTTACCCTCAGCCACACCAATGTCAACCAGAGAGACTATCATACCCCTTTCCTTTATAGAATAAATTCTAGAAGAATGTTTACAATTTACACAAGTAACCTCCTGATCCGAATCAGACCTAACGTAAGACACTTCATTACGTTTGTAGTTACTCTTACTCTTGTCACCCAACTTCTTCCGAATATCCCTGCAAGCTTTAGAAAAATGACCAATCCTGCCACAATTGTTACACTCCTTTCCTATGGCAGGACATAATTTAAAAGAAGCTACATGGTTGATGCTCCCACACCTAAAACACACAACATTTTTATTGTTGACTTTGTTGTACTGGGAATTCTTGTTTACATTATTTACGGCACACACTTCATCACACTCCTTTTCACTTTTTTCACCTTTCGCTCCTACTTCTTGTATGGTTTTCATCCATTTATCAGACTGCTCGAATGCTTTAGCAGTGGCAATAGTATCATCTAAATTGGGATTTCCCAGGTTCCACAATTGTTCCTGAGTTTTTTTGCTTTTAACATTGACAATGATCTGATCTCTAATCATTTCATCCGATATCGCTCCAAAGTTACACGAAACTACAAGAGCTGTAAGTGCTGTCAAGAAATCATCAAAAGACTCTGATTCTCTCTGTGCTCTTGTATAAAATTTGTACCAGTTAAGAGCAATGCTAGTTCTTGGTTTGAACCTGGTTTCAATCCGTAACATGGCTTCTTCAAATATGCTAGTCTCCAGGAACAGAGGGAAGGGTTCTAAAAACAGCTTGTCCCTCAGAACCCAAACAGTGCAGGAAAAAAAAAATTCTTTCATTTCCCATCCTTTCCCCATCAATCGCTTTTAGATAAGTTATGAATTCCTCTTTCCATCTAGTCCAGGGTATAGGTGGATCACCCTTGGACTGAAGAAATTTACTAGGAGGTTCAAATTGCATATCTATTCCTAAGCTAGCAATGTAGTGCACTTATAGAATACTCCAACGAACTAGAGTCAAAATCCCTTAATATTAGGAATGATGTTCACATACACACTAAAAGTATAATTAGCCAACACTCACTCTCCCAAATCTAAAATATCCAAATTCTCACAATAGTATTTTGTGCAGATGATGAATACATCTATATAAAATACAGTAATGCGGGTTGTGCATATTCACTAACGCTGTGTAACTGATGAATAAATCCAAGTTTTGTGCACTTTGTAAGCTGTGCACTTCAGCGTTGAAATACCTCTAGTACTTTTAATTATGTTTGTGCCAATAATCTTCAAATTGCAGTACAGTTCGGTACAGTTCAGCACAACTAGGAAGTTCGCCAGCCAAAAGTGAAAATCAAAATGGCTGCTGATGACGAACGACGTTACGCTGCGTCACCACGTAACGTAACCGCGATGACTTCAGCACGCCTCCGTCAGCCACTACCGGCTTAGCCTTGGTAGAATGCCTCACATAGTCCAAAGAGTGACAACACTTCAGGCTCCTCCCTACCAAGGCAACGCTCTCCTCGTTCTCCTCCTTCGCTGTCAAGGTAACTATGGCACACGAGGTGATGTTGCACGCGTGGACTGTTACGACTTTGAAAGATGTCGAGAAAACTTGAAATCAGTCAAATTTCATTAAGTGAATATTGAAAAAACATAGAAACTTCCGATTTGGACAAGGATAGTTGCAGATTCTCTCTATTTTAAGCAAAATAGTCGCTCACCGTAAAGTAGCCTTTAAGTATTAAAGATGTAGTCAATAGGTTGTTATAATGCATAAAATTTCTCAAAACTCCAACACACTCCAACACCCGCAATGTTGATAAATATTGTACGCTCAGCAGAAAATCCAATTATAGATTCAGTTGTAATCCATGTACGAAGATGAAAGGAAAATCCATATAAATAGAAAATTGAAATATACCGCTCCTGTGCTTTGTAGAAGTAGCCAGTATAAGCCCTCGTTACCAAAATTGTAGTATTCCAATGTAAATTCCAGGAAAAGAATCAGGATTCAAAGATATTTATTCAGGGATAAGGGGGAAATATACATAGGACATATTAACAGCATAAAAGGGAAATAGTAAAAGTAATTAAATGTATGAAGATGCAACACATTCTCATCCTTGGCCAAACTAGCCCACCCCTCACCACATCCTTAGTCATCATTTCTTTTTTACGGCCAAGGTGCTCACAAGTGAACGAGTGTCCAGAAATACATACATACAAAGAATAAGTAGATAAATAAAATCCCTTCTGGTTCAAGGGCAGGATCCACTGAGTATGTTGACTGTGGACGCCATCATGGAGACCCTATCCCCTGTCAGGGCAGCCGTGTCACAGCTGCAAAAAATTCCTTCAAAGTGGCCACAATAGAGCAAATTCGTCCTGAGGAAAAGATCACCTTACACAAGGTAATATCCGTTTTGTTTTGTAGGACACTAGAAGATTAATTGATTGCCAGAATCACAAGATGGTGCGACAACAATGGGACTCGAACTTTAGGGCATATTTTGGAAATAGTGGAGCAGAGCAGTGCAGCATTCAACTTGCTGCGCTGCACTGCGTCACTGGTATAGGCAAGGAATGCACCATATTTAAGGCATACAGCAAATTCCTGACTTTTCCTCCTGTGCTGATGCACAATGGACAGCCTAGTGGCAACTCAGGCCCCGTTGCACCATGGTGCAAGGGTGCCTGCCGTGCATGCAGGATTGTTTTTGTGCTGGAAGGTCTCACAATCCTGAGAGACATATCCCTCTTTCTATGTGTTCTGCATAATGCAGCACACATAGAAAAGGCATGTAACAAGGAGAAATAAAGATATTTCTCCTTGTTACGCCTCTCCTGGGGAGGCATACCTTTTTGAAGCATTCCCAGGTTCAAAAGGTCCTGTAAATCTGGGAATGAGTCAAAAACCACTCAACGCCTTTCCAGGGCATAGTAACGCAGCGCAGAGATGTCTGCCCTGCGCTGCATTACTCCAGATTTTGGAGTCACTCAAAGTCACGCAAAGTGGCTTTGTGCAGCTTCATAAATCTGAGTAAGAGGGTTGCGTCATGCATGTATCACGTTGGTTGGTGCAAACATGACTTTGAGGAGTGTACCACCTTACCCTGACTAGAGGCAAGGGTCCCTGTTTGTCACAAGTACCTACCTGTGCCATCTTGAGACCCCCACATCTAACATGCATCAATACATAAATCTGACTGGGGGCGGATTCCTCTACTCCTCATGTCTTCACCAGGCAGGCCTGGGCTTCCCAGAATGAAACCCAGGGTCCTCCTAGTAATGTACCATTGCAGACACACTTGTGTTGAGTGCACAAGCACAGCACACATGCTGTCCAGCACTGTTACCTCCATGTATTTTGCTACTACAAGCATACATACATTCAGCACTCGCATTTCACTCTATGCACTTTCCAGTACGGTAGCTTTCCTGTATAGTCCTGTGGTGTACTATTCAGAAACACACACACACTGCCAGCAGACACACTCACAACGCATGCACTGAAGACACTTCCCTCTTCATGTATTGTACTTCTTGCAATTACACATACACGCAGCACCTGCTTTTATTTTGTATGCACTACACAGCACTACATCGCTCATGTAATATATTCCTTGCAGGCATATATACACTCTGTACATGCACTAAACATTCATGTACTGCTCAGTACTGCCTCTATCCCTGTACTGTACTCTTTCCAGACACGCATACAAGCAGGGCAGAGTCACTACTTGTGCACCTCGCCGCACTACAGTTAGAAATGGGATTTCTGGATGGCTAGGGTATGCGCCTAAGCAACACACACACACACAGCAGCAACACACTAGGCACATCACAAAAGAAACTCCACACACGGTTATATAAAAAATAGCCTTTGTATTGTCATAAACCCATTAGAATCATAATCACACATATACACCGTGTCAACTGGCATTGGGCAATATTCACAGGGGATTATATACATGACAGGGCCAATTGGGCCACTGTCAGAACCATCATAAGCACAAGTAGTAGAAATAAAACACAACCAGTTACTACTGGTACAATAATGACCTCAGCATCAGGGCTTTAAGTGGGCCGGGCCTCAAGGGTCTGAGGACCGGCAGTTTTTAAAGGGGGCCTCGAAACGGGTCTCTATCGGGCTCTGTTGTGAGCCCTGGCACAGGCGGTCCATTTTTTTTTCAGGACTGCAGTCACTGCAGTCCGGGAGAAAGTGCCAAGGGGCAAAACAGCCCGAGAGAGACCCGTTCAGAGTCAGCAAGCACATCGATGTGCGCTGCCCACACTGCTCACTTCTCACTAGTGGAGAAGTTAGGGCATGACATCATGCCAGGTGAGCGTTGTGGGGGAAGGGAAATCCTTTAAAGAGTAATTTTCTTTATGGATTTCCTTTCTCTTTCTGAAACGCAAGAGCACCAATATTGTGGTAGGGTCACCGGGGCTTTAATTGGAAGCTTTTTCAATATTATATGTAAGAAGCCATAGTTGCAGCTTATTTATCTTAAGCAAATAATAACCATTGCCAAAGCCAATAGTCCTTACTTGTTGTAGAAATGATGTTATTTGTTGTATCATATATCTGGATGCAATGACAGAAACAGCAAAATACAAGTAGGTTGGCACACTATGCTAAACACAGATTTTTAGCATAAGTGTTTTAAAGCCACGCCCCTAATTGCACTGGCCACGCCCCTTTGAGAGACCCCCCCAGTTTCTTCATCCCACTTAAAGCCCTGCTCAGCATTATATCTAGCAACATAAATGTATTATGTCTGTATCACAGTAGGCATAAAACTCATAAGCATAATCACATTAAAATAACCATGGACTACCATTCCTATTAGTTTAGAGTTTATCCGTTTGTATCTCTTCCTTGAGTGGCTTTACGACTTGTACATTTGCAAAAAAAATTCTGGGTGTATCTCTTCGTTGTGTGACTTTACAACGTGTACATTTCCAAATGGTTCCTGTTTGTATCTGTTATGTAACTTGTGTAATCCAAACTCCTTATGTAACGCAACTGGTTCTTTTGTAAAGCGCTCTGACACCTTTGGGTAATGTTCGCGCTATATAAAAACCGCATTGAATAAATAAATAAATAAATAAAAGCCACCATTTCCTCCCCACCTGCTTTAAAAATACTCCTCAGCTTAGGGGGGGTAGCTTAAAGCACTTTTATATATACGTTTATTTGTTACGAGATTTTGCAGTAACTAAAGACGTTTCTAGCCAAACGTAATAACGTTAGTAGCAGATTTCGATAACATAATGAGCTTGAAAAAATCAAACGTCAATAACAAGTAAAACCACCAGATGGCATAATAGCATTAGAAATAAATGTTAATGTTATATTTTGCACTATGAAGAATCTAGAAAAGTAAGCAATTATTGTAAAGATTGCCTTTTGAATTATTTTTTTCTATTGCAATTGTATTTATATAGTGCTTACTAACCCTGACGATTCATTGATGCACTTTACGCCGGGCTGAACGCTACTCTGGAACCCAAGGTTCGTGGTTAGTGCTGTGTCATAGGCAGGGCCACTGGAATTATGTGATACTGCGGCCGCACCTTTCTTCAAATAATTGTGGATTTGCCGCATAATCCATCATCTGCTGCATAATATGCAGATTTTAATAAAACGTTTGTTTCTAGCTCAAACTTATTAAAAATTGCTAAAAACGCAGCAATGTGGGTCTGTGTGCAGTGGAAGGCCCTTTTCAAAGATTAACAGGTCATCTTTCTGTTCTTTTTTCCTGTATTTGGTTGTTAAACTGGTACTAACAAGAGGAAATCTTTGCCCTGACAGTATTTTCATATGTAAAAAGTACAAAAAAATGAAGTAATAGTATCAAAAAATGTGCTGAATTAATGCGCATAATTTGCTTTGTTCTTGCTGCATAATTTAGTCAATCCTGCTGCATAATTTCCAGGGGCCCTGGTTATTGGTTATTGTTAGTTATTAGGATTAGTCTTCTGCACTCAATCAAATCATTCCATCCAATCACTCAAGTCATCTAATCACTTCTTTGGGGTAGATTAAATTAATAGAAATCACGTCTGATAATTAGTGGGTGGATTATGTGAGTTCAAGCTGTTGCTTGATCGGGTTAATAGATGAGCTAGAGGAGAAAATATATTGTTAGTTTGCAGGGGTGGGACTTAAAAAAAATGGAGTGGTTGTGATCTTTGAAATGAGGTGTGGGCAATTTGAAGACAGACATTAATAGAGATTAAAGCAAATATGCATGTGATTTAGAGAAGGTTGTGCTCAGAGACAGGAGGCATGTAGATGATGGAACAGAGTGAGAGGGCCCTAAAGCCCTAAAGAACAAACATATAAAACGGGAGACAAAACATTTGTTAATAACACAGTCCTGCATCCATTCCAGGTGCACTTTAAATAGCATTCTAAATATACCGCAACATTCTATATGTTTATTTGAGAAACACACCAAGCGGGTGCACAGGCTCCATAATCAGTATATTCAAAAACTACAAGGAACACAAATGAGTACAGTGGTGGCTGGTAATTCAAGCAGGGGAGTTGGTCGGGCCACATATGCACACACACATACACTTACCCATCTACATGCACACTCTCTTATACCCATGTATTCACAAGTGTCCACCACCAGTGCAGAACCAACTCAGCACCAGTGCAGCACCACCTCAGCACCCTCACAGCCACATCTCAACAGCAATTCAGCACCAACGCAGCACCACTTCAGCATCAGCACAGCATCACCTCAGCACAGCTCAAACTCAACATCACTGAGCACCACCACCTCAGCATGGCTCAGCACCACCACCTCAGCATGGCTGAGCACCACCTCATTATCACTCAGCATTACCTGAGCACCACCACAGAACCATCTCTGTATCAGCAGAGAACCATCTCCTCATCAGTGAACCACCAGTGCACCACCACCTCAGCACTAGAGCAGCAGCACCTTAACCTCAGCACAGCACCATCCCAGCATCAACACAGCACCACCTCTACATTAGTGCACCAGTGCAGTCCTACTTCAGCATTAGCATAGCACCACCTCAGCATCAGAGCAGCATCACTCAGCAAAGCTGAAACTCCGGATCACTCAGCACCACCTGAGCACCAGTGCAGAATCAACACCTCAGCATGACTCAGCACCACCTCATTATCAATCAGCATCACCTGAGAACCACCTCAGCATCAGCACAGCGCCTTCTCAGTATCACCACAGAACCATCTCCTCATCAGTGCACCAGCACGAGTGCAACACCAACTCAGCACCGCCTCAACCTCACCACAGCACCGTTTCAGCATCAGCACCACACCACCTTCGCATTGGGGCACCAGCGTAGTCCCGCCTCAACACCAGTGCAGCCCCATATCAGCACCAGTGCAGCCCCACCTCAACAGCAATTCAGCACCAACGCAGCACCACTTCAGCACCAGTGCAACCTCACCTCAACAGCAATTCAGCACCAATGCAGCACCACTTCAGCATCAGTTCAGCACCACCTCAGCATCAGTGCAGCATCACCTCAGTAAGGCACTGACTCAGCATCACAACAGCACCAGTGCAACACCACCACTTCAGCATGATTCAGCACCACAGCATCACTCAGCACCACCTCATTATCACTCAGCATCACCTGAGCACCACCTCAGCATCAGCACAGCACCCTCTCAATATCACCACAGAACCATCTCCTCATCAGTGCACCAACACGAGTGCAGCACCAACTCAGCACCGCCTCAACCTCACCACAGCACCGTTTCAGCAGAACACCACCTCTGCATTGGGGCACCAGCGCAGTCCACCTCAGCACCAGTGCAGCCCCATATCAGCACCAGTGCAGCCCCACCTCAACAGCAATTCAGCACCAACTCAGCACCACTTCAACACCACCTCAGCACCAGTGCAGCCCCACCTCGACAGCAATTCAGCACCAATGCAGCACCACTTCAGCATCAGTTCAGCACCAGCTCAGCATCAGTGCCGCATCACCTCGGTAAGGCACCGACTCAGCATCACTCAGCATCACATCAGCACCAGTGCAGCACCACCACTTCAGCATGATTCAGCACCACAGCATCACTCAGCACCACCTCATGATCACTCAGCATCACCTGAGCATCACGTCCGCACAAGCCCAGCACTACCTAAGTATCAGTTAGCATCACCTGAGCATCACCTCGTCACCAGCACAGCACCACCTCAGCACCACCTCTGCATCACTCAGCACCACCTCAGTCTTCACTCCGAATCAGGTTGAATCTTCCCTAGTGTCTGTCCGCTGCTCGCGTTGTAATTTAGGTACTATTTCCCAACCTCCACCCTCCCGCTGTTTATTCCCCCTCCTCCATAACAAAAAAAACTATAACACACAAGCATTAGAACAGGCAGGAGGAAGGTGGCAGCATTGTATTTTTTTAGTTTAAATTATTTTCTTAATAGTGTTGTTCAGTTATACATAATGTCTTCTTGGTTATATATAATGTAACATAAATACTTAGAAAACTTTTTTATTATAACTTTTCAACATGCTGCACAGCAGCTACGCTGCTCTACAACATAGCTTAAAGACATTGGCAAAGCCAATAGCTCTGTCTAAACACTTATATGGTATCAAAGGCGAAACATATTGGCTATGCCAATGCTTGTTTACAGCCCTAACAAGTACCACACATCAGGCTTTAGGCTAACACATTGTAGTGCTGGTGTCTGCATCACTGCACTTAAATATATTAGCCATGCATTATCGTACCCCCCTGTGACTGCTGTGAGGAGCACTCTGCCATGCTGCATTCATCAACTGCAAGTGTGCTGGTACTGTGTGCTTAAACAAATGCACTTCATACATTTAACTCTGGGCATCGCACAGCCCATTTAATCACTTCACCTCATAACCCGAGCCCGGCAAACACCACACCTGCCTTCTGCCGGTGGTGTGTGGTGGTTATACACAGTAATAATTGCAGTCTGGCTTGTCTGAGTGTCCCACGTGGAATGGGGCAGGGGCAGCACCTTGGCTGTTGTCTTCTGGCATGGCACCTGCGCCACTGTAACCATGCAGAAGTCATTGCTCGGTGAAACTGGAGTGGCAGAGACACTAGGGGGCGGGGCTTCAGTTTTTAGGTCACGCCTGGGCAGCGCATTCGCTGCTGCAAGGCATGCAGTATTGGAGTATGGCTTTGAAGCCCCACCCACTCTCCGCCTATATTTTTAATTGGCTTGTGCCGTCGTCCTTCGTAAGCCCTGGTGTCAGAGTCATTATTAGGCTTGTTAGTCCCTCTTTGGTACCGCCTTGCATGCGTTTATCTCCCATAATGACTGGACCTTTTACTTGTCTTGTTACGCGGTCTGCTTTTTCTTGGCTGAGAGCTCTATTTTGTTTAATGATTTGCTCCTATACCACCCACTACATCGCAGCAGGCCGCCCGATTTTTATTTTTTCGCAATGGCAGCCTGCTTACTTATTTATTTATGGAGGCCGCACCCCTTTCTTTAAACAAGCCACGTCTAAAGAAAGGTGTGCAGCCGCTGTTATAGTGAAAGCTTGGCATGGGTGCTTTTACAAAACATCTGTTTGTAACACATGCTTGTTTGTCAAAGCGCCCCATGCCACAGTTTTACTTTAATGTCGGCCACACCCCTTTCTTTTGACACGGCTTGCCTAAAAACATGGTTGCAGCCTCCATGAATGTGAAAGCGCCACATGGGTGCTAGTACTTTACGATGTCATAGGTCTCACATGTGCAAGACTTTAAGCTATTGCCTTGCCAATAGCTCAAACTCTCATAAATGCAAGACCTATTGTATTGCAAATGCTTGTTTAACCTGCCGCCCACCCTCGCCAAAGTGACTTCCTTGTGCTAAGCAAAATCACCAAGGTACATACAGATGGTGCTTCAGGCATGTAAAATTGTGTTTTTTCTACTCTGCCGCTGAGTATGAGGCTCTCTGGTCCACTCGTCAGGGTTAGTAGGCGCTATATAAATGCAATTACAATACTATACAATACATGGCACCTAATTGGCAGGACACTCTCCGTGTACTCTAAACATGCCTTGCCAGGGTCTTCAGCATGCATGACTGGCATCATGCAGGATGTTATTAATTTCCTGTGTGCTCTGCTGCCCCAGCAATGCATCACTGGCTGCTGCTCTGGTGGGCCCACCGGAAAACAACATAGAGGGGGTCCTTTAATCTTCAAAAACTGCCGCTAACCAGAGTGAGACGCTCTCAACCAGAGTGAGACACTCTGGAGGAGAGCTGACTGTGCTCTGAGACAGCCTTAGACTGCAGTTGCAGCCAGTCGACCCCCTCCCCCAGCTGAAATTCCAGCGACAGGTCGCAGTTCTGTTTAAATCAAGCTAGCTGGCAATGCGCTCAGCTTTGAGACATACTCCCAGGCGCTGGACTGGCAGCAGTCATGTGAGTCCAGCCCTCTGCCTGCTGTTGACACCTTTCCAAGAGAAGTTCACTCGTTTCAAGAGTCTGCAAATGCCTGGACGTGATACCAAATAGAACTGAAAACAAATCGTATTTATTCATATGTAACATGCCATTTCTGTATTTGTTTACTTTAAGTATTAGTCATGGATCAGTTCTAGAACACATGATCAAATGAACACAGGGCAGATAAAGTACCAGCGGGTGGAAAAATAAGCAAAATCATATAAAGATGGTAAATTATTTTCCCCTTGTCTATACATTGTTCAAAGAACAAATATAAATAGAAAGCACTTTTAAGTGTAATGGCAAAGGGGTTGAGACATTTTATGATGATTCATTTAGTTTTATGCTTCTGGGCCCAAAGTCGTTTTGTATCAGTATCTTAACCTTCCATTTCAAGGGTTTTGAAGCAGTTTCAAGATATTTCAGGACTCATCATTTATCAAAAGGTGTAATTTCTAATTTTTATATCTTTCCATGCACGTCAGTGCTTTATTTCACTTGTGAGTAAATGCCACACGATGTGTCACACATTTGCTGGTTGGGTGTCACTCATAAGTGCACTGAAACCATGGAAATTTCACCCAACCTGAAAGCTTGGCAGCTATGTGTATGAAGCTTGTTCACACCCCTCTGCTTCCCTCCAAACCCCTGAATCTGGGGCCTGGCTGCAGTGACACACAGCCTCCAGGCAGCACCTCCTTTTATGTAGATTTCTCACAAGTCGCCCTTGCCTCAAAACCCCTGTACCTAGGGCTTGACTGCAGTGACACACACCCTCCAAACAGCACTCCTATATCAGGGGACTATATAGGAGGACTAGGTTAGTGTCCTTAAATTCTGGTGCTTTGCAGCAGTTTTAGGAGCTAAGAGTTTCTTGTTGCTCAAATGGGTGTAATTTCAAATAGTTATATATGTTTACCTCACCTTTATTGCTTGATTTTGCAATAAAGTGTCACTCAAAGTCATTGAATGTCACTCAAAATGTCACTGAAATTATGAAAATGCCCCACATAAGCCAGCTGAAACCTGGGCAGCTATGTCTTCATGTTCTTGCGCTTCTATTTGTACTTTTTCCTCCACTCTGGGTCTTCCTCGTACTGCTTTAATTCCTGGAGGGGAAGAAACTGAAGTATTTTCTCTATATCAGGGCTCTCCAACCTTTTCTGCATTGAGAACTACTTATGCTCAAAGAAAGTCCTGACGAGCTATTAGCATATGTTATCACTGTAAAATAGTGGCTACATGTGTTAACATTACATTATGACCACTCTAAGCAGGATTATCGGTAGTCATCACCCACCCATTTCAGACAAGCTTATGAGCAGAAATAGCAGGAAATCATTTCTCAATATTAACTGCCACCACCTCACAAATGAAGTTACATTCAAATTATCAAATTCTCTGTGGCACAAAGGACAAAACTAGAGCAGTTAATTCCCCACCAACTCAGCTTAAATTATCATTCCGCTATCAACTTTAAATGTGTTTTAGAACTAAAATATTTTGTCTTCGTCAGCATATTAGTTTTTGAAACTACACATATTTTTTCTTATCTATTAACACTTTCCATTTTTGGCAAACAAACTCAGATTTCTGAATAAAAGTGTTTTCTGAAAAAACATATTTGCCTTTAAATTACCAGTTTTCATTTAAACATTTTTTTATTAAGTTATAAAAACATAAGCACAGTAAATAACCTGTAAAGGGCTGCAAATGGACAAACTGCATTTGAAAAAAGAGCTTAGCAGGATACCAAATTTCCACATTCTCATCAACATCTGGGAAAAGTCCCTCCTGACGGGGAATATTGTGACCTGAAATGGGGCTAACCCCTCATTCCCCACCCTCCGTCCTGCAGTATGAATCAGTGAGATCTACTAGTTGGTACCTCTCCGGACACCATCCATAACATGTAACTCTAACGAACCCCCTGCCCCCCCCAACTGTAACTAACCCCTCCTCCCTCCCCTCCCCCTAGGCATGCCACTGGGTCAATAATGCTTCGCTGTTTGATCAGTGGGCAGGACAGTGATGCTCTGTGTCCTGTATATCCCAGCCCTCATTCAAAATATCAGTTTTCATTTTTAGAAAACACACAGTCCCCAAATATCAGTACCATCACGTAAAAATGGCTCACATAAACAGATTCTGCTTAAAGTGCCCAGGTATCACAATCATAGGTAATGAATACTCACCATAACACCAAGGATGTTATGTTAACACCTTGGCTACGTCCGGAATTCCGCACCGGTGCTGGACATTCCGATCGCGGGCGTGGTCATGACGGCTCCCGGCCGTCATCAGCACACACCCACCGTGACGCATGATGACCGTGAGCCGTCATCAGCACCGAAGGGGTTATGTTAATAATGGCCACCGTTACACCAGGGCCAACGTACCAAGGCTGGATGCCATAACATCCAGAATGCCCAAAGTGTATCAGTTATGGCCATTATTATGCGAGGAGCAGTCCTCATTCTGTCAGGGGTGGTTAAAAGTAGGCCAGTCATGCTCTTAATATGTCAATGATGGCAGCCGGTATGGGAACACTTTGAGGAAAGTCAAGAAAATGGTCAGGCAATTTAGTCGATGGTTCTTAAGTAATTTTGCCCGGCGTTAAACGCCTCTAATACCATACGAAGTTTATCAAATAAAGAGGCAGGCGCTGGAGACAGGAAGACAGGAAACAAGTTTTATTCCGACGGAGCAGAACACATCAGATCGGACAACAAGGTATCGTCTCGAGGTGCTCTCTAACAGCCTCTCCGAGGCCTGGCCTTTTATACACTGGCTTACGACACCGCTCTTTATTACAATAAAGACATTGTGAAGTAATGAAAAATGACATCCCCGGTACCCCCCCAGTTCTGGCTCATTCCAACACGTGGCTACAGTAGAGGTCCTCACCCCCCATACAATAGGAGGGGGCTATCACGCAGCTGAGTGTTCCGCCGATTCCTTTGGAATGTGTGCGCCTGATCGAATCTCAGGGGGTAGGGAGGTCATGATCAATAGTAGCTCCTTTGAAGAGGGGCGAGTGCATACAGTAGTGGGCAATAAACTGTATCCTCAGGCCAAGGGATGACCAGCGGTCCGTGCAGACAATCGGGCTCAGAGGAAGGGGTCATCAAAGGAGAGATATTCATGAAAGAAAGGATCGGTGTGGACAATCGAGCATAGAGGAAGGGTTTATCAAAAGAGGGGTATTCATGGAAGGAAAGGAGGTGTTGGTCAGGCGCGGGGTGTGATTCCCAGAGACAGAGTCATGCGGGAGAGGAGGGCTCGTGACTTGTGCATGTGAGAGCGGGGGCAGCCAGGGTGCATGGGGGATGCTTGCAGGGTCAGGGAAGTGCGCTGATGATCGATCGTGAACAGGTAGACCATGGTACCTAAAATGGCTGTCGTGTATGTTCATACGTGAGTCTGAGGAATGGGCAAGATGGCGCAGATGATGTTCAGTTCACGAACTAAAATTCCACAGTCCTCCCTTTTAACATGTCTCGCCAGCTTGTCAATTCGGATCTATCCCCATAACACCACGTATTTCTATCTCATAGAGGGGACTCATGTGCTCAGTTCTAAAGTCCAAAGTCTTAGGGCACATACAGTTAGAAATGAGTGAACACAAAGGTGGCAAACATTGAATACCTAAGCAACACCCACACAGTATCAAGACTGGTATCAGTATAAATGTAAACAACCTCCATCCCCAGTCCTTCAAAGTGTCCCAAAACCAGCTTCCAAGCGACCATCCTTCTTGCTCCTGGTGAACCTCTGAGGATAGTCTGTGGAGGTGTTCGATTGCTTTGTAGACTGAAGGCGAGTTATCTGGCACGTAGGTGCAACAGCTGGAGCCGATGATGCGGCATGCTCCTCCACGGTCGGCCAGAACCACATCTAGAACAAGGCGGTTTTGAAGAGCCACCAGGCGGACTGCCTGAAGCTCAGCCGTGTTGTTAGCGAGGATGCCAGCCGTGATGTTAATGGTTGTTTCTACTGCCTGAGTCAGGTGTCGGATAGCACGGCTATTTGCCATTGGGCCCCACAGAGGAACAAGTCCCTTCACCGCATCCAGGAACTGTGCTCCGGTGGAGTCGGCTTGTCCAATGTCTCCGGCGCGTTTTTGCCGGTGATGGTAGGCTGGGGCCACATACGTGGGGGGAAGAATGAAGGCGATGTAGCACGTACCCCTCCAACCTTTCGGGAGCCAAGTGTAAGCTTTGATGCCACAAACAAAGTACATATTCGGAGAAGCAACAAAGGAGGGGGGATCAACTGAGACCAATGTTCTGGTGATGCGGCAGGAACTGTGACCCACCAGCTGTGTTCCCTGGCCTTCGAGGCACACGAGACCTGTGACATTAATGACAGACAGGGCCACAGTCAGAGTGGCAGCCGTTCGCTTCCGCAGGTGGGAGAAGGTGGGTCTAGCTGGATTGTGGAGCACTTGCATTTCAACTCGTTCTTTGGCAGGGATGTTCATATGGAAGGCGGAACCTGAGGTCACAGGACAAAAGGGGGCAGACGTCCTTCCTGTTTTGTTCAGCCAGAACCCATAGTAGAAGTGTGACACTGTTTGACCAGAAGCGGCGTTGTCCTTGTGGCTTTCCTGCAAGAGGATCAACCAGGCGAGGTAGGAGCCGTGAACTGAGAAAGGAGAAGGGATGAAGGGGATGGAGTGTCCAGTGGCATGCGGGAGCAACCCGCAGACCCAGCAGTTTGTGGCATTTGCAGCAAGGTTGTGCTGGTGCAATAGTTGCACGAAGGAATTGTTCCAGAACTCCTTACGCCTTTCTCGGAGCTGAGGCGAAAGGGAGATCAGGTGATGCTCTTTCATGGTGGTTGGCTGTGCAGTGGTCAGCAATATCTGATGAGCGGGTGTGCTGTCCTCCAAGATCCAGAAGGAAGTCATGAGGAGGAGGCAAAGGAGGAAGAGAATGAAGAAGGCGATTGTCTTTGATTCGTGCAAATTGTCAGCCTTTGGGTTCCTGTAGTGGGTATTTCCGGTTGCGTCCATCATCTTCTTATCTGGCACTTCCATCATCTTCTTATCTGGCGCTTCCATCATCTTCAAGGTGCTCGGTAGTGGGCAGAACCACAGACTTTGTTTAGCTTCTCTCCGGGTAACCCTTGGTTGTTTTAGGCCACCGTTCTGAGATTTTAACTTAGTCCGTGGTCTACTTAGCCGAAGCTCCCTCCTTTCGACGCAGGAAATACCCTTCCCGGGATGGCACAGTGGGATCAGGGAATTTTGCAAGTTCAAGTGCCTCGGTATCAGGATAGCAGTTCAGTGATGGCCGGTCTTTGTTCAGGAGCTCTTCTTGGGTGTCGACGTTTTCTGTCGTGGCCAGGGTTGAGGAGACCTTCTTGCAGTGGTGGGCGTGCAGCCAGTGCCTTTTCCCCTCTACTCGAAGAGCTGTCCGAGTGGTGATCAGTACTTGCCAGGGGCCCGTCCACCGGGGTTCCAGACTCTTTGCCCGTTGAAAATTCCGGACTAAAACATAATCTCCCGGTTGGATATCGTGACCGGGACCCCTGGAAGCATCGGGGATGGCCTGCTGCACCTGTTGATGAATGACAGACAACGTTTTAGTTAACTTGTATAAATAATCTGACAGCAGGACGTCGGGGATGTCGTGAATGGATGTTGGTTTGGGGGCAGTCCAGAGGTTCATTGGTCGCCCAAACACAACCTCGTAGGGGGTCAAGTGGTGCTTAGTGGGAGTGGAGCGCATCGATAGCAATGCCAGTGGGAGGGCATCTGGCCACTTAAGTCCTGTGGTGGCCACTATTTTTGACAGTTTCAGTTTCAGTGTAGCATTGTGTCGCTCAACTAGGCCAGCGGATTGGGGGTGGAAGACCGCATGGAACCTCTGCTTTACCCCCAGCCCCTTCAAGATTAGTTGGATAACTTCAGCTATGAAGTGGGGGCCATTGTCGCTCCATAAAATTCGACAAAGGCCGTAGCGAGGGAAAAACTCTTTCAGTAGTACTTTGGCAGTAGTCATGGCAGTGTTATCACGGGTTGGATAGGCTTCCACCCATTTGCTGAAGGCGCATACATTGACTAATACGTACTTCAGGCCTTGGCATCTCTCCATCTGGATGTAATCCATCTGGAGGACCTCAAAGGGGTGGTCGGGGATCCCAAACCCTCCCCGGGGTACCACAGTTCCTTTCCCGGGGTTGTGTTGTAGGCAGATAAGGCACTGCTGGACCAGGCGTTTGGCTGAGTCGGGGATTTTGTCGTTGTGCCAGACTTTGGAAATGAGTTCAATCATGGGGGCAGAACCTATGTGTGCAGGGGAGTGTGCCATAGTCAGTATGGGAATCAAGTATGAGTCAGGCAGCAACCATGTGTTTGTGTCTTTTGTCCGCCAACAGCCTTCATCATCCTTTAGACCCACCCGTGCCCACTCAGTCAGTTCGTGAGGTGTGCTGGCCGACTGGATATCCCTAATCGTTTCCCTAGCGTCAGTCCATTTTTCTGCTTGTGACCTGGTCACATATATGCGTGTCGTCGTCCTATTCTCAGCTGTGGTTCGGGCAGTGATGTCGACCAGTGCGTTTCCCTGTCCAACTAAGTCCGTCACCTTCTTGTGTGCCTGACATTTGATCACTGCTAATCGTTTGGGGAGGAGAACTGCTTCAATCAGGGCGGAGACTAGATCTCCGTGAAGGATGGGCGTGCCGTGGGACGTCAGGAATCCCCTTTCCCTCCACAAGAGCCCAAAATGATGAACCACCCCGAAGGCATACTGGCTGTCCGTGTAAATGTTCGCCGTGGTTCCTGCTGCTATGATACATGCTCGTGTGAGGGCAATTAGCTCTGCCGCCTGTGCGGATCGTTGCGTGATGCGGGCTGTTTCAACTACTGTTCGGGCTGTCGTCACCGCATAGGCAGCTGAAGTGGTGCCGTCTGGGAGTTTGATACAAGAGCCGTCTACCCGTAGCTCTCCATCAGGGTCTGTAAAAGCAATGTCTCGGAGGTCAATTCTACTCCTGGTCTGTTCGTCCGTGAGGGTCACACAGTCGTGTATAGGGGGCACATCGGGGTCATTTTCAGGCAAGGGCAACAGTGTAGCAGGATTCAAAGTTGTGCATCTCTTCAGAGTGATGTGGGGTGCAAGTAGAGTCAATTCGTACCCCGTCAGTCGTGCACTAGTCAGGTGTTGGGTCTTGGTCTGGTTCAAAAGGGTGTCAACTGCGTGGGGTACTAACACCGTGAGAGAGTTCGAAAGTACAATTCCCTCACTCTGACGGATAGAGACAGCAGCGGCGGCTACTGCTCGAAGGCAGGCAGGTAAAGCTCTGGCGACTGGGTCAAGAGTGGCAGAGAAGTAGGCACAAGGGCGTTGTTTGGAGCCGATGGGCTGAGTTAGAACAGACAATGCGCATCCCTTCCTTTCGTGAGTGAAGAGGGAGAAGAGCTTGGAGTAATCTGGTGTCCCTAGGATGGGTGCCGAGCAAAGGGCATCCCGCAACTCCTTAAAGGACGCTTGGCATTCGGGGGTCCAAGGGAGTGGGAAGGGAACATCTTTGGCCAACAGGGAAAGTAGGGGTTTTATAATGAGACTGAAATTTGGTAACCATTGTCGGCAAAAAGAGGTAAGGCCCAACAATGAACGGACTTGCTTCTGTGTTTTTGGGATGGGGGTGTCTAGGATGGTTTGGATTCGGTCGGGCGTAAGTTTCCTCCCTTCTTTGGACAGGAGATGGCCTAGGTATGTCACTTGAGGCTGGCAGAACTGCAGTTTCTTTTTGGAGACTTTGTGGCCATTCTCCGCAAGAAAGTGCAAGAGTTGGATAGTGGCTGTGATTGCAAGTGGAGTGGTGTCGGCCGCCAAAAGGATATCATCGACATATTGGATCAACACCACTCCATCTGGTAGCTGGACGGCGTCCAGCTGTCTTTTGAGGGCCTGGCTGTAAATGCTGGGACTTTCAGTGTAGCCCTGGGGAGCTCTACAAAATCGGTACGAACGTTTTTTTAAGGTGAAGCCGAAGAGATAACGGCTGTCTGGATGGATGGGGATAGAGAGAAATGCATTCTTGAGATCAATAACGGTGAAGGTGGTGGCAGTGGACGGGATGAGGGTCAGAATGGTGGTGATGTCTGAGACTACGGGGTACTGTGGCACCACCACTTTGTTGACTTCTCGCAGGTCGATGATGAAGCGGTACGCTTTCTCATCTCCCTCACCTTGCTTCTTAACAATGGGTAAGATAGGGCTGTTGCAGACATTACTAACCACTTCCTCTACCACTCCTGCATCTACCAGGGACTGAATAATCGCTACCAATGCCTTCTCGCCTTCGGGCGATATCCGGTACTGTGGGAGTTTCGGGAGTATTGCGTCTGGTCGAACAGTTATGTGCACAGGGTCGATCATCATTCGTCCTACATCCGAGTCGTTTCTGGCCCATAGGTACAGGGGTAGGGTGTCGAGCAAGGTTAGGTCAGCATCAGTTATAGAGTACATATGTCGTGCGGGGCGGGATCTGGACATGCTCGGGTTGTCGTACAGGATGACTCGGACTCCATCTGGGGAACACCTAATAGTAGCTCGGAAATGTTTTAGTAAATCAATACCCATAATGGCGTCAGGAGAGTTGGAGGAGAGCAGAAATGTTGTGTCAGTGGGGTTGTTTCCTAGGTCAAAGGAGATAGGTACAGACAGGGGATTAGTGGAGGGCGTTCCATCGAAACCTATCGATGTAATGTGTGAGCCAGACAAGGATGCCCTTGGAATCAGTCGCTTTGATAATACACTACGTGTCGCTCCAGTGTCTACCAAGAATGGAGACTTTGTACCCAGGACCTTAGCGGTGACGTAAGGACCTTGCTGGTCAACACAGAGCTCGACTGGATCCCTCCCTTGCCCCTGGCAGTCCTATGCGAAGTCGGGAGTGCTCTCACTGTCAGATAGTTGGTACTGGTTCTGTCGGGGACGGTCAAATGTGTTCGATCTTCCTGGTCTGTCGCTGTTGGTGTCGTTTGTGTACCCCCGCCCCTGCCCTCTAGTCCTGGAGCCATTCGTCATGTCCCTCGTTTCTTTATTTTTAATTAGTTCCAGAAGAGCCGGACATTGAGACTTCCAATGCCCGAATCCTTTGCAAAATGCACACTGATTATCTTCTATGTCCCTACGTCCAGAGTAGGGAGTGGGTGTGCGGTCCTTTAGGGGTGGATTTCTAGGGGCGAATGATTGGTAGCTCCCCGTGTAGTTCTTTCCCGACTGCCACCCCTTGTATCTGGGCTATCATCACCCTTTCTTTCAAATCTTTCTTCTTTCTCTCGGTTGCCCTATCATTCTCATTCTTTTGGTGTTCGTAGTACTGAGCCATTTGGAGGATAGCGGCGGGTTTGGATGCCCCCCAACTACTCTCGCTCGTTTGTAACTTTTCGGAAACCTCTCGTGACAGACCCTTTACGTCTTCCTGGGGTTTCTGACGGCAAGCCGTGACTATTGACCAATCTACCTTTTTCTCTGGGATCAAGGTTTTTAGCTTCTGAACTATTTTGTCCGGAAGTTCCAGTATGTCTTTTATCGGTTTCCTTCCGGGCTCTCGTCGTCTATCTAGCTCACTGAGTTGATTCCAGGTATGTCCGAACAGATCTGTGTGTTCGGCTTTCCGGATTTGCTTCCACACGTCAGCCGGCAGACAAAACCCGAAAAACAAATCAATGTCTGCTAGAGTCATTATCGTTGAGCCCAAGGCTTTGCCTAATTCGGTGTAAAATGCTGTCGGGTTCTTCCTTAAATCAGGCAGGGTTTGCCTAAAGGTTAAAATATCTTGTCGATCCCATGGTTGGTAAACCCAATTGTACACAACCCTCCCTTTTGCATCTGCGTGGTTGATATCGTCGTTTGTTCCCTGACCTCTTGGGGGAACCCAGTAGGGAGCGGCTTCTCTGATAGGCATCATAGTGTTGGCTACTTCTAATGGGGACTCAGCCGTTTCAGAGACTGTGATCTTGACCTCTGGTTTCTGTTCCGTGAGGTGGCGGAAGACTTCAAGCGTTTGCATGAAGAGGTCCGTCACATCGCGCTCAGTCCCATCTCCAACATCGACCTTTCTATATAGAGCCGTCAGCTTAGCAGGACCCTTAGTTTGATATCTATCCTCATATGCGTTCAGGGTGTGGTAGCTGAACCGTAAAATGAAATGCCGTCTGTGGCTACCGGCATGTGAATTGTGCATATCCATCGTATATTCTTCGCTCTCTTTCCGTTCTACCAGTGTCTTTGCTATCTTGTCTATCCCATCCCGCTCGTCTTTGCTCAACCTATTTAGTCTGGCTGTTGGCTGCTTGCTAGTCTCGAGTTCATCTGATGTTGTTACCAATGTGGCTGGTGCGAAGGCCGTAAGAGCCGGGGCACTAGCGCTAGGGTCACCCTCGCCCGCACTCAGAACTGGTAGGTGCTGTGCTAGAGGCTGGCAGGGGGCATAAGGAGGGGGCATGTAGATAATCGGAGGACCTAGCAGTAACTCGTCGTTTGCCCGTTGTTTGGAGGGCATCTCCGGGTAGAGCGTAGAGGGGGTCCTAACAGGGCATTGGCCTGCCGACCCTGATTCTTGCGTTTGTCTAACTTCCTCTCTCCTTCTTATTTCTTCATCTAGTTCCTTAGCGGCCAGGTGGGCTGCCTTTCGTAACTCTTTCCCTATTCTTGCTTCTTCTCTTTTTCTTCGTTGCTCTGCTTCTTTGCGCCACATGCCGATACTATCGAGCATGGTGGGCGTTGCCTTATTTATTCTAACAGCTGCTTCTAGCGCTTTTATTTTATGATCATCAAAGGAACCTATCAGTGGCCACTGACTTTCGGGGTCCTTTTTTGTATATTTATGCCATAACTTACTATAAGCTATAGCGACTAGTCCTTGTTTAGTGAACATGTCCTTATTAGGGGTGCCTTCCAATGGAGCTGGATGGTTCATCTCTAATAAGCGGTCCGGGTTGTTCCAACTACCAATCAGTGGGGAGAAGACAGGCATGACAGATTACAGCGGGGGACAAAGGTCCGCACTACCTATCTTTCACTATTTGCAAAGACTAGACAGAATATTGCTATTCTACGTTATTTGCAAGCAGAGAACCTCAAAAGAACTATACTCCAAACAATCTATGTTCGGACAATCAATCAGTGGGGAGAAAAATAGGTACGACAGATTACAATGGGGGACAAAAGTCCGCGTTACCTACCCTTCACTATCCGCAAAGGGAGATAGAATATTCCTATTCCTCCCCGTTTGCAGGCAGAGAATATCTCAAAGAGCGACAATGCAAATACTAGTATTTGAATCAATCAAACAATCAATCAATTCGTAATTCGTCGTGTGTCACGACCTTACCCGGACCGCATGGACAGTTTCTCGTCTTCCGCTTCCAGCGCCCGATCGTCCTCTACTCTCTGCTGCTACCGCGGCACTCCTGATGGTTCCCAGTCAGGACCGTAGATCACTCGGGAGAGGTCTGCTTGGAACCAGTGAAGTTCGGATGATCGGCTGTCAGACGAGGGTCTATCGGACAGGAGCTCTCCCGATCGTTGCAGTCGTTCACTCTGTCGTCGGGACCTCTCCCACTGGATCCACGTGTCGCTGATGGGCCCCACACTTGGGACGCCAATTGAGGAAAGTCAGGAAAATGGTCAGGCAATTTAGTCGATGGTTCTTAAGTAATTTTGCCCGGCGTTAAACGCCTCTAATACCATACGAAGTTTATCAAATAAAGAGGCAGGCACTGGAGACAGGAAGACAGGAAACAAGTTTTATTCCGACGGAGCAGAACACATCAGATCGGAAACAAGGTATCGTCTCGAGGTGCTCTCTAACAGCCTCTCCGAGGCCTGGCCTTTTATACACTGGCTTACGACATGAGACCGCTCTTTATTACAATAAAGACATTGTGAAGTAATGAAAAATGACATCCCCGGTACCCCCCCAGTTCCGGCTCATTCCAACACGTGGCTACAGTAGAGGTCCTCACCCCCCATACAATAGGAGGGGGCTATCACGCAGCTGAGTGTTCCGCCGATTCCTTTGGAATGTGTGCGCCTGATCGAATCTCAGGGGGTAGGGAGGTCATGATCAATAGTAGCTCCTTTGAAGAGGGGCGAGTGCATACAGTAGTGGGCAATAAACTGTATCCTCAGGCCAAGGGATGACCAGCGGTCCGTGCAGACAATCGGGCTCAGAGGAAGGGGTCATCAAAGGAGAGATATTCATGAAAGAAAGGATCAGTGTGGACAATCGAGCATAGAGGAAGGGTTTATCAAAAGAGGGTTATTCATGGAAGGAAAGGAGGTGTTGGTCAGGCGCGGGGTGTGATTCCCAGAGACAGAGTCATGCGGGAGAGGAGGGCTCGTGACTTGTGCATGTGAGAGCGGGGGCAGCCAGGGTGCATGGGGGATGCTTGCAGGGTCAGGGAAGTGCGCTGATGATCGATCGTGAACAGGGAGACCATGGTACCTAAAATGGCTGTCGTGTATGTTCATACGTGAGTCTGAGGAATGGGCAAGATGGCGCAGATGATGTTCAGTTCACGAACTAAAATTCCACAACTTCACTAAAAAATACCGGTATTGGTCAAGGAAGACCATTATTATACCATGTGCACTTTTATGCCATGAACGGACACAATGGGTCCTTGACTCTAGGGGTAACTTCTGGGAAACAACACTGTTTTTAGGGAGGGACAACATTCCAGACAGGCACATAAATGAATGCGGATGAGATTCTTATTTTTTCTTTGCTCTGGATCCATATCCTATTCCTCTCAGCTCTTGGGGTGATCATGCTCCTAACAAATTTCTCACTAGCTCCTACTGTCCCACACTTTGGTGGGTCAGCACCGATTACTACTGACACTCTTTCATAGTGCATTGTTCACTTATGTGCTAAGACTGATAGAGCAGGGTGTATAACATGGCCAATCTACATGTGATTTAGAGTTAGAGTGGATACAGATGATCATGTGGCAGACCCCATAATGCAACATAGTTTGTGTGTGAGTGTTATTATAAGGCTCTGCTATTGGTTTGGTTGGATTTCTCTCCAAGTGTTTTGAGATGAGAAGTGTTGCCTTCTTTAATATGCATAGACTCTCTGAGATTGTCTTGGTTTGTCTTCAACTCTTAGAGCTACTTTCAGGGTGCTGGCAAGCTACCAGTAGCTCCCAAGTTACTCGTTGGAGACCCCTGCTCTATATTTATTCTTTCCTCATTTTTTTTTTTTTTTAGTCCCTCTCCTTTGTTAATCTTTTTCCTTTTCAGAGTATCAGGATTCCTGTGACAGAGTTGGATGTAGGAAGGAACCAAATAAGTCGTCCATATTGTCCTTTTCATCACAATGGAAAACCACAGATACAATACAGTCAAATAACACACATATATAAAATTAATGACCTATCTGAAATGGTGTGTAGTGTAAATCCACAAAGGTATACATCTCCATCATTAAACTAGATGTGGTACGACACACCAAAGGTGCACAATATTTCACTAAATGAAAACGTACAACCACCTGCAGTGGAATGTGGTGTAACATTCCAAAAGTACACACGAATTCACTAAAGCAGAACATATACATAACCACCCTCAGTAGATTGTGATATGACACCCCAAAGGTGCATGTAAAAAAATAATACTCATAGCCATCCGAAATGGTTTGTACTGTAAATCCACAAATGTATAAATGAGATGTAGTGTGACACCCCAAAGGTGCACACAGTTCAACCAAACCAAGAAAGTAAACACATCCAAGCACAGTGAAATGTGGTGTGACAACAAGTGATGAACACTTTTCCACCCAAACAGAATGTACACATAACCTCCAGCAGAGGAATGTGGTGTGACATCTCAATGGTGCACCTGATTTCACAAAACCAGTACATACATATAACCACCAACAACGGCATATGGGTTGATACCCAAAAAGTGTACACAGTTTCACCAAACCAGAATGCACACATAACCTCCAGCCATTGAATGTGCTTTGACACCCCAATAATGCACCCAATTTCTCAAAACCAGAACATACACCTAACACCCTGCAGTAGTATGTGGTGTGATACACCAAAGGTACATGTAACTTCCTACCAGGCACTATAAACATACATATAACCATCCGCAATGGTATATGTCATGTCATCTCAAGGTGCACATGACTTCCAGATAGCCGCAAACAAAAACTCCAAACTTGCCGACACTAACTAGCATGTAGAAGTCGATTAATCCACACACTACTCACAAGCACATAGACAACATTACAAAAACACTAGTACTGCTCACAAATCATCTTTACTGTCCCCGGTTGTTACTACAGAAACCACAGCAGTACACAGCACACATATATAAACATGAAGGACTTAGAAACTGAAATGTGACATCGTTCACTTCAAAATTAGCACACTGCCTCATATTTCACTATCATCTCTGCAAACCCATTTGAAATATAGACACATTCTATCCTCCTCAATCCAAAAAACTGACTAACATATCCACCCTTCAAATTACGTTCATATTTGCTGTATACTAATTCATCACTAATCCTTTATGGGTTCCGGAGTAGCGTGCTACTCACAGAAAAAGCGCTTTGATGCCTCGTCCGGGGTAGTAAGCGCTATATAAATGCAATTACAATACAATAAAATTACTGCACTATAATGTGCCAAGTCTCTTCCTAAACTCAAAACACTAAGCATGTTGAAATAAATAGTACCCCCTTACGACAGCAGAAGAAAAATAACAAAATAAATGCAACTTTGCTTTCCAGAACAAAAGCATATAACATTGCCTCAGCTTTGCTGCCAGCTCTTATGAAAAAACACTTGACGGGGCAAGATGGCGACCGAGCAGTAAGGTCGTTAGGAGCACTGGTGAGACCGGGTCACGTCTCCCCTATATCCGGACCACAGTGACATATGACGGATCTCTCACCTTGCCGGTACTAATGGAATAATACGGGCAAACGTATCCACGCGATCTGGCTGAAAAGAAAAAGGGGGAAAAAAAGGAAAAGGTGTAATTCCCGCATGCAGTTGAGGCGAGGACCGCAGCATAGGCTCTGGGCTGTCTGCTCGAGGATAGCGGAGCGGGTAGTCAGAGTTCGACTCTCCTACCTTCTGACTTCTCTGGCAGGATCGGGAATGGCTCCGAAGCAGGCAGTAAGCACCGGGCCAAAGACGGCAGCGGCGGCTGCAGCGGCTGCTGCAGCGCAAAGTCTGCGGGGAGAAGCCACGGCTGAGCGGAGATCAGCAGAGGCCAACTCTGAGACACGTCGACCATCAACAACTGATCCGGTGAGGAAAGGCAAGGGGGCGCCACGCTGAAAAATCGGGCGAATGAACAGACCGTGGTAGATCTGCTTAGATGGGGGAAAGATCAATCTGGCCAGTCTAAATCCACCCGCAATGAGAGAGCAGCCACAGACAGTATAGGCACTACAGACTGCGCAGTGACCCCAGATACTAGCAAACAGGCCCCGGGTTCGGGCCCTCTGGTTGACCTAGATCCCCCACTAGGGGAAAGAGAAGAGCTAATCACCGCAAGCTAGGCACTGTAGCAAAATAACTCAAAGCACACGAAGAGGCCCCCCCGGTGTCAAGGAACAATGGCGACAATGGCGAATTGGAAGGAACCCCCACAGGAGGATTCATTCCGGGAGGAAATAATGTAGTAGGGGGTGGAAGCTTCACCACAGATACTACAATCACTGATGCTATAACAGCTCTGGATCTGATGGCAACTACAGAAGTGAAGGCACCTGATATGCCGGCTGAGGAACTGGCCAGGATAACAACGGCGGGTTTGATATGCCTACCGGGAGCTAATACAGAGCTGGATAAAGAAAATTATCCTAGCGACTGCTTCTTGTCAGTTTCGGAAGGGGCAGAATAGTCCGATGATATGAGATCATCCCCGGGGAATAGTGAACTGGATTCAGACCCCCAAATACTACTAAGAAGCTAGACCCTCTGGCAAACTCATTAACGCGCAATAAAAAGAACTTAAAATGGAACTATTCCTCAACAACGCCTCTTGCTGGTAATACTCCATCAGACGCCCCTATCCCTACCTCTACAGCCACGTTAGATGTTATACATCAGGCAATCCTCTCCCACAGGGAGGAGGCGCGCCAGGACGGCAGGAAGGCACGGGCAGCTATGAGGAAGATGCAGGGGGTGGTCAGGAAGCTCTCCAAGGCCTGTACCCATATTGGTGAAAGAGTGACTAATCTGGAAGAAAGGATTGTTTCAACCGAGGCAGAGGCCTCCAATGCCTCTCAGCAAGCAGAAGCCCATAGTGCCCAAATAAGCAATATCCAGTGGAAGCTGGAGGACCTCGAGAACAGGCAGAGGAGGAACAATCTCAGAGTCCTGGGCATCCAGGAAGGGGCAGAAGGGTCAGATGCTAGGACTTGTATCATCGAGTTATTTAAATCTGCCTTCCCTGAGATATCTGAGTGGAATTGGGCCGTTGAGGTGCAAAGAGCACATTGCACCCCATTCAAAATTCGAGACACTGCAAGGGGAGATGGAAAGCCCCGGGCCATCTTGGTCTTTCTAGGCAATTTCTTATTACGTCAGGCAATCGCAGAGAAGGCCAGACCTGAGTCCAAGAGGTCAAGCGGGGGGGTGGTATCATTCTTCGTGCGCCCTGACTTTTGCCATGCAACGGTGGAGAGGCGTTGGAGGCTAAGGCAACTAATTAGACCCTTTCTGGAGAAGAAAGTCCAGGTGTACCTTATTAATCCAGCGCAGCTAAAGGTGATACATGATGGCCGGCCCAATACTTCTCTTCGGAAATCAAAGCCAAAGACTTCTTGGGGACACTATGAATGTATTCCATACTTATTTTCTTTCAGGAGTAGTCAAAGGCTTGGGTTAGCTCCAAGATAAGCTGGCAATCTGGTGGGGTGAACCTTTTTTGATGCTTATTTGATGTTTATTTGATCCTTAGTACACTTTATTCTTTTGAATGATATGTGGGTTGTGGGAGGGAAAAAGTCATGTGTTATAATATGACCCAGTCTACCACCACCGCTCTATCCATCACATGCACAGACTGAGGTCTGAGCGCTCTCAGGGGATGGTGAGTGAGGGGGGAGGGGGCTGGGGGGTGGAGCGGGGGGAGAGGAAGCGGGGGAGAGGGGGAGGGTAGGGGGGAGAAAGTCAGAAAAAAAGGAGAATATATGGTATTATGTTCAGGTTATTTTTTCCAATACGAGATGTCTTAAGGTTGCGTACTTGATGACTGAAAGGTATAATCAAATTGGCAAAAGTATAAAGAATAATGGCCAACCTTAATATATGTACCCTTAACGTTGCGGGTTTAAACAACTGGAATAAAAGGCAAAGGCTGACACAGTTTGTAAGGTCAACAAGGCTAGACATCTTATGCCTACAGGAGACACACCTACCATGGGGAAAAAGACACTGGTTGAACATTAAAGGGTTCGAGATCTTAGCCTGCTCCTCCCAGACCTCGACAATTAGAGGGGTTGCAATCCTGGGCAAGACCTCACTAGGGGGTATAAAACAGAATATGGCTGACTCACTTGGAAGGTGGGCTCTGGCAGAGCTTTCCTGTGGGGTTACTATCTCGGGGATCTATGGCTCCAACCAGGATGACCCCGAGGTCTTCAACACACTAGAAAGTGAACTAACCAGCTGGCTTACACCCATTGTTATTTGTGGAGATCTAAATATCTCGGCTGATTTTGTGAGCAAAACTCCGTATACAGTTCGGAAACCTAGGGTCTTTAAAGCACTGAGTTCTCTGACCAGCTCACATGGATTAGGGGACGTATGGGGAAATAAAAAGCCTAACAGTCCAGGGTTCACCTATTTCTCATGCCCCTACCAAAGGTACACAAAACTGGACTATTTTCTGATATCCCTGCCTGAGATGGGGAAAGTTAGCATAAGTAAACTACCCAAAGTGATCTCTGATCATAGTCTTCTTATACTTACGCCAAGGGTATGACGGCGATAAAACAATCTAGATGGACTTTCGACAGAAAGCTGATAGGGGATAATGGGTACTTAGAACACATAAGGGAGTGGACGGTAGCATTTTTTTGATATGAACCGATATAGCACATCGAGAAACTACGTGTGGAACGCCTTTAAGGCTGCCCTAAGAGGGGAAACAGTGAGTTATGCTGCCCGTACGAGGAAACATGAAAGGTCAGAGAACGATAGGATGCTGGGTTTACTGGTAGCTGCTAAGGAGGAACACGGGAGCGACATCCTACATGAAAGGGATGGGAAAGGGAGCCACCAGAAAATTATGTCTATCAAAGCTGATATCAATAAACTTATGGCAAAAAAGGCTGCCAGTGAATATCGTGCCCACAGGTGTAATATGTACGAAACAGGGGAGCAAGCAGGTAGAGCTCTGGTGCTGCGTATCAGACAACGAGCTAATAAAAACGTAATAGTCAGCATTCAGGAGAACGGCTGTGACTATGGGGAGCCATCAGATATCCTGAAAGTTTTAAAAAAAACTTTTATCAGTCACTCTACCAGGAGGAGGGGGTGTCAGAGGGACCAAATGGAGAAGGGGAGGAAGTAGGCCCTGAACTCAATGAGGCGGATAAAGAATCACTAGAGCATGATGTGTCCTTGAGTGAGGTATGTGAGGCGCTACAAGAGTTGGCAAATTATAAAGCGGCAGGGCCGGATAGCATACCCCTGGAAATATATAAAAATCTTTCAAATGAATTAGCCCCAATACTCTTAGACCTATTTAACGGAATAATTTACACCAGCTGTCTCCCTGACACATGGAAAGAGACTAATATCGTTGTATTTCACAAAAAAGGCAAAACCAAGGAAAACCCCGGATCTTACAGACCGATTTCCCTGATAAATGATGGGAATATCTATGGGGAGTGTTGGCCCGGAGGGGGCTTGGTCCAAAGATACTAAAGGCTCTTAAAGCTATGTATAGCCAACCAACGGCCAGGGTACAGTTAACGGGTTAGAGCTCGGAGAAGATAGCCATCACAAGGGGGACACGCCAGGGGTGTCCCTGCTCACCCATACTCTTCACATTGTACATAGACCCACTGATTCGGAAGCTATTGGCATGCAGGGACATCAAGCAGATAACCACTAATGGGTTTGATACTAAACTTCTGGCCTACGCGGATGATTTAGCAATAATCACCCCTGAACCTGTTTTGGCAATGCGGGCAATTGTTGAGATTACTGGGAAGTTCGGGGGAAATTCAGGATACCGATTGAACGAGGGTAAGACCCAGATAATTTGTACTAACAATATTGTTAAAACAGATGCCAGATATGTTGAATCTGCAGTCTATCTTGTGGTTACAATAAATACAGCTATCGAATCAATTATAGGAGATAACTTTACACCATTGTTAAAAACAATCGCTGCTGATCTTAAAAGAATTGATGTACTACACCTGTCCCTCATAGGTAGAGCGAATGTTTTACAAATGACGATGTTCCCAAAGATTTTGTATATCCTCTGGGCAATACCGTTTTGTATTGAGGAAGCTGTGTTAAAATCAATGAAATCAATATTTATGAACTTTCTGTGGCAATATGGCAAGACTAGGAGGGCACTGAAATTTATGTCCCTACCCCAGGAACAGGGCGGGCTGGGAATCCCCAATCTTAGACATTATCATTGGGTGTGCTTGATCTCCCAGATGGCAGTATTGTTTGATCCATATACTGCAGGGACCAACATAACCATAAGGGATCAAAGCCCACCGTCAATATACGAATTATTGTTGGGGAGGGAGGTGTATGGGCTACTATTGAGAAAAACAGACCGGCGCTACTATAGGACCACCAGATATAAGACTATACGTAGTGCTTGGGAGGTCTGGAAATCGATACAAAGGTTATGTGCAATCCCTAAAATTAACCACTTTATACCGCTGTGGCAATCTGGGACCTTTCTACTAATCAGCAGGGATGGTATGTGGAGACAATGGGAACAGTCGGGCATTAGAACTATAGGGGATATTATGCAGGAGAATGCAGTTCTCAGTTTTGAGATAATCCAACAGAAATCTGGTATAACTGATAACCAGAGGTTCAAATATATACAGATATCCCAGACATTAAAGGCTATGAGACCTCGGATATCACTGGGGAGTTGATGCAATCTACTGGACTTCCTTTTGAGGGGAGGTAGCAGGATCAGAATAATCTATGGGATTCTAATGAATGAGCTGCAGGAGGATATAGAGAAATGTGAGGTCTCCTGGGCGCAGAAATTGAATAACCCAGATGTGGATCTGGATAAGGCATTGCACCTAGACAAAAAAATACTCCGGTCCTCAAATCTAAGGGCTCAACACTATAAGACGCTATTCAATTTATACTACACGCCAGATAAATTGTTCAAATGGGGCAAAAGAGACGACAATAGATGTCCTAGGTGCATGCAAGGACCATCAAATCTATTGCACATGTTTCACGACTGTGAAAAATTAAAACCAGTTTTTAGGGAAATTGAGTTATTTGGGAAGAACTACTAGCTCGGAAGATTGAAATATCCTCCACATTAATGATACTGGGCTGTGACAGTAGGCTGAACCTACAGAAAGAGTTGGAAGACTTTGTGTTCGTAGGTGTTTCTGTTTTACGGATCCTAATATCTGCGGGCTGGAAGGACACATGTGCACCATCTATGCCAGTTTGGTTGACGAGGCTCCTCGGTATACACAACATTGAATCCTCCCTCTATGAGGGTGAGGGGAGGAGAACACGGGAGATGGGCCTAAAGATGCCGGGACACTCCACGGAGTAGCCGTGCACTATAAAACACCCGTTTTAACATAACATAACATAACATAACATAACAAGATGTGGGCCCCATAAAAAAATTAGACGGACAGGCACATTTAAATTCAAACTGGAGATAATGGCTGTAATCATGTTATGCTTAGGGGTACAAATAGGGCACCATAGATGGGCCTATTATACAATGAATTATTATTTAATCTTCTTATTTTTTTTTGGTATATTGTATGATCTCAAGATCTCAAGTCGTACCTCTTTCTTATCTTCTTTCTTTGTCGTTTTAAGTTTAACTGTATAACTATATGACAATGAATTATCTATGTATTGGATTTCTTTTCTTTTCTGTACCAGAATATTCGCAATAAAAAAAAACAAAAAAAAAAACACTTGACTAATGTGTGATTTACCCCCTGTCCCGTCTCCATAATGGAACAGCCACTGTTCAGCAGGCCTCACTTTCCATCCAGTACATTTGTGAATGTGCATGCCTTTCCTATTCTAATTCACCATTAACACTATATGGGTACCAGAGAAGCGTGCTACTCACCGAAAAAGCACTTCAACACTCCATCAGGGGGAGCAAGAGCTATATAAATGCAAACCTTTTTCCCTTCGCTATCTCGCCACTAGCCTTCTCAGTCCAAATAACTGACTAATATATCCACCACTCAAATTACTTTCATATTTTCACTATACTAACTCACCACTAATCATTTATGGGTTCAGAAGTAGCGTACTACTCGCCGAAAAAGTGATTCAACACCCCATCAATGGTAGTAAGCGCTATATAAATGCAAACTTTTTTCCCTTTTCTATCCCACCACTATCCTTCTGAAACCAAATAACTGACTAACATATCCACAACTCAAATTACTTTTATAATTTTACTATACTAATTCGTCACTAATCCTTTATGGGTTCCGGAGTAGTGGGCTACTCACCGAAAAAGCACTTTGACGCCTTGTCAAGGGTAGTAAGTGCTATATAAATGCAACTACAATATAATTGCTGCACTATATTGTGGCAAGTCTCTTGCTAAACTCAAAGCACTATGCATACTGAAATAAATAGTACCCTCTTACCACACGGGACAAAAGTAACAAAATAAATGGAACTTTACTTTTCAGAACAAAAGCAAAGAACATTTCCTCAACTTTGTTGCCAACTATTATGAAAAAACACTTGACTAATGTCTGGATTACCCCCCGTCCCGTCTCCATAATGGAGCAGCCACTGTTCAGCAGGTCTCACTTTCTATCCAGTACATTTGTGAAGGTACATGCCTTTCCTCAGTGTTTTGACACAGCTATAAAATGCAGAACTCACTCATCTGAAGTTCACAAAGATGACAGGCTGTCTCTTCACATCACAAGATGCTTGTGTTGTGAATGTTCTACCAATCTATCTAGTAATGTATAGATATCATTACACAGTGTCCCTAATGTTACTCCGTAGCACCAAGTATATTGTAATGTAATTTGGAATGTAGGTTAGTGAGCTTGGTGAGAAGACTGTAGAGGAGGTGCAGAGAAGGCTGTTCCTTTATTTTGTTCCTGCATTTCGGGCCTTTAATGGACAAAAAATTATACGGATATTTAATAAACGCATTTGAGGTCAGAGGGACAGAAACTCTTTTCTTCGAGCATTAGTTTATTTAGAGAGATCTTGAGAAATAAAGATGTTGTGACCAGACCAGATGAGTCAATGTTTTGCCTTTTCAGGTTTCAAAACAAAAACAGGTCTATGAATTCCAGGAACAACAGACCTGTTTTTGTTTTGAAACCTGGAAAGGCAAAACATTGTCTCATCTGGTCTGGTCTCTCTAAATAAACTAATGCTCGAAGAAAAGAGTTTCTGTCCCTCTGACCTCAAATGCGTTTATTAAATATCCGTTATGGCATATTTCATCCTTGCTTATGCAAATTACTTATGAGGGCACCACAAGATCGTTTAAGGATCCTGCAAAACAGAAAACATTTAATCAGACTCTTTCTCCTCATGCTGTAGGCACTATTGTTCAACAATCTGAAAATGCTGTTGTTGCTCCTACTCTCGCCTCTTTTTTTTTTTTTGTTACTTTACATCAGAGCGTAAAAGAGGTAGTAGACAAGGGAGTCCCTTCTCACTTTCACTGTTTATCCTTTGTCTAGAACCGTTCCTTGAGCATATTCTAAATTAAAACGTCCAAAGAATGAAAGTGATGTGCGATTCCCAGATTTCAAATTGTATCAGTCAGCTTTTTTAATCAGACAATCTTATGCCTTAATTAATGATTTTCATGATTCGCCCATACCACGTTGGATTGTACATGAACGGTCCCTTTTAATAGATTTTTCTTTCAAGGATGTAATCCATATGTCTAATAGTACTTTTAGTTCTAAACATCCTATTTTAAAATATTCCCAACATCTTTTACATACAGTGATTACAGCTTACTATGATTTTCAACAAAGCTTTCTATCTTCCTCACCCTGGTATAATAAGTTTCTCAAATTTTGATGGAAATCCTTTCTTTTTCAAACACTAAAAAGAAAAGGGTATTATGTTTGTTCACCAACTGATTACGGGTGACTGTCATACCTTTTACAAAATTGCAAACAAAATACAACTTACCAATTACTTTTTTCAAATAATTTAATTAAATTTCTTCTGCTATTCATTCATTTTTCATTGCTCACAAATTCCAACCTCTATCAGTTTCATCCCTGCCCTTGACACCTATTGATACTATTCAACGTGGTTCCATTCCTAAAACTGCTTACATACACAAACTCGTACTGATGTCAACGTCTGAATGCTCAAAAAAATCAGATGGAAATGTTATGGCAAAATGATCTTTCCTTATCATTTAATAATCAGTTCTGGGATAAAATCTGGCTAAAAGTTTTCACCATGTATATAGCTGCCCGTATTACACAACCTCTATTTTTTATTTATAGTAGAGATTATTTCCCCAGAGTCTATTTCCAAATTTGAGTTATCTGCCTCCCCACTAAGTTGGTCATGTTCCACTTCGCATGGTACTTTAACACATCTACTTCAATATTGTTATCAGGTCACTACGTTTTGGTAAATTATTTGGTCTAAGTGTTTAAAGATATTCCACTGTAACATACTATTCACAATTCAAAATGTTTTCCTAGGCTCTATGTCACCTGATTTGGAGAAATATTCACCTAAACCCTTGTTATTGGATCTTTTTATTGCACTTGCTTTGAACGGTTATACTTTCCTTTAGGAAAAGTGCTTCTTAGTTATCTGAGTTAACATGATGGAATTTTATTTGTGACGAAAATAGAATATCTACTGTTATTATCATTACGCCGTAAAATGATATTGGATTGGTATTTGTTACTTTTGACTTCTTAGCTATCCCTGCATTCACCCTTGCCTTAACTTGTTGAATTTCTTTCTTTTTCTACATTCCCTTCAATTCTTTTCCCCGTCTTTTTTGTACTCCATACTTTCTTTCTTCTTCTAGTTCTCTCTCCTCCTTTTTATATAAAAATAATCTTCTTTCTTATTTCATGGTTTTTATTGGCCTTTCCGTATCTTATGAATTGTAATACCTCCGAATTGTAAAAATTATATTGCAATGCTACACTTGGTATTATAAGTGTTCTTGTTCTATATATCCACAATAAAAACTACTTTTAAAAAAACGTCACACCATCTGGCTGCAGCATTGCTAGACCAACATAATACACAAGTGGCAAATAACTGTACATGCCAATAGAACTGATTCAATCGGGATAGACTTGATTTCGTAAATCAAAAATTGCTTTATTTTAGGTGTTTCAAATTTTAAATTACCCCTGTTTCAATATACGTCTATGGGGAAAATACATTCCTCTGATTTTTCTTTTATAATTTCCCAGTTTGAAAATGTTGGCATGCAGGAATAACGCAAGCCATCCGGATTTTCACATGACATTACCTCCTTGTAGGGGGAGAATAAGAACGCTGGCAGATATATTTCTAAACGTCATAGCGTAAAGCTCTCAAATGATCCTGGAGACATAGCGCCCGACTCAGCGCTTCACTTTTTACCAGGGTTCAACGCTTTTAATTAGTTCCTCGCAAGGTTCAAGGGCTACTATAATTTGTTGAGCAGGACACTGCCTTAGGGGTCACAAGCAACTCCCTCTACACTATATAATCCTGCCAGTGTTTGACAGGCCTGCTTGGGGACGCCTCACACTTCTCTCCCCCAGGAAGTATACAATCATTTAGCAATCTGTGGCTGCACAAGAATACCATTCTGGTGGATATGATCTGTTTGAGGAATATGGCAAAACTCCTCTGGGATATCAGCTGGAAGAACAAAATTGGATGAGGCCTTGGACACCTCTGTACAGGAGTCAGTTAACAGAGCCCTAGTTATGAATAGTATTCCAGAGCACTTTACCCTTGCCATTCCTCTTCTACAACTTAGAGCAGCAGTGCATACAGGATAAAATATTCCAGAATGCTTGTTCCTTTACCTGTGTAAGCACCAGTTACAAGCACCGGCCACTTCTTCTAAGCACTTTTTCTTCTTCCCAAGTTGCTCTCCAGGACTGGCAGGTGACTTCTTGGCACTAGTAAACAGTTTTATTTTTTTCCTCTTTTCCTTGCTTTACTTATTTTCTTTTGAGACACAATTCCCTTCTTCACCTTCTCCAACTCGTTGTTAATGTTAAGAAGAGTTGTTTCCATACAAGCCAACATTTTAGAGTAGGAAAGTGAGGAAATGCATGTTCCCCAGTGACTTCTAATAAAGCAGAGGCAATTAGGATGGACACAGCTAAAATAAATTATTAATATCAATTAAGTAAAAAGTTAGCGACAACAGGTGTTAGAATCTGGGCTTCTTTGCAGTGCCCCCCCGCCCCCATCTTTTACCTCCATTAAAACTGCTAGCTGCTGTTTTTTTTCTCTAACCAGGCCCCAGTGCCCGTGCTCTTTCCCATAAAAATGCTGGTAATTGGTACACCCAATTGGCAAGGTACTGTGGGCCCGATGTAGGTCGCCAATTACCGGTCGGTAACGGCCGATTTCGGCCGTTACCGACCGGTATTTGGGATTTGGCATGTAGGTAGGCTTAATTTACAGAATCTGTATATTTACCGATTCGGTAAATTTACCGATTCGGTAAAATACTGAATCGGTAAATTTACAGAATCGGTAAATACAGATGTAGGTGGCACTGAAAACAGTGCCACAGGACATTACCGATTCGTTATTTACCATGTAATACTATTACATGGTAAATAACGAATTCCAGTGTACATGCACATCTGTGCATGTACACCTGTGCCATGTGGCACACAGACATGCCCTAAGGGCATGTCTGTGTGTCACATGGCACACAAGCCAGAAACAGGGGTGCAACAGGGTGTCAAAGTGACACCCTGTCCCCCTTGTAAAATCGGTAATTTTACCGATTTGGTAATTACCGAATCGGTATTTGCTATTGAATCCTATGGGCTTCAAGGCCCATAGGAATCAATGGCAAATACTGATTCGGTAATTACCGAATCGGTAATTACCGAATCTTACCGATTCGCTATTTTTACAGAAATTTTTGACCTACATAGCAATTACCGATTAGTAAATACCGATTCGGTAAAATTCTGTATTTACCATTTGGTAATTTGCTATTACCTACATCTGGGCTTTTGTTCCTTATAAGTCCTTAGTAAATTTTATCAGGGGTACCCAGGGCATGGGTGGTAAAGGAGTCACCAGTGCTGCACCACTCTATTGTGTCCCCCTGTAGGTCCCAAGTAAAAGTATGTCTGCAAATCATTGCAGCCCTGCACGTGCAGCCTGTCTGCTCGAGAGTGACTCTGCACACATTATGTGCTGCAGAGCCACACCACTGCCTTAATGTAAGTAAGTCACTCTTAAGGTTGTCCTCCTAAGCCCAGGAGGTAGAGTGCATTATATTAAAGGTGTGGATATATATGATTATACATATGTATCCCTACAGTAAGTCCGTGAAGCAAGGTTTTATTGTAATTGACTGGTGGTCTATAGGGGACCTCTACTGTAGCCTACGGGGCTTACCGCTGTGCTGCCAGGACTCCAGCCGGGACTCTAGCCTCCCTTGTCTTCCCTGCCGCCCCCGCCGCCGCCGACCACTCGCGGCCGCCGAGAGGGGCCGGGAGAGGACAAACTACATTACCCAGCATCCCCGGAGTTGCGGGGACGCCGCCTGCCACCAGGGACTTCCGCCGGAGGCGTACATCAGAGCGCCCTTCCCTCGGCAAAGCGGGGACCTCTACTGTAGCCTACGGGGCTTACCGCTGTGCTGCCAGGACTCCAGCCGGGACTCTAGCCTCCCTTGTCTTCCCTGCCGCCCCCGCCGCCGCCGACCACTCGCGGCCGCCGAGAGGGGCCGGGAGAGGACAAACTACATTACCCAGCATCCCCGGAGTTGCGGGGACGCCGCCTGCCACCAGGGACTTCCGCCGGAGGCGTACATCAGAGCGCCCTTCCCTCGGCAAAGCGGGGACCTCTACTGTAGCCTACGGGGCTTACCGCTGTGCTGCCAGGACTCCAGCCGGGACTCTAGCCTCCCTTGTCTTCCCTGCCGCCCCCGCCGCTGCCGACCACTCGCGGCCGCCGAGAGGGGCCGGGAGAGGACAAACTACATTACCCAGCATCCCCGGAGTTGCGGGGACGCCGCCTGCCACCAGGGACTTCCGCCGGAGGCGTACATCAGAGCGCCCTTCCCTCGGCAAAGCGGGGACCTCTACTGTAGCCACGGGGCTTACCGCTGTGCTGCCAGGACTCCAGCCGGGACTCTAGCCTCCCTTGTCTTCCCTGCCGCCCCCGCCGCCGCCGACCACTCGCGGCCGCCGAGAGGGGCCGGGAGAGGACAAACTACATTACCCAGCATCCCCGGAGTTGCGGGGACGCCGCCTGCCACCAGGGACTTCCGCCGGAGGCGTACATCAGAGCGCCCTTCCCTCGGCAAAGCGGGGACCTCTACTGTAGCCTACGGGGCTTACCGCTGTGCTGCCAGGACTCCAGCCGGGACTCTAGCCTCCCTTGTCTTCCCTGCCGCCCCCGCCGCCGCCGACCACTCGCGGCCGCCGAGAGGGGCCGGGAGAGGACAAACTACATTACCCAGCATCCCCGGAGTTGCGGGGACGCCGCCTGCCACCAGGGACTTCCGCCGGAGGCGTACATCAGAGCGCCCTTCCCTCCGCGTCGCGGGACGCGCGCGGGCGGAGCCCGGGCAGAGGGCGGGCCGTCTAAGGCCGTCCAAGGACGATCAGGGACGGGACGGGCCACGTCCTTAACATCATGGGTAAGAGAAAATTGGCTACTCCAGTGACGGAAGAAGCTAAGGCTAAGGTTCCAAAATATACGACTAGCATTATTACTTATTTGACCTCTAAAGTGGACGAACTATCATCGCAGATAGCTGTTTCCGAACGTGCACTGGGCTTGGAAACTTCTTCTGGAAGCACTAGCACTACAATCTCTTCGCCCATCAGTTGTGTACCACTGGAGCCGAGGGTCATAATCGAATCATGCCGGTCAAACTTGGCACAGATACCTATTGTCCTGCCTTCCCCAGAACTTTCTATCACTGTAATACCACCTACCACTGATGCTATGGGTGTTAAAGAAAACACGGCCAACATCCATTCTGGGGGTCAGCAGGCTTCCTATGTCACCGAAGAGGGTATCACGAAACTCTTGGAAAAACTTTTTACTGAGAGGCTAGAATCCGCTTTAATTCAAATTGCAACAGACATTACTGAGACTTTGAAGGACTGTGTCAATAACTTGCTGAACAAATGTGAACGCTTTAACAATTTTCTGATTAGTCAGGCTCCGGTCTCAGCTCCAATAGAAATTGACCCGCCAATTAACTCAGTAACCAATATACCGGCAGAAAACTCTGTGCCAGCAAGAGGGAAAGTTGTAAATAGTAGATATACACCCTTGCCCCTAGCAGTGCCTAACCGTGTTCTTTTAGACAAGCCTATATTGGAAAAGCCATTAGGTCTTATGGGTGACCAGAGGGTTAGGGTGCCCCCAGTGCACCTACCCCCTGATGCAACACCTTTCGTGGCTGTACTTGTTAATGTACCCAAATTAAATGCGGGAGAGGTAGAACATCATGAAACCCTGCGTAATCTCACGGAAAAATGGTGCAATGCTAATTGCACGGGTGAAAGTAATATCGCAGCTAACATATTGATGTGCAGAAGGGTTAACTGGGTTGGCAAAACAAAGAAATATGTAGCTGGCGATTGTGTTATAGTTAATTTTAAATCGCCTGATGTCATAAGCCGCCTTTTTTGGGATGCTTCCCCTTTGGATCCTTTAGGCAAGGGTGTGCGTGCCATGCCGCTGGGTTTTTTCTACCCTCCAGCATTCAGGATAACTGGAGGTACCTATGGCAGGCCCCTGCTAAACAATAACCTTGGGTCTCATGATAAACAAAATTTCCCTCTGCAAGGGAATGAATGGGTGACTAAGAAGGCCAGGGGAGGTGGTGTAGCCACACCTGCCATGAATACACACCCAGATAACCTGCCTCTTTCAAATAGATTTGCGGCTCTTGCCAATCAGGATGCTATGGAGCCCAAGCCAACAAATCAGCCAGCCGAAGCCCAGGATGATCGCACTAACATCCCTAGCCCCTGTAATACTGTTAACATCCCCACCCCCTGTAACGTGGTATTTAATGAAGGGGAGGCGACAACAGAGGGAGACAATAGAACAGCTAAGATTCTGTCCTGGAACATTGCGGGCTTACGTGCCAAACAAAATGATCCAATCTGGCTGGGTAAGTTGAAAGAATACGATATAGTAGCCATGCAGGAAACATGGGCTAGGGATAATTCATTTTGGCTGGATGGCTACTCCTCATTTTTTGTTAAAGCACAGTGTTCTGTGGCGGGAAGGGACATTGGTGGCTTGATGTTCTTGGTATCTCTCAATATTGCTGGGAGTGTGAGGGAAATCACAAGCGGCTCACACTATTTTCAACTGCTAGAGTTGCGTCACGTAGATAAAAATAAAACACTTTTTATTAACTGCTATAATTCTTCGCAGGGTGGTCCCCAAAATTTTGTTTTAGAAAGTTTAAATCTATTTGTAAACGATTACATGTCAAAACAAACCACTTTTGTTCAAATCATTTTAATGGGTGATTTCAATGTTCACTTATGTGAATCACAATGCCAGATTAAAGACTTCCATGGGCCTGACCTCACGACCCCTCCCCACTTTGAGCATAGCCTGAAGGGTTCAGCTATGGAACATTTGTTATCTTCAAACGATCTGTATGAACCTAGCTTTGTTGATTCAAAGGACCGGGTTGTTACTTATAACGCAAGGGGTAGTGAATCCATCATTGATTACATTTTTATGTCCCCAGGGCTCCTCCATTATGTCCATTTCTATAACGCCATTGAAAGTGGTTTTAGTGACCACAACCCGGTGTGTTTAATGCTGGATGGTTCGCTTGGATTGTTGAAGGGGGCTTTGCTGGTCACTTCTGTGAAACATGTTAAGAGCAAAGATCAAGGGCGGCGACTAAAATGGTGCAAAGTTTGCCCAGAAGATTTTATGTATTTTATTGAACACGAAATGGTGGAGGAATTCCAGACTTGCAGGGACCCTAATAGGGGGGATAAAGAGATCATTGCCGCCTTTGAAGCTATCTGTTCGAAGGTGGAGAAAGAGCTTATACTTGGCCCAAAAAGGGGACCGGCTCCAGTTTCCGGTTGGTTCGACCATTCTTGCTCAAAAGCCCACTCTGCACTGATAGCAGCATTAAAACATTCACCTAGAAATAAGCTAGTGATAGCTCAACTAAGGAAAAAATACGCTGAGGCGGTAAAAACACGCAAAAAAGCTGTAAAAGAAGAAGCCTGGGATGCTTTAATGGATTCCACCACCTTAAAACACAGCTCTAAATTTTGGTCCATAATAAATAACCCCATATTTGCCAAAATACGTAACACTGACCTTGAGGCAAATATACCTGAGTCAGATTGGCTTAATCACTTTTCAGTAATCTATGGGAGCAATCAAGTGTATGAAACATTCTGTATACCTCGCTATTCTAACTTGCAACCCATTGTAGATTTTACTGAAAATGAGGTCAAGGTCGCAATAATTGGGTCCGCTAAGAATAAAGCCCCGGGACCCGATGGGGTTCCTTTGGACTTATATAAATCAAACCCTGAGTTGTGGGCAACTGTATTAACGAATGTTTATAATAATGTACTTAAAGGGGGTTTCCCCAACACCTGGGCATGTTCAATAATTGTACCAATTTTTTAAAAAGGAGCAAGAAATGACCCTAAATGTTACCGCCCTATATCTTTGCTGGATTCCTCCTTGAAGATCTTGGGTAAAGTACTACTGGTGAAAATTAATAAATGGACTTTAGAGAATAACATTTTGTCCAATGCCCAGTATGGTTTTCGGTCAGGTAGAGGGACAGAGGACCAATGCCTGAATTTGAACATGATAATTTCTAAATACACTAAGGCTAAAAAAGGGACACTTTTTGTTGCTTACATGGATCTGTCAACAGCGTTTGATCTAGTGAATAGAGCCAAGTTGTGGGGTATGTTGTTACAAATGGGATTGGACCCTCCTCTGGTCCACTTCTTGGCTGAACTCCACAAGGATCTAAAGGCCTCCATCAGAATGGACCAAGAGGGACATTGTACAGCGTGGTTTAAATCAGGCAGGGGTGTGCGACAGGGTTGCATCCTTGCCCCTATGCTGTTCACTTTGTATATAAATTCTCTGGAAAAAAATCTCTTGGCTGCATCTGTGGACACTCCGCGTGCAGGGGACACTCACATCCCAGTGCTCCTGTACGCGGATGATGCTGCCTTAATAGCTAGGACACATCTGGGCCTCCAGAGACTTCTTAATGCATTTAGTGATTTCATGTCCTCTCTTGACCTGGTGGTTAATAACGCGAAATCCCATGTTATGGTCTTTGGGGCAGCTAAAAATAATACTAAATCTTTTTACTGCAAAGGGGAAGTGATTAGTAATGTTAAAGTTTTCACTTACCTCGGAGTAATTTTTGACACTAAGGGTAGCTGGATCCCCCAGATATTAGCAAAGACTAAAGCAGTGAGGAGCTCGGTTAATGCCATCCTGAGCTTTTCAAGGAGATTAGGGGGGAAACCAAGTGGTGCACTTCTAGCCTTGTATAGGGCAAAATCATTGGCTATAGCTAGGTACGGAGCTGGATTATGGGGTTATGTAAAAACTGAAAACATCCAAACGGAGGTTAATAAGTTTCTCTGTTCTATATTAGGACTCCCCTTCTCAACAGCCACTTTTTCTGTCCATCAGGAGCTCGGAGTAGGATACATTAGTGATATCCTCTCTTTGTCACCTATACTTCTGTGGATAAGTGTGTGGACCAATAATAACTTAGGTCTCAACCACAAAATTCTGACGGACTGTTTAAAATTGGATAAGTTTGAAGACATCGCTTGGCTGGCATACATTAAAAAGTGCCCGGCAGAACTTGGACGCCCGGAGATTTTCTCCTCTCCGCTTGACCTAAAAAAAGCAGACCTAGCCTGGGTCAAGGAAAATTTTTACAAACTTAAATCCTTGGAGAGAGAACAACTCCAGTTAACAAAAGCCACGGTCAGAGCACACTACATGACAATCACCTGTATTGCCATCCAACCGTATCTTGCCCTAGTCAACATTCCGTTCCACAGATGGCTTCTGGTTAAGTTTAGATTTAATCAGATTTATTTGGTACTCTGTGGCAGACAGGGATGGTTCAAGCTTGAGGATGCACATGTATGTGAATGTGACAACTCTTCCATACAAGACAATAGGCACCTTATGTTATTCTGCCCTTTTTATCATGTTCCTAGACAAAAGTATTTGTTACCCTTGTTGAAGGGGAAAGCGTTTACGCAAGCAAAACCCGCTCTTCTGTTCCTACAAATGCTTGATTCTCCCTTGGTAATGTTCAGTGTGGCAAATTACCTTGTTGCCGCCGTTCGAATCAGGAGGAGGAAAGTACAAGCTGAAGTGTGGGGATTGGGATGAATTTGGTATTTCTTGCTTTTTTGCACATGATGAGTCTTTTTAATCTGACTTTTTAAATGTTTTAAATTGTATTGTAGCATATGAAATTTTTATAACATGAACTTGGAATGACTTTTAACTGTTGTAGCATGCTTTTATGATTTTTAACAAAATCGAATAAAGTGGTTTTGACTTGACTTGACTATAGAATGACATGGAAACTCGAGAATTGTGTCTTGTTTGGTATCAAACATCGTGCTTTTTCATTCCAACGCGATTCTCGTGTCGAGGGTCAGCTGACACGCACAGGGATGCCACCCTGCTTGGGGCCCCCACTAGGATACAAAGCTACAAGGCCTTGGCAGGCTTCCCCGAGCTGTTTGCCATTGTCTGCCCTCCTGGTTGGATATGCTATCACTTCTCCAGGACGGAGACAAAGGCCTGGGCAGGAAGGAGGTCACAGGAAGGCTAATCTTTACTGCTATCAAGGCGGTGAGCCTCTAAGGCTTCACCACCCTTGATATGCAAGAGTACTTGTCTCTCACTTGAGGACAAAGCCTTCCCATAGCATGTTGTCACCCCAGGGGCAGGTTAGCCGCAGGGACCAGTAGCCCATTGGTCACTGCCCGTCACACCCTTAATTCCCCCTAAACTACGATTTAAGGGGCGCCGCTGACACCAGAACCTCAGTTCTGACTTTGAATACAAGAAGAGGCACAAAGAAGATACTGTCACCGAAAACAGGACCTTGGACTCTGCTGCAGCGCAAAGAGAGGACACTTAAGTGTCCCGAAGTTACCATATACTGGAACCGTGAGTTCGTGTGTCCATGGCAATAGCCCTTTCCTCCCAGCAATAGGGACTCCAGTGGATGCCAGAAACTGAAACAGACTCCCAAGGATTGGTGGGTCCAGTCCCCTGAAAGCTGCATGAAAATCGACGTGCTACATGACAAGAATTGTAACCCACTCGGCCTGTTGAAACTGAGCCCAAAGAGAGGTGGAGTCCTGCAAGTCCAAAGCAGTAGCCAAGCTTTCACCAAGTTTCATGTCTCTACTTTACTACTTTGCTACTTTCACCCTCCAGGTGCTGTAGTAACCGTGGATTACATTTGCCGCAGCCGAGGCTTGGTGATCGCCAGTTGGATGCTCGATCCCTTGAAAGATGACATCTCCTGCCCGAGAGCACCTCAGAGCGACAACGACCAACGTCATCAAGAACCCCACTGCTGTGTTTCTGCAGCCTGAAGTTGGAGTCTTCAAGTGTGTAGTAAAGCATCTTTGGCGCGGTGATTGACAGCTGCCAACTACCTATGCAGCCAGAGCCGCCAAGAAAAGTAGAAGAAATCCAGGTGTTGAACCCAGGCCCTAGGATCCCAAATGCCTCTTTTGTGTGTGGGTTGAGTGGAACTCCATATGCAAGTGTGGTTTTGTCAAGTGCTGCAAGTTTGACATCTCCCACGGATCCCATTCAGTGCCAAGGACAGCCAAGTCACCTCTGCACCCAGACTCCCTGGGCAAGGTAACGAAGTACTGACTGTCGAGAAGTATTGTGCTAGAGGCCCGCAAAAGCTTAACCAGAAGAGGGTTCACTTGATTCGCCCTGCAGGTGACCGGGTTTCACCTGTGTTTCCCCCCAATAATTTCAATAGGACAAGTGTGACAGATAAAGTGCATTTATTTTTGAACGCTTTAAAAATTCACAACTCCAGTTGTATGTATAATACAAAGTCCATTTTGATGTCTATATTTACAGAACAATACACTCTATTTTTATAAATTGGGGTTGGGTTTCGTTTGAATTGTATTAATAATTTATTAAACATTATGGTACTGTACAATGCTTAACACATGTTCCTCCAGTAATGCCTGATTGCTCTTTGCCACACTACCTGGATTGATCTAGGATTATTGTTATTTAATTCAAGGATCATACACTGTGTATTCTCAGAATATTAAATGTCAAGCCCACCTAGCCATACCACATAATAGCCACCTTTCAACAACAGGTGAGGCCAGCAGGTATGTCCAGGTTACACCCCAACAGGAGCATGACGCCACTTGCTCATCCCATCCTGCAATCTGCTTTCCCCATCTGGCCAATGTGGAACACTAACCTTATATTCCACATACATACATCAGCATTTACCTCCTCTTCACAATAATAAACACATGAGATTTAGGTTCCCGCAGAAACTCCAAGCAAATAAAGTTAGCCCACTAGTTTCCCATCCCTCCAACATGGCCACCACCTTCATCCACCAATAGGATAAAAGGAGGAATCATACACACCAACTACCTGTTTTTTAGCTTCTGCACTGTTTCGAGTGCTGTTTCCAGTTTTTAGGTGTCCATGGAGGATATTTGCAGGGTGGCCATGTGGTTTTCTCCTCATACCTTTATGACACATTACCGGCTTGAGGTTGGGGATGGTGCTTCCGTTGCTTTTGCCACTTCTGTTGATTCTTGAAATTCTATTTCTGCCCCATGTGTGTGTCACTAAATACCTGCTGTTGGTGACTTCTGTGTGTGGGCTGTTTTCTGTTATCCATGAAGCCGATGTTGCTTTAGTTTCTGCTCATGTGTTGTTAATTAGTGTGGCGAGGAAGACGAGCGAGGTGATAATGCCCAGGTTACTTACCGGTATTCTTCATTACTCAGAGTCCTACTCTTCCTCGCCACAGTATAAATTCCCTTCCCTTCCGTCCCTTTGTTGGGGGCTTTGTGTTTTATGGCTTTGTTTACAGGTAGTTAGTGTGTAAGATGCCTCCTTTTATCCTATTGGTGGATGAAGGTGGGGGCCATGTTGGAGGGATGAGAAACTAGTAGTCTAATTTTGTTTTGCTTGGAGTTTCTGTGGGAGCCTAGAGCTCATGCAGTCCTGCTAAGTGTCAGGCATCAGGTGTGACACTACCGTATTTCAGTGTGGTGTTCCGCATCACTGTACTGAAATGCATTGTCACGCATTTCAAAGCCACTGACTTTCTGCTGTAACCAGAACTGAAAGTAACTGTCAACGCCAGGCTGAAAGAGCACACACCTGTGGCCTGCGCCGGCTCTGCTGCTCCTCGTAGACTTGCCAGAAGCCCAGGGTGTTGCCACCAGCACAGGCTCAGTAAGAGTTAATCTTCTGCACTGTTGCTACAATGTATCTTTTTAGCCAGCTGCAAAATTCCTGCCCGGCGGTCATTCATTTACTACAGCCAGGCCAGGCCTGACGTCACCCGGACAAGGTAATGTTGTCCCCAATACCGAGACACCCGGGCTGGACCTGCCTCAGTGGTTGTGTGATAACTGGCTGTTCTGCTGTGGGGGCGGGGCCTGGGGATGTGACCTCACATCCTGGAAGGAAGCGAGGATTAAGGAAGCGGGACTGGAGGTGTGCCTGACTTGACCACGGCTGACTGCCTTACCGCCTTGGTGTGGTTCCCAGCTTCCTTGAACACTGCACACCTGTTTGTCTGAGGCAGCCTGTATCATGGCCGGTGGCCGGCATTGTCGTGGGAGAGGTCCAAGTCGGTTTGCGGCAGCTGGACACCACTAGCTGGCTCTTGCCGACCCTCTGGACACAGAAAAAATTTAAGTCCCCGCATAGTCCTGATGACACAAAGGCAAGCATTTTAGACATGCACGCCTTCACTTGTTTATTAATGTGTTTAAGGTACTTTTCTTTAGCGCGGCCTGCCAACCACAAGTAGGGGGGAAAAACGATTCCTAAGATCAGCCCTCGGCCTCAGCAACCATGTGTATCCTGTGTCTTCACCAAGCGCGGATGTCGGAGCTATCAGGTAGTCTGAACTGGCATCTTGTGGTCTATGGGGTCACATGAAAGGGCTCACTGGGCCGTAGCTGGTTTCCCAGCTTGCCAGCACCTGGCCAATTCATAGCCGCTCACATAAGTTGGAGCTGTAGGCCTCACAGGCGGGCCTGTGTAACAAAGCGGAAACGGTGCAGTATCTAAATAGTTTTGTTTTTGCTATGGCATGAAGCACTGGGAAGTCAATCGAGAGCATATCTTTAGCATGGCTCTCGTGTTCCTGGCCTCCCCCTCCCCCCAGGGAACACAATGACTGTCTGTCTCTGATGCTGCTTACCGCTCTTCTATCATATTGTTGTTCACACCGAAGGAGCCGGCATGCCCCATAGATACCGCTTACAGATTTCTTTTATGGCTAAAACTTTGGCTAAATAGTTAAACTTTGCCCGCCCTCTGTACTACTTCATCAGCAGCAAAAGAGAGCTGTGCTGCAGCTCTTGGAACATCTGCCATCCTGGGACTGCAATAATGATATTATTATTCGAATTGAGTTATATTCTTAGTCTTAATGTGTGGCACTGGTTTAAATTGGTAACTACTTCTGCAGCCATCAAGAATTTTTACACATTTTGGGTCTGCAAAGGAAAAGGAACATTGGTGAAAGCTATTGTCAAAAGCATTCTCACTTTGCACTGCAGTCTATGGGTTATGAGAAAGGCTGAACACAAGAATAAGTTATGAAAAAATGAAACTTGCATGAAAAAAAGATATTAGGAGCTGTCTTTAATTCGTTACAGAATGTTACATAAACCCTGAAAGCCTATAAATCTCACACAGGAGCAAACTGAAAACCTGACAGCTATGCCCATGCCAGCCTCAAAGCAGAGCACCCACCCCCTAACTAAAACAACTACTGAAACTACAGAAAATGAGTTAACTGGCTGGTGAGAACCAGTTTATCCAGGGAGAGAAAGGCACTGCAGAGTTATCACAGGGCTCTCTCTGTCACTGCTAAACAACATCCTGTTGCTTCCTCCAGCAGCAATTGCTCCGACCAACTACCATCACCAGTCAACCCGGTGTACTCTATATCAATATCGCACAATCTGCATGGTGCAGCTAAAATAATCTTCTGAGCAGCTGCAGTGCCTCCCTGCCCTCTGTTACTGAGGATTGCAGCCATGCAGTCTGTCTCCCATTAGTGTACTTCCATTTCTGCCGCTGTCCGCGCGACCCGTAGGGGAGCATGGGCGGGGCAGCGCCCTAGTCCCACACGACGCCCGAACTTAGCTCTGTCACGCCCCTCCTGGCACCCACCTCCAGATTCCTAATAAGGGGAGGGCTCACCTGGGAGGAGGGGCGCCCCTCTGGTATTTAGGTCCACAGCACTGCGCTGTTGCCTCACGTCGTGTGCGTCGGCTGATCGCTTCAGAGGTATGTGGCTTCCAATTAGCCTCCCCCCGGCCCGGTCCCTGGATATGACCAGGTTGATGGGGCCCTGTGGTATCGACCACGGGGGGGGGGGGCTGGTGGTTGCTGGTCGCCGTATAGGCTGAGCGGGGGCGGGATCGTCTGCTGTGTGCGTGTAGATCGGGTTAGGCGGGTGTATCCAGCTTAGGGACACAGAGCGTGTAATCGACCAGCATCAGACATTTATGTATTGTAGATATGCACCTGTACCGGACCATCCGAGATTTAAAACCGCCGGTAATTGTATCCAGCTTAGGGACGCAGAGCGTGTAACCGACCAGCATCCAACATTAATGTATTGTAGATATGCATCTGTGTCGGACCATCCGGGATTTAATACCGCCGGTAATTCAGTCAGGTTGTATCTGGTGCTGGATCATGCAGGGAGAGTGTATTTCAGAGTTTTACTACCACAAGCTCCAAAAATGTGCAGCGTGGCCTAATGGATAAGGCGTCTGGCTTCGAATCAGAAGATTGAGGGTTCGGCCCCTTCGTGGTCGAGGTTCTTTTCGTATCATCCTCAGGTCTAATTATTGTGAATGTGCAAGAAATAAGCTTGTGGCATAGAATACGCATTTATCAATAGCCCGTTGGCATATGTAAAAGATGTTTCTGGTGCTGGAGTTCACACTGATTTCCGCTCCCCGAGGCTTCTCGTGGTGTCCCGTGTGACCGCCTCGCTGCTGCGGAACTACCACGCTGTGGTTGCTTTGAAATGCACCACTGACTTTTAGGTACCGCTACCGGTTATAGAAATTCAGCGTATTTCCCCGCCTGTGACCCATTAGTCTATGTTTAGGTTATCACCTCCCTTTAGACCTCCCTTATAAACTCTCACTGCGACATTCCTTTTCTGACTCGAATAGCGGACCTTGTTTACATCGTACCTCCGATGAATGTGTGATTGCTATCGCAGTATAGAGTTGAAATGCTCTCAGCCCGAGGTCACCGCTTGAATTTTAATTCATACCTGGAGTGTGGCAAGCGTGCAGGTTGCCTTGGATGACACAGAGAGGGCAGAGCACACGACAGCGATGTCCACGGGGCTGCTCTTGGTTCGTGCTAGACCCGGCCGCTATTACCGGCCATGCGATTGCCTGATCGGGCCGCCATTACCGGTCCCAGTCCCACACGACGCGCGAACTTAGCTCTGTCACGCCCCTCCTGGCGCCCACCTCCAGATTCCTAATAAGGGGAGGGCTCACCTGGGAGGAGGGGCGCCCCTCTGGTATTTAGGTCCACAGCGCCAGTGCTCGGCCTCTTTTCCCGTCCATTTGGATTCTCCCCCGGCTCTGCGCTGTTCCCTCCCTGAAACCCTGACCCAGCAGCAGAGCGGCGGTGCGAATTGGCGAATAATTTAATGGTCTAGTTTTGTGTTGCAGGCGGAGTCACAGGGTGATCTGGAAGCAGACGGACAGTAAGGGTACCTCTGCGGCAGAAGGGTACAGTAAGGGTACCTCTGCCTGGCACAGTAAGGGTGCCTGAGCCAAGGACCTGGAGCCGAAGGAGGTTCCGGGAAACCGCGACGGCGCCCCGTTAGTCCTTCGGGCGGTCGGGGGGCCTGAACCGACCGGGGGTGTGCCACATCGCTCCACCCTGACACGGGGGGAGGGGCGGGAGTATAACAAAAGTGGAATAAAGGCAACGTCAGAGCATCTTCTCGCCGTGCAAGATGGCTCCTTAGGCAAGCGGGACAGCGAGGGGCTGCCTGCTTTGGATCGCCTGTAAGATGACCCACCATAACGAACGTCATACCATGCCTGTGTTGTATGAAATAAACCTGCAGCAGTTCTTTCCCGTAAACATGTCTCCTGAGTTTCTGTTGGGAAATGTAATTGTGTATTGCAAGCGGGGGGAGCGCATGGCGGTGTGGGCACTATGGTGCTTTGCAGCAGTTTTAAGATATTTAGAGTTTGTCTTTGCTCAGTGGGAAGTAATTTCAAATATTTGTATGTTTCCTTCGTCTTCATTGCTTGATTTTACTTGCACGAAAGTGTCACTCTTAGTCCTTGAAATGTCACTCATAGTTACACCGAAACTATGACAATGTCACACATAGAAATCTGAAACCTTGGCAGCTATGCTCATGTGTTAATTGCTGTGGCGAGGAAGATGGGTGAGGAGGCAATGAAGGTTACCAGTAAGTAACCTTGGGCATTCTTGTAATGTTGCTTGCCCACACTATACACAGAGCCCAGGTAGGTGTATAACTTATTTATCTTTATTTTCATCCAAAACAAGTATCTTGAGCATAAGGGCGCCGAGCGTCTGCACAGTGACTGCTCCGGTCGCCAACTGCCGTTCTCCCCGTTCGCGCCTTGCAATTCGCGCCTATTGCGCATGCGCGCGCGTCGCGCTCCTGTCTATGGCGTGACGCGTCATCGCGTTCACGCTCATAGACTAGAGCGCATCCTACATATCTCCCCTTTTTAACAATAAACAAAATAACTTTTCTCAAACTCTACAGTATGTCCATGGTCCCCAATGTTCTCTAGCTGGGCCACCAGTCTGGCAAACTGATGATTAATGTCCACTCATTTCAAAGTCTTTATATCGAGAGGGCACTGTGACTGCCCTGCCACTACGGGTGTGTCTTACCGGTATGTTCTCTTCCACCTCTCTTTCTCCGCCTGATCTCGATCCGTCTCTCCGGTCTCCGCTCTGTGTTACTCCAGTCGGTGTTACATCTCTGGCTGTAGACCCTGTGCTGGGATTTTCCATCTCACTGTCCTCTCCTATTCCCTCGGGAAGGACTTCATCACCCTGCTCTCGTCGAGGCCTGGTTTCATGGACGTCCCTCTGTGTCTCTATCTCCTCCAGCTTGGGCCATACAACTATCTTGTTCACTCTGGCCATGCGGTCTTGGGACCACACCCTGCCATCGCTGAGAAGGGCTGCTCTGCCTCGCACTTCCTTGACTTGTAACGGCTGACTATATTTGCTGTCACCTTTCTTTTGTAGGGTAGGGAGTTTAACCCTAACCCACTCTCCTTCCTCCAGCTCTGTTCCTTTCACATTTCGACGTTTGTCATAGTTAGCGGCATAGATCTTCTGGGCCTTTTCCAAATTGTGCTGAACCACCGCAGGGGACCATTTACTGGTGATGGTCTTCTCCCTCCATACTACATTGTCCCGAGTGAACGGATGGCGTCCTCTCAGCACTTGAAATGGACTGTACCCCACAGCCGTGGGGGTGATCCTGTAGGCCCACAGCATACTCATCACCTCGGTCTCCCAATCCTTTCCCTGCGTGATGGCCGCCTGTATGGAGCCCATTAGCACACGGTTGAACCGCTCCACTTGACCGTTGCATGCAGGATGATACACTGCCGTGTGTTTTGACTCAATACCATTCCTCCTCATAAACCTAATCCATTTGTCCGAGACAAACTGCGGGCCATTGTCACTGAGGATGGTTTTGGGTATGCCTTCTCTTAAGAATACTGCCGTCAGAAATTTCAGAATCGTGTCAGTGTCCATGGATTCTTGAATGTCCACCTCAGGCCATTTAGAATACTTGTCCATTACCACACATAAATACTTGTTCACTCCTTTGCTGTCCAGGACAGGCCCCAGTATGTCGATGGCCACGTTCTCCCAGGGTCCCTGTGGTGTGTCAAACTTCCCCAAGGCTGGTCGGAGTGGTCTAAGCACTTTGTCAGCGCCTTGGCATTGGCCGCACTCCCTTACTTGCCTCTCAATGTGGACATCCATGCCTGGCCACCAATACATTTGCTTGACTCGTGCTTTGGTCTTTACAATACCTAGATGGCCCTCGTGCAGTAGAGTTAATAATCTGGGTACTAGTGAATCTGGCGGCACGACCCTCTCACCTCTATAGATGAACACTCCCGAGTCACTCAGGGACAGTTCCTCTCTTATTTCATAGAACCTCCGTACTCCATCGGTGAGCCTCCTTTTGTCTGGCCAGCCCGACGTCAAATGTCTCTTTATCTCCACCTTTTCCACGTCCTGATCATAGGCAGCCTCCCATTCTTGGAAACTTATCGATCTCTCATGGTCCTCCATGCTTGCCACCATCTCTTCCTTATCCAGGGCATCCTCCGGCGCCACTTCCATCGCCGCAGCCCTGCTGAGATAATCCGCGACCCTGTTCTGCGTTCCTGGCAGGTATTCGACATCATAGGTGTAATCGAGCAGCTTCAGAGTCATTTTTGCTATTCTCGGGGTCGCCGTCTCATGACCCGAGGAAGTCAAGACTTTGATAAGGGGTTTATGATCAGTTTGCAGCTTGAATCTCGTACCCCAAACGAACTGCCGGAATCTGCCCAAAGCCCAGGTGACGGCCAGCATCTCTTTTTCAATGACGCTGTACCTTTGCTCCGTCGGAGACAACGCCCGTGAAGCAAAACTGATCGTTTCAGTGGCACCATCATCCCTCACTTGTGCCAGGACAGCCCCTAAGCCTTTATCACTGGCATCTGTTGTCACCACAGTCTTGCCCGAGGGGACAAACCCTTGCAATGGAACAGCTTGGCTGATGCAGTCTTTGATCGTGTCAAATTCCAATTGCGCTTCTGAGTCCCACTCAAACTTGGTCTTGTCTCTGATGAGTTGCCTCATTCTGTATGTCCTGGTGGCAAAGTGTCTCACAAACTTACTATAATACTCGGCCATTCCAAGGAACGACCGCACTTCCTCCTTGGAGCTGGGAGCCATTGCATCCTTTATGGCTTTCACGTTTCGTTCCTTGGGTGAAATTCCCTTCGTGCTGATCTCATGACCCAAGTATGTCACCGAGTGGGTCCCTATCTTGCATTTGCTCCATTCCGCCGTTAGCCCCTTGTTCTGCAGCACTTCCAGAACTCTTTGCAATTTCCTGTCGTGATCTCCTTTGGAAGAGCCCATCACCAGGATGTCATCCTGAAAGTACTGTACCCCCGGAACGTCCTTGAACAGCCGATGCATCAGCTTCTGAAAGACAGCCGCTGCGGATGCCAGGCCAAAGGGCATCCTCCGGAACTGGTAGCACCCAAAAGGTGTAATGAAGGCGGTGTACTTCCTGCTCGATGGATGCAGCTCAATCTGATAGTATGCAGACGTGAGATCTATGGTGGAGAAGTGAGTCACGCCTTTTGTTTTGGCGAGCATCTCCTCGATTCTAGGTAGGGGAAACTTCTCCACGATGAGATTTTTGTTGAGCTCGCGGAGGTCAACGCAGAGACGAACCTGTCCATTTGGCTTCTTGACCACTACCAAGGGGGATAGCCACTCCGCACTGTCCACCAGCTCTATGACGCCTTGCTCCTCCAGCCTCAGGAGTTCCTGTTGTACCGCTCCACTGGTAGACATGGGTATGTTCCTGACTTTATGCACCACTGGTACTGCGCCCTCCTTGAGGACCATTTTGTGGACGAACTTGTCCAGTTTCCCAACTGAGCCATCAAAAACTTTGGGGTATGCTGACTTCCAATCTTCATCTCTCGTGAGGGGCCACTCGTCTGTCAAGAGAATCTGCTCTTTGCCTCCCGGGTTGAGTATGATTCCCAGATCTCCTGCGTCTCTCCACCCCAGCACTGAAGGACCTCTCTCTGCTATATACAGGGTGCACGTGGCTGACCTCCCTCTGAATTCGAATATGAAGTCTCGGCACCCCACTAGAGGAATGGCGTTCTCAGTGTACGAGATGGGTCTTGTAATGTTGCTTGCCCACACTATACACAGAGCCCAGGTAGGTGTATAACTTATTTATCTTTATTTTCATCCAAAACAAGTATCTTGAGCATAAGGGCGCCGAGCGTCTGCACAGTGACTGCTCCGGTCGCCAACTGCCGTTCTCCCCGTTCGCGCCTTGCAATTCGCGCCTATTGCGCATGCGCGCGCGTCGCGCTCCTGTCTATGGCGTGACGCGTCATCGCGTTCACGCTCATAGACTAGAGCGCATCCTACATATCTCCCCTTTTTAACAATAAACAAAATAACTTTTCTCAAACTCTACAGTATGTCCATGGTCCCCAATGTTCTCTAGCTGGACCACCAGTCTGGCAAACTGATGATTAATGTCCACTCCTTTCAAAGTCTTTATATCGAGAGGGCACTGTGACTGCCCTGCCACTACGGGTGTGTCTTACCGGTATGTTCTCTTCCACCTCTCTTTCTCCGCCTGATCTCGATCCGTCTCTCCGGTCTCCGCTCTGTGTTACTCCAGTCGGTGTTACATCTCTGGCTGTAGACCCTGTGCTGGGATTTTCCATCTCACTGTCCTCTCCTATTCCCTCAGGAAGGACTTCATCACCCTGCTCTGGTCGAGGCCTGGTTTCATGGACGTCCCTCTGTGTCTCTATCTCCTCCAGCTTGGGCCATACAACTATCTTGTTCACTCTGGCCATGCGGTCTTGGGACCACACCCTGCCATCGCTGAGAAGGGCTGCTCTGCCTCGCACTTCCTTGACTTGTAACGGCTGACTATATTTGCTGTCACCTTTCTTTTGTAGGGTAGGGAGTTTAACCCTAACCCACTCTCCTTCCTCCAGCTCTGTTCCTTTCACATTTCGACGTTTGTCATAGTTAGCGGCATAGATCTTCTGGGCCTTTTCCAAATTGTGCTGAACCACCGCAGGGGACCATTTACTGGTGATGGTCTTCTCCCTCCATACTACATTGTCCCGAGTGAACGGATGGCGTCCTCTCAGCACTTGAAATGGACTGTACCCCACAGCCGTGGGGGTGATCCTGTAGGCCCACAGCATACTCATCACCTCGGTCTCCCAATCCTTTCCCTGCGTGATGGCCGCCTGTATGGAGCCCATTAGCACACGGTTGAACCGCTCCACTTGACCGTTGCATGCAGGATGATACACTGCCGTGTGTTTTGACTCAATACCATTCCTCCTCATAAACCTAATCCATTTGTCCGAGACAAACTGCGGGCCATTGTCACTGAGGATGGTTTTGGGTATGCCTTCTCTTAAGAATACTGCCGTCAGAAATTTCAGAATCGTGTCAGTGTCCATGGATTCTTGAATGTCCACCTCAGGCCATTTAGAATACTTGTCCATTACCACACATAAATACTTGTTCACTCCTTTGCTGTCCAGGACAGGCCCCAGTATGTCGATGGCCACGTTCTCCCAGGGTCCCTGTGGTGTGTCAAACTTCCCCAAGGCTGGTCGGAGTGGTCTAAGCACTTTGTCAGCGCCTTGGCATTGGCCGCACTCCCTTACTTGCCTCTCAATGTGGACATCCATGCCTGGCCACCAATACATTTGCTTGACTCGTGCTTTGGTCTTTACAATACCTAGATGGCCCTCGTGCAGTAGAGTTAATAATCTGGGTACTAGTGAATCTGGCGGCACGACCCTCTCACCTCTATAGATGAACACTCCCGAGTCACTCAGGGACAGTTCCTCTCTTATTTCATAGAACCTCCGTACTCCATCGGTGAGCCTCCTTTTGTCTGGCCAGCCCGACGTCAAATGTCTCTTTATCTCCACCTTTTCCACGTCCTGATCATAGGCAGCCTCCCATTCTTGGAAACTTATCGATCTCTCATGGTCCTCCATGCTTGCCACCATCTCTTCCTTATCCAGGGCTCTCCTCCGGCGCCACTTCCATCGCCGCAGCCCTGCTGAGATAATCCGCGACCCTGTTCTGCGTTCCTGGCAGGTATTCGACATCATAGGTGTAATCGAGCAGCTTCAGAGTCATTTTTGCTATTCTCGGGGTCGCCGTCTCATGACCCGAGGAAGTCAAGACTTTGATAAGGGGTTTATGATCAGTTTGCAGCTTGAATCTCGTACCCCAAACGAACTGCCGGAATCTGCCCAAAGCCCAGGTGACGGCCAGCATCTCTTTTTCAATGACGCTGTACCTTTGCTCCGTCGGAGACAACGCCCGTGAAGCAAAACTGATCGTTTCAGTGGCACCATCATCCCTCACTTGTGCCAGGACAGCCCCTAAGCCTTTATCACTGGCATCTGTTGTCACCACAGTCTTGCCCGAGGGGACAAACCCTTGCAATGGAACAGCTTGGCTGATGCAGTCTTTGATCGTGTCAAATTCCAATTGCGCTTCTGAGTCCCACTCAAACTTGGTCTTGTCTCTGATGAGTTGCCTCATTCTGTATGTCCTGGTGGCAAAGTGTCTCACAAACTTACTATAATACTCGGCCATTCCAAGGAACGACCGCACTTCCTCCTTGGAGCTGGGAGCCTTTGCATCCTTTATGGCTTTCACGTTTCGTTCCTTGGGTGAAATTCCCTTCGTGCTGATCTCATGACCCAAGTATGTCACCGAGTGGGTCCCTATCTTGCATTTGCTCCATTCCGCCGTTAGCCCCTTGTTCTGCAGCACTTCCAGAACTCTTTGCAATTTCCTGTCGTGATCTCCTTTGGAAGAGCCCATCACCAGGATGTCATCCTGAAAGTACTGTACCCCCGGAACGTCCTTGAACAGCCGATGCATCAGCTTCTGAAAGACAGCCGCTGCGGATGCCAGGCCAAAGGGCATCCTCCGGAACTGGTAGCACCCAAAAGGTGTAATGAAGGCGGTGTACTTCCTGCTCGATGGATGCAGCTCAATCTGATAGTATGCAGACGTGAGATCTATGGTGGAGAAGTGAGTCACGCCTTTTGTTTTGGCGAGCATCTCCTCGATTCTAGGTAGGGGAAACTTCTCCACGATGAGATTTTTGTTGAGCTCGCGGAGGTCAACGCAGAGACGAACCTGTCCATTTGGCTTCTTGACCACTACCAAGGGGGATAGCCACTCCGCACTGTCCACCGGCTCTATGACGCCTTGCTCCTCCAGCCTCAGGAGTTCCTGTTGTACCGCTCCACTGGTAGACATGGGTATGTTCCTGACTTTATGCACCACTGGTACTGCGCCCTCCTTGAGGACCATTTTGTGGACGAACTTGTCCAGTTTCCCAACTGAGCCATCAAAAACTTTGGGGTATGCTGACTTCCAATCTTCATCTCTCGTGAGGGGCCACTCGTCTGTCAAGAGAATCTGCTCTTTGCCTCCCGGGTTGAGTATGATTCCCAGATCTCCTGCGTCTCTCCACCCCAGCACTGAAGGACCTCTCTCTGCTATATACAGGGTGCACGTGGCTGACCTCCCTCTGAATTCGAATATGAAGTCTCGGCACCCCACTAGAGGAATGGCGTTCTCAGTGTACGAGATGGGTCTTGTAATGTTGCTTGCCCACACTATACACAGAGCCCAGGTAGGTGTATAACTTATTTATCTTTATTTTCATCCAAAACAAGTATCTTGAGCATAAGGGCGCCGAGCGTCTGCACAGTGACTGCTCCGGTCGCCAACTGCCGTTCTCCCCGTTCGCGCCTTGCAATTCGCGCCTATTGCGCATGCGCGCGCGTCGCGCTCCTGTCTATGGCGTGACGCGTCATCGCGTTCACGCTCATAGACTAGAGCGCATCCTACATATCTCCCCTTTTTAACAATAAACAAAATAACTTTTCTCAAACTCTACAGTATGTCCATGGTCCCCAATGTTCTCTAGCTGGACCACCAGTCTGGCAAACTGATGATTAATGTCCACTCCTTTCAAAGTCTTTATATCGAGAGGGCACTGTGACTGCCCTGCCACTACGGGTGTGTCTTACCGGTATGTTCTCTTCCACCTCTCTTTCTCCGCCTGATCTCGATCCGTCTCTCCGGTCTCCGCTCTGTGTTACTCCAGTCGGTGTTACATCTCTGGCTGTAGACCCTGTGCTGGGATTTTCCATCTCACTGTCCTCTCCTATTCCCTCAGGAAGGACTTCATCACCCTGCTCTGGTCGAGGCCTGGTTTCATGGACGTCCCTCTGTGTCTCTATCTCCTCCAGCTTGGGCCATACAACTATCTTGTTCACTCTGGCCATGCGGTCTTGGGACCACACCCTGCCATCGCTGAGAAGGGCTGCTCTGCCTCGCACTTCCTTGACTTGTAACGGCTGACTATATTTGCTGTCACCTTTCTTTTGTAGGGTAGGGAGTTTAACCCTAACCCACTCTCCTTCCTCCAGCTCTGTTCCTTTCACATTTCGACGTTTGTCATAGTTAGCGGCATAGATCTTCTGGGCCTTTTCCAAATTGTGCTGAACCACCGCAGGGGACCATTTACTGGTGATGGTCTTCTCCCTCCATACTACATTGTCCCGAGTGAACGGATGGCGTCCTCTCAGCACTTGAAATGGACTGTACCCCACAGCCGTGGGGGTGATCCTGTAGGCCCACAGCATACTCATCACCTCGGTCTCCCAATCCTTTCCCTGCGTGATGGCCGCCTGTATGGAGCCCATTAGCACACGGTTGAACCGCTCCACTTGACCGTTGCATGCAGGATGATACACTGCCGTGTGTTTTGACTCAATACCATTCCTCCTCATAAACCTAATCCATTTGTCCGAGACAAACTGCGGGCCATTGTCACTGAGGATGGTTTTGGGTATGCCTTCTCTTAAGAATACTGCCGTCAGAAATTTCAGAATCGTGTCAGTGTCCATGGATTCTTGAATGTCCACCTCAGGCCATTTAGAATACTTGTCCATTACCACACATAAATACTTGTTCACTCCTTTGCTGTCCAGGACAGGCCCCAGTATGTCGATGGCCACGTTCTCCCAGGGTCCCTGTGGTGTGTCAAACTTCCCCAAGGCTGGTCGGAGTGGTCTAAGCACTTTGTCAGCGCCTTGGCATTGGCCGCACTCCCTTACTTGCCTCTCAATGTGGACATCCATGCCTGGCCACCAATACATTTGCTTGACTCGTGCTTTGGTCTTTACAATACCTAGATGGCCCTCGTGCAGTAGAGTTAATAATCTGGGTACTAGTGAATCTGGCGGCACGACCCTCTCACCTCTATAGATGAACACTCCCGAGTCACTCAGGGACAGTTCCTCTCTTATTTCATAGAACCTCCGTACTCCATCGGTGAGCCTCCTTTTGTCTGGCCAGCCCGACGTCAAATGTCTCTTTATCTCCACCTTTTCCACGTCCTGATCATAGGCAGCCTCCCATTCTTGGAAACTTATCGATCTCTCATGGTCCTCCATGCTTGCCACCATCTCTTCCTTATCCAGGGCTCTCCTCCGGCGCCACTTCCATCGCCGCAGCCCTGCTGAGATAATCCGCGACCCTGTTCTGCGTTCCTGGCAGGTATTCGACATCATAGGTGTAATCGAGCAGCTTCAGAGTCATTTTTGCTATTCTCGGGGTCGCCGTCTCATGACCCGAGGAAGTCAAGACTTTGATAAGGGGTTTATGATCAGTTTGCAGCTTGAATCTCGTACCCCAAACGAACTGCCGGAATCTGCCCAAAGCCCAGGTGACGGCCAGCATCTCTTTTTCAATGACGCTGTACCTTTGCTCCGTCGGAGACAACGCCCGTGAAGCAAAACTGATCGTTTCAGTGGCACCATCATCCCTCACTTGTGCCAGGACAGCCCCTAAGCCTTTATCACTGGCATCTGTTGTCACCACAGTCTTGCCCGAGGGGACAAACCCTTGCAATGGAACAGCTTGGCTGATGCAGTCTTTGATCGTGTCAAATTCCAATTGCGCTTCTGAGTCCCACTCAAACTTGGTCTTGTCTCTGATGAGTTGCCTCATTCTGTATGTCCTGGTGGCAAAGTGTCTCACAAACTTACTATAATACTCGGCCATTCCAAGGAACGACCGCACTTCCTCCTTGGAGCTGGGAGCCTTTGCATCCTTTATGGCTTTCACGTTTCGTTCCTTGGGTGAAATTCCCTTCGTGCTGATCTCATGACCCAAGTATGTCACCGAGTGGGTCCCTATCTTGCATTTGCTCCATTCCGCCGTTAGCCCCTTGTTCTGCAGCACTTCCAGAACTCTTTGCAATTTCCTGTCGTGATCTCCTTTGGAAGAGCCCATCACCAGGATGTCATCCTGAAAGTACTGTACCCCCGGAATGTCCTTGAACAGCCGATGCATCAGCTTCTGAAAGACAGCCGCTGCGGATGCCAGGCCAAAGGGCATCCTCCGGAACTGGTAGCACCCAAAAGGTGTAATGAAGGCGGTGTACTTCCTGCTCGATGGATGCAGCTCAATCTGATAGTATGCAGACGTGAGATCTATGGTGGAGAAGTGAGTCACGCCTTTTGTTTTGGCGAGCATCTCCTCGATTCTAGGTAGGGGAAACTTCTCCACGATGAGATTTTTGTTGAGCTCGCGGAGGTCAACGCAGAGACGAACCTGTCCATTTGGCTTCTTGACCACTACCAAGGGGGATAGCCACTCCGCACTGTCCACCGGCTCTATGACGCCTTGCTCCTCCAGCCTCAGGAGTTCCTGTTGTACCGCTCCACTGGTAGACATGGGTATGTTCCTGACTTTATGCACCACTGGTACTGCGCCCTCCTTGAGGACCATTTTGTGGACGAACTTGTCCAGTTTCCCAACTGAGCCATCAAAAACTTTGGGGTATGCTGACTTCCAATCTTCATCTCTCGTGAGGGGCCACTCGTCTGTCAAGAGAATCTGCTCTTTGCCTCCCGGGTTGAGTATGATTCCCAGATCTCCTGCGTCTCTCCACCCCAGCACTGAAGGACCTCTCTCTGCTATATACAGGGTGCACGTGGCTGACCTCCCTCTGAATTCGAATATGAAGTCTCGGCACCCCACTAGAGGAATGGCGTTCTCAGTGTACGAGATGGGTCTTGTAATGTTGCTTGCCCACACTATACACAGAGCCCAGGTAGGTGTATAACTTATTTATCTTTATTTTCATCCAAAACAAGTATCTTGAGCATAAGGGCGCCGAGCGTCTGCACAGTGACTGCTCCGGTCGCCAACTGCCGTTCTCCCCGTTCGCGCCTTGCAATTCGCGCCTATTGCGCATGCGCGCGCGTCGCGCTCCTGTCTATGGCGTGACGCGTCATCGCGTTCACGCTCATAGACTAGAGCGCATCCTACATATCTCCCCTTTTTAACAATAAACAAAATAACTTTTCTCAAACTCTACAGTATGTCCATGGTCCCCAATGTTCTCTAGCTGGACCACCAGTCTGGCAAACTGATGATTAATGTCCACTCATTTCAAAGTCTTTATATCGAGAGGGCACTGTGACTGCCCTGCCACTACGGGTGTGTCTTACCGGTATGTTCTCTTCCACCTCTCTTTCTCCGCCTGATCTCGATCCGTCTCTCCGGTCTCCGCTCTGTGTTACTCCAGTCGGTGTTACATCTCTGGCTGTAGACCCTGTGCTGGGATTTTCCATCTCACTGTCCTCTCCTATTCCCTCGGGAAGGACTTCATCACCCTGCTCTGGTCGAGGCCTGGTTTCATGGACGTCCCTCTGTGTCTCTATCTCCTCCAGCTTGGGCCATACAACTATCTTGTTCACTCTGGCCATGCGGTCTTGGGACCACACCCTGCCATCGCTGAGAAGGGCTGCTCTGCCTCGCACTTCCTTGACTTGTAACGGCTGACTATATTTGCTGTCACCTTTCTTTTGTAGGGTAGGGAGTTTAACCCTAACCCACTCTCCTTCCTCCAGCTCTGTTCCTTTCACATTTCGACGTTTGTCATAGTTAGCGGCATAGATCTTCTGGGCCTTTTCCAAATTGTGCTGAACCACCGCAGGGGACCATTTACTGGTGATGGTCTTCTCCCTCCATACTACATTGTCCCGAGTGAACGGATGGCGTCCTCTCAGCACTTGAAATGGACTGTACCCCACAGCCGTGGGGGTGATCCTGTAGGCCCACAGCATACTCATCACCTCGGTCTCCCAATCCTTTCCCTGCGTGATGGCCGCCTGTATGGAGCCCATTAGCACACGGTTGAACCGCTCCACTTGACCGTTGCATGCAGGATGATACACTGCCGTGTGTTTTGACTCAATACCATTCCTCCTCATAAACCTAATCCATTTGTCCGAGACAAACTGCGGGCCATTGTCACTGAGGATGGTTTTGGGTATGCCTTCTCTTAAGAATACTGCCGTCAGAAATTTCAGAATCGTGTCAGTGTCCATGGATTCTTGAATGTCCACCTCAGGCCATTTAGAATACTTGTCCATTACCACACATAAATACTTGTTCACTCCTTTGCTGTCCAGGACAGGCCCCAGTATGTCGATGGCCACGTTCTCCCAGGGTCCCTGTGGTGTGTCAAACTTCCCCAAGGCTGGTCGGAGTGGTCTAAGCACTTTGTCAGCGCCTTGGCATTGGCCGCACTCCCTTACTTGCCTCTCAATGTGGACATCCATGCCTGGCCACCAATACATTTGCTTGACTCGTGCTTTGGTCTTTACAATACCTAGATGGCCCTCGTGCAGTAGAGTTAATAATCTGGGTACTAGTGAATCTGGCGGCACGACCCTCTCACCTCTATAGATGAACACTCCCGAGTCACTCAGGGACAGTTCCTCTCTTATTTCATAGAACCTCCGTACTCCATCGGTGAGCCTCCTTTTGTCTGGCCAGCCCGACGTCAAATGTCTCTTTATCTCCACCTTTTCCACGTCCTGATCATAGGCAGCCTCCCATTCTTGGAAACTTATCGATCTCTCATGGTCCTCCATGCTTGCCACCATCTCTTCCTTATCCAGGGCTCTCCTCCGGCGCCACTTCCATCGCCGCAGCCCTGCTGAGATAATCCGCGACCCTGTTCTGCGTTCCTGGCAGGTATTCGACATCATAGGTGTAATCGAGCAGCTTCAGAGTCATTTTTGCTATTCTCGGGGTCGCCGTCTCATGACCCGAGGAAGTCAAGACTTTGATAAGGGGTTTATGATCAGTTTGCAGCTTGAATCTCGTACCCCAAACGAACTGCCGGAATCTGCCCAAAGCCCAGGTGACGGCCAGCATCTCTTTTTCAATGACGCTGTACCTTTGCTCCGTCGGAGACAACGCCCGTGAAGCAAAACTGATCGTTTCAGTGGCACCATCATCCCTCACTTGTGCCAGGACAGCCCCTAAGCCTTTATCACTGGCATCTGTTGTCACCACAGTCTTGCCCGAGGGGACAAACCCTTGCAATGGAACAGCTTGGCTGATGCAGTCTTTGATCGTGTCAAATTCCAATTGCGCTTCTGAGTCCCACTCAAACTTGGTCTTGTCTCTGATGAGTTGCCTCATTCTGTATGTCCTGGTGGCAAAGTGTCTCACAAACTTACTATAATACTCGGCCATTCCAAGGAACGACCGCACTTCCTCCTTGGAGCTGGGAGCCTTTGCATCCTTTATGGCTTTCACGTTTCGTTCCTTGGGTGAAATTCCCTTCGTGCTGATCTCATGACCCAAGTATGTCACCGAGTGGGTCCCTATCTTGCATTTGCTCCATTCCGCCGTTAGCCCCTTGTTCTGCAGCACTTCCAGAACTCTTTGCAATTTCCTGTCGTGATCTCCTTTGGAAGAGTCATCACCAGGATGTCATCCTGAAAGTACTGTACCCCCGGAATGTCCTTGAACAGCCGATGCATCAGCTTCTGAAAGACAGCCGCTGCGGATGCCAGGCCAAAGGGCATCCTCCGGAACTGGTAGCACCCAAAAGGTGTAATGAAGGCGGTGTACTTCCTGCTCGATGGATGCAGCTCAATCTGATAGTATGCAGACGTGAGATCTATGGTGGAGAAGTGAGTCACGCCTTTTGTTTTGGCGAGCATCTCCTCGATTCTAGGTAGGGGAAACTTCTCCCAATGAGATTTTTGTTGAGCTCGCGGAGGTCAACGCAGAGACGAACCTGTCCATTTGGCTTCTTGACCACTACCAAGGGGGATAGCCACTCCGCACTGTCCACCGGCTCTATGACGCCTTGCTCCTCCAGCCTCAGGAGTTCCTGTTGTACCGCTCCACTGGTAGACATGGGTATGTTCCTGACTTTATGCACCACTGGTACTGCGCCCTCCTTGAGGACCATTTTGTGGACGAACTTGTCCAGTTTCCCAACTGAGCCATCAAAAACTTTGGGGTATGCTGACTTCCAATCTTCATCTCTCGTGAGGGGCCACTCGTCTGTCAAGAGAATCTGCTCTTTGCCTCCCGGGTTGAGTATGATTCCCAGATCTCCTGCGTCTCTCCACCCCAGCACTGAAGGACCTCTCTCTGCTATATACAGGGTGCACGTGGCTGACCTCCCTCTGAATTCGAATATGAAGTCTCGGCATCCCACTAGAGGAATGGCGTTCTCAGTGTACGAGATGGGTCTGATGTCCGGCGGCCATAGGTCTGGCCCCACCACAGGCACAAAGTCTTCTTCCCATATGGATCTTTGCACGATGGTCCAAGGAGATCCCGAATCGACGGCCACATGTACCTTCACTCCCCCTATCAGCATGTCCGTGCGGGGCTTATCTCTTCGCTTTCCCGTCACCTCTAACACTTGGTCCTCGATGCATAACACCAAATCGTCGTCTTCCAGGTCGTCCTCCCCACTGACGTCCGCTGTGGCCGCATCGACGCACTTGACCGTGGATTTCTTCCCCTTCTTGCGGCATACTTTTTCAAAATGGCCGACCAGGCCACAAAACGAGCATCTGGCGCGGAACGCGGGACAGCGTTTATCCTGCGCCGAATGTGCCGTGCTGCCACATCTATAACACGCAAACTTGTTGTCTGGACCAGGGCGGACTGTCTGCTTCCCTGACCATCTCAAATCCTTCCTCTGATCTCCATACACCCCTCTGGGTCTGCTGGGCTGGGGTGCCTCGTCTATCTTGTTGACCAACTGTCTCGGTGCACTCTCACGTTTGGCTGCTTCAGCACCGCGTTTTGACATCTCAGCCTTTTTGACCATAGCAACCACTTCTTTAAGCGATGTCTCACTCTGCGCCCACAGTTTGTCCTGGACGGACCTGCACGTGGTGTGCATGACAATTTGGTCTTTGATATACTCCTCCTGCAGACCCCCGTACTGGCACGTGATGGCCAGGCGTCGGAGCGCCGCCACATAATCATCAATCGATTCACCAACCTCCTGTTTCCTCTGTTGGAAATTATACCTGTCTATGGAGACACAAACTGCTGGACGGTAATGGCTGTCCAAGTCATCCAGGGCGTTTTTAAAGACATCTGTTTCCGTCGCTCCCCTCTCCTTGGGCACCAGGTTCTTGAACACTCTCACCCCCTCCGGGCCCAGGTTGTGGAGTAACCGTCTCTTCTTCCTTTCCGGGGTGAATGCCCCTTCATTTTCATCTTCAAGTGCTTCGATGTAGTTTTGAAAGTATTCCTTCCAGTCTTCCCATTTTAGCTGTGGTTCACCCGGTCTAGGCAGGAATGGGACAGGGGCCATCAGAGCAGACGCTTGATTCGCCATCCTGGCTTCGCCTCTGGGGTCTACCACCTGGGCACTGTGTTGAATGGGTACACCGGATGCTCCAGCACTCCCTGCCGCGTTCCCTTGCCCTCTGGGGCTACCTGGGGTGCTATCCCTTCTAGCCTGCGTGGGGTCGTCAGTTTGTGCCCCTTCCTCTGTCTTGGGGTCAATGCCTTTGGCTGCCAGGGTGCTGACTGTACTCTCCTTCCCTAGCCCAGCACTGACCTGGTTGTTGGAGCTGTATTTGGTTGTTTCCGTGCTTTCCTGCTACTGCCACGCCCTCTGCTCATCTGTAGTCGCTGTAGTCCTACTGCTGGTGGTGTGGAGCTGTCGTGGAGTGTCTACTCCTGACCACTGTACTCCCTGGTGTTCGTGGTCCCAGCCTCGTCGCCAATGTAATGTTGCTTGCCCACACTATACACAGAGCCCAGGTAGGTGTATAACTTATTTATCTTTATTTTCATCCAAAACAAGTATCTTGAGCATAAGGGCGCCGAGCGTCTGCACAGTGACTGCTCCGGTCGCCAACTGCCGTTCTCCCCGTTCGCGCCTTGCAATTCGCGCCTATTGCGCATGCGCGCGCGTCGCGCTCCTGTCTATGGCGTGACGCGTCATCGCGTTCACGCTCATAGACTAGAGCGCATCCTACAATTCTCAACACGGATATCACTCATGCAGGCAAAGACAAAGAACAAAGCAAGACAAGACACAACAGTACTATTTTGGGTACTGTTTTCAGTTAATATCCGAAAGGTGTAAAATTTCGGCTTTTGGAACTTTGCTTTAAAATTTATAACAATATTCGTTTGTAGCTAAAATACTGACTAGGTTGAAAACGTATCGCATGAGACGTCAAGTGCACCAACACGATGATATTCAGGGGGTGGGGGCGGTCCATTCTTTCCTTTCAGACCCAGGGCAGAGCAACTAAAGGTTCAAGAAATGTAAGCGATCATTACGCTTCGTTATGTAACGTGGTCATGGGCAGGCAGTGGTTATTGAAACCGTGGGACCTTCCTCTAACAAGGTTTTGGGTGCTACCATACTGTGGCACCGTGCGCGTCACGTCACGTCATTTGCGTCATCCCAGTGCGTCATCGCATCATCCAGCGAGAGTCGTGAAACGCAACTCACCTTCCTGACTTGTGTTCGTTCAAGCTGAGACAGTCTGAAGGTTGGAACTCGCGGGATAGCTAGTGGGCCCGACGATGCTGGTCAGTTTCCGATAAGCTTTGTAGTTGAGGACTCATGTTTTTTGGGTTTCCCGAAGTGGCGCAGCGCAGGCTCTAGATAAGAAGTAGAAGAGGCTGTATTACGGTTCAAGAAAGCGCACCGTGCGATTTCAAGCGCCACTTGAGGCCTAGGTAAAGATAGTTTTGTCCCTTTTAACTGTCTGCGCAGACACAGGGGTCGGACTGGGCAAGCAGGCAGTGTCCGATGGGCTGCTCTGACAGTGCGCTTTTTTCTTTTTAGCAGTTGTAGGCCGATTTTATGACCAGGAGGGTCGGTTTTTAAGGTTGATCTCCTGATATTTTACCACGTTTTTGGTTATAAACTTCCATAATGGGGGCCACTTTTATTTCGGTGCCTAGTCGGTTGCTGCTAGGTTCCTACTCTGGAAGTTACCCTAGAGCGCTCGGTGCACTTGCAATTTATAAGTGTCTGTAATTACTGTACATAGAATATTCGCTGTTACTTCAGACAAGCGGTATGTGAACTCACAGCGTAGACTCAAATCACATATTCACCATGCGGGATAGTATAAACGTGCGATATGGGCTCTAGCTGTAAATGCTTTCGTTTAAATGGTTATGCAGTAAATATTGTACACGCTGTAATGTGTACAATGACGTCAAAAGAGCAGAATACGCTCAGTAAGCATTTCCTGTACTTTTCACGTGGCCCCGCAGTGGCGCTTAGAGAACAGTACTCACGCACCAAGTACTGCCCAGCACATTGTTCATAGCACACATGCACCACACTACCCAATGACTGTACATATATGCTCATAATGCACAGTGAAAGAATTATATATCTAATGTCGATAGTGGCGTTTGTATATCTAGTGTCGATAGTGGCATAAAAGAATAGTACATTCTTGAATTACATAAAACGCTTTGTAGATGAAGTACAAACGTGTAGTACCCAGAAAATGAACAGTGATAACCAAGAACACAGTGCACACATGTGCTTTGTGTATGCAGTTGTGGGCTGTCACTGTTGATACACGAGTTTGCAAAACACAGTACACATTCATTTACTGTGAACGATGACTTCGAATTACAGTTCACATTCACTGTAGACATGTTCCGCTGAATGTAAATATTGTGGTCATTGGCGCCGAGGTAACAGCATACACTCATTGTACATAATGTACAGAGTAATATGCAAGTGGGTCTGCATACTAATTGTTGATAACGTGCAGTAACTTTAAAATAACAATTAACTAGTGTGTAAACTGCATATATAACGCAAGCCATCCAGAGAACTCTACACATTTACAATACCCTAATAGCACTCTATCTTTGCATACTCATGGGGCACCCAAAGTGCATAGAACATGCATAGTGACATACTATGTACAAACTTACTGTGCACATCCACATTACGCTGACGGTGTGTAGAGTTTACACAGGCGTATTTGCAAGAAACTATAAGCAATCACTGTACATAGTTCACAGTTTCAACCAAGAACAGGTACGGGTAGTACATACACATTCACTGTTACCCAAAAGGGGTGCCCTGGTACAACAATAAGAGCGAGGCAGAATAGCCTAGAACGCTGGTGGTAAAAGATAGTTTCAACAGGGTACAAGGCAAAGAATTCCTATAGTTGATTGTCAGAAAGCAGAAGGCTTAGCTGTTATTGCTTCTTTAACAGGTTTTTGTAGGGCCTAAAAGCCTAGCGGAGGTGGAATGAAGAATTCGCACCACTTTCTAAGAATAAACTGCAACTTTAAAAAGGCCGGCCATTGCAGTAGAGGTTTTGTGGTAAATACACAACCTTATTGCTGAACCTGACATCCTTGGTGTGGTTTACCCAACATTTTGCCTTCCAGCCTCCTGATTGCTGACTTTGTTTTTTACTGGCTTTAGGGGTCTGCACACTTTACCACTGCTAACCAGTGCTAAAGTGCTTGTGCTCTATCCTTTTAACATGGTATTAATCCAGCGGAGGAAAAACGATCAACCCCGATGGATGATGGGGGGCCGGCTGTTGGAGACAGTCGGCAAATGTAAATATCTGGGAATAATCTTCGACAGGAAGGGCACGTACCTCAAACAAAAGGCGGCTATCAAAGACAGAGGGACCTTATTGGCAGTTTGACTAAAAAACATCAAGCACAAAATAACCGGCCCTAATATTATCCCTCTAGTAAAATGCTTCGAGCTAGACTTCTACCAACAATCACTTATGGTAGTGAATCGATGAGAGGGTGAGATGAGATCACCTTGGATAAGGTGGTCACCAAGGCAGTGAGAATAATATTCAATATCCCACAATACACTTCGCCAGCACAAATAAGGATAGAGTTTGGGCTCCAAAAGCAGCAAATAACACAGAAAGGTGCCTATTCCAATTGCTGGCACCAAATAAAGGGAGCAGAGCCCGGCACCTTGAACTCATATTTATGGAAGGAGATAAGTAAAAAGACAGTCTTGCCATGGCGTACCTTCAGTCAGCAATTAGGCTCCTGGCTTTACAGGACATGTGGGAAACCAGTGTACCCCACAAAAGCTTCAAAGATCTTGTAAATAAATCAGTAAAGATTGTATCCTTTGAAGAAGACAAAGCAGCACTAAGCAGGAAGGCTCATGGATGGTTTGTAATCCAGAGTTACTCAATGTGCAAGCCACAAACATACCTAGGAACAGGCTTCTTGGGACGCTTGAAGGAAAGATTTTTGCTTCTGCGGTTGGGAATCTTACCAGTTCTGGTGAACCGCCAACTACGTCCAGCAGCGCAAGATCTTCAGTTTGCGCTACAGCGAAGCTCCAGCAACGACTGCCTGTGACACCCGACAGGATCTTCATACTACAGTGACGACAAACGGCCTGCTCTTCACGCTGCATCGATGGCCATGCGCTGCGTTCTCCCTGCTCCTCGCAACCCCTTCCACTGTGAACAGAACTCTTCATGCTGAACTTTGAAAGTAACACTTTCAGTGGGACTAACCTGGTCCCTGTTTCCAGCCCTCGCTCTGTCGGGTCGGCCTGAACTTGTGGCTTTCACCTGGTCTCACACAACCATATAACCCGGAGTGGCGCTTTGTGCTATTAGGTGCTTTACTTACCTGAAATCTGAAATTGCATATCTCCTGTTATACTGATTGGATTTTTGTCGCTTTGGTGACAAATAATTTATACAATTTTACTCCATTGTTCTAAATTTCTGTGTTTTTTTATTCTGTTGTGTTTTCACTTTATTACTGTTTGAAGTGCTGCATAAATACTTAACACATTGAGTCTAAGTTAATAGCCTGTCTGCTTTTGTGCCAAGCTACCAGAGGGTTAAGCACAGGTCAATGTGGGGTTTGCTGGTGCTTCACCCTGCCAGAGACGGTGGTAGCTGCTTCAGAAGGGTTTCACTCCCCTCAACCAGTATCCCAATTTCTAACCTTCGTGTTAAGTGGTGAAATTTCAACTTGTGTTTGTGCATTGCTGTACAGTGATTTTGTGTTACACTAAAATCCCACATAAATAATTTTATACCATTTCGAGTTTCTTTAAAATTGTCCTTGATTTAGCCTATTTGGTTTTTCCAAATTCCCTCTAATTGTATTTTACTGTTGTACCTGAAACCACACCTGTAACAATGGAGTTTGAGCTTGCCAACATGGATACCTACACTGTGGCTGAGCTCAAGGAGTTCTGCAAGGAGAGGGATGTTCCAGCCAAGAGCAACACCAGAAATCTGAAGCTCCAAAAGGCGCTGAGGAACTGGGTGGAAGTCCACCAGTCACTGGTTACAGCAACAGAAGGAGATCATGATGTCGAAAGTCAAGCGAGGATCCTGGATACCAGTCCTGAGATGCAACATTCATTGGAGGCGGATGACTTGTCCCCTAAATTGGAGCTCCCTGTCAGAGCAGGGAGCAGGGGGTGTCTTCTCAAGGTCTGTACCCAGAGGTGATGTTGGACAGGAAGGCAGAGAGATAGTTTCAGCAGCAGATGGCCAAACTCAAGGTGGAAGAGGGGAAGGCTGAGGCTGAAAGATCCTTGGAGAAAAGAGACTAACCACGGGGGAGAGGAGAATGTCACATGAGCAAAGTCTCAGAGCTGGACACCAGAGCTAAACAATTGGAGTCCAGTAAAATTTGTTGCTGCCGAACTGCAGTGCCCTCTGGGGACATGAGGGTCTTCATTCCAAATGATCTTTTGCCTAACTTTCTTGTGTGAGGTGACATAAAAAAGTAGTTTGAAGCCTATGATGTTGGTCTGGAGATGAATAGTGTCCCTGAGGAGGATGGGGGGGGCATTCTCTGGAGGCACATACCTGGTGAACTGAGGTACGCGCTAATGGCCCTAGAGGAGAGGTACAGGATGAGGTATTTCCCCCATGAAGGATGCCCTTGCCAAGACGCCTTGGTAATAGTGCGCTTTATAACTATATCAGTCAGTCTGTCAGAAGTATGACATCACCCCTTAAAAGTACAGGCAGGAGTTCAGGGACAGCCAGAGGCTGCCCCATCATTCCTGGGTGAATTGTGTAGATTCCTTTTGCAAGGCGCTGGATGGTTGGATGAAGTTCACCCCTAATGAGTGTCCACAGTTTGGGTACTTCAGAGGTGATTCAAAGTGTCCCAAGCAGTTACACCCCCCACCCCCCCCTCACTGGTGGGAGACCCTGGGACTGGCTAGTGCAGCACTTGGGGATGAGATTACCCCATTTAGTATAGGGCGTAGTACAGTGGTTACCCTACTATCCCTGGATGACGGAGAGATGGTGCTAAAGGCCCACATGCCTAGCAACACTAAGAATAACAGGCAGTGGGTCACCATCAATGGGCAGAGGGTGGAGGCTCTGAGAGACACAGGAGCCAGCATGACAACCGGCAGGTGTCCTCAGAGCAGGTAGTCCCTAACCAACTAGCTGACCATAAGAATCGCTGTCCAGTGGCTCTAGTTCCCTTTAAATGGGAGAGGGGATTCTCCGGTTCCTTGAGGGCAGCTGTAAGTTCATTCACGCCTGTGGATTGTTTGCTCAGAAATTACCTGGAGCTGACTATCTGGAAAGAAATCAATCAATCAGAACATTTGTTAAGCACACTACTTACCCGTGAGGGTCTCAAGGCGCTGGGGGGTTAGGGGGGTGAGGGGGATGGGGTGCTGCTACTACTCGAATAGCCAGGTCTTGAGTAGCCTCCTGATGGTTAGTAGGTCCTGGGTCTGCCGTAGGAGGATGGGGAGGGAGCAACAGAGTCAAGAGGCAATAAGGCACCAAAACCGAGCAGGGGGACACGTTCACACAGGCGGTGCTGTGCGCTGTGGGGGAGCAACCTACCTGAGGTCAGGGTCAAGGGTCGCTCCAAAGAGATGGAGCTCTGATCGCACCTGGAGATGTTGGGGTTGCCTTAGTGGGTGTGCTTGACCACATGGTCCAGGGCTGCAGCCCGAGAGTGCAATCCAGAGGACCTGGTGCCTGGAACAATGTCTCAGGTACCTGCCAAAAAGAGCAAGGGCAAGGGGTGTGAAAAAGTTACTCCTGCGGTCCAGGAAGAGACTGAACCTGAGGACAAAACCCCGTAACCTACAGGGGAGAGCATTGCTGCCCCAGGACACCTACCTGAACTGACCAATTGGCAGAAGGAAGAAGATCTCACCAGGGAGGAGTGCTGCAGAACGCTGAAGGAGTGCCTTACTCTGGAGGGCCTACGGCATAAGGCTGAGGCCCAGACAGCTGGTAACACCTCTGTGGATCACCTGATTCACTGGGAAAATGGCCTCCTGTATAGCGAGTCTAAGGTTCCTGAGCCAGGTGCAGCCGGTTGGTTGGAGGTCTCCCAGTGCTACAGGGCCTTCCTACTGGAGTTGGCTCATGTTATTCCCCTTGAACCAGAAATATACAAGACCCTATTATGAGGGAACATTATATCTTTTTAAGAACACAAGGGGCAGTCTGATACTATCCCTGCCAAGAAGCTGGCATCACCAGTCATACATGGTTTCCAGTGTTTAATTTTAAAATGCTTGTCAATACACCAAATAACACCTCATCTCATGAGGAAAAACAGGAAAAAAGTGTGTGGGAGGTCAGAAAGTACCTCACGTAAGCATCACCAAGGGAGCTGCTGGTTGGTACTCACCAGTTTGCTCACTGTATCATCATTGGTAACTCTCATGACCGTGAAGAAAGAAAAACTGTGTCCTAATTTTAGAGGTGAAGAAAAAAAAGGAAAAAAGTGAAAAAGAATGCAATATCAATTCTTATGTAATTCTTAGCAAACCGGACCCTATAGTGAGAAGAAAGAAAACTGCTTCACCAAGCTGAAATGAGTTGTGACTCAATTGTAGGTATACATACTTTATTTATTGCACTGATCACACTCAGATTAAAAGAACGCCATGTGTTAGACCATTTCAGTTAGAAAAGGCCGACATGTTTCATTGCTAATTATTTTCCGGTAATTTCATCAGGGCTGGGGACAAGTCTCCACCTCACCGGTACATCAAGCATAGCCTGTGGTGATTGACAAATGATAAGAAAGATGGTGCCAACCATTTAAAAACAAATTGAAATTGTTGTTTACTGGCAATATTGCGAAGACATTAATGCATGCGAATATACAAGGTAATACTATATTTACCAAGTGGTTGCTACCAGAGTTTGTACCAGCAACACACCATCAGGTGAGCACATACAACTTTTAGCCACGCATCCCCTGCAGAGAGTAGCAGTCGCCGCTCGTCAACCTGTGGGTATACGTACCTACATATTAATGGATATGCACTGGTCAAGTCCCCTGGGGGTCACCCATATTTACCCCTTAATTTGTGAGTGCCCACATCATATTCATGCAGCTGTCCTGCTGGGTAACATTCTAGACCTTTGCAGCCTAGCAGTATCATTGTTTTAACGCTGCAGGCATCCCTTACTGTGTTCTATATTATTCCCATCCCAGGAGAACTACCAATCAACATGTCACAGCACTCAACCATACTTAGCCATGACCAACAGTCTCAAGCTATTACTTGTTTGTTACCAGGCATCCTTATTCCCCACATTTACGCTCCCATACTCTTACCGCACTTAGAAACGTCTCTGTCTTGCATACGTTCAGGACGCCAAGACTGCTCACGCGCTCCTTCAAGAGCATGGCGCGCGTCTCGGAAGCACAACGGGAAGCCCGCCCACTGACCTCAATCAGCATTCACACCGTAGTGTGGAGCAGGACACTGGTACACGTCCTGCTCACACGCGGGTGCATGAAAAATGACACTTATAGATTCTTATCCACGCTGTATCTTAATTCTAGAGTTTTTTTAAGGGCTATCTTCTTGTGTTTGACATGGCATTTGTACATTTCACAAGAAGTGGCACATTTACTACATAGGTTAATTTACTAATCAGTAATGCGCAGACCTGGTTTAGTGAAAAGGCAATAGTGAAGCAGAGAATTATGTAGCTCTCTATCCAGACCCTCCAGGATTTTGCGATTTTGCGAATTCGCGGTTTGCAGCGAAATTGGAACTTTTGTAAAAATGCCGCGATTTTTACAAAAGGGCCTGCGAAATCGGCACTTAAGTAAAAATTCGGCGTTTTTTACAAAAGTACCCGCGTAATGGAAGGCGTGCAGGGAAAAGGTTCCCCCAGAAAAATGTTTCTTGGAAGTTTTTCGAAGTGCATATTGAGATATGTATATTGATTTGGACGCTTCCGTTTTAGAATACAGATTAATTCGTTTTTTTGTCTGACAGTATCACTTGAAATACAGTTTAACTCTCACAATCTGGCCCACTTGTTATATAATTTTACAAATATGTCTTGAAAGGGATGGGCTTGCAGCCCAACACTGACCTCGCTAACTCAAGGCTGGAGAGACTCACAGACTAGCCTGTTCTTGTAAATTTACCATGGCTAAAACTAGTTTCCAGCAGGAAATTAGAGATGTGTGGACATGGGTGGGCCAACACAGATGGCCACAAACTCGGACAGAAGGGAGTTGAAATTAGATGGCCCCAGAGGCACTCCTCACAACTGTAACTCAAGGCTCAGAGCACATAACAGAATACTATAAGGATGCATGCAGAAAGCACCCTAGTCGGACCCTCCAGGATTTTGCATGTTCGCGTTTTTTTGCGAAATCAGCACTTTTGTAGAAATGCCGCGATTTTTACAAAAGTGCCCGCGAAATGGAAGGCGTGCAGGGAAAAGGTTCCCCCAGACACGCACACACACAGAAGGGGCCACAGGCGTCAAAGTAAACAGTATATGAGCGCGTGCTGTCCCCAAATGGCGCGGGGACACTTGTGCCAGAAGGTGTCAATCACACCTAAGCAGACACACGCAACCCCGGGCCCTGTTGGTTTATCAAATGGTTAAATGAACCGAGCAGAGACGGCCCTCACTGCAGGGAGCTGCCTGTCCCACCTATAGATGAGTTTGTGCGAGAACGACATGTTCATTAACCCTGCAGCTTTTCTACAGCTTATTTTATGTTTTTTATTGACTTCTCTGTTTTTGCCTGACAATGCAATACAATTTATCCGACAAATCTTTACATGTAGCAGCTCTACTGATGAAAAACAACATATGCACATTATTTAGTGAGATACCACACTTACGAACTTATTGAATTGAAATGTTCCGTCTGGTTATATTTCAAAACTCTACTCCACCAAGGTATAAAGTGTGAGTTGTGAGAATTGTTCTCACCGATCCTGTAGTATGGTCACTGGTTTGGGTGCCCAGAGGAGGCAGCATTTGCATATCTATATATGGGACTTCCTATACTGCATCCGCTGGGCACCTAGACCAGTGATCTCATTAAAGGATCAAGATATGATGCTGATTGGGTTATATGCCAAAATACTGGGGTCAGAAATATCGGTATGCTAACATTTCATGATAAAATATCAGCTGCTAGAATATTTTGACTGTAAGTATATATAGGTAACTATAGATTTAGGGGTCTATTTACAATCTGCAATTTGTGGTATGTAAAGTAGTACTACAGTAGTGCCAGTCACGTACTAAAAAATACAATTCACAGGCCTTCGGCTGTAGACCCCCACCTCTTCACTCTTTTTATTTAATATTTGTATTCTAGATTAAATATTTTAAATCATTTGTTCAGAGAATAGTAAAAGGTAATCATTTTCCCTATACTTTTCCATAGGGGGAGGTCCACCAGGATGGCAAAGTTCTCCACCTGTGCAAACGTATTAGTAGCCAGACCCTCCAGGATTTCGCGATTTCGCGGTTTGCCGCAATATCGGCACTTTTGTAAAAATTCGGGGATTTTTACAAAAGTGTCAGCAAAATGGAAGGCGTGCAGGGAAAAGGTTGTATCTGTACGGGTGGTGATTGTGGGGAGCGCGAGGAAGGTCCGACTTCGACCAGGTAGCGGAAGTTTGTGGAGCGTGAAAAAAGCAAAGCAGTCACCAGGGACTGTAACAGCTGTTTTGCAACACCATCTTGGGGAGGGCGGGTGCCATTGGTAGTAGGTCTAATTGCTCAGACTATTATTATGAGCACAAGTAAGATTGTGGTCAGGAGCTGTGGTACATGGGATCCTCATAGTCAGGATTGAAGTGTTTGCAATGAAAGTATTACAAAAATTCAGTCGGGGGTGTTATGGGATCATGGCCTCGCTAATCCACAATCGTTGGTGGGTGTGAGCTTGACATGGTTATGGCCGTCTAAATGTGGCAACATGTCAGGTGTATAGAAAACACCGTCGTAATTGACGGGGGAGGGCAGACGCCCGAGTCTGGCAGTGAGTATGATAAAAATAGTGAGGTTAATAAAAACAGTGACGAATATCCTCGTAATCCCCTTCATCAAGATATGGTTGACAGAGGGAAGGCAAAACAAGGGATGGGGTTGGAGGGGTTTGAAGTTCATAGTAGAGAGGGGGGGGGTCAAAAAGTCCTACTTAATCAGGTATCTGTGTAAGCTCCATCTCCGGGGATAGAAGGGGTAACAGTATCTATGAGGACAAACTCACCCTATGAGTGTGGAGAAAAGCCCTGGTTGGGTGTGGTTCATGGGCGTTGAAATTGGGGAAGAGGAACTTAAAGAGAGGAATTAATTAATAAATTCAGCCCAGGGTATGTTGTCATTCAATCCCTGAGTGCTGGATCTCAAACGAAACACCCATAGTTGTTCCTGTTTGAACAGGGTTCTCGCTGGCCAGTTAGGGTTGGAGTCAATAATGGTCCAGCGCAAACTGTCTGGTGTGTGGTGTGCCTCAAGGAAGTGTGAGCACCTTTCGGTATTTGGTTTTTTGCAGCGGATCATGCTGCGGTGCTCGCTGATTGATGATTTTAATGGTCTCGTTGTCATCCCCACACAACAAAGTTGGCATTGGCATGTTGTATCGTTTTAGTGGGTGAAATTCCATATGCTTTGGTACGAGAATTATCACTGACCCCTGGGACCAGAGCCAGATACCAGGCTCAACTTCAACTCGGTGATGCAGTCCCTGGGATAGGAATTTATTTATTTATTTATTTAGTCATTTGTAAAGCGCATAACAGCTACCCCCAACGGGGGTGTCCCGGCGCTAACAGCAAGTGAGGTCCCAGAAGGTTCAGTAGAGAGTTCCTGCCGGTTAAATCTGAGAGAAAAACCAGGTTTTAAGTTTGCTGCGAAAAGCAGCCTCGGATGACAGGAGTCTAAGTTCTACTGGCAGAGCATTCCACAGTCTAGAAGTGGCCACGACGAATGCTCTACCGCCTGTTCGGGCCAGACGAAAACGAGGGCAAAACATAAGTCCAAGGTGGTTGGATCTTAAATCCCTCGTAGCAAGAGATCGTCTGATTCTGTGCCTTAAGAAAGCCGGGCCACGATCGTTAAGAGCTCTAAAGGCCAGGACTAGAGCCTTGAACTGGATGCGATATCTCACAGGTAGCCAGTGGAGTTTGGCTAGGTAGGGAGAAATCGAGTGGCGATAAGGGATGTTACATATTAGCCGGGCTGCTGAATTCTGCACAAGTTGCAACTGATTAATAAGATAGGCAGGGGCACCTACATAAAGGCTGTTTGAATAATCCAGATGGGATGTGATTAGAGCATGTACCACTGCTCTACGGGAAGCGAGAGGTATAAAAGGAATGATTTTTTTAATCATTCGAAGTTTACCAAAACAGGCTGATGAAACCTTAGTGATTTGGGTTTTACAAGACAATGCTGTGTCAAATTGAAAACCCAGGTTACGGGCCGCTTGCACCGGTACAGGGGGGGGATTGAGTTGGGAGGGCCACCAGATGTTGGAGGGGATAGGGGACTTTTGATTAGCACCTCAGTTTTGTCGGTGTTCAATTTTAAGTTATTAGAGGACATCCATGAGGCGATGTTAACCAGACAGTGGCGGAAGTGGGCCATGGTGCTGTCAGAGTGATCCCTAAAAGAAAACACTAACTGAGTATCATCAGCATAGGAAATCACTCTGACGCCACACGCCTCAACTAACTCCGCCAATGGCCTCAGGTATACATTAAATAAAAGGGGACTGAGGGCAGATCCCTGCGGTACTCCCCATCTCAATGATTTTTTAGAGGAGACAAAAGGTCCAAGGGAGACCTGTTGAAATCTATCAGACAAGAATGATTTCACCCAAGCCAGGGGAGTTCCTCCTACACCCACCTCCTGTAGGCGAATCAGCAGAGTGTCGTGCGAGATGGTATCGAAAGCTGCGGATAGGTCGAGGAGGACCAACATGGCCTCCTCGCCCCTATCCACACACTCCCGAATAGATTCAGACACTTCAAGCAGAGCTGATTCTGTGCTAAAATCAGGCCTAAATCCTGACTGTGTATCATGGAGAAGATGGTTAGCTTCCAGATATTCAGACAACTGCTCCTGTACCGCTTTCTCCAACACTTTTGCGGGCTTGGGGAGCAGTGAGATGGGTCGATAGTTGTTAAAACATAGTGGGTCGGCGCCTGTTTTTTTTAGGATGGGTATCAACAGTGCCTGTTTCCATAGAGAAGGAAAAAGACCCAGCTGCAGAGAGGAATTCCAAATATCTAGCAAAGGTTTCAACAGAATTGGTGCTAAGTCACTCAATACACGGGCAGGGGCAGGGTCCAAGGGAGAGCCAGATTTACATTTCAAATACAGAGATAAAGCGTGGTCCTCCATGAGTGGCTGAAATGAGGTGAACACTGCCGTATCGTGAATGACCTGAACTGTCGGCATATCAAGGGGATTGTGCTGGAAGTTTACAGTAATGTTATTAATCTTTTCATAAAAAAAGTCAGATAGTCCTTCACTGAGTGGAGAAGTGTGGCTCAATGGTTAGAGCGGCAGACCCTGATGCAGAGGTCTAGCCCTGGACCAGGGTTCAATTCCCTGCCTCGGCGGGTCTTGGGCTCAAAATTCCACGGACCTGATAATTCTCGCCTCGGTGCCTATTTCAATCATGGAGTCCCACTCTGCAACTCTGGGCAATAGCTTGCTTAATCTCCACAACGGCCCCCACAACGCTAAGGATGCCTGGCCTCCACCTTGGGGGTGCCCAGAAGTGGACACCTCACAGGGAAAGCCAGGATGGGTTCCACAGCGGTATTCGTACAAGCGCCTTGAGACCCTTGCGGGTGAGTAGTGCGCTATACAAGTATCAATTTACATTTACATTTACTGAGTGAGGGGGTTGGAATGATTGGGGATTCTAGTGCAGAGGGGTTGGCGAATTCCTTAACAATGTTAAAGAGAATCTTAGTGGAATTTTCCGCATTTTTAATTTTATCTGCGAAGTACTCTTTCATGGTCGAGCGTTTCAATTTATGAAAATCTTTTAGCGCAGATCTGTAGCGGGCTTTAGCTTCCAGGTCATATTCACGGCGCCAGCTACGCTCCAGTTTCTTACAGTGGCTTCTATTGTCTCGTAATGGCTGGGTAAACCAAGGGGCCGAAGGTTTAGATCTTAGAGAGGAAAGGTTTTTTAAGGGGGCAATTTGCTCAATAGCATCAAGGAGATCATTATTGAGAGTGGCCACACGTTCATTAAGATCATAAACTGGAGAAGCCAGGGTACATTTGAATTCCTGTTCAAGAGCAGAGCAGGTAACTTTATGCCAATTTCTTCCCTTATCCCTACAAAGGGTTTCTTTCCTAGGTGTTTTGGACAAAGACACCTCAAACGGGATTAGATAGTGATCCGTCCACGTAAGGGGCACGGGCGGAGGGACTATAAGATCAGACAAATTAGAGAAAATCAGATCGAGGGTGTGACCTGCAGAATGGGTCGGGCCACACACCCTTTGGGATAGGTTCAGGCCTTGCATTGCGTCAAGAAGATTTTTAGCAGGTGTACAGTCGTGTACATCCACATGATGATTAAAATCTCCCAGAACAATGAAGTCGGAATGCTTTGAGGAAAGGTCAGCCGTAATGGCTATTAGCTGGGTGAGTACCGACTGAGGGGAGCGTGGAGGGATATATACCAACAATCCAGAAAATATGGCAATAGATGACTCAGTAATGGAAAAATACAAAGCCTCTATAGGTTCTAAATTTAGAATTTTCCTAGAGGTAATAGTGAGATATTCCCGTATAATAACAGCTATGCCTCCGCCTTGTTTTGAGCCCTCACGGCTGATACCTATAAAGCGATAGCCCGGGGGAATGGCTAGCGCTATATCTGGGTTGGATGTATCTTTAATCCAGGTCTCGGTAAGAAACAGTAAATCCCAGGAAGTGGAAGATAGTAGTATCCAAATATCGCTCGAATGGCATGGCAAGGAGCGGCAGTTTAATAGCCCCGCCGTGAGGGTTCGGGTAGCTAAGGCGGGAGGCTTTACGGTGGAAGTAGGGGTAGTGGTGAAGGCAAAGGAACAGTTTTTACAAGTATAATTGGAGCAGTAGGAAGAGGCCAAGTTACAACGCTTCTCGGGGGTGCAGGGTGCGTGGTTGAATGCCATGAGCTCGGCTCTGGACCAAGAGTAACAACGAGAGGGGGGGTAGGCAGCAGCATGGCCGGCCCCCGGCACGGAGCTGGCGCGGACGGGCGCAGACGGGCTCGCCTTTGGCGAGCCTTCGGCGCGCCGTCGGCGAGCCCGCTGCGCTCGTCCGCTGCGCTTCCGGTGCCAGGTGGCCATTTATGCTTGTGGGCGTGAGGGGCCGAGCACTAGACTGCTCGCCGGCTCCTCGCCTCACCCAAGATGGCGCCCAAAGTAGTCAAGCCCAGCCAGACCTTCGTCGTCTGGAATGGGGGCTACAGTGCTTGGGGGCAAGGTAAGAAATGCCCAGAGAGCAAGCGCTAAGTGCGCAGGGAAGAAGGTGAATATTCAGAAGAGTATCATCACACACAAAACAGCAATAAAATCAATTTGGCCACAGTTTAAAATCGTATGCACCAAATTCCTATATTTACAAATGTCACAAGCAGGGTCCCGGCTTTCCGCCTCAGGACTTACTCACAGAGCTGTTAAGCGCCGAGTGAGCAGAAGATCGATGGTTTTATGCTTGTGGGCGTGAGGGGCCGAGCACTAGACTGCTCGCCGGCTCCTCGCCTCACCCAAGATGGCGCCCAAAGTAGTCAAGCCCAGCCAGACCTTCGTCGTCTGGAATGGGGGCTACAGTGCTTGGGGGCAAGGTAAGAAATGCCCAGAGAGCAAGCACTAAGTGCGCAGGGAAGAAGGTGAATATTCAGAAGAGTATCATCACACACAAAACAGCAATAAAATCAATTTGGCCACAGTTTAAAATCGTATGCACCAAATTCCTATATTTACAAATGTCACAAGCAGGGTCCCGGCTTTCCGCCTCAGGACTTACTCACAGAGCTGTTAAGCGCCGAGTGAGCAGATCGATGGTTTTATGCTTGTGGGCGTGAGGGGCTGAGCACTAGACTGCTCGCCGGCTCCTCGCCTCACCCAAGATGGCGCCCAAAGTAGTCAAGCCCAGCCAGACCTTCGTCGTCTGGAATGGGGGCTACAGTGCTTGGGGGCAAGGTAAGAAATGCCCAGAGAGCAAGCGCTAAGTGCGCAGGGAAGAAGGTGAATATTCAGAAGAGTATCATCACACACAAAACAGCAATAAAATCAATTTGGCCACAGTTTAAAATCGTATGCACCAAATTCCTATATTTACAAATGTCACAAGCAGGGTCCCGGCTTTCCGCCTCAGGACTTACTCACAGAGCTGTTAAGAGGGCCATTCAACGGTTAGAAGAGAGCAGGAGTTTGTGCTTTCCCAATACATGCGGCCCTGGGAAGATAGGCTAGGAAGGAGGTGAAGTTGCCAGACCAGAGTTATTATAAGTTCACATTGGTTCTCGAGTCACAGAGCTAGGAATAGCAATGCTATGCAGCTGGCCATGTCGCCTACAGGGCTTCTCAGAACCTACTCTAAAGCAAATGGAGGACTGTCTTTCCTAGGGATAACAGTCTTTACCTGTGGGCTGCTTCCTCTGTTCCATTTTCCAGGCTGCCTATTTCAAAGCGGAATACTCTGCTAAAACAGTTTCCATTGATTTAATGCTGAAAATGAATGATTATGAGTAAAATAAAGTGCTGCAAAAATGCCGCTAAATTTCCATATTTGTGCCGCTAAATTTGCTAATCCATGCCGCTATATCCTGGGGGGGTCTGACAAAGGTGGAAATAATTGGCTGAAAAACTATCCAAGGTACTCCAAATATGTTCATTCGCGCATAGTTTGCATACATTGGGAGCACTGCTAGATTAAGCTGCCTTTTCGAACCTACCACCTACTTTAGTCCCCTTGCAATGATCAGTGATCAGTGGGCACAACGATGCAATGATTCCTACAACTCATCCTCCTGCTGCTGGGAAGATCAATTGAGACTGGGCTCTCTTAACACAAGGGAGGAGAAAATACCGGGCACAAACAGACCAAGGTCTTCATATTCACAGCATAAACACACGGAGGGTAAACTGTAAATAAAACGGCATAAGCAACTGCATCAGGGCGACCAGGTTGTGCCCACTGATCTGTGTTATCAGTCGGACTCCTATTTCTATGTCCAGTTTTGAAGATGTGCGCGGGAACAGAAGCGCTGCTGCCAAGTGTTTCAGTGCAGGAAAATAACTGTCACGTTATGTACCAATCCACTCAGGTGCACAGACTGGCAGTGTAAGCTGCACTCCCAGCAGGGTTGGTGAAAACCACAAAAGTACCACGAAGAACACTTTTTCCGAAACTATCTGTGTACCATACTGCCCCCTTCAGGGTGCCTATAAAATATGCAGACAACCAAAAGGAAAGATTTATTACCCCCAAGAAGGTATCTATTTACCTGGAATCAGTTAAATAAACCGGCAATGCACATTAGTTATTACTATTTTTTTTTTTACTCAAGGCAACGATCCGATGTATAGGACTGGACAACAAACAGTGCCAATCCTTACAACCACGTTCTGATCTACAGAACTGGACAACAGGCAGTGCCACTGTGTTTACTGCACTGTAGTGGCATTTACAGGACAATTTCTATACCGAGGAGTGTCTGAAGCGTTCAGAGGACAGATAGAACATTACCAAGTGGGGTTCTTTGATATTAAAGGCTTTATCACACATACTGGGTTAAAACTGTCCTGCTGTTTATTTGTTCCCACACAAGGTGTAAGCAGTTGGACATTCAATTTGTTATGCCATCTTTTTTGTAAACTGAACAACATCCTCTTGCCCATTGTAAAGTAAAGTAAAGTAAAGTCCACATTTGTAAAGCGCACAATCACCCGTAAGGGTCTCTAGGCGCTGGGGGGCCGTCGGGAAGATTAAGCGAGCTATTGCCCAGAGTCACATGGTGCTGGGCTAACCTGCCGCCGGAGCCGGGGATCGAACCGTGGTCCCCAGATTCCAGCGTCAGTCGCCCTGGCCGCGGCGCCACACCTCTCCCTGTCAACCATTGTATGCAGAACGTCGTGCAATGCAGGTCGTTAGGAGGTTATGCTAACAGTCATGCCTGTGATCACGCATACTGACCTACGGCAGGCAATGTCCATGCGAGAAGAAAAGCCTCAGACAGCCCTAGCACTTTTGTCTCTATTATGCAAGCAGTCATGCAAGGACGTTCCAAGCTGGAGCAATATGCAGTCAAATGTTTTGTCATGCTAGTAGTTCCAGTAATTACGCAAGCTGTCTGAAAGGTGTATACGATCATGCCAGCTGTCATGCAAGTGTCATGACTTGTTTATTTACTAATCAAACCTGGTCCACTAAAAAAAAATAATGCACTTTTGTAAAAATCGCATTTTTACAAAAGTGCCGATTTCGCGGGGACTAAGGTAAAAAATCACGGCATTTTTACAAAAGTGCCGATTTCGCGGGCACTTTTGTAAAAATCACGGCATTTTTACAAAAGTGCCGATTTCGCGGCAAACCGCGAAATCACGAAATCCTGAATGTGTAATTAATTAGTGGGGGCCCCCGCAGTCCCGGGGACGACCACCTCCCCGGGACTTAAAAAAAAAATGTGTGGGGGGGCTCCTTCCCCTCTCGGTCCCCAACAGTGAGACCAGGCCCCCCGTGAGGGGTCCACGCCGCCCCTCTCCCCTGTAATAAAAAAAAAGGAAAGGCCAGCCCCAGGGGATGAGGTCCCGGGGCCATAATTGGCCTGAGGAAGGGGGCTTTGCGGCCCCCATCCCAAATAAACAATAAAAAAATAAGGATGGCTAGGCCTGAGGGGATGGGTTCCTGGGGCCACAATTGGCCTCTAGAGGGGGCCACGCGCCCCCCGCCCCAAAATAAAAAACGAAAAGGCTGCCAGACCCCGGGGAAGTGGCCCAAGGAAAGGGGGGCCACGCGGCTCCCCTTTCCGTAAACTAACAAATGTCACAAAAAGAGAAAAGAAACCGACAACTCGACGGAGGCCCTGCCCCCTCCCTGCATGACACTGCAAACGTGCCCCCCCGGCGCGTTGTAAGTTGAGGATTTAAGTTCCTGTGAATACTGAGGGTCCCTAAAGGCCAACTAGCCCACCAGGTACTTCCAGTGAGCGCCACACAGCTGGATTGCAGAGAGGTGGTCTGAGGCCACGCCCCTTTTTACACCACTCTTCGAAAACGCCTCTTGGTGCACTACTGGTGGGGGGATGAGGTCCTCTTGTGTCCGAAGGACCTCAGGACACAGGTGGAATTCATCCCCCGAGCAGCAGTGCACCAAGAGGAGCGTTTGCAGAGTGGTGTAAAAAGGAGGCGTGGCCTTGGACCACCTCTCTGTAATCCAGCTGTGTGGCGCGTACTGGAGGTACGTGGTGGGCTAGTTGGCCCACAGGGACCCTCCGTATTCAAGGGGACTTAATCCCCCAACTTAGAACGCGCAGAGTGTTGGAGAGAGGGGGCGTGGCCTGTGGCCACCTCTTAGCAATCCCATTGTGTGGGGCTTACTGGAAGTAAGAGGTAGGCTGGTTGGCCCCTAAAGGACCCCCAGAAGCTAAGGGGACTTCAGTCCCCCTCCAAGAGCGTGCCAGGTAGCGTGTTTGCAGAGTAGTGGGCAAAGGAGGCATGGCCTGTAATGAGAACGTAGCAATCCTGCTGTCTGGTACTTACTGGAGGTAATAGGAGGGGTAGTTGGCCCCGAGGATGTCCTTGGGGGCCAAGTACTCCTCTTGTTCCCTCCAGTAAGTCCCACACAGTAGGATTGCTAAGACGTCTTTGGAGGCCATGCCCCTTTCTCCACCACTCTGCAAACTTGCCTCCTGGCAGTCTACAGGATGGGGGATGAAGTCCACTTTACTCCTGAAGGACTTTGGGGGCCAAGAAGCGCTTCTGGTACCTCCTGTAAATCTTACGCAGCTGAATTCCTGAGCGCTGGTCGGAGGCCCAGCACCCTTTCTCCACCACTCTGCAAACGAGACTACTAGTTAAAGAAGTGTTTGCAATGTAATAGGTTTCACATTTGCGAGAGGTTGGGCTATTGGCGTTGTAAATGTAAAAGTTTTTCACTAATGTTTTTTGGAGTGGACTGGATGTACATTGTGTGTAGTGGAATTATGTGGTATGTTGCTTGTGGACCTAGTCAGAGGTATGAGCAGGGCCACTGGAATTATGCAACTGTTTGGCTGCACCGACTTTCGCACAGTTATAAGTTTTCTGCATTAGCCACATAATTCATCATCTGCTCCCTAATCTGCAGATTTGAAGAAAAAAACCTTGTTTCTAACTCAAATGTCTCAAACGTTACTAAAAATGCAGCGACAAGTGTTACAGCGTGGTGGAAGGCCCTTTGCAAACCTAGAATGGTTACCTGTTACTTATTGCTAAATATGGGTGTTAAATTGGTACTAATGCTTCCTTCTGCGCCTCTCTTGCCTCTTTCTGCATTTCTGTTTCTTCTTTCTGCACATTTCTTTTTTTTCTGCACTTCTCTTGCCTCTTTCTGCAAATCTCTTCTACTTTCTGCACCTCTCTTCCCTCTTTCTGCACGTCTATTGCCTTTTTCTGTACCCCGTTTGCTTCTTTCTGTACCCCTCTTGCCTCTTTCTGCACCCTTCCCTCTTTCTGCACCTCTCTTGCCTTTTTCTTTATCCCTCTTACGTCTTTCTGCACACTTTTTGCCTCTTTCTGCAACTCTGTTCCTTCTTTCTGCACCTCTCTTTCTTCTGTCTGCACCCGTCTTGCTTCTTTCTGCAGATCTCGTGTCTCTTTCTGCACCTCACTTGCCTCTTTCAACACCTGTTGGTTCTTTCTGCACTGCTTTTGCTTCTTTCTGCACCTCACTTGCCTCTTTCTGCACTACTCTTGCTTCTTTCCACACCTCTGTTGCTTCTTTCAGCAATTCTCTTGCCTCTTTCTGCACGTGTCTTCTTTCTTTACCCCTCCTGCCTCTTTCTGTACCTCTCTTGCCTCTTTGTGCACCTCTCCAACCTCTTTTTGCACCCCTCCTGCCTCTTTTTACACTTCTGTTGGTTCATTCTGCACTGCTCTTGCTTCTTTCTGCAACTCACTTGCCTCTTTCTGTACTTCTCTTTGTTCTTTCTAAACCTGTTGCTTCTTTCAGTAATTCTCTTGCCTCTTTTTGCACTTCTCTTTATTCTTTCTGCACCTCACTTGCCTCTTTCAGCACCTCTGTTGATTTTTTTCTGTAGATCACTTGCCTCTTTCTGCACCTCTGTTGGTTCTTTCTGCACTGCTCTTGCTTATTTCTGCACCTCACTTGCTTCGTTCTACACTTCTGTTGTTTCTTTCAGAAATTCTCTTGCCTTTTTCCGCACTTTTTTTCCTTCTTTCTGTACCTCTCTTGCTTCTTTCTGCACCTCACTTGCCTCTTTCTGCACCTCACTTGTCCCTTTCAACACATCTGTTCTTTCTGCATTGCTCTTGCTTCTTTATGTACCTCACTTGCCTCTTTCTGCACTTCTCTTCCTTCTTTCTGCACCTCACTTGCCTATTTCTGTACTTATCTCCCTTCTTTTTGCACCTCTTTCTGTACCTCACTTGCCTCTTTGTGTACCTCTCCTACCTCTTTCTGCACCCCTCTTGCTTCTTTTATCACCTCTGTTGGTTCTTTCTGCACTGCTCTTGCCTAGTTGTGCAACTCTCTTGCCTCTTTCTGCATGACTCTTGCTTCTTTCTACACCTCTGTTGCTTCTTTCAGCAATTCTCTTGCCTCTTTCTGCACTTTTCTTTTTTCTTCACCCCTCCTGCCTCTTTCTGTACCTCTCTTGCCTCTTTGTGCACCTCTCCAGCCTCTTCCTGCACCCCTCTTGCCTCTTTGTGATTTTCTGTTGGTTCATTCTACACTGCTCTTGCTTCTTTCTGCAACTCACTTGCCTCTTTCTGCACTTCTCTTTGTTCTTTCTAAACCTCTATTGCTTCTTTCAGCAATTCTCTTGCCTCTTTCTGCACTTTTCTTCACCCCGCCTGCCTCTTTCTGTACCTCTCTTGCCTCTTTGTGCACCTCTCCAACCTCTTTCTGCACCCCTCTTGCCTCTTTTTGATCTTCTGTTTGTTCATTCTACACTGCTCTTGCTTCTTTCTGCAACTCACTTGCCTCTTTCTGCACCTCTGTTGCTTTTTTCTGTAGATCTCTTGCCTCTTTCTGCACCTCACTTGTCTCGTTCAGAACCTCTGTTGGTTCTTTTTGCACTGCTCTTGCTTCCTTCTGCACCTCACTTGCCTCTTTCCGCACTTCTCTTCCTTCTTTTTGCACCTCTTCGGTACCTCTCTTTGTGCACCTCTCCTTCCTCTTTCTGCACACTGCTTGCTTCTTTTTGCACCTCTGTTGGTTTTTTCTGTACTGCTCTTGCCTATTTGTGCAACTCTTGCCTCTCTCTAGGTCCTCTGTTTCCCCTTTCTGCACCATTCTTGCCTCTTTCTGTACCTCTGTTGCTGCTTTCTGCACTTCTCTTGCCTCATTCTGCACCCTTCGTGCCTCTTTCAGGACCTCTGTTACTTCTTTCTGCACTTCTATTCCTTCTTTCTGCACCCCTTGTGCCTCCTTATGCACCTCTGTTGCTTCTTTCTGCACTTCTCTTCCTCCTTTCTGCACCCCGTGCCTCCTTTTGCACCTCTTTTGCTTCTTTCCCCACTTCTATCTCTTTCTTCACCTCTATTGCTTCTTTCTGCACCTCTTCTTTCTGCACCTCACTTGCCTCTTTCAACACCTCTGTTGCTTTTTTCTGCAGCTCTCTTGCCCCTTTCTGTACCCCTCTTTTCTCTTTTGGCACTTCTCATGTCTATTTCTGCAACACTGTTCCCTGTTTCTGTACCTTTCCTGTCTGTTTATGTACCTCTCTTGCCTCTTTCTGTATCTGTTGCCTCTTTCTGCACTTCTCTTGCTCTTTCTGTACACTTCACGCCTGTTTCAGCACCTCTGTTGGTTCTTTCTGCACTGCTCTTGCTTCTTTCTGCACCTCACTTGCCTCTTTCTGCACTTTCTTCTTTCTACACCTCTGTTGCTTCTTTCAACAATTCTCTTGCCTCTTTCTGCACTTCTCTTCCTTCTCTCAGCACCCCTCCTGCCGCTTTCTGTAACACTATTGCCTCTTTGTGCACCCCTCCTACCTTTTTCTGCACCGCTCTTGCCTCTTTCTGCACCTCTTTTGCTTCTTTCTGCACCTCACTTGCCTCTTTCTGCACCCCTGTTCCCTGTTTTTGCACCTTTCCTGCCTGTTTATGCCCCTCTCTTGCCTCTTTCTGCACCTCTGAGTTAGAGGTACTTTTAATCCCCCTGCCCTATTATGTACTAGGGCCTTACAACGGATGTCATGCCAATCACAGGGATACCCCAATCCATAGTGTACCCTAGTGTGTGGTGGTGTTTTCACTGTATTCTAAGTGTCTTTCAGCATCGCACTGACTCTGGGCCTGGTTAGTCAGTCAGTTACCACCAGTACCAGTCAGTAAAAATTTGGGGGCTCAGGATGACTTTGCAACAAGACCTCTGTCTGCACCTCAGTTGGTTCTTTCTGTATATCTCTTACTTCTTTCTGCACTTTTCTTTGTCTTTCTGGACTTCTGTTGCCTCTTTCTGCATGTCTTGTGCTTCTTTCTGCAACTTTCTTCAACTTTCTTCACTCGTCCTACCTCTGTTGGCATAGTTAGAAATTAGCATTTGAAAAACCTTAGAAATTCACTGAAAAAACCATAGGTTTCAGGGACGTTATAGTTAGAAATTATCATTTAAAAAAACCTTTGAAAGTCACTAAAAAAAACATAGGTTTCAGGGACGTTACAGTTAGAATTTATTTAAAAAAAACTTTGAAGATCACTGAATAAAACATAGATGTCAGGGACGTTATAGTTAGAAATTCGCCTTTAAAAAACCATAGCAATTAACTGAAAAAACCATAGGTTTCAGGGACGTTATAGTTAGGACATTTCACTCATACAGAAATTCATCCGTTATAGTAGTTGAGCTAACTATAACTCACGTGCCCGCAATGCACTGCTGATGACGTTACATATTACATCATTCATGACATGGTCAGTGGCATCACTGATGATATCCCTGACGACATCATCCACATGATAATCTGATGCACCTCCTCACACCCTAATATAACCTTTGATACACCCACTCTAAAATGCAGACTACCATTTTCGAAACCATACACACACCAATACCAGTTACTACATACCCACTCCCCTAGTTCTACACACACGTCCACTCATTCACACATAGAGTTACTCATATGCAGGACTATCATATGCACTCAAACACCACCACTCACCCATAGAGTTACTCACACACCTAGTCAGTCATGCAAAGAATCAATCACACTCCCATTTACTCACCTATACAGTTATACAAGCACCACTTCACTTATTCATACAGATACTAACACATACTTATGCTCTTCTACAATCACTGCCACAAGCACACACTCATCCATACAGCCACTCTCACATATATTCATTTATATACTCCAACACTCGCATATACTGCCTTTCACATGTGTAGTTACTCACACATGTACCACTGAGACATCCGTTCTCTCACCAAAAACACCCATACATACACACACTCACCCATCCAGCCATATAGCCCTTCACGGATGCACTTTTGAACCCATACACCCAGTGAATCATCTACTCACACATCTATGCTCAGAGTCACATACCCCCACCCACCCACAGAGACACTCAGGCACCCATACAGATACTCAGACAACCAATCAATAATCCCTATAGACACTTACGTAGCTACTCACCGACCCATGCAACCGCTTACACACCAACTGACAGACTGATACAGACATTCAAACAGTTTAGTCACTAACCCATGCATTCAGTAAGACACGTTTAATCACTCACTTATAGTCAGTCACGCACCTACTAAATTATCCATTCAGACACTCGTACACCCACTCAATCTTCAATACACCGGGGGATATATATATATATATATATATATTTATAAGTTAGTATTTATAAGGTAGTTATAGTTAGGACCTATTTTCCAAAGGAAATCTGCAACATTCTATTTGGAATAACTTTGGCGCCGGTTAACGAATCTTCGCGGAATTTTCAAAACTGGTGGGGTGCTCCGGTCCGCTCCTATCTTGAAAGTCTTGGGGTGATTCATAAAGCATCATGGGGTCCCAAAACTTGTTTTCCCCGTGCAAATTTCCATAGGTACCGTTCATCGCGGCTACATCCCCAACGGCTGAACAGAATTACACTAAATTTGGGAAAGTTGTAGTCCTTGGTTCAGAATCGTGCCTCTTGCTTATATGGTGTAAATCTGTTCTGTAGTTCCTAAGAAAATTACAATTGAAAGCACATATATATCTATGGCCTAGGTGGGCAGATTATAAGCGCACCGTCCCGATCACCCGCAGAATGCTGATTGGCTGTGAAGTGGTTGTCAATATTCGAAACCAGGAAGTGTTGGCAGCCATTTTGTGCCTCGGTAGAAGCGAAGATCTAGAAATTAGTGGAACAAGTGTTTAAAACGTATAAAGGGGGCAGGTAAGAAATATTTTGACCCTCTAGACCTGCTTAGGGGGTCCCACAAGGACCCCTAGGGCCCCAAAAAGATTTTCTGACAACAACTGCACTGGGTGCATGGACCCGCCGTAAAAAAAAAAAAAAAAATCGCGGGCTCCTGTGCTTGTTTAAAAATTAGCTACGTGGGAGAAATGCCGGGGTCTAAAATATTGCATTTGAAGCGAGGGCCGAGAAAAAAGGGTGAGTCTCAAAACGTGTTTTCCCCATGCAATTTTCCAAGGTTACCATTCATCACGGCTACAGCCCGAACGGCTGAACGGAATTACACCAAATTTGGCAAAGTGGTAGTCCTTGGTTCAAACTCGTGCCTTATGCTTAAATGGTGTAAATCCGTTCAGTAGTTCCTGAGAAAATTACAATTACATTTACAATTAAAAAGACATATATATCTATGACCTCGGTGGATCTGTGCATCTTGCGTGCACTCTAAACAGCCATTTTGTGCCTCGGTAGAAGCAAGGTTGAAGAAGTCAGTGGAAGAAGTGTGGAAAACTTATAAAGAGGGTAGGGTAAAAATAACTTGACTCTGTAAATTAGTAATTTGTGAAGAGTTTTATGTGGGGTTTTTGTTTTTAATATAATAATGTGTTTTTTCTCGTAAAATCCAGGTAGTAGTGTTGCTTGTCTAGAATTACAAGTGTGCCTGCTGTTAGGATCCTGCATCAACCACAATTAGCGAGAGTTTTGGAATCGTTCCTCAAGTGCAGGGTTACCTTGTAAATACAACGCTATTGTTGTACTCCCCTCTTCCATGCTCTATTGTCTTCTGAAAACGTACATTGCCTCTGGGAATGCCTACACTGCAACTCATTGGAGATACAAGGCGAGCCGTTACCAAACCGGCTGTTAACATGCGTTAATGCATCTTATCGTCACCTAGTAAATAGGGCGATATAATTTTCACCGCAATTTTGGCTTTTTTAAACAAATTGCGGTGAAATGGCACTTGTTCATATGCCCTCAAGTCTGCTATGACAGAGCGGGAACCTCGACTCCGCCTTGCCATAGCAAACAGCAGTGCCAGTGTCCCGGGGGTAGACACCCCGAGATACAGCAGGAGCCTGTCCTCGGAGGTGGTGTTCCCCAAGGCTTTCGACTGCTCCAGAATGGGGACCACGCGGTCTCTCTCCTATAATATAAAAAGCCCCTGAGGGTGGTGATCAGCGGGGATTAGAGGAACCTTTGAGCCCTCCGACCCATTGTTTTTCAAAGCCTTAAAGAGTAGTGGTTCCCAGAGCTGGACGGGGTCTTTAAGGCCGTCCTACCTTAGTATTTTTCTGGGGAGTACCTTTGAGTCTCCCCACACATGTGTAAATGTAAATCCAGTATTTTTGTAGCGCACAAATCACCCCCGAAGGGGTATCTCGGCACTGGGGGCCGTTGGGAAGATTAAGCGAGCTATTGCCCAAAGTCGCATGGTGCTGGGCAGACCCCTGCTGCCGGAGCTGGGGATCGAACCGTGATCTCCAGCATCAGTCGCCCTGGCCGTGGCGCCACACCTCTTCCCCATTTATTTTGTAGCGCCGATGAATGGCGTTCCCCGGGCCCCTCTGAACCCCAATGAAATGTAATATTTTAGACCCCGTGATTTAGCCCTACCCAGGTAGTTAATTTTTAAACAAGCATAGGAGACCGTACTTCGTTTTTATTTTATTTTTACGGCGGATCCATGCATCCTGTGCACATTTCAACGTTTAAAAAAAAATATATGCTTTAGGACATGGACTGTTTTAAACTCCTATACAATATGCATGTACTGGTCTAATCACCTTTCAGGCCTACAATTCTCTAGTTAGTATACCTACACTACAGCAAACACCTTGTCACTGCTCTTGCAAAGCCATAGTGAATCTTTCAGTACTATGTTTTAATCCATACAGTAAAGTAAAACTCAACTAGTTACAAATTCACTTAGTTTCTTTTCTTGTACTATTCTAATTAGTCAGTTAGTATGCATGTACGCATATAGTATGCCAGGCTTTAGGTCACAGAGTGCTTCAAACTCCTATGCACTATGCATGTGTTGTAGTGTAACCACTTTCACATTTGTATTTAAAATATACAATTCCTCTGTCAGTATTTATATAGAATATAGTAATAGAAAAGTATAGTTTATAAGATTAGTAATATAGTTTTATTTATGTTTATTTTTTGTAGATATTGTTTATCATCATTAAAAAAAAGTTCTCAGCCTGAAAAAGAAAAAGAGAGCTAAAGGATATTTACTTGAAGAAAACTCAACAAGTATTGGATGAGCAACATAATGAGGCCAAAAAGAGAAAATCTTTTGGTAAGATTACTAAGAGGTTATTTAAAATGTTTCTACACCTAAAAATAAGGTTCAAAATGTTGAAAGCAGTGATGACGCTTCAACGAGAAAAAAAAAATCGAAATAAATGGAAAGGTAAAAAAGCAAATGTAGAATCAAGAAGAGAAAATCAGTATAAAGAGATTCGAAAGAAAATATTTTATAATAGAGTAGTACATAATTTGCTGAAAGATTTGAAGAAATATAAAAAGAGATCACTATTTTATAAAAAGAAGAAGCATATTGAATCCATTGTTGAAAAGGCTTTTGATGTAAAAAGAAAACTATTTATTTTAGTTTTAACACCTTGGCTGCTAGGGAGATTATCTTGCTGTGCTGCAGACCCTTGTTTCCCATTGTTCATGACGAGCTCAGCTCGTCATGAGCACACGAGCAGTGTACTGCATGACGATCTGAGCTCGTCATGAGCATGGAAGGGGTTAAACAGAATTAAGTTAATGGCGTTCCTACTAAGAGTAAGAAAATCTGGCAGGAGTTAGTGGATGTTAGGAAAGTGCAGAAGGCGACTTTGTATTTAATAAAAAAACAATGAGTACTATAAAAATGTCTATATCGGAGAAGAATAAATACTTTTAGCAGAAGATACTGAAACGTCAAGTGGACAAATTGAAAAAGTGGATATGTCAAGAAGTGAAGACATTTATGAACATTACAGTGTACATCCACTTCATTCAAAAGAAGTGATGGGGAACACTATTGAGTTGTTTCAACTAAAAAAAACAGAGGGAAGTACCATGAGTGTATGGGAAGAGAGCGTGGAAGCTCGTTGTTTTCGGCAGTTGTTTCCAACAGGAGAAGGAGGACGATATGATGAATGACCTGTGCAAATTCTTGCATCTGAATATCGGACAACAAGATTATATGCAGAAGATCCAAGATTTAGACAATGTATCCCTTATATATTTAATCTTTTGTTTGAAAGTGACTTGTCTGGACTTTCATATGCAGTCAATCACATATTGAAAACAGAGGTACATCTGCAAAATGTTTCTGCAAAGGATTTTTTGGATAAAGTGCACCAGAGGGATCATCATTTAGAATCTCAGCTGATTAACCTAATGGCATGTCAGCGTGGCACTAATGAATATTGGTACCGTCGTCATGGAGCAATGAAATGTATGCTACGGAACTTAGGAACTCCTACATGGTTCCTTACCCTAAGCTGTGCTGAGTACGCTTGGGATGATTTACTTGAATCTCTTCGAGAGCCAAATTCCAATATAAAAAATATTGAATACAAGACACCTGGAGAATTGTGCTCTTTGGATCCTGTTAATGTATGCAGGTATTTTAATCATAGATTTGAAGCTATGATGTCTTTTATCTGCAATAAAAAAATCCTCCTCTTGGAGAAGTTGTGGATTTCTTTTGGAGAAAAGAGTATCAAGCAAGAGGTGCTCCTCATATACATATGCTATTATGGATCAAGGATACCCCGAAATTCGGAACAGATTCAGATGATACTGTTTTGTTTTTTATTGAAGAATATGCCTCATGTGCTGTACCCAAAAGTACAGAAGAAAACAACTTAAGACAACAAGTCTCACGATTCCATAGCCATCGATGTGGAAAATACTGCAGACGAAAGTACAAGTCTAAGGATAAGTTCTATACCAAATGTCATTTTGCATTTCCACATCCTGTAATATCCAAAGGAAGAGTGAACAGTTTTAGGTCAGCTATGCGACATGTCATCACAAGAAAGTCTCCAAAAAATACCTACAATTTAAGAAGAAGCGAAGAGTCAAAATACATAAATGACTACAATCCGGTTATTCTGTCCATGTGGAATGCTAACATGGATATTCAATATGTTGCGGATAATTCCATTGCTGTTGCTCGCTATGTAATGTCCTGCATTACAAAATCAGAAAAGACGGAATTGAAAGAAATGTGGGAAAAGATTTCTCACGAAAAGAGTCTAAGTAAGAAATTATACAGTTTCAGTTTGAAGATGTTATCCCATCGAGAAATTGTAGCATATGAATGCTCAGATCGGTTATCATCTGCAAGTCTATACTCCAAATCTAGAAGAATTATTTGGGTGAGTCTAGGTCTTGCTGCAATGCGAAATCGGGTACTGAAATCTGTTCAAGAAATTTAGCAGAAAAAGATCCAGAAAGTGCAGATATTTCGAAAACTAATATGTTGGACACATATTACCCAAACAGAAGTCATCATCTTGAGAACATGTGTCTCTATGAAGTGCTGCAAAACTACACTTTTGAACGGAATACTACTGAGAACATCAGTGATGGAAAATATGGAGTGATTGGATCCGAAGGATGTTTGGTAAAACAAACGACAGTAAATTTGATTAAGCACAGGAAGCTGAGTTGCGACACCGCTGATAAAAGGGAATTTTACTATTTAGCTCTTTTGCAACTGTTCAAACCGTGGCGTTCAGAATTGGAATTACTTGGAGATTTTCAGAGCTATGAAGAGCCCTTCAATGCTTGTAAAGATAACATACAATGTACTGCTTTTGCAAATTATGTGAAAATGTTGAACGATGAAATTGATCAAAAAGGTACTATTGCAGCTGAGATTGCTAGAGACAGTTCTCAAGACAGTCAAAGTTCTGCTGCGCTGAGTCAAGATTTACTAGGACAACCAATTGTTGAAAATGAAGCAGCAATTGCCATGAATGAGGTGGAAATAGTAATGCATCAAGCTCAAGAAGATGTAATGGACTTAGCAAACTTGGAAGAACAACAACTTTTTGAACAGAAAGAAATATATCAGCAAGTGAGACAACAGATTGATCATGGATTTCTTCATGAAAAGAAAGAATGTACATGCTCATCTTTTCAACCTATCCGAATGTATGTGAGTGGACAAGCTGGAACAGGAAAAAGTTTCTTAATTAAAGTAAGCACCAGTTATCTACAGAAAACAACTGAGTCACACTTGGCTTGTGTTGTAACTGCTCCAACCTGGTTAGCAGCACAGAACGTTAAAGGAATTACATTACATTGTTTACTGATGCTACCTGTGGAGCATGAACACAAATTAAAATATCACAAGCTATCTGGAGAAGCTTGTTGTGAAGTTTCAAGAGTGCTGAAGAAAGTAAAACTTCTGATTATTGATGAGGTAAGCAGGGTCTCAAACTTAATGCTTGCTTTTGTGCATTTAAGAATACAGCAAATTCTTAAAACAGAGTATGACGTGTTATTTGGAGAAAACATGTCATAGATCTACCGTAACTTACACCCGTAAAAGGACAACCAGTATTTAAAACACTTGCGCATGAAGACACCAGAAAGTCTCTGGGTAATGTTGGAAATGTAAACATTTGGTCGTATTTTGAATACAAGGAACTCATTACAAATATGCGACAGTCAAATGATGTTGATTATGGAACTATTCTTCAAGATATAAGAATTGGCATACTGACAGAACATGGCAGAGAAGCTTTGCAGAGTTGATTACTTTCCAATTTGTTTCCAAATGAAAATGTAGTTCCTGAAAAAATATATATGAAAATTGCAGAAAACAAATCTGTAATCTGCTTAATGCCAACTCTGCGTGAGTGTTCTATATTCAAAGAATAAATTTTTAGTTTTAAATGTATTTTATTGAGCCAATAAGCACAGTAAAGCATCACATTACAGTGTACTTGTAACAGGTAAACCAATCAAAAATGACAGGCAGGCGTGTGTTCAGCACGCTGTGTGATATGGCAAAGAAAATGGTTTCCCGATGAGAGCGTTTTGATGCTCAGAAGGCTAATGGTAGGCAATATTAGCAAACAAGTTTGAACAAACAATGCCCGCAAAACCTCTCCACCCGTCCAGCCCTCCCCCGCCCCCCTCCCTCACCAGTGTGCCGTATGTGGGAGATCCATCTTTCTCCGGTCAGAGAAGAGCTGTCGTGATTACCCTTGAGGTTCCTGAGTTCCAGTAGTTGTGTCCGTAAGGCGCAGCAATCGGAGATATCTCGGGCAGGTTATTTCATTGAACTCCTTAGATAGGAGAGATATAAACGGCTGCCAGATCTTTTGAAATGTATCTGTAGTTTGTGTGAGGGTTGCTTGGATGCGTTCCATGCCCAGGGTGAACCAGAGTTTGTGTAACCATCCTGTATGCGTGGGTTTGGTTGGCGATCCCCAGAGTGATAGAATATGTTGTGTAGCTGCCTGCATGGCAATGCCCATCTGGCGACCCCGGGTAGATTTCAGGGGAAAAGTGAGTGCGTTTGGGAGTCCCAGGATGGCGTACGCGGGAAATCTTGGGATCTCGGTGTCAAAGGTTGCATCTATATCATTCAAGACTGTGGCCCAGTAACTTTGAACCTCTCCACAGTCCCAGAGGATATGTGTCAAAGTGCCCTGTTTCCCGCACCCTCTCCAACATAAGTCGCTCCGGAACGGGTTGCCTCTGTGAAGCCGGACTGGTGTAAGGTGCCAATATGTCGCTAATTTCACGGCTGTTTCCCTGCCCGTTGTGTTACGCGTGGTATGTGATGCCCTGTAGTACACCTGGCTCCATTCCTTAGGTGTTAGTGTCCTGCCCAGTTCAGCTTCCCACTTTTCTGACCCGCTGTCTTGCTTAGTGCTAAGGGGGGTGTAAGCATTTTATATATGTCCGATATTAGATGTCGATCAGTGTCTTTGGTCAGGAGCCACTTCTCAAAGGAGGTCATTGGGCGTCCCACCAGGGTAACAATCGCAGGGTCAGTTAGCCAATGACGTAATTGAAAATACTGAAAAAGGTGAGGGTCTGTGATATCATAGCCTTGCTTGATGTCTGAAAGGGTGAGAAAGCCTTGTGTGTTGAAGAGGTCCCCAGCGCGCTTGCATGCGGTGCCCCGCCATTGTGTGAAGGCGCGAGGGTTGTTGCCCGGCGGAAATTCTGGGTTGTCTAAAATTGGGGTGAATGGAGAGGGAAATGTGGTCAGACCTCTTTTGACTGCTACTGTGTCCCAGACTTTGGTGACAGTGCGTGTTATAGGTGAGTTGGTGAGGTAAGTCGGTCGGTGTCTTCTGGGTAAAAAGGGAATTCCCCAGAGGGGTCTTTGAGCCATGGCCCTATCCTGAAAGAGCCACCTTTTCTCTGATTCGGGTCTATACCATTCCACCAAGTATCCGAGTTGTGCGTCTTGGAAGTATTGTAGTAGGTTGGGGATCACCAGGCCCCCTTCATCCATACCCCTGTGCACCAGTTGTTTATGTAGACGCGCCCGCTTTCCCTCCCAGATAAAGTGATGTAGTGCTGCCTGGAGATCCGAAATGGTGCCCCTCGGGGGAGCTACTGGGAGGGTCTGGAAGATATACAGGATTTTGGGCAGGGTCGACATTTTCACCGCGGCGACTCTTCCCAGGAGGGACAGGGGTTGTTTGGACCAGCGCGCTAAGTCTGCTCGGATCTGAGTGGTGAGGGACTTATAGTTGAGAGCAACTGTCGATTCTGTCGAAGAGGTAAGGGTAATCCCCAAGTATGGGAGTTCTGAGGTTATTTGAAGGTCACAGCCATAGGTGGAGGCTAGTGCGTGAGGGCGAGCGTTGCCCCCCAGCGGTAATATTAGGGACTTCCCTCTGTTGATCTTGAAGCCTGCGACAGTGCCAAACGTGTCCAACTCCTCTAGGAAGGCGGGCACCGAGTGGGTAGGTCGGTCAAGAGCGACTATGATGTCGTCTGCATAAAGGCTAATTGTATGTGGTTCTCCGCTGAAGGTGACACCACCAATGTCGGGGTTGTCTCGTATTTTCTGCGTCAAAGGTTCAATGTAGAGGGCAAACAGAAAGGGAGACAGGGGGCAGCCCTGTCTCGTCCCACGTTGAATGTCAAAGGGGTCAGAGCGCACACCGCCCAGCCGGACCCTAGCTTGGGGATGGTGGTAACAGCTGGCGATCCAGGAACGAAAGCGGTCGCCAAGTCCGAAGCGTAGCAGCACCTGCTGTAAGTATGTCCAGTCGACACGGTCAAACGCTTTCTCCGCGTCTATGGCCACAAGCACAGCATCGGATTCCTGGAAGTGTGCCTTATCTATTAGATGCAGCATTCTTTTGTTGTTATCGCTGCATTGGCGATTGGGCACGAAGCCCGATTGGTCAGGTTCCAGGATTCCGGGTAGGAGCGGGCCCAGGCGTGCCGCTAGAACTCCGGTGAAGAGCTTTAGATCTAAGTTCAGCAAGGAGATCGGTCGGAATGCTGAGCAGTGTGTTGGTTTCTTGCCCGGTTTGGGCAGGACGATCACTTCAGCTGCCAACATATCGGGGGAAACGGAGCCAGGTCCCTCAAAAGAGTTAAAAAGCCGGGTGAGGACGGGAGCCACTAGCTGGCAAAATGATTTGTAAAACCCCGCCGAAAAGCCATCCGGTCCGGGGGATTTCAGTGGGCGAAGTCTGGATATGTTTGTATTTTATATAGCGCACTTCTACCCGGAGGCCTCGTAGCGCTGTATTCATACCGCTGCGGAACCCATCCTGGCTTTCCTGTGAAATGTCCACTCCTGGGCACCCCCAAGGTGAAGCCAGGCATCCACAGCGCTGCTGGGGCCGTTGTGGAGATTAAGCAAGCTATTGCCCAGAGTCACAGAGTGGGACCCATGATTAGACTAGGCACCGAGGCGAGAATTATCAGGTCCGGGGAAATTGAGCCCAAGACCCGCCGAGGCGGGAATCGAACCCTGGTCCCGAGCCAGACCTCTGCATCAGGGTCTGCCGCTCTAACCATTGAGCCACACTTCTCCACTATATAGCCGCCGTTACCTCCTCCAGGCGGATGGGGGTGTCTAGCGCGTCCGCACTAGACTGGGACAGCTCTGTAATTGCCGCCGAGGACAGGTATGTTTCAATACCCCCGAGAGATGGCGCGTCCGCGCCGTATAGGGAGGCGTAGTAGGTTCGGAACGCGCTTGCGACCTGGGTTTCCTCAGTGAGGGTATTCCCAGAGTCATCTGTGAGGCTAGTGATTTTCGTGTGCTGGGATTTAGCTTTAAGGGCGGTGGCTAACAAGCGTCCCGTCCTGTTACCTCCAACATAATATGTGTGTCGAAGGCGGAGCGCAGCGAATTCCGCCCTATCTGTGTCAAGGGAAGCCAGTTGGGCTCTAGCAGCTTTCAACTGTCGCCATATCCGTGGGGCGCCCGTGCGGCTGTGTACCCTCTCTAATTCGGCAACCTGGGTCGTGAGCTCGGACCTCTTCTCCCTCCGATCCTTAGCCTCTTTGGCAGCGATCGCAATCAATTCCCCGCGGACCACTGATTTTAAGGCTCCCCATAAGGCCGACAACGGCACTTCCGGTGTGTCATTAATAGTCAGGTAGTCGACAATGCATTTATGTAGGCGTTCGCGAACTTCTGGTCGCTGTAACATGGTTTCGCGGCGACGCCATGCACCTCGGGGGCGGGAGGGTGTAGGGGCATTGATTGTTAGTTCTATTGCGTCGTGATCTGAAAGCGCTGCGGGCACAATGTCAATCTCAGCTAAATTAGAGACCAACTCGGACGATCCTATGAAGTGGTCCAACCTGGCATAGGTATGGTGGACGTGGGAGTAGAAGGTGAATTGCGTTGCGTTCGGGTGCGCAGTGCGCCATAGATCTACCAGGCCCCTCTCTCGCAGCCACTCCGCCCCTGCCTCAGTGATAGCGCCGGTGTCCCCATAGCGGTGTCCTGACCTGTCTTTGCTGGTGTCCATGACTAAATTAAGGTCCCCCCCGATGAGCAAAAGTGTGTTGGATGATTGAAGAGATTCAGAGAGTGCGCCTTTCAGAAAGGCTTCCTGTCCTGTGTTGGGAGCGTAAACTGACCCTATTGTGAGGCTCATGCTTCCAAGCTGGAAGGTGTGCGCGAGAAGACGGCCCCTAACCTCCCCCGCCTTGACCCCTATCTTCCCGCTAAAGTGTCTAGATACTAAGATGGCCACCCCGGCTTTCTTTGTGGGAAGGGAAGAAAAGAATTGTTGGGGAAAGGCGCGTGAGCGCATCCTGTGCCAATCCTTGGGCAAAAGGTGGGTCTCCTGAAGCAAACAGAGGTCGGCCCCGGAGTTTTCCAAATAAGAGAGTATCGCCCTTCTTTTAATGGGGTTGTTCAGGCCTTTGACATTTAGTGTCAGGAACTTCAGCTTGGGGGTAGCCATTGTTATGAAATAGGAGTCGAGTAGCGTCCAGTACAGCAGTGTCTCTCATCTCAGCAGTTGGGGAGTAAGTTGGGCAGAGCGAGAGGAGCTCCGACCGCTGCATGTCACATAGAGAGTGTGTGTGTGTTCTCGGCGTGACTGTGCACAACTTTAGAAACACCCGTAGGGTGAGGTGTAGCACTGAGTTACGGAGATACGATGCGGCTGTTCCATTAGTATCAATTCCCCCCCGGCACACTGGTTCCCACCCCAACTCCCACCCCAACTGTACCCCCAAAACACCCCATGCACCCATGGTCAAACTCCATGGAGTAAAACTTCCGCCAACAATCCCCCCCATCCCCCTCCCACTTCCCAGGCCCCAACACCCAAATGTGAGCAGTTATAGTCCCAGTCCTGTTAGTCCGCACAGGGCTGTGGTTAAGGTCTTCATCCGGGTCATGTCCCTTGGCAGTCGCATCGGCCCCCGCCCGATTCCCACCCCCCACATGGGGATGAGGCAAGCTATGATTGATCTCCCTTAGAGTGCAGCCATCAACCAAAGGAAGAAGTCTCTTTGGCCACCTCCGCCACCGCCGTCGCTCGCTCCTGCGTGATGATAGAGGCGTCCGGCTTCAGGTGGTGCGAGGGTGACCGCCTGCGGTTCACAGTCTGCCAGCCCCCTTCAGAAGGCCTCTGAGACGAGCTAGGAGTGGGCTCGTGAACGTCATGCTCAAGGCCTAGGAGGGTGCAAGTGTCTTTGAGCGAGCGCAGCTGGTGTAGCTTCCCGTTCCATTTGAATATTAGTCTAAACGGGTGGCCCCAGGAATATGGAGTTTCATGTTGCCTTAGGAAGTCCGTTGCCTTCCGGAATTCTTTGCGTTTTTGCAGGGTGATGGACGACAGGTCCTGATACAAGGCTATAGAGTTACCCTGGAATTGAAGAGGTTGGGCCTGCCGTGCTTCTCGGAGGATCCGCTCCTTCAGCGGAAAGTCGGGTAGAAAGGCCAATATGTCTGGTGGCGGAGCTGAGGAGCGTCTAGGCAACCCAACTCTGTGCGCCCTGTCGATGCGTATCTCAAAGTCTGCTGGTTCTCCCAAAACAGACCTGAATAGGGTTTGCAGTGACATCAGACCCCTCCGTTTTCTGAGGAACTCCCCGGACCCGTATGTTGTTCCGACGGGAGCTGTTCTCAAGATCTTCCGTATGGGCTTGGAGGTCCATCTGCTGGTCAGTGAGCCGCACTATTTCTTGCTGGAGGTGCGTTATTTCCATGCTCCTGGTCTGATCCGCTTCCTCGACAGCCACCACTCGTTCTCCAAGGCCCTCCACGTCTCATCGGAGCTCTCGGACCTCGCCCGCCACCTCCTGCTTTAAGGACCTGAAGTCGTCCCTAAGGGAATTAAATAGCGTCTCCAAGAATGTTCTAGTGATGGGCGACTGGTCATCTGCCTGCGCAGGCGTTAATTTCGCGGCCGACGGGGAGGGAGGGTCTTTGCTAGGTTTCTGCTGAGTTTTGGCCAAGAGTTCTGGTTCCTGCCATGTTGTAACCGGGGCCCCAGCGGCTTGTGAGCTTGTTAGTTGGGGTGTCGGGCGCGGGTATTTGAGCGCAAAGGCGAGACTGGTAATCCCGGGGGGGCCGTCACCTCTCCGTCTCTGACAACCCGGCTCGCGGATGGTGTGGTAGTGTCCCCTCCGCAATGATCGGTGGAGTGGGCGCTCAGAAGTCCGCTTCGGGGAGCAGCCAGGCAGCGGACCAATATTTAAGGCGCAGGGTCAGCGCTGATTTGCATATCGCCATTGTCTAACCCAGGGTGGTGTGGAGTGGAAAAACGATGGATTTGGGCCCAGATCTTTGGACTGGGGTGAATGTGTGACATTGATCCACATTCTGTCCATCATTGTTGTGTTTGCAATATTTAAGGCGGGCAGTGGTGGCGTGCACTAGTGGGGACGGTCGCCGTGTCTCGTGGCAACGCTGGGCGGCAAGAGTCTAGTTTAGGTTCAGGCGCACCCTCTCTGTTGTAATTAGGGCGCCGTCTGGAGGTCCCAGGGGTCCGCAACGCCGGAGGCTCGTCTTTGCCCCCCGAGTCCCGTGGCGTAACCCACCTCTGCTCTCCTCACCTGGGTGTATCTGCTCCGTGTGGCGGCTCAGGGGTGGTCTCTCCTCACATTCGTGGTCTTGCGGCGCCCCGCGGTACCGCTGGGCCGTGTCCGATCAGCACCCCAGTCAGGCCCGATCCTCCAGCACCGCCCAGACCCGTGGAGTGCGGCCTCGGTGTGCTCCGCTGACCCTGGCGATGCTGCCCGGCTGGCGGGGGTCCCCCGCGTCCACTCTGGTGATCTCGGCGAAGCCGCCTCTCTGTCAGTCACTGTCCGGGCCCGCCTCAGCCCTGCAGGGTCTGTCCGCTAGGCCGCGCCGAGAGGCCCAAAGCCGGGGGGTCGATTTCCGCAATACCCTGCCGGCTCGCACCACGCTGCCGGCCAGGCCGTGGGAGCGTATGCGCACACCAACCTGGACCGCCGAATCAATGGTCGTGTCGGGGTCTCCTCAGGTAGGCGCTCCGATTAGCTGCAGGATCCCCTCAGGGCCGGGGACAGTGAGCGCGCCAGCTCTCACAGGGTCGAGGTGGCCGCCATTACACGGCCGCAGTCCGCAGTCTTCAGCGCTCCCGGTCTCGCGCACGGCCCAGATGTCGGCAATCCGGGCTCCGGAGGTCTCAGTGCAGTACTAGCAACGAGTTCCGCGGTTGTTTGAGCCGCAGGGAGATCTGGCTGCGCAATGAGGTGTTATCAGGCGGGATCGGGCAGGGAGCCTCGGGACCTGCGTCCGATCACGCCGCCATCTTGGCCACGCCCCAAAGAATACATTTTTAAGCTGGAAAGTGAAGAAATAATAAAAAGGGAAGCCATTGATGAAATTGAGCATGAAGGAATCACTATTATTTTCTGCTGGTTTAGAAAAGAATTTATAAGTATGTAGAAACTGTCGGGTAATTTTAAGGCGTAATTTGGATGTAGAAAAAGGTTTAGTTAATGGAGCAATGGGCAAAGTTGTGGATTTTGTTAATTATCCGAATAAAGATGGTATTGAATTTTTTAAAATTAAATTTGATTAGATTGAAGAAGTAAAACAAATTGGTTGTTGATCAGTTCGCTTTTTTCTTGTTAAAGATTTATATGTCTGTAGAAAACAGTTTCCAGTTTCTCTTGCATATGCAGTGACTATTCATAAATCTCAAGGTTTAAGTGTAGAAAGTGCTTTGGTGAACATTGGAAATACTGTGTTTAAAGAGGGTATGGCATATGTTGCTTTGTCGCGAGTAAAAACTTTATCTGGTTTGTTTTTGATTGATTTTGATAACACAAAGGTTACTGCAGAGGCAAACTGTGTAAAAGAGTATAATCGGTTAAGAAGAGTTTATGCTCCTAATTTAGGTCAATACCCTGTATTTGAAAAGCGTGTAGTAGGAAGAAAAAGAAGATATGAGAACATCTGTAGTGAAGGTATAGAGAAGGGAAAAACAAGATAATGTTGTGATTGCAAGCAAAAAGAAATAGGACACTGTTGAAGAGATTGTTGGTTATCAGTTTGAAAATAGTTCAGGTGTCAACTGCTATGCTAATGTAGTGGTTAATGTTGTTTTTTTTCTTGAAGGTTTGCAACAGCAAATTATAGAGAATCAGGAAGAAAGATTTTGCTCATTGTTGCATTGCGTTTATGAAAAATTAAGAACTGATGAAAGTAAAATACAAAGTGTTTGTGATATTCGTAATCTTTTGGATGTATGTTCTGGTTCTACACAATTTACGCAAAATATCCAACAAGATGCTCAGGAATTTCTAATGTATATGCTAACCATATTGGAAAATGAAGGTATACAAATTGAAAACCTTTTTGGCCTTTGTTATAAATGGGAACATCATTGTGAAAATTGTATGTATACATGTAGCACTAACATAGACACTGTAAGATTTATATATTTGACATTGCCAGACTGTAAATCAGTGTCTTTCAATAAACTAGTTAAAGCAGCAAATCAGAACATGGAGTGCAGCCAATGCAAATCAGAAATGTTATCAACATTATTTATACAAAGATATTGACAATATATCATTTTAATGATGCAACGTTGTACAGCTGATGGTAGAAAATTAGAAACTTTAATAAAACATTTTGTAGCAAGTCAACTATCAATATCAGGAAGGACTTTTGTAGCAGTAGCAATAATTTTTCATGATGGTCCTTCCACAACATGTGGACATTACACTGCCTATCTAAAATGTGAAAAAGGCTGGACACTTTGTAATGATGCTCAGTTAGTTTTTAAACAACGTTCGCCAACCTAATTACCTAATTCCTACCTAATATTTTTAAAGCCAAAGTTTTTGGAATAAAATTCGGCCTCTGAGGAATTTATTAATATGTATTAATACGATTACTGTTGCAAAATTTCAATATAACGGATTTCAAGAATACCATTTGCCCTTGAGGAAAGGTGTTTATTTGAATTAAGGACCTTTTCCTGCACATTGTCTCGGCCTATAGTTTTAAGCAGCAACATTTACATTATAAAATGTTCTTACCAGTAAGCATTTTAAATATGTGTGATTTGTATTTGATGGTATTTTATTGAGGATGGATTTTTTTTTTTAAACAATCTTATTGATTGTTTTTTTTGCCCGCTGTTATGTGATGAGTACGATTGAAATCACTGTTTCTAGTGAAATTCAGTATATTCTGAGAAAAGCAAAAAAGGCAAAGAAAATAAGTTGTGAAATGTCAAAATGATTCTGTTTTCTAAAAAGTATAGTCCTATGTATTATAACTATTTTTTCTTCTCTTTTACAGATTCTAATTCTAAAGTATCAAATTTATTAAAATTTATTTTATTAAAAAAGACTGGAAAAAAAAGTCTAGCATTTTTTATTTATATTATTGTGCAGGTAAGTTTAACTAAGTATTAAAATGCACAATAGCCTATGTTTTGCAAACAGGTGGAAAATGGAGAAGGACAGAGTAGATATATGTGGAAAGATGCTCTGTGGGTGTTTTAAGTTACAGGATAAAATTAAATGAATACTGAGGGGCAGATCTAGAAGAAAGTGCCGCAGCGTGGCACTGCAAGCCCTTTGGCTGCGCCACGCTGCGGCACTTTCAGAGTACAGGAATGAGACATATCTACAATGATATGTCACATTCCTGTGCTCTCCCCTGCGCTGGCGCAGAAAGAGCTGCCAAGCGCAGGCACCCTTGCACCATGGTGCAAGGATGCCTGTGCCATGGGTAGATTGTTTTTGTGCAGGAAGGGGCACCTTCCTGCACAAAAACAATCACTAAAAGCTTTTTTCTCTGTCAATGCGTGCTATAGAATACAGCACGCATTGAAAGAGGAAAAAACGAGGAGAAATGAAAGCATTTCTCCTCGTTGCGCCTCCCTACGCCACCTCTAGGGTGGCGTAGAATTCAGAAACATCTCCAGATTGACGATTTCTCGTAAATCTGGAGATCTGTCTTGTTCCATGGGTGTTGTGTGGGAACACCCACAGCAACACCCATGAAACGCCCAATCACCGCAAAGTGCTGCGTGTGAAGGGGCCGTATTTACAAGGAAAGGAAAAGTCATGCAGGGTGACTTTTCCTCCCCTTGTAAATATGGAGGAGCCCCCTGCGCCACCAGTACGTCACGAAAAGTGACATACTGGTGGCGCTGAGAGCTTGTAAATCTGCCCCAGAACGTCACTGGGGACCAACTAACCCAACAGATATGTATAGAAAGCATCCTATGCCAACAATATGTCACTTTTTGTAACATAGTGATAGCGTACAAAAATCTTTCATATTTACAAGGAGAGGAAAAGGCATTCTTTGTACCTTTTCTTTTCCATGTAAATACGACTTCATCATACACACCACTTTATGTTGAAAGGGCGTTCTATAGCTGTTGCTGTGCATGTTTGCATAGAACACTCACAAAACAAGACATCACCAGGTTTATCAAAAATGATAAGTCTGGACATGTGTATAAATACTGTACCATCCTCCAATTGATGTAGCGATACACAACAAGGAGAATTCTTTGTATTTTTCTCTTTTAATATATGCTAAAATGCTCACCATACATTGAAGGAGAAAAATGTGTTCGTTGATTGTTTTTGTGCACGATGGTGAGCCTTTTTGTACAAAAATAAACTACACATGACACAGCTATTCTTGCACCATGGTGCAAGAGGGCCTATGTCACCACATGGATGTGGTTTAAGCAGCAGTGCAGAGAGAAGCACAGAGTTGCAATATATGTATGCATATATGTTGCTTCCCTTTGGTTCAGAAGTACCTTAGCATGCTGTAGGTAAAGAGCTTACAGTATCATGCTACAGCACTTCCTTATAGTTCTGCAGTTATACATTCACCATACACAACAAATGCATTCTTTCACTCAATTATGTAGTACGTATCAGGGGTGGGGAATTCATATCGCCCGACGCCCAGGACATATTGTTTGCTGACAGGGACAACAAGTAATTATGTTTTTATTGTCCGTCGGACAAGTAGGCTCCACTTCCTGCAGCAGAAACCTTTCCCAGAAAAGAACTTGCAAAATCCTTCTAACCTGCTTCCAAATGCGTGCTGCGTTTATTGGCATAACTTTCTACGATTTAATAATCCTTTGATTCACTGACAATACCCAGAAGTGCTTCCCTCCTTTCTGAGCACAGCGCAAGGCACACACTGACATCTCTTTGAACGTTGCGGGGCAGGCCTGCCTTACGCTTTTGGAAAAGGAAAAAAAAACCTCTCTGCTTACATGGTTTCATTCAGAGTGCAGGCTGTAACTCACAACTGCACGCTGAAAGCATTTAGGCCAGTCACCGTTGCTTGTAAGCAGAATGCACAAGTACTTCATTTCACAATAATCTTGTGTTTCCAAGTCTCTGCACTCCCCAAAACCTGCCTCGTGACCCCATCATTCAGAGGTCATTGCCCTTGTGCCTTTGGTGTAAAGCACACGGCCGATCACCACCAGCTGCAGAGATCACGGCTGCTCCCCAACACTGTGGCTATTACTGTGATCGGAGCTATTATCAGATCATTCTCAGCCCACAAGGTAAGAGGCCGCAAAAGCGTAGTAACATATAAATGATAAAGTTGCATTTGTAAAGTTGAATTTTCTGTAAACTATGACGGGCAAAAAAATATTGTGCCCAGCCCCACATCAAAAAAGTGTTGTCAAAATCCACTTTTTGATGTAGGGCCGTGCACAATTTTCTAACATTAAGTTTATGGAAAATTCATCTTTACAAATGCAACTTAAGCATTTATATTTATATTTGTAACACGCTGTTGCTGCCTCTCTTACCTAGTGGACTGAACTCTGATAAAATACCACTCTAAACCTATTTGTGCGTGTGTTTCTGACCATGGGTGCATTATTTTATAGGATTTTGAAAACACTTTTTAATGTTTTAGTGAATTGAAAGCTCGTTCGGTTCTAAAGCTAAATCTACTGATTAAGGGCCCCCCACCAATAAAACCTGGGGCATAGTGAACCCCTCCCTATAGCAGCTACAGCAGAGGTGAGTTTTTTATGGGCCTCTCATCTACAACTTGGCAGATAAGAGATGATTAACTAAAAGAAAATAGAAGATGGGTTGCTAGAAAAGGGAGAGAAGGATGGAAGAGGGGCAAAGGATAGATGAGTGGGTGAATGTATGGGTGGATGAAAGGATGGATGGACGAGTGGATGAATGGATGGTTGGGTGAAAGGATGGATGGATAGATCAGTGGATAAAATGATGGCAGAGTAAATAAAAGTCGGAATGGATAAAAGGATTTCTAGTAATATAAAATCTGAAAGGATGGGTGTATAGCAAAGTAAATGAGAATCTGAGAGGATGGATGTATGGCAAAGTAAATTAAAATCTGAGAGGATGGATGAATAAATGAATGGCAAAAGGAACAATTGATGGTTGAAAGGCGTTATTGTTTGAAGGGTAAGTCAAATGATGGATGCATGGGTGGATGGATGCGTGCATAGATTGTGGATGGGTGCGTGCATAGATAGTGGATGGGTGAACAGATGGGTAGATGTATGGAATGGCCGATGGATGGAATGGGAAGAAAGAATGAATGATAGAATGAATGACTGAATGTAAAGGTGAAATGGTGGACATGAGCAGACAGATTTAGCATTAAAGAATAATAGACAGATGCTTGGATTGAAGTGACAAAGGAGTTGTAGGGAGGTATGAGCTCACTTACATCACTTACTTGGTGCTGTCAGAGCATTGGTCAAAGTGGGGGGTATTTTAACTTTCTGGCTACTCCCTTGAATAAAACCATCAAAGGGCTGTTCCTTTTACTTCGTAGCAGAGTATGACTGTAAATCACACACCATAATCTCCTTTTTTTTATAAGAACCCCATCTCCGCATCCCTCAGCGCGTAAAGGATACTACCTGTCATAATGGAATAAGCTGTGCAAGCGTGGGCTGTGCATACCTTGGTTTGTGCACTATACTGAAGATGCTAGGAACAATGGTAATGCAAGGCTCAACTATGTCTTACATGTGATCCACATGGTACCTGAGCTACACTGCATATGATCTTTACAGTGACCTGTGCAGGACATGAGCTGTAAAAATAGGTATGAACAGTGCTGTGCATCATTCATGTAAGGGTAAGGGATAGTGCAGGAGGGAATTGTTAAATAGAAGGTGTAAAGTGTATGAGCTGCACTACAGAGGATACAAGTTGTTCTAGAGATGAGGTGTGCCATGCCCGTGGCTTGTGCAGGAGCTATGCAGAACGCTAGCTGTGTGTAGTTTGAGCTTTACTTTGCATGAAGTCTGCATGGTATGACTTGGAGAGGCAACTAAGTAAATTGCTGTGAAAGGCATGACCTTTTTTCTTAACATCTTCAATGACAAATCAGTGCATGCTGTAACCATAGTACCTTAATATTTTTTCAATGGCCAGTCTTTGGGGTTTTCTAACGGATGCATTTTTCTTGCTGGCTTCCTCAAATCCCCCCATCGCCTCTGAAACAAATTGGTGGTAGTTTCTCAGGGAAATAATATAGTGACACATTTGCATTTGCTTGCTAGATGTATGGTCGCCCACAGTTTATTCGGCTTGTCGGGATGCTAATGTTTAAAACAAAGTTGTGTAACATGTTCATGGGTCAATTGCATTAAAGTTAGGTCGAGCAGAGAATTCAAGTCAGATATATTCAAACACAGTCAGCAGGAATCTCAGCTTGCATTACTGACAGAGGATCCAATAAAAGCAAGTGTGCATTGTCTGCAACATTTACAAGTTGTGGCTATGTGTATAGCTTCCAGAAGACTCATTTATAATGTGCAAGTGTATAAAGAAGAATGGAAGCAATATTGGAGATTTTATTTTGAAAACGGACAATGTACCCCAAACAATGTGCTCCTTGAAAAAGGGATTAAGAGAGCAAAATATTTGCAACTTAAAAATGGTTGTAGTGTGCAGAAAGCTACAATGTAGAGTTTGAAAACATTAACTACCATTGCACTAAGGAATCATTTAATACATCAGCTTTGGTGCATGTCAATATTTTAAAAACAAAATAAAGGCAAATCAACGTAAAACTACTTTTAAAAAAAATGAGAGATGGGGCTACTTTGTCACACAACATACTTTGCCCTTCTAAAGTATATGTTTTGCTGGTATATACCCTATGTCCATCTGCCTACCCTGACATTTCCAATGCTGTATTGGGTGTTTTGATTGGCACTGTGGTTCCTGAGATTACCCGCCTCAAAGGTTTGGGTTCACTCTCTTTATTATATTATTATGGAAGTAAATACATGAAAAAAAGTTCCATTGGGACAATAGAACACCAAACGCTGATTGCAGTTTTGTGGATATGTTCTTATATTTCCCATGTTAGGGACCGTTGTCTCTAATAATATAGTAAAATGAGCCCTGGCATAATCAGAGAGGCTGCTATCCAAGCTCTTACATGAGAATGCGGTCATACATTGAAACCTCATTGTTTGGTACCAAATGGGACAAGTTGATTTTTTTACAGGACAAGAAGATTTCTTAAACATTTTGTCCTTTGGACAAGAAGATATTTTATAAAATTCCACACCCCTGCGTATACATTCATATAAACTTTCATACACTAGCATACAAATTGAGCTCTTTCTTTAACCAGAGTAGTTAGTTCTGAAAATAACTTTTTTTAGTTTTTTGTACTTTTTTCCATTTTTTTTTATTTTTGAACGTTTTCTTCTTTTTTTTGTTTTTTTTAAAAGAAAAAAAAATCAGCAGGACGAACAAAACCATTAACTTTGAAGGAATGGAAAAAAAACTAGCATCGATAGTTATGAATTGCTCTGCAAACTAGGTCTACTGACTGCTCCCCATAACAAATTAAACCATTGCACTTCACACAGTGCTTCTAACTTTCACAAATTGGGAACGTATGTCTGGTGCTGATTTTGAAGGTGATGCCTCAGAGGTACTTGGTATTCCCGGTGGTGGAGGTGCATTTTGGCGCAGTCTTCTAAATTCTTTGCGAGCATAGTTCACAGGATGCAGGGATTGGAGGTGCTTGCGCATACTAGCAGTGCCACAGGAGTATTTTTTATTAGGATCTCCTCTGGACAGCACTGCCTGGCAAAATCTTGTATGTCACCTTCGTGGCATTACATTTCTTTTGCCCCTCCGGAAAAATAAAAAAATTCCATACAATGGATGTGTACCTTTCGGGGGGGGAGGTTCTGGTAGAAATTGTTCAGCAACAAAATCATCAGAATTATCGGTGTAGCCATTTTTTTCTCCAAAAAAGAAATTCACTTTTCCAACGAAGAAAAAGTGAGGTTCTTCTCAGAACAGGTCTTCTCCTAAGGAAGGCCTAGGAAGAGTAATTGAAATGGGTGGGGTTCTTTAATAGTTAAAACAGTAAGTTTTATAAACCAATCAAATCTCTTTTTTTTAGTCACATGGGATCCGCGTTGGGTGCGTACACGCAACATGCACCGAGCGCGACTCTGCGAAATTGCATTTAAAAGTAATATAGTTTATTACAACTAAAAGAATATTATTTTTTTGCCTTAATATTTATATTAAGTACATATATATCTCTTTTTGTGTATCGAAAAATTTCGCGAAGTCGCGCGTCCACCGTGTTGAAGGCGTAGATGACGTCATGCGGAAACGCGCGAGCGTGGCATGATACGTATATCTCGCGTATGCACTTGAAGCCGCTTACAGGTCGCATAGCGATAGCGCATGAAAATACGCACCCATCGCACACACTATGCGGATCCTACAGAACAATTGTAAAATGGCAGCTACGTTCCGCGCAGTAATCGAGAGAGGTGCGCTTTGGGTGCGGGACTGTTCAAAAAATAGTAGAAAAAAGAAAATATTATAAAAATATTGTAAAAAATATAAAAGATACATTTATTAAATAAATAATAAATTATTTTTTAAAGAAAAATATTAAAAATGTGTTATGTAATGTAAAAAATAAGATATCTAAAAATAAATAGATTAAAACAATGTAGTGAATCCGTACCAAAGAAATAAATATAACAATTAATACATTTAAAAATTGTCATTGAAAAAACCTTTGAAATTTACTGAAAAAAACCATAGGTTTCACATATGTTATAGTTAGGAATTATCATTTAAAAAACCTTTGAAATTCACTGAAAAAACCATAGGTTTCAGACATGTTATAGTTAGGAATTATAGTAAAAACAAATCGTATCCCAACTGGTATTATTCTAAGACAATTAATAAGGATATGAATACAACATTATCCACAAGGAAGCAATCCTGGCCCCAACGACACTCTGGCCTTCCTGCCTACACCCCGGTACCATTGCACCCTGGCGACCTTTCCACTCAGTAGCTACACGATCTCCATGATATGACTGCCTTCCCTCCCCCACCTCCCCAGCTCACTCCCTGCTTTTGCCCCCCCCCTATACAGCACTGCCATCAACCCAGTCCTGATGAAGATCCTGAGTCGTAAGGATCGAAACGCCGTCGACCATCCAGCGCGATCATAGGCGCCATATACGAAGTGGTTCATGAACATCACATTAAACCTATAGAACTCTTGAAATTGCTTGGAACCACTTTGTACTGAATGCTTCAATGTACATTTGTGCACCAGTCACATTGCGCCGCCCACGCTGCTCACATTGTCACATGCGTCGCTACTTTGGTTTTCACTCACACACCTTGAGCACCACGTGCAATTTGGGTTGTTTCTAATTTTATCATTTGTTTTTTGCAGTGCTGTAATAACTACGAAATGACTTTTCCTTGAATGCCTATATAAATGATGCCTTAAACGATTCAGAGTCTCCTTGTATCCTTGTGGATAATGTTGTATTCATATCCTTATTAATTGTCTTAGAATAATACCAGTTGGGATACCATTTGTTTTTACTATATTCTACCCCAATCCCAACGCGGTTGATGGTTTTTTTTCTCCTGTTGTTGATACAATAGTTAGGAATTAGCATTTAAAAAACCTTAGAAATTCATTGAAAAAACCAGAGCTTTCAGGTGTCTCATAGTTAGCTGGACATTTCACTCGTACAAAACCATTGAAATTCCTCCGTTATAGTTAGTTGTACTAACTGTAACGAGCGCGCCCGCAATCCACTGCTGATGATGTCACATATTACATCATTCATGACATGGTCAGTGACATCACTGATGACAGCTCAAATGACATGACTGATGACATCATCCACGTGACATCAGATACACCTTATCATACACTAGTATAGCCTTTCATCACTCACTATAAAATACAGAGTACCATATTTGAATCCATTGACACACCAATACAAGTTTCTAAAAACCCACTCAGTGATTCCTAGATCTACACACACATCTAATCACTTACCTATAGATTCACTCATACATGTTGTCAATGATCAATAGAACACTATCAAATATACTTATACACCAATATCGACATTACACACCAGCACACATCCTATTCACTTATGCAGTCATCCTACTCACTTATGCAAACAATGGATCATACTTACATTTACTCAGCTACACACTTATACAAACAGCACTATATTTATTCATATAGACAATAACTCAGATTTATGTGTCATAAAATCACTATTACATGTATAAGGTTATCCATACAGTCACTCATACAATCACTGAGTCTTATATATACTTATATATATACACAACAAATGTCACATACGCTGCCTTTTATTTTTCTAGTTTATTGGACATGTACCATTGAGAGATATATTTGCTCATCACCACACCCATAAAGATATTCAATCATCCAAACAACTGTAGTCTTAACCTCATATATCTACTGAATGAACTATTCACACATCTTTGGGCAGTCACACACCCCCTACCGAACCACACACACATTCACTCCCCCATACAGATATTCAGTTAACTAATCAATAATATAGACTTTCACATAGCTAGTAACCAACAGGTGCAGCAGTTTACACAACAAATGACAAAGTAATACAGCTATTCACACAGTTTAGTCACTATCCAATGTTTTTAATGAGACTATAAATTAGTCAAGTAAACAGTCAATCACACTGCTACTAAATCCTCCATTCAGATATTTATATATCCACTCATTCTTCAATGCAGATTGCTATACATATAAGACATATTTAAATAACGAGCCAAACCACATTCACTGGATGATGTCATCAGTGATGTCATCAGTGATGTCACTGACCATGTCATGAATGATGTAATATGTGATATCATCAGCAGTGGATTGCGGGTGCGCAAGTTACAGTGAAATGTCCAGCTAACTATATCTTTACAGAAACACACAGTCACTGGATTATGTCATCAGTGATGTCATCAGTGATGTCATCAATAATGTCACTGACCATGTCATGAATGATGTAATATGTGACGTCATCAGCAGTGCATTGCGGGGGCGCGTTATAGTTAGCTCAACTACCTATAACGGCTCAATGTCTTTGGTTTTGTACTAGTGAAATGTCCAAATTTTTATGTTTTTTTAAGGCGAATTTCTAACTATAACGTCCCTGAAACCTATGGTTTTTTAAGTGAATTATATATAGAGGTCAATCTTTTCTTCTGGTACAGCAAGCGCTCAACTATATATGTTCCTGCAGTTTTTGTCTTCCCCCTCCGGGTGCCCCATCGCTAACTAATGCGTTAGTAGAAATAATACATTTTATGTTTTAAAAAGAATGTCGTCCTTTTATTATTTTTTTTATAACAGTGCCCTTTTTCTTCCATCAGGTAGTTAGTAAAACAAGACCAGACAAAAGATTTAACTGAAATTGCATTGTCTGCTTTTCAATACAATGAGTGAAGATACTACACCTGTTGAAGCAAAAGCAATTCATCTAATGTTCCTTTCAGCACTTTGGGGAATGCAACTCTGGTTTACATTTATTTCAGGTAGGTTGCAAACCTCTGCTACACTATACTTGAAATCTCTATAAAAATGTTGCTGGATAGAGAAATAGCCAATAATCTTCATATATAAAAATTACTATGCGTGTTATTGCTCTCCAATGTTCAAACAATATCTACACACACTTTGACATAGATCATCCATTCATTTAGATATACAGGCGAATATACCTGTATCTACCCAAACACACAGTCCAGCAGATAGTAATAAACCTCAATGCTACAGACATAAGTACGTCTCTTTGGCCTCACACATTAATAGGCATCAAAGGCCAGAAGTGGTAATAAACCTCCAGGGCCCTAGGCAGTAATGAACCTCAATGTCCACCACACTTGGCGGCACAGAAGCAAAGAGAGTCAACAGCCTCGTGCAGTGATGAATATCAGTGGTTCAATGCAATAATCATCACTATTGCCTCCAGGCAGTAATGAGCATCATTGACCCCTGCGGTCACAAGCATTAATGGCCCAAGGAAGCAATGGTCTCCACTTAACCATAGGAAATTATCATCATCAATGACCCTGGGTAGTGATGAGCAGTTGGTAATGAAGATCAAAGGCCTCTGGTAAAAATAAAGATTAACATTGGACCCTGATATTCATGAGCATTGCTATTAGCCCCAGACACTCATGCGTCTCAATGGGGCCATGAAGCTTATGAGCTGAAAGGCCACAGTCATTATTGAAGTTCAGTCGACCTATAATACATTGTTAGCCACAAAACAGTGTACAGCAGATCTCTTGTGACTTTGGTAGAGGAGCTTACGCTTGCAGCCTGCCTCTATTTTTTTATTGTGGGCATTGAATACTCTTCCTTTGCCTGTCTTTCAGCTGATGTTTGCAGCCTTCTACTATTGTTTAAATGCATATATGACACCTTGTTATAGATGTAAGCCCCATCTGCACTTAGAGTATACTTCTAATCCTCTCGAGAATTTCGTTCTTGAAAGTATTACCATCACACACTTAGGAACCACCCACCGTTGGTTGCCTCTTTGTGGCTATCCCCTAGCTCTAGAGGAAGTAACAATTAAATCATGGAAAGGACATTATTTTGGTGAAAAGTATATACAATAGGTAGGACATGTCCTTTCTATCCTCTTGACTGAGGACCTCTCTACCCACCCGGGACCTTCTGGTTTTAGGATTTGTGTACAGTAAAACAGATACATAAATCCTTGTTTCTATCGGAGCAAAACTAAAATGAACTTGGAGAAATTCAAATGTTAATATTATTAGAATGATGTTTCTTGAATCATTACCACCTTTTTAGTAAAACCTTGCACGTTTAACACAGACTATGCTTGTCTCCCAGAGCTTGATGGCTAGGCTTAAAAATTTAGCAGCAAGACCCATGCTTTTTGGGTTAGCGCACTTGAATCAGAATAAAGTTTCTTTTGAAATTGTTCTAATACCTGCTGTACTTAACATGGGAATTTCATTTGAGCATCAAGCAAAACTGGGCACAGATTATATATGTTCAATTGATTATCTTGGTTGAGTAACAAATCCTGCAAAAGTTGTTTTCGGAAGCATTATACTTCCAGGGCTCATCGAACTGCCTATAAGCTAGGTAGGCAAACAAATCTAAAGCACGAAACGAGCTTCTTGAACCATGTATTCAAGGTATGGTTGTCTTGTTAAGGAGTAGGATTCAACTGTGTAACTGTAATATTTGTAATTTATAGCTGTACCAGTATCCAAAGTACAGTATGCAATTTTTATTTCATATTTTACCAACAACATCCTTGAAATTCTGATCATGGATGTTAAATTAGAGAATGTTGGTAAGTTATATTTTGACAGGATCTTGGTGATACTATGTTCAAATAACTGAATGTCAGGATCTTGTCTAGCACCCTCATTCTTGATACAGGATTGTACTGTGGAAGCCAATTTGCAATCAATTAAATAATTAATTTGATTATTATGAACCAGGATTGCCAGTGGATTAACACCTAGCTTCTGCCTGAGGCGATGTTTTGGCATTGAATTCCTTAGATTTAGCAATACCTTAATACTGTAACAATTTTTTAGATGTCAATTTAGTGATCCATACAAAAGAAATGGGGCAATGTTTGTCTTTGCTACAAGTAGTGAAGGACCAATACCCCCCATCCAAGAGTTATGTGACACCCTTTTAATTGCTCAAAATGTACTTCAAGATTTGTTGCGTCCATTTTCTGTGTCAAGATTCCAATTTACGTCTTTATCAATAATGACTCCAAGATATGTGTAGTGATGACGAAATCACTCTAACTCGATGCTACCATTGGTCCGGGTAAATCGTGGCGTCTGTTGTCCAAATGCCATCAGCTTAGTGTTGTTGCTGTTTATTTTCAGGCTATTTTCAACATTGAAAGCTTGTACTAATGCCAGTTTCTGTTGTAAACCTGCCTCAGTAGTTGACATGATTACCAGATCATCAGCATAAGATAAGTACAGAATTTTTGTGCAAGCTAGTTTTAAGGCATCACCCTTCATCTGCTGAAGAACGTGTAGATATATACAGGCTGAACAGGAGAGGGGTCAGTCTGCAGCCTTGTTTCAGGCCATTATGTGTGTATTTTTTATAGCCATTCCTCTGCCGTCTGACAGTTCACCTCGCAGGTATTCCTATGGAATTCTGTCACAAGCAGAAGTCAATCTGGGTCTATGTCCCATGATTGTACTTAAACGTTTTACTCATTAACTGTGTTGGTTTGCAATTATCCACACCTTTATCCTTATCATTTATATTATTGTAATACATTGGTTCCCGCTGTGCTACTGGTCTGCCCTCCCTCTCTTTTTACCTCAGTAGACTACGCACTAATGAGCCTTGGTGTCCCCAGGAAGTAAGAGCCACAGTTTTAGGTTGTAAAGAGACCCAAGGCATTTATGCATTATAGAGATGTAATGGCTGCAAGCAGTAATGTGTCTTATTGGCCACAATGACCACTGGAAGTAATGGGCATCAGTAGCCCCAGGAATTAATGAGCACCATGGACCTCAGCAGTAATGAGCCTCAGTTGCTCAAGCAGTAGTGAACATTAATGGTCACAGACAGTAATGAGCCACAGTTGCGCTAGACAGTGCAGAGACTCCATGGATTTTCGCACTATAGTGCCTCAATGGCCCCAAGCAATAATGTGTTTCAGTGGCTCCAAGCAGTATGCCACTGTGACTCCAGGAATTATAGGTCCTCAGTGGCCCCAGGCATTAATAAACTTCAGTAGACATAGCTAGTAATGAGCCTCAATTGCCCCAACCAGTAATGAACATCAGTGGTCCCCGGCAGTAATGTACCTCAACAGCCCCATACAGTAATGATTATCACTGGCCCAGGCAGTAGTGACTTCCACATAAGTTAGAGGAGCACAGCTCTTAAAGGTGTACAGAAAGGGTGCCAGTCAATCTGAGTCTGCTGGTGAAGAGTTGTGCTGAATTCCGAGCCTCCCTATAGCTGTGAATTATCATCATCATGATGATGTAGCTGGTTTCTAATCAGCTCTATCAGAATAAAGCAACTTCTATGGCCTTGACTTCATCCCAATATGCACTGGGGCAGGAGGGGTGTGCAATAACAGTTTTCAACACAATTGCAATGTCTACAGAGCATACTCTAATTTGTGAAGTCAGCAGTTTACTGCATAATCTTATGATAGAGCTCAGAAACAGTGTTGAATGCTGCTCCTTGTTTGCATCCTATACACTAACTCAGGGTTACTGTGAGCACAGAGCCTGAGTTGCAGCCTATCTAATTGTGCGCTCCACTTTGCTCCCAGGGTTCATGCTTTTTGCCTTTGCCATTAACCAATGCAAGAGACTGCCACCAATAATACAAGCATGGCTTGAATGAGAAAAAGTGCTCTTTTCGCTATATGCAGTCATTCCAAAGAAAGCAAGTACCCAATATTTCATGACTGCCAACTACTAGCAATCAGGGGATGATGAATGGGTTCTGATCGGTAAGTGACAGGCTCTTACTAAAGCCAGTGGCTGGGTGATCTAGCCTTTCAATAATTTCTTTGTGTACATGCAAGTAATTTACCATAAATTGTGCTAGTACCATTCGTTCAGAACATTTTTGTACTTTCCTGGCAACAAGAATTAGTGCTGGATAGTTTTTCAGCTGGCAGAGGAGTGATGTACTTGTATATTTCAATCCAGCTTCTGTGTGAAAACAAAACAGGCAATTTTACAAAGTAAGGGCCAGATGTATTAAGTGTTCTTAGTCTTATAAATGACCCCAGCTTGGCATTTGCAACTGTCCGAAGAGTTTTTCTGACACCTCCATTGGGATTATGAATGGATACTGATTTGATACTTGAAAGGGGCGTGTTGAAGGTGTATCTTCCAAATACCAAATCTGTATCTTATGTATCAATGATTTGCGATTGAAATTTGGTCACAAAACTGTAATATTTTACCAACAACTCAAAAGAGGTTGTAATGCATTATCCCTTTGTATCCCTTCACCTCTGTAAATGTTCATAAGTAGTTTGTTGAAGAGCAGGCAGTGGTCCAGGGGAAAATGACCAGCATTTTTGGAGAAAAATATTTCCTTGAAAGGCAGTCACAGACATGGTGGTCTGCTGATAAAGTAAGTTACCATCTCTGTGATGGCACCCATTCGTACTGAGTCGCAATGTGAAACCTTCCTCATCAATATTCATAAGGTAGATTGGATTGCTACCCATCGCGATTCAGATTTTTAAGAACTGACCTATTAAAACATAGGTCAGCTCTTGAAAATCTTTACTGGTCTTAAAATACTGCTCCTAACTTGCAACCAGTATTTCTCCCCCCAATAGTCATATATCTGCCCCCTGGCTTAACTCTGCACTAGACAGAACATTCAAAATTGTACAAACTAGAGCTATTGTATTCAAGTTCATGATAGAACTGTCAGTCTGAGGACAACTTAATGCACGCTGATCAAGTATTCGTCACTGGTGTGTGTGCTTTCAGAGGGCTATGGGACTGATGATCTGTGGCTACAGCAGGTAAATTGGCCGCTGAGCACAAAGTGAGACACGTGTTTAGAAGTCTTGAGAAGCTGACTTTGTATTTCTTCCAGGAAGGGCGGATTCAGACAGTGGTAATGTAACATATTTTAAGTGAATAAAAGAGACTAATATCTTATTGCCTATGTGTTGGAGTGTATGATTGCGGAACTTTGCAGAAGGTAGATGCTCTCCGAATGGAGAGTATCTGGTTCCTCTTGGACAGATGTCTGGGTCGAGCACCCTGCAAAGGTCAACATGAGCCGCAGAGAGCACCCACCATCCCATTGTTAGTCCATTGTTAGTCCCTATTAGTCAATGTGCTGGACGGGCAGGTAGTACACCTTGTTGGGCTGCCCGCCCACCCCTTACCTGCATGCCTTCTCCCACCACCTGCACCTCGCTCTTCCCTAGGCCCTTCCTCAGCCCTGCACTTTCCGTCCCTGCACACTCTCTTCTCCCAGGACCTACTTAATGGCTGCTGCTGCGTGACTGCGCACTAGTAGAGTGATGAAGGCGAGCCAAAGGCAAACCTGTCTGTACACGTCCGTGTCTGGACTGCGCCCAGCGCCACGGACCCTGGTCTGCCCGAACACCGTCATGACACAGCCTCTGGCCTATTTGTACTCAACACCGGACGCTGTCACACCACCTGCTTCCACGCCTCTCTTCGCTTCATGGTAGGACCTTTCTTATGCACTCACTGCCATTTCACCTGCACCAACACGCATTCCCCTATGCTACCACATGCCTCACGCTTTCTGACATGCATGCTCATCACCAAATCTTTCAACAAACACTGTACCAAGATCTGGGACATCATCAAGACACACGCCACGCACATCTTTTTCCTAAAAGAGGCCTGGCTAAACCCCACATCTGCACCCACCATCGCCATCCCACCTGGCTACAAGATCTCCTGTCAGGACAGACTAACCAAAACAGGAGGAGGACTCCCTCACTTGCAGCACCTCCTCAAGACGAGAACACAACCTGCATGGACCACATGCATGTCCGACTAAAGACTGGCAACAAGTCCATCAAAGGCCCAATAGCCTACCGAACACCCATACCACGTGCCACCTCAGCTTCCATCTCAAGTACCAAAAAGATCCCCACTCTGTGGATCTACTCAGGTTCCTAGGACTCACCCAGCTTGTTCATGGCCTCTCCCACAATGTGGGACACACCTGTTGGCCCCATTTCCACAGCCAGCAACAAGGTCTAGTTTAACCACTTGGACAGACGACTTGGAGAGAGCACTCCACTGCCCATTTCTTAATCGATGCACCCCAAGCCCCCTCCTCCAAGTCTCTCTACAACCTCAGGCATAGCTGGAACAAGATAAGGGACACAGACTGGACCAACACCCTCACTGACCACCAACCTAACCTCATTGGCAACCTGCATGCTGACATCAAAGCCTTCAGCAACTGGATCAGTACCAGTTACGACTTCCTAGGCCCACTGAAGAACGTCAGAAACTCAAGAACCAACACACTAGCCAATTGGTACACTGAAGATCTTAGAAACTCTAAATGACTGTAAACAGATGAAGTGAACCAGTCGGGACACCACTTCAAGAAACTTTTATGAGTCCGTATTCAGGAAATATACACCTAAATCAGCGAGGCGAAAAAAACAGCTCTAGCTATCAGACTGGGAAACAGCTCCAACAACTGCAAAGAACTCCAACATTATAAAGGAATTATCCAACCTCTCAGCCAACATCATCGGCATCACCTTTTCGCAAGAACTCTGTAACAACCTCTCCAATTTCTTCCACAACAAAATCCTCAACATCTACAGCAACTTCGAACCTGAATGCAAAACACAAGAATTCCTCAACCAACTGCCCACCACCACCAAATCGGACCACCAGATCACTAATTGGATACCCCTCACCCCAGAAGATATAACTGAAATCATAAGAACAATCCACTCCAGAGCCTCCACTGACCCCTGCCCCACCATATCTTCAACCTTGTAGGAACCCTGACCAGCTCCACCTCGCCACCATCATCAACCACTCCATGCTAAGCAGAACCTTCCTGGATGACTAGAAACAAGCAGAAATGTAGCTCTCCTAAAAAACCCATGGCAGACCAAAGGGAGCTCAGCAACTACAGACCCATCTCACTCCTGCCCTTCCCATCCAAAGCCATGGAGAAAGCTATCAACAAACAACTTTCCAACCATCTTGAACAACACAACATGCTAGACATCTCGCAGTCTGGATTCCGCAACAACCACAGCGCGGAAACTGCTCTTGTTGCAGCGACTGACGAACTCTGGACCATCATGGACAAAGGTTAAACCACCACACACCTATTAGTCAACCTCTCTGCTTCCTTCAACACCATCTCACAGTACTCTTATCACAAGAATTGAGAACTCTGGTATTCATGTTACCGCCCTGAGCTTGCTGGCCTCCTTTCTCTAACCGACTGCACTAAATGAATCAGGATCCTGCCCTACGCCTCTGAACCCAAGAACATCATCTGCGGGGTTCCTCAAGGATCACCATTGATCCCTATCCTCTACAACATCTACATGACACCATTTGCCCACTTCCCATGGAGTCAACATTGTATCCTACACAGATGACACCCAGCTCATCCTTCAACTTCAACACCTGCATGTCCAATATAGCTAACTGTATGAAACAGAACTGTCTGAAGCTCAACACTGATAAAACTGAAGGCTTGATCCTCAACAAGAGCTCCCCATGGGATTCCTCCTGGTGGCCAACAGACCTGGGATTCAGCCCACCGACCACGCCAAAAACCTTGGTATCATCGTGAACGACAAACTCACAATGGCTAAAGAAGTGAACACTTTCACCTCATCCTGTTTTCTTCATTCTACACATGCTCCCCAAAATATTCCACTGGCTCCCCAACGACAGACGCCGCACAGTCACACAGGCTTATATTTACCAGCAGACTTGACTACGGTAACGCACTCTATGCCAGCATCACCAATCAGCTCTTACAAAGACTCCAAACCACCCAGAACGCCGCCGCCAGACTCATCCTCAGCATGCCCCTCAATAGACACATCACACCCTACCTCAGAGAGCTACACTGGCTACCAATACAGTAGCCATGCCCATTCATACAAAGCTCTCCACATTTGACCTGCCTACCTCAACCACCACCTTAACTTCCACCAACCCACCAGGCAACTGCGCTCAACCTCACTCTTCCTTATGCAAGTACCCCACATCCGCAGGAGCAAGTCAAGAGGACGCTGCCTTTCCTACATCGCCGCCAAATCCTCGGACAACCTTCTTCACCACATCAGGACCTCCCCATCTCTTCATTAATTCCTCAAGAATCTGAAGACGTGGCTTTTCAACTAGGACGTGGATCGCCCTACTCTCCTACACCAGCACCTAGATACCGCTCAGGTGATAAGTGCGGGATACAAATCGGCATAACATGACATTAAACATAACATAACATAAAACAGAACATACAAATTAACATGAAACATTACATTACATTTATGCAAGAAATTTCCCAAGGTTCTCTGTCATTCAGCATTCCCTCTGAATATGCACCAAAATACTGAGGATCAATAGGAGTTCACAGATCAGGACCTGGCAATTTCTTGCACACGCTGTAAGTGGGTGATCTACAGCCAGACACCACATAGGTCTACCATACCAGTTGATGATTGAGAGAACATGCAGAGGACTCATAGTTTCCATGGAGGAGCAGCACCTTTGTCCTAGCGTTTACCATGATTACTGCGCAGTTTGCATTCCACAACCTGGATAGGAAGCATGGCTTGAGTTGTAGGTGGACCTGAGTTTTGCTAGAGTATCAAACCACACACCTGCTCACATGCTGTATTTGCCACCGTGTTGCTTACAGAGGTACAATCAATCCCCAGATTAGGTGTAAGACACTTTTACATTTGGTTAAGTAGGGTGGGGGAGATTACCTCCCTGCTCACATGGTGTACTTGCCACCTTGCTGCTTACAGAGGTACAGTCAATCCCCAGATTAGGTGTAGGACACTTTTACATTTGGTTAAGAGGAGGGGGAGAATTACCTCCCCATGTTGCTGTGCAGTGAAATCACCACACAGTAATTAGTGTGTGCCATTATAGGCCACAGGGTGAGAGAATGTTTGTGTCCATCATTGTTCCTAGCTTTCCCGAGGGGCTTGGTTAGTTTCATTCATGTACATTGCCATGCTGTGGCAATGGCTTTACAGTAGAGTATGGTGTACAGTAAGCTTTGTTATTTTTTGGAGTATTGCATAATGGAGGGTTTCCTGGAGCCACAGTCTGGATGGTACAACTGAAATTATTGCAAGATGATGAGAGAGTGGTATCCCTGAGGTAAATGAGTTATCGATTAGGAAGTATACCTATTCTTGTATAGGATTGGCCCCAGATCAGACTAATCAGTAGGATGATAGGCACTAATGGAGAAATCAGTTACCTCTGCAAAACAGTTTGTGCCTTCCTAGGCAAATTTTAGACTGAAATAAGCAATGTACTTAACCTAAATCCTCCTCACAGCAATCATGCCATCCTCCTTACAATCTCTTAAAAAACAAATCATATATTTGTGCTCGATCTGCTGCTTTTTTGTCAAACTGGGAACAAAGGAGTGATAATTCTATTCATGGCAATACACTTTTAATGAGAGACAAAAGATAATTTGAATACAAAAAAACAAGATGAATTCATGCACCGTGCAAACATTTTGACATTAGTTCTTCAGCCCTTTCATTAAGTACTCGAACATCAGTTTTGTTTTAAGCTAGATTTGGTTGCTATGTCCTTCCTACCCAAATAACACAGCTGCATGAACCCCCCTTTCAAATATGCAAGTCATTCTTGCTCCCCTTGATTAGTCCCGCTTTGTTAAAATGTTTGTAGTGATGAATTCATGCACCGTGCAAACATTTTGACATTAGTTCTTCAGCCCTTTCATTAAGTACTCGAACATCAGTTTTGTTTTAAGCTAGATTTGGTTGCTATGTCCTTCCTACCCAAATAACACAGCTGCATGAACCCCCCTTTCAAATATGCAAGTCATTCTTGCTCCCCTTGATTAGTCCCGCTTTGTTAAAATGTTTGTAGTGTATGCCCTCATCTATACTTGTTAGAAAGGCGAACCCGGGGGAGGCAGAAGGTGTCTGACTGACCACCCCCAGGTCTACCCCTCCTTCAGAGAAGGGACCGAGCGATGTCGAGGGGCCTCCGACGGGAGGGCCCTCTCCTAGAATCGTACAGCAGAGTAATCACACCACTACAAATGTACACCACACGTAGATAGAGTTTTCAATCTTTATCTGGCAATAAGTATCGGTTCAATATATACAGCAGATCCCGAGATCTGGAAAGTCTCGTGACAAAGGGCAAGGTAGCGGGACAGTCTTATAGATGGTCGGTTGCAAGGAGACCCTACGCACAGCTCTCAATCCTCGAGCTGGGGGGTTCCGGAAGGTTGGGCCGCGGCAGCGCCAGCAGGCTCCAAGATGGTTCAGCGAGTGTGGACCGCGGCAGCGCCAGCAGGTTCCAAGATGGTTCAGCGAGTGTGGACCGCGGCAGCGCCAGCAGGTTCCAAGATGGTTCAGCGAGTGTGGACCGCGGCAGCGCCAGCAGGTTCCAAGATGGTTCAGCGAATGTGGACCGCGGCAGCGCCAGCAGGCTCCAAGATGGTTCAGCGAGTGTGGACCGCGGCAGCGCCAGCAGGCTCCAAGGTGGTTACAGCGAAGATGGACCGCGGCAGCGCCAGCAGGCTCCAAGGTGGTTACAGCGAAGATGGACCGCGGCAGTGCCAGCAGGTTCCAGGTAGAACAGCAAGGTGAGTTCGTCTCAGGGTCAGCCGCGACACCGTCAGCAGGGCTTCTCGACTCCGGGATACAACTGCCGCCCTACTCCGGGGCTGGCCCAGATATAGGTCTGGAGTCCTTTGATGTCCGGACCCTCTCGCCTGGGGGTCAGAGGGGCCGGGATGATGGTGTCCAGACACCCAGCAGGGGGTGGAGCCAGCGCTCAGGGAGGCCGGAGGCCGATCGAAACCAGGCATCCGGGGACGGTTGGAGAGCCATCGAAACTCGCCTCTCCTTGTCTCTGGTTGAGTGGCCACTCTACCACCCGGAGGGCTCTTGGTGCCTCGATGGCGGGCTCGCTGGGGCCGTGGCCGCGGCTGGGCCGGGACCACGTGTCTGTGACGTGATGGGCCCAAGATGGCGTTGGGCCTGGAATGAGGGTCCGGGGTGGGCACCGGACCGGTAATGCTGGGGCGGCCCGAGTGTGCCGTGTCAGTGGTTGTGGGCCGCCGGGTGGCGGATCTGGTGGTTTGTAGGTCGTGCAGAGGTGTGCCCGAGGCCGACCCGGGCTGGATGGAGGGCCGATGTCGTCCAGGGCCCGCCATGCGGGAGGGGTAGGACCACGCCACGAGGCCGGGTCCAACACACGTCCCCTCCAGCTGAAGGCAGGGGAGAGTCACCCATCTTCTTGGGGATTCTCCTCGCCAAGGCGGAAGAATCTGGAGAGGCCGTCAGCGTTGGCGTGGTCGTTGCCAGGGCGATGCTCCACGGTGAAGTTCATCCCTTGGAGGGAGATGGACCAACGTAGCAACTTCGGGTTCTCGCCCGCATCTGCATCAACCACCGCAGGGGCCGGTGGTCGGTCTGTACTCGGAAGTGGGTGCCGAAGAGGTAGGGCCGGAGCTTCTTTAGGGCCCATACGACGGCGAATGCTTCCCTCTCGATGGTGCTCCATCGTTGTTCTCGGGCCAGCAGGCGCCGGCTGATGAAGGCCACAGGAAGGTCGACTCCGTCAGAGTTCATTTGGGAGAGTACGGCCCCAATGCCGTGTTCCGAGGCGTCAGTTTGGACGATGAACTCTCGGCTGTAGTCGGGGGCCTGGAGCACCGGGCGGTGCACATGGCAGTCTTTAGTGTCTCAAAGGCTACTTGGCACTCGGGGTCCAGTGCACCTTTGGGGGCAGTCTCTTGGAGGTTAGTTCTGTGAGGGGCCCCACAATGCTCCCATAGTCCTTTATGAACCGCCGATAGTATCCAGTTAGCCCCAGGAAGGCTCGGACGGTGGTCTGGGTGACGGGGGGCTCCCAGGCCTGGATGGCGTCGATCTTGGGTTGAAGGGGAGCCACTTGGCCGCTTCCCACTTGGTGTCCCAGATAGGTCACGGACCCTTGACCGATCTGGCACTTGCTGGCTTTTATTGTTAGTCCGGCCCGTTGGAGGGCCGTCAGGACCTTCCAGATGTGGGTCAGGTGCTCGTCCCAACAGAGGCTGTACACCGCAATATCGTCCAGATAGGCGGCACTGAACTCTTCCAGCCCTGCCAGCACCCGATTCACAAGTCTCTGGAAGGTGGCCGGAGCATTCTTCATGCCGAAGGGCATCACGTTGAAGTGGAAGTGGCCATCGGGGGTCGAGAAAGCGGATCGTTCTTGTGCCCCTGGCGTGAGGCCGATTTTCCAGTATCCGGCCGTGAGGTCGAAGGTGCTGAGGTACCTGGCGGCTCCCAGGCGATCGATCAGTTCATACGCTCGGGGAATGGGATGGGCGTCGGTCCTGGTGACGGCATTCAGTCCCCGGTAGTCGACACAGAACCGCAGCTCCGGGGGCACCCCGGGGGCGGCGGCCTTAGGGACCAGGACGACGGGACTGGCCCATGGACTGTCTGAGGGTTCGACTACCCCTAGGGCTAGCATCTTGGAAACTTCGGCTTGGATGCGGGCCCGGACTCGGTCGGGGACGCGGTAGGCTCGGTGCCGCACGGGCGGACTGTCCCCGGTGTCGACGTCGTGAACACACCACTGGGTGACTCCGGGGGTGAGGGAAAATAAGTTCGCAAATTGACCCAGCAGTTTCTGGCAGTCCTGGCGCTGTTTGGGTGTCAGCGCGGGAGAGAGGGAGACCCCCTCGACGGAGCCATCTTTCTCGGAGGTGCTCAGGAGGTCTGGTAGAGGCTCGGAGTCGTCCTCTGCTCTGTCATCGGTAGCCAACAACAGGCTCAGTTCGGTGCGGACAAAGTGGGGCTTGAGCCGGTTGGCGTGTAGGACCCGGAGGGGGTTCCGGGGGGACTCCATGTCCACTAGGTAGGTGACGGGGCTCTTGCGCTCCACCACTTTGAAGGGCCCCGTCCATTTGTCCTGGAGGGCGCCGGGGTCGACCGGGGACATGACCCAGACCTGCTGGCCCGGCTCGAATTCAATGGACGAGGCATTTTCATCATACCAGCGCTTCATCTCCTCTTGACTGGCTTCAGGTCGGTTTCGGCCAGTTCCCGGAACTTCCGAGTCTGGTTGCGGAGAGTCAAGAGGTATCGGAAAACATCGGGCGGAGTATCGGAGGCGGCCAGCTCCCAGCCTTCCTTGACCAGGCTGAGGGGGCCTCGCACAGGGTGTCCATATAATAGTTCAAAGGGGCTGAACCCCAGGGACTTCTGGGGTACCTCCCGGTAGGCGAACAGGAGGCATGGCAGCAGAACGTCCCATTTGCGCCGGAGGGGCTCTTCTAGGCCCTTGATCATTCCTTTCAGGGTCCTATTAAATCGCTCCACTAGTCCATTCCCTTGAGGGTGATACGGGGTGGTGAACTTATACGCGACTCCGCACTGTTGCCACAGGGACCGCATATATTTCGATATAAAGTTTGTGCCCCGATCACTTACAAACGGGGGAGGAGGGACTCCTGTAGTCATACTCTGTTGGTATAAGGTAAACAGAGTAAGAAACATCCAGAGAATGTGAGGAAACATATCGTCAGTGTCAGGGTTTCGCAAAAACTGTGTGTGGTTTATCTTAAAACCGCTCAGGATAAAACTTACTTCCTCAAGGCTACTCCCTCGCTGAAGGATTAACCGTTCGCCCATGGTGCGTCCCATATTATACGGAAAAAGTGCCATCGTAAGCGTCCTTGTGGCAGTGCTGCACTAGACCCCATCCTTTCTACCTTTGGTCGCTCTCGCTGTGACGGGCCTCGGCGTGTCCACAGTGGTCCACTCCCGGGGTTACCAGAGTAAAAAAAAGAATATTTTAAATAAAATTGTGTAAATCAATGTTAATACTGAAACCCATTACTGGGGTATTTCAAGGTTCATATGGGCAGATAAAATATACATTGTAATAATGTTAATAAATGTTAACGCTGAAATCCTTTAATGGGGTATTTCAGGGATCATATAGGCAAAAGAATTAACAATGATTCAGTTGGGCTGAAACATTAAAATGGTTGGTCTCTGTTTTGAGCTCTTGTGCGAGTCGTGTCACAGTATTAATGATGACCCTACATTCCCATTACCTTGAGTAACTCTTTTTGTTTACTTGCTTAAACATGTTTGGAGGATGAGTCCTTTCTGCTTTTCCTCTAACTCACCCTTTTTGATGTTTCCGTCAAATTAACGCCATGTTAGGACAGTTTCTATGGGGTGAGGGGCTTCTTGAGTGGCTTTGCGCACATGCTTCCAATCCACACACTGTGGTGGGATTGCGGCCCAGGATGTCTAAACCTACCGCGGCATCACATTTGCAGGTGCTGAATGACTGGTGGTATGGTTCCAGTGATGATCCGGCCTATGCTGTAGAGCGCTGGCTGCTGGATAATCCCACACTCACCTCATTCTTATACAGGAGGTCGGACTTCCTGGCCTCATCACCCACCACCACAGTGGTAATACTTACTTAGCGGCAATCTCTCTGATGGATGGGCTGGTGGGCACATATTACACGAGAAACGCCGATATGGCGGAATAGACTACTGCTCCACTTAGCGTACCTTAAGGGCTTCTGTGGGTGGGACCAGATAGGGATCTCCACTGTTGGGGACGTAGTGCATGGCTTCACGCTCAAATCATTCCAAGATCTAAGAACTCAATATTCAATGCCCAACTCCAAGTTCTGTAGATATTTATAGTTTTGTCATGCCATCACGCCACTCCTAGCCACGATAGTCACTCCCAGACTTTAATCCATTCGAGGGCAAACTCTTGATGTGAGATCTAGGTGATCATAAGATTTCAAAGATATATCACTCTCTCATTACACACAGCACCACAACACTCTAGGCTTTGAAGACTTCCTGGCAGGTGGACATAGGCCCCATAGATACTGATGACTGGACTGAAGCTTTGGAATCCCCCTTAGGGGCTGCCATTTTATCACGCTTGCGACTAATCCAATTCAAATATTTACATAGGTGTGAGAAAGTGACTCTATATGTACTGGACCAAAGTAAGGTACAGTGTGTATAGAGTTCACAATCCCCAGAGGTATAACAGAGGTTAAAGTCAGGTCTGACCTTACTCTCTAAAGTGGTAGCTTGATCGAGCAGTAAGGCAGTACCAGAGGACAGTGTAAAGCATTTGTTGTACACACTCAGTCAGCAAAAGGTTTCACCCACTCAAGAACTGAACTCTAGGCCAATTGTTTGTATATTCAAAATTATAGTTGTTTTATTTTTAGAACCAACAGGTATCAAAATATACTTTTCTCGATATGAGCACTCTCATGTAATTACTTTGTAAAGAGGCAATACACTTTGTAAACACAATAGGTACAATGGTTGCAGTAGGCAACACAATTCTAAACACAATTTAACATTGAGCTCAATGGGTTTTTCTACATAAATGCAGCTGATTAGTTTATATATTATTTTTGTAACTTCAGGACTGGATCCTAGATTCAGTCCTGGGGTCTAAGCTGAAAACAGTTTAGTAAAAACGTTTTAGTTATTGCAATGATTTTTAAAGAATATAAAGGTATTTTAAAAGTTGACACTTCAGTGGAAAACCAGCAATGTTATCCAATGGAAGGAAATTCAAAGCACAGGTAAAATAGGTTCTCGTTACTTTTGTAATCCAGTACTGGACTCCTAGGTTCAGCACTGGGGTCTCTACCTAAGACAGGTAAGTAATTACGTTTTAGTAGTAGGCACGATTTTTAAGGAATATTTGTAATTTTCAAAAGTAGACACTTAGAAGAAATCTCAAATTTAGATTACTAGTAACCACGGTTGTGATTATTTTTGCGGTTCAGTACTGGGCTAAAAGATACAGCACTGGCTTCTCTCCTGATTACAGGTGAGTACTTCGGATTTCGATATTCGGCTGATTTTAGATGAATATTTTAACATTTCAAAACTTCACACAAGATTTTTCGAGTCAAACCAGTCAATGTTATCCTATGGCAGGAAAGTGAGTCATTGGATTTCAGGTGAGTACTCGACTGGTGAAGTTAAGGTTCCGGGCATAGACTCAGGGGTCCCCCAGGGTCAGGTAGGTACAGTTGGTACATCCTCAGCGGCACAGTGGCGGCCGGGTGCAGCGGTAGTTAGGCCCAATGTTATCCAATGAGAGGCAGGGTGCCTTCGGGTGGTGGCTGCTGGCTAGCAGACCACGCGGCGGTGGGAGCTGGGCTCCTGGTCACTTGCTATGGGCAAATGCGGAAGTAGTATAGGACAAAGGCTGCACTGCCAGAGGCACTCGGGCGGCTAGGTGCAGGTTGCTTTTGAGCCGTCAGGCGCTCAATGTTATTCATTGGTGATCTTGAAAAGGGAACAAAGGCTGCAGGCTCGGGTACGGAGGATCTTTCGGAGCGACCAACACTTCGAGGGGTAAGTTGGGATCTTGAAGGATAGGTAGGCACCCAGGAGTTGGGCACAGGGGGCCGTGGGGCGCTGGGTGCAGGGGTGTCTTTTGAGGTCAGGAAATCTTAACCCCTGCAGGTCTCGGTCGGATGGGTCCTTTGTCTTGAGGCTGCAGGTGTCATTGGCGTCGTTGAGGAGGGTCCTTGGGCACTGGATTCCAAGTTAGAATCGCCGGGGGGACATCCTCAGGGTCTTGATTCACTCCAGCACAGGCCAGGCTTGGCGGGTGCAGAGTGTGCAGGGTTCGCGGTTCTGTGCTGATGCCAGGGCTTGTTACTTGCTCTGAGCAGCACCACTGCTCGTGGGAGACCCAGGTAGTCAGAGTCACAAGGCAGTCAGGTCCTCCCAGGTTTTTGAGATGCTGACCACTGGAGACGCCGGGGTTTAGCAGGAGCAGGTTCGAGGGTGGACATGCCGGTAGGGCTGGGGCCAAATCAGTTGGTGTCTTCCTCTTCTTAGCAGCTGCACGGCAGGTCTTCTTGTTTCTTGTTCTTCTTTCTTGTTGCGGAATCTGGATCTGTGGAAGAAGGTTCAGGGTGCCCATAAATACTAAATTTAGGGGTGTTACAGGTAGAGCAAGGGCAGGGACCAATGGGTCCCTGTCCTGGGGTGGGTACACCCCCTAGCCTGCTCCTTTCCTGTGGGAGGGGGGCAGGAGCCTAGCTGTGATTGGGCAGGGCTCCCATCTTCAAGATGGCCGGAGCCCGGGGTCGTGCATCACCTCACCTCTCCCACCTGAGGGGTGGAGTTGGCACAGGCTGTCACTCCCTCCCAGCCCCCCCTTTCTGGCGTAGGGTTTCCCGCCAGTCTTCTCGCCAGAGTGGGGGCCAGAACTGGTGGGGGCCAGTTGCTGAGTACAGCAAGTGGTCTGGAGAAGCTCACAAAGGCGGAATGCCTTTGAAGCTTCCCATGCCCATCCTGGGGGAGGAGGCTTGGCACCTTGTCCCAGGATGTGCATTGTTGCAGGCCGAGGAGAGCGGGAGCTCTCCACCAAGGGGTCCAGCAACATGTCTGCTGTATGGCAGCCTAGGCAGCCTCTCAGACAAGACGTGGATTGTAGGTTAGGTTTCAGGGGGCATCTCTAAGATGCCCGCTGTAGTGCATTTTACATTAAATCTCACACTGGCATCAGTGTGGGTTTAATGAGCTGAGAAGTTTGATATCCAACTTGTCAGCCTTCAGTGTAGCCATTATGGTGCTGTGGAGTTCCTAATGACAACCTCCCAGCACCATATACTTCTAATGGCATCACTGCACTTACAGTGCCCAGGATTGGCCCTGGGTACTGTAGGGGCACAGGGCTCGTGCACCTGTGCCCACACCATTGGCACAGGGCACCCAGCTAGAGGGGTGGCTGATGTATGCCAGAGCAGTGGGTTTGTGGGCATGGCACACAGGGATGTGTGCCATGTCAACTCTTTTTGTACCTGTTTGGCAGGGACCCCGGGGACACCAAGGAAAAGTGCATCGGGTATCAGGCAAAAAGTGGAGGGGTACTGCAACAGAAACTCACTTTCTCACAATAGGGTTTACTACACACACTGCAGGCTATGGAGGGCTGGATTGATAGAATCCCCTATATTCTTGCGGTGCCGGAAAGATGATGGTACATTCATACACGCAGTATGGACATGTACGGCCTTAAAAGGATTCTGGTCAGCGATAGTTGCGTAACTAGCAGAATATTCTGGGATGGAAAGTCCCTTAGGTTGATACTGCTTCATATCGCTGATGAATTTGGTGGTAATAGATATAAGCACTACCTCCTATGATTAGGCCTAACCCTTGCTAATTGGTACATACCAAGACAATGGAAATCTGACACCCCTCCTGCAGTAAGGGCATGGAAAAAAGGGATGGACTTCTGGATTGGGGCTACATAGATCAGTCTTTCAGGCACACACATGCCCACAAAAGCATACAGAAATATGGTGGCAGTGGCCTGAATCTGCGGTCTTATATTAGAGCAATAGACATTGATATCAGTCATCATAGATACCGAAATCCAGACATATGATCCAGTGGTGTGATGTGATGTTTCTTGTGAAACTTTTCCATTGGAGCATAGTTACTTCCTGGGGGCATCAGTATTAGATATGAACGAACAATGCAATGGGTTACCTTGTTATAGTTTGGTTATTATAATATGTGATGCACTATTATTTATGGAAGCTTATATACATGTATGTAGCACGGTGGGCCATGAAATCACGGAAATGCAATAACAATGTGTTGGGAAATTTTAGTTCTCTTATCCTTTTTTGTTTCACATTGCACAGATTAAGAAAAACGTCCGCGTTCTTATTAACAAATGAAACAACGTTTTCCTGTATGTCTTTTTCATATACTCATTATTCTTGTCTCTAGGTTACTTAAAACATAATGAAATTACTGACCTACAGTGTTGCAGCTGCAGTGATTGCTCTGTGACTTGAGAAGTACGAGCCATTGTATTTGATAAAGTATGCTGTAACTCTGTTTAATCCGGACTACAGTATCCAGCTATGAGCGTGCCTGTGAGGGATCCTTTTAAATGTAATATGCTACTTTTGAAGATGAACAGGCAGAATCCAGTCTTTCAAAAGACAACTCTTCACTAGCAATAATTCAAAAAGGGTTACTCAGTAAGAGTTTCTCAAATGAGCCGAGACCATTCATTTTAAGTAATCTGGGTGGTGCCTGTATTTGTTCTGTCAGCGCAAAGACAGTATTGTTTCGTTATCTGGGTTCTGTTTCCCCAATTATATGAAATGTCTTGCCATCACCCTGAGATGGTGCTGTTTTGTTTTGACATTCTATACAATTATGATGAGTTCACACTGACCCTGAAACTCATACACTTTAACAAGCTCATCCTCTGCATCAGGGTTTAATTTATTTGTGTGGTTTAAATTAATCTACCAGAAAGACACATACATGCTGTTTCATTTTTAGGTCTCGTCGTCGAGACCTATTGTGGTTGAAATCCCTCTCAAGGGAGACAGACCGGGGCACGTGCGGCTATTGGGGTCTGAGGACGGAAGCGTGCACATCTCCTAAACACATTCACAACGTCAGCTTATCGCAATCGCGCGCGCACTCATACAGCCACACTCATGCATGCACAAACACAGACACACACGCGCACACACACAAGCATGCACTCACACACACACACACAGCTAGGCGAGATTCATACGGCGTGTAAATCGTACAAATTCAGTAAGATCCTGGTAAGGGGATCTGGGATGTCCCTCGAGCCTTCTTTCTTTTTCACTCAGCCTCATTCACTTTCTTACAGAACAAATCCACCTGAGAAGTGGCTGCACCACCGCCCCTCCCCCATTACGTTGCCCTAAAACCAGCAAACATTAATTCTCCTCACAAGGGCTGCGTGAACCACCGTTAGACGCAGTTGCTTTGCCATGCAGGTCTTAAGAGTACACAGCGTTGGCACGGAAGTCGAGGAACACCTAATATTCAGCAGTAACTGTCTAAGTAAATTTTTACTCATATACTCTCACACATTGCTCACCTCCCCGCCCAGTGTCTCTGTGCAGTGGTCCACTCGGACCGCCCCTCTGTCGAGGCTGCCTCCTCTCTTTGGCCAGGAATAGAGACCCTTGTCTGCACCCTGCGCTGGCCTGGCTTAGAAGATGCCCGAGTTTATTGCGATTCAACAGGCGAAAGTGTGTGGAGCTCCGGGGCTGCGCTCTTCCGCTCCCTCCGAGTCTGGATCCTCTGAAGCGAAAGTGAAAACCGCCGAGGCCTCCACACAGCCAGGGCCCGCCAGCATTTACCATAGTTACTTGTTTTGCTTCAGAGAATGGGACGTAGGCGTAGCAATGACGCCACGCACAAGATAGGCAGTTCTGGTCTTCTCTGTAGTTTGTACAGGCATGTACACATGGTCTTTGGGATCCTATTGATGGGGGAGGGTGTGATACGAGACAGAATTACGCCTCCCAAGTATAATTCTCGATAATAAAACTAAATGCCCCCCCCCCCCAGCAGGAGGTAAAATGTGACTGCCGAATAACCTATAAGCAATACCGGGGTACTTGCAATTTCAAATTGTGTTATCGTGGAAAAATATTTAATTCCCCACAGTTTCCTTTTTCTTTGTTATCACACACGAGGGGGCACTTTTGAACACTTGCATTCAGGATGGTGCGTTGTACAAGCACCTCTTATGCTTGATTTAAAAGACTATAATGTTGCTCAAAGTAAACTATAAAAATAAGCTAGCCGCGTTTAGGGTTTGCTTGATTGACTACTGATTAACCTTTTCGTTCAAATGGAATTGTTGGTGGGGTGAGACATTAATGGTTCTAAGTTCATGTGTAAAAACCATCACTTTTAATAAATCCTTCTATGCAGAAATATCTGATGAACTGAGGTGAAACGCTTCTGAATGTTAAAGAGATTTAGAAAAAAAATAGTTTTAAAGAGATCGTCATATTTTTAGGTCTCGTCCTCGAGACCTATTGTCGTTGAAATGCCTCTCAAGGGAGACAGACCGGGGCACGCGCGGTGTTTGGGGTCCGAGGACGCGCACGTCCAGCCCGGCGCCGTACACTTCTCCTAAACACATTCACAACAAGTCAGCTTCTCGCAATCGCGCGCGCACTCATACAGCCACACTCATGCATGCACACACACAGACACACACGCGCACACACACACACACACACGCATGCACACATGCACACACACAGACACGCACACCCCCCCCCCCTACAACTAAGTAGTCGCACTGGCGGCTGCCGAGTGAGGAGCTCACAGGTTGGGGATATCCCCCTATTTACCCCAACATCCATCCCCAAACCACTAAAGTCTATTTCCTAGTGTCTTACCGGCCGGAATCAAACTCCTGAGTTCCGACGTCCATTACCTCGACTGCCTCTCCGTTCTTCAGCAGGCTAGAGCCCTCCGACTCTGCCTCCCTGCTCTTCAGCAGCACCGAGCCCTCCGACTCTGATGTTTGGCGAATCCACCACCTCCAGGCGGATCGAAACTACGGCTCCCTCCTCTACAACGAAGACACCATTTGTTCCTGGAAGTGGGGACACTCGAGCTGCCGGTACTGAATAATGAACAGGATTGCTCTCCTTGTTTAAGAATAGTGCACAGCTTCGCGCAATGCAAGCCGGGCTCAAGTCGGGCCAGTGACAGCGAGGACGCCACGCCTATGAAAACTCGTGTTTTTACTTTCACTTTCTTTGACTAGCGTTGCTTTCTCGCCTATTCGCTGCGAAGCTGTGCACTGTTCTTAGAGTCCTCACCTCTCTAGCTTGCGAGGCTGGGATGCAAACGCGCCCTGGCACTGCGACTAGTCATCAGCTGCCCCTGTCTTTTCGTGGCCCGCAAGAGCCTGGATTGCCCTGCGTGGTACATTGGCTTAGTCAGGATAATGGCCATCGGCTTCTCGTTCAGGGCCGGTACCGCCACCGCCACCCTGGGGGCGAACACAGGAGGCACCTTCACAGGTGGAGGGGGCTTCTCATTCGGAGCGGTGGTGCCAAGGTAAGGAGATTCGTTGAGTCTGCCCTATTTGTCTGTCTTTCGAAGTTAGATAACCCGAGGCTATTCAACACCAGTGCTGAAGTTCTTGCTCCTTTTTATATGTACCCCCACCCTTGTTGTAGCCCCCATCTTCGAGAATTGCAGAGGATGGCTAGATGTGTTTTATTAAGCTGTAACCTGAAACTTGTTTCTCTTTGTTGCACAGTCTGTGCGCCTAGTTTAACTCTTGTTGCAGTCTGCCTGGCCAGTGTGTATTTATCATTTGCACTACGTTCTGCCTGATGAGTGTATTTTTACCTCTTGTTGCCCAATGTGCCCGGCGAGTGTATTTTTACCACTACCTGCTTATTTTGCTTGGCTACTGTATTTTTTCTCTATGCTTCACTGTCTACACACCTATTGTATTATTAACCTTGCTACACAGTCTTCCTGGCTAGTGTGTTTTTACCTTCTGCTGCACATTCTGCCTGGCTAATGTATATGTATCATTTGCTGTGCATTCTTCCTGGTTAGTGTATATTGCCATTTGCTGCCTATTCCGCCTGGCTAGTGTAATTGTACCCCTTGCTGCACATCCTGCCTGGTTAGTGCACAGCTTCCATTTTCTGAACATTCAGCATGGTCAGTGTATGTTTACCTCCTGCTGCACATCCTGTCTATCTAGTGTATATCTATAATTTGCTGCACATTCTGCTTGGCTAGTGTAATTATACCTCTTGCTGCACAGTCTGTCTCGCTAGTGTATTTTTACTTCCTGCTGCACATTCTGCCTGGCTAGTGTATTTTTACTTCCCGCTGCACATTCTGCCTGGCTAGTGTATATCTACCTTGTGCTGTACGTTCTTGTATTGTATTGTAAGGGGAACTTGTAAAGCGCGCTGACACCGTGGGTTTCCTGGCGCTGGCTGAATACTGAAGGACCAGAGGGGTTTAACCGGATTGAGGGAAGAGCCAAGTTTTTAGGGATTTACGGAAAAGGGTGAGAGAGTTAGAGGTTTTGAGAGAGAGGGGGAAGGAGTTCCAAAGTTTAGGGGCCAGAAATGCAAATCTCCGGCCTCCAGACCTGCAGAGTTTGACGGGGGGAATGAGTAAGAGGTGAAGGTGAGAGGATCTCAGATTCCGTGAGGGACAATAGGTCCTAATGAGGGATTTCAGGAAGACGGGACAGAAGCCAGATAAAGATTTATAGGTGAGGCAGCCGATCTTAAAGGCTGCCCTCGAAATGACGGGGAGCCAGTGCAGTTTTAAAAGAAGGGGTTTGGCGGATTGCCATTTCGGAATCCCAAAGGCCAATCTCGCCGCTTGATTTTGAACAGATTGTAGTCTGGAAAGAGATGTTTTGGGCAGACCGTAATAAATAGCGTTCGAAAAATCTAAGCGGGAGAGGACAAGGGCCATGATTACTTGCAGGAGAGCTTCAGGAGTGAGGAGATAGGCCACCTTCCTGATCCTGCGCAGCTGGAACGTGCAGGAGGAGACAACTGTCCCCACCTGGGGCCCGAGGGAGAGACCGGAGTCAATAGTGACCCCTAGGCTTTTTACCGAAGCCACAGGGGTGGGGGGGAGGCCAAGTTCTACCGGCCAAAAGTGCGGACCCTAGTAGGTAGAGCTCTTACCAGGAAGAAGAAGCTCCGTCTTTCCGGGATTCAATTTGAGCTGGTTTTGACACATCCACTGTAGGATGTGGGACATAACTGCCAGAAAATTGTGAATAGCAGAGGGGGGAGTCAAGAGGAAAGATGAGTTGCAGGTCGTCCGCGTAGTTGAAGACGGTGACGTCCCACTGCCTCAAAGAAAAAAGAAGGGGTCGGAGATAAAGATTGAAAAGGAGGGGGGATAGGGAGGAGCCCTGAGGGACCCCACAGGGCAAGTGCTCCCTAGGAGCTCTGAGAGTGCCCAGGCTGAGGGTCTGAGACCTCCCGGTCAGGAAGGATTTGACCCATGCCAGCGCCAGGCCCTGGATGCCAGCTTGTTCGACACGGTGGAGGAGGATGTTGTGGTCCACCGTGTCGAAGGCGGCCGACAGATCTAATAAAACCAAGGCCTAGGGGGTACCCTTGTCAGCGCCGTCTCTCAAGGCATCCAACACGGCCAAGATCACAGTCTCCGTAGAGTGGCCGGGTCTGAAGCCGGCCTGATTGGCCTCAAGAAAGTTGGAGCTCTCGATGAACTGTGAGAGACAGGCGGTGGCATGGGCTTCCAAGATTTTAGAGAAGAAAGGCAAGAGAGAGATGGGACGGTAGTTCGCCGGAGCGGCGGGATCAGCCCCAGGCTTCTTCAGTAGAGGCACCAGCACGGCCTCCTTGAAGGAGCGGGGTACCGTACCGGACGAAAGAGAAGAATTCAGCAGGGGAAGGATACAGTCGGGTAGAGAATGGCAGATGTCTCGTAGTATGGTAGGGGGACAACAGTCGTCTGGGGATTCAGATTTAACACGGGTGGCCAGCGTGGCCAGGGCGGTAGGGTCTAAGGGGGGGGAACAGCATAAAAGAAAAAGCATTGTGGGGGGGAGAGACGGAGCCCACGCCGGGGGGGGATAGTCGGAATGGTGTCTTTGATCAAAGCAATTTTTTGAACAAAGAAAGTGCTCAGCGCGTTACAAGATTCCTGTGTAGGGGCCTGAGTCGGAAGTGTCCTGGGGTCGGAAGTAAATTCGTTGAGGACTTTGAAAATCTCCTTGGACTTGCAGGGGGCAGATACGATTTTTTCTGAGGCGTAAGCTTTTTTGGCAGCGGAAATAGCCGTTTTATACTTATTACGCACAGCCACATATACGCTTCTGCTAGACAGGCAGTAATCTCTCCTCCACCTGCGCTCAAATCGGCGGAGTTCCAACTGCAGGGTCTTGAGGTGAGGGGTGAACCATTTGTGGGAATGACGGTGTCGGGATCGGGGAAACTTAGTTAAAGGGGCAAAAATATCGCTGGCTGTAGTAAGCCAGTCAGAAACATGTCCCTGAAGCTCGTCGGTGCTTGAATCGTTGGGGAACAGGGGACGGGTAAGAGAAAGGTGCGATAAAAGTTTAGAGGAGTTGGCGACTCTCCACTTGCGTGCGGTGCCGCCCTCCTGCAGTGGGGTCCTGATCTGGCCGACGGCCGAAAAAGTGGTGTCAATTAAGAAATGATCGGACCACACACACGGTGTTATGAGTGGGCAGGAGGACTTGACCCCGTGGACCCAAATGTGGTCGAGGATGTGGCCACCGCTATGAGTGGCGGACCTGACTAGTTGCGTAAAGTTCAGGCTCGAGAGGGCCTCGAACAGTTCGATGGCATGGGGGCCGGCGTCCTCGTTCTGGAACCAGTAATTGAAGTCCCCAACAATGATAGTGCGAGGGGAGGAAGTAGCAAGGTTGGTTAACTGTTCAGTGAAGGAGGAGGGGAAGGAAGGCATGGGGTGGGGGGGACGGTAAAGTACCATAAGGGTAACTGCGCCTACCTCGGTCCCAAGACGGAGGACCAGGTTATCCACATCGGGGAGGGTCATATTGGCAGAGGCGATGATCTTAAGATTCTTGCGTATTACCGCTGCCACCCCTCCACCGGAGCGGCCTCCAGGACGGTTGGTGTTCAGCAAAAAGTAGTCTGGAGGTAGTGCAGCGAGGATGTCGGGGAGGGAGTCGTCAGTGAGCCAGGACTCAGATAGTAAGAGAACGTCTGGCCTCTCCGTCATAAGAAGATGGAAAATATCGGCTTGATGCCTGACAAAAGAGCGAGTGTTAAGGTATAATACCCGGAGCTGCGACTCGACAGGAGCAGGGATAATGGAAGGTAACGCCGGCCCCAGATGAGGGGGGGGGTTCTTCCTGGCTAGTATATATTTGACATTTGCTGTATACATGGCCTACGTATTTTCTTGCCTATGTTCCCTGGTCGTGCTTGCTTTTCTTGCCTCTCTTCCCTGGTTGTGATCATTTTTTCTTGCCTCTCTTCCCTGGTTGTGATCGTTTTTTCTTGCCTCTCTTCCCTGGTTGTGATTGTTTTTTCTTGCCTCTCTTCCCTGGTTTCCTCCCTGGTTGTGATCGTTTTTTCTTGCCTCTCTTCTCTGGTTGTGATCGTTTTTTCTTGCCTCTCTTCCATGGTTGTGATCGTTTTTTCTTGCCTCTCTTCCCTTGTTGTGATCGTTTTTTCTTGCCTTGGTTCCCAGGGGTGTTACTGCGCAGAGGTGGGCGTGTGGTGAGGGGCAGTGGGTGCTGAGGGCACGGACGCCAGCGTACCGGCTGACCTGTGGCTCTGTGTGTGTGTGGCTCTGTGTGTGTGTGGCTGTGTGTGTGTCTGTGGCTCTGTGTGTGTCTGTGGCTCTGTGTGTGTCTGTGGCTCTGTGTGTGTGTGGCTCTGTGGGTGTGTGGCTCTGTGGGTGTGTGTGGCTCTGTGTGTGTGTGGCTCTGTGTGTGTCTGTGGCTCTGTGTGTGTGTGTGGCTTTGTGCGTGTCTCTGTGTGTGTGTGGCTCTGTGTGTGTGGCTCTGTGTGTGTGTGGCTCTGTGTGTGTGTGGCTCTGTGTGTGTGTGTGGCTCTGTGTGTGTGTGTGGCTCTGTGTGTGTGTGTGGCTCTGTGTGTGTGTGGCTCTGTGTGTGTGTGGCTCTGTGTGTGTGGCTCTGTGTGTGTGTGGCTCTGTGTGTGTGTGGCTCTGTGTGTGTGTGTGTCTGTGTGTGTGTGTGTGGCTCTGTGTGTGTGTGGCTCTGTGTGTGTATGTGTGGCTGTGTGTGTGTGTGTGTGTGTGTGTGGCTCTGTGTGTGTGTTGGGCTCTGTGTGTGTTGGGCTCTGTGTGTGTGTGGGCTTTGTGTGTGTGGGGCTCTGTGTCTGCTAATACACTCGACTACTCTCTAATGCTGACCTACTGCCATTGTAAATGACAATACCATTTATTTATGTTTAAAAAAAACAAAAAATTAAAAGAATGCCATTTGCAATGCCAATAGCTCTAACTTTAACAAAGACGAGACCATTGCATTGTAAATGCTTGTTCAAGCTATCATGGTTCCTCTGTAAGTCACCATCATTGATTCTTTGACCTTCAAAGTCTTTGAATCTATGGATGGTATAGGTGTATTAGAGCTTAAAAACTTAATTGACAAATAATTAATGCATGGAAGTTACGCAAATCAAAGGTAAGAGACAAAGGAGGGCGAGCTGAAAAGATGTTTGCACCATCTACCTCCACAGTCTTGTCAGCAGTAAAAAAGAATGCAGAGGAAAAAGATGTAGGCAATGCCATACACCAGATGGCAATCTGGCAAGACATCCAGTCCCAATAGATAAATAGAGAATTTCAGATAAATTGATGAAAGTATACTGAGTATATTGCAAATAAGTAGAGTAAAAACAAACAATATTATCTCTGATTTAAAACTGCAATCAAAATGTAAATACCGAGGGGAGAAACCTCCAATAGCAGTAATCTACTGAAGCCACAGAAGAGATTTGGTAAATGATTTGCTTGATAGGGGGTCCTTTGACATTTCTCTCATTAGAAGGGCTGAAGATATCAATCCTTAAAGAATCAGTAACATACAAATACTATATAATCAAGCAAAACCTTCCATTTGATTCTATATGAGGAAATAAGGTTTCCTAATGTGGATAGGTTTATGGATTATGTGCTCTACAATAAAAATATATCTGTATCGCACACGAAGCTGTAAAAGTCTCACAAACGGAGAGCATAAATTGGTTTATGAATCTGAATCTGTTCAGAAAGGGGCAATTGTTTAGACTTTTGCACATAATTAAAATAATACTGACTGTTAATGTGTCCTTAGGTTAAAAGCAGTTTCGTGGTCAGCGATTGCCGAATTACTATAGTACAAGAATTAGTAAATGATTATACTTTAAATATAATTCAGAATCTGAACTAATACGGTTCACTAATGTACATAATGACCAAGTGAGCTGAAATCTAAGCCCTCCCTGATTTCAAAGAATTGAGTGAAATAAGATTTGTATAAATACTCCCAACCTTTTTGGTCATACTAGACATTGGTTAGAGACTTTGTGAAGAATAAAAGTAACGTGACTTTGATGCCTCTAAGTTTTGGATTTTATTAGTTATGCAATATTCTTTGTGGTTATGGTACATTAAAACTCGGCTAGTTTACTTGCCCGGATGAGCAAATGGTAGAAATCTGTCAAGCGCTAAGAATCTACTAGCAATGTCTACTTCTGAATGTGCTCCAAGTGTCACATTGCTTAAGGAACCCAGATCCTTGTGGTTACTAGGCGCGGGCAGAGAGCTCCGCTAAACTTGCGGAGTGTGCAGAGATTTGCCTACTCCGTGTTTCGCGGAGAATGCGGAGTAGGCAAATCTCCGCACACTCTAGAGCGGAGTTGACTAGACCCCGCCTCCACCCCCCTATAAAGAATTAATTAAAAAGACATTTAAAGGTAAAAGAAAAAAGACTTACCTTGACTGCGGCGTCCCCGGGCTACTGTTCTCCTCTTCCTCGTGTCTCAGGGTGATCTGCGTATGCACATTTCCAGCAAGGAATGCGCATGCACTATCGCATGCGCAGATCACCCTGAGACGCGAGGAAGAGGAGGACGGCAGCCTGGTGAAGTGGAGGCGGGCGGCGGAGCGGAGTTTCACGGAGTTTGTTCCCAACTCCGTGGACCTCCGCGTAGTCCAGTTCATTAAAAAAAGTAAAAGCCCATTGCTATACAGTTATTATCCTTCAAAAAAAATACGCAGCATGTGCTCTCAGTAGAGGAGGAAGACAAGAATTGAAGCTGGGTTGCAGGTGTCCTTAACTCAAATAGACCTTTAGGTCTAGGACGTGGGAATTCTTCCTAGCAAGGATATTAATGTGATATCCTGGAACGCCGCCGACCTAACCACTAATAAAAACAAACTTCTATTCTTATATAATTTGTCTTCAAGAGACTTGGATATATAAGTTCTGGCCCACTGAGGATTATATTGTGCTAAGCCGGTTGGCGCTCCCTGTAAATAGAGGTCACGCTAAAGGAGGTATTGCAATTTTGTTAAGTACAAGCTTCAGTTGGTCATATAAAGACATTTCGTATTTCTCTAATCTAATCCAAGAGGGTAAGCTAGATCATAAGGTCAACCAGAATCTCTTGGACTCCTTGTTGATCATAAATGCTTATTTACCTCCTGATGCATCTTCTTCTCACCTATTAAAAGATCTTTTCGTCTTTATCTCCTCCATCCTGGAAATTGAAGACTGTGAGTCCATATTATTAGTTGGAAATTTGAACTCTAAAGTCTCTTCTTATAGTATAAGGGTGTTTTCTAACACCCAAAAAAATGAAGCCCTAAACATTCCTATTGCTCAATTCCCGTATAATAGCAGGACCGATAAAAGAGGAGCGGTATTACTTGAAGGTCTGAGAAGTTTAGATTTCATAATTGCAAATGGGAGGTTAGGGAAAGTCATTCCAGCAAACTACACTCATAAGGCGTCAACTGGGAGTTCAATTTTGGATTATTTAATTGTTTTTTCAGATTTCTTTCATAAACTTACAAATATGTAAGTCCTGGGAAATTATTTTAGTGACCATATGCTGATCTGTTTTAAATTTGATTTCACTTGTAATAAGGTAGGCCCCTGGAACTTCAAAGGTGACACAGTAGGGTTCAATTTAACAAATGGAAGAATTCACTGGAACTCTCATGCGACCGCTAAATTAAAAGTGCACCTATCAACTCTAATAAGAGGCCAGCAGCACTTAGTAACAGCCGAGAGTGACTATTTCCAACTAGATTTACTCAAAGCCTTCTCCCATAACATAGGCCTCTAGGCAAAATCCTGCAAACCAACACATGCTCCTTCTAAACTGAGTTCATATGTTAAACCATTGCTCTCTACAAATAGAGAAATAAATAAACTAGTGAAGGCCCAGTTTGTCTACTTTTCGCATGAGCTAAGTAATCTAATATACCTGCTAAAGAGGAAAATACAGAGGAAGAAACGTTCCCTAAGGCAAATAAAGGAAGATGGCGCTTGGATACAGTTAAAAGAGGCAGCCTCAAAAAATTAAAGTGAGAGTGAAATTCCTCCCAATACCCATAAAAGAAGAGAAATGGAAACTTTATTTGTTAGAATTGTATTCTGCGAATCTTAATTCCAGCAGATTCGATATTATGCCACCCGATCAGTCCAAAACTCCTGTTCCCAATTACGTTCATTCTGTCGATGAAGTAGTTGGAGCAAATAAAAAAATTAGAGGCTCAGGAGCAATCGGTCCTGATGAAATTCCCATGTCGGTAATTAAAAAGGAGCCACTTTTGCGGGCTACTTATCTAGATCCACTATTTAATTTCTGCTACTCCAAGGGGAAGACCCCTCCATCTTGGTCGGGTAGTATTTTAATTCCTCTGTACAAAAAGTGCTGTAGATCACATCCAGGTAATTATCGGCAAGTAGCCTTATTGGATGCGAGGGGGAAAATGTTCGCACGTAGCATCTTTGATCACCACACGGAATGGGTGGCAGAGAAGAAAGTCCTCCCCATTGAGCAAGCAGGCTTTAGAAAAAAGTAATTCCACGCTGGATAATATTTCCATGTTGAAATTAATTGAGGAAAAATATATATATATATCTCTCGCAACTCAAATGTATTCATGGCTTTCGTTGACTTTTCAACAGCCTTTGATAAGGTAGATAGACCTCTATTATGGAGAAAACGGCAAAAAATGGGTTTGCCTGTACTCCTCTGCTATCCCTATTCATAGCTCTTCATTCCCAAACCTGGTGCCAGATTCTAATGGGTGGAAGTCAAGGTTTATCAAATGTAATTCTCACTTTAAAATGGTCTCAAACAAGGCTGCTTGTTAGCACTGCTGTTATTTTCTCTTTATATAGCAGACTTACCTGATTGTTTTGCTCAAACTGATGGAGATGCACCAAAGATAAGTACCCGCCCTTTTGCATGTATTTTATATGCAGATGATATAGTAGTAATGGACCTAACCCCTATTGGGTTGAATAGAAAGTTGGCTTTCCCACAAAAATATACAGCTGGACACTTTTTGAAAATTAATGTATCCAAAAGCAAAATTATAATTATGAAAAGTATTAAAAGTAGAAAATCATGTAACTTTAAGCGGCAAATTGGTCCTGAAACGCTGGAGATGGTAGACTCATACCTGTATTAAGGGAAACGTTTAACAGATAGTTCGAAGAATAAACCTCACATTGAACACTGTACCAGTAAAGCTAGATCACATGCCAATGGTTTGAGTATATCTTATAGTGCCATGGGTAGAAGACATTCTTTACACTTACTAACGGTCTTTAAGGCAAAAATTCCCACAACCTCGCTTTATGCAACCGAATCAATCCCTGTTAAGGACTGGAGTTTTTTAGATAGGTTTGAAGGTCAGATATTACGTAAGATATGAAATTTTAATACGTTAGTTCCAACGGCAGCAATTAGATTGAATTCGGTCTAATAAGCTCCTATATCCAAGGGTTAGCCAGGGTTTTACCCTGGGGTTATCAGCTTGAACACAGCGAGCCAGATTCACGAAGAGGTTTCTTGTGCCATGAAATATTTGATGTCAAGGCCGGTAATTACAATTTTTACCGTCGCTTATCTTTGGCACTAAAAACCTTTGGTATTCACGAAGAATCAGTGTTCAAACCATTAGGATTTAAGTCTCTCCTAAAAACCGTAAGTGGCAAAATTAGCTTAAATAAAGACATTACATTCTACAACTCTAAGGAAAGATTAAAGCGAATAGTCAGGGCAAACTCTCCGAGAATTGCACAAAAATATTTATTTTGGAATGTAGAACATGGAATTCGTCTCTTGCTCATTTTATGCTGAATGAATCTCGTACCTTTAAATGACCCTACAGCAAACTGGTCCCAGAATCTGAATAATGGAAAAACTGGTAACTTGTGTATGCTGAGCACTTAGACCCTGGACAATGTTTTGTTTGTCTGCCCTGCATTGGCTTCGAGTCGTTTTTGTTTGCTTCGACTGATGTTTTTACAAAATAGTGTTAAGAACGTAGCATCAGCCCGAGACTATCTCTTTGTCCAAAAATCGAAGCAGTGTGTGTAAAAGTCTTTCATTATTTTAGGGAGTTTATGTATATATTTTAAATTGTAGCATATCTTTGTATTGGGCAGATATCCTTTCTGCTTGTCATCTTATTAGGAAGTATCATTGTTTTGTTTTATCAATTTTGCATTTTGCACACTGATTGGCTGCTATTTACTGCTATTTTGCACTATAGGGTTAGGTTGCTTTTGTTTCCCACTATGCTCTTGTTGGTAACCTCAAATTTTTATTGAAGTGGGTCTCAGGTTGTATCTTGCACTTGAACTGGTTGCTACTGAATGGCTCTTTTGCGCAGGTCTGGATATGCTTAGCTATCCTTTTCTTGCTGCTAATTCCAATGTGAACATTTAAGTCGAATTTGAACTTTGCCGCATATGACCTGGCGTATTTATACTGCCCTTTGCATTTTTTAGGAGATGTTCTGTTACTCCCTTTTTTCCAGCTGCTAATTCTAAATAGATTTTTAGCTGAAATTGAATTTTTGATTATATTCTGTTTACGAACTGGCAACTTTCCAATGTCCTATGTACATCTCAGGATATGTAATGTTGTAAATCTCAAGTATTTTATGTTCTGTGATTATTGACAATATTGTCATAGGAATCTATGACATGAACCGTAGATATGTACTATATGTACAATAGCGGATCTTGCAGTTGGAAGCAGGAAAGGAAAGTTGGGGGCTGATTAGGATGGCGGTTGGATGCATGACCGCTGGGCTGGAGGCGGCGGAAAATTAGCCTCTTCGTCCGCCAGCAGCGGGCCTTCCGTCCGCCATATTAGGAAGGGGAACTGGGCACATTTACCGTAAAAACGTGAACCGCCGCGGGAACACACCAGACACCCCGGCAGACGTAGCCAATCCAGGCTCACCGCCATGCGGAATGACTTCCCAACCGTCCGCAATATTACGATGTCGCAAACAAACCAAAACACCGCAGTGGAAACACCTCCATCTCATAGACGGCGGAAGCACCACAACGGAGAGGGAAAGCATTGCCACAAGACCCACCGCACAGACTCAACCGCCATGGACCCAGCCCTACACGTGTTCCCAGCCCTGTTCCTACTTCACTACCAGCAAGTCATGCACCATCGTGGACGCCGCCACAGGAACGCAAGCATGCAATACACACATACCACGCCACAGCATGCATGAACACTGGTACCTGTCCACACCAGACACCCTGGTGGGGACCGGAACACACACAAGTGCACCCACACCGGTCCCACCTCTGCACAATCACCCCCCGCATCAGGCACACGCCGCCCACGCAACACCACAGCCAGCCCACGGACGGACTCCGCTGCACTGTCGGCGGTTGGGCCTGTTACCGCGGCCACTCCGTCCATGGCGGTCGGTTTTTCTATGGTTCCGTCTGCGGTCGGCGGTCTTTGGAGACATCCGTCCGCCGTGGTCTGGTTTTGCTGTAGGGGAATCCTAATAGCACTGCCGGTTTCCCCACGGTGCGGTCGGACAGTCATTTCCCGCGAGACTGGCGGTCCAGACGCTTTCTGTCCTCCATCCTAATCGTCCCCTTAGTGAGGAGAGCAAACATATTGATTGAGTTGATTGAGATTAAGATAAATATCGACAGGTGATATGAAGGCGAGGATAGGGAAAGAGGATGTGATGCGGGTAGGACAGAGTAAGAGTTAAAAATGATAGGGAGGGGGAGATGGTAAAAGGCCAGAGCAATTTACAAGACTCCTCATCAGAAACTAAAGTAAGAAAGAGAGCAATGATATGCCCTTATTTATTTTATAATCTGCACTTCGACGTAATGATTTCCAAGTTCACAACAGAGGCTGCGTGATTCCAAACTTTAAGTGTTGAAGAAATGCCCCTGCTGGCTTTTTTCTACTACACATTAGAATTCATATCTCATCCTGGGTAACCTTACAAGTGTTCACCCAATGCATTTCGGGCGCAAGGCCCTTTGTCAGGGGTAAAATGCAAAAAATGTATAATCTGAATCTCCAATGTCTCAGCGCCATAACTGCAGCGTGTCTGCTTAATCCAACATCCATAAAACCAATATTCTGTACCAGGCAGTTTCAGAATATAATATACAAGCTGTTGGGCTAGAGCACGTGACAAGTCAGCAGGTATATCGTTGACCGGGAGTAAAATTTGATGTGCATTTCATCACTTTCTTTGACAATATTCTGAGATTTGCCATTATTGGAAAACGAGACTAACTAGAACCCATTCCTAAACAGAGCCTTCACGTATGTAGAGCCTTTGAATATCCAGAGATTTGAGATAAAAAGATCCCTGGTATATCGTGATTCGTTTGTGGTCAGAAAGGTGTACGAATTATGACAGCCTTGCTTGAATTCAAACCTTGACCTAAAATTAACCCTGACATACTCTGGGGGGCTATTATGATATTGCTTATTTAATTAGAATGCTGTCATAATTCATCTTCTGTTTACATGTCACCAAATGGGACAAGTGGATTTTTTTATGAGACAAGTAGCATTCTAAAGCATCTAGTCTCTGGGGCAAATTGATATTTTATAAAATTTCAAAATAACAGGGACTGAACCACATGCCCAGAGGTTGATCGCCTTAGTAAAGGTAGAAAATACTCCATTACTGGTAGAGCAACCAGGCTTCCTGCATTTACTTTGGAAACCTGGGATCATTTGATGAGCTGGTGTTCTGTTTTTTCCAGGTTCAATTTAAGGATGTTAACAGACACCCATGTCTATGTGATGTCTACGTCTTTTAGAGAGGAGATCTCACAGTACATATTAGTATCAGCTGCATATTGGTGGACGTCTACCCCCATCTTTTCCAGCTGTGTTCTGAGGGTTTCCTTCCAGCTGTTGAATAACAAGGTGCTCGGATCGAGCCTTGTAGGTTACAGGTACAGTTTAAGATGAGAGTTCCTATTTTGCTCAACTGTTTTCAGTTGGCCAAGGTAATGACAAACCATTGTAATAACTTTTGTCCAAAGCACATGTGGGATTAGAAGATGTGCATCATTCTGTTGTGATCAGGTGTGTAAATAGCTGGTGATAGATCCAGTAGGACAAGAAGATTGGCAGCATTGGTATCCAGCATTCAATAAATATCATCAATAATTTTGAGTGAAGCAGTTTCCTTGCTGCAGCATTTTCAAAAGCTGGATTGCTAGGTAGCCAGGAGATTGATTTCTTTTATATATTATAAAGTTTGATACATTTGTAGGACCAGATTCTGTTTTTTTGTTTTGTTTTTAGTAGAGTAATTTGAGCAGTTTTTATTGTTTCAGGGAAGGTTCCTATATTTTGAGAAGTGTTAATAAGATAGCACCACAGATTAGTAAATGCCTGTTGTATTGTTGGTTTTAGGTCTGCTTCAGTAAACTAGGAGAAAATCATCCAAGTCTAAACTTGGAGTGATGGTGATGGATTGTTGAGTGAAGGGTTGCTTATCGTTGGTATCATTAGGGTGATTTCATTGGAGAAGAGTTCAAGAAAGTCATTACAGGCCAGGTTTTAATTATCAGTAGTTGGGCTGAGTTTAGTTTCACCAATTTAAATAATTATTTCAATTTAGAGAGCTGTTTATTTTTCATTGAACACATTCGGTTTTAACGGGAATGACACAATCATTGGGGGGTGCACAGTCTAAATATCGATTCCGAAATATCGACCTACAGTAATATCGAGTTGGAAATATCGAAGGTGAAGAATATTGAGGTCAAGAATATCGTTGGACAGAATATCGACCGTAAGGTAAGTAATATCGATTTTTTTTATATCGATATAAGTAATATCAAAGTTAGTAATATCGATATCAAATATATCGATGTTACTAATTTTGATTTTACTAATATTGCTATTTAATTATATTGTTAAGTATTTTAATATGTATTTTATATGTATGTGTTATATGTTTATTGTTAAGTATTTTATTTGTTTTAAATTATATGTGTACAATTTTTTATATATTAATAATGTTATTTTTAAGTTAATTTTATGTTTTAGTACTGGAGCGGGTTGTGGGTTTATAGGGGAATAGGGTGGGAAGTTATTTAGTTATAGTAAATAAATTATTATTTTTTTGTAATTGTAAATTAATTTTGATTAATTTTTGCCTTTAAGTTTTGTAGCGGGTTGTGGGTTTATAGGGGAATTGGGTGGGAAGTAATTAATTAATGATTTTTTTTATTGGTATTGATAATTATTTTATTTTTAATTAATTATTAATTGGTAATTATTTTGATTGGCAATTATTTTTTTTAATTGGTAATTAATGTTTGTAATTGGTAATTACATTTTTTAATTGCCAATCAATTTTTTTAATTGGTAATTACTTTTTATAATTGTTAATTCATATTTTTAATAATTACTTTTTATTAATTGGAAATTATTTTTATTAATTGGTAATTGTTTCATAAAAAATATTTTTTGATTTAGAAATAAATGTATTGTTTACCATTTTTTAATTCTTAATCAATTTTCAATTATAAATATGTTTTTTGTTTTGAAAAATATTTTAGTGTTCAATATTTATTTGGTAACTAATATTTATTAATTTTTATTGGCATTGTTAATGTATTGTTAATAGATTATTCAATAGTAATTATGTTTTTAATAATTTTAATGCGTATTTGCAAATTATGTAGAGTTATTTAAAAATGTAATTATTAATTATTTTATTTACAACAATCATTTATAAGTATGTTCTATTTAACTTCTACGCTGTCCAACGCTTTCCCTACTGTTGCACTCCCTGGAGTTGGAATAGTACTTTTTACCCCTACGCTATCCAACACTTTCCCTACTGTTGCACTCTCTGGATTTGGAATAGTATTTTTTACCCCTACGCTATCCTACGTTTTCCCTACTGTTGCACTCTCTGGAGTGGGAATAGTAATTTTTACCACTACGCTATCCAACGCTTTCCCTACTGTTGCACTCTCTGGAGTGGGAATAGTAATTTTTACCACTACGCTATCCAACGCTTTTCCTACTGTTGCACTCTCTGGAGTTGGAATAGTAATTTTTACCATTACGCCATCCAATGCGTACCCTACTGTTGCATTCTCTGGAGTGGGAATAGTAATTTTTACCCCTACGCTAACCAACGCTTTCCCTACTGTTGCACTCTCTGGAGTTGGAATAGTACTTTTCACCCCTACGCTATCCAACGCTTTCTCTACTGTTGCACTCTCTGGATTTGGAATAGTAATTTTTACCCTTACGCTATCCAACGCTTTCCCTACTGTTGCACTCGCTGGAGTGGGGAATAGTAATTTTTATCCCTACGCTATCCAACGTTTTCCCTACTTTTGCACTCTCTGGAGTTAGAATAGTAATTTTTACCCCTACGCTATCCAACGCTTTCCCTACTCTTGCACTCTCTGGAGTGGGAATAGTAATTTGTACCCCTATGCTATCCAACGCTTTCCCTACTGTTGCACTCTCTGGAGTGGGAATAGTAATTTTTACCCCTACGCTATCCAACGCTTTCCCTACTGTTGCACTCTCTGGAGTTGGAATAGTAATTTTTACCCCTACGCTATCCAACGCTTTCTCTACTGTTGCACTTTTTGGATTTGGAATAGTAATTTTTACCCCTACGCTATCCAACGTTTTCCCTACTGTTGCACTCTCTGGGGTGGGAATAGTAATTTTTACCACTACGCTATCCAACGCTTTCCCTACTGTTGCACTCTCTGGAGTGGGAATAGTAATTTTTACCACTACGCTATCCAACGCTTTTCCTACTGTTGCACTCTCTGGAGTTGGAATAGTAATTTTTACCATTACGCCATCCAACGCGTACCCTACTGTTGCATTCTCTGGAGTTAGAATAGTAATTTTTACCCCTAGGCTATCCAACGCTTTCCCTATTGTTGCACTCTCTGGAGTGGGAATAATACATTTTACCCCTACGCTAACCAACGCTTTCCCTACTGTTGCACTCTCTGGAGTGGGAATAGTAATTTTTACCCCTATGCTAACCAACGCTTTCCCTACTGTTGCACTCTCTGGATTTGGAATAGTAATTTTTACCCCTACGCTATCCAACGCTTTCCCTACTGTTGCACTCTCTGGAGTTGGAATAGTACTTTTTACCCCTACGCTATCCAACACTTTCCCTACTGTTGCACTCTCTGGATTTGGAATAGTAATTTTTACCCCTACGCTATCCAACGCTTTCCCTACTCTTGCACTCTCTGGAGTGGGAATAGTAATTTGTACCCCTATGCTATCCAACGCTTTCCCTACTGTTGCACTCTCTGGAGTGGGAATAGTAATTTTTACCACTACGCTATCCAACGCTTTCCTTACTGTTGCACTCTCTGGAGTTGGAATAGTAATTTTGACCATTACGCTATCCAACGCTTTCCCTACTATTGCACTCTCTGGAGTTGGAATAGTAATTTTTACCCCTACGCTATCCAACGCTTTCTCTACTGTTGTACTTTTTGGATTTGGAATAGTAATTTTTACCCCTACGCTATCCAACGTTTTCCCTACTGTTGCACTCTCTGGAGTGGGAATAGTAATTTTTACCACTACGCTATCCAACGCTTTCCCTACTGTTGCACTCTCTGGAGTGGGAATAGTAATTTTTACCACTACGCTATCCAACGCTTTCCCTACTGTTGCACTCTCTGGAGTTGGAATAGTAATTTTTACCATTACGCCATCCAACGTGTACCCTACTGTTGCATTCTCTGGCGTTAGAATAGTAATTTTTACCCCTACGCTATCCAACGCTTTCCCTACTGTTGCACTCTCTGGAGTGGGAATAATAAATGTTACCCCTACGCTAACCAACGCTTTCCCTACTGTTGCACTCTCTGGAGTGGGAATAGTAATTTTTACCCCTACGCTAACCAACGCGTTCCCTACTGTTGCACTCTCTGGAGTTGGAATAGTACTTTTCACCCCTACGCTATCCAACGCTTTCCCTACTGTTGCACTCTCTGGATTTGGAATAGTAGTTTTTACCCCTACGCTATCCAACGCTTTCCCTACTGTTGCACTCTCTGGAGTTGGAATAGTACTTTTAACCCCTACGCTATCCAACACTTTCCCTACTGTTGCACTCTCTGGATTTGGAATAGTAATTTTTACCCCTACGCTATCCAACGTTTTCCCTACTGTTGCACTCTCTGGAGTGGGAATAGTAATCTTTACCACTACGCTATCCAACGCTTTCCCTACTGTTGCACTCTCTGGAGTGGGAATAGTAATTTTTACCACTACGCTATCCAACGCTTTTCCTACTGTTGCACTCTCTGGAGTTGGAATAGTAATTTTTACCATTACGCCATCCAACGCGTACCCTACTGTTGCACTCTCTGGAGTGGGAATAGTAATTTTTACCCCCACGCTAACCAACGCTTTCCCTACTGTTGCACTCTCTGGAGTTGGAATAGTACTTTTCACCCCTACGCTAACCAACGCTTTCCCTACTGTTGCACTCTCTGGAGTGGGAATAGTAATTTTTAACCCTACGCTAACCAACGCTTTCCCTACTGTTGCACTCTCTGGAGTTGGAATAGTACTTTTCACCCCTACGCTATCCAACGCTTTCCCTACTGTTGCACTCTCTGGATTTGGAATAGTAATTTTTACCCTTACGCTATCCAACGCTTTCCCTACTGTTGCACTCGCTGGAGTGGGAATAGTAATTTTTATCCCTACGCTATCCAACGTTTTCCCTACTGTTGCACTCTCTGGAGTTAGAATAGTAATTTTTACCCCTAGGCTATCCAACGCTTTCCCTACTCTTGCACTCTCTGGAGTGGGAATAGTAATTTGTACCCCTATGCTATCCAATGCTTTCCCTACTGTTGCACTCTCTGGAGTGGGAATAGTAATTTTTTACCCCTACGCTATCCAACGCTTTCCCTACTGTTGCACTCTCTAGAGTGGGAATAGTAATTTTTACCACTACGCTATCCAACGCTTTCCCTACTGTTGCACTCTCTGGAGTGGGAATAGTAATTTTTACCCCTACGCTATCCAACGCTTCCCTACTGTTGCACTCTCTAGAGTGGGAATAGTAATTTTTACCACTACGCTATCCAACGCTTTCCCTACTGTTGCACTCTCTGGAGTTGGAATAGTAATTTTGACCATTACGCTATCCAACGCTTTCCTTACTATTGCACTCTCTGGAGTTGGAATAGTAATTTGTACCCCTACGCTATCCAACGCTTTCTCTCCTGTTGCACTTTTTGGATTTGGAATAGTAATTTTTACCCCTACGCTATCCAACGTTTTCCCTACTGTTGCACTCTCTGGAGTGGGAATAGTAATTTTTACCACTACGCTATCCAACGCTTTCCCTAATGTTGCACTCTCTGGAGTGGGAATAGTAATTTTTACCACTACGCTATCCAACGCTTTTCCTACTGTTGCACTCTCTGGAGTTGAAATAGTAATTTTTACCATTACGCCATCCAACGCGTACCCTACTGTTGCATTCTCTGGAGTTAGAATAGTAATTTTTACCCCTACGCTATCCAACGCTTTCCCTATTGTTGCACTCTCTGGAGTGGGAATAATAAATTTTACCCCTACGCTAACCAACGCTTTCCCTACTGTTGCACTCTCTGGAGTGGGAATAGTAATTTTTACCCCTACGCTAACCAACGCTTTCCCTACTGTTGCACTCTCTGGATTTGGAATAGTAATTTTTACCCCTACGCTATCCAACGCTTTCCCTACTGTTGCACTCTCTGGAGTTGGAATAGTACTTTTTACCCCTACGCTATCCAACACTTTCCCTACTGTTGCACTCTCTGGATTTGGAATAGTAATTTTTACCCCTACGCTATCCAACGCTTTCCCTACTCTTGCACTCTCTGGAGTGGGAATAGTAATTTGTACCCCTATGCTATCCAACGCTTTCCCTACTGTTGCACTCTCTGGAGTGGGAATAGTAATTTTTACCACTACGCTATCCAACGCTTTCCTTACTGTTGCACTCTCTGGAGTTGGAATAGTAATTTTGACCATTACGCTATCCAACGCTTTCCCTACTATTGCACTCTCTGGAGTTGGAATAGTAATTTTTACCCCTACGCTATCCAACGCTTTCTCTACTGTTGTACTTTTTGGATTTGGAATAGTAATTTTTACCCCTACGCTATCCAACGTTTTCCCTACTGTTGCACTCTCCGGAGTGGGAATAGTAATTTTTACCACTACGCTATCCAACGCTTTCCCTACTGTTGCACTCTCTGGAGTGGGAATAGTAATTTTTACCACTACGCTATCCAACGCTTTTCCTACTGTTGCACTCTCTGGAGTTGGAATAGTAATTTTTACCATTACGCCATCCAACGCGTACCCTACTGTTGCATTCTCTGGAGTTAGAATAGTAATTTTTACCCCTACGCTATCCAACGCTTTCCCTACTGTTGCACTCTCTGGAGTGGGAATAATAAATGTTACCCCTACGCTAACCAACGCTTTCCCTACTGTTGCACTCTCTGGAGTGGGAATAGTAATTTTTACCCCTACGCTAACCAACGCTTTCCCTACTGTTGCACTCTCTGGAGTTGGAATAGTACTTTTCACCCCTACGCTATCCAACGCTTTCCCTACTGTTGCACTCTCTGGATTTGGAATAGTAGTTTTTACCCCTACGCTATCCAACGCTTTCCCTACTGTTGCACTCTCTGGAGTTGGAATAGTACTTTTTACCCCTACGCTATCCAACACTTTCCCTACTGTTGCACTCTCTGGATTTGGAATAGTAATTTTTACCCCTACGCTATCCAACGTTTTCCCTACTGTTGCACTCTCTGGAGTGGGAATAGTAATTTTTACCACTACGCTATCCAACGCTTTCCCTACTGTTGCACTCTCTGGAGTGGGAATAGTAATTTTTACCACTACGCTATCCAACGCTTTTCCTACTGTTGCACTCTCTGGAGTTGGAATAGTAATTTTTACCATTACGCCATCCAACGCGTACCCTACTGTTGCACTCTCTGGAGTGGGAATAGTAATTTTTACCCCTACGCTAACCAACGCTTTCCCTACTGTTGCACTCTCTGGAGTTGGAATAGTACTTTTCACCCCTCCGCTAACCAACGCTTTCCCTACTGTTGCACTCTCTGGAGTGGGAATAGTAATTTTTAACCCTACGCTAACCAACGCTTTCCCTACTGTTGCACTCTCTGGAGTTGGAATAGTACTTTTCACCCCTACGCTATCCAACGCTTTCCCTACTGTTGCACTCTCTGGATTTGGAATAGTAATTTTTACCCTTACGCTATCCAACGCTTTCCCTACTGTTGCACTCTCTGGAGTTGGAATAGTAATTTTTACCATTACGCCATCCAACGCGTACCCTACTGTTGCACTCTCTGGAGTGGGAATAGTAATTTTTACCCCCACGCTAACCAACGCTTTCCCTACTGTTGCACTCTCTGGAGTTGGAATAGTACTTTTCACCCCTACGCTAACCAACGCTTTCCCTACTGTTGCACTCTCTGGAGTGGGAATAGTAATTTTTAACCCTACGCTAACCAACGCTTTCCCTACTGTTGCACTCTCTGGAGTTGGAATAGTACTTTTCACCCCTACGCTATCCAACGCTTTCCCTACTGTTGCACTCTCTGGATTTGGAATAGTAATTTTTACCCTTACGCTATCCAACGCTTTCCCTACTGTTGCACTCGCTGGAGTGGGAATAGTAATTTTTATCCCTACGCTATCCAACGTTTTCCCTACTGTTGCACTCTCTGGAGTTAGAATAGTAATTTTTACCCCTAGGCTATCCAACGCTTTCCCTACTCTTGCACTCTCTGGAGTGGGAATAGTAATTTGTACCCCTATGCTATCCAATGCTTTCCCTACTGTTGCACTCTCTGGAGTGGGAATAGTAATTTTTTACCCCTACGCTATCCAACGCTTTCCCTACTGTTGCACTCTCTAGAGTGGGAATAGTAATTTTTACCACTACGCTATCCAACGCTTTCCCTACTGTTGCACTCTCTGGAGTGGGAATAGTAATTTTTACCCCTACGCTATCCAACGCTTTCCCTACTGTTGCACTCTCTAGAGTGGGAATAGTAATTTTTACCACTACGCTATCCAACGCTTTCCCTACTGTTGCACTCTCTGGAGTGGGAATAGTAATTTGTACCCCTACGCTATCCAACGCTTTCTCTCCTGTTGCACTTTTTGGATTTGGAATAGTAATTTTTACCCCTACGCTATCCAACGTTTTCCCTACTGTTGCACTCTCTGGAGTGGGAATAGTAATTTTTACCACTACGCTATCCAACGCTTTCCCTACTGTTGCACTCTCTGGAGTGGGAATAGTAATTTTTACCACTACGCTATCCAACGCTTTTCCTACTGTTGCACTCTCTGGAGTTGGAATAGTAATTTTTACCATTACGCCATCCAACGCGTACCCTACTGTTGCATTCTCTGGAGTTAGAATAGTAATTTTTACCCCTACGCTATCCAACGCTTTCCCTATTGTTGCACTCTCTGGAGTGGGAATAATAAATTTTACCCCTACGCTAACCAACGCTTTCCCTACTGTTGCACTCTCTGGAGTGGGAATAGTAATTTTTACCCCTACGCTAACCAACGCTTTCCCTACTGTTGCACTCTCTGGATTTGGAATAGTAATTTTTACCCCTACGCTATCCAACGCTTTCCCTACTGTTGCACTCTCTGGAGTTGGAATAGTACTTTTTACCCCTACGCTATCCAACACTTTCCCTACTGTTGCACTCTCTGGATTTGGAATAGTAATTTTTACCCCTACGCTATCCAACGCTTTCCCTACTCTTGCACTCTCTGGAGTGGGAATAGTAATTTGTACCCCTATGCTATCCAACGCTTTCCCTACTGTTGCACTCTCTGGAGTGGGAATAGTAATTTTTACCACTACGCTATCCAACGCTTTCCTTACTGTTGCACTCTCTGGAGTTGGAATAGTAATTTTGACCATTACGCTATCCAACGCTTTCCCTACTATTGCACTCTCTGGAGTTGGAATAGTAATTTTTACCCCTACGCTATCCAACGCTTTCTCTACTGTTGTACTTTTTGGATTTGGAATAGTAATTTTTACCCCTACGCTATCCAACGTTTTCCCTACTGTTGCACTCTCCGGAGTGGGAATAGTAATTTTTACCACTACGCTATCCAACGCTTTCCCTACTGTTGCACTCTCTGGAGTGGGAATAGTAATTTTTACCACTACGCTATCCAACGCTTTTCCTACTGTTGCACTCTCTGGAGTTGGAATAGTAATTTTTACCATTACGCCATCCAACGCGTACCCTACTGTTGCATTCTCTGGAGTTAGAATAGTAATTTTTACCCCTACGCTATCCAACGCTTTCCCTACTGTTGCACTCTCTGGAGTGGGAATAATAAATGTTACCCCTACGCTAACCAACGCTTTCCCTACTGTTGCACTCTCTGGAGTGGGAATAGTAATTTTTACCCCTACGCTAACCAACGCTTTCCCTACTGTTGCACTCTCTGGAGTTGGAATAGTACTTTTCACCCCTACGCTATCCAACGCTTTCCCTACTGTTGCACTCTCTGGATTTGGAATAGTAGTTTTTACCCCTACGCTATCCAACGCTTTCCCTACTGTTGCACTCTCTGGAGTTGGAATAGTACTTTTTACCCCTACGCTATCCAACACTTTCCCTACTGTTGCACTCTCTGGATTTGGAATAGTAATTTTTACCCCTACGCTATCCAACGTTTTCCCTACTGTTGCACTCTCTGGAGTGGGAATAGTAATTTTTACCACTACGCTATCCAACGCTTTCCCTACTGTTGCACTCTCTGGAGTGGGAATAGTAATTTTTACCACTACGCTATCCAACGCTTTTCCTACTGTTGCACTCTCTGGAGTTGGAATAGTAATTTTTACCATTACGCCATCCAACGCGTACCCTACTGTTGCACTCTCTGGAGTGGGAATAGTAATTTTTACCCCTACGCTAACCAACGCTTTTCCTACTGTTGCACTCTCTGGAGTTGGAATAGTACTTTTCACCCCTCCGCTAACCAACGCTTTCCCTACTGTTGCACTCTCTGGAGTGGGAATAGTAATTTTTAACCCTACGCTAACCAACGCTTTCCCTACTGTTGCACTCTCTGGAGTTGGAATAGTACTTTTCACCCCTACGCTATCCAACGCTTTCCCTACTGTTGCACTCTCTGGATTTGGAATAGTAATTTTTACCCTTACGCTATCCAACGCTTTCCCTACTGTTGCACTCGCTGGAGTGGGAATAGTAATTTTTATCCCTACGCTATCCAACGTTTTCCCTACTGTTGCACTCTCTGGAGTTAGAATAGTAATTTTTACCCCTAGGCTATCCAACGCTTTCCCTACTCTTGCACTCTCTGGAGTGGGAATAGTAATTTGTACCCCTATGCTATCCAATGCTTTCCCTACTGTTGCACTCTCTGGAGTGGGAATAGTAATTTTTACCCCTACGCTATCCAACGCTTTCCCTACTGTTGCACTCTCTAGAGTGGGAATAGTAATTTTTACCACTACGCTTTCCCTACTGTTGCACTCTCTGGAGTTGGAATAGTAATTTTGACCATTACGCTATCCAACGCTTTCCCTACTATTGCACTCTCTGTAGTTGGAATAGTAATTTTTACCCCTACGCTATCCAACGCTTTCTCTACTGTTGCACTTTTTGGAGTTGGAATAGTAATTATTACCCCTACCCTATCCAACGCTTTCCCTACTGTTGCACTCTATGGAGTTGGAATAGTAATTTTTACCCCTACACTATCTAATGGTGTCTCTACTGTTGCGCACTCTGGAGTGGGAATGGTAATTTTAAGTTCTATGCTATCCAACGTTTTTATTACTGTATTTTTTTACTTATGGATTTTGAATAGTATTTTCATTTATTTAGCTATTTAATATGTTTTGTATAATTTTAGATAATGTTGTATATAATTAATTTTAAAAATATTAAATGTATATTTAATTTTTTTAATTTATTAAACATAATTATTTACTTTTTATTTATGTTTTTGTTTTATGTTTGTAAATGTATTTGTAATTTATTATATTTTTTATTAATTTATAAATTATTAAAAATTACTATTACAACTTATTGTTAAGCAAGTATATATTATATATTTTCTGTATATGTTTAATTAATGTATTATTATTATATATGTATTAATTAGTAATTTTAAACATTAGATATTTTAACTGTTTATTTTATTTATTAGTGTTATTTACTTTATTTTACATTTATATTTTTACAGGAAAAAAACGATATTTTTAACATCTATATTTTTTTCGATATTTTTGTACTTACCATATTGTAGATAGGATGTCGATATTCTTGCCTTCGATATTTCAGCATCGATATTTCCGTAGGTCGATATTTTCTAGGTCGATATTTTTTCAGTGATCCCATTGGGGGCTTTAAGAGAGCAGGGAGATATTTTGGTGTGCCAGATTCTCTCAATTTCCTTTAGTGTTTCCTCAATTAAAATAGATAATCGTGGAACCACATATACCATTTGTTTTTTGTCAATTTTATTCTTCGGAGACTGCATTATTGTAGGTGTCAAAACTGTGTTTACATCAGTATAATATTCAAATACTTTGGATCTATTGGTAGCTGCTCTAGACCAATGGATTTGTTGATAAGATCTTTTTTTTGTATGATCTTAGATGAGGATTAATTTGACATTAGAGTGCCATTTATATAAATCCAATTCATTTCATTTGGACTTTGACAAAGATTGTTCGATTCCTTGTATATGCAATGTCAAAATGTTGTCAAAAATCTTGCTTTTGGTGTTAGTATGTGGAGACTGTACAATACTTCATAGTAGGACTTCTGTTGATAAGTAGGACGTATTAGCTACACACTATGCTGCTGAGGCTTTCAAGCCAGTATCATGGACATATTTCTGGATATTGTTGGAAATGTTATGCTTTTGCATAGTGTTGTAATATCTTCACTAAAATTAAGTAGCGCATAATTGAACGAATAGCTTTACCAAAGACAGTTTCAACGCCACGACCGCCCCGGCAACCACTGAGACCTCCGCCCCCACGACCACCATCCGCACCAACCGCCTGCTCTACTGGACCAACATCAACGACGATGACACCATCAAGGTCATGAACACCATCGACTCCGGATCTCCGTCAGATCCATGCCCACACCACATCTTCAACAAAGCCAGCACATCCATCGCACGCCATCTCCGGAAAGTCATCAACACCTCCTTTGAGACAGTAACCTTCCCGGAGAGCTGGAAGCACGTGAGCTCAACGCCTTACTCAAGAAACCCAAGGCGGACCCCAAGGACCTCAAGAACTTCCGGCCCATCTCCCTGCTCCCGCTCCCGGCAAAGGTCATCGAGAAGATCTTCAACAAACAACTGACCCGCTACCTCGAGGAGAATAACATCCTGGACCCTTCCCAGTCCGGGTTCCGCAGCAACCACAGCACCGAGACTGCCCTTATCGCTGCCACCTGTGACATCAAGTCCCTGCTGGACAACGGAGCAACAGCGGCCCTCATCCTCCTGGACCTGTCGGCCGCCTTCGACACGGTCTGTCACCACACACTACGAACACGCCTCCACAACGCTGGGATCCAAGAGAAGGCCCTGGACTGGACCCCCTCCTTCCTCTCCGGCAGAACACAGAGCGTCCGCCTTCCCCCCTTCTGCTCCGAAGCCACCGAGATCATCTGCGGCGTACCCCAGGGCTCATCCCTCAGCCCAACCCTGTTTAACATGTACATGGCACTGCTCGCCCATGTCGCCCGTCGGCACAACCTCAACATCCTCTCCTACGGCGATGACACCCAGCTGATACTCTCCCTCATCAAGGACCCCCACACCGCCAAAAGCAACCTTCACGAAGGAATGAAGGCCATTGCTGAATGGATGAGGAACAGACGACTGAAACTGAACTCGGACAAGACGGAAGTCCTCATCCTCGGATTAAACCCTTCGGCCTGGGACGACTCCTGGTGGCCGACCGCACTGGGAACCGCTTCAACACCCACCGACCACGCTCGCAACCTAGGGGTCATCCTCGACTCCACCCTCTCCATGACTAAACAGGTCAATGCCGTCTCCTCCTCCTGCTTCAACACCCTCCGCATGCTCCGTAGGATCTACAAGTGGATCCCCACTGAAACGAGAAGAACAGTCACCCAGGCCCTTGTCAGCAGCAGGTTGGACTATGGAAACGCCCTCTACGCAGGAGCCTCGGCCAAACTCCTGAGATGGCTCCAACGCATTCAGAACTCCTCAGCATGCCTGATCCTCGACATCCCTTGCCACAGCCACATCACACCCCACCTGAGAGACCTGCGCTGGCTCCCGGTCAACAAGAGGATAACCTTCAAGCTCCTCACCCACGCACATAAGGCACTCCACAACACCGGACCAATGTACCTCAACAGACGACTCAGCTTCTACACCCTCACTAGCCAGCTCTGCTCCGCCGACCTCGCCCTCGTTACAGTCCCCCGCTTCCAAAGAGCGACCCCAGGCGGCAGATCGTTCTCCCACCTCGCTGCCAAGACCTGGAACACCCTCCCCATCCACCTACGGCATACCCAAAACCTGCTGACCTTCAGAAAACTCCTCAAGACCTGGCTTTTCTAGCAGTAGCAGCATTCCCCACCCCAGCCCCTTGAGACCCTCACGGGTGAGTAGTGCGCTTTACAAATGATATGATTGATTGATTGATTGATTGTATTGCAAAGTAGCACCTGGCAAGGCTGCCCATAAGCATTTGTCGATCAGTGGAACCAAAATTAGTGCAATACAAAACGCTTCTTAGCTCTAGACATTAGGGGGTCGATTCCGATCCTGTTAAAAAAAAACGTCCGTACGATTCGTATCCGGAGCCCTCTCCGTTCGAATCGTAAACATGCCGTACGACCCGACGAGTACGATCCAGACCGGGGTATGAAGACACGGTTCGTACGGTCGAGGTCAGGTAAGGGCGATTCGTACGGAAAAGCACACCGTACGGTCCGTACACCCCATGATCGCAGAGATACGGTGCGTACTCCTGCGATCATGGGCTGTACACACCGTACCCCGTGAACATGGGGTACGGTGCGTACACCCCATGATTGCGGGGTACGGTGCGTACACCCCAAGATCGCAGGGGTAGCACCGTACCCCTGCGATCATGGGGTGTACGGACCATACCCGGGGAGGCGTTCCGTACCTGTTTCGAGGCGAACTCTGCTTCTCCGGATGTTTTCGGCTCCCGTAGAAAAAGCATTGTACGGTGGGTATCAGAAACGAATCGTACTTGCTGGGTCGGAAAAACCAGCCGCGAACTGTACGGATGTCGCGTACAGCGGGTTCCGAGGGAGATTCGTACGGGGATTAGATTCGTACGGTCTCTGTACGATTCGTACGGAGTCCAGCTCCTGGTACGAATCGTACTTCGTCATACGTACGGGGGACGTTGCAGGGTACAATTCGTATGGGAAAAACTCTACGTACAGCTATTCGGAGCAGTTTTTCCCGAATTGGAATCGACCCCTAGATGTGCACTTGAATGCCATTGTAAATTTATTTTTATAATAAGATTCTTATTTGTATCTGCTTATTGCATTTCCTGATTTTACACTAAAACAACAATCTCAAATTAAGTCTAATCGAATACCACATTAGTACTTTTTACAAGTGGCTATATCTTAGTTTGTCATTTGTAGAATAGTTTTTCTGATAACACATAAATGTTACATACAAACAAGGCATGATTTGTATTGGTAAAGGTATTGTGTGTGGATGTTTTGAATGCTAATGTTAACAGTATCTGTGAGATTGGCATATTATTTTCCGGCCTCTAAATTGACAGTCACGCTAACAGATAAGGGAACTGAAACTCTTCATTCTCAGAAAAGCTGAAGGACTACATACAATAATTAGAGATGCCAGGACGTCTGGTCTCGCCCAAACCAGGCTTGGGAAAAAATACAATGGCAAAAGTTACTTCTCTTCGATATTTTTCTATTACAGAAATACTGCTAGTGCTCGGAGCGATGCTATAAGAAGTTGCACAATAGTTAATCTCTTCCCTCTCCATAGGAAATATTTAGAAGAGTAGGTATAAAGAGTACTGAGGCTTGGGTGGGCTAGACACAAGGTCTAATTATTAGAGGGACATACTGAAGTACTGCTACCCTCCTGCAGACCGCGTGGCTTTTTCAGGTATGTGGGGATACTTGCTTGGCTTGGAATGTAAACAGTTAGGATTTTAATACCTATTCAGCCAAAACAATAACCATAAGTCTGATAGCATATATGTGGATGTAAAGTGGGGATTGAATTAATCTAATGGAAAGAGTAGGAATGTGTGATGTCAACTTTTGAGGTATTTCAGACACCTTGTTTTGTGTTACTACTGCTGAGATAGTGTTAATTACCATTGTTCTGATACATAAGATTTATGGAAAAATTGTGTACAATAAATACAATTTAATTGTAAATTACCAACAATTATATGTATCTACTGTTTCTAGGGGCCTGGGAGGGGATCCTCTGAGTTACTCTAACATGGGTGTCTGACTCATGACACTCCCTAATTATATGAGCATAACTCATCATGGTGAGGAGTGAGAGACCTTCTCTCGAAAGAGGGCATACTATATATTATTCCTGTTGGAGCTTAGGAGCTCTCACTGGGTTTTTTCATTTTTCAAGAAGTGGGTTCACAACAAGTGTGTCTATAAGTCATAGACTATGGAATGCATGTACATTAATTTCAAAGGTATCATTAGCTCTTTGTGGCCCATTTGAATTGTATTTTCATTGTAATATTGAATGCTATAACGATTAATACTTTGACTTCAAGATACTAAAATATTCATCATTCGAAATTACTGATAACAACTTTCTATTGTCACTTGATTTTAATGGAAAACAAGACTGCATGTACTGGGATAAGCATAAACATATTCTGTGAGTAAACATTGGCTCTCCATTCCTTACTTAGGCCCTTATTAGTTAATAACTCATATGTAAGACACTCAAAAGGAGATGGGAGGAATGCTTGCAAATATTTTAACCACTGGCAATCATTTAGGATAGCGCTCAAACCCATCCTTTTACGTCCACAGAACCACTCTAGACAAAGGCCCACCTTAGGCAAATCAGTACTGAGCCTTCTCTCCTGGGAACAGTCTATCCCTTATTATCAGGTGATCACCCCCCTCCACCCCTGAAGGGATCAGTAGCAAACACAGACCGGTTTATTATGATTCGACATTGAGCTGTATCTTGGATCCTGTGGCACAGCGAGCAAGGGACCACATCCGGACATACCTTTGCTGTTTAGATCATTACATTAAACACACAAAATAGGTGATGGGAGGAATGCTTGCAAAAGGTTTATTCTGATAGATACACCTGCCGCGTGGATTCCTCACCTTGTGAATATCCCCCTTGCGTCGACAACGTTGGGAATTTTTCTTCGTAGCACGCCGGCGTGGACGACGTCATAGGAGCACGGCATCGTGCGCGACTCCGTCTGACGTCACCGACTCCTTATTAGACCCACGTCGGCGTGATGACGTCAGTTCCCTTTTTTCCGCGTCGTCGACGCTAACGGTTTCTGGGATCTTCTGCGATACTTAGTATCTTCTTCTGTTTTGTGTTACTATTTCATCTGTTGAGTGTTTCTTCTTCGTCGAGAATGTCGTCGAGGAAGACAGGGTTCAAACAGTGTGGGTCATGCGCTCGCATGATGTCGATCACCGATCCGCTCGGTGATAGTTTATGGTGTCTTGGATCAGACCATGACGTTAAAAACTGTCGATCCTGCTTCAAAATGAACCCTAAAGCCTTACGTGAATGTGAAGCTAAACTTCTTCTAGCGAAGGTGAAAGGAAGAGAAGCTGGTAGATCATCAAGGTCGACGTCTAGACGCTCGAAGTCGAGACAGAAGTCGCGATCGAAGTCGAGGTCGTCTTCAAGGTCGAGGTCCAGAGCGAGGTCGAGGTCCAGAGAAAGGTCGAGATCCGGATCCAAGTCTGCTTCGGGTCATGCTTCTGGCTCTTCAAAAAAGAAGCACAAGAGGAGAAAACATAGCTCGAGACATCACTCTGGTAAAGTCTCTTCGGATTCAAAGAAAAAGTCTCGAAGGCATCATAAGGACTTCGTATCTCCTTCTCCTTTACATTCTCTTCGAGGTTCCCCGACTCCGGAACAAGAACCTGATCCGGAATCGCACCATTCTTCGGATCATGAGGTAGAAGAAGAAGTTCCTCAGACTCTGACTCCGGTAGAAGTTCCTGTAAATCTTGAAGGCCAGGATGAACTGATGCCGGAGCAACCTCCTTCGGAACAACCAATTGGTTCGTACCCTCCCTTTCCTGGTCCGGGACAAGACCCCTCGCATTTTCTTAATGCGATGTATGGAGTCTATACTAGAGCAATGTACCCCACTGGTGCACCGGCTGGTCCCGTGGGCCCATTGTCTTTCAACTTGGGCATTCCTCAAACTTACGCCCCGGCTCCCTTTATGCCGTTTATGCCGGCGCCTTTTACACTTTGGCTCGGTACGGCTCCGCCCAGGTCGTCGACTCCGCATACGGCTTCGCCGACTCCGGATCAACCTCGTGAATCGAATCGAGGTACCACGCCGATTCGTGAATCTCATCCTCCTGCTGCCCCGGCTCCTCGCTCGACGCCGGATCTGACTCCGTCGGAGTCGTTACCGGATCCATCACTTCGATTCGTATGGAATGGTCGAGGCGCAGAGCTCAGCGCCTTTTGGAAGAAAAGGAGTTTGAGGATCCTTAAGTGGAGGAAGGTGAACTTCTGGATCAAGGAGACTGTTTTGACGACCTTCATAGTGCCAGTGGCCTAGAACTTTCTCCGGAATGGGGTTTGCCATCAGTTTCTGATGCACCATCAAGGGACGTGACACCTTACCACATTGTGATTAGAAAGGCTGCAGATCTACTTAATCTGACCTTACCTACTGTTGAATACAAACCTAATATTCTTACAGAGGTTTTACATTCACCCTCATCCATTATAGAGCCTACACTTCCATTCACTGAGGCTATAACTGAACCAATAATGGAGGTCTGGAAGAAACCATTGACTGCTCCTGCGGTTTCCAGGTCTGTAGCGAGACGTTACAGAGTGGCACCTGGTGACCCCGAGTTCCTCTCTTCACATCCTTCTCCTGAGAGCTTGGTGGTACAGGCCGCTTGTTCCAACAGATCGGCAGGTTCATTTCCTCAAGTACCAGCAGACAAAGACTCAAAGAAATTGGACCAATCTGCTAAAAAGATTTTCTCATCAAGTAGCATGGCTCTAAAATCTACTAATGCTACTTGTCTACTAGGGAGATATGTACATGCTTTGATGGACTCTGTTAAGCAACTGTCATCTAAGCTTCCTGAGGATGATAGGAAAAACTTTAATGAAGTAGTCTCCGACACTCAAGCTGCAGCCCGCTTAGTCATTCAGAGTGGCATGGACACGGCAGACTCTGTTGCCAGAATTATGGGTTCTACTGTTGCCACCAGAAGGGCTGCATGGCTAAAATCTTCTGATGTTTCAGTAGACGTTCAATCCACTTTAATGGACTTGCCTTTTGATGGTACAGGCCTCTTTGGGAAGAAGGCGGATGTGGCTTTGGAGAGATTCAAAGATAGCCGGGCTACAGCAAGATCTTTGGGTCTTCAGGCTAGAGGTTCTGCCACTAGGAAGTTAAGAGGATTTGGTAGATCCACTTTTCGTTCCTATAAGCAAAGCCAGCAACAACAACAACAACAGCAGAACCCTTTGTATAAATCTTACAGAGGCAGACAAAGGGGATGTGCTCGTGGACGCCAAGCCTCCTCCTCCTCTACTTCCTCCAATAATACCCACCCCCCACCTACAACAGCAAAGCAGCCCTAGATCCACCATTCTGGATCATGCGGGTCCGGTAGGGGGTCGGCTTACTCATTTTCTACGGGATTGGGAATCGGTTACATCAGATCTTTGGGTTCTAAATCTCGTAGAAAATGGGTATGCACTTCCCTTCCAGGAGTTCCCTCCCAATTACCCTCCTTGCCAAGGTTATTGTTCGGAGGACCATCTTCTTCTCCTGCAGAAAGAAGTCCTGGCACTGTTCAGAAAGGGTGCGATAGAGGTGGTTCCAGAGCAGGAGAGGGGTCAGGGGTGCTACTCCCGGTATTTCCTGATACCCAAGAAGGATGGCAGGCTTCGGCCAATCCTGGACCTCAGGGATTTGCACCTCTATCTCAAACAGGAGAAGTTCAAAATGCTCACACTTGCACAGGTTCTTCAAGCGCTGATGGAAGAAGACTGGATGGTGTCGATCGACTTGCAGGATGCGTATTTTCACATCTCCATTCTGAAGTCGCACAGAAAGTATCTCCGTTTTACGGTGGGATCGCAACACTACCAGTTTGCGGTCCTTCCTTTTGGGCTTACTACTGCGCCTCGAGTTTTCACCAAGGTCATGGCAGTGGTGGCTGCGCATCTCTGAAGGGATTCCTGTGTTCCCCTATCTGGACGACTGGCTGATCAAAGCGGAGTCGCCGGAGAATGTGCTTCATCATCTGCAGGAGACAACTCAGTTGTTGCACAGGTTGGGTTTTTCGATAAATGTACCCAAGTCTCACCTGGTGCCCTCCCAGCGCAACCTGTTCTTAGGTGCGGTACTGGACACTACTGTATGTCGTGCATTCCCTCCACCTCAAAGGATTCACGACATTCAGGAAATGATTCCTTTATTTCACGATGGAGCGGTTGTTCCAGTCCTGAAGGTCCTTCGTCTGCTCGGTCTGATGGCTTCTTGTATTCTGTTGGTCAATCATGCACGCTGGCACATGAGGGCACTCCAGTGGTGCCTCCGCAGGCAGTGGTATCAACACAACGGAGATCTCAGGGAGTCAGTGAGGATCTCCAGAGAAGCTGCAGCGGATCTGTCTTGGTGGAGCGTGGAAGGCAATCTGTCGCAAGAAAAGCCTTTTCAACTTCCTCCAGCGGTGGCCACGGTAATAACGGATGCATCCACTCTCGGGTGGGGTGCTCATCTGGGGGATCTGGAAGTCAAAGGTCTTTGGTCTCCAGAGGAAAGGTTGCTTCACATCAACCTTTTGGAATTGCGGGCGATACGTTTGGCGCTCAAGGCCTTCCTCCCTTCCCTTCGCGGTCAGTCGGTTCAGGTCCTGACGGACAACACGACCGCGATGTGGTACATCAACAAACAGGGAGGGGTAGGGTCGCAGTGTCTTTGCAGAGAGGCTCTGCGTCTCTGGTCCTGGGTTCAGGACCACCAGATTTGTCTGATGGCAAATCATCTGGCCGGAGTTCTGAACGTTCGTGCAGACAGTCTCAGTCGGCAGTTCTCTGCCGACCACGAGTGGAGGCTTCACCCGGAGGTGGTTCACGACGTCTTTCAGATTTGGGGGACTCCTCAGGTGGACCTGTTTGCCACTCACGAGAATGCTCACTGCACGTCATTCTGCAGTCTCCAGTATCCGATGCAAGGAGCTTTGGGGGACGCGTTTCAGTTGAGTTGGGACTCGCAACTCCTTTACGCATTTCCTCCCATACCCTTGATTCCTCTGGTTCTGAGGAAGATTCGCCATGACCGGGCCCAAGTCATATTGATCGCCCCCGATTGGCCAAGAAGGGTGTGGTACACAGACCTTCTCCACCTCTCCTCTCACCCGCCGCTCCGTCTCCCTCACAGGGCAGACCTCCTCTCTCAGATGGAGGGGCAGGTTCTACACCCCCACCTCCAGACATTACACCTTCATGCCTGGAGATTGAACGGGGCAACTTGAATTCTTTTTCTCTCCCTCACGATGTGGTGGATGTCATTCTTTCTGCCAGGCGTGACTCCACTAAGTCCATTTATTCATATAGGTGGTCTAAATTTGTCTCTTGGTGTAGGGAAAGGGATGTTGACCCCTTGAAGGCTCATTTGTCTAACATTTTACAGTTTGCTCTTTCTCTGGCGCAGCAAGGATTTGCTGTTGCCACGGTCAAGGGATATCTTTCGGCTTTGTCGGCATTTCTCTGTTTGCCGGATCAGCCTTCTCTTTTTAAGTCTCCTGTGGTTTTATGTTTTTTGAAGGGTCTCACTAATAGATTCCCTCCTACTCCTTTTGTTGTTTCTCATTGGGATTTGAATCTTGTGCCGACCTATTTGATGGGTTCTCCCTTCAAACCCTTGCACAAGTGTCCCATGAGACTTCTATCTTTTAAAACGGTCTTCTTGGTTGCAATTACCTCGGCAAGGAGGGTAAGTGAGCTTCAGGCTCTTAGTTCCATGCCCCCATTCTTGACCATTCATGCTGAAAGAATGGTTCTTAGGACCAGGGCTGCTTTTCTGCCTAAGGTGGTTACTCCCTTCCATCTAGGACAATCCATTACCCTTCGTACTTTTTATCCTCCCCCTCACCCTTCCAAGGAGGAGGAGCGGCTTCATCGCTTGGACCCAAAGAGAGCAGTCAGTTTCTATCTCTATAGGACTAAAGACTATCGTGTTGATGATCAGCTCTTCGTGGGTTTTGCTGGCTGTAAGAAGGGCAGAGCGGTGCACAAGCGCACACTTTCCAGGTGGATAATCCTGTGCATCAAGATTTGCTACTCCCTGGCGGGTAAGGACCCTCCTGAGGGTATTAGAGCACATTCGACTAGAGCAAAGTTTGCAACATCTGCTTTGTCTAGAGGTGTTCCTATTGAGGACATTTGCAGAGCCGCGACTTGGGCCTCCCTCCACACTTTCGCGAAGCACTACTGCTTGGATACTGAGGTGAGGATGGACGGCCACTTCCAGCGCTCTGTTCTCCAAGATTTCCTGGTATAGCAGAGTGGACACCCTCCTCCGGGAGTGGGGATTGCTGTGGGACTCTATTCACAAGGTGAGGAATCCACACGGCAGATGTATCTATCAGAAGAACAAGTTACTTACCTTCGGTACCGCTTTTTCTGGTAGATACAGTATCTGCCTGTGGATTCCTCACATGCCCACCCGCCTCCCCGTTGTCCACTCTGCTATACCTGGTTTTATGTGTTTATATTTTCTGATTTTGATTCTTTTGCTATGCACTTTGTGTGCGGTTTTGATTTGTATGTACTGTGTACACTGTATATATGTATATTTACTATCGTTGGTCCGTCCGGGTGCCTCGAAGGCACGGAAAAAAGGGCGGAACTGACGTCATCACGCCGACGTGGGTCTAATAAGGAGTCGGTGACGTCAGACTGAGTCGCGCGCGATGCCATGCTCCTATGACATCGTCCACGCCGGCGTGCTACGAAGAAAAATTCCGAACGTTGCTGACGCAAGGGGGATATTAACAAGGTGAGGAATCCACAGACAGATACTGTATCTACCAGAAAAAGCGTTACCGAAGGTAAGTAACTTGTTCACCACTGACAGTTGCTCAGGGTAACTTTACAACCCATTGTTTTTCACCCACTGTGCCACTAGGAAAGACTTATAATTTGCGCTGGTAGCATTACTATTGTAGCAGGGGCAACACTGATTTGCATATGCTGGTTCCTGTTTAAAGTGACATAGTTGAAAAAAGAACAATGGATCTCCTGTCGTTGTTTCTTTAATTTGAAAAGCAACTTCCTCCAAGCCTCTAAGCGAAAAATGGCAAATAGAATTCCATTCTAACTGAATGATGTGATTCCTTCTCAAGAAGGTAGCTATTGGCCTTTCCGTCCACATGGAGGTAGTGAGTGTGTATGTTAGCTTGGTACTGTGAATGAATGTTGTTTAGAATTTTTGTTGTCTTCTTTTATCCAAATTGTGTATCATACTATTTTTGCTTCTTTTAGCAGGTTACATACTTTGTGTGTAGCCGGAAACTAATTTTAATAGGACAATATGCCACTTTGGTACAAGTCACGCATATACTTCGCTTGTTGATGATTAACTTTTGAAATTAGTATCTTAAGTAGTACAGATACGTGCAATACAGGTAGAGTTAAGTAAAAAAATGAAAGAAAGTGGCACCAAGTTAACCCTTGTGTAAGTGGCACAAAGCTCATTCTTTTATGAGTGCACACATGAAAATATATATTTTATACCTGAATTAATTGTTACTCTTTACTTTCTGTATTCGTTGCGGAAGTATTGCAGTCTAAAGAGGTCTACTACACAGTGTTGTCTACTTTCAACACTTAATTTTTCCCAAAACGTTGGTAGCGTGGGTAAGAAGAAATCCAGTCATGGAGGGGGGTAGATGGCCAAAGTGTGTTTAAGATTGAATTCACTATGCCTGTACGCTACGTTAACTTTATTTGGGACCCACAGTTGACATAGCTGAGTTTAATGGCCCTGGCTAGATGAAGTCTAGTTTTAACTGACTAAAGTCAGTATTAATCCCATATATGTTGGGGACAAAGCGGTGCCCAGGCAGTTTCTGCTGAAGAAAGAATGAGAGCGCTTAGATGTTTAATTGCAAAAATAACAAAGAAATATTAAGTATTATTTGTCTTGAGGTCTCAGTGAGTAGTAGTAAAAGAGTCGACATATGTGCTGTACGTATACTCCTCAATTTCACAACAAAGGAGAATGCAGAGTGGGGAATCATTTATATGCATCCCACACCGGGGTGCGCTTCTGGCACTGCAAACCTCACTGCGTGATAGGCAGAGCGGTGTGGACCACTAAAATTCCTCTGAGATGATTCAAGCAAACGCAGGAAATACCAGTTGTAAAGGGTTTACAGAGTTGCACAGTGGCAGCACGACGTTATAGGCTTGGGACCCAGCTGATTGTCTAATACCATTAAGTCCTTTGAACCATATGAAAGGAAATTAGGCGTTTCATAACAAATATCTGTTGTTAAGGCCAACCTAAACATTCTGCCTGCTGTTAAGAGGCAGTCTCACATCATGCCAGTACAGTTTTGTGTCTTTTTAAAACACCTTCCATGCTCATGACGAGCTCAGCTCATCATGAGCCACAGTTCCCTTGTGCTCATGATGAGCTGAGTTCGTCGTAACGGTCAGAACGCTCACACGCGTGGCTAATTCCCCTGCTGTGCTGAGCGTTCTGAGGAAACGGTTGTGGCCGTGACGAGCTCAGCTCGTCATGAGCACACAAGCACCGTGGCTCATGACGAGCTGAGCTCGTCACGAGCACCGGGGCGCTGTGCGCGCGTCCCCGCCCCCAGCACAGCGGGGAAATTACCCCCCCTCCCGCAGCCAAGGAGTTAACAAAATAAAAGCCAAGTCGGTTTCAAAGTTGAACAGTCCTCGCTGGTCTTGTTAGGCTAAGTACCTGGAATTACTCAGAGAATATTGCAAGGGATGTGTGATTAAGAACAAAATTACAGAGATTATGCCATCCTCTTCCCTACAGAGCTGGTGGTGAATTTTTCCAGTTCAAGTTTCTTCGTAAGATTCTTTAATAAAAATATAAAATGTTTAAAATTGCCAGTATTCAGATGGCGCAGGTTGTGACATGTGCCATGGAGACAGGAACATTTCGCATATCATATTATGGGCACCAGTATCACAGAATTCTCTATGAAAGTATATAATTGATAGATGTATGAAGCAGCTAACTTGTTATATTTGGAACAGTGAGAGCTTAAATTATAATCCTGGCTTCTGATCTTGAACCGAAATAATGCAATTTCAGTTAAGTCACTTTCTGATGGAAATTTCTAATTGCATGTTCCTCATTTGAATCATTCTAGGCATCAGGTTGGATCAGAAAACATTTTGGCATTACCTATGGTGTGCTGGCAGGTAGCACCATCAGACTCCGTCGTAATTCCAAGGCAGCTCTAGGAGTGATGACATGTAGCCACATACAATCACCATCCCTGCACACTGACTTCAGTTCCTCCTTCTCTGTGCTCTTCAGCGTGAATCCAGATATCTGCCCCCCCCCCCCCCCTCCTTAGACGTTTTCCCTTAGGACACAGATGTTGGTCACATCACATTTTGGCTCCAAACGATGCTCAAAGGCCTGCAACAAAAGCTCTATGTTGCTGAGCTTTAGAAGTGAGGCTTGGTCTGTTATAGGTCTCGAGCCGGTTCCCAGTTGTTGTTCGTCCAAGAAGTAAAAGCTAAGTCTTGAGGCAAGCATGTAAAGGATATGGAGGGCTTGACCCCCTTCCCACAGCTGCCATTCCTGGGAGAAGTCGTGCAGATGGCATTCAAGAGCTCTGAGGAGCTGATGTGCCCTGAATTTCCACTGCCGTTGTCAACTCTGCAGAAGATTGAGGCCTTTAGGGAGTCAATCAATCAATCAATCAATCAAACAATTTCTATAGTGCACTACTCACCCGGTGTGGTCTCAAGGCGCTGGGGGTGGGGGGAGGGGTCCGTTACTGCTCGAAGAGCCAGGTTTTGAGTTGCTTCCTGAAGGAGAGATGGTCCTGGGTCAGCCGAAGGAGAGATGGTCCTGGGTCAGCCGTAGGTGGATGGGGAGGGAGTTCCATGTCTTGGCCGCTAGGAAGGAGAAGGATCTTCCTCCGGCGGTGGTTCTGCGAATTCGTGGTACGGTGGCGAGTGCGAGGCTGGTCGATTGTAGCTGGCGGATGGGCGTGTAGAACGTGAGGCGGTTGTTGAGGTACTTGGGGCCCAGGTCGTGGAGAGCCTTGTGTGCGTGGGTGAGGAGTCTGAACGTGATCCTTTTGCTGAAGGGGAGCCAGTGCAGGTCTCTCAGGTGGGCGGAGATGTGGTTGTGGCGGGGGATGTTCAGGACGAGTCGTGTGGAGGCGTTCTGTATGCGCTGGAGTCTTTTCTGTAGTTTGGCAGTGGTTTCCCCGTAGAGGGTGTTCCCGTAGTCCAATCGGCTGGTGACGAGTGCCTGGGTGACCGTCTTCCTGGTTTCGGTGGGGATCCATCGGAAGATCTTTCGGAGCATGCGCAGGGTGTTGAAACAGGATGATGAGACGGCGTTGACTTGTCTGGCCATCGAGAGGGAGGAGTCCAGGATGAAGCCCAGGTTTCGTGCGTGGTCCGTTGGTTTGGGGGTGGTGCCCAGTGCAGGGGGCCACCAGGAGTCGTCCCAGGCGGAAGGGGATGATCCGTCTTGTCTGAGTTCAGCTTCAGGCGGCTGTTCTTCATCCATTCGGCGACGTCCCTCAATCCCTCGTGTAGGCTGGCTCTGGCGGTGGCAGGGTCGTTGGTGAGGGAGAGGATCAGCTGGGTGTCGTCAGCGTAGGAGATGATGTTGAGGTTGTGTTGGCGTGCGATGGCTGCGAGGGGGCTCATGTAGACGTTGAAGAGGGTGGGGCTGAGCGACGATCCTTGTGGTACGCCGCAGATGACTTTGGTGGCCGCGGATCTGAACGGGGGGAGGAGGACTCTCTGGGTTCTTCCGGCGAGGAACAAGATGATCCATTCCAGTGCCTTCTCTTGGATTCCGATGTTGCTGAGGCGCTGTATTAGGGTGCGGTGGCAGACTGTGTCGACCGCTGCAGAGAGGTCCAGGAGGATGAGGGCAGCTGTTTCCCCGTTGTCAAGCAGGGATCTGATGTCGTCGGTGGCTGCGATGAGGGCGGTCTTGGTGCTGTGGTTGGCTCGGAAACCGGACTGTGAGGGGTCGAGGGATCCGTTCGTCTCGAGGAAGGTGGCGAGCTGTTTGTTGACGGTCTTCTCGATGACTTTGACCGGAAAAGGGAGGAGCGAGATGGGGCGGAAGTTCTTGAAGTCGGTGGGGTCCGCTGTCGGTTTCTTCAGGAGGGCGCTGAGCTCGGCATGCTTCCAACTCTCCAGGAAGGTGGCGGTGTTGAAGGAGATGTTGATGATGTCACGGAGTTGGGGTGCGATGATGGAGTCGGCCTTGTTGAAGATGTGGTGGGGCAGGGATCCGGAGTGGATGGTGTTCATCGTGCGGGTGGTGTCTTCGGTGCTGACCGGGGTCCAGTTGCGTAGGGTGGTGGTGGGGGGCGTTGTTTCGGTGGTTGGGTGCGTGGTCAGTGCGCCGAAGCTGTTGTGTATGTCGGCGATCTTGCGGTGGAAGAAGGAGGCAAGTGAGTCGCAGAGGTCTTGCGAGGGTGTGATGTTGTTTCCGGCGCTGGGGTTGGAGAGCTCTTTGACGATGCTGAAGAGTTCCTTGCTGTTGTGGGTGTTGATGTCCAGTCGTTCTTTGAATGTTGTCCTTTTGGTGGTGCGGATCAGCTGGTGGTGTGTGCGGGTGGCGTTCTTGAGGGCAGTCATGTTTTCTGTAGTCTAGTCGTGTCGCGTTTTTCGAGGGTGCGGCAGTGTTTCTTGGATGTTTTGAGTTCATTGGTGAACCACGTAGCTTTCTTGCTGCCGGGTCTGCTGGGAGGGTTCTTCAGTGGTGCGAGGTCGTCGGTGCAGTTGGTGAGCCACTGTGTGAGGTTGTGGGCAGCTTCGTTGGGGTCTGTTGCGCTGGCGGGAGGGTTCTGGCTGAGGGAGGTGGTGAGCTGGTCAGCGGTGATCTTGCTCCAGCTTCTGCGTGGAACCTGTTGCGGGTGGTGGTGGGTCGTGGTTCTCCTGAAGCTGAAGTGGACGCAGCTGTGATCGGTCCAGTGAAGTCCGGTGGAGTGGCTGAAGGAGATGTGCTTGCTGGAGGAGAAGACGGGGTCAAGTGTGTGGCCGGCGTAGTGGGTGGGGGTGTTCACCAGTTGCTTGAGTCCGAGGTTGGCGAGGTTCTCCAGCAGGGTGGTGGTGTTGCTGTTGTTGTTGTTCTCCAGGTGGAAGTTGAGGTCTCCTAGGAGGATGTAGTCCGAGGAGGTGAGGGTGTGCGGGCTGATGAAGTCTGCAATGTCTTCGCTGAATTGTGTGCGTGGTCCCGGGGGTATGTAGATGAGGGTGCCTCGGAGGGTGGTCTTGGGGACGGAGTGTATCTGGAAGTGAAGGTGTTTGGCTGCGGTGAAGGTGTCGTTGGAGTTGCTCGTGATGCAGATGGTGTTCCTGTGGACGTAGCGATGCCTCCTCCGGTCTGGTTGGCGCGATCCCTCCGGGTGATCTTGTATCCGTCCGGGATGGCTATGGCGATGTCGGGCGCTGAGGAGGCGTTCATCCAGGTTTCTGCGAGGAAGGCTACGTCTGGTGATGTTGTGTCGAGCAGGTTCCAGAGTTCGACAGCGTGTCTGTGGACGGAGCGGGTGTTGAGCAGGATGCACTTGAGGTGGTTGTTGCTGGTGGCTGTCCTTTTGGGTGCGGTGCAGGTCCGGAGACCGGTGAACTTGCAGGCTTGGCAGCTGAAGGGTCCGTGGGTGCGTTTCGGGGTGGCTCTGTATCAGGCGGAAGTTCGGTCGGGTTTGAGTGAGATGAGGGTGGCAGCATCGTAGGTCCGTCGTGTGGGCTGGCATCGTCGGGGGCGAGGGGGCCTGGCGCTGGGCACGTTCCAGGCGCGGACGGGCATAGACAGGCTTGCCTTTGGCGCACAATCGGCGCACCTGCTGTGCTCTCGTGCGGCGACCTCCATAAATGGAGAAGTGAGAGGGAGGAGCAGCTGGGAGGCGGGAGCGGGGTGTCCAATGGGCGGGATACAAAAGAGAAAAGTGGGCGGGCCGCAGGGGAGCAGCGGCGGGGAGGGGGAGAAGCGGCGGGAAAGGTACACGGGGACAGCGAAAATACAGGGGCACAGCAAGGACAATGAACAGCAGACTGGCAAAATACATGGGCACAGACTAAGGCACAACAAGATATAAAATACAGGGGCACAGGCTAAGGCGCAGGCTAAAGAGACTGGCAACAGCACTCCAGGCACACGGCTGTAGTGAAGCAGCAGCGGAGGGGTCAGGGGTCCTGGCACTCACGGGGGGAGCCGTGCGGTGTGTGGAGCGACCGGCCCTGCAAGCAGGGACAAAGGTCACCTAAAGCTATTTTTGGAACTGGGTACCTAGTCTATGTCTTGTGGCCCTCTAAACCCATTGAGTCCTCCATTTGGATTTCCACCAGCATACCCTTCCCTGGAACCAGTTGAGACAATTCTGTTTCACTGTGGCTTTTACCAGGTGCCACACCAACCTCTACACCGTAGCTGCAGACCCTGCTTGTAATACCGAGCTGGGCACTGGCCTCGGTCCCAGAGACATTGGCTCTGGATTTCACCCTAAATTAGATGTCCGATGCAGAACAGACTTCAGTCAGATCCCAGCTAATTCACTCTATGAAATAAATAATGTGCACTGTGTAACTTTAGGAAATGTTCCTACTGTTCGCTTGCCTCAACTCCAGAACATTCGGAGATTGGAAGCCATTTTCAGTTCTAACTCCAGTTCAATTTAGAGGCTGTATTAAGTTACGCACAATGAAGAAGATGATGATGATGATGAGGTGGAAGGCAGTTTACTTTTCTCCCATTATTCTGATGGTGGCCTCAACTTCGACCTTCAGAATGCTAGTAGTTTTGACACTTTTACAAATCGTAATGGTTTTGGCATTGGTCGCCCCTAGTGAGGAGAGTGCGTCCTTGGAGGTGGTTGTTTGCTGAGTAACAGGTTAGTGAATTTACAATTGCCTACAGTGGAAACCAAGGCGCACTTATTGATCGAAACATCCAGCTTGGGCTGTTAATTTCGGAGCCTTACTGCCTTTTAACGAGTCCCTGAATGAGGATCTTGTGACTATCCATTCCAAACCGTGTTAGCACCTCCTGTGATCCACCCAATTGTTCAGTACCACAAGGCTGCTCTTGGGGGACCAATTCTCCTTAACTCAGCATCTGTCTTTGGAGAGTCTCATTGTTGAGGCTACAGTGAGCATAGTAAATCCTAATGCTTTCACTGCTGCTCACCCTATTAGTGAATGCAAGACGATTGATCCTCTAAGAAAAACAGTTTTTTCTTCTGCCAGTCTGGCCTTTCATTCATTGAATGCGGTTTACCTCTTGAGCGACTATACACACGCACTTGGCAACATGGCAGTGAGCTCTTCCTCAGACTCCCAGCGGCCTTTTTGCCTTCATTTGCCAAAACCTTGCATGCCACCTAACATGCTGCCAAATATATCCGTAGGGCCAGCCTGGACAATAAGGAGCATGGTGATCATGCCTTGAGCCCGGGTGTTACTGTTAGTAGACATGCTTGTTGGGTTCTTTGGAGACGTCCAGGTATCACTTATCACCCTTTTTGGAGCAAAGGCAGATTTGTCACCGAAGCACAATGCATAGCTGGGCTATGGTCGGCTCCCTGGGATTCCTCTAATTTGCCAATTACACCGGCAGTACTAGGAATTCCGTGGACACGCAAACAATCCTGTATACTGAAAGGGTAGCCTAGCCAGCCTTTTTGTCACTTCTGAGGGTGAGTTGGTAGCAGGGGCTGAGACCCACCAGCAGATGCAGCAGTCCTCTTCCTCTGGCTCAGCAGTGGCAACCACCGCCAAGCTGCTTTACTTTCCCCTCCAGTGGTCATATAGGACTGACATGGGGTAGAATGCCATTTTGCCTGCCTTGTTGGCGTGCATTTGCTTAGGACCAGTGAGTCAATCACATTGTTCAATTTGGTTACGCCCTTCCCTTTTTATGCGTCCCATCATATGTTCCACCAGTTTATGGTCTGACATTGGCAGATTGTTCTGCCATGCTAGCCAGAGAAGTTCAAATGCTGCTTACCAAGTGAGAGCAACAGTAGGGAAAATGTTGGGTAGCAAAGGGGGAAAAAATACTATTCTCACTCCAGTGAGTGCAACAGTAGGGAAAGTGTTGGATAGCGTAGGAGTAAAAATGACTATTTCCACTCCAGTAAGAGCAACAGTCGGGAAAGTGTTGGATAGCGGATGGCTAAAAATTACTATTCCCACTACACTGAGTGCAACAGTAGGATAAGTGTTGGACGGCGGAGAGGTAAAAATTACTATTTCCCACTCCAGAGAGTGCAACAGAAGGGAAAGTGCTGGATAGCGGAGGGGTCAAAATGACTATTCCCCATCCAGTGAATGCAACAGTGGGGAAAGTGTTGGATAGCGGAGGGGTAAAATTTACTATTCCCACTCGAGTGAGAGCAACAGTAGGGAAAATGTTGGATCTCACTTCACTGAATGCAACAGTAGGATAAGTGGTGGATAGCAGAGGGGTAAAACAGGTTATTCCCACTGCAATGGGTGCAACAGTAGGGAAAGTGGTGGATTGCGGAGGGGTAAAAATTACTATTCCCACTCCAGAGAGTGCACCAGAAGGGAAAGTGCTGGATAGCAGAGGGATGAAAATTACTATTCCCACTCCAGTGAATGCAACAGTAGGGAAAGTGTTGGATACCGAGAAAAATATATATATATATTAAAAATAAAATAAACAATAAACAATATTTAAAAAAATATATATTAAACATATAAAAACACATAATAATATTAATTACGCAAAATAGAAATCTACAAATATATAAAAAATAACAAATACATTTACAAAAAAAAATGGCAAACTAGAAAATATTTACAGACAAAAAAAGTATTAAAGCATAAATGTATTCATTTTATTTTCTACCCTATAACACCACACCGATAACACTTCAGCAACCACTGAGCCTTGCCTAGGCCTGGTCGCCCTCACGCTCCTCCTGCTACCTGTTCCTAGCTACGCTGCAGGTGACCCAGCCGCCGCTGAGCCGCCCGCCCGCACCCGACTTTCCCGCCACTGCCTCCCTGCGGCCCCGCCCCCCCGCCAGCCGATTGGACCTCCCGCCACCCAGCGGACCCTCCCTCCCGGCTCCCTTCTTATGACGCCCCCTCGCACGCGCAGCGTTCACGCACAGCGGGCGCGCCGATTGTGCGCCAAAGGCAAGCCGTCTGCGCCCGTCCGTGCCTGGACCGCGCCCAGAGCCAGAACCCCTGGCGCCCGCAGATGCCAGCCCACCCGCCGGACTTACGACGCCGCCACACTCATCGCACTCAACACAGGCCGGATCCCCAAATGCTACCGAGCCCCCCCTCGACGCACCCACGGACCATTCTGCTGCCAATCCTGCAACTTCTCCTGCATCTGGACCTGCACCGCACCCGCCAAGCCAAGCACCAGCAGCAACCACCTGAAGTGGATCCTGCTCAACACCCGCTCCTTCCACAGACACGCCGTGGAACTCTGGAACCTGCTCGACACCACATCTCCAGACGTCGCCTTCCTCACGGAAACATGGATGAACGCCTCCTCAGCGCCCGACATCGCCATCGCCATCCCGGACGGATACAAGATCACCCGGAGGGACCGCGTCAACCAGACAGGAGGAGGCATCGCCATCGTCCAAAAGAACACCGTCCGCATCACGACCAACTCCGACGACACCCTCACAGCCGCCGAACATCTCCACTTCCAGATACACACCGACCCCAAGACCACACTCAGAGGCACCCTCATATACAGACCCCCAGGACCCCCCACACAATTCAGCGAAGACATCGCAGACTTCATCAGCCCGCACGCCCTCTCCTCCGCTGACTACATCCTCCTAGGGGACCTCAACTTCCACCTGGAGAACAACAAGGACAGCAACACCACCACCCTGCTGGACAACCTCGCCAACCTCGGACTCAAGCAACTGGTGAACACCCCCACCCACTACGCCGGACACACGCTTGACCCCGTCTTCTCCTCCAGCAAGGACGTCTCCTTCAGCCACTCCACCGGACTCCACTGGACAGACCACAGCTGCGTCCACTTCAGCATCAGAAGGACCACGACCCACCAACACCCGCAACTGGTTCCCCGCAGGAGCTGGAACAAGATCACCTCTGACCAACTCTCCACATCCCTGAACCTGAACCCTCCCGCCAGCTCAACGGACCCCAACCAGGCAGCCAACGACCTCACACAGTGGATCACCAACTGCGCTGACGACCTCGCACCCCTGAAAAACCATCCCAGCAGACCGGGCAGCAAGAAGGCTTCCTGGTTCAACAACGATCTCATGAACTTCAAGAAGAACTGCCACACCCTCGAGAAAGCCTGGCGCAAAGACCCGACTACAGACAACATGACTGCCCTCAAGCATGCTACCCGCAAGCACCACCAGCTGATCCACGACACCAAGAAGACAGCATTCAAGGAACGACTAGACAACAACGCACACAACAGCAAAGAACTCTTCAACATCGTCAAAGAACTCTCGAACCCCAGCGCCGGAACCAACGACATCACCCCCTCGCAAGAACTCTGCGACTTACTTGCCTCGTTCTTCCACAGCAAGATCGCCGACATACACAACAGCTTCGGCACACAGCCCATGCACCCGACCACTGAACCAACGCCCACCACCCTCCGCGCCTGGACCCTGGTCAGCACCGAAGAAACCATCCACACAATGAACACCATACACTCCGGATCACCAACCGACCCATGCCCCCACCACGTCTTCAACAAGGCCGCCTCCGTCATCGCACCCCAACTCCGAGACGTCATCAACTGTGTAAAGATGAGTCCAAATAAATTAATAAGATTGTAATCTTTATTGTTGAGTTGATAGAGGAACCTCCAGCTCATCCACTGCTTGCTTCACAGCTTAGTTTGCTCTATTCCAAAGATAACATTCTAAGCTGCTAAGCAACATATTTACATTCCATATGAGTCATCTCTACACATCTCCCCCCTTACATATCCCACAATTAAAATTTGAAAGAAACTAATATACAGGAAAACATGCAGAGAAAATCACTTTAAACACAAGGAGAAAAACACTTAATTACATTTCCTAAACTCCAAGTAGACCCATCACACAAAATCACACATCTTTATTTCTCTCACTTGAATCGGTTTAGAAAATTTGCTATCACCTTTGACAACAAACCCCCCACGTTTTACGACTACCCAATCACCTGCTTTAATGTTAGGAAACTTGACCCCTTTGAAATGATCATAGTGTTTGGCAGCAAAAATCACATCACGATTCACCCATATACACTCCCTGTCTTTCAACCACCCTGGTATTTCCTTCAAACCTGGTTCCCTCCCTTTAAGAGAAATAAAAGGTGATACCCCAGTCATGGAGTGCGGTGTTATTCTATTAGACCACATTAGCTTTTTCAACTCTTCAGACCAGGACAAACCATTGCACAAAGAAAGTTGAATATTGTCCAGGATTAAACGATTAATTCTCTCAACTAAGCCATTGGCTTGTGGCCTGAATTAAGCAACTCTTTCATGCTTAATACCCTTTCCACAAAGGAACTCCTCCATTTTTCTAGAAATTAACTGAGTACCATTATCTGACACCAAGACTTTTGGAATCCCTTCATTCCAAAAAACTTTCTCAAGAAACTTAATTACTTTTTCAGTTGTAATACTCTCAGATGTTTCAACTACAAACCATTTGGAGTGATAATCCACCAACACCATTAAGAATTTGCAATTTGTCCCCAACTTGGAAATAGGACCAACAAAATCTATCGCCAACCTTTCCCAAGGACGCTCAGGAAACTTCACAGAAGCAAGAGGAGGTTTACGTAAAACTTTGGTCTTGTCACTAGCAGCACAAGCATAACAGTCTTTGACGACAGCTTCAACCTCATTATCTAAACCAGGCCGCCATAATGACTGACGTACACGTCGTTTAGTTATATTTCTTCCCAAATGACCTTCGTGTGCCATAATGACAATCTTAGATCTAAGACTCTCCGGTGGTATTAACTTCTCTCCTCCACAATTTTTCTTCTCTTACACTTAACTCTTCCGCAACATTGATGAAACCTTTAAACCGCATATCATTGCTTAATTGCGTATCCCAACCATTAGAAATATAAAGCATAACTTTTTTCAACACCTCCTCTTCCAACATTGCAGCGTTCCATTGCTCCAACCCAAAGGCTTGTTCTTCAGTATACCTTACTTCTTCAACATCAACTTCAGACTCCACTTCACTCACTAAAACAGGTATTCTTGACAAACAATCCGCTATTATATTCTTCAATCCTTTCATGTACTCCACCTCAAAATTTATATTCCAATACAGATAGAATCCACCTTGATATCCTCGGAGTAACACTCCCTTCTAATCCTTTACCACCCTTAAACAAATGAACTAAAGGTTTGTGATCAGTGCGGAGTCTAAATGGTAAACCCCACACAAAGTATTTGAAATGTTTAATACCCCAACAACACGCCAAGGCTTCTTTTTCTATCACAGAATATGATCTTTCAGCACCCTGTAGCCTTCTGGATGCAAACCCAATAATTCTTTCTTCTCCACTACACACTTGTGTTAAAACAGCACCAATACCAATAGCGCTCGCATCAGTGGTAATAAAAGTTTTAGCTCTAACATCAAAGTGTCCAAGGGTGGGTGCAGACAATATTCCATCTTTAACCTCTTGGAATGCTTTTCCACAAGCATTGCACCATACAAACTCAACTCCACTTTTCATCAACATTCGCAGTGGTTCTACAATATTAGTAAAATTTCTCACATATTTGGAGCAATATCCCGCTAAACCAAGAAAGCTTTTTAGTTGATCCTTAGTAGTAGGAATAGGAGCATCTTTAATGGCAGAGACAATACTCTTTTTCGGTCTGATCCCTTCCATAGAAATTTCATGACCTAAGTAATTAATTACATCCTTCCTTAATTGACATTTTTCTCTTTGTATAGTTAACCCATGTTCTCTCATTCTACACAAAACATTGTCCATTACTTGATCGTGATGATCAAAATTCCTACCAACAATTAACACATCATCTTGGAAACAAAGTACGTCATTGATACCATGAAGAACTTTCCCCATAACCCTTTGGAACACCGCTGAGGCAGAAGCTAACCCAAAGGGCATCCTACGGTAGCGAAAAGCCCCCAGCGGTGTTACAAATGATGTTAAATGTCTAGATTCCTCATTGAGATCAATCTGGTGATATGCCGACGACATATTAATAACACTAAAAACACTCCCCCCACCCATTGCCGTCAACATCTCCGAAATATTTGGTAGGGGTTGGCGATCAACCCATATGTTCTTGTTAAGATCGCGAAGGTCAATGCATAAACAAATTTTCTTTCCCCCATCCTTAGGAGCGACGACAATGGGTGAAAGCCACTCAGAAGCCTCATTAGGCTCAATTATGCCTAATTTCAGTAATCTATCAAGTTCATTTTGTAAAGGACCTTTCATAAGGTGGGGAACAGATCTAACTTTGTGAACTACCGGAGTAGCATTACTTTTGAGAATAATTTTATGAGAAAAATTTCTTAGTTTTCCCAATTCATTACAAAAAACATCAGAGTACTTTCCTATAATCAATGAATCATAACTGTCACTATTCACTAAACATATAGATTGCACTGGTATAGTGGCATTAGGATTTAAAATTATACCTAAATCTCTCTGGTGACGCCACCCTAACAAATTTGAACCCTGTTCAGTCAGATATACTCGACCATAGACTTTCTAGTTGTCAAATTCAATTACCATCCATTTTAAGCCCAAAATATCAATGTTCTTCCCTCCATAGCCTACAGCTCTAATGTCTGAGGGATCCCAGTCATTTACATTAGCAGACACTCCCCACGACTTAATGTACATTTCTTTTGACATTAAAGTATATAAACTTCCAGAGTCAATTAACATTTTTATCCCCACAGTATCAAATTTGATAACATAATGAGGCTTATCCAGCTTGTCAGTGCTCTCCCTAGGAATAGTTGACATATCAATGTTGTTAATTTCAACCTTATCACCAACATTAACTTGATAAGCCACAACATTATCAATAGAGGGAATAAATTCACAAACATCCTCACAAGAATCATCAATTTCGTGGACAGAAGGAATTTTAGTTCTACAAACCTTAGCAAGGTGGCCTCTCATACCACACGTTCTACATATTGCATTCCTGGCCATGCACTTCATACTGGAAGCAATATGGCCGGGTGCACCACAACGGTAACATTTGACAGGTCGCGTATTAATAAAGCTATTACTTTGACGAAATTCCTTATTTTTATCAAAAGCTTTACCACTAGGTTTTTCTTGAACTTTGCCCAAAGGTTTACTTACTTTGGTTTCATCAATATTAGCAAGAATCTCTGAATCTTTAGAATTAGAAACTTTTACTGCACCATCCTTATTCGCAATAGAATTGGTACATTTATCCATCTCTTTGATCCAAATATCAGTATGCTCTAACCCCTTTGCTATTTGGATAGCCTCTTCTAATTCTGAATCTCTTATAAGCAATTTTTCACGTAATCTTTTATTATTTGTACACCTAACTATCTGATCACGAATAAGTGATTCTGTTAAAGTCCCAAATTGACAAGTCAGTGACAACCCTCTCAAAGCAGCAACATATGATGCAATATCTTCGTCCAATTTTTGTACTCTACAGAAAAATTTGTGTCTTTCAAGAACTAGATTTACTTTTGTGGTAAATCTTATTTCAAGCATCTGCAAACTCATATCATAAACATTTGCAGCCTGTCCATCTCCACTACCAAGGGAAACTTCTGGGAGATTTTCATATAACCTACGACCTTCCACACCCAAAATGTGAAGTAAAATAGCTTGCCTACGCACTGGACCATATTTATCAGCACCAGTGGCAAGAATGTAGGTAAGAAACAACTTCTTCCATTCTTTCCACGGAATGACTGGCTCACCAGGAGTTGGTAAAAAGGCAGGTGGAGTGGACAAAGCTTGATCACTCATATTAGACAATTTTTTACACAATTAATAAGAAACATTAAATATAAACTTTCACCTGCAAAAGAAAGAAAGTTAGTTTAAAACAAAGAATTTAACATAATAAATTAAAATAAAAACCTTCATGTTTTGAAAGTTGAAAAATCGCTGACAATGTTGTACAAAGATCAACTTCCAAGTTTTCCCTTTCAAAGCGATGATTCCAGGCTACAAAGATCGAGTTTCAAGTTTTCCTTTTCAAAACAATGACTCCAAGCTTTCTTTTGCCAAACGACGTGTCCTAGACGTGCAAGGATTGCAATCAAGATTGAAGTTCAGCGTGAGTAATGTAGAAACTAGTGAAGATCGTCCCAACAAGCTAAAATGGCCACCAACGTCGAGATTATGCTCCGGGTCTGATGTATTAGATGCGACGTTCAAAGAAGAAGAACCATGGAGGAGATCGGTAATGCGCGCAAGCAGGGAATCCGGGCACGAAGATGCATCCAAGCAACGGTAAGAATGACCGGTGAGACTTCCCTGTTTACATTTAAGTTGGTAACGATAACAGTCAGTTTCTTCAGATTTTCGCTAGTAATCTCAATAAATCGGCAAAAAGGCTTGGAAATCGGGAATAGTTAAAAGCAGATATTTCAGCGCTTGTAAATACTGATGCAAATAAAAGAAGTGATGCAAGCACCAGAAAACACCAAGAATAGTTTAGATACTTTAGTACTTCAGGCTTCGTTTCCAACCACAATGAAGTTCAAGTATAAGTTCTTGTTAATTTCAAGATTAGAAACGCTAGAATATCAGTAGTATTTCACATGAATTCCAGATTTTGTTTAAATAAAAGTCCATATTATTTTCAAAATTTCTTTTTTTACTTCTTTTTAAATGTAGAGTTAAAATAGTTGAAAGTCTGGATCCAGATAGGCTTAAAGTTGAGTACAGAATTTAATCAGTTGAGTACAGAATTTAATCAATTTACTCACAAGATGGTGGATGATGATAAATAAAATATTCCAAAGTCCAAGGGTGGAGGCACCAGCATCTGCCCCTTGCGCAGAAAGGTTTCCCTCGTCGCCAATGTAAAGATGAGTCTAAATAAATTAATAAGATTGTAATCTTTATTGTTGAGTTGATAGAGGAACCTAAGCTCATCCACTGCTTGCTTCACAGTTTAGTTTGCTCTATTCCAAAGATAACATTCTAAGCTGCTAAGCAACATATTTACATTCCATATGAGTCATCTCTACAAACTGCTCCTTCAACACCGCCACCTTCCCAGAGTGCTGGAAGCAGGCCGAACTCAGCGCCCTCCTGAAGAAACCATCAGCAGACCCCACCAACCTCAAGAACTACCGCCCCATCTCGCTCCTCCCGTTTCCTGCTAAAGTCATCGAGAAGACCGTCAACCGACAGCTTGCGCCTTCCTCTAGACGAACGGATCCCTCGACCCCTCGCAGTCCGGCTTCCGAGCCAACCACAGCACCGAGACCGCCCTCATCGCAGCCACTGACGACATCCGAACCCTGCTCGACAACGGGGAAACAGCGGCCCTCATCCTCCTGGACCTCTCCGCAGCGTTCGACAATGTCTGCCACCGCACCCTTCGACACTGTCTGCCACCGCACCCTAGTACAACTCCTCAGCAACATCGGAATCCAAGAGAAGGCTCTGGAGTGGATCATCTCTTTCCTCGCCGGAAGAACCCAGAGAGTCCGCCTCCCCCCGTTCAGATCCGAGGCCACCAAAGTCATCTGCGGCGTACCACAAGGATCATCACTCAGCCCCACCCTCTTCAACATCTACATGAGCCCCATCGCGGCCATCGCACGCCAACACAACCTCAACATCATCTCCTACGCCGACGACACTCAGCTGATCCTCTCCCTCACCAACGACCCAGCCACCGCCAGAACCAACCTACACGAAGGGATGAAAGAAGTAGCCGAGTGGATGAAGAACAGCCGCCTGAAACTCAACTCAGACAAGACGGAAGTCCTCATCCTGGGACCATCTTCCTCCGCCTGGGACGACTCCTGGTGGCCCCCTGCCCTGGGCAGCGCACCCAAACCAACGGACCACGCACGCAACCTGGGCTTCATCCTGTACTCCTCCCTCTCGATGACCAGACAAGTCAACGCCGTCTCGTCCTCGTGCTTCAACATCCTACGCATGCTCCGAAAGATTTTCCGATGGATCCCCACCGAAACCAGGAAGACGGTCACCCAGGCACTCGTCACCTGCCGACTGGACTACGGAAACACCCTCTACACTGGAACCACAGCCAAACTACAGAAGAGACTCCAACGCATCCAGAACACCTCCGCACAACTCATCCTGGACATCCCCCGTCACAGCCACATCTCCGGACACCTGAGAGACCTGCACTGGCTCCCCGTCAACAAGAGAATCACGTTACGACTCCTCACCCACGCACACAAGGCCCTTCACGACCTGGGCCCCAGGTACCTCAACAACCGCCTGACCTTCTACACTCCCACCCGCCAGCTTCGTTCGACCAGCCACGCCCTCGCCGCCGTTCCACGCATCTGAAGAGCCACCATGGGAGGAAGATCCTTCTCCTTCCTGGCAGCCAAGACATGGAACTCCCTCCCCATCCACCTCCGTCAGACCCAAAACCACCTCTCCTTCAGGAAGCAACTGAAGTACTGGCTGTTCGAGCAGTAGCAGATCCGCCCCTCCCCCAAGCGCCTTGAGACCCTCCGGGTGAGTAGCATGCTATATAAATTTCTTGATTGATTCAACATTTTTAATTACATTTATTTACATAATTACCATAATTAATAATGAATTAAAAAATAATATTAGAAATAAATGAATAAACATTGTATATACACACTTTAACACTATAATAGCCACAATACACACCAAAATGAAACTATAAAATAATAAAACACAATTAAAACTTATTTAAAAATTAAAAACTATTACTATTAACAACTAATAATCAAATAATTAAAAGGTATTTAATACCCACCCTTTACCCATTTAAAAGTAAAAACACAAAAAATAAATTACCCAAAATAAATATTAAATAATTAACATTAACTATATATTAACTAAACACAAACTACTTCCCACCCTTTACTCTTATAAACACCACAGCACACACCTAAAATTAATTACACAATTACGATAAATAATTACCAATGAATTAATTAAAATTAACCAATTATTAATTCATAAATTGAAAATAAATTACTTCCCACCCTTTACACCTATAAACACCACAACACACACCTAAAATGAATTACCAAATTACCAAAATGAATAACTAATTAACTAAAATGAATTAACAACCAATTATTAATTCATAAAATAAAATTACTTTACACCTATATAGACCACAGCACACACCTAAAATTAATTACACAATTACCATCATTAATTGCCAATTAATTAAAATTAATTACCAATTAATTACTTGTTAACAAATAACTTTATATATTTAACACTATTACATCTCAATTAAACAAATATTAATAGATAAAAATGATTCAATAAATTGAATATATCTAAGTTACTTCCCACCCTATTCCCCTATAAACCCACAACCGGCAACGAAACTAAAAACAGAAAATTCAAATAATGTTTTACAAATGTATTTAATATAATTACATTACTTCCCACCATATTCCCCTATAAATCCACAACCCTCTATGGAACTAAAACGCAGAATTAAAATTAAAAAAAATACATTTAATATAATTAAATTACTTCCCACCCTTTTCCCCTATAAACCAGTAACCCACTACGGAACTAAAAGCGCAACAATCAAATTCATTTGTTTTAATAAATACTACAAATGTAACATATATATTAAAAATACAAACAATTCTTACACACATAAACATACATATAAAATATATACTAAAATACATAATAAAAAACAATAGTTTTACCTATATTTTTGCAAACGATATTAAACACTTAGATATTTTTTAAATCGATATTTTTGATCACTATATTCTTGCTGTCGATATTAGACACACAATATTAATGACTCAATATTTCTGCAAATTGATATTTTGAACTCAATATTCTGTCTCTGCACCTTTTTAAATACATATATTTCCGTTATTGAAACTAGTTTAGTGAAGAAAACATGCTAGTAAAATGCATTTTGTAGGGAGAATGAGTGTCTTAGAAGAAGATCACAGAGAAAAGTGCTTCAGGCAAGAAGGACCCAAGGTAGAGCATCCCAGAAAAGATAACCCGAAAGACGATCACCCTCGAGAGAATCAGCCTAACTGTGATCATCCTATAGACGGTGCCTTTTTTGGAGCAGTAGCAATGATTTCCACAGTGTGGTGATTTGCACAGTGATAGTAAAGTGCATTGCTAGGTTAAGGGCTACTGATTTGATTCCATTTTCAACCTGTGGTTACCGGCACTACCTACTTGAAAGGCTATAAACTGCTGTTGTCATTATTTATTTGCATGTCATACATGGGTAAGTCTTCTTCCCGTGCGTATATACACTTTTGCCAGTTCCTTTTGTCCACCTATCCATGTGGATCGTGACCTGCATCTTTTAAGCTTAGCAACATCTAACACAGGACCCTGGACTGATTTGTTTCTGTAGATTTAATTTTTGTCTCTTTATCTCTTCTTTCTTCAACTCATTTAGTTTGTTCATATTTTGGACACTGAGGGGTATATTTAGAAGCCCCTATAACCACAGGGAAATCACTTTTAGTGACGTTCCTGTGGCCTTATTTACAACTTAACGTAGCTTAATGCTGCCTTGTAAATAAGGTACTCTTTCACGCTATACTGGGCGTGAAAAGGGCGGGCAATGGGTGTTGTGGTGGTGGTGGTTCCACAGCAACACATCGATTTTGACACTGCCCCATATTTACATGGGTGGCGTAAATATGGGGCAGCACCAAATTTAAGACTAGAGAAAACCTGGTCTTACCCGTGCGAAATGAGGAGAAATGTTTAATTTCTCCTTGTTTTTGCTGTTTTCATGTGTGCTGCGTTATGCAGCACACATAGAAACAGCAAAACGCTGTTGATTGTTTATGTGCCGGAAGGTGTCCCTTCGTGCACATAAACAATCATTTTAAAAAATGACGCTTTGCAACGTCTGTGTATGCTGCATTAAGCTGCACACATAGAAGTTTCAAAATGCTATTTCAGATTATGTGCAGGAAGGGACACCTTCTTGCACATAAACAATCATCCCCCTCAACGCAGGCACCCTCGCACAATGGTGCAAGAGTGCCTGCTTTGGAGGTAGGTAGCTAAATTAGCGCCAGCGCAGTGGGAAATGCAAGTGCACTGTATTCTTGTAAATACAGTGCACCCCTGCATTTCAGAAGTGGTGTAGCGCGGCGTCAAGCCAAGGTGGCTAACGCAGCGCTCTGCAACTTCCTTATAAATATGCCCCTATATACCACATTCCTGACCTGATAAGCCCAATCCTACTTCTGCCTTCTCCTCCACCTTCAGCATGGTGGCTAAGCTAAGATTGTCTCCCAAACAAATATCAGGAGCTTTTAAACAAAATATGTGGTTCTGCCTAATGTAGATCAGGGAGACTCACTATTCTTTATCTGTTCTGTCTATGGATTAAAATACCTATCAGATTTTATTTAAAACAAAAAAAGAACATAACCCCTTACCCAGATGCTATGGTATGCTTCATTGTCAGGTTCTTCCTTGTCACAACTGTTCCTGATACATATGGGCTGCTGGCTACATGTTTCTTCCTTATCATATACCTTCTCTGGGTTATGGGTATTGATCAGGACAGGTCTATGTGTCTTAAGCCATCACCCACTGCTTGCCTAAGCCTTAAACAAGGTGAGGTACTAGAGTGTGTAATACAGTACACATTACCTTTTAAGTAGTGTATATCTAAGGTGTTGTCTCTCCAGCTTTGGTCTCTTATTATGACAGAATTAAAACAGGTTTATCAAGGAACTTCATCCTGTTTTTATTAGGCTATATTCCATCATTGGTTATCTCTTCTTGTGCAAATCGTAACAGGCATTACTGTTTTCACAAACTCACATGATGTATAGTCAGGGTGTCAGTGGGTGGCATACCATATGTAGTCATTTATGTAATGATGGAAAGCACTTCACATCCCCTAATATCCTGTGACACCGCAAACCATACATAAAACAGCATTCTCAAAGTCTCTTCTCTGCCGGTGACTATTTTGATAGATTATTTAAAAGAGTAGTTTTAATGCAGGTCTCTAATGGAGTCCATGGTGAATTGCTATTGCACCTTACATATAATCAGTGTCTACACATCCCCGATCCTGGCACTGGCTCAATGTATATTGTTGTGATCCAGTGGTCAGTGTATCTTAAGGAGCAGTGGGGAGGCATGTGTGCCCATCTACTCATGTATATATTGTGGTCGGTCTAGTGATGAGTTGCTTTGCATCGGATGCTTAAAAAGGTTGTGTCGTGTAGTGTTGGAAATTGCGTTCCACCATCGTAGGGATATGTTTCTAGGCGAGGTATTGAGTGGGAATAATCAACTTGTAATCAAAATGTAACAGTGGGCTTCCATTCTAGACAGACCGACAGGGGGCACCACCAGCTATATGACAAATAAGGACCTCAAAAACAAATGGTCGAAAGCAGTCCTAGTTTATTTATATGTGCTGCCTACCCTTGATGTTGTTCTTAATACTGCAAATGTACTACTGCTAAAGTTGTTAAATTCATCCTGTCCTCACATGCTCAGTCTGAACTTGTGATGATACACTGTTACAGAACGTATGTAACAACATTTTAATGTAATCCAGTAACTTCCTCATGTTTGTCCCCATTAAGTATCATGATTGAATCCCCATATGTGTTTAGAAAGCCTGAATATCCACTTCTGTTCTTTACTGTGAAGTGTGTGTATTACTCAGTGGTCATTGTTGCCCACTTTCCCTTGTAAAGTCATTCTTTGAAGGGTCTTTCTCTAAAAAATGTGTCACCAATTTGGTACACAGTCTGCTAAAGCAGATACTACTTCAGTGTTTAGTTATTCGGATATATATTGTGTGTGGCGTTATCCACTATACTCTATTACAGTGTAGTTTGGGTTTCTGATATAGAATTCTAGCCGCAGATTTCTCACCTTTTGAATATTACCCAGGAGGCAGACTGGATCGGGAAACTTTTCAGAATTACCTCTGTGCACCGATAGGTGGCACTGTGCGGCTTCGCAATGACACCATTCTGCTCTGGAAGTGGCATGTGGAGCTTATATAAGCTCCACTTTTGTGCAATGACATTAGTTTCTTTCTTTTCGCACCACCAGACACCGATCTGGACTACGGCTCATCTCTTTGAGAACTTACCTTGTTCAAAAAATTATTTTTATAAAGTGCCAGAGATATGTCACCTTCCAAAACAACAGGTTTTGTGCCCTGTAAGGACTCTCACAAGCAAATGTCTTTGACAGATTCTTTTCAGATCTGCCAGTGGTGCCTATGTTTGAGTCACGACTATAAGGCCTACAGTGACTGCGCATCGATGAACCAGAAAGCTAGACAAGGCCTCTAGGTGAAACTCTACATCACTAAGCACTGGAAGACTCCACAATGAGAATGTTCTGTTAGTGTTCAAGATCTAGAAGTCGTATGAGTTGTTCCACTTGTCTTTCTTCATTTCAATCAAAATTGTCTGGTTAGTCAAAGAAAAAAACGCAGGAAGTCTAAGCGCTACTTGTCCTGTTTCCTGTGTTCAGACTTCCCTGAGAAGGCACAGTGCTGCACCATACCTCTAAATCTTGCTCCCAAAGACCTTCAACTTCGGAGCTGATCCCACAACATGTTCAAGCACAACCCTAGTTTCAGGGGCCTTCTGTCACTTCAAAGCAGATCGAAGACTTCCACAAGGCCATTCTCTGACTCATTGAGTCCTGGCCGACTCCCTCTTGCACGCCTGTGGACTCACAGAGTCAAGCGATTCCCCACCTGGATTACAGTTGGTGGGTTCGCACTGGCCCTCTGAGCCCCCAAAGGGGCTGGCTCCGGCTCCTGTACTCATTCCTCCTCCGGCATCACAATGCACTCGGGTCCTGAAGCTCTAATTGTCCTCTCTGATGCCGATTCGGCTCCGGTCCGACCTCGACCAAGGCTGTCCATGCACTTTGTTGAGGCCCCACTTCCTCCACTTGATTTGCATCCACATAGACGAAGGCACATCCTGCATTCCCTGTTCGCCACAGATTCGAACAGTTAATATTATACGGGTGTTGAGCTTAGCCAACCATATCATGACAAGAGTTGGTATGACGACCTACAAGAGGCTAGTGGCCTTGATATCTACCATGAATCTGGGCTCCTCTCACCTTCTGGGCCTACCACTGCGGACAGTGCTTCTTACACCGTGGTGATGGGTACGGCGGCTGTAGTTCTTGACCTCCAGCTCTCCACCTTGGATCTCAAGACTGGTGTCCTTTGGGGAGTTGTTCAGCTGGGGCAAACATCCACTCAGCCCCTCTAACCTTTTAGCAAGGTTTTGCAAATAGTTAGTGGGCATGAGCCAAACCTTCTTTGGTCCCTGGTCAACCATCAGATTGCACAGCGTTACTGCCCTGCCTCAAGCAACCCTGCATTTCTGTCTCATTACCTCCTGATAGGGAACCAAAACATGTGGAGGCGTTCGGGTAAGAGTCTTTTTTGTCCACCTGCCTGGAGCTTGGATCAGTAAATGCCAGCTGTCTGATAGGGGCATTTTTCCCACCTCCTATGTGGTTCGTTGACTCAAGTCTTCCCAGATGTTCCTGAAGATCTCCGACTTGTCTTCACCCAGGCCATCCAGGATGGTTATGACGTGGTCAGGTTCACAGTGTGTTGTGGCTTAGACCCCACCAAATCCGTCGGGTGGGCCATTGGCTCCCGATTTGCCATTTTCAACCACACCTGGCTGTAGCCCACTGGGTTTTTAGGCAATTTTCAGTCATCCCTCATTAACATGCCTTTTGATGGACATGCTTGTTTGGGGACAAAGCAGGCTCCGCGTTCCACTGATTCAAGAAGAGCAGGGCCACAGGAGACGCCCTTGGTTTATTTGCCCTGCCTTTGCAGCTGCGCCAGCCCTAACCCTACTTTTCGTGGCTTAGACAGTGTTACCCCATACCGCCAGCAAATCCAACCCTGAGTTGGAGTGGGGCAGGTACATCTGGAGGTGGTGCAAGGTCCATTATTAGTGGGAACCTTTGCTCGATTTTTTTTACCACTGCTGTGAACGTGCAATATCAGCACTTCTACATGTTGGAGTTTCCAGTGGAACTCAGGAACTCGGGACTCCTGTATGCCTTTCTGCCAATACCGCTCCTGCCCAAAGTTCTCAGGTAGATCAGGATTGACCAGGCCCAAGTCATCCTAATGGCCCCAGATTAGGCTCAGAGTTCAGTATCCAGGACCCCTGGGCTTGAGCGTCTGTCCTCCAATCAGGCTGCCTATCTGGGAGGTTCTGCTGTTGCAGCAACAGGGCAAGGTTCAGCACCCAGGCCTTTGAAATCTCCATCTTCATATTTGGAGGTTGAGCAGCGACAGCTGAACACCTCTGACCTGCCTCCGGTGCTTTTATGTCATCTTAGCAGCCAGGCATCCCTTGACGTACTCCTGACGTTAGGACAAATTTGTGGCTAGGTGTGGCCCACAATACACACCCTTCATGCGAAGTTATCTGATGTTTTGTTTATTTTGTTCATTGCCCGGCAAGGCCTTACTCTAGGCACAGTTAAAGGACTCCTTTCAGCTATTTACCCATTTTGCGGTTGCCCAGTGAGCCCTCATTGTTTTAGTTCCTTGTTGTTAGGTGCTTTTTGAAAGTGTTACATTATTTGTACCTTGCCTCTTCAGTTGTTATGCAGCTTCTCACCCTCAAGATAGTGTTGCCATAACATCGTCACGTCACTGAGCTTCAAGCGGTCTGTGTCAACCCTCTGTATACTACCTTCTTCCCTGTGAAGCTGGTTTCACAGACATGGGTATAAAGTTGTGACGCCATTCCACTTCAGTCAAATCATCACCTTGCTGGCATTCTATGCCCCCTCTCACTAGTCCAAGGGGAAGTAGAGATTCCATTGCTTGGACCCTAAGAGTGTTGAGCTTTTACGTAGTTCGTACCAGAAGAACAACAGATGGACAATTAGCTCTTTGTGGGGTTCTCTGGACAGCCCTGCCAAATACCATACATCATGGGTTAGAGTAACATATTTCAGTATGGTGCTCCACATCACCACACTAAAATGCAAAGTCCTGCCTTATAGCGCCTGCTCACCTGTCAAGCGTTGGAGCTCTGCAGTATAATAATTAGCACTGTCTGAGCAAAGCTGGCAGCGCCGGTCCACACTGCTTGCAGCTTGGGGGCTGTCTCAGCAGTGCTAGCTCAGGCTACATTCACCCGTGCCATTCTGATTCATTTTATGTCACTTCACGAGAGGGGCTGTAATGATTTGCCCAACGGCTGCGCAGTCGAGACAAGACACCTATAGGCGGTCCACCCATGGGCAAGAGCGGGTGGCAGTTATGTTCAGTTTGACAACTGTAAGTGCTCGCACTACTAATGTTGTGCGCTGCGCTGCGGAGCCATGAAGCTATATGGTTCAGCCTCCGGAGTCCTTGATTATGCAGCGCCTGCAGCTGAGCCTCAGGAATGGCGCACAAGTCCTGATCGAACAACGGCCACTGTGGGAGTTGTTGCTGCTCCTTGGCAACTATATCTGGACCAAAAAAAGGCAAGGCTGTGCAAAAGATCTGCTACGCTTTGGCTAAAAGGCAGCTTCCGGGAGGACTGCTTGATCATTCTGCTAGGGCCAAAGCTGCTACTGCTTTGGCACACACAGTCCCTATCCTGACATTTGCCAGGTATCCAGATGTCCTCATTCCATAAGTTTACGAAGCACTGCTGTAGACAGTCAGGTTCACCGAGAAGGCCGTATTGCCCGCTTGGTCTTGGAGGGCTTTCTGGATTGACTGCATTCATAGACCTTCCTTCAAATAGGTACTGCTTTGGTATCTATTAAAAAAATGCAATCTCCGGATAGAAGTGTCTGTTAGAAGAACAAGTTGCTTACCCTCATTAACACTCTTTCTGGTAGAGACTCTGTTATCCGCAGATTCCTTACCGATTCTTCCAATCCTATCCATTCTGTGATTGGACTCTATCCACTAACAATATCCCAATCCTAGGAATCTGCACACTTGTGACACCAATTTTCATTTGCAAAAAACACAGTTGATGGACAGAATGTAGAACAATGTCATACATTCACCCCAGTACAAGGATCTGGGCCTAAATCCATCGTTTTTTTGCAGTCCACACCACCCTGGGTTAGACACTGGCTATGTGCAAATCAGCTCTCACCCTGTGCCTCATGGGAACAGTCCAGTCCAAATTACCAAGCCATGTCTTTCCCAGACCGGAATTAAGCATCCAAGGACCGGTTTCTGGCTATCAGCCTTCATCAGCCTGGATAGCTTGACTCCAGTGGTGTGGAGAGCCTGGGACTCACGTCTGAGCATACCCAGCCCACTCGGGGTGAAAATTGCAAAAAACACAGTTGATGGACAGAATGTAGAACAATGTCATACATTCACCCCAGTACAAGGATCTGGGCCTAAATCCATCGTTTTTTTGCACTCCACACCACCCTGGGTTAGACACTGGCTATATGCAAATCGGCTCCGACCCTGTGCCTCATGGGAACAGTCCAGTCCGAATTACCAAGCCATGTCTTTCCCAGACCGGAATCAAGCATCCAAGGACCGGTTTCTGGCTATCAGCCTTCATCAGCCTGGATAGCTTGACTCCAGTGGTGTGGAGAGCCTGGGACTCACGTCTGAGCATACCCAGCCCACTCGGGGTGAAAATTGATTACAAAAATTTCATTCGCGGCTCTGTTTGGGGGGTAGACAATTGTGAAAGCAACTGACCTAAGAGCATAGGAGTGCACCGTTATAGTCCCTGCAAGTCCCTTCCAGAGAAGAATGACGTCACTGTGGAGCAGCACAATGCCACCTATAGACTCGCAGAGGTACTGCTGAAATGTTTCCAGATCGAGTCTGACACCTGGGGAATATTCAAAAGTTAGGAAGCTGCCTCTAAACAATGGACCTAGGCCCAGATCTCTATACTGGGGTGAATGTTTGACATTCTGCAGCATTCTGTCCATCATTTGTTCTTTTTGCATTTGACACCTAAATGGAGTCTGCCAGAAGGAGTGTTACTTCACAATAGTTCGTTGGAATACCATGGTAATGCCTTCTACCTTTATTGACTTTGTTAATTATCAGTTCGTAAAAACATCTGAATAATTAATTACAGCTGGTGTTTTCCAATGTTCAAGTCATCCTCTAATATATAACATGATACATTAATGTGTTACAGTAGTAAACATCTGTACTCCCTTACCACACACCCACCCAATCTTGCAGAGAAAGTCCAATTAATATTCTGCTGCACCATTTCTCCTAGGATCCTCAGATTAAGATTATAGTTCATTAATCACCTAACATGTAAACTTATTTTCCTATTTAGGCCTCTTCTTTACAACTTATTTTTCTAAAGATATATCATTATATATATATATATATATATATATATATATATATATATATATATATATATATATATATATATTCACTGAAAAAACCATAGGTTTAACACTAGTTATAGTTATCTGAACATTTTACTCATACAAAACCATTGAAATTCCCACGTTATTGTTAGTTGGACTCACTATAACTCGCGCGCCCGCAATCCACTGCTGATGTCACATATTACATCATTCATGACATGGTCAGTGACATCACTGATGACATCACTGGTGTGAAACCTATGGTTTTTTCAGTGAATTTCAAAGGTTTTTTAAATGCTAATTCCTAACTATAACAAGTGTTAAACCTATGGTTTTTTCAGTGAATTTCAAAGGTTTTTTAAATGCTAATTCCTAACTATAACGTTTGTGAAACCTATGGTTTTTTCAGTGAATTTCATAGTTTTTTAAAAAGCTAATTCCTTTGTATATCGACTTTGTAACCTACGTTTCTTTTTTTTATAAGCTGTTTTTTACAAATAATAATTATATTTAAAAAAATATATATATATTTGTTCAATGTATATATTTTTTTAAAATAATTTTTTCCTAGTGCGCTCAGGGTGCGCGCACCGGTAAGCTTACCCGTATCATTTTGACTTGGAGCGCTCAGGGTGCGCGCACCGGTAAGCTTACCCGTATCATTTTGACTTGGAGCGCTCATGGTGCGCGCACCGGTAAGTGCTCCCAAGAGCGCTATTTCTGCGTTCGTAAAAAAAAATATGTATGAAAACTAAATAATAATGCAAGACATTCTGTACCATACTTATAAAGCAGTATTTTTGATTTTCCGAATGAAAATGATTTTGCATTTCCGTAAAGCTACCAAAACGTCACTCAGGCGCGCCGCGTAAGCTCCCCCGGAAGCGCCTATGTTCGCGCCACGTAAGCGCCTCCGGAAGCGCCTACGTTCGTGCCGCGTGAGCGCCCCCGGAAGCGCTCCGGTGCGCGTAGCGTAAGCGCGTCAAGTCATGTGAACTTAAAATAACAATTTTCATTGGTTGCTAACAGATTTTTTTTCCAAAGAATAAAAACCCCACCCTTTTCCTTCACTTCTTCTTTCACTTTGGTGAGAGCAAGACCTCTTTTTTTCTCTGCTTATAATCTGTGGATACAATGGCTGCCAGAGCATCCAGTATCAGTGAGGAGTCAGATGGATTCATAGATGAAGAGCCTCCTCAGCCGAAGGTGAAAGAACATTTCATCTGGAAATTTTTTGATATTCCTGAGGGATTTAAAAAAGTAAATGCTCCAAAGGTGGAGTGTAAGATCTGCCATACTGTACTTTCCAGAGGAGACCCCCGAAGGAAGTACAGTTTTGGTAATTCTACCATTATTCGCCACGTCCAGATAAGGCATCCCCAGAACTATGCCCGGGAGAGTGTCAGGGCTCTGGCACGAGAGGCTCCAAGAGATGGTGCCTCTACTTCAACTGGAGGAGCAACTGCATCGGTGAGGGGGCGACCACAGGAGCTGATCCCAAATATTCAGCCTATTTTTAATGAGGCATCCATCAAATGCAAACATTGTGATGCCCTAATTTGTTACGGGGAACAAAGTATTTTGATAATTGCTCGAGCATTGGAGAACCACCGCTGCCGTCCCCAGCCCTAACTTGGATTTTTTTTTTTTGCTCCTGTTGAGCAGTTTGCCATTCCCTGTTTTTGTTTAAACAAAAGAAGAAAAAAAAAGTTCTTTTTAGAACTACCTCCAATTCTCAAAAAAGAGCTGTATTCTTAAAAAAAATGTAAAAGAGTAACTGAAGTGGAGTGCAGTGAGAGAGGAGAGGAAAATGAGTGAGAAAGCAAAGAAAGGGACGAGAGGGGAAGTGAAGTAGGGGGACTGAAAGAAGGTGAGTGTGGGAGGTGAGTGAGGAGAAGGAGAGTGAACATGGGGAATGAGGATAAGTGAAGAAAATGTAGTAAAGGAACGGGGGTATGGAAGGGTAAGAAAAGAGCAGTGATGTTTAGGAAAGAGTGGAGATACAGACTGGATAAAGGCAAGTGAGTGTGAGACAAGGTGAGTAAGGGAGTAAAGAGACAGAGAAAGTGAAAGAAAAAGTGAGAGTAGAAGACTGAGGGCCTCATTTATGAGGCCATGCGTCACTTTTACGCCGCCGGTGCGTCACTTTTTGTGACGCACCAGTGGTGTAAAAAAAGGGCCTTGTTGAGTCATATTTACAAAGTGACGCATCTAGGTAGATGTGTCACTTTGTAAACCCCTGCGCCATATTATACCTGCGCCAGGTATAATGTATGCAAAGGGGGCATATTGACGCAAGGAAGGGTCGTAGAAGTGACGCAGTGAAATCTATGAGATTTCACTGCGTCTCTTTTAGGACGCCGTTGCAACAAAATCTTGCGCCTGCCTCACAGCAAGCGTAAGACTGACTCAGGCCCTTTCACATGGGGCTTGCGCCATGTGAAAGGATGCATTGCTGAAAATTATTTTTTTACTATAATTTTTTACATTCTTTTTCCCTGTGGTGCGCTCAGGGTGCGCGTACCGGAGCGCGCACCTGGGAACGTACCCAGCGCTTACCCCGCGAAAATTTAAAAAAAAAAAAAAGTTTTTTTTGCCCTTCAGGGTCCTTCTAGGCCCCCTCAGAAAACCTAGGGGGTCAGGGGGTGTCTACCCTGCCCCCTTTTAATAATTTCCCCCTTTCTTTTTCACCTCTTGTGTCTCGATTCTACCGAGACACCAGATGGCGGACTCTCCGGACTGTTTAGAATGTTGACAGACACCTGACAGCCAATCAGCTTTCCGCTCGCGCACTCCCGTACCGCGCCGGGTGCGCTCCCCGGTACGCGTACCGGTGAGCGCTCGGAGCGCGCCTATAGATATATGTGTTTATGAAGTTAATTTTCAAAAAAACCACTGTAGCAATTTTCAGCAAATATAGCAAAGGCACATCTGCGTACCAGTCCCTACAATTTTGCCAAGTTTGGCGTAATTCCGTTCAGCGGTTCGGGCTGTAGACTTGTCAGACCGTCCTATGGAAATTAACATGGGGAAAACACGTTTTGGGACCCCCCTTTTTTCTCAGCCCCCACTTCACGAATCCCCCCGAAACTTTCAGGGAAGGAGCGCAGCGGAGCTGGCCAAAATTTTGGAAAATTACACACAAATTCCTCAAGTGGCGCCAGAGTTATTCCCAATAGAATGTTGCGGATTTCCTATGGTAGCCAATCCTAACTATAACTACCTACTGGCGACCGCTAGTAGGAAATATATATATATATATATATTATATCACTATTTTTGTCTTAATGGTGGAATAATACATTCAGGGCTCATAAACGTACTGGGCAGGAGCCCCTTGGTAGGAATTCGATTAGAGATCCTCAAACCACTTCAAAATGTGCATTACTCTCAACCATTGCACGCAGTATTCTCCCCCTCACTACTATTTTCCAAAATCAGAGATAATATATTGAGAAGGGTTGGGGGTGTCCCTTTTCCTCCAATGTTCAGCAAGAGTGGTTTTTGCTGCTCCAATGCAGTTCAATATCAGTATTTGGTCTGCTTTAGTTTGGTTTGTCAGCCTTGGGGAGAAGAGACAAATTAAAACAGAGGGCAGGTTGGTAGGGAGAAGGTAATCTTAAAATCATTGTATCCGCCTCAAAAGGATTGGTATGCAGACACTCCTGTCATTTATGCATAAAGGTTCCTCCAATCCACACTCTCTCCAACACAACCGTCCAATGCGGTTACATTTTTTTGAAGGTGACCAAGGGTTTCTCATAATGGTGAGCCCTAAAATTCTGGATTTCTCACTGTTTATTAATCCTTGTTTTCAGTTGGTTTGAAATTGAATATTAAGTGGCTGCACAAGTGATGCTCATTGTCGTTGTTCTAGATATAGTTTCTCTTAGGGCTTCCCTATTGTTATTTCTATTCTGGTGTTACATTTCCTCAAAATATTTTATTGGTAATTCTTTTCAGTACATTTTTCTATCAAGGTCTCTGCTTGGTCAACAAATGTCTGGTGGTATACAGATTTTACCCTAATGGAAGCCTCTCGAGGGCTGTAGGGTGTCGACTGTCAAACCAGACTAAAGAGTTTTTCTCTGTGACCATGCTAAAGCATTTACTGCTAAGCCTACGTTCAAGAATGCTGTCTTATCTGCTCATGGTTTTAATAAAATGCAAGCCAAGATCTTGTTGGTTTACACAACTTAGAAAAATAATTCCATGATAATGCCCCTCTTAATGGCCTCATTAATGCAACAAATCATTCCATCCTCTGCCCCACAGTTCCTATTTCCGGATGAGCGGTAATAGCGGCCAATACCAAGTGAGACCTTGAGAGTCACTTTAGAAGTGAGCAATAAGCAAGGGTCCCAAGTCCCCTGATTCTTCATTTCTTCTCAGAATTTCACCCAGAGATTCCACCTGTTTGTAGCAGGTGGAGTCTTAAGGTAAAAAAAACACACAACATATTTTGAGTTATGTGGATGACAAAATTCCAGGTTGGATATGACAAGAGAACTGGGAATAAAAGGAACAATCTACACTACTATTGAAGTACCATGCGTTATATAAGAACAGAAGGTGCTAAGTCCAGACACGTGATCCCCACACGGGCCTTAAGGAGGATAGACAGCCTATCACCCAGTAAAAACTGATTTTTGAAATTGGACAGCACCCTTCAAGAGTTATGCACCATTGCAAAACAATTGTTAAAAGAGAAACATATAAATAAACAAAGTATTGGTTTTCCCAAACGTACACAAAATACACACAATCTTGTGACTTTGATTTTCTTTCTTTTATTCAGTTTTTATTCATTCTTTGCTTTTTTTGATAGTTGCGAATAGCCGACGCGTTTCGTCCGTTGCCGGACTTCTTCAGGGCTTAAAACAATCTTTCTGATTTCGTTTTTCACATATGTACCGGTCAGGTTTTCCGGGGAATTTCTATTATTAATTTGAAGGTCATAAACAGGATTATAAATCCTAGCAACAGTCAGTGTAGACAAAGGACAAGGGCAGGCCCACAGTAAGGTCAATAAGCTGGAACGTACATGGGCATCACGTCGTGGCCTTCTGGTTCAGGAACTATGTGTCCACAGCCCCCACAGTTCAGCAAAATCCAGGCCTTTAATCCCTGGAAGGGCGTGCTGATGGGCACAGGATTTTCTGGGGGCCTGAAAGCATCCCTTATGAATATGCCTTTTGATGTTTCCGGGTTTTTTGATGAAGAAGCTATCTCTGCGTTAGTGCTATGGCCCGCTTATTGGGTTTGCAATCCCTCGCTGTAAGTTCCACCAGTAATATCGAAAGTTTAGGGGATACTCTCTGGGTCATGCCATCAACCCCTGCAAGCAACCAGCACATCCTTTTTGTGGCTCCAGAGCGTGTGGTGGCAGCAGAGACCGAGGATATCAGCAAGGACCTCAGTCTTCCTCCTCTTCACATTTGCTGCAGTTGCAACCAAGCCCCTTTTATTTCTCTTCCCCTCTCATGGCCAAGCATAGTTGGTCGGTTGTGGGCAGAGTCCTCTTTTTCCCGTCTGGCTGGCAAGTGGATGCTGTTAATTGATCAACATTATTACAGCTTTCTATTTTACATTGTTAGACTTCTGTCCCACCTGGTTTTACTCTGACTTATTATTGCCTAGGAAGTTCAACCTCAATTGCGCAAGAGGTCATAGAGAAAGTTCCTGGGGAGAGAAGGGCAAGGAGTGTTACTCCCGATATATTTTGGTGTCCAAAAAAGTCAGAGGGCTAGACATCCGACGTCTGAACCCCTGTGTTCAGAAGAATATTCACTTTGGAGCCAGGGGACTGGGTGATGTCCTTGAACTTGTAGGCTGCATACTCGATATGCCCATCCTGTAGAGACTTCCTTCGGTTCGGGGTGGGGTCTGAATAATTCCAGTTTACTGTTCTACCATTTTAACTCACCTCAGTCCTCAGGTGCATATAAAGATAGATTATGGAACCAGGTATGGCCAGTATTCGCGGCCTGGGATACATTTAGTTTGACAACTGTCTGTTGAACGTGGGTTCCCAGCAGTCCGCCACAGACCACGTGCACACAACTGTCTCAGTTTGGTAATCTCTGGAGTTTTCAATCAATGAGCTGAAAACCCCACAGCAGCCTACACAGAGGATTCCTGCAATTGGGGCCATCCTGAACTGTGTGGCCTTCAAAGACTTTCCACCCTTGCAGCAAGTCCACACATTAAAGTTATAATCCCAATGTCCCAGGCTCACCTCTGGGCTGTGCTGTGTGCGGTTCAAATGCTTCTGCTCTAGTGCATCCTGCTGGTTCCCTGTGCCCATTGGCACATGCAGGCTCTTTGCCTGCAGTGGGCACAGCATTGGGGTTGCCTCTTGGACAACATCTGCATCTTGGAAAAAAGTAACCCATGACATTCCTTGGTGACTGACAGACAGGGTGCCCTCCATACTCCAGACAGATGAATTGTCTCTGGGCTGGGACAGTCACGTGGGAGACGTGGGAATCAGGGGGCTTTAGTCTCAGATGGAACAGAGGAGTCACATCAGTCCTCTGGTGCTTTGTGCCATTTGGTTATCCATAAAAACCTTCCACTGGCCCATCAAGGGAAAGCTGTCTCAGGAACAAGAAGGGTCCAGCACCCAAATCTCCACAGTCTGCACCCCCATATGTGGAGAATGAGTGCGCATATTAGATTTGATCTACGATCTGAAGTAATGAATATCATCCCTGGGTATAGACGCCCACCAACTAAATCTATTTTCTGTTGTTGGACCAATATTGTGGCTTAATGAGGAGAAAGTCAAGTTGGTCCTCTGCAGGCCTATTTTATTTCTGGCCTCGTGAGGCTTTACAGTGGGCATTATTAAAGGTTATGTGTTGGCCCTTTATATCTTTCTACGTTTGTCTGACCAAACTTCATTGGTCAAGTTACCCGTTCTTTTAAAGCCCTCTGAGATATAATCTCTCCTCTGCTCTTTATATGTAATATTAATTTGCTCCTTTTTTTAAAGTGCACACCTTTCGAGGCAATGCACACTCACTGAGATTGCTGACAACTGAGACGGTATTCCTAATTTGAGTTACATCTGCGTGCTATGTCAGCAAGGTACAGGCATTATCAGTGCAACATCTCTATACCGCTTTCTTCCTGGACAGATTGGTGCTACGAACTTGCATTTCCTTTCTGCCGACACTGGTGTTAGACGTAGAATAGTCCATCACTCTGCCTGCATTCTTTGCTGTGCTACACCTCCCTAAAAAGAAAGAAAGGTTCCACAAGTTGGACCGGAGAAGAGTCCTTAGCTCTTACATTGATCACACTAGGGATCACTGGTTAGATAAGCTTTTTTATTGGCTTTGGAGCTGCTAAGAAGAGAAAGGTGGTTCAGAAGTGAACCTGTTAAAGGGGGGTCATCCTGTGCGGTGCATAAAAACATACTATGCCCTTGTCAACAAGGATACTTCGGAGGGCCTTCAGGCTCATCCTACCTGAGCCAAGGCCGCCAATGCGGCCTTGGCTAGGGTTGTTTCGATGTTGGACATCTGCCAGGCTGCAACATGGGCGTATAAAACACGCCTTCACCACGAATTACTCGCTCATCAGTCAAGTCCGCAGAAATGGCCATTTCGCCTGCTTGGTCCTTCAAGAGGTCTTGGTATAAACCGCTTCTCAGACTTCTAACCTTTGGAACATTATTTTTTGGTATTTATTCAAAAGCTGAGAAATCTGTGGTTAGAAGTATCCATCAGAAGAAAACGTTTTTTACCTTCAGTAACACTCTTTCAGATGAATACTCTAACTGCAGATCCCTCTATGACCATTCTTCTCCCCTTTCTGTGGAATGGACTTTTAATGTTCTAAAACGTTCCTAAGTTAGATTCTGTGTACTTACACGTTTCCAGTCTGTCACATCTGATCCACACTCAATAGCTCCTCAGATAACGGATGTCAGCATACAGGGTGGTACCTTTTTACAGCTCTGTGCTACCACGTCCTGAGGCTGTGTGAGTCCATCATGGAGTCACATGCCTCCACCTATCGATGCACTGGAGTAATTACTATGACAAATTCCAGATCCAGTCTTGTGCCTGGGAAATTTCTAAGGTGAGGAATCAGGGTTAGATAGAGTATACACCAGAAAGGGTGTTACCAAAGTTAAGTACCTTTCTTGTCACAAGTGACTTTTGATGATTCTTTTTGGCTGCTGAGCTTGCAGATTTCTCTATCAGTGCCTCGTTGGACAGATCAGATTTGGTAGTGTACTGGAGCTGAAAGCTTTTCCCCTGATCCTTGAAATCGCGGGGACAGCCAAGCACTAACAGAGGTGAGATTGCTGGTGTTCCCTACTAACCAATTAACTGAGTACTCAGTCTGCTATGAAACATTGGCCTCCACCCAAACCCTCTCAGATCACTGGGTAAACATGGACAATCAATCAAGGCTTATCTGAATTGAGATCATGTTGGATATGACTTGGTGCAATATGGCACTGTTATCACTGATGCAAGGAATATGTGAATATCCAGCCAGCGTTGTACATTTTTGTAAAAGACATAGCACTTTAAAAATATCTCAAAATATATATGAATATATTTACAGTAAAACAATGCTTAAATAGTAAAAAGCACAACATAAAAATATAAGTAAACCAGTAATGCAAATGAAAATACATAGTCAGGCCAAGACCCGTAGATATGTAAGCTGTACACCACTCGCTATCACTAAATGATCGTGAACATTGGAAAAAGCGAAGCACAATACAGCACAAATAAAATTACTGTAAAATCTTATATGGCACATATAACATGCGCAATCAAGTGAATGGTACCCAGTTGTGGCTTCCATTTTGTAAACATCAAGTTTACAACCTGCCCACCAAAACCAAATATTAATTGTACCAGCTCCTCCTATAGAGTACAATACTACTGATCACAAATACCAAATTGTCTTGCTTGCGCCTATCAGATAATACTGAATCTTCCACACGGTATCCACAATGCGAATACAGAAGACATAACACAAAACAAACAACACCTTTAGAAAAGGGTTTTATTTTACAAAATGCAATGACTCTCTCTTAAGATAAGGCTTGGGGTTTTATTTTACACAATGCTCTCTAACAAAAAGGGTTTCCCAGATGCCAAATGCACAAGATTGAAATACACAAAGATATATATATATATATATATGTAGCAATAATAACACACTTGGTAAATGTAATGCATGAATAATACTGATGAATAAACAAGCAGCAAATACCATGAAATAAGACTCAAGCAAATATACTGGGACGTCCTACAAGAGATCAGAAAGCTATATATACATCAAATGATTACTTTGGAGGTGCACCTTGACTCACTCACACGTCACAAAGAAAATACATCAAATGATCAAAGCCACTGGCCAAACATCACAATGGCAATAACCAAAACTCAATACATCACCTGGTGCAAACACTGCATCTCAGACTGGGGAAGTTAAACAGCCGTGATTGAGAGCCTCAGCAACCAGGGGTTCCACACTCCGAGGTAGATGCGTCCGTCCCCACTCAGATTCTAAACTCTCGGTTTCTGAGTCAACAACCTTCAGTTTTAAACACGCTAGAAGATTCAGTAAAGACCTCCCACCGGGCCAGAGAAATCTTACCAGAACTGGCCAGGTTCCAAGCAAGCATTCCCATGGCAGGAAGGAGTTCTCACGTCCCCTTCTGCAAATCTCGCATGTTCCAGCCTTTATCTTGACGAAGCTCACAAAGCCTTTCAGAGTACATTAAACAAAAAACAATCCTTGAACGTGAATAACTCAAACATCTTGCAAGCACTGCTGTGCACGCAGAAAAGCTAAAAGCTGAAGCAAGGCAACGTCAGAAAACAAGATGACATGAGGCCATGTCAAAGCCAATAGTAAGAACTACATAATTCTCACCAATGTACTGCACAACGCACAATTGTGCACAACTGCTTATAGATTCACACACTTCATCTCTCAATGTACAACACTGAGCAAATGTGTGCATCACTGCCTACAACACTGCACTTCGAAACCACAGTACATTCCATAACTCTCTCTCCCTCTCACGCTTTCATGCATATCCCACACATTCTGTTCTTGGCAAGGCTGTCTACTCCGTGACAGCTCCCACTGAAAGACTGCAGGATTACAAGAAAGAAACCTTTACGAGAAACAGGCATATGCAGGACCGTCGTACATACAGGCTAGGATAAAATGACACATTAAAGTCAGTGAAAATAATGGTAGTCAAAGGTCATCACAGGGTGTCAAACCACAAGAGTGCCTCTAGCACTACACAAATAAAAGAAAATATTGTTGTATAAGAGCACAGCAGTGACAGTATAAATATGAAATACCTCTGAGTTCTGGAAAGTGAGTTACAAGCTGTTGGACGATAAGCTTATCTCCTGGTTTTGTTGTGTGTGGTGCCAGCCACTTATAACGTGGATAGCAGCTCAAGCCCAGTGCCTCCATACTCAGAGTGTCGACTCTACAGATGTAGGAGACAGGCCATAGTTTGATATACATGGACGGTGGGGTGTGAGCTCAGCAGAATAAGGGATGCTCACTAGGACCACTCAAGGCCTCTCGATCGGGCTAGTTCACAGACCAACTTGTTGTTAGGCCTCTGCACACAAACCAGAAGCAAAGGATACTGAATACAAGAAAGGCGCTAGAGGGTTCAAGTGTACTCACTAGGCAGTCGTTACTCCGCTCACTTGAACTTGTAGGTTAGTTTTGAGTTAGTCTCATGATCCTTGGTGAGGGGTAAAGAAGGCTTTTAGGCTCTCTGTCTCTTGACTCTTTCACCTGGCTGACGGCTTTCTCACAAACAAGGTTTGGCAGCTGGACAGGCAAGCAGAGTTTAATCAGGGCATTCACGCTTGTTCCCAGCCAGGAAATAATGGGCTGCACTTAGCTCTGCACCGTGTCCACTTTTTGTTTGACAAAGAAGCTGTTCAGTAACGTGCAGGACACTTCCTGTTTGTATTTCAAAGTCCTTACCAGTTGAACCTTAGTATTAAATCCTTGTTTCCATCCTCAAGGACTCGGTGTGCCCTTACACTTATGTCTTTGTGTCCCACAAGAAATCCAAGTGCGACCAAATTGCCCTTTAGATCATCACCTGTCTCAAATTCCTTAAGGTGGGCTTCAGGTCCCCCGACACCTTCATTTAACTTTTTTTGATTCTGACAGTCTTTCAGAGAATCAGAAATTGCACCAGATACCTGGTCATTGTGGCAGCTCCAGCTGCTTTTGGGTTCTGCATCCCCCTCAAACATCAGTTGGCATAGGGCCTATTGTCTGGTTCCTAAGGAGATAGTCTTTAATAATCACAATTGCTTCAATCATTGTGCCTTGTCACTAAATATTAACTCACTTTACTGGTGGAAAATGTCCTGTTCTTCCCTAGACATCTTTCCAAATGATTCGTGAAATTGACAAGGGCAAAGTACATCTGGCACCCATATGTTCCTACAGAAATTGGCCAGGAAAATCCTCCACTGCTATTGTCGTCATCCAGCAATATCTGATTGACTTGATGCACATGCTCCTTGTAATTGGGTACCTTAGGACAAGAGTCTGGTTTAAAAAATAGAAACAGTGTTTGCTAAGCACCATAAAGTTTGGCAGGTGCATTTGAGGCGCTCCAGGCTCTTTGGTCTTTCACCCGTATAGAGTATTTTAGGTGGTTTCTAGATACTTTCCACTTTTTGTCTGAAGGTGTTGAATTCATTTCTATAGAGGAGATTGTTCCTGCCCTTTTGTGTTTAAACAGCTGCGCCACCTTGACGTCTGGTGTGACGCCTTTATTTTACTTAAATAAAACCAGAGTACGGCATCCTACAAAACACGTCTTCATTCCCTTCAGAGGCTGATATGCTTATAAGAACACCAATGCGAAGCTCATCATGAATTTCACACTTATTATCTACAGTGCCAGATAGACCCTCAAGCCACTGTCCAACCGAGCTTAGGTGGCATGGTGGGGATCTCCAGAAATGTGCCTCTTAGTTAAATATGTAGAGCAGCTATGTGGCAAACACACATGCATTCTAAAGGCATTGTTCTCTAGAGGCCTCTTTTCTGAGTAATGCGCAATCTGACTTTTAGGTCTTACAAAATATGATTGTTTAGCATAAGCTACCTGTTCTCCCTCCACCTCTGCTGTACTTGCTGTGGAATCTAAACTCTGGTTGAGAGCCTGTATGTAGGAGTAGAGTAACATTATCTTCATGGTGAGTTTGTTACTTCTAGTCCATTGGTTCCTTACAATTATCAGATCCCTCATGCCAACCCATTATCCATTGATGAATAAAAAAACAATGATTGGCTTCTTTTTTTAGAGGAAGGAAACTTTAAAAGTATGCACCTTTACATGGGAAGTGGGCGTGCCTGTGCATGGTGCATGAATGACAGGGATGTTAATTAAATAGCTGTAGACCAGTTTCTAGTCCTACCAGGAAGTCTACTGATTGATAATGGAAGAGAACCTCTGGAGTGGGAGGAAAAGATTCACCATTAGGATAATTCTATCATGATTGGTTGAAATAAGCTTAAATTTACTATACCTTTTATGTTTCAGGTCCTGTGCTTGGCAGCAACCTAACCAGGCACATGTACGGATGTGTCCAGAGCCAGCTTTTGCCCTACTATTTACATTTAGGATCTGCATTTGCGTTCTTTAACCTCATTATATTTGCTCTGTATCACCCCCTTGAAACTCTCGGAGAGGAAGAAACAAAGCAGGTATGTCATTTTTGTAATGTGTGTCTCATGGTGTGTCTCCTTTTGAGTTATGTATCTCTTCTGACGTGATGCTTGCATGCAGCAACTGACAGAATGAAATATCAAAAATCACTTCCTGAAAGGGATTGGGGAGCTGATTAAATATCAGAACAACTCAAAGGAGTGCGAGGAGCAGTCTGTGCCATGCTGTAAACTAAACCAGGTTGTGGAGTTTAAGAATATTTTGGTTGGGCTGGTGGGGGGCATACAATTTCAATCTGAGCAAGGACTTGTCTTTAATATTCTTTCTTGCATAGAACTTTCAAAGCTTACAGTGTCGCAGAATTATTCATCAAACATATATACTCTATATGTTCAGTGTAAGGACAGAGATCCAGAACACTGCTACTTTTGATGGGTTCAGGATAGAAAGGAGATCACATTAGTGCTGCCCTCCTAATCTTAATATTTGTACCACCAGCTAGCCCATAAATATGAGTTTGTTTGAGTAGAATAAATTGCTTATAGAGGGTTAGCAGAATAACATTCTAGCTTTTGTTGACAACGCAGTATTCTGCTTTATTTTTTGCATGACTATTTTTTCATTTTGACATCAGTATTAAAAATTGTTTAAAAATACAGTCTGGTGCCTAGATATGTGATAATCCAAACCCAAGGCAATATCCCTTTCTAAGTCATCTTCCAAGAAGCATTTACAGAAAGATGGAGATTAAATGTTTAAGTAAAAGAATGTAAACTTTGGTGTATAGGTATTAAATGAGCCAACTGAAGTTTCAGTATAGAATCTTGTCGAAACTATAGAGCAGAGAGGGTTGAGGAAGATTCTTACAGTATGTCCTCTAAGAATATTTTCAGAAAGTCCTATGAAAATATAGTTGCATTCATTACAGCTTATCCAGCGAATACTAACAAAGTACATTGTTTCTGTATTTCTATAGTGAAACAATTTTCAAGTTTCATTAGCACACAGAGACCAGGGGCATCAGCTGTGCAACATGAACATAAATTGAGCGATCACCGCCAGAACCCAATTGTCATGCCGACGAGCAAGACCTTATCAAGACTCTGCCCGCCGGAGATACCTTCCGCCATGCCGGCACTCCAGGATCTCTTGAATCTTTAAAATCCCCCCAATCACGCGACACGCCACCCGGCCTGGACGGAGCTTAACCGTGATATCCTGCGATTGTGCAGAACCGGTACCCCCGCCCCCATTGTGCAATTCGCGTCCCTCACGCAGAGGCCTAGCTATTTTGCTCTCAAGACAAACATGACATAATGTTTTTTGTCCTGATGATGATGCTTGCATTTCTCTCTGCATCGAAACATCGTCGACCCAAAAGCACCATATGTTTGTTATAAAAGTCACAAACGTTTTTTGCAATGGTTTGCTAATAAGAATCCAAGTCTGTTGAACTGAAATACTAGTGCAGACCGCCTTGTGCGCCCTTACATAATTTATTTTCACTTGTTTTGTCTTGTTTTCTGTGGGTCACAGGTTGTGCCCACTTGTGTATAAATGTTGATTATATGAACCAATATAAAATATTCTAGCTTAAATAAAAGTTCTGTCCGGCTGGACAAAGGACACGCATACTATTTAGTGTGGGTCTATCATTCACCTGATCCTAAATGACTGGGGTCCTCTGTTTTGTGTAATAAGTTACCGCCCAAGGACCCTAGTGTTATTCCTTTTGGGTTTTCCCTTGTTGTGTAGAACAGAGTGCAACATGAACAACATGGATACTAAAGGTTCACTTTGACACACAGTAGGTACTCTTGAGGCAAAACAGACCAATAAACACATGAAATAAATCGAAGATGTAGGTCGGTTATTGTTTAATACCAAATATTATGTTTAATATATTCAGACTACTGTAGCTTATATTTATTTTTGAAACATTTAAAATTGACCATTAATCCATTAAACCAAATCTGGTTCACTTTCGGAATGCCATTTGCAGCACATAGAGACACGTATAATTTGTGTTGTCAATTCTTTAACTTTGAGTTAATCTATAATGTAATTGGTATGTGGTTTTCAAATATTTCCTAAAGAGCCGACAGCTGGATTTCATACACAGACTTAAAGTGGCAAAGCTATGCTTGTGGTACACACACATGCACTATTTTATCGGTCGTGGTGGCTAATTTATGTTTTAAAGGCTCACATATATGGGATTCAGCTCCAATCCAATTGCCCCTGTGTTTTCCCTGCTTCAAAGTCAGCTGCACATCTCTGTGTGAAGGTGGCAGGGCCAAGCTCTATTTTAGCCCCCCTGGCTTCAGTCCTGGGAATTTAGGGGATTGTGCAGGGTGAGTTGTTTGGGGTGGATGTTTCTCAGCTAAAACACCCATTCCTTTTACTGCTTTACAACAAAGAGTTTTGGGAGAAGCCTTTGTCAAATCTTTTAAAAATAACTTATTATAATTACCCAAAGACTGCCTTAGGCACACATTTTCACTTGTTTTTAAAAGGCCGGTGGTGGCAGCAGGTGTGCAGTACGTTATATAACTCAAGTAGACTGGAGGTGAGGAGAGCAAAATTCCATTTTATTTTTTCCGGTGGGAGGTGTTTGTTTTATGAACAATGTCGATGTCCACAGAGCGCCAGCTATTGTTAATTAATTCAGAGTTTAGGGGACAGTTATACTCGGGGACAGTTATACTCGGATGTATATCGATACTTCGCATACCATTACTATGCATGATTTTAGTTTAATGTTTTTACTTAGCATAAACCATTACATCGCAGGTTTTAACTGCGCACGCATTCATCACGCAAATGGTTATAAATGAACTATGGTTTATGCTAATTAAAAACATCACACAAAAATCATGCTTGCACTACACTACCTTAAACACCACTAAACTACCCTAAACCACTGTTGAGGAGTCCTGCGAGACTCTTCTGACGTTTCCTCTCGAGCTGCGAACTCCCAACTCCCTCAAGGATCAACCAACCCACTCAGGATTTTTGACTCTGACTGGATTGACTTCTCCCCCAGGGAAAGGGGAAGTGGACAGAGAGACGCACAACAAATTATACAAGATTTAATCTTCGGTTGATTGTGTCTCTCTCAAGGAAGTGCTCCGGGCCGAGGACCTTTTCTTAAGGAATGTTCTGCGCTGCCTTCACGCTACACTGTGGTGCAATATTAACAACAATTACTCAGCTGTTGACTTCTTGACTAACTTAGGTAGATAACTAACGTTGTGATTACTGACCATTAATCCGTCTGGCCCTTGTTCACACTTTTACAGAAGTTTTAACTCTGACTCAGAATCTTGACACCTTCAAGTAAACATAACATGTCAGAATAACTTAACACTTTCACTAAAAGACAGGCTAATTTGATTAATTGGGTTAGTTAAAACTAAACTAAGAAACTTCATGCAGGACCATACCTGAGTCCTTGATTACTTCTTCTGTTAGGAGACTCTGCAGTAGGAAGACAGGAGATAACAGCCTAACGCAATTCACATTACTACCTAAGGTTATAATACTTGACTGACCTTGTAAATATGCTAACCTTTCTTTGCTAACTCCGTTATAAATCCAACATATCACAGAATTATTCAATCTAATTCAATTTGCATATTTACACTTTGCATTTATCAAGGCTTGTTTTTATCTCCACAGTCTGTCTTAAGTGTGCTTAAGCTTTACTATGTTTGACTCAATACAGTAGCTGTCATTAGTCTCTTCCTAGAGTCTCTTGGGATCCTTCAGTAAAACAAACACTAATAACTTGGTTCAATTATTCCAGCTTAATGTAACTGAGCCTCTTGCCTTTGTCAAGGCTTGTTTCTTTCATAGCATGCTTTTTTCCTTTAAGCGTTTTAAATACTCTCCAGCAAATACCCTTTGCCACTTTAACTTAAGAGTCAAATTGTTCGTGGCAAATTCTAAATAACCAACTTCTTACTGTCCTTTTACTGGGTACAGCGTTGTGCAGCCTGGAGACTCGAACAGCCGGCAGAGAGGGAGCGAGTAAACAAACCTCCCGGCTTCCTTGAAGAAAATACCGGCCGCGTCGTCTTCGTCGGCACCATCAATCAGCTGAGCTGACAGCTAGGGTTTCCGGAGCGTTTTAATACTAGATTACTCAAGGAGGGAATAAGGGGCTCTGAATGATATCGAAGGGAAAAGGAGATAGCAATATCAGAAGGGGGCTAAGCGGGAGCAGAAGCTCTCGTCAAGTACAACAAGAGACGAAGCGCTTGGCAGTTGGCTGAAGCATATATTTATAGCTTCAGCCACGAGATCAGCGCGAGCCTCTAGCATCATAGCGCAAGGCGCGAGGGCTGACACGAGACTGTCACTGATGCGCGCACAATCTAGAAATAACACAAGCCTGTCTCTAAGAGCGCACAGTCTAAGAATTTACACTAGTCAAAATTAACTAACAAACAAGCATTGCTAAAAGCAATTATTTCTTGAAATCATCACTAAAAGGATTCTAATTAAAACCTTACATTAAAAATAATAAACTAAATGTACCCACTAACTAAATTAACCCTTTTAATTCACAAAATGTACACAGAATCAATCCAGGGTCAGAATCTAATTAAGACGACCGGTAACACCCCTAACAGTTCCTCCCCCCAAAGGTCGTCTTACAGGTCTAGGTTTATCAGGATGCAGAGCATGAAAAGATCTAACAAGTCTAGGAGCATGAACATTTTTCTCAGGTTCCCAAGATCGCTCAGAAGGATCATAACCCTTCCAGTCAACCAAATAGAACAAGGCACCCCGAATTCTTTTGGAATCTAGAATGGATTTAACCTCGTACTCAACATGATCACCGACAATTACTGGCGGTGGTGGGTTATCAGCTCGAGTAGAAGGTTCAAAAGGTTTCAACAGAGAAACATGAAAAACAGGGTGAATAGCATATTCCTCAGGCAAAACTAATTTCACAGATACAGGATTCAGAACTTTCTTAATTTCAAAAGGCCCAATATATCTGGGTTTCAACTTCCTGGGACCCTCCAACTGAATGTTTCTAGTGGATAACCATACCAACTGACCTTCCTTATACAAAGGGGAAGGTTTACGATGCGAATCAGCGGTCCTTTTCATAGATAACTTACTTTTGACCCATTGTTTTCTAGCCTTATCTTGAATATCTAACAGATGAGTCAACCTATCAGTAACTGCTGGCATAGACAATTGTTCATCAGGTAAAAGTATAGGAATAGATCTTGGATGTTGCCCAGTGAGAAAATAAAAAGGAGAACAACCCAAAGCTGAATGAGTGGTGTTATTATAGGAAAATTCAGCCCACGGTAACACTTCATCCCAAGGGTGAGAGGAGGTAGTTAACAAACATCTTAAACCCTGTTCAACATGCTGATTCAATCTCTCCGTCTGACCATCCGTCTGTGGGTGAAAAGAAGAAGACAGAGCCAACTCGATTCCCAAGAGTTTGCTGAGTTGTGACCAGAATTTAGAAATGAACTGAGGGCCCCTATCCGAAATAATCTTTGAGGGCAGACCATGAAGTTTCACAATATTAGATAAAAATACAGCACTGAATTCAATTGCCGAGGGAATCTTGTGTAACGGAATAAAATGTCCCATTTTGGATAACAGATCCACCACCACAAGAACTGTAGTAAAACCATTAGACTTAGGGAGATCAGTAATAAAATCTAAACTGATTGTATGCCAAGGGTGAGGAGGAATAGTCATAGGACAAAGTAAACCCATTGGAACCTCATGTAAAGCCTTTTGACGAGAACAAACTGGACAGGCTTTCACAAATTGTTGAATAATAGAAATCATTTTTTCCCACCAAAAAGGACGTTGACACAAATCCAGGGTTTTGTTAATACCTGGATGTGCAGCAATCGCCAAATCATGATTCCATTGCATGACCTTATCCTGTAAATCTCTTGTGGGAATAAACAATTTATCATTGTGATAGAAAAACCCATCTCTAATGGAATTACCTTCTTTTAATAACCCTTCATGAACATCAAAATTTTTTAATTCCATCTTAACAGAATCCCAAAAACTTTCTGAATGGATTTCAGCAGCAATTTTTTCTAAAGGCAAAATACTGGGGGGATCCTTAACAGAATTTAAATCTTTCTCACATACTAATCGTGAAAGTGTGTCAGATAACAGCTGCTTTTTTCCAGGTCGATACATAATTAAAAAGTCAAATTCGCTAAAGAACTGTAACCACCTCATCTGTCTAGGAGTAAAAGCCTTAACAGTGGAATAAAATTGTAAATTTTTATGGTCAGAATAAACAGTAATAGTGTGTTTAGCTCCCAAGAGGTGATGTCTCCATTCTTGAAACACATCTTTAATGGCTAACAATTCACGTTCCGCAATCGTATAATTTTGCTCAGCTAAAAGCAATTTCCTAGAGAAAAAAGCGATAGGATGGAAGTGACCAGTATTTGCATCCTTTTGAAGCAACACCCCACCAATAGCAGTCTGTGAAGCATCTGCTTCCACAAAGAAAGGCCTATCAGGATCAGGATGAACCAAAATGGGAGCAGAAGTAAAAGCCTTCTTCAACAATGAAAATGCTTGATCAGCTTCTTCAGTCCAAGAGAAGACCTTTCCTTTTTTCAATAACTGGGTAATGGGAGTAACAATATCTGAAAACTTAGAAATGAATCGCCTATAAAAATTAGCAAATCCAAGAATTCTCTGCGTGTCTTTAATTGAAGTAGGAATTGGCCAGGTTAGAATTGCTTCGACTTTCTTTGGATCCATATGAATCCCCTCAGGTGATAAACAATAGCCGAGAAATTCCACTTGAGAAGCATTGAAAACACATTTTTCCAATTTAGCATATAGAGAATGATCTCTTAATTTCTGTAACACTAACTGAACATGTTGTACATGTTCTTCCATATTTTTAGAATAAATTAAAATGTCATCAATATAAACGATGCAACAGACATCCAACAGATCATGCAAGACCTCATTAATAAAATATTGAAAGGCCGCTGGAGCGTTGCAAAGACCAAATGGCATAACCGTATACTCAAAAAGACCAAATTTCGTACGAAAAGCGGTCTTCCACTCATCACCTTCTTTGACTCTAATCAAATGATATGCTCCTCTAAGATCCAGTTTGGTGTAAACACTAGAACCCTTAATTTGATTAAGAAGCACTGGAATCAAAGGCAATGGATACCTATTCTTAATGGTTGCTTTATTAACCTTTCTGTAATCAATACAAGCCCTCAGATCCCCAGACTTCTTCGAAACGAAGAAAAGAGGAGACGAAACAGGAGAAGTAGAATGTCGAATGAAACCTAACTCCAAAAGCTTATCCAAATAGTTCCTTAAATAAACATTTTCAGGTTCGGTTAAGGCATAAATTCTACTACATGGTAGAATAGCACCAGGAACTAAATCAATTCTGCAATCAAAAATTCTGTGCGGTGGTAATTTGGTTGCTTCAACAGGATCAAAAACCTTAGAAAAATTTCTATACTCAACTGGAAGCCTATTATCTTCCGCAGTTAGAGCAGCACAAAAAAGGGGCATCACCGGATCTTTGGTTTCTTGATAACAGTGTAACTTACAAAAAGAAGACTCTAAAGTAACAGTCCTTTTAATCCAATCAATACTGGGATTATGTAATTCCAACCAAGGAATGCCTAAAATGACACCAAAACTGGGTGCATCAATAAGATCAAAAACCACTTTCTCAGTATGACCATTATCCGCTACCAAAGTCAATGGTTCGGTGTTAAATTGAATCATACCAGAAGACAAAACCGAACCATCAACAGCTCTCACAGACTCAGGTTCCTCCTTAGTAACAAATTTCAGATTCAGTTTATGGGCAAACCCAATATCGAAAAAATTCCCAGTAGCCCCAGAATCCAAAAGTACAGGAATGCTATGTCTTTGAAGAGTAGTTAAAATAAAAACCATCCGAATAGTAAAATGTTTGGGAATATGTGTAGTTACATTAGTGACAAATTTGGAGATCTTAGAGGAAATTTTGCTCGAGGAAACGATCTCTGCTTTCCTCGAGAACTTCAGTTTTCCGACGGCTTAATGGGAAGAGTTTCAACAACTAGAACTTTCTTTTTTGCAGGTTTTACAGAACAATCCTTGGCAAAATGACCAGGTTTGCCACAATATAAACATAAATTGCCTTTACGTCTCCGCTCTTTTTCTTCAGGAGTTAAAGGCCCTTTGAATCCACCCGGTAAAACAGGTTCAACAAAAACATTCTTAACATCTGACTCTTTTTTCTCAACTTTAACTAGAGAACTTCTAAAATCACTTCTTGTTTTTTCATTTCTACGTTCACCTAATCTGTGATCAAGTCTAACCACTAGATCCTGAAATTCCTTAAATCCATCAGGCAAATTCACTATATGTGCAAGAGAATCTTTTAAATCGTCTTTTAGACCTCTATAAAATAAAGAAATTCTCTTCTCCTCAGGCCAATGAGTTTCGGACAGAAGTCTATTAAATGTAGTAATATAAGATATTAAATCCTTGGTCCCTTGACGAAGACTCAATAACTCATTATCAGAAGACTGAATTAAGGTATGTTTGGCGAATAAACTGGACATGGCCAATTTAAAATTCTGCAAATTGTGAAGCAAAGGGTCATTATTATCTACTAAAGGCATCGCCCAATTCGCAGCCACCCCTCCCAGATAAGAAATTATAAATGCTACCTTAGCAGAATCAGAAGAAAAAATTTGAGGTTTACACATGAAGTGCAATTGACACTGACTAAAAAATGTTGCAAATCTGCTATTATCTCCAGTAAACCTTTCAGGATTAGCCAAAGGAACAGATGTAGGGGTAACCACAGTAACTTGAACTGGTTGTTGTTCAGACCGATCTTCTGAGGTATGAGGCTGAACAACATCAGCTCCAAATCTGGCTGGCGCTAAAACCGGTTTCCTCTCCTTTGAGGAATCTCTCCAAGTCGAGAATCCAGCCCTAGTCTCATCTAGCTCCTGACGAAGCGATTGATTCTCCAGACGTAAATTTTCCATCTCCACAGTCATCTTCTGGACTAACTGTGACAACTGTGAAGCATCCATGAGGGTGAGTTTGCAGACTCGAAAGGAAACTATTTTAAATTTGAGAAGATAGGCTTCGTCTACTGTTGAGGAGTCCTGCGAGACTCTTCTGACGTTTCCTCTCGAGCTGCGAACTCCCAACTCCCTCAAGGATCAACCAACCCACTCAGGATTTTTGACTCTGACTGGATTGACTTCTCCCCCAGGGAAAGGGGAAGTGGACAGAGAGACGCACAACAAATTATACAAGATTTAATCTTCGGTTGATTGTGTCTCTCTCAAGGAAGTGCTCCGGGCCGAGGACCTTTTCTTAAGGAATGTTCTGCGCTGCCTTCACGCTACACTGTGGTGCAATATTAACAACAATTACTCAGCTGTTGACTTCTTGACTAACTTAGGTAGATAACTAACGTTGTGATTACTGACCATTAATCCGTCTGGCCCTTGTTCACACTTTTACAGAAGTTTTAACTCTGACTCAGAATCTTGACACCTTCAAGTAAACATAACATGTCAGAATAACTTAACACTTTCACTAAAAGACAGGCTAATTTGATTAATTGGGTTAGTTAAAACTAAACTAAGAAACTTCATGCAGGACCATACCTGAGTCCTTGATTACTTCTTCTGTTAGGAGACTCTGCAGTAGGAAGACAGGAGATAACAGCCTAACGCAATTCACATTACTACCTAAGGTTATAATACTTGACTGACCTTGTAAATATGCTAACCTTTCTTTGCTAACTCCGTTATAAATCCAACATATCACAGAATTATTCAATCTAATTCAATTTGCATATTTACACTTTGCATTTATCAAGGCTTGTTTTTATCTCCACAGTCTGTCTTAAGTGTGCTTAAGCTTTACTATGTTTGACTCAATACAGTAGCTGTCATTAGTCTCTTCCTAGAGTCTCTTGGGATCCTTCAGTAAAACAAACACTAATAACTTGGTTCAATTATTCCAGCTTAATGTAACTGAGCCTCTTGCCTTTGTCAAGGCTTGTTTCTTTCATAGCATGCTTTTTTCCTTTAAGCGTTTTAAATACTCTCCAGCAAATACCCTTTGCCACTTTAACTTAAGAGTCAAATTGTTCGTGGCAAATTCTAAATAACCAACTTCTTACTGTCCTTTTACTGGGTACAGCGTTGTGCAGCCTGGAGACTCGAACAGCCGGCAGAGAGGGAGCGAGTAAACAAACCTCCCGGCTTCCTTGAAGAAAATACCGGCCGCGTCGTCTTCGTCGGCACCATCAATCAGCTGAGCTGACAGCTAGGGTTTCCGGAGCGTTTTAATACTAGATTACTCAAGGAGGGAATAAGGGGCTCTGAATGATATCGAAGGGAAAAGGAGATAGCAATATCAGAAGGGGGCTAAGCGGGAGCAGAAGCTCTCGTCAAGTACAACAAGAGACGAAGCGCTTGGCAGTTGGCTGAAGCATATATTTATAGCTTCAGCCACGAGATCAGCGCGAGCCTCTAGCATCATAGCGCAAGGCGCGAGGGCTGACACGAGACTGTCACTGATGCGCGCACAATCTAGAAATAACACGAGCCTGTCTCTAAGAGCGCACAGTCTAAGAATTTACACTAGTCAAAATTAACTAAAACAAGCATTGCTAAAAGCAATTATTTCTTGAAATCATTACTAAAAGGATTCTAATTAAAACCTTACATTAAAAATAATAAACTAAATGTACCCACTAACTAAATTAACCCTTTTAATTCACAAAATGTACACAGAATCAATCCAGGGTCAGAATCTAATTAAGACGACCGGTAACACCCCTAACAACCACTACCCTACACTACACAAACACCATACCACTAAAACACTACCCTCTGCAAGAACCTCACCCTTCCCCCAGTCCGCTCCCTACACTACAACACTACTCTAAACCCTAAAACACTACCCTACACAAACACCACAACACTACCCTGAACCCTTAAATACTACCCCCTGCATGACCCACACCCTTCTCCCAGTCCACTCCATACACCACTACCCTGCATGACACCTCAACACTACCCTAAACCCTAAAACACTACCCTACACAAACACCACAACACTACCCTAAACCCTAAAACACTACCCCCTGCACAACCCTCCCCGACCCCCAGTCCTGTCCCTACACCCAAACACTACCCTGCACAACACCCCAACACTACCCTAAACCCTAAAACACTACCCTACACTACACTAACACCACAACACTATCCTAAACCCTAAAACATTCCCCCAGCACAACCCTGCCCCTATCCCCAGTCCGGTCCCTACACTGAAACACTACCTGTATGACCCCCGACACTACCCTATTCCCTAAAACCCTGCCCTACACTACACAAACACCACATCACTACTCCCCAACACTACCCTTCATGACCCCAGCACTACCCTAAACTCAAATACCCTACTCTACACTACTCAAACACAGCCCTACAATCTAAAAGACTCCCCCTGCACGACCCAAAAAACTACACTTACCTCTCTATCCTCCGTTGTTCCTCTTTTCTCCGGCTTCCAGCGGCGTCAGATCTGCACGTCGTTGTTTGGAAACGGAAGCGCCTGCCAAACAATGATGTGGAAAGCACATACCATTATAGTTGTGACAACACTTGCGATGTAACAACTTGCGTACTAATGGTACGCGTTGTCTTGTAAAGTAATAGTATTCGCACTAGTAGCCGCGCACTAAAGGTCGTTTATCGTTATACTCTGTTAAATCATGGAATTTCTTTTTACCGGTGAAGTCTATGTATAACGATAAAATTGTTAAGCCACACCTGAAAATCAAATTTTGAAATACACGCACAGTGTCTGTTGAGTCTTATAAACCACAGTCCCTAACTTAAAAAATATTGTTTTATCTCCACTTGTTCGCTCAATACGTAATTGTGTTTCTCAATATTTTGGAAAGGTTGCCAATAATCTGGCTAATAATGTGAATTGTAGAAACTCAACCAGTAATTAAGTCAATGTCTCTTTCAGTAATTCTACCTCTTTTTTTACTCTATCAGTTTCCTGTACTTGGCATGTGTTTATCTCAGAGCAACAGACATCTGACTTTGATAATGTCAGGTTTTTCAACTGCTTCTCCTTTGTTTACTGTACCTTTTACAGACCCTGAACAACATGATATGACAGTGAATGAAATCAGTGATTCTGAGATACATCTTCCTTTGTCTCCAGAATTTTACCAATTGAAAAATATATCTAATTTGATGAATTTTCAGGATTTATAGCCAACTTCTAATAATCTGCAGAACTATAATCTAAATGTGTCAGCTACTCCTACCTCTTCAGTGTTGGATATATTATTATCAATGCAGAAAACTGTAAATAAAGTTTTAGAAGCTTCTTTATAGACGAACAAATCCCCTAAATTACATTCCTTATATTTGAAAGACATATCAATAGATGGGGTTCATAACTCCAGAAAAAGTCTGCTCATTGGAGGTTTTTGATTGCGTTCCAGGGTATATTATCATTAAGGCCCAGCCTATTAGTGGCCAGGCGATATACCCAACATTGTTCCTTCTCAAACAGACGGTTTGTCATGTTCGATGTATGAGTATCCAATTGCTCAATGATCACCCACCTGAGATCATTAGTGGTATGACCAGTTTCGAGAAAATGGTCTGTCATCCTCGTCGTGTTGCGTTTGCATCGGATATTACTGCGATGTTCGCAAATGCAGGTTTTTATCTTTCGCGTGGACATACCGACATATCGCAGACCACAGGGGCAGGTTATCAGATAGATGGATTGGAAAACTCAAATAAACAAAAGTAAAACGACCCTCACACAGAACTTAGTCCCAATAGCGAGACGCCACAAGAGTAGTTATACTAGAGCTGTCTCCCCAGCATTAGTTATATAAATACAAAGCCCAGTCTGCCTCACTCTATGGTGTCGAACTATGGGGCCACGCTGCTAAACGTGCCTTTACTACACTAGAGAACGTCTTTCTTAGAAAAATATTAGTAACCCCAAGATGCACACCCTTACTTCCACTTCTAATGGATTTGGATATACATCGTACTGATGACCACGCGGCATTGCGACCTCTGTTATATTGGATCCGTGTGTGGTTAACAGACGAATTATTGGACTATTGAGAAGCCATAAAAGAAATTATTAAAATTAAAAATGGAACATGGCTGGTATGGTTGAACCATATTGAGGATTGGTTCGTACAGTTGGGTCTAGTTCACTTCTGGGCAGACCCTGAGTGCCTCAATTTGAGCTGCGAAAAGCTGTTAAAAAAAAGATACTGGGAATTTGCCCTAAACTCAAAACTTCAAAATCCGGAATTAGGAACCTTGTCTCTCAGATATCTTGGCATGAAGTCAGTGAGCACATTCGAATTCTTTATGGATGAGATCTTACCAACTCTAGCCAAAACACTGTATTTAAAATTTTGTTATGGCATACTACAAGTTAAAGTAAATTCTGCAAAATGGGTGTGCAATGATGATGATGATAATGTAAGAAGGACGATTTGGTTAAATGCGAATTGTGTAGTATCGGCGCCAAAGAAGATGAGACACATGTATTATTCTTTTGCTCTGCTTACACACATCTCAGGAAAAAGTGGATAAAACCTATTTGCCGCCTCTTGGGTTTTAGATGGTTCAGTGAGGCGGAAAGAATTTTAAGAACTGAAACAACCCAATCCATTGTCTTCAGTGTAAGCAGATATGTCTTCTCCGTGGAGATAGTAAGAAGGAGAAGGGGTTTTAAGTTTTAATGATAGAATAGCTGGGGATGGGACAGGGAGCTTTGAGTTTGTGTCAGTACTGCCCAAAACTTTTAAATAGTTATTTTTCTTATTGGGGAAAAGTAGCAATACCACTGATATTGAATCCCTGTTTAATGAAATATCATTTGTAATGTATTGGTTGCACTTTTTTTTCCATTGATTGGAATATGCTTTGAAATTTTCTATTGTATTTATGGTTTTAAAATCGCAATTGCCCCTGATTGATCTTCAATTGACAATAATGAATTATGGAAGTATGGGTACGGTAATGGAAATTGATTCATGCGACCTCATTGTTTCTTAATTGTATGTACATCTTTTATGGTTATTGTTTTAACCGAAATAAAGATATTTTGATTTGAGGCGAACAAATCCCCTAAATTACATTCCTTATATTTGAAAGACATATCAATAGATGGGGTTCATAACTCCAGAAAAAGTCTGCTCATTAGAGGTTATTGATTGCGTTCCAGGGTATATTATCATTAAGGCCCAGCCTATTACTGGCCAGGCGATATACCAAACATTGTTCCTTCTCAAACAGACGGTTTGTCATGTTTGATGTATGAGTATCCAATTGCTCAATGATCACCCACCTGAGATCATTAGTGGTATGACCAGTTTCGAGAAAATGGTCTGTCATCCTCGTCGTTTTGTGTTTGCATCTGATATTACTGCGTTGTTCTCAAATGCAGGTTTTTATCTTTCGCGTGGTCATACCGACATATCGGAGACCACAGGGGCAGGTTATCAGATAGATGGCATTGCAGGAATTGCTATTAGTATGTTTGATTAACTGCCATGTTTTACCTGGTTCAAGGTTTAAGGTTTTTGCTGTCTGAGTCAGGTGGCACACGCTGCAGTTCCCGCAAGGGAAACGACCCGTTACATTGGGAAGGCTCCATGCATTCAAAATTGTGTGAGTGGAGGGTGATTGCGATTGGGGGCGGGTTGTCACTAGACTGTCCTTGAGGCTACGTGCTCTCTTTTATGAAAACATGGGTGTTCGAGGCATATGAGCTGCAGATTACACACTGTTGCATAGATCGCCATCTAGTGTTAGGCCTGGATGTTTGTCCTTGTTTTTGTCCTGAAAAGTTCTTTGGAAGTCAGGAGATCGGCAACTCCTCCTTTGGATCACATTGCGCATGGGCATCGGCTCCACCCTCAGATTGTTTTTTTCCGCCATCGGGCTCGGATGTGTTTCCTGCTCTCCGGTTTGGGACTGATTCTACTTTCGGTTCGCAATCCTTCACCCGTTTTGACGGTATTGTCTCGAACGCGTATCCCCATCAACACGAGTCTCAACAACTTCGAAGTCTTCGATTCTGGTCGTCGACGAAAGCCTTCGGGCCTACCTGCGCCTTATCTTCTGGCTCATGGAAAGGACGCCATTCAAGAAGTGTCCTCAATGTGGGTCGAAGTTTCTCCACACCGATCTCCATGAGGTGTGCAACCTTTGCCTCTCACCGGAGCACGAGGCCAGGGACTGTTCAGCTTGCGCCTCCTTCCGCTCCAAAAAGACAATTCGGGACCGACAAGCTCGAATACCATGGCTCGCTCGTCATCTTCGATTCCCTACGACATTTTTCAAGAGGGCTTTGACGTGCCAGAACAGGAGCAGGCCGAAGAAGGCGTCAGCTACTCCGAAGCCGAGGACTCATACGTTGAGGACATCACTCCGGCACAGCGGTTCGTTAGTACACACGTCAACCCCGACTCTTCCTCGACACCCTCGAAAAAAGCTTTGGTCACAACTTCGCTTTTGGGCCCGGGTGCACACCGAGAGGCTACTTCCCATGCCCCGCCTTCGGGCTCGGTAAAGAAGCCTAATAAGACTTCAGCCTACCCCCGGTGCCGACACACACCTACCGGCACCGAAAAAGAAGCCATCCTCTTATCCACGTCGATCGCTGCTTCGACATCCAAGCACTTGGTGCTGGCTCCTCGACACCGAAAACACACTCGGAGCCGACCAAAAAACTGCCACCAAAGGGCCCCGACTCCCATGCCTCGGAGCCAAAAAAGGCCTCGGAACAGAAAAAACAACACGTTCCGCCGGCCAAAGACACTTCAAAAGTTCACGGTTCGAAGCCAAAAGAACCTAAAACAGCTACCGAGTCGGTACCGAAAAAGCCTCTGGAACCAAACACCTTGGCACCGAAGGATCTGCCTTACACAGAAGAATTAATTCAACCAGATCCTACCCAAAAAACTCTCGTGAAAGATCCAAAAACTGGTTAATTGGCTCTTAGCTCCAACAAACGGCCACTAGATGTGCCTGCACCGGCTCCTCATCCTAAAAAGAGAGACATTGCAACCTCTTCATTAAGGATCCCTTCTCCTCCTCCTCCCCACCACATCACTCTCCTACACCATCCCCTATTCCAGTAGAAGATCATGTGGATAACACCTCTGATGATACAGGGGTAGGCGCGGATGAACCACTAGGGAACCCTAGTCCTCCTGACTCCCCTAACCCCTGGGATGATTATAGCACCCCAGACGTCCCTAATGTTTCCCAGGATGATATATACCCCTCCAGGCCTTCTCCCCAGAAGACACTATGGGCTTTAACCAACTTGTCCATAGAGCTGCCCAATACAATGGGGCTGACCAACGCACAGACCCCTTGGAGGAAGATTTTCTCATGGACACTTTCGACACCTCACAAAGGTCCACTTCAATTCTACCCATGCTTAAGGGGGTCATTAAGCATGCACCAGAGGTATTTAAAGATCCAGTCAGGGCTCGAGTCCTCACCCCCAGATCGAGAAAAAGTATAAGGCTGCCCCTACACATCCAGTCTACATTAGAGGCCACACACCACTAGACTCCCTTGTAGTCTCCTATGCGCGAAAAAGGGCCAATTCCCAAACATCAGGTGAGGCCCCCCCAAACCAGATAAAGAGTCTAAACTCCTTGACGCCTCCGGCAAATGAACGGCGTCACAGGCAGCAAACATATGGCGCATCTCCAATACTCAAGCGCTGTTAGCAAGGTACGACAGGGCACATTATGATGAGCTGGAATCCATAATGCATCATCTCCCAGACAAATATAAAAATAGGGCCAATGAACTCATACAAGAAGGTAAAACTATCACCAATACCTCCATCCGTTGTGCCCTAGATGCGGCAGATACTGCTTCAAGGGCAATTAACACCAGTTTCCTTTTGCGTAGACATGCCTGGCTACGTATTTCAGGTTTCAAACCTGAAGTCCAGAGTTCCATCCTCAATCAACCATTCGATGAGCAACACCTATTTGGCCCTAATATTGACGTATCCCGTGAGAAAATGAAAAAGGATACCGACACAGCTAAATCTATGGGAGCCTTGCAGTCTCAAGCTCCCAGTCGCTCCTTTCGTCGCTCATCCTACAGAATCACCACCAGAGGCTACTCCTCAGATAGCCCCTCCACTTCTTACAAAACCCCTAGCCAATCCACCTTCACTAGGGGCTACCAAAGAGGTGGTTACAGGGGTAACAATAATAAAGGCAGAGGCAAAACTAACAACTCCCGCTCTGCCTCCACCCCTACCCAATGACTTCCCTCCACTTCCCCCACACCATTCCACTCCAGTGGGTGAAAGACTGCAACAATTCCTTCCTGTCTTTACCAACATCACATCAGACAGGTGGGTGCGACAAATAATTCAATCAGGTTACTGTCTCGAACTAACATCTACCCCCTCCAAACATACCACCCTAACAGCGTCCAATGTCACAAGAGCATCTGTTACTGCTAAAGCAGGAGGTTATATCCCTCTTACAAAAAAGTGCAATAGAACCAGTTCCCTTACACCAAAAAAAAACAGAGTTTATTCCCTGTACTTTTTTATCCCAAAGAAGGACGTCTCCCTAAGGCCTATTCTAGACCTCAGACCCCTAAAAATATACATACAGTCAGACCCTTTCCAAATGGTCATACTCCAGCAGGTCCTTCCTCTTCTTTCACAAAACGACTTCCTTGCTACCCTAGATCTCAAGGACGCCTCCTTCCACATTCCCATTCACACAGCTCACCGGAAGTATCTCAGATTTGTAATAGACGGTCAGCACTGTCAATTCAAAGTAATCCCATTCGGAGTCACAACAGCACCAAGGTTGTTTACCAAGTGCCTAGCGGTAGTGGCAGCACACTTAAGGAGACAGCAGATTCACGTCTTTCCATAGCTCAACGACTGGCTCATAAAAGCCAGCTCATACAGCCAGTGTGTACAACATACTGATGCCACTATCCAACTACTCCACGACCTGGGCTCACACTAAACCACACCAAGTCCCATCTTCAACCGTCTCACATACAACAATACCTTGGTGCCACAATAAACACCTCAAAAGCGCTAGCTTATCCCTCTCCTGTCAGAATAGCAAACATGCAAGCTCTTCTTACAAAGTTTCAACCAGAACACTCCCTTCCAGCTCGAGTGTTCATGCAACTCATAGGGATGATGGCCTCTTGCATATTCATTGTGCCTCATGCAAGACACCAGATGCGTCCCCTTCAAGAGTGCTTAGCATGCCAATGGAACCAGGCTCAAGGTCAATTAACAGATCTAGTGTTGGTGGACGGTCGTACTCACCGTTCTCTGTAGTGGTGGAACACCAAAAACCTTTCCAAAGGACGACCTTTCCTAGAGCCAGTTCCTCCGATAGTCTTGACAGCGGACGCATCGCTCTGTGGCTGGGGAGCTCACCTACTGCAACACACCATGTAGGGCAGGTGGACACCACAACAAAAGTTACTCCACACCAACCACCTGGAGTTACTAGTCATATTCCTAGCCTTAAAAGCATTCCAAAAGCAAATATCAGGCAAGACTGTATTAGTCCGCACGGACAACATGACAGCCATGTACTACATACAGAAACAAGGCGGGACACTCTCTGCAACTCTCTCAGCTAGCATAGAAAATATGGCGGTGGGCTACACCTCAGAACATTTTCCTCTTAGCCCAACATGTTCCAGGGCTACAAAACACCATGGCAGATCTGTTGAGCCGTCAGACACAACAGATCTACGAGTGGGAACTTTATCCACAAGTTCTTCAACCATTCTTTCAATGTGGGGACAACCTCAGATAGACCTCTTTGCCACCCACGAAAACGCCAAATGCCCAAGCTTTGCCGCCAGATATCCACACCCACTGTCCAAAGTATTTTTAACTACTATGTATTTTTATTGACTCCATTGTTTTATCCTTTAACTCTTTTTTATTAATTTTAAAAATCAATTTTTAGTAATGTTTAATTCTGAATGGCAAAGATGGAACTTTAATTGTGATTTTATTTGTATACTTTTATGAATTGTGAATTCAATTTGAATAAAGTCTTTGAACTGAACACTGTCCAAAGGCAATGCGATATGGATGAACTGGTCAGGCAGATTTGCGTACGCTTTTCCGCCTCTCCCACTCATTCTAATAGTAGTGAGCAAACCACAGCAACATTCCCTAACCCTCATTCTAGTTGCTCCAATGTGGGCCAGACAACCGTGGTACACAACATTGCTGGAACTTTCTGTAGTACCGCACCAAAAGCTATACCTATCTCCATGCCTCTTAACTTAGAACCATGGAGAGATCAGACACCCGGACCCAGCTCAGCTCAACCTTGCGATCTGGCTCCTGAGGTCCTAGAATTCGGTTACCTTAACCTTCCTCCTGATTGCATGAACGTCATTAAAGAAGCTAGGCGTCCAACCACTAGAGCATGCTATGCAGCCAAGTGGAAATGTTTTGTAATATATTGTCACAACAACAACATCAATCCCCTAGATGGGTCTATTCAACACATTATAGGCTACTTACTACACATCCAAAGATGTAACTTAGCCTACACGTCTCTTAGACTGCATCTTGCTGCCATGGCAGCATATCTACAAAATAGACAGCATCTATCACTTTTCAGAGTACCTGCTATAAAAGCCTTTATTGAAGGCCTTAAAAGAATAATTCCTCCCAGAGCACCACCTTCACCTGTGTGGTATTTAAACATTGTGCTCACACGGCTAATGGGACCTCCCTTTGAACCTTTACATAAATGTGAGCTAAAATTCTTAACATGGAAATTTGCTTTCCTAGTAGCTATTACTTCTCTACGAAGAGTTAGCGAACTACAAGCACTAACAATTCAGGAACCTTTCCTGCAAATGCATCATAATAAGGTTGTTCCCCAAACTAATCCTAAATTCCTTCCTTCACCTCCATCAATCTGTGGAACTGCCCGTATTTTTCTCGCAGCCACAAACAGTTGCAGAAAGAGCTCTTCATACCTTAGATGTCAAAAGAGCATTGCTATACTACATTGAGAGAACACAATCCTTTTGTAAGACCAAACAACTTTTCGTGTCTTTCTCACCACCTCACAAAGGCAACCCTATATCAAAATCTGGGATAGCTAGGTGGATTGTCAAATGTATACACATTTGCTACTACAAAGCTAAACGTACGTTATCTGTCCCTCCTAAACCCCACTCTACAAGAAAGATAGGGGCTTCAATGGCATTTTAGGGAACATTCCCTTAGATGACATCTGCAAAGCAGCTACATGGTCTACACCGCACAAATTCACAAAACACTATTGCGTAGATATGCCAACTAAACAACAAGCTACTGTGGACCAGGCTGTACTCAAAATACTATTTCAAACTACTGCAGATACTTGTGGTCGCTGTTAAGAGAGGGTATTGCTATATAATTTATACAACAGTGTGTAATCTGCAGCTCATATGCCTCGAACTGAAAATGCTACTTACCAGTATACATCTGTTCTTGGCATGTAGAGCTGCAGAGTTACACACGCCCACCTGCCTACCTTTCTCTGTTCCAGTATTATCTTAATTAGATACAGCTTACATGGATATCCTTCCTTTTTCTTACCAAGCTCTATCATTTCCCAACTGGCGAAAAACAATCTGAGGATGGAGCCGATGCCCATACGCAATGTGATCCAAATGAGGTGTCACCTAGCTCGTGACTTCCAAAGAATTTTCACGACAAAAACAAGTGCAAACATCCGGGCCCAACACTAGATGGCGATCTATGCAACAGTGTGTAACTCTGCAGCTCTACATGCCAAAAACAGATGCATATTGGTAAGTAGCATTTTCCTTTTCCCAGCTAAGTTTTACTGTTGCTAGGATCCGTCAATGTTTCTGTATAATTTTGTACACCTGATTGCAGACAGTGTTGTATGTTGTTACACATGTGAGTGGTATAGGAGTGGGAGCTCGTGTTGGTGTTTCCAGCAGGCGGTCTCTGTTCTGGTTTCTGGCACTGTTTTGCCTTACCAATCACTCTTTCAGGGTATCTGCGTTCTCTTAGTTTGGATGAAAGTGAATTGGCTTGTCTGTAATCTGCGGTGTTGCTGCAGTTCCTGCGGAGCCTCAGGTATTGTCCGAATAGTACGTTTTTGCGCAATGGCCTCAGGTGAAAACTTTCGAATCTGAGGAGTGTATTCCTAGCTGTGGGTTTAAAATGCGTCTTGGGGGGGGCGTGGCCAAGATGGCGACCTGATTGGACGCAGGTCTCTGTGGCTCCCTGCCCCGATCCCCATTTCGAGCACTTCAACATAGCCAAACCGCCCCCAAATAGCGCATTCCGGGGTGCCTGCTGACCACTGCGGCACCGGCGCTGCTACCCGACCTACACGATCACCAGGGGAGACTTAGCAGATGAGCAGCCCCGCGTCCGCGAGCCCTAAGATGGCGGCTGCCCTGGCGTGCTCGCCGGTCGCGCTCTGACCTGTGGCTGCTGCCTGGACAGCGTGAGGGCCGCCCCGCTGCCTGCGGTGTCGACCGGGGGCCCGGCTGATCGAGCCCCTTGACCCGGGGTGCACCAGACGCACCGTTCACCACCACCGCGACCTGGCCGGCGGAGTTGGGAGGGCCGGCCGGAGCTCGCGAAACTCGAGGCCCCGGCTTTCGGGCCTACAGGGACTCTGCCCCGGCGTCTGCACCGGAGCTCAACGGATCCCCTCGAGGGGCACCACGACAGGAGTGAGTGCCCACTCAGTGGTCCGGACACCCCCTGATAGTGGTGCGGGCGCCCGGAGGGCTAGTGAGACGGAGGACGACCCGGACTGCGGCAGAGACGGGCCGAGCTGCGGTGTGGAGCGGGCAGAATCGCAACTGGAGCCGAGCAGTGAGCGGGCAGTCGAGCGAGAAGCAGCGCGCCCTCCCCAGGTGCGGCCGGAGCGAGGACACAAAGGCCTGCAGCGAGGAGTACCCAGACGAGCCGAGGCCGAGAGCCGTGCTGGCCTGAGGTGAGGAGTGGCGCAGAGCGACGTGAGTGGGAGGCCCGGGGGGGCATACTCGAGCCCCCGGCGCAGGGCCGACTGGACTGACTGCAGAGCGGCACTGGTGGAGGGGCAGAAAGGCCATGCAACACGCCCAGAGCCCTTGGTCAGGGGAGGCCCCGGCTGCGGTCCCGCTCCCCACGTGCCTGACCCCCCGCCGGGAGCCCGCCGCACCTGGGCTGCCCTTTGCCAGCGGGCCGACTCTAACACCTGGACCACCGCGCTGTTGCCATTCCCTTTCAGCCAGCCGCAGCGGACACGCATAAGACACGCGCCGGTGCGTCCGTGGGACACCAATACGCCTGCTTGGAGGGGCGGGCGTTGGCCCCACCACTTGTGACCGGCTGGGGGCCCCCGGGGGTGAGCTGGAACGGAGACTCTGCCCCTGGCTCTCGGCCACCGCAGCAGCCGAGCAAAGATTCCGCGCGCCCGGCGCCCCTGCCCATCCCCGGGACACATTCCATTGAGGCGCGGTTGGGCCCCCGGGGCGCCCCGGGGACGGAGGGTCCGCCTGAGACCAATCAGAAGAGCCGAGCACGTGGGGGCGCTGGTCGGGCCCTCGCCTACGGGGGACAGTCTGGCATATGCAATAGGCGGCTACTGCAGGAACGCCTCAACGCCCAGTGACCACCTGACGGCTGCAGCGCTGTTGTGGGGACGGAAGCACCAACACCAGTATGGCGCCCCAGACATGGCATCCTCTAATCGCAGAGCGGGGCGCACTATCACGGACATGCTTGTTAAAGGGACAGCCCAGGGGGAGAAGAGCCCCGACAAACAGCCGCAGCCGCCTCAACCCAAGGACGGGGACCGTGCCGACGGGGAAGCGCCAGCCGCAAAGTCCTTTATGGAAGCACTGTTCACCTCCCTCAAAGAAGATATTCAGACCCTTAAGCAGGAGATGGCTGGAGTGTACAAAGAACTCCGTCGGGATATAGACAAGATTGGGGAGAGAGTGGCGGAGGTGGAGAACGCATAGATTGCCAGAGGCGAGGAAGTGCAAAATCTCCAGCAGGAAATACTCAGGCTCCAGGAGCAGCAAATGGACCTACAAGCGCACACGGAAGACCTGGAGAACTGCTCGCGACGCAACAACATCCGCGTCCGGAATGTACCCCCTAAGGCGGAAAGGGGAGACGTGGCGGCTTATCTCCAGGGCATGTTCCGAGACATATTGGGGGAGTCTGAAGATTTCGAGATCAGAATAGACAGGGCACACAGAGTGGGCCTCCCGCGCCGCACAGCTGCCCCCCCGCCAGACATTCTCGCTTTCCTCCCGGACTTTCCCCTCGAGGAGCGTATCTTGAAAATGGCCCGACAACAACAGCCCCTCCTATATCAGGGGCAGGTAGTGGAACTCTTTCAGGATTTGTCCGCAATCACCTTACAAAAGCGACGAACATTCAAAGTGGTCACTACGTTCCTGCGAAGCAAAGGGGTCCCATACTCCTGGGGGCACCCCTTCCACATTATCTTCAAGTGGAACGGGACACTACACCAACTCAGATCTCTACGTGACACCTGCGACCTGCTGGGCATCCCCCATGAGGAGGAGGGATCCGGGGACGAGACTGGTGCTCCACTCTCTGTCGGCGTTCCCCTTGGGCGCCGGTGACAGCTGGCAGAAGGTGAGGCGCAGGCGACCTAAGAGGAGGGTCAGCAGGCCAGATCCGGAGACTGTGGCGCAAGAACACGCGGCCGCTATCCAAGAAGTAACCAAAGACACAGCTAGCGCGCCTTGAGACACTGCTTCTGGGGCTGCGGGTATGCACTGCTGCCATGCGGCGAAGGGGTCGGGGCGGGGGGCCGTTGAGTCGCCGTCGCCACTATTTTCCCATCAATGATACACCTTACCACAGGCCTAGCCGGACTGATGACTAGACCTGGGACAATGTTCACCAGTGAGTTGCTCACAGTTGGGGTGGGGTTGGGGAGGGGGGCGGGGAGGGGACAGTTGAAGTTGGAAGGGTGTTGGAGTTGGGGGGGTAGCGGGGGGGGTTCTCCTTGTCCACGGAATTTTGAGGGTCCTCTTGGGCTTCCTGGGCCATCACGCGCAGTTCCTTGTACACAGCATTTTGAGTTTGTTCTTGGGTTTCCTACGTCACCATACGCAGGACGCAGCGCGACCCCGCCACAGCGGCGCACCTTGCTATCGCAGACCAGACGTGGTGCGCAGCCAGCCCAGTTGACCGCATAGAATGACACACCCTTTGACTATTCTCTCGCTTAATGTGAGAGGACTCAACCTTATCAAGCGCAAAGCGATCCTATCATTCCTGGAACACTCGAAGGCGGATCCTTTCCCTGGCAATTTTTCTCTTCCGCAAACAAAAAGGTAGCCGGGGTAGCGATCCTAGTGTCCAAATCCTTTGGGGGGAGGGTCCTGCAAAAAGAGGCTGAGATTAAGGCTAGGTTGCTGGTCCATCGCTTCCAAGTGGCGGGTCAGACATTGTTAGTGGGTACCGTATATGCACCCAACGAAGGTAAAGTAAAGTCCACATTTGTAAAGCGCACAATCACCCGTAAGGGTCTCTAGGCGCTGGGGGGCCGTCGGGAAGATTAAGCGAGCCCAGAGTCACATGGTGCTGGGCTAACCTGCCGACGGAGCCGGGGATCGAACCGTGGTCCCCAGATTCCAGCGTCAGTCGCCCTGGCCGCGGCGCCACACCTCTTCCACAAGGTCAGGAGAGCTTTTTGCATACAGCCCTGGAGACAGCTACAGCCTCCACGCATCCACATTTACTGCTCGGGGGTGATCTTAACCTTGAGTTTCACAACACTGCGGACCGCTCTGGCCAGCGGTCCGGTCAGGTGGGGGCACTAACAGCGGCAGGGCACACTCACCTCTCAGATCTAGATCTCGTCGATCTGTGGAGACACTCACACCCACGGACAACAGCATACACTTATTATTCCGCGGCCCACAAAACATATGCGATACTTGATTACCTCCTGTGCTCCTCCCAGCTGGTACGTCAGGCACGCGACGTAGAGATCCTCCCGGCATCTCTGTCCGATCACTCGCCGGTGGTGGCGTCCTTTCTTGTATTGGCCACGCCTGGCCCACAGCGGCACTGGCGGCTGCGGGATGGCCTCTTGCAGAACCCGACCACGTTAGAACGGATTAAGACGGCACTGGCTCAGTTCCTTGCCCACAACGCTAACGAAGATACCTAAAGCCACACAATGGGCGGCTCTCAAAGCAGTCCTCCGCGGTGAATTTATCTCTATAGCCACGGCTAATAATAGAGAGCGCGCACAGAAGAGAGCCGAACTCACTCAGCGTGTGGCGGAACTGGAGCAGATGCACCAACGCACTGGGGCAGCGCGGGCGTGGCGCCAGCTGTGTTCGGAGCGGAAAATGTTGGCGGCCCTTGACCAGGATGTGGCGGAATATGCCGCCATGCGCCTGAGACACGTATACTATACCGGGGGGGACCGCTGCGGGAAACTGCTGGCGAGCAGACTACGGGAGCAGCGTCAGAGGCAACATATCCGAACCCTCCAGCCTGGCCACACTGGCCCCATCACGGAGGACGCAGCTATCGCCGCGGCCTTTGGAGACTACTACGCTAAACTTTATGCGGCAGACCACCTCGACCTGCAGAATGGCCATGATTACCTGCAGGGTGCCACCCTCCCGTCCCTGAATGAGGCACAGACAACCTTCCTCGATCGACCTATTGGCCTCGAGGAGGTAATCTCGGCGATTTCCCGCCTCAAGTTGGGGAAGTCGCCCGGACGGCTACACTGCGGCATTTTATAAGACCTTTTGCTCACAGGTGGCCCCACTACTGAGAGACCTTTTTAACACCTTTGATCAACCTGGTGCCATCCCCCCGGATCTGCTGGAAGCAGCAATTTCGGTAATTCCCAAGCCCGGACGGGACCCCACCCGATGTAGCTCATACAGGCCGATCTCCCTGTTGAACATCGACCTGAAGCTTTACACCGGCATTCTTGCAGGTCGGCTAGCACCATATATGCAGCAGCTGGTGCAGCCCGATCAAGCGGGCTTCATCCCGCAACGGCAGACCAGCGACACCAGGCGAGTCCTCAATCTTATCAAGGCTGGGTCGCGGACGAGGCCGGACTGCATGCTCCTCAGTATCGATGCAGAGAAGGCATTCGATAGGGTGCATTGGCCCTATCTGGACCTGGTGCTCCAGCGGTTCGCAATCGTATATTTAATTGTTACCGCCAACCAAACGTTGCTTGCCGGGTTAATGGCCACACCTCCCCATGGTTCCCGATCAGCAGGGGGACTAGACAGGGGTGCCCGCTCTCTCCCCTCTTATTCGCGCTCTATATGGAGCCGTTGGCACAACATATTCGGCAACATAACCTCATCACAGGCATCCCGTTCGGCGGGGACACACACACAATCAGCCTGTATGCTGACGACATCTTACTTTCCCTGACCAACCCGATGCAATCTCTCCGAGCGCTCTTTATTGAGCTTAACACCTTTGCGCTGGCATCAGGCTTTAAGATCAACGTGGCGAAGTCGGAAGCCCTGGACATATCGTTGTCGCCGGAGGTACTAGCGGACGCAAACGCTGAATTTGACCTGCAGTGGTCGGCATCTACTATCCCTTACCTGGGGGTCTGGTTAGCCCCTACAGTGCGAGCCACCGCAGAGGCCAACTATACTAGACTCAGCGCCCGTCTTCGCGACGAACTCCGAAGATGGAAGCACCTTACACTATCCTAGCTAGGTCGTGTCGCGGCCGCCAAGATGACTTTGCTGCCACAGATCCTTTATGTGTTTCAGACCCTCCCTCTACGCCCGCCGGCGGGATGGCTCCAGAGGGCACAATCGGACCTGGCGCGCTTTGTCTGGAACGGTCGCCGCCCGCGGTTTAAGCACACAATCGCTATACTCCCCTCCCCCCCCCCCCCAGTGCCCGACCTCACTCTATACTTTCAGGCGGCTCAGCTGCGCACTTTGGTGGAGTGGCACCAACTGGAATCTGGCAAACACTGGCTCTTCCAGGACCAGGCGGTGGCAGGCTGTCCGCTCCAGGGTGTCCCGTTCTTGCCGCGCTGTCATAGACCCCCCAACCTTTAAGCCTCACTTGTCACAAGCACCGTCCTGGACATATGGGACAAGGTAGCTGTTAGGCGGGAGCTCACTTCCTTCCCCTCGCCAATGACGCCGATCTTCGGCAACGTGGACTTCTCTCCCGGCCTTGACCCCCGGGCGTTCGTGACGTGGAGGACGACGCCTTGTAAGAACTTGGGACATATGTTTGATCTTAACGGCATCCTTCCCTTCCAGAAGGTGAAGGAGGACTATGGCATACCGGAAACGGATCGCTTGTCCTACCTGCAAGTCCGCCATTGGGCTTTAAAGCCATCGGTCAGACCCGGGGCACAGCGCTTTCTCACCCCATACGAGAAGTGGCTATTGACATGCACCTCCGATAAAAAACTGATCTCAGATCTGTATCGGCACCTACTCCTCACTAAGATATACACTTACAACGCCGGGAGGGTCAGATGGGAGAGGGACTTGGGGAGACAGCTCACACGCAAGGAATGGGAGGGGGTCTACTACAGAGCCAGGCATTCTGCCTACCACACGGGTCTTACCGAAACCATGACTAAAGTAGCCACATACTGGTACCACACACCCGCACGACTACATCAATGGGACCCCCGAGTTAGTGACCGCTGCTGGAGAGGGTGTGGTGAGCTTGGAACTTTGGAACACCTACTCTGGAGTTGCGACCGCCTTCAGCCTTATTGGACCCCAATCCTAGACTTGATAGACACCCACCTGGATACCCAACTACCCAGGTTCCCTGCTTATGTCCTGCTGGGCCTTCCTAACGCTTTGATGTACCCCTTACGATCCAGAAGAGGGAGGCTTATTGCAATCGCTCTGGGGGCAGCTATACAAAATATAGTAGCCAATTGGAGAGCCACCCAACCCCCCTTACAAATTGGCTGGCTACATAGGCTATGGGCGGTCCTGGGGATGGAGAAACTATCACTGGCAAAGGCCGGGAGGGGGGAAAAATTTTCAGCACTTTGGCGGCCGTTCTTGACCCTGCTGACAGGAGAATTCCGGGAACTGAGCTGCCCCCGCTACCTGCGACTGCTACGCCTTGCGGACACCCCGCTTCCAGAACCTAAGGCGCAGCCACGCAAGCGCAAGACACCGGGTGGTTCTGCAATGGATGGCACCTATTAGAGAGATGGTCCCTTATGGTCTATATCCGTGCTCTGTGGACAAGGAGAGGGGGGTTGTGGGAGGGGGGTTGTGGGAGGAGGGTGGGGGGCAGGAGTTTGTTTTTCCTTCTTCCTTTTTTCCTCCTTTATTCATGTTTTATTATCATTGCAACGTGCAACTGCCTTTCAGCCTTAATAACGCGGCCGGCCCAGATGGGTTGTAGGCGGCTTGCTGTGTTAGCACTCACAGTTGGAAAGTCTATTAGCCATGTTGACGCTTTGGATCTGTTCTTGACCGTCTTCTGCTTATGCAAGTACGGATGGCTGTACACGATGCAATTTTTTCATTTGCTGCTTAATAAAACAGATTTAATACTAAAATGCGTCTTGGTTGTGAGTTTGCCATTTTCGGATATGATGTCCAGATCCAGAAATGTGATAGCTTTTTTGTCTGTGGTATGCGTACATTTTAGATTCAGATCTAAATGATTGATCCAGATAAAAAAAATTGTAAAGTTTGTTCCAGACCTTCCCAGATCAAGAGGATGTCATCTCCCAGATGCTGCAAAATGTTTGACCTGTCATTCTTTATAATTTGGTTCTCCAAAATAAGATCTGGGCTTAGGCACTTCACAGGCATTGTTTTCATGATTTGGAGAACATTTCCTCTATTCACCTAGTCCTTTTTAATAACACACATTCCCCACATAAAATGCCATCATAAAATAATAATCCATGGGTATTTCCACTTCTAGTCTATTTAATAAGGAAATTAGATTAAAACAACTGATCCATTTACTCATTTTACTAGATGCAAGACTTTATCCTAACTTACGCTTGCCATTATACATATCGGGCAAGCTTTCTAGATTCATTTAGCTTCATCGGTCATCGCACCACTCATGTGACCATACGCCAGGGGGGCTTATGCGTGCGACACTGACCAGAACTCACACTATGAACCGGGAATCCCAGCGAGCAGACAACATTGCCGGGATCCCGTGAAGGGCCGCATTAGGTATCTGAGGGAGTGCATGCTTGACCAAGTAAGTCTCATCCCCCTTTTTAGGTCTCGCAACTACGACGCAGCGCGTAGCGCTGTCGCTGGGAGACCTACAGTCGTCGACTCTGCTTTCAAGGGCTTGCAAGGGTGACAGGAGATGGGCACACGCAGGCTGCAGCTCGGATCGGAGAACTCGCGCGTTCACCTCGTACAGGCATGCGCAGTGCTCATCTCCTGTCTACCTTGCAAGCCTCCAGCACAATGGCATTTTCCTCACTCCACTAAGACCGCCTCCCCGGCCCGACAAAGCCAGCCCCGCCCGCCCCCACCAAGAGGAAATGTGCAAACTCACCCGGTGCTGCGGCGCGGTACTGGAGCACTCCAGCTCCTCCAAATTTCTGGCAGCACGACGCGGGGCTCTCCCATTAGGCATGGGAGCCCCTGCTATCCACTGGTCTTCACCCGGGCCTTCTCCTAGGACCCTGGACTTCAGCTCCCGCACTTCGCTTTGGCGCCGGGGCTCCCTGTTCATAACGAAAGTTAGCAATGGCGTACATGCGCGGGCAGCCCCCGCCCTCCCAGGTCTCCTCACAGCCCGTATGTTAAGCTGCTTTCTGTTTTGCTTATCTCCCTGCCTCAGCTTGTTGTCAATAGTGGTCTTCCGTGCTCGCTGCGATGTCTGCGGTCTCTTTTTTATTTAATTATTTAATGCGTTTGTATATGCGCTGACTTTACCCGAAGGTGTCAGAGACAACAGCGACCAATAACAAACAGTAACTGGACACCCAGGCGTGTTGAGGGCAGACGGAAGCCAGCGCCAAGGGGAGATGCTCGTTCAATTCCGCAACCCTTACTGCATTTGTCTTCACTTCATGCCTCACTGTGACGCGCTTAAAACACAGTTAGAAGAGAAAAAACAGTACATCTTGAGGCAATGCTTGGCTGTCGTGCCCTACTCGCAATGTGACCTAGTTGCAATGATGGCTATATGTGGGAAACCTTTTACTTTCGTGCGTGAATTACCAGAATGGCAATCATATCCTGTCTAGGCGTGCATCGGTGTGAGGGAGAAAGAAAAGTAACTCAGCCAGACCTGGTGTTTTCTTAGGTTTCGATACAAGAAAGGTTTGAAAATAAAACGACAAACTGAACTACAAGTACCAGAATGCACAGCAAGAACTCGGACAGTACACAACCTACATGAGTGGGATCGGAGACTTCGATAGCTCTCCGCATACAGCTCAGTTCTGAGTTGCCTCCTGACACTTGTTTATTAGGACGCTGGATGCCAAACTAAATGTGCGCGTGACATTTATCACCCCCGTGCTTAAAGGGACAAAATGTAAAAGTAAGTGTAGCAGAATGTTGTTTTGAAAGCCGTGCTACTCTCCCATTACAACTACTCTAAGCCATTTTTGCCCCTTGCGCCCTGGGTACTCAAAAAGACAGTGGAGACAATCATCATTAGTCCCACTACATTGCCCACGTTTAAACTTTTTTTCTTTTGGTTAAAGCTCCATACCTTTACTTTCCCTGGCTGCATGCATTTAGAGCTTACATTTTGATTTGCTGTTTGTCTCATCCTGTATGAATTTTTTTTACTGTTTTCTCCAATGGGGTGGTCGCATGGGTACAATGGTGTGTAGACAAGTGGGGATGGAGAAGAACAGGGACAATGGAGGTGGTTAGTGGAAGCAAGAAAGGCAGTAGGTGGGAAGGAGCAGCAATGGAAAGATGTACGTAATGAGTACATGCTCCAGGGGAGGCACAAACACCAGAACAGGAAAGAAAATCCAAGGAAGCTGACGAATAAGAAGCAAGGAAATGAGGGACCATACAGCCAGCCAGTGGTAAGCAATGGGTAACCAGCACCGTGATAAAGCCAACCAGTGTGAAGCTCGATGTATTATTTGGAAACCTTATTAGCTACTGCGATGTTTTGCTTGAAGACTTAATTAGTTCTCCCCAATTATGTAGTTGCAGCACTTCTTCAAGCCACTAATTGCAGCTGCTCACCAACAGACCCTGCACAAGCTCACCAGTACCAGGACATTCCTACCAATACACAGCTCTTGAATCACAACCACCGAGCACTCACTGTGCTCCATTTCTTTCCTTACCGTCCATATTTGTAAGATTTAAATAAGAAATAGTGGCGCAGAATAACATTGAGGGACTTTTTTTGATTTCACAAATGCTGTATGTGGGAATGGCGTTTGATGGATCCCAATATCTATTTCAATGAAGTTATGTGAACGGACAAATTCTGTTCTAGCTTTTCCTTCTGCAAAGCCTCCCCCAGTCTGAACCTTGAAGGGCAATAACTTTAGTTCACAGAAATTCTAGGTGGGATCTGATTTTATGTATGACCCCTCCCAACATTACAAAAATAATTAGCCGTCGTAGAAATTCATGTTAACTTTAAGCTTATACCACTTTCAAATTTTATGTGACATCTGTGTATTTTTCTGCAAGTGCAATGCAGAAAAAATGAAAATTGTAATCATATTTCTTCCAGCTCAATGAAAGATCACATTGCCTCTCACTTCCCAGTATTATCAAGTTTCAATAAAGGACATGCCCTTTTTTGTCCCTCACCAAAAACAAAACTATCCACACACTTTCATGACTCAATTCAACAGCACACCACATAATTACACTCCATAACACACAAGCATACTCCACATAATGCCACATAATTAGACTGCACTCTATGCAACATACACTCCAAACAATACTACTCAGTGCCACATAATTACACGCCACATAATTACACTCTACTGAATACAACATACACTCTAGACAATACCACTCAGTTCCACATTGTATGCTACATATTTACACTGCGCTCAACGCAACACACACTCCAAATACCACTCAGTGCCACATAATTACACTACACTCAATGCAACATACACTCCAAATACCACTCCGTGCCAAATAAGTATATGCTACATATTTACACTGCGCTCAACGCAACATACACGCCAAATACCACTCAGTGCCACATAATTACACTGCACTCAATGCAACATACACTCCAAATACCACATAGTTACATGCCACATAATTACACTCTATCGCACCACCACAGCATCACTCAGCACCACCACAGCATCACTCAGGGACACCACAACATCAATCTGTGCAACCATTCAACAACAACTGGTTTAAATATGTACTCTCAATGTTTCAAGCTTTATTACAAATGTTGCAAAAAGGTGTTAATATTTCACTTCTGTTCTTGGATTTTCATCACAATAAAATCTTCACAAAAGTTATTTACAAAAGTTAAAGCTATTGTCATTAAAAATTACAATAACTTTTATTTAAGTATTAATTACTTTAAAAAAATAAAAGCCATTGTTATTTGTAATATCAATACATCTAAGTCACGTAAATACAACACATATTGCATTAAAAATGCTATAGGTGTGACAAAGCTATTAATTTCGCTATTTTCAAAACCAACACATTAATAAAAGATTTGTCATTTACAATACCAATAGCTCAAACGTTCCTAATGCGAGACCTATTGCATTGCAAATGCGTGTTCCATTCAGGTTTAATCGCTGTCCCTTCTCACTGCCGAACGAAGGGCTGATGGATTTCTGATCTCTCGAGTGATTGACTACAGGAGCCCCCTTCCCCCCTCCCCCCCCCCCCCCCCCCCCGGATCATCAAAGCTACCTAATTCATGTAGCTTCTGTAGGCCTCATTCATTTTTCTGCTATTGTTTCTTTACCACTAATTTTAATAATGAAATACTAGCTCTTTTCATCGGTACCTGTTAGGCATAAATATTGCCTGCCTTGTACGTCACTGTCAAAGCTTAGCCAAAATTACACAAGCTGCAGTACTTTATTATCCCGCACCCTCGCAATAGCAAGGTCGACTTTTGGGCCCTAGCTCACTGCATATTGACACCAGACTCCACCTACTGGCATGCCTTAGTACACAATTTTATGCATAAAATTAGCATTCACTATGTGTACACCTGCCTGCCCGTATGTAAGTGTGTAATGAGGATCCTGTCACCTATTCTATATGACTTCACTTGAATGTTACACCACAACCTCATTACTTATTTTAGGGGTCTCTACCAACACACCCCACCTTGTTTTTAGAAACTAGATGTATATAAGACATGTTCATTTTTATGTTGTGTGTCTCTTTTCTATTTCAGATTGTTTTACTTCTCAGTGATAACCGTAAGTAAGGTGTGGTCACTGCATTACAGCACACCTTAGCATGTGTGCTTACTTTTTCTGTACTTTTGACTTGTTCCTGACGAAAACCTCCGTACTGTTTTGTTGAGGCTGAAACATGTAGACCAGTGATTGGGATAACAGAAGATCAATTTTTATCTTTGAATGTATACTGACTTTAGTTTTTAAACGCACCCCAGAATGTCAGGAATAAAATATAACAATTGGATACTCTGGAGGTACTTTTAATCTGCACTCACCTTTTTCGCATCACCACTCCCAACCAAAACCCGCTCTGCTGTAGTTCAGACGTAGCAGCCCAGCTGGGAACCCTATGATGAAGCATGCCACCAACTAGGTCGGTGGGTGAAGGTTCTTTTAAAAAACCAAAGGGTTTTCCAACATTCCTATGAATCACAGTGAGTCATTTTCTCTTAGTTTTGCATCCCTCACTGAATTTGTCCACGTCGTTGTTTATGACATATCTGAAAGAGACACGTTAGTGATAGAGTCCTTACCTTAGAATATCCCCAGGCGTTAGACTGGATCCAGAAAGTTATTCGTCAGCAGTACCCCTGCGCGTCGGAAGGTAGTGTTGTGCTGCTCGGCGTCCGTCGCTGGCGTCATAGGCGCCAAGATGAGGTCACAGAGACTAATTAGGCACCACCCATGCATGCTGACGTCAGTTCTTTCTTGTTCCGCGCCAGCAAGCGCAGATCCGGTTAGAGCTTTACCCTAGTCACTTAAACTTAAACTTTTGAGACTTTTTGTCTTCTATTTTTGAGGCTTTGACTACTGGTACCACGTAGGGATGCCTGGGTTTCAATCCTGCAGGGCCTGCCGCCATACAATGTCCGACCCCCACTGCTGCTGTCTCTACTGTCTGGAGCGTGACCATGACTCCCGGTCATGTTCCAACTGTCTGGCCATGGCCCGAAGGCCTTGCGGGAGCGGTCCCGTAAACTGCTGGAGCCCCGGCAGTCGTCTCCGCGCCGTTCGAGGTCCAGGGGTCGATCGAGGGGCTGACCGCGGAGCCATCATCATCGTTCCTCGGGGTCGAAGTCTTCACACTCGCAATCGGGTAAGAGACGTCATAAGAAGAAGTCAAAGAAGCGCTTACGCTCTCCCACGTCCCCCCGTTATCTCCGGACACGGACGAGGGAGCCTGTGAGTCCCGTGGCCTACCCACCTTATCCGGGTCCATCGGCGACTCCTGCCCAGGTGCAAGATTTTCTTGCTGCCATGGACCGCCTTTCCAGGCCTCGGTCTCCCGCCGGCGCGCCTCCAGGCCCTGCGGTCCCATCTGAGGGGCCTACCTTGCCGCCGGCTCCGCTGCCGGCGGCTCCTGCGCCGCAAGGTCCTCCGCCGGCAGCTCTGATGGCTCCGTTCCCGGCACCACAATGGGTGCCGTTCGTTACACCACCGCCCTTGCCTGGGTTTCCGGGCATTTTTTCTCCCGGTTGGGACCCTAATTGGGACATGGAGGCGGATCAGCGCCGTTGGACCATTTATATTCCCCCGTCCCTCTCCCACTGCCGCGGCCTGTGCCACGGGCAGTGGAGGAAGGGGACGACTGGGAGGGGTCTAAGGACCCTCTTGCATGGCAATGCAAGTCCGAACAGGAATGGATACAAGAGTTGAAGGATGCAGGTGGCCTTGACCTCTCCTCTGAACCTGGTTTTCTTTCTCCTCCTGCTGTGGCCATGAAGGAGAGCGCCACATACACTGTGGTGCTCCGTAGAGGGCTGAGGCCCTTGATCTTGATCTGCCTACGGTGACCCTCAAAACTAACCTCCTCACTGAAGTCCTTCAACCGGCGGCAAGCTCTATGGAGCCCCTGCTAACGTTCAACTGATGTGTTGATGGGCACCTGGTCTAGATCAGCCACAGGGGCTCCCATTGATAAAAACGTAGCCAGGCGTCATCGCCCGGCCCCGGGTGACCCTGCATTTTTAACAATTCACCCAACTCCCGAGAGCCTGGTCATGCAGGCCTCCACTTGCCACAGTGCATTCCCTACCGCTCCCCGGATAAGGAATCTAAGAAGCTGGAACAGTTTGGCAAGAAACTGTTTTCCTCTGCCAGCTTAGGGCTGCGGTCTGTGAACACCGCATGCCTCTTGAGCCGCTACTCTCACGCTGTGGGGGACACGGTTGCGCAGACGCTGCCTCAGTGTCTGGAGGAGGTTCGGGCACTGCTTTCCCAAGCTGTTGCTGAGGGGAAAGATGCAGCAAAGTTCGCCATCCGGTTTGGACTGTACAGTACAGACTCCCTGGGCAGGGCGATTTCCACGACAGTGGCCCTCCGTCGCCACGCCTGGTTGCGGTCCACATTTGGTTTTCAGGGGATGTTCAGAGTTCTCTTCTGGACATGCCCTTTGATGGTACTCGCCTGTTTGGCAATAAGGCAGACAGTGCGCTGAAGCGTTTTAAGGACTCTCTGGCTACGGTCAAATCCTTGGGTCTCTCCACCACGCGCCCGTCCACGTCTGCTTTTCGTTCCTTATGCAGCCACAGAAGGGGCGCCCCAACACGTTCGTTCAGCCAGAAGCCTGCACAGAACCAACCTCAGCGTGGACGTGGTTCCCGCCGCGGCGGGACTGGGGGCCAGCGTGCGGGTCAGTCCACCTCCGCTCCCGCAGCATCCGCCTCAAAACCTTCCTAGTCCGAGCTTTGGGGTGCACCCCACACCGGTGGGTGGCAGGATTCTCCATCACCTCCCCCACTGGCGTTCTGTCACCTTGGACAGGTAGGTGCTGCAAATCATCCGAAGGGGCTACTCCCTCCCCTTTGAGTCCGGCCCTCCAGCCATGCCACCTCAGGTCCACCGCATGTCGGGAGATCACTTTGCGCTTCAGGACCCTCTTGGCCAAGGGGACAATCGAGCACATTCCTGGGCCAGAAGTAGGATGGACCTCAGGAATGTCAACCACTTCCTCCAGAAGAAGATGTTGACTCTGGCTCAGGTCTTGACTGCCCTGGACCCTGGAGACTGGATGGTAGCGTTGGACTTGCAGGACACATATTTTCATATCTCCGTCCTACTGGCCCATCTGCGTTAACTGCGGTTCATGGTAGGCCAAGAGCACTTTCAGTTTGCCGTGCTCCCCTTCCGCCTTACTAGTGCCCCTCGGGTGTTCACGGAAGTGATGGCGGTGGTCACAGTTCATCTGCGCAGATCAGGGGTTCCAGTCTTCCCCTATCTCGATGGCTGGTTGTTGAAGGCGGGTTCACCCCAGGCAGTCATCTCCCACCTCCAGACTACTGCAGACCTCCTGCATTTGCTGGGATTCTCCATCAATGTGCCGAAGTCGCACCTGAGTCCCTCTCAGAAGCTCCCCTTCATCGGAGCGGTTCTGGATTGGATGCAGTTTTGGGTATATACTCCCGAGCAGCAAGTCTGGGATATTCAGGCTATGATTCTGATCTTTCAGCCTCAATCCCAGGTTTCAGTCAGGATGACCCTCCGGCTCCTGGGCCTAACGGCCTCCTGCATCCTGCTGGTGCAACATGCCAAATGCATATGCGGGCTCTGCAGTGGGACCTGAAGTTCCAGTGGGCACAGCATCAGGGCAACCTGTCAGCACATCCATATCTCGGAGGGCACTGCATGACAATTGCAGCGGTGGCTCACGAATCGCAATTGGGTCAATTGCATATCCCTCCCCCAACCAGAGCACACAGGGGTGACGGATGCGTCCCTCCTGGGATGGGGCGGCCACTTGGGAGAGGTGGAGATCAGGCCTCTGGTGGAGTCCCGGCTTCATATTAACCTTTTGGAGCTCCAGGCGATCCGACTTGCACTGAAAGCATTCCTTCCCTCTGTTGAGGGAAGTGTAGTGCAGGTGTTCAAGGGCAACACCACTGCCATGTGGTCCTGCAACAAACAGGGCGCGGTGGGGTCGTGGACCCTATGTCAGGAGGCTCTGCGCCTCTGGACATGTCTGGAACATCAAAGCATCACCTTGGTGGTTGAACATCTGACAGGAATGCCAGGGCGGAGGAACTCAGCAGCCGGTGCATGATAGATCACAAATGGCATCTGAACTTGGGCATGGCGCAAGGTCTCTTTCTGCAGTGGGGAAAGCCTTGGTTAGATCTATTCGCCACCGAAGAGAACGCGCAATGTCATAAATTCTGTGCGTTGGAATTTCCAAGGCGGCACTCGCTAGGTGACGCTTTTTGTCAAGAGTGGTCTACTATACGCTTTTCCACCTACACCACTTCTGCCCAGAGTGCTGAAGAAGATTCGGCGCGACCGGGCCCAAGTCATCCTTGGCCCCGATTGAGCAGAAAGATACTGGTATCCCAAGCTACTCAGCATGGCGATCGATCCCTCGATCAAACTGCCTCTTCGGGAGGATCTTCTGTTGCAGCATGGGACGATCCTCAACCCAAACCGGTCTAGCATCCACCTCCAGGCGTGGAGATTGAGCGGCGACAGTTGACAGCTTTCGACCTTCCTCCCGAAGTCTGTGATGTCATTCTGGCAGCCAGGCATCCCTCCACTAAAACGGTATACGCCTGCAGGTGGAACAAATTTGTGGCATGGTGCACAGCAAAGGCTGTGGATCCCCTTTCTGCCCCTCTTTCCGAGGTCCTTCTGTTCCTTCTCTTTGGCCCAGCAGGCCTCTACTCTGGGCACTATCAAAGGTAATCTTTTGGCCATCTCCGCCTTTCTGCGGCTTCCAGATCAGCCTTTTCTTTTTAAGTCCCGGGCTGTTAATCTTTTCCTCAAAGGCATTACACACACGTTTCCTCCTGTGCCTTTCATAATGCCTCAATGGGACTTAAATCTTGTCTTGACCTATATGATGTGCGCTCCCTTTGAGCCCCTTCATAACTGTCCCTTACATCTTCTCACTCTAAAGACAGCTTTCCTGGTAGCTATCACCTCTGCCAGAAGAGTGAGTGAGCTCCAGGCTCTTTCTTCTAAACCTCCTTTTCTTTCTGTTCATCCGGACAAGGTGGTTTTAAGGTTGTCACACCCTTCCACATCGGGCAGACCATCACTTTGCCCACCTTCTTTCCGCCTCTGCATCCTTCAAAAGAGGAAGAGAGGCTTCACCGTCTGGACCTAAAATGTGCGCTCTCGTTTTATCTGCAGCGCACACAACAGTTCCGGGTGGATTACCAACTTTTTGTTGGCTTCGTGGGCGCAAAATAAGGTCGGGCTGTGCCCAAACTAACCATCTCTTGGTTGGTCGTTCTGTGCATCAGAGCATGTTACTCGTTGGCTAAGAAGGAGCCTCCTGTGGGGCTGTGTGCCCATTCTTCCAGGGCAACGGCAGCCCCTACTGCCTTGGGACGAGGCGTTCCCTTGCAGGACATTTGTCAGGCAGCTATGTGGGCCTCGATGCACACACTTACCAAGCATTATTGCCTTGACAGTCAAGTCCATAGAGGCAGATTCTTTGGCAGTTCTGTTCTCCATGACTTTCTGGTGCATTCTTGTTTGCAGACCCACCACCGGTGTTGGTATTGTTGGGGTATCTATTCTAATGTAAGGAATCTATCACTAACGTGTCTCTTTCAGATGCACAAGTTACTACTTGTGTAACGATATATCTGTAAGAGACATTAGTTCAAGATCGGATCACCTGCCAACCAGGTCTCCTGGAATCTGGTTGGGCCGCATCTGCAACCAGAGACTTTCTTAAATGCTGTGGGGCCTAAGTCTTCCGCGCCCAGAACTGCAGCCTCGGCAAACCGCCGCCGGACACCCGGCCTTACTGGAACCACTGTCCGCAGGTGTGAGGGCGATTGCAGAATATGCCTGATATGGCGGGCTCCATTGTCGGCTAGACACCCGTTGCATGTCATCTCACGACTCAATGGAGCCTGGAAGGGGTGAGCGGTGAACGGCAATGGATGGGCAGAAAGGCACGGGGGCAGGGTGGCGTGAGGTTGGCGTTTTCAGTAGCTTCTGCAGCTCCTTCAGCTCGCATGCATGTAGCTCCTCCTCCTAAGCTGTGTGTCTTTCCATGCAACTGGTAAGTCTTCGGTTTGCAAATCACATAAGGTACTCATTCCATTCCAATTATTATCAACAGGAGCTAGTTCCTCCTTCTGCAGCACAAAGATAATCCCTGATGCATACTCTCAAGTCGATGTATGTTTCTCTTTATTTACAGTGTGCAATGTTTTAGTTGTTTACTTTCACATTCAGAAGTTGCTTTAATATATGAAAGTATGGGTTGTCTCAACGCATTAAGATATATTTTAAATACAGGCACATTGGACATGGAAGGTGAGGGGGTAACATGGCCAACTAGAGCATGGGCGTTATTTCACTAAAATGCTAGTAGTGGAAGGGACATCACATGAAATGACATCACATCAGGGCCTATTTCAAGGTGGAACACTCTGCTAAAACAGTTTCCATTGTTTTAAAGCTGAAAATGAATGATTATGAGTAAAATATGGTGCCGCAAAAATGCAGCTAAATTTCCATATTTGTGCCGCTAAATTTGCTAATCCATGCCGCTATATCCTGGGGGGTCTGCCTGAAAGTCTTGTTACTTATTAAGCGTAGGGAGGGTTCCAGCAATCTGTGATCCTTGGGTGGGATACCTCGCCTCAGAGTCCTTAATAGAATTGAAACCTTACGTTATGAAGGCTAGGACATTTTTCATTCTATGTCAGAGGCGAGGATAATGCTAGTTTAAAGCTTACTTTCCACCAAGTGGCCATCTCTAGTACCGGTTTGAAGTAAAACCATTAGAGTGTAGAGTCTGAAGACCAGTCTGTGGCGTTAAGGATATCCTCCAACCGAGCACACTAACGCCAATGCCTATGAAGCCATCCCTCTCATGTGGAAAGGGCTCCAAATAGCCACAGTTCAATGCCCGCTTCCTGCATCACCCACCTCACCCAACGGGCAATTGTGGGAGAAGATACCGCTTTTAGAGCAATTAGGAGTTGCTGTTTACCAGGGGGACGAAATTACTCTGAAATCTCTTCATAGGCTTTAAGGCAAGACACCACGCATAACTTTGGAGACTCCGGAAAGGCCGGGTACGAGATCGCCTTCATCGCGCATTTAGTCATCTATGGAATTGTGAAAGTTATCCCCGAAGGGGGGAAAATTCAGTCGGTGACGTCCAGAGCTCTGATGTCTGACACTTGTCTGCAAGAGATCAAGCAGAGTAGCATGGCTAGCTTTGCCGAATGCTCCTTTCTGGACAGGAATCTATTCGGCTGCCAAAAGAGAAAAAGGTTCAGCACCTGGTTCACATCCCAGAGTGCCTAGTACCTAGGCTCTGGGGAAAGGGACAGTCTGATCCCCCACAGGAGACGACACATACCCGCCCAACCCACGTGTCCCGCCAAGATAGCAGACCAGAGGGGCGTGGCTTAGTTGGCTGCAAAATGGCTGCACCTTGAGTGGGCTCTGCCGGCCAAGCCTAACATCCTTCATTATCCTGCAGACATCTTTCCCATCACCACTTGGAAACCGCACCATTGCCAGTCACCTGTCCTTGTGGCAAGTCCTGAGCCCACTCCTGCCTTCCTGGGCCGTTGCTGAGCCGTGCTTCGTCGCTGCGTGAGCCCTGGGCCTCGCAGCCCGTGCGGCTGCCCCGGCCTCCTGGAGCCGGCCACACGATCCTGAACTGTGACCAGCCACCTGCCAAGCGAAGCACCTCACTACACCACCAACTGAGCTGGTAGGTGCCGCGGCTGTGGGGGGGGGGGGCTCTGCAGCGGGGCTGGGCGCGCGTTTGTCATAACGCCCGGCCTCCATACTCCCGGGCGCCATCCTCCTCCTACTAGCGCCCGCGGTTTAGGCCTCTTCCATCGGGCCTGGCAAAAGGGGCTGCGCGCTCCCCTTGACTCCCCCGTTGCGCTCTTCCCCCCTCCCGCTGCGGCCTCGGTCTTCCTGGTAATTAGCGACCTGTGGCTGCTGTACTGGCTCTGGAGGCATCTGGACCTCACCTCTGCTGCGATTCCTGCCCACCGGACATGGTGCACTCCTAGCTGTGGCTCGAGCGTTGTACACTCGCTCGCCGCCTCTCAGCCTGCCAACTGTTCCTGTGATCTGCGGACGCCGCTCTCTGCCGGCCCTTCCTCCCGGGCCTTAGCCGGCCAGAGCGCCAGTCCCGCCGCTTCAGGCCACCCTGCCTTTAACTTTGGCTGAGGAACGGCCTGCCGTGCTTCTCTCCTTGGCTGCCTCCTGCTGGGTCCTGCTGCCACTCCTACACGCGGCTTCTAGTAAACACACATGGCTGTCTCCTGCTCCAATATCGGCCAAGTGCCAGCCTCAACGGGTTTGCTTTCCTCCCGCTGGGCCGAGACGCTTGTACCTCCACTGTGCTGCTGTGCACATTGGCCTGCATCCCTCTGACCGCACTCACATTTAAGCTAATGCTGGCGCTGTCTTCCCAGTGACCCTACTCAGGATTGAAGCTGTCTGGCGGATTGCTCTGGCCAGCCCAACCTGAGCCGGACCCTGCTGCATCCCCCTTGGTGGGCCGTCAGAATAAATCGCTGATACGGGACTAATCGCCTAAAGGATTCTGAAGTTTCCCACAACCGGCCCACCTGGGTTTTGGCTCTGGGCCATTATGCCCAAACCTACATCTCTTCTTTGAGGGCCCGCTACCCCTCGGGCACTCTGGTCGCCTCTTCCTATCTGTGCCCTCTCCCCTGCTGCTTGGGTGAGCCTCGCGCCTGCGACCTCCAGTCATGGGAAGAACCGAGCCCAAGATAACCTTTGAGCAGCGTTGCGTTGTGGAGAAGTGTGGCTCAGTGGTTAGAGGCGACAGACCCGGAATCTGAGATCGACCGTGGACCAGGGTTCGATTCCCCGCCTCGGCGGGTCTCGGGCTCATAAATTCCACGGTCTCGACAATTCTCGCTCCGGTGCCTACTCGACTCACGGGGTCACACTCTGCGACTCTGGGCAATAGCTTGCTTAATCTCCACATCGGCCCCTCGCGGCGGGATGCCTGGCTTTCACCTTGTGGATACCCTGCCGGGGTTTCTCACAGGGGAATACCAGGACGGGTTCCCTAAGCAAGCGCGGAGATGCCCCAGGGTAAGTCCTGCGCTATATAAGTTTCATACAGTTGCCAGGAGGGTACCGGTGTGGACGCAAGTGACCCCCTGGCTTCTTCTGACATGGCGCAACTCCGCGAGGACGATCTGAAGGCTATCATGCTGGACGTTAAATCCGCTGTCACCAGCATAGCGGCTCAGCTGACCGCTCGCCTAGGCCTTTGCACGATATCGGACCTATATCCCGGGGATACTTTTTTTTCTCTTGCCACCGACTCTGGCCCCATGGACACCCAGTTATATTACCAACTCCGGACTGTCTGCAGGAAGCTTCACTCCACCTTTCCCAAGTCTCCTCCCTCAGTGGCCACTCTTGATCTTCTTTACGCCTCCTCCTCTCCCAAGAAATTGATTACTAAAATGTATGCTCACACGCTTGCAGCGTCCTCCATCTCTACCGACCGGGCACGTATTGCATGGGGAGAGGACCTGGGTATTAAGATCTCTCAGCTGGATTTGTTGTATTGTTGTACTCAGATTAAACGCCTCTCCCCCAACTACCGTTTGCGCCTCATGCACTTCAAATACATACATAGGCTGTATCGTACTCCCGCCCAACTTCATAGATTGGGTCTTGTAGCAAGTGACAGATGCATGCGTTGCTCCGCCTCCGCGGCTAATTTCTCTCATCTTGCCTGGCTGTGCCCCCGAGTCTCGGCATACTGGCGTGAAGTTTGTGCAATTATCTCCGATATCACCTTGACACCTTTTCAACCTGACCCAGTGATCCGCCTCTTAGGTTTCGTTAAACTTTGCCCAGCTGCCTCTCGTCGTTTGACTGCCGTGCTGCTGGCCCTCGCGCGGCATAGGGTCTCCATGCGCTAGGGTCGTAGGCCTGCACCTAAGACGGCCCTCTGGCTCGAAGATGTGTCTCGCTGCCAAAGTCTCCTATCTGAGTTCTGGGACCTTTCACTAGCTTAGTCTCGTCCACTGCACATATGGGGCCCATTCGTCACCTACCTCTCAAGACACGACCCACGGCATCCTGCGACTCCTCCCGGCTCCCCGCCGACAGCAGCCGCAGGTGTTAGTCCATGAGTTGCTTCCTTTTCATTCACGGCCCCTTCACTCACTCGGCCTTCTTCCTCTACACATGGTGCCTCCTCCTGTCATCTGATTTCAGCTCTCCTGTGGCTTCATGACAATTCTCCTTGGCATTGTCTCCAATGTGACATGAGTTTGCAACTATCTCTGCCGTGATGCAATGTATTGCTGTGCTTAATTCTTTGGTATTGTGGAACTATGCTGTGCATTTTTTTTCCATATAGGTTTTTGAAAAATCAAAAAAAAAAATAAAAATAAAAATAGCGGACCGGAAGGTATTAATGGACCTGCATGCCAAACCCTCCTCGGCCAAACATTTGAAGACATGGGTCACATCCACTGCCACGGAATCGAGGTCCCGTCGCAGACACCAACGGGACCATCTTCTCTAGGTAGACGTATAAAGCTTGATTGTGCGATCTACCCAGGCCTTTGACATGAACTTCCCAGCAGCTCCCAAAATGCCTGGTACCGACCATCGTCCCCAGTAATCACCATACCATGAGTGACAGTGATCCCCTTCAAGATGAGCAGGTGGGGTTGTTGTGCAGGACTGAATAACAGCGCTGGAAACAACAGGGGGAGTGGGATTGGAGAATCCCAAGAAAGTTACCAAAGAAATGGAAACCAGACTTGCGACTTCCAAATTGGAGTAACGATCACCACTTCCAACGACTGCCGCCGGACTTGGGCTGAGACCCTTGTGATCATAGTGAATTGGGAAAAGGCATAACACTTCCAAACCTGGAGAAACGCATCCATGGCCACCGCCAAGGGATCCGGTCTCCAACTGAAGAACCTGGGCAGTTCGTGGTCCAGGTGGGAGGCAAATAATTCCACTGAAAAAGGACCCCATTTATCTCGGAGGTCCGAGAATACCCCTGCATGAGGCTTCCACAGGCTCGCATCCCGGATGTTGTGGGACTGAAAGTCCGCTACCTGGTAGTCCTGAGCCAGAAGATATTCCGCCGTAACAGATATATGGCGAACCAGGCAGTATTGCCAGAAGATGGTGGCTAGGTCGTAGAGGGCCTTCGAACGAGTGCCCCGTAGGTGGTTGATGATGTAACGTACCGCCAAAACGTTGTCCATCTTGAGGAGAACACAGGCCCTGAGGAGCTCCAAGCAGTTTATACTTAAATGTTGTTCGAGAGGAGACCACAAACTTTCTGTGGAAAACTCTCCAGATCTGGCGCCCCAGCCTACCCTGCTGCTGATGTCAGACTCTATGACGATGTCTGGAGCAGAACTAAAAATTGCCCGACCTTTCCATGGTGGCCAGCCACCAGGTTAATCTCCTCCCTGGCCTCCATGGAGAGGGTCACCTGTTGAGAATACAAGAGCCCCTTGCGCAGGTGGGCAGTCTTCAATTGTTGGAGGGTGCAGCAATGAAGAGGCCCTGGAAAGATTGCCTGAATGGAGGAGGAGAGGAGGCCCACCATGCGTGCTACCTGTCTCAGAGAGATGCGAGCTTGGAGAGTGCCCGGCCGCAATTAGTCGCATATTTTTGTCACTATCCTTGAAGGAAGGCTGAGAGAAGCCTCAACGGTGTCGATCAAGAAACCCATAAAAATCACCTTCTGAAGGGGGACTAGCAGGGATTTGGACTCATAGATTATGGATCCCAGGTTCGAAGTTGTAGCGTCAGCTTGTTGGGGCACTGAACCATTATCAAGATGTTGTCGCGGTCGACAAAGAGTCTGATCCCCTGCGACCTTCGGTATTCCACAACTGGCCTGTGGACCTTCGTGAAGCACCAAGGTGCGGAGGATAGGCCAATGGGTAGGGCAGCGAACTCGTAAATCTTGCCCCGCCCGAAAAATTGAAGGAACCTCCTGTGGGGTCAGAGGGGATCTTAATCGAGAGCTAGGCGTCCTTGAGGTCCAGACGCGCCATCCAGTCCCGCCTTCTGAGGATATCCCGCAGCAAGTGGATCGCCTTCATCTTGAAAAGTGGCGATAGACAAAGCCACTCTTTGAATTTGCGCAGGTTGATGGCTGGGTGCTGATCTCCATCTGCCTTGTCCACTAGGAAGAGATTGTTGACAACTCTGACAACTTAATGGGCACCTGGTCAGATCCCTGTTTTGCCCAACATAGAACAGGCAGATGCCACTGACCGGTGCCCGATGTCCCTGATTTTTTTTAACTTAACATCCTACTCCAGAGGGTCTGATTGTTCAAGCTTCAGCCTGCAAAGTGAACCCCTATTCATTCTCCATGGCTCCCCCCCATTGGGAGTCTAAGAGGATTGAGGTGTTTGGAGAAACACATTTTCTCTATGGCTAGCCTAGCACGGAGTTCAATCAATGCAGTTTGTTTGATGGGCCAATATATGCATGCCCTCTGGGACGTAGCCAGCGAGATTTCATTTTTAAAAAAAAAACATTTTTATTAGAAAACAAATAGCAGCGTTATTGACAGTACATAGACATCTCAGTAGGAGGTACAAAACTTTGGCATCATGATACAGCCTGCAGTCCACCCGGAGCCCACCCTATCAATCCGTGCAAAAATATCAGATGTGTAATGAGGGTCACCATCCTGCCTGCGGGCTAGGGGGCACCATCTACACACATTGTTTCGGTGCAACTGATATTATACCACCATGTCATCACCCACTTCTTCCAACCTTGCCTGCCTCTCCCTCCTAAGGTCTATCGTGGGGGAGATGTATAGTTCACCCCTGTATTTGTTCCAATGTCCCCACTTCTGATCCCATTTACGTGGGCAGCCTCTCTCTTTATATATTGTTTTCTCCGCTATCATTGCATGGTCCATGTCTTTAGCCCAGTCCCGTAGTTGTGGTACCGTGTCCACCCCCCATTTTTGGGCAATATTTCGTTTTGCTATACTCCACCCCATAGTGGCCCATGATTGTTCTAATTGGGTGAGGTCTGTTGCCTCCCAGATATTGAGGAGACACATTTTGGGAGATGGCTGTATGGGTTTGTTGCAAGTCTTTACCAACTGTCGGGTGACGTCTGTCCAGTACTGTTGTATATAGGGGCATTCCCATAGGATGTGTATGACGGAGCCAATTTGGTTACAGTGTCGAAGGCAGAGCGTGTCTGGTCTCCTAACTAGTTTGAATAGCAGTACACTCGATGAAGGACCTTAAGCTGAACAAGACAAAGACGCATAGGAATGGCCCCCTCCCGAGGGGAAGTCAGGGCCTCTAGTCAGTCCTCATCTGCTATTGTCCCCAAGTCCGCCTCCCAACCCTTCCGTAGCTTCTGCATTGGGTCAGTCCAGTTGTTGATCAGTTTCTTGTAAGTAAGGGAGATGGCTTTACGGTCCATGGGGTCTAGCAATAGTCTGTCTTCAAGAGGAGAGGAGTCAGGGAGGGGGGCGTCCTTAGGGAGGGCACAGTCTATGGCATGGCTAATTTGGAGATATCCCAAGTGTTCTGATGGTGCTAATTGATATTTGGTTTGAAGCTCCGCAAAAGACGCCTTTTTACCTTTATTCCACAAATCTACCACCGTCGATATTCCGATCATATCCCACTTGTCGAACCCTGCACAAGCGCTCAGTCGACCCAGGACGTCAGGTTCCCACAAGGGGATGGCCTTCGTTAGGCGCCCCCACCACCTCATCCGCCGTTGCACTCCATGCCACACCTCTATTGTATGGTCCGTAGGGCCAGTCAAACATAATTTCTTCTGATTGGTATAGAGTGCTCTGTTGTAACCTCCCTTTCCCATTAGCCAAAGATCGGTACAGAAACTGGGGTTAGTGTGCGACCCAAACACCCATTTGTTGATGGCGACTAATTGCGAGGCCTGATAATAGAGACGCATATCTGGCAGCCCGATACCCCCGTCATACCATCCCATTGTGAGTTTATTTAGGGCTATTCGGGGCGACCTGTTGTCCCAAAGAAGGCCTCTGACTGTAGCCTCTATCTGCAAGAAATAGGTCAGGGACCGGGATGGGAGTATTCTGGAGGGCATATAGAAAGAGCGGTAGGGAGAGCATCTTGAATAAAGACGCACATCCCTGGAGAGTGAGGGGGAGTGTCTTCCAGTGGGTGACATCCGGTCTAAACCTCTGCAACGGTCCCAATAGATTTATTCATAAAACAATGCTGCGTCAATAGTTATGAAGATGCCCAGATATTTGAATCCTCGGGCCGCTACGGGAATGCTATATCCTCGAGGACTTTGTGGAGGGTCACCCCAGAGGGAATACATCTGGGATTTGGACCAGTTTATCTGGTAGCCCGAGTGGGCCCCAAATATGTGGAAAATGTGGAGCACACGGCAGAGTGAGCGTGCAGGCGAGGCTAGATAGAGCAGAATATCGTCAGCATATAGCGATATTCTGTCTTCGTGTTCATCCGTCCATTTAATGCCTCTGATACCTGGGTCACCTCTAATCCAGACTGCGAAAGGTTCAAGAACCAGGGCAAAGAGGAGCGGCGATAGTGGGCATCCCTGCCGCGTACCGCGGCAGAGGCGGAAAGGTTCGGAGCGATGATTGTTTACAGAAACGTGGGCCATGGGGAGCGCATACAAAAGTTTGATCCACCCAAGTATTTTGGGCCCAAGCCCTATGCGCGGCAGAATAGCAAACAGGTAACCCCATGCTACGGTGTCGAACGCCATTTTTGCTTCCAGCGCAAGCAATACCGCATTTTCCTCCAATGTCTCTACCCGTCCCAGTGCGCCATGAACTCAGCGTAGATTACGCGCCGTATTTCGCCATGGCATGAATCCCGACTGGTCAGGATGAATCAAGTCGGCGAGATAGGGGAGCAGACGATTAGCTAACAATTTGGCCAGAATTTTGGCCTCCACGGTTATCAGCGAGATGGGTCGATACGATGAGCATTCCTCCACTGGTTTGCCGGGTTTGTGGATGACCAAAATGGTGGCTGCACGGATATCAGCCGGGAGGTGTCCAGTCTTCAAACATTCATTGAATACATTTAACAAGTGGGGGGCAAGTTTCGTGGCCATAGGTTTTAGGAGCTCGATCGGAAGCCCATTAGGGCCCATCGCCTTACCCGAGTGGATGTCTTAGATAGCTCTCCGGATCTCTTCAGCCGAAATATCAGCATCAAGGGTCTCACAGTCTTGTTGGGAGATACATACTACATTGATCGTAGCGAGAAGATCTGCCGCAAATTGCACATGGAAATGCTGTGGGAGACCATATATTTGCTCGTAATATTTCGTGAATGCCTCTGCAATGCCCCGGGGGTCGGTAATCAGTGAATCATCAGGCCCCTTTATTGCCCGCACCCACCTCGCCGACTGCTCCTTACGCTCCAGCCATGCCAATAATTTCCCAGTTTGTTCGCCCTGTTCATATATTCTATGGCGGGTGGCGAGAGCCCGCCTGTTGGCGTCCTCTAAGAGCAGTTGGTTATAGTCCTGACTCTTAATATTAAGAGTATGTTGAGCATCTGGATCGGGGTCCTGCGCAGTAGCGCGTTCAAGTCTCAAGATCTCTGTTTCCAGCTCGTTCACTCTCCGGTTGCGCTCGGCCGTGTGGCCCACCATTATAGATAACGCCCTCCCCTTTATCACCGCCCCAAAGTGTAGTCGCTGAATCTACGAAGCCTAGCCAGCGAGATTTTGACAATCTTTTCGGAAGAACTCCAGTTATCACCGACTCAAACCATTGAGAATAGTCAAGATGTGCCCAGAAAAGTGTTTCATGCTGGCCTTGATAGTAAGTGCTTGTCTGGGAAGGGCGGTTGGCACCAGTCTGGTGCTTCCACATCATGGAGGGACAGGCTCCACAGGATTCTCCAGAGATGTACGGGTCTGTCTTATGGATGCACCTTTCGATGGCTTATGTCAAAAAGCCAATTCTCATTAGGAATGCTTCAAAGAAAATAGGAGCCATGACATGCTGCCTGGGTCTTCTGACTCTTGCCAAACAGTTTTCTCTCCATAAAGTTCAAGGCAACTCTAGGGGGCTGGTGCAAAGGTAATACCAGACTCCCCAGCCACTGCTGCCATCACCCCAGTCCTTTCAAGGCAGAGGATGTGGATCGGACAGGCGACGTGCAGGTCTACAAGGGCATCAGTCCTCCCATTCCCCTTTCCTTCTGGCAAAATCCACCAAGACGCTTTGTCTAGCACAAGCCTCACGTGGGCACAGGATTCAGTACCTCCTCCCAGGGTGGCGATCCATTACATCTGACAGATGGGCCCTTCACATCATTCAGCATAATATGTCCTATCCTTTCTTCCTGCTCCACCAACCTTTCTCTTACCTTAGAGCAAATTTTGTGGCAAGAGGTATGAGTTTTAATTTCCAAAGGAACCATTGAGAAGGTTCTGGAACCAGAAATAGGGAAGGGTTGTTACTCTCACTATTGTCTTGTGCCGAAAAAGGATAAGAGTCTTCGGCCCATCTTCTTAGACCCTTGTCCTTTGAATGCCTTCCTTGACCCATTGGCTGTTGCCCTTGGCTCCCCACTGTTTTTTTTTCCATGTAAGCCCGGCCTCGGGAGTACTTACATTTTTCTCCCTTGAAATAATTGGATGAAGCTGATGAAGGTATTATAATCATATATGCACGGTGTTTCGTATTACCAAGGCGATGCCTCTAATAAAATATTCCTAGTTACACTTCTTTGCCAATGCCTTTTTTAGAGTACCCCTCAAACTTTTGGATCCCACTTACAGTGCTAGATAGCACCCCTATGCATGTAGGCCCCATTGCCAAAGTGTTTTTTGCGCTTAAGGAATATTTGCATTCACTTCCATTTCTACCCATGTCATACAAGCCAAAACACCTATCTCAGCAGGGTGACTAACAACCGCATACAGCTTATTTTTGTTGTCTCCTCCCTAAAATTGCCTCCAAATCAATGCAAGTAAAATAAATTCCGCATTTTTTTATTAAATGACCCTGTAAACCGCGAACTTGCTGTTGTCTTTCTGCTGGGACTTACCATTTGCTGCTACTGATCTTCTACCTCCCGGGACCCGCAGCGTGCCGCGTCCATCCGGAGCTGCTGCCAGCGAGGGGCTGCTCCCTGCAAGGACTGGGGCTGTGTGGAATTGCCGACAGGGCTGCGAGCATCGAGGCAGGGACTCCAGCAACCAGGAGTCCCTGCGAGGCCCATTGAGCACACCTGGGCTGCTCTCCCTGCTGGACCCGCCCACCCGCCCAGCACTCAACTCACAGTAGCTTCAAAGGTATTCAGTGCACCCGCTGCGCGGGAGTGCGCCGGGAGAAGCCCGGGACAAGGGCGGGACCGTCTGTGGCCGTCCGAGGTTGGGTTGGCCCATACTTTTTGGCAAATAACGTGTTTATTTATCTATATTTTCATTGTGTGGGACCCAGTGTTGCTAAAGCATCCGTTGTTAAAACTGTGTGTGGCATAATACAGGTACAGTTAGCCCTAGTCCATCTTAACATGCCTTTAAGGTCAGGTAAAGATCGTACAGTCCAACTGCAAACAACTAAGGGAGTAGTTTCTGGACCACTCGATGCCTTTATCACTCGAGCAACTGGGATATTGGAAAAGGAGATAGCAATGGTAGAGGAAAGACTCTCCTTAGATTTAGTTAATGGTAAGCGTTCCTCGTTGGGTGGGTTGGCAACAATCACCAGCCCTGTCGCTCAAGTATCATATAATAATCTACATTCTGTTACCACTGAGGCACTAGTCCATACAGAGGGAGAGGGGGTGGGCCCTTCAGATTCTCTCGTAGATGATGACCTGAACCTCGATGACACTCAGTCTAGCGGGGGTAATGAAACTAGTTCAGAAAGTCTGCACTCAACCAATAATCCTGATTTGAAATTATCAGTAGAGGTTGATCCCTTGGGACCGGTACCCCGCAAGAGGAAAATGGATATGAGCCACCAGGGGGGGGAGAGACCAAAAGTTGCCCAAGTTAAATGATCCATCTAGTACTGGTGCTTCTGACTTTAAGCAGCCCACCGCACTTCAATTACCCTCGGTATTCCCCAATGTGCTATGCCCCTCCTTTATACCCTTGGGCTCATCTAATCCCTGCCCAACCTGCCTCAATAGTGATGAAATCCTATTGGTAAAAATGGAGACTATGATTAAAACCCTCCTACTTCCCGTCCTGGAGCGATCCAGGTTGATGACTGTTAAATTAGATGTTTTGGAGTCTGTAGTAAGTACAAATTTGGGCCTACTACAAAAGCTAACTGTCCCCACTCCAGTGGGAGGGGATTTTATCTCCCCAGTGAACAAAACAAAACGTACGAAAAATGTTCCCTCTGGAAAAGCCACTATCCCTGTAATAACAGGTGTAGATGTAAATAAACCAATAGTGGGGGGGAGACCTAGGGATAAACCCAGCATTGTAGCTGTAGATACTTTGTCACAGGCACCCAAGAAGGTTACTGCCAAATCCAATACAGATCGAACGCAAGTAGCACGGTTGGATGACCGTGTAAAATCCGCCCCTAGTATTTCATCACAGACGCTCACAGGGCAGACAGTTAATCACTATAACACCAATATCCCAACTGTGGGGAAATTAAATAAGCATGCTTTTCCCCGCACAGATTTACCCCCTGAAGCAACTCAACACACAATAGTGTTAACAGGGGTAGCCCCGTTAAAGGAGGGCATTAAGGAAACACATGGGGACTTACGTAATAAAGTGGTATTTTGGCTGAATAAAAACCGCCCCCTCCCACCTTCATCTTTTGCAGAAATCCTATTTGTGAGGAGAGTTGATTGGGTGGGTCATGGTACCAAAGACTTAGAGGGCGATTGCATACTAATATCATTTAAGGATCCCTGGGTGGTGGATACTATTCGAAGGGAAGCCAGGTTTGCCAGATTGGGGGATGTACAAACTCTGGGGCTTGCTTATTTTTATCCTCAGAGATGTTGTAATTTTCCTTCTGGCTCCACACCCATGAGACTCCCAGTTAGGAGGTACCCTACAGCCAGAACACCTTACCCCCCGCAGTATCCCTTACTTTTCAATCGTTTTGGGCCCCTTTCGGATCTCGAGGCCATAGATTGACTACATCCACCTATTAGGAAGACTAACACTGTTGAGGGCTGTGGGAATGTGGTAGCTGAGCCAAGTTGGGGGGCCCGTCTCTTGTGAATACTGAGGAGGCGGGCTTAGTGCCACTTGCAACGGAGGAGAATGCTGCATTAATTATTGAGGATATGACAGAGGTCATGTTGGGGGTGGAACGTTTGGATAGGGATGTCAACAAGGTGAGAAGGCCAGGAAAAGGGAGCGAATTGGCGATCCCGGCTGTACATTTGACAATGGTTCATCCTTCCCCATGTATTGTAGCACCCCCACTCGAAACAATTAATGTAGTCTCATGGAATGTGGCAGGGGTCAAGGGACGGTTGTACTCTGAGGATTGGTTGGAATTTGTCGATATATTTGATGTTGTATTACTCCAGGAAACTTGGGCACCAGATCCAATCCATAGGGTTGGGTTTCTTAATTTTTTTAAACCAGCTATCAGGGGCAGCAAAGGGCGGGCATCAGGGGGGTTGGTGATCTGGGTGAAGCAGGCATTGGGTTACTACCCGTCTGAGATATTTGTAGAACACCCAGACCTTATGGGCATTAAATTGAGTAAGGATGGCCAACGTGATTTGATCATTATTAATATTTATGCACGAGGCCTACCGGGTGGTCGCTGCCCTGGTATTGTCGATGTATTGGACAGGTACCTTGGTGGGTTGGGAAGAGATAACTTTCTTGTTCTAGCCGGAGACCTGAACTGTACCTTTGAGCCGCTTTATGCTGCAGGGGACAGCTGGGGGTCCGCAGAGGACGCAGCTTGGAATATCCCGGATTTGTCTATTGATAAAATTGTTAAAGGGACTGAGGCTGCATTGAACTGGATGGCTCTATGTTTGACTTGGGGGTTAAGGGCCGTTAATGGTCGCACTACATCCGATCTATGCGCCAATAATACTTTTGATAATGGATTAAGGAAAAGTCGCATAGATTATTTTTTGTTAAAGGTGGAATTCTGGCCACTTCCGATAGATATGGAAGTGATACCCCACCCAGAAAGCGACCATAACCCGTTGTCGCTTAAACTAAGGCTGCCGGGTATGGATAGATTGAATGAACCAGATACCTTGCGGACAGGGGATGTCGCTCTGTCTAATGATCGAAGAAGGTTAAAATGGTCTAGGCTAGCGGGGGATGAGACTCTCTTGGAAAGTATTAAGATTGTGGTTTCTAACACGCTACATGAGTTTATGTCTGCCGATCCTGGGGGGCCTAGTCCTGAAAGCACAATCGAGTCTCACGAATGTTGTTTTGACCAGCTTAAGCTCCTCCTATCTTTACCATGTCCTAAGGGAACCGTTAAAACACATGGCCCCCGCCAGAAATGGTATAATAAGAAGTGTAGGGAGGCTTATAGCCATCTTGTCAAAGCGGTAAAGTCCCGGATCATGTGTGATGTTAAGGCAGCAAGGGTGCAGTATAAGAAAATTCAGTGGGAGGCAAAACGAGAGTGGGAAGATACGCACTGGTCTGACCTCTTGGATGCCTCCACTTCAAATAACCAGACTAAGTTCTGGGAACTTGTAAAGTGGGGCAGAGACCCAGACTCCCCTACTCCCACAAACTACGTACCTCCTGATGTTTGGGTGAACCATTACTCTGCCCAATTCAGTGCTGAGAATTTGGAACTCCTCCCAACATCAGGTAGGGTGTTCATAATGCCTGTCTACGGGGAGGAACTGATTTTCACTGAACATGAAGCGGAGTTAGCCCTTGGCCTGACCCAGCGGGGGAAAGCACCAGGGATGGACTTAATTCCTGCTGATTTGTTCAAAGCCAACCCCGATCTCTGGGTGCCGTAAATTACCAAGATAGCAAATGCGATAGCAAAAGGGGCTAGAATTCCCAAGTCTTGGAAGGGGGCCGAGATCCTCCCAATTTATAAAAAAGGTGACCAGTCCAACCCGGGCAATCATCGCCCGATTAGTCTTATCGACTCCCTTCAAAAGGTTATTGCACGGATGGTTTTAGGCGGAGTTCAAGGCTGGATGGAACTGGAGGATATCTTGTCTCCCATGCAAGCAGGCTTCAGATCTGGCACGAGCACCATCGACCAGGTGTTTAGATTTTGTCTAATCTACTGGAAGGTGGTGCTGCTTGGCGGTGGAACCATCTTTGCCGCGTTCATTGATCTGAAGTCGGCATTTGACCTGGTGCCGAGGGATAAACTGTGGTGTGTTCTGAGAGATTTAGGACTACCCATGGAACTACTTGATCTAATTGTTAAAATGCATGAGGACAACTTTGCAAGGGTGAGGTGGGGAGGTCAAGGACAGGTGACGGACTGCTTCCCTGTAACTCGAGGAGTCCGTCAGGGGTGTGTCTTGGCGCCCATACTCTTTCTGTTATTTATTGACCAAGTAGTTAAATTCTTTGCAGCTACCCCCACTGATGCCCCTTCTCTGGCAGGGACAAGGTTCCCCATGCTCATCTTCACCGATGACACTTTACTCCTCTCTAAGACCCGTAGTGGTTTACAGCTGGCCCTGGACCGCTTCGAGGAGTTCTGTGCCATCAATGACCTTAAGGTAAATGTGGGTAAAACCAAGTTTATGGTTCTTACCAAGAGTCATTTTATGCGGAGTTCTGAAAGTATGAATGGAGTTAACTTGGAACAAGTTGAGACCATGACTTATTTAGGGGTCACCCTCGACCATCGTTTACGATGGAAAGAGCAGATAGGAGTACAACAGTTAAAATTTGCCCGACTAACCGGTTGTCTTTTGAGTGAGCAAAAAAGATCGATCACTAAACGGGTCAATCCAGCGTTAAAGATTTACAATTCAAAGATTAATGCTGCAATGTTGTATGGTGCAGATCTCTGGGGACATATGGATCTCTGCAACAGGGCGGAGGACCGCAGTAGGTATTCGGCCAGTGACCTCCTCACAGAACTAATACGTTCTCCCCACAAGGTTAACCTCTCCCCGCCCTATGAGGTTTCACAATACCCTAATACGAGTATTTTGATTTTTCACGCAAACCCAACCGGGTTTTAGCGTTTACCGCAGACATCTACTTTTTTTTCACTATTGTGGTCCCAGAGAGTAGGACTGGGCGCGCCTTTTAGGGGACGCACACCATCCACTCTCAGGGCAACGGTCCTGAAGAAAACCTGGTGAACCTACACCTTTATGGTTGAAACATGTAGACCTGACAACACATAGAGATACATGGGCTCATAATTACCCACACTCTATCTCGCACTTTTGTTTTTAATATTGTCCAGTTGCTTATAAATAAAACTTTAATTTCTTAAGTTAAACCAGGACAATTTTTAACACACATACTTTTTTCCTTTTCAAGCATCCTCACTCACAACCAGCTCCACTGTAATCAGGTGTTGTAGCACACCCTGATGACGCTAGGTCATTAGGGTGGACCCCGATGATGAAGCATGTCACCACTAGGTGGTGAGTGAGGGGTTTTTTAACAAAAGGAGTTTTTTTCCCCCTTTTGTTCCAGCCTGCACCCTATTAGGAACTGTGACTTCCACTGGGTGGTACTCCTTCTTTTTTTCTCTATTGATATACCCAGGGGTACAGGAGTATTCCCCCGTTCACTTGGTGAACCAAATACCTTGCTCTCCCCTCTGTTTTTCATGACATATGGATCTCTCCAGCTTGTTTAAAATACAGTGGAAGTTCATGCGGAGTTTGGAAGGGCTACCTCAATCTACTCCATCTATACCACTGTGCCTGGACCTGGGATGCAACCCAATTAATGAGATGGCAAGGTTCAGACTGGTGGCCCTCTGGAGGCGCATATGGACCTCTCCCGACCTCGCCCTTTTTGCTAAGGAATTAGCTGAGGTGAGGTCAATTGGGGGTTCCGGGAGAATTCCATGGCTACGCACTGTTAAAACCATTCTGGTCGAAATGGGACTGGAACAGCTGTGGGTATCTCCGGGAACCAATGTTTTCCCCTCAAAACAGGAATTTAAGGCACTGTACTGGGCCTCAGTCTGTCAATCCCTAGTGACTGCTTCCAGCTCTGCTAGTCTAACGGGAAGGTTTCTGACCATTAAGTTGGATCCATCCCGCGAGACCTACTGGGATATCATCACCAGGCCGTTGGATAAGAAACTTTATCACCAGTTTCGTGTGGGATCTTTGCCATTGAATTCCTTTACAAAAAATTGGGTTACTGGGGCAACGGAATTTTGTTGTTGGTGCCCAGGTCACAGGGAAACTGAGGGACACCTTTTATTTGCCTGTCCAACCTACCTAGCACCACGAAGAAAATGGATAAAACCTCTGTTTCAACGCCTCACTTACAGAAGGTCCTCTGAGGCTCTTTGGGTATTAAAAACTAACACCTCAGAGGTGTTCGTGGTGAGTGTAGCGAAATTTTTAGGGTGGGCTTGGGCCATTAGGGCAAAAAGTAGATAAAAACAAGACCAAATTCCAGCTTTTCAATTAATTCACCATTGTCTTTTCTTAATACAGGATAATGTATAACGTATCAAGAATGTTTTAATTCATTCATTGTTTCTACACTCTTAGAACTATCTGGTCAGGTTTGTCTTTGTATTGCTTGGATGTTTAATAACTATTTTTAAATATATTTAGATATTGTTAAAAAACTTTAAACTTGGACAAGTTTACTGTAGTTGTAAAATGTCAGTATATTGGTATATTGTTATGTTGTCCAAATTTTATGTGTTTTTAAATGTTGTCTTTTATGATTTTATTATCGAAATAAAGACTTTAAAACCTGAAACCCTCTTTCTTGCTTCCAAATGTTGTCATTATGCCGCATATGGTGTTCTTCTGCCCTGTGCTCCAGGAGAGAGCAGGCCTGTCTGGAAGTGGGTGTACTGAAAGAAATGTGTACTGGAAGTACCTATGATTCAAGTACAAATGTCAATACTTAATAATACTTAGTGTGTTTAATAGACAGGACAACTGTACTTTCCTGATAACTTGCATTGGTGTAAAATGCATCCGGAAAAAACGAAACTATTAACGAGTCTAACAAAATAAATCAGACATCTTCTGCTTACTTTGGGAGTGTGGAAATATTGGGATCCAGTGAAATATGGAGGCCATTTCCCTAGACATGCCATCAATTAAGTACTACATTTACAGCTTTTGGCATGTCACTTACAAATCATGAAAAAGAACAATTGATGGACAGAATGCAGAACAATTTCATACATTCACCCCAGTACAGAGATCTGGGCCTTAATCCATTGTTTTTTGCTCACCATGCCATTCCAGCTTGGACCCAGCCAGATGTAAATCAGTCTTGACCCTGCGCCCAATGGGAACAGTCTAGCCCGAACTGCCAGGACAGCTCCTCCCTGGACTGGAAAGAAGCATCCTAGGACCTGTTTCGGGCTTTCAGCCCTCTTCAGCCAAGATAGCTTGATTCCAGTGGCATGGAGAGCTTGGGACCCATGTCTGGGCATACCCGTCCCACTCGGGGTGACAAATGCAAAAAGAACAATAGATGGACAGAATACAGAACAGTGTCATACATTCACCCCAGTGCAGAGATCTGGGCCTAAATCCATCGTTTTTTGCTCACCATGCCATTCCAGTTTGGACCCAGCTATATGCAAGTCAGTCTTGAACTTGCACCCAATGGGAACAGTGTAGCCCGAACTGCCAGGCCAGGTCCTCCCTAGACTTGAAACAAGCATCCTAGGACCATTTTTGGGCTTTCAGCCCTCATCAGCAAGGATAGCTTGACTCCAGTGGTATGGAGAGCACGGTACCCACGTCTGGGCATACCCGTCCCACTCGGGGTAACAAACGCAAAAAGAACAATCGATGGACAGAATGCAGAACAATGTCATACATTCACCCCAGTACAGAGATCTGGGCCTAAATCTATCGTTTATAGCTCACCATGCCATTCCTGTTTGGACCCAGCCATATGCAAATCAGTCTTGACCCTGCACCCAATGGGAACAGTCTAGCCTGAACTGCCACTGGATTCAAGCTAGCCTGGCTGATGAAGGGTGTTACCCAGAAACCGGTCCCAGGATGCTTGTTTCCGGTTCAGGGAAGACCGGTCTTGGCAGTTCGGTCTGAACTTTTCCCATGAGGCACAGGGTCAAGACTGATTTGCATATAGCTGTGTCTGAACTGAGGTGGCAAAGTGAGCTAAAGAATGATGATGGATTCAACCCAGATCTGTGACGGGGGTGAGTGTCTGAAAAGTTTCAGCGCTCTGTCCATCATCTCCTTGTGTTTGCACTTACAAATCATCGACATCATGCGTTTAAGTCTAATTAGTTTAAGTGAAGCCAACAACCCCTACAACATTAAAAATTCATTAAAGTGCTTGGTGCGCAGCTCCCCTGGCTAGGTTTGACGGCTCTCCCAGGGAGCCACGGCGCACCGTTTGGGAACCACTGCACTAGGATGATATCATAATTATCAGACAATTGTGAACAAAAGACTGCTCCGCGCAGATCCGGAGAGAGCTACCCCTTAGTCACTTTTTGACTAATCTTCGACTCTTGAGCACGAGGGATGTCCCAATGTCGGACCGGGTTCAAACCCTGCGACTCCGGTCACAAACTGATGTCTGTGACAGATCCGTACCTAGTGTGCCTTTGGTGTCTGGAGCATGACCACGCTCCAAAGTCCTACTCCGACTGCTAGGCCATGAATTCAAAGTTTTTGCGTGTGTGGTCCCAAAAGCTATACGAGGGCCAGCGGTCGGCTCCGCTTCTTTCCCGGTCTCGTAAGAGAGGAAGGTCTCGGGAATGCTGGCAGACCCACCACACCTTGTCACACTCCAAGTCCTCGAGGTCCTCTGGTAAGTCTAAGAAGAAGAAGGCTAAGAAGAAGAAGAAGGCGAAGAAGCCCTGGCGCTCATCGCCTTCGGTCAGCTGATGCAACACAGAACCCGGAGCGTCATCGCTCGAAGGCTCCTTCTCTGGTGCCTTCTTCAAAATTTTACGAGACCCTCCACTTCGTTTTTGAGCAGCTGGACTCTGCCGGCGCATCTTTGAGCCCCGCATTCAGTCGGGGTCCTGGGCCCTCGATGCTAGTGGCTCCGGCCCCAGCGCCGGAGGGCTCCCGTGGATCCGAATTTGAATCAACGCCGCTCAATTTTACTCTACCTACCCCTGCGCCGATCCCAACAACGCCATCCCCTGCGTCGGCCGTGCCCCCGGCTGACGCCATCCCCATCCTCACCTCTGAGATGGAGCCGGACCGACGTCTATCGACATCTGATCCGACGCCAGAGGGTACTTTTGGTCCCCTGTTCATCCCTGGTGTTTCCTACTGCGCAGAAGGTGGTGATTAGGACTGAGAGGGGGTGCTGGACCCTTTAGCAGACCAGCTAGAAGAGCTGGACTGGAGAAAGGAGCTGGTTGACACCAGTGGTCTGGGCACTTCAAGACTGTGGCATGCTTTCTCCCCCTACCATGGCTACGGAGGAGGGAGCGTCCTACGCTGTGGTGTTGCGAAGGGCGGCCAAGGCCTTGTGCCTGGAGCGTCCTTCAGTGGCAGTCAGGACTAAGCTCCTGACAGAGGTGCTTCAGCCTGCGTCAACCTCCTCTGAGACGATTCTGCCCTTCAACAAAGCCCTCACTGACGTCTTTCTGGGCCTCTAGTCCAAGCCCAGCACAGAGGCTCCTGTGAAAAGGACGATTGCCTGCCACCATAGCCTGGCCCCAGGCAACCCAATTTTCCTCACCCAACACCTTACCTTGAGAGCTTGGTGGTCCAAGCCTCTTTTTCAAAGGGCGCATCTCCTTTCGCTCCCCCAGATAGGGAATACAAGAAGATGGATCATCTTGGGAAGCGCATGTTCTCTTCCTCCAGCTTGGCACTGTGGTCCTTGTATACTACATGCCTCTTGGGCTGATACGGTGCGCAGGTGCTGTCTCAGTGACCTGAGGAGACCCTGGTCGTTCTCTCCCAGGCAGTGGCAGATGGGAGAGACGCAGCCAAATTCATGATTAGATGTGAACTGGATACCACCAACTAACTAAGCAGAACGATTGCCACGTTGGTAGCCCTTAGACGCTACACCTGGTTGAAGACATCACATTTTTGGGGGATGTCCAGTCAACTTTCCTGGACATGCCTTTTGATGGCCGACGTCTTTTTGGCGACAAAGCGGACTTGGCACTAGAGCGCTTCAAAGATTGTCTGGCTATGGCCAGATCTTTGGGTCTCACTGCGTTTCCCATCCACTTCAGTCTGCTTTATGCCCCTTTCGTGGCTACGGATGGGGCGCCCAGCCACATCTGGCCGAGTCCAACCACCTGTTCACTCAAGCTGCCCAGCCTCTGCCTCAGTCTCTCCTCCCCTCCCCCCCCGTAGTCTCCAATCCCTCATAGTCCAACGTTTCAGGCCCATTAACAGCCAGTGCCCGCAGGATTCACCATCACCCCCTACTGTCAATCCATCACAGGACAGGTTGTTTTGTAAATAGCCTACTCCCTTCCCTTCGAGACTTCTACTCCCTCCATGCCACCGTCTTTCGATCGCACGTCGGAGAATCATTAGGCAGTCTTAGCCAAGGGAGCTATTGAGAGGGTTGTTGTGCCAGAAGTAGGTCGTGGTTGCTATTCCCGCTACTTTCTGGAGCCCTAGAGGGAAAAAGCCCTATCCTAGACATCAGGGCCCTCAGCCACTTCCTCCGGAAGAAGAAGTTCAAAATGCTCACGTTGGCTCAGGTACTGTCTGCCCTCGACCCTGGAGGGTGGCGTTGGACTTGCAGGATGCCTATTTTCATATTCCTGTCCTGCCAGCCCACAGACGCTATCTATGGTTCACCGTTGGCCACGAGCATTTACAGTTCACCATGCTCCCCTTTGGCCTTACCAATGCCCTTCTAGTGTTCATGAAAGTGATGGCGGTGGTCGCAGCTAATCTGCGCCGATAAGGGCTTCCAGTCTTCCAGTCTTCCCCTATCTCGACGACTGGCTGTTGAAGGCGGGCTCCCACCTCCAGACTACGACAGACCGATTGCACTCGCTGGGGTTCAATATCAACGTGCCGAAATCACACCTGACTCCCTCTCAGACGCTCCCTTTCATCAGAAATGTTCTGGACACAGTGCAGTTTCGAGCCTGTCCTCCTGAGCAGCGAGTCCGGGATATTCGGGCTATGATTCAGATGTTTCAGCCTCTATCCTGGATTTTGGTGAGAATGACTTGGAGACTGCTTGGCATCCTGCTGGTGGATCATGTCAGGTGGCATATGCGGGCTCTGCAGTGGGACCTGAAGTTCCAGTGGGCGCAGCATCGGGGAATCTTTCCAACTACGTCCAGATCTCAGAGGGAACTGCACAACAACTGCAGTGGTGTTTAACGAACCCGGCTTGGGTCAGAGGCTGATCCCCTCTCCCTTCCCCAATGAGACCTAAGAACAATGACGAGCAGCTATTAGAATACTGATAACATTCAGGTTTTTACATTTTTTTGCGGTCTATTAAGTTATAGCCACCTTTGCCAGATTCCCGAGAAATGGGTGATCCAGTCTGCCATTTTTCCTTATCTCTCTGTTTCTTGCTCCCTTCTGCTGTAGATTTCTATTTAATGGGACTCGCAATGTCACGTTCAGGTTTTAAATATGGCTTCATGGGTCAAGTACCCAAGGCATCTCTACCTACAGAGGTATACACTTCTGGGATTATTTTTTGGTTGCTCCCATTCACAATCCTGAATGGGAACAGGTTACAGTTTCTGACGTATAGCCAGAACTGAAGTCTCTCACTTAATATTTCTTAAGATGATAGAGGACACTGTAGAGAAGTTCCCCATTAACTTCATTGCTACGTACAGAGCTGATGCAGCTCTGTGCTCATTCTTTACCTGTCTAACTACAACAGGGAGAACTGGCAATGAAGTTGTACCATGCGTGCTAGTGTAAATGCATGCAGATATGCTTCCCTAGGTGTTGCACTCCTCCAGGTGTGACCTCATTTCAATAGGAAGACACATAATCAGTATTCCAGGTTTGTTTTGGGGTGTAATGGATGGATACACTGCTTCCAACTGATTGGTCTTGAGAGTAATTCAGAAAGTCACAGGCTTTTCTTATGATAGCATTAATAGTCTGTGGATTAATAGTTTGTACTTGTATAGGAGATGTAGGTGCCACTCTACAGCTGGTCTGGAGTACAAGTCTCCTGTATAAGGTAACTGTAATTTAACACCTCTACTACCTCAGTGGTTGTTAAGTTGTTGGGGCGAAGAGCGGGAGTGTAGCTAGCCAAAACTGGCCACGAAGCCCAGTCATTGCTCAGGGGCCCCAAAAGGACATTTCTGTGCATATGTGGCTACTGACCAGCAAACCGAGGCTGGTGTTCCTGAGAAGTTAAGGGGATTTCCAAATCTTGGTAGGCCCTATAGTGTGCCGGTGGGCCTACTGCTGTAGAAGCAGGGAACTGCCCTGATGCAGCATTGATAGGCACAAACTCTACCCATGTGTAAAACATCTCAAAGGCATAAGCCGCATGTGCCGCTATTACAAAAGTAACTGTCCACCCCTTCTCATTGGGGACACCTCAAGCTTTGAGATGCTGAGTGAATGCTTACCTCTAATTTGCCACCTATCACAATAGGTGCTGCAATAGTGAATGGATTCATTTGAAAATTGCAATCGAAGAATTAGAAAACCCACAGAACAGGCAGTAACCTGCTGTTATAGTGAATGGATTCATTTGAAAATTGGAATCAAAGAATTAGAAAATCCACAGAACGGGGAATAGAATTTGATGAGTCAAGCTTGACAAATCTACGGAAATTGGTGCTCCCTTGTCCCCAGTAGGATGTAACTATGATGGCTATGGACGATTCCATAGTTACATTCCATTGGTTCAAGTGTGAATGAATAGGGAATAAACTACTCAAACAGAGTCCCCAAGTTGGGTGCAACTGTTGCGTAAACTAGAACTTTGGTAGTTCTTCAAGCTTTACTTTACCACCCACCGATTAGACTCATAATGTTGAGGGTCCCTCTTACGTACTTGAGAGAACAGTGGCTGCTAATAGGGTGCAGCCCTCATCATCTCTGGCCTCTTTCTCAATAACATTATTACGTAATAACTCAAGGTCGAAAAATATAAGCTTAAAAATACACTTAGTAGTATACCATGAATATCATACTCCCTTCTCCCAATAATTAATCACAGATGCAAGTATGCAGTGTCAATATATGGTCAACTTCCCTTACTCTAATTCTGTTACCCCTAAAGGATAGGGAATGTAGTAGTACCCTGTCATATATTCACCTTGAAGACCCTCTACTTGGAAAGGGAACATGCGGAGGAAGTACCCAAGCTTACTGTAAGTGGTTTCGTATGTGGTATGGGCAACACCCTTCAAATGGGGCAACGCCCAAGCCTGTCTCTTGCCAGGCAATTGGGGCTAGTGTGATTATCAGTGGACTGAAAATGATGGAGAGGTTAATAATATCTCACCCAGTCTCCTAGTCTTTTCATAGCCAATACGAAGACTTTCTTCGAGCCTGCCAATTAGTTTGGGTAGGAGGCTGTATAGTCATGGGTAGCAATTAAAGAAAAGTGTAAAAAAATAAAATAAAGGGAGGGGTGTTTTCTTACTGTGATTGTTTGCATGCACATTCTTAAAGCTTGTATATTTGTCATTCCTGCAGATCATCATTCATTTCATCGGAGTCACTCTGGCAGCCTTAAATGCCCAGTTGTTTGGGAAGTGGACCTCGGAAATCATGTCGGACATGCACCTGCTTGAGCAGAGTCGTGGCCTAGGCCAGGAGATTGGCTTTTGTTCAAACAGATCATATTCCAGTTTGCGTCTGTCAGACCCAAAATACAGGGCACTGGCCAGACAACTCAACTTTTACCACAACATATCGTCCATTTGTAACATTTGCTGCATCATCTGCACCGGTCTAAGTCTATACTACTTGGCTGCACATCGTTGCACTTTGTAATCAGCAAGAACACTATCCCCATCACCTGTCCCACAGAGGGGCAATCAATGCCAGTGTTTACAAAATGAACCTGCATAGCCTAACTCTGCAGTAATGTTTTTTTTTTTACAAACAGTGTGATAAATTGGTTTGGTGTATAAAGTAGTAGTTTGTGTGTCTGTTAAAGGGAGTTGTATATACAGTTTTTAAAATATTGTTTTATTCTAGTGGTTCATTAACTATTAAAGTTGGATTAACCCTGTTTGTACCAAATGCCAACTATCAAATGAATCTATTACTTGTGTGCATTCGCCAACAAATTTAAAATGCAATGCTTCTGGATTATGCCGACCGTTCCTTGTAATAATTGCTCCTTAATGGATAGTACAGAGACGCACAAAGAAGTGCCAGCAGTCATTTCAGCTGATGGTGAGGAACGTACGTGCTTCCAAACATGGATGCAACACTGCGCATCACTTCAAAGGTGTCTGTGCTTTGCTTATTTTGCTCTGCTTTAGTATTCATTGAGGGAGATAGTTAGGGTTTATCTGTTATTAGAATAGCCCCTGTAATGTCTAGCACATAACATCCAGCTGTGCTATGTGTTCCAAAGCGTACATATGTTATGGAGATGCTCTACTGTACGGAGCATAACACTGAAGGGGGGGTCTATAATTATTAATAATACTACAAATCTTGCATTAGCAAGGAAGTATATAACGTTTGTAATACGGTTCATTTCTAAATGCTCCTCAGCAAATACTGTCACAAAGTGGGGCAGTTTGTTTTGCTATACTATAAAATGCATACGGTGTCTGGTTATGCAGTTGGACTGTGCTAGCCTGCAATTATTGTATACACGTAAAACTACCCTTTAAGTAAATACAAAGCATTTGACCTCTGCAGTTGGTCTTGCCTTCACCTGTGTTAACATGCACATGTTTTAATCTTTTGGCGTCAAATTTCTAAGCTACAGACCTATGATTACTCGTAAAACACAAGAGTCACTGTGGCTGTTCCTTGCTCATCTAGTGCATACGTGTATGATTTGCTTTACCATACAAGGGTTTGGTGTTCTTTTGGTTAATTCTATACGTTACTTATTTAGAAGCTGAAATGCAATAAGCACTTCTGTACATAAAAATGTCGGTGTCCTATGTGGTTTCGACTCCGATTTTTTTCTGTAAAGAAGTCACTGAAACCAGCCAACTTAGATAAACTTTAAGTCGTGTTCGTCCAGCTGAATGAGAGTATGTTCTTTCTGTCTCGTCAGTCTCTGTTAACATGTGGGAAATGACTACTATATGTTCAGCTGCAGCATGCAATACTTTGCAGGAAAGTGTACTAAATCCTCTTGCTTTTAAATGTGAGGCTCCAAAATCCCATTTTGGACGAATGTTTCTGCATATTGAAATAGCATCATATACTATAAATCTGGCCATCCACCATTCAGATGTGAAATGTAGGTAACCGATGCAGGTCGTTAAGTCTGCAACTGTGTCAGCTGTCCATACCAGAGTAGTATTGAGCAAAGCAGTACTGTCAATGTGAGGAAGTTTAAATAGCCAGCGGCCTGGTGGAATGTGTTTGATGGGGGCAGAATGAGAATAACTGTCCCAGTACATACCTGCACTTTAATTCCCAAGTATTGTAATAATTCCATTTCATATCAGCAGACATTTTTGACAGTGTCAACTTGTCACAACTCCCAGTATTTCGTGCAGTACTCCGAGTGAACTAGGTGTTAAAACAGATACTCCACACTCATTTGAGAGCTCCTCCTGTCCCATATAGCCTTCACATTCATTGAAATGTTTGCCAAACCAACCTGTTGTACACAACCTGCCTCACAATACTGTATTTCAGGTACGGTTGTTGCCACAGTACAGCCATATACTTAAACGCTAAAAGGCACGTTCACGTGATAAATCTGCATTCAAACGTTATTGTAAAAGTCTGGTGATGTTTATTTCATTATCATTTAATCCGATGAACTTTCCTGTCAGATAAATAATTTAAACAAAAAGATGACTGCTTTACAAAAATTATGAATGCCGGTGTTCCAGATTTGACGAAATACCTGCAAAAAAATGAAATAGTGAATTAAAAAAAACACACTAACATTTTTTAACAGTTACAAACAAAGAAACTCGAATGACTGAAATTGCACCAATATTCAAATACCACTGTGGAGTAGCAGACAGTAGTCTCTAGTGAACCAAACTGTAAAAGCAAGGTACGTCTCTGCAGCAATATTTCTCCTTCAGGGTATCCTCATTAATAGTTATCAGCACAGAGATGTCCAATGCAGGATACTGCAGAATAGACAAGCCATTTTAAGAATCAAGTTATGATTTTAGCGCACTGATGAAAGGCGATATTGGCCTTTTATATTTTCGTTTAAGAAAAGCCAAATTGCACTTACATTTTTTTTTTTTTAAATCAACATTCCAAAAATAAACTAGAATGATCTTTCACAAATCCTTTTTAAAAGGGAAAAAAGGAAACCAGGACAATATAGACAGAGTGGCTGCCGACCACAGACTGGAAAACTTGCACTGCATCTTTAAAGTATCCCACTCCTCAAGTAATCCTTCTTGCCCGATCAGTAGCAGTTACCACAGACAGCTCTTCACCACTGTCAGATGACACTAGCCACCCTTTGCAGACTCTGCTTGCAAGTCGATGACACAAAATCATATTCCCCTCCCAATCCCTTAATTATCTGGACGCATTGTTGGACACTAATGTCGCAAGTCTACATCCTTCGGAGGAGGGAGTATCATCTAATTGTCTGAAATGTTTTAAAAATACCCAATCGATTACAACCCAGGTTTCGTCTTTATTGGGTTCATTGGCTTCTTGCAGCTTCCTGGTACCTCACGGTAGACTTCACATCAGGTCTAAATGTGCAGTATTCTGTCAGCTGTAAAGACAGATCTGTTCTTACTCAGGCAGTAGAGCAGTTATAGTGCATGGTAGCCATCTTCGGATTCTTTTACCCCCATTGTTTTTATAAGGTAGGTTTTAAATCCTGTTGTCTCTAGATGTTAGTTCCTTGGTTTCAGTTAATTTTTGTCCCACCTGTTAACATTCCTCCTTTGAGGGGAGGTGGGTGGATCGTATGTGAATCCAGAAAACTTCAAGCTGCAAAACTACTCCTACTGGTAAGTAACCATTTTGTTTTGCAGCATGAATTCTTTTCTGGATTCACATGCTGTGCATTAGACTATGTAGCGGTTTACCCCGCCTGGGGGGGGTGGAGGGGGGCGGTGGCTGTGGCAAGGTGAGGAAGACTTCGTGAACAGGTGTTGAAGTATTTTTTGTCCCTCTTGAGCTTCCTTATTCATCTGTGTATCCATGCCGTAATGCGTGTGTGGGGATATCCATGTTGCCGCAGCACATGTGGTGTCCATTGGCACGTTGGCCATGAACTCCAGGGCTGCCCCCCTTTTTCCTTGTTAAGTGGGCTTTTGGTCATGTGTTTAGAGTCTTTCCTGCTGAGGCATAGCATACTTGAATTGCCTCTACAATCAACATGCAATTGTTCCCTTTGTCACAGATGCTCCCTTGTTGGACTTTGAGTAAGAGACAAACAATTGATTGCCCTTACGGAGTGGTTTTGTCTCTTGTAGATAATATAGTAAAGCTCTTCTTCCAGTCTTCCAGGGTATGAAGTCTTCTTTCTAGTTGTGTTTGCAGGTTTTGGAAGAAAACTGCTAGCTGTATGCTTTGGTTTATGTGGAACTTGCTTACTACCTTACTCGTCTATTAAGGCAGTCTCTATGGTGATGTATTTGAGTTATGCTTTGTGCATGGGTTCGAACATTAGTTATGTTAGGCCAGTGTTTAAGCTCCACTTAGGGGCTGGAGCCTTTCTTGGATGTGCAATCCTTTTGGACCCTCAGGGAATATTTTTATGGCTGGTGCTGTTCAGAAACATTTACATGAATGTCCCTGGTGTAGGCCATGTGCACCTTGAGACTTGAGTAGTTGATGTTACTGTCAAGTAAGTGTGTCAAATATATGAACACTGTTTCTTGTGTGGTAATTGAGCTTAGGGTATTGTATTTTGAGCACCATATGGTGTACCATTTTCACATAGCTATGTAGCATTGTCTTGTGGTCTGTTTTCTTGCCTCCTTTAGTATTTCCATTGTTCTTTGCACAGGATTAAATGCCCGAGCTCTATGTATTCAGGCACCAGACTGAGCGTCGCTAGTTCTGGGTGAAAACGTTGCCCCCTTTGCAGTGAGAGGGGGTCCTGGTCAGCTTTGAGCTTAATCATTTGTCCCCTGGCTTGAGTACCAGTTTTGTCTTGCCCGTTGAGGGGCTATGAGTATTATGCTTGTTCCTGGTTTTCCTCAGAACCCTTTGCAGTAGGGGAATTGGAGTAAAGGTGTATGCAAATGTCCCTGATCAGTTTAGTGACAGGGCATTCCCTATTGATTAGTGGTGTTGAACGGTGGAGGTGAAGGATTGTCCTTTCTTGTTGTCCATTGTTGCGAATAGGTCTACGTCTGGCATTCCCCAGAGGTTGAAGACAGGTTGCAGAGTTGTTTGTTTTATCTCCCACTCGTGCGAACTTCTGTTCTGTCTGCTGAGTTGGTTCGCTTCGGTGTTGTCCTTTCTTGGCAGGTGAATTGTCTTTAGGCTGATCTTCCTTGAATTGGCCAATTTCCATAAGTTTTAAATTAGTTTCTTAGGGTGAATGATTTTGTTCCTCCCTGTATGTTGAGGTAAAACATAGTTGTGGTGTCCTTTTGGATTAAACTGTCTTCCTTCTTAAGTGGGCTTGGAATGCCTTTAGTGCCAGGAACACTGTCTTCATCTCTAAGAAGTTGATATGCTTTATAGAGTCTACATTGTTCCATTGACCTTGTATCTCCAGGTTTTCTGAATGTGCTCCCCAACCCTTGTGTGGGATGCATCTGTTGTGATGGTCACTGAGGGAGTTGGTGTTTTGAAAGGTCTGCCTAGTTTTATGTTCTTGGATGCCCACCATTGTATCTCTGTCTGAAACTTTTCTGTTAGAACCACTAGATTCTCCCAACTTCCTGTGATTTATGACCAACTGCTGCATAGCCACTCTTGCAGAGGGCGCATGTGGCGGCATGTATGAGTGATGAGGGGGGATGCATGAGGCTATCATGCCCATGAGCCTCATGATCGCACTCACTGTCAGACACTGACCCTTCTGATAAAGGCGAGTTTGTTTGATGGCTGGCTTGTATTCTTCTTTAGGTTGGGTATGCACGTGCAACCTTGGAGTTTAATCTTGCTCCTAAGAAGGTTTTTTCTTGTTCTGGCTTTGTTCATGATTTCTTGTGGTTTATAGAAACCCACCAATTTTGCAGTGTTGTGATCACCTGCCTTCATCAGCCAGTCGCCTAGGTATGGGTAGACGTGTATCCCTCTCCTTCTTAGGGATGCTGCTAGGCTCTTTGTGAAGACTCTTGGTGGCGATTTAATTCTTAAAGGCAGGACTTTGAATTGGTAGTGAGAATTCTTGTGGAAAACCGGAGGTATTTCTTGTGAGCTTGGTTTATTGGGATGTGCAGATCGGAGTCTTTTAGATCTATTGTTGCCATGAAATCTCCCTTTAGCAGCTTGGGATTACCTCCTGCAGTGTTGCCATCTTGAAGTGTTGTCTGCTAATGAATTTGTTTATGAACCGGAGGTTTTAGCGTGAGATTTTGCTTTGGTACCTAGAAGGTGAATAGTTTCCTTTGATACTTGTTCCCTCCTTGGAACTTTCTCTATTGCTTGTTTTTGCAGGAGTTCCTTTATTTCTTCTCTTAATTGTGAGAGCTCTGTTCCTTGGAACCTCTTCTTTTTTGGTGGGTTTGCTGAGGGTTTGTTTGTTAATTCTACACAATAGCCGTGGCATACCATGTTTAAAATTCAACTGTTTGTGGTGATGTCTTTCCATTGAAGTAGGTGATGTGCTATTCTGCCTCCCACTGATGTTGTGTGGGGGTCTTTTGTTGTGAGTTTGCTCCTCCTCCTCTCGAGGGTTGTTTCCTGCCTCTTCCTCTGCCCCGAAAAGGCTGCCTTGGTTGCTGTGGCCAGGCATGGTATCTGGACTGCTGGTTTGATTGTTGTCCGCTGCCTTGAGTTGTCATTGTTGGCTTGTTGAGAAGACTCCCATTCGAGTGGGTCTTCTGGTGCTAAAGCATCCTCTTTTGAAGGTGCCCCTCTGTTGTAGGGCTCCCATAGCCCTGTGCGTTTCATTGTTCTTCTTTATTTCTTGAAGTGATTCATCAACCTCACTTACAAACAGGGCGTCTCCAGTGAATCCTGTTGATTATTGAGGTTTGTGCCTCTTGTTTGAAGCCTGATATTCAGAGCCAGGCGTGTCTTCTCAACGTTGGGCCTGTGCACATTTGTCTGCTGGCTGTGTCAACTGCATCTAGGCCTGATTTCAGGCAGGTGTTAGCTATGTTCTTTCCTTCTTGTAATATGGTTTTTGCCCTCTTTTTATCATCTGCCGGGAGCTTGTTCCTCAATTCCTCGATGCCATCCCATTGTTGGTGGCCATACCTGTTGAGGAGAGCATTGGAGTTTGCAATGCACCATTGCGTTCCTGCTTCTTTCTCCATCTTTTTCCCTACCATATCCATTCTTTTGCTTTCTATCTCTGGACGTGGACCAGTGGGCATTGCCCCTTCTTCTTGCGGTGGTGACAATGATAGAGTCTGGCACTTTGTATCCCTGAATGTATTTAGGAACCTTAGTGGGAGGGCTCCTATTTTTTCTCCACCCTTGGGGTTACCCCCTTTGGTGAGGCAGGCTCCTTGAAAGCCTCCTTGCACTGATCCAGGATGCTTGGTAGCATTGGGAGACATTGGGTCCCTTTGGTGGAAGGTGCCAAAGTCTCTAGGAGAAAATAGGAGTCTCCTTACTCCTCCTTTAAGGGGACCTCGAATGTATCAACTGCTCTCTTGATGAGGCTGTTGAAGAAGACTAGGTCATCTGGCGGCGAAGCCTTCGAAGGATAGCTACAGGCCTCTTCTTCTGGGCTTTCTGTTACAAGGCTGTTCCTTTCTTCCTCGAATGTCCCAGAGGCTTCCTCTTCTTTTGTGGCGTCGAGTTCCTCTTCAATGTTTTCCTCGTGCGTTTCGGGGATTGGCGAATTGGCATTATCAGCGGCGTCAGCGGGTTTCACGGGAATCCGGAATTCCTCCAGCGCTTTGTCGAACACCTTTTGTTGAAGGAGTGCCGCCATTTCTGCTTCGAGGCGTCTTTTCGTTTTCCCCACCTCGAAGGTCCTTTCGGCGTCTCAGACCAGGGAGATCCTCTTCTTGGGGGTGGAGGTTTCTGGCTCCAAGGGTGTGGTCTTTCTCTTCGTGGCCTCTAGTTCAGGCGCTCGCCTTAGTCGATTCGTGGGGTTCTTTTGGTCATGGCTGACCCTCAGTCATTGTTTTCTTCAATGTCTGGGTTGGCCCTTGGTTTCCGATGGCTTCTTACCTTGCCCGTCTTCTTCTCTGTCAGTTTCTTCACGGTACACCTCTTCTTGGCGTCCCCTTCGAGGGTTTCGATGTCTGACCCCCACGGGTCAATTCTGCAGGTGCTCTCTGTTCATCCTGGTTGATTAAGAGGCCTAATTCCCTTATCGAAGGTAGTTTCTGGCTTTGGAGCATGGCTGTGTAATAGTCTTCCCTCTGCTTTTGGTGTACCTTAAGTATCGTCAACAGGACCACTGCGCAGGCCTCGCTGTCTTTATCCTTGTGATCCCTTGGCAGGCTGAGGTTACAAACGTTGTGTGGATCGTTCTGTTCAAACTTGTGGTGGTACTTTAGGCAGAATTCGAAAGGGGTATTTTCCATGGTCCCTACCTCTCCCTCTGTTGATCTATCTGTGTAGTTGCTCCATCGGGGTTTCCCGACGGGAAAAGGGTGTCGGGCAGTTCTTCTCCGGTGTCTTCTTTGTCGATGATTGATGGTTTTTTCACTCTAATTCTGTGATTCTTTTGGGGATTTCAACCAACTTTTTAGAGTGTCTCCCTTTACTTCCAGACCCAACAGTGAAAAAAAAGAATCTGAAGATAGCTACCACGCAAAGGAAACTTCCGGGATTGCTGTCTTACATCACACAAGGGATGAACCTCGCATCAAATGGTGGTTGCCGACGCATCAAGCAAGAAAAAATCCAAGGACAATTCCGGCCCCAACCACTAGATGGGGGAATAATGCACAGCATTTAAATCCATAAAAGGAGGCATGCTGCAAAACCTTCTTCATGTGCAAACAGACAACACAGCAAGAATATACCATTTAAGCAAACCAAGAGGGAGTCAAATCTAACCCCCGTCTCTGGAAGCTCAGTTGATCTGGAAACAGCATAAAATGACAAATCTGCAGATTACAGCTGTCCATCTATCCGGTATTCAAAATGCAGAGGTAGAGTCATTCAGCAGAACTCTTGAAGAAAATTACATATGGTTATTCCATGACGTAGTGCTGCAAAGGTGTTATCCACAAATGAGGCTATCCTCAGGTAGATCTTTTCATTGATGCAGTTAACAGAAAAATGCTCAGGCTGTGCTGCCATGTATTGTGAACAAGGGAGAATGCACTTATGATACACTATTCAGGGACGTTTCTATACACCTTTCCTCTGATATCACTGTCCCTATTGCAAGGCCAGGAAAATCCTCCTGGCTCCAGAATATCCATGCGAATGACAGTTCATCAATATTTTTCAACTATCGAACCCACAACAAAGGAGTCTGCGGTGCAGACCAAAGCACCTGCATAGGGAGCCAAATCCTGCATCTAAGCCTTGAACTTAGCATCCCGTTTCCTGAGTTTATCAGTTATGGGCATATTTTTTTTTTTTTTAAAGAACCGTTATTGTCATGATACGGAGATACAAACACGGGCCTACAACCAATCCGGCCGGCCGCTATTCAAATCGATTAAAAGTAATGTATTAAAAAACATACAGCGGTCCGGATGTCAAGAGCTGAGTAGCATCCAGGATATACCATATAATTAAAGTACCATGCGATAATAAGGATCTGAGACGGTTCATTTTGTAATAACAGGAAAAGAAAATAAGATTCAATGTCGCATAATCACACACACCCCTAATATAGCTAACTAAAGCAAGGAGTTTACGCCAGTGATGTACATAGATGAAAAGGATGGGGGAGGGGGTATACTAATCAGGATGGATGCAATAGACACCAAGCAAGCATAGCGAACTAGCCCCACCCCTCAAGGCGAAACACAATATGGGAGACATGGAAGACGACGACATCGAAAAGGGCAAAGGGCCATAGAAACAAGATAGAACAAAATAACAAACCCATCCCCCAACCCTCAACCCTGCACCCCTGCAAAAGGCTACGGCCTAACCCCCAGCAGCGTGCCTGTCGCCCTAAATAAGAGACCCGAAATACAGAGAAGAAAAAGAGAAAAAGAAGAGAAAAAATACAGGAGAAGGGCCCTCGATCCGGTCATCCGGCCCCTCCCACCTCCGCATACAAAAATCGTATAAACAGTAAAGGCAAAAGAAGTACAAGTAGCAGCAATCACGTAAAACGCAATCAATGACAGCCCCGCTAAGCGCCCCTCAAAGCACCATCAACCAGCTATGAGTCCCACCATAGTCCAATCAAATTCACCCCTGGCCACGTTTGTCAATAGTACCAACGGTGAACCATCCCTCAAACGGGATACAAAATAGCACAAAGGGTCCGATTACACCGGGAGGATCAGGCAGTGGCGCCGCTCCATAGGACTCCAGCCACCGAAATTTCGCCGATGATGCATGGCGGAAGTCTGAGTGGAACAATGTCAACACCGCTAACAGTCTCGAGTCCGAACACAGTCCCGCCAGACACGGAAAGGGAAACACACAAAGCGGGAAGCGCCAAAAACCCGACGGGGCCGCCCAAGTCGTGCATCGATGCTGTTCCGCTACTTGCCGATCAAAGGAAGGCCCCGGTGAGACAATCACATGCGCCACAGATGCATCCACAGTAGGCTCACAAACCAAATCTATCCACGTCTCTAAGAATGCAGACTCATCCGGGGAACACGTCGATGAAGCAGAGGCAGACACAGCGGCGCCTCCCTGAGAGCGATCCGTGCCGTTACAAGATGGCGGGACAACAATGGCGGCCATCCTTTGTCCCAAATCTCGGGCCTCCCGGATCAGGGCTGTCCGCAGGGTTGTTAATGCAGCCAGGATATGTTTGGGCGTGGGCGGTTTCTCACAGGGCCAGACCCCGGGGTTCTCTTGCGCACCGGTTTCTCTGCCCGGGTGAGGGGTGCACGGGGAAGCATCATCCGCCATTTCAGCCGTCACGGTCTCTTTCCCCTCCACCGCACCTCAGGAGCGGGCCCGACCCCCGGGAACAGCAGGATCCACTGCGGGATCTCAATAGTCTGGGCAGGCAGCAGAAAGGAAAGTCACCGAAAGGCTAAACAAGCTCCCCGCTGCCCGGGAGTCACCCGCCGGTTCCCAGGGAGGGCTGTTAACATAATCGGGTATCACACCGAAGGGGAACTGGGCATCATGGACTCTCTCCGTCCCGGATATTTCGCACCTCCCGCAGGGCAACCCACTATTGGGGGTGGGTTGGTATCACCTCTTCCGGCTCACAGTTCTCAGGCTCTCTCCAACCGGCTTCCCATCGCGACCAGAGGCCGCTGGTGTTGCAATCACGACCGGACACTCCCCTCACTCGAGATCCCGGCCGCAGCACCTCGAAGGCCGCCAAAGAGACGGAGACAGTTCTTCGGGTCTACTGCACGGTGGAGCCTCAAAAGCGGATGGTAAGTGAACGCTTCCCTTCACCAACTGAAATTAGCGAAGACTGCTTGGGTTTATCACAGGATATATGTGCGGGGCGGGAGGGCACACGGAGCCAAGCAGTTATACAGCCATCCCGATCGCCATCTTGGCTCTTCCGCAGTTATGGGCATTTTAATCTGTCTCAAGATGGGACATTTTGAAGGATGCAGAGTGTTTATCAACTGGACTTTGTACACTGTTAATTGAGGAGAGTCTTTATTTGGTGTATTCAGAACAACCTTGGCTGCCCCTTGTGGCAGAAAGAGGCAGTACTTCCCTGTCTTCTACACCTAGCAAGAGCTTGGCTACACTTCTCAATTATGGTAAAGGTTTCTAGACCGTATTCCGAATGTTTTTCCACCTATCAAAATACCACCCTCTCCCTGGGAACCGAACATAGACCTGTCTAAACTAATGTGTCCGCTTTTTGAACCAGTACATAAGGCACCTACATCTTTACAACATCTGACTTACAATGCAGCTTTCCTTGTAGCCATTATCGCTGCTCAGTGGAAGTGAAACTTAGGCCCTATGCTGCCATGAGTTTTACGCTGTTTCCCATAAGAACAAGGGGTTCTGAGGACTCATCTGAATTTAGCCCCAAAGTATTGTCAGATTCTTTTGTGAATCATTCATTTTATTACTAACCTTTTTTCAAAACCTGCCATCTTCACTGGAGAGATTTTTTCACACTCTTGATGTTGAGACTTTTAAAGTTCGACAACTATAACTATAACACTAAAGATTTTAAACTATCATAACTATCAGAACAGACATAGTGACAATGAAGCAGTCCATTACCAAATGGCTACAAGGCTCTTCCCAGCAGCCAAAAGCTCCCTCGACTAGGAGGAAAGCTGCTACAACTGTTTTTCTAAGAACCACCCCATTTCAGAAATATATATATCTGCCACTTGGAGGTCTGTCTGCATATTTACACAGCATTATTTTCTTGAGATAGACTCCAGGCCTCACACTCGGGTAGTTCAGGGGTTCTTAATTAACATTTCTGAGTAGAGTGCAAAATCATTTGTTCTTTCCACCGCTGTTTATATGAATGTGCCTATGTGGTGTTGTTTTACTCTAAGAAGTGTACTGTGTTGGCTATGATGTCAACATGGATTGGGGGTATTGTAGGGGTTCTTGAGAAAGCTGCTGAAGTTTAAATGATGATGGGGGTTACTGGCATTGAAGGAAGCTAAGAAGAATAAAGAATTAAGATTATGCTGGATCTCAGGATTCATTACTACAGATTCTTTGAGATGAGCACCACATTTTTTTCTTTCTGTGTTTGACTGTTTACCACTGAGTGCCTCTACTGTAATTAATCAGCTAGTAATAATAATAATCCACATTTGTAACGCGCGAACAATCACATGTAAGGGTCTCCAGGCGCTGGGGGCAGTCAGGAAGATTAAGCAAGCTATTGCCCAAAGTCACATAGTGCTGGGCTAATCTGCCTCTGGTGCCGGGGATCGAACCAGATTCCAGCGTCAGTCGCCCTGGCCGTGGCGCCACACCTCTTCCTGGGACAAAATTGAAGACATTGTACTGATATTTCATGTGCTGAACTCTCAAGCTGCTGCACGCGCCTATTAACAGGCATTCAAGGCTCGAGCATCATGGTTTTTTTTCTTACACACTTAGAACTCATGTTGAAGTTTCCATGTTACCAACAAGTGCTGAAGATTTGAGGAATGCGTGACTTGAACAGCAATGTTTGCACTTAAATAATTGTATGACGTTTCTTACCAAACTGAAAGCCGATTTTCTTTGAGTGGTGTAGGGTGTCACTGAAACTAAAGAAAGACTCTCTACTTTCTCCATTGAGACTGAAAAAAGACATTACCAATTCTTGGGAAAAAAACAGCCCAGCAACTACAAGAGATATCTATAGAAATGATATTATTTTAGGCAATTTTAATTAATTTAGTTTGTTATTGTAAATTGTTACTTTAGTATTTTATTGTAGTTTATTTTTCTTTTGCTTTACAGGTATGGCAGAACACACCAAGGCTGCTCCACCTAGTTTCTTACCAGTACCTGGGGAACCAAGGGTTCCTTGAAGAATTAAAAAAAAAAAATCTACATATCTCTTGGCTATAGGTGGGGATAAATATGTTCCAATGAGGAGATAAGCAATTTTATTACATCATTTAGGAACAGAAGGTAGAAGAAATTAAGATGATCTGCCTAAGGTTTCCTTGGGTGTAGGAAATGGTCAACCTATGAATGTTTATGACATGTAGTTACAAATGTTGGAAAAACATTTCACAACCAAAGTCAGTGTGTTTTTTGAGAGACATAAGTTCTTTTGTCGCACACAAAGCCATGATGAGGACATAATGACTTATGTTGCTGCATTAAGAGGGCTGGCAGTGACTTGTAATTTTAAGGCTCTAACTGAAACTTTGATTAGTGATCAAATTGTTAGGCGTACGAGTAGTAAGAAGGTGATAGAGAGACTGTCTATGGATCCCACGTTGGAAGAATCTATACAAATTGCTAGGAGTATGGAACATACAGATATGTGGATGAAAGAAATTGATATGAATAAGCTACAAGTAAGAATTTTGTACAAGGAAACTTCTATGGCTGACGTAAAGGAGATAAGAAGTAAAGACAAATGTTAAAGGTGTAGAGCCGAATAGCATTAAACAAGAGGAAAAAAAGAAGATCATATTTTATAGATGTGGTGCACCTGGACAGATTGCTTTAAGTTTGCCTTGTGGGGCAAGGGGTGTCACGTGTAAATCTTGCGGGAGGAAAGGGCACCTAGAAAAAGTTTGTAGGTCAAGTGCAAAATGCCAATGTCAGGGTGGTAGAGAATTTTCTACCAATGCTGCTAAAGAATAGTTCTAAAATTAATTGCAAGATGAAGGCCATTATAAATACTTCTGTATCCAAAAAACAAGCTTGGATGTGTAACGGTTATGAATAAACATGAGCCTAGGAATGCAAACAATAATGAAATGAAAAATTAGCCCCTGATGAATTATAAAAAAGGTCTTGAACTGAATAGACATCAGGTCAGTCAGCTACAGATTCACATCCTACATCTTTCATGAAGCCCTGTAAGTAAATGGGTGTCCTAGAGAAAGTCAGTGAACTAATTTTCACCTGAAAATTAATAAGGGGAAACTGAGCAGATAAAGGACTGAAGACGCAAAGATAAGTCTGATAGATGCTCCATACAGTGTTGCAAATACATTCTCTCGATATATATGTTCCTGTACAAACACCTACCTCTTGTGTTGCAGGGTTTGCAAAAGAGTGCTCTCTGTGTTCACTTGGTACATATGTCTTGTTTCTTCGTCTTCAAAGTAAAGCTACATAGGATACAAAAAAGAAATAATACTCAGAACAAATCTAAAACAGATACCACCTAACATAATTACAAAATAGCCCCAATGCCAATTCAGTACCAGAACAAAAACAAAACAAAATAAAAGATTAGATTAGATCTATCTATTATGCGATGTGGACTCTCCCTGGCAGTGCGCTCTGCAGCCATTCTGAGAAGGCATTGTGTTGACCACTTACTTAGACGGTTGACCTTTCAGATTATTTTACTACGGAAGTGAACTTGAAAGAACGAGTTGACGACTTTGTTTAAATGAGAACTTTCTTGCACTGCAGATGCTCCCATTGAAGTGCCGGATGAAAATGCACATCTCTCATTTTCAGATGGGCAAGAGGAACCACATGAATGCTTGAGGACATGGAGCACAGAAGCATTTTAAATGTTGACATCTCAAAACTTGAGATGAATAATGCAATTGTTTGCTCCAGTTCTCACACAGGCCATTCCCAGGCAAACATCAAGCACATATATTTAACAAGAGATAGAGAGCAAAGGGATTTTATCCACTTGAGTGGACGGAAGGGTACTCCCAGTCCCCAGGTTCAATAGCTATATAACAAATGGAAGGAGTACCACCAAATATGAGGCTAAACAGCCAGTATTGGTGGAATGAGACCCTGAGTGGGAAGAAGAAGTCCTTTGTTTTTTAAGGAACCCCTCACTCACCGACCTGGTCGGTGACATGCTTCATCATCGGGGCCACCTTGACAGCCGAATGCCGCCAAGGTGTGCTGCGACACCTGAAATACAGTGGAGCGGGTATGCGAGTGATGAATGTGAAAAAAAGGGTCAGTGGGTTAAAAAATGTCCTGGTATGACTTAATATAATTTATTCTAAGGCTACTGGACAATGTTAAAATAGTGTGTTTAGATACAATGAAGGCTTTAATAGGACCTAGTGTATCTGAGGTATGTGATAGGTCTACATGTTTCAAACCATGGGTGGGAGTTACCGATTTTTCTTCAGGACCATAAAAAATGAAAGGAGTTGGGTGGTCAGGGTACACTAACGCCCTGCCATACCTGCAACCCTTTCAAGAACCTAGATAGCAAGTTTGCTAAATGGTAAAAAAGAAGATTTGCAACCAAGTATGGTTACAAAAAAATGACAAAAACCTGTGAAAAAGATAAAGGATTATAAGTCACAAAGGGTAGTTTACATGCCTGTAACGTAGTGAAGTGACGTGGTCCGTTCTATCTTTGAGTCATTCCACAACCAGTATCAGCGAATTGTGCAACGTGCGGTGTACCTGAATAGTTTGTGGGAACAAACAGTTTCCTTAAAAAGCACACCTATCAATGTTGGTGTGATTGTGTACATAGAATTCTATGTTTAAACCAGTCATACACAGGCTACATCGTGCGTGCCTAACTCATGACTGTGTTTAATTAGTGTCAGGAAATTGCCGACGTGGTAATATGCCAACTTGATCCAAAGTAACAATACAAACAAGACAGAACAACACACAACATATATATTGCCAGAAATTAAATAGTGCTCACTTCTCAGTGGAGAAATGCTTGCTGCACGGGGATTGAAGGGAGGCAGCAAAGCTCGAAAACGTATTCTGTGGAGTCAAGGGGAAAATGGGGGTAGAGATAGTATCAAAATACCGACTGTTCTCATACCTCCTTAGCGGAAGTAGTCCGAAAATGGATGCGTTTCCATTAGTGCGATTTCTACTTACAGTTTTCAGCATTAAGAGCGTCTTCTCACCTAGACCGCCCCTCCGCGTCCCGTGTTTTGGCAGAGAAGCAGCGCCGAAGTTAAAGGCGGCTGCCATTGCGGGCGCGGAGGGCGTGGCTGGCCGGCGCAGCGCGATGACGTCACGTAATCACGTGGGCGTCACGCGTGCGCCCGGTTACCTTGCCGACCCGGTCTAAACAAAGACCTCAGTGAAACGGAGTGAGCCGCTTGATGTGGACAGGATGGAGTGGGAATAGGGTATTTTTGCCCATGGATAATTCTACATTGGAAAAAGTGTATCAAAAACTGGCGCACATTAAGGGAACAAACGTGCAATCGTAGTGCACTGTTAGTGGGGGATGCTTCCTAATTCTTAATTGGCAATCAGTGCTAGCATAAGAAAAAAGGGGGAACTTTGTATCACTGCATAAATCTCTACGTTTGGGTGGTTAAGGAAGATGTTCCTTAGGAGATTGGAAGAAAAAACGGCCAAATAGGTGGGGGGAAAAAAAGGGGGGGGGTTCTTTTTCATTTCTGTGAATGAGTCATAGGTGGCCCTGTGTCTAATGACTGCATTTTTCCAGAGGCCACACACCAAATGATATGTTTTGGACTGTGATTGAGCAAATCACCCCTGGACCGAACATCCAGAGACGCCTTTTTGAAAAAGAACAAAGATGGGTGTACAGACTGTCCACCAACAAACATGGTCTCAACGATAATATCCCTTGGGCCTCGGTACTTTCTTAAAAAACTTCTTAAAAAACTGAATTGTCCCAGAAAAACGAACTCTGGAAAAATGCAGTCATTAGACACAGGGCCACCTATGACTCATTCACAGAAATGAAAAAGAACCCCCCCCCTTTTTTTCCCCCACCTATTTGGCCGTTTTTTCTTCCAATCTCCTAAGGAACATCTTCCTTAACCACCCAAACGTAGAGATTTATGCAGTGATACAAAGTTCCCCCTTTTTTCTTATGCTAGCACTGATTGCCAATTAAGAATTAGGAAGCATCCCCCACTAACAGTGCACTACGATTGCACGTTTGTTCCCTTAATGTGCGCCAGTTTTTGATACACTTTTTCCAATGTAGAATTATCCATGGGCAAAAATACCCTATTCCCACTCCATCCTGTCCACATCAAGCGGCTCACTCCGTTTCACGGAGGTCTTTGTTTAGACCGGGTCGGCAAGGTAACCGGGCGCACGCGTGACGCCCACGTGATTACGTGACGTCATCACGCTGCGCCGGCCAGCCACGCCCTCCGCGCCCGCAATGGCAGCCGCCTTTAACTTCGGCGCTGCTTCTCTGCCAAAACACGGGACGCGGAGGGGCGGTCTAGGTGAGAAGTCGCTCTTAATGCTGAAAACTGTAAGTAGAAATCGCACTAATGGAAACGCATCCATTTTCGGACTACTTCCGCTAAGGAGGTATGAGAACAGTCGGTATTTTGATACTATCTCTACCCCCATTTTCCCCTTGACTCCACAGAATACGTTTTCGAGCTTTGCTGCCTCCCTTCAATCCCCGTGCATCAAGCATTTCTCCACTGAGAAGTGAGCACTATTTAATTTCTGGCAATATATATGTTGTGTGTTGTTCTGTCTTGTTTGTATTGTTACTTTGGATCAAGTTGGCATATTACCACGTCGGCAATTTCCTGACACTAATTAAACACAGTCATGAGTTAGGCACGCACGATGTAGCCTGTGTATGACTGGTTTAAACATAGAATTCTATGTACACAATCACACCAACATTGATAGGTGTGCTTTTTAAGGAAACTGTTTGTTCCCACAAACTATTCAGGTACACCGCACGTTGCACAATTCGCTGATACTGGTTGTGGAATGACTCAAAGATAGAACGGACCACGTCACTTCACTACGTTACAGGCATGTAAACTACCCTTTGTGACTTATAATCCTTTATCTTTTTCACAGGTTTTTGTCATTTTTTTGTAACCATACTTGGTTGCAAATCTTCTTTTTTACCATTTAGCAAACTTGCTATCTAGGTTCTTGAAAGGGTTGCAGGTATGGCAGGGCGTTAGTGTACCCTGACCACCCAACTCCTTTCATTTTTTATGGTCCTGAAGAAAAACCGGTAACTCCCACCCATGGTTTGAAACATGTAGACCTATCACATACCTCAGATACACTAGGTCCTATTAAAGCCTTCATTGTATCTACACACACTATTTTAACATTGTCCAGTAGCCTTAGAATAAATTATATTAAGTCATACCAGGACAATTTTTAACCCACTGACCCTTTTTTTCACATTCATCACTCACATACCCGCTCCACTGTATTTCAGGTGTCGCAGCACACCTTGGCGGCATTCGGCTGTCAAGGTGGCCCCGATGATGAAGCATGTCACCGACCAGGTCGGTGAGTGAGGGGTTCCTTAAAAAACAAAGAAGGACTTCTTCTTCCCACTCAGGGTCTCATTCCACCAATACTGGCTGTTTAGCCTCATCTTTGGTGGTACTCCTTCCATTTGTTATATAGCTAAACATCAAGCACATCCACTAGATATTGAAGTCTTTGGAGAGGGAAGATCTGAATATTCTTGATTTTGACAGATTTAGGATACTTGTAATGCCACCAGGTTTTCCGGGGACAATGACATACCAGGAATGAACCCCCAGGTCATTCTCCTAATTTGGAACCAGATTGATGGCTCATGAAAGAAGCTTCTTAATCATCTGGAGATGTGTGTGGGTGCAAAGGGAGTAGGTTAGAAGCAGAGAAAACGTGGGTAGGTTTCAAAGCGACACCTCTTAATATTCTTTTCACTGCTTATCGGCTCCAGGAGATGGGGGGCATTCTGCTTCAGAAAGAAAATTTCTTGTACTGGAAATGTTTGCTTACTGATCGTCAAGAGAATCTTCACTCTCGGATTGTAGTCATACAGAGAGTTTTAACTGTAGCACTCTCAAAATAAGCGCCAGACTTTTGTTTGAGACCAAAACCTCATTTCGAGGTTGGTGGATGCAGGGCACCTGCCACAAAACCGTAAATGTTTTCCCAACCATATATTTTCCCCGTCTCATTTAGGTGTACTATAACTACAGGTCAGTTTTTGCTGGTTCTGCCATTAAATAGGGCGCTTGGTTACCATGGCTGTCACTTATTACGTGAGGCAACGATCAGTAAAAACAATGGTCCTTAACCCAAAGTGAGAAAAAAAAACTGTAAATATCAGGCTGCCCACCATAGGTTGAATGACTCTACAGTTGTTTTTTCTGGAAGACCTATATGGGGCTGAAGGTTGCTTCCCTTTTGAATCCTGCCTCGTATTGAAAGCTTTTAAAGTTTGTGGTGAGTGATAGACGCTGTTATGATGAGTTGTTATCAAATCAGGGTCTTAGCTATCACTAGCCTGATCTTACCTTTCTCAAAGATCTTGCGTTCTGTACAGAAAGACCAAGTTGTTCATAGCTGCAGCCTTCTGCAGCACCGGAGCTGCTTTGGCCTCGGGGGCTCCCAAAAAGACTTTCACAACTTCACAAATTCATGTAAATTACTCAATGTCTTCCTGGGTTTGATGTTTGGAACAAGACATAACTATGGCAGAGATTTGTCTTGAGCAAAGTTAAGATTTCTTAAAGCTTCTCTTCCCTCGATTCCCTTTTGGCCTGTGTATTTAACACTTTAGGAAGGAGGAGGGAAAGGCCCTCAAAAATGGAAAATGCCAATGTGGCAACAGCCAACTTGGCTGAAACGTTTTCAGACACACCACAACTTTCTCTCTATGGGGCTCAGTTGAATATCCAGACTTAGTAGCAGGAATGCACACATCTGCACATAGAATGGCTTCAGCATATGCTGATGTGCATAGCTCAAATGACCGTTCCCATTGCATAAGCTACTTTTGGGATGCTTAATGAAACAGGTTCCAAACCACGCCTCAGTCAGACAAATTAAGTTTCTATTGTAATTGCATTGCCGTACGTAGCCAAGCCTATGGGTGCTGTTCATGCACATACAACAGTAAAACAAGCACAACAATAACACAAAAAAGTAACACATTCAAAGCAACATCATAAAAATAAAACATTCCAGGTGAGCAGTAAACATAGCAAAATATTATGGACTGAAAATATTATATTTGTACCTTTTTTTCCCATAAAGCCACCAAAACGCAAAATAGAACAAAAGAAAAGAGGCGGATGGTTCCACGCAGTAACACTGGTCCTTGCCATTATCAAGAACTTTGTGACATGCTTAATACGGCGCCTCTTGGGAACATACAGGTCAAATGCAAACGTCTCTGTAGGTTGAGAAGGTAAAACATCCGGATAACTAATCTGGGGATCAGTACACGTAGCACTTTCCAGACAACGCAAAGCGCTCCTAATTTGATCCGAGTGGCTGCAAAGACCAATACGGGTCTTTTCGTATCCTTAAAATGCGATCCTACTTTCTCAGATCGAACACTATCCCACTGGCTCTACTTTAACCTTTTCAGCGCGACCGCGATTCCCCCTCCGGTGCTGGGCCCTAATAAAAACGGGCGTGGTCATGACGGAACGGTTCCGTCATGAGCACAGCTCAACCGTAGCTCATGACGGAACCGTTCCGTCATGAGCATCGAAGGGGTTAAACAAATTGTAGTTTCATCAAAGCAGGGTTGTTAGAATTATGTGATTCTTACATTATTATGTATTTGGGCACTTGCCATGTGAGCCATCATCTGGTGCACAACGTGAAGATTCCAACAGGTTACAGTAAATGATGGCACTCGTGGTGCAATGCTGAATCTGACACTTCAAATGTTAGGTTGGCCACCTTTCAGCTGCTGATTGCTGCATTCATGTGTTACACAGGTACTACAGAGGTGAACATGTTTGCCCAGATAATATAAATGCCTGAATTGATAGACTGTGTAGAGCTTTTGTCTGCAGCATGAAATAGATCCCTTCATATTAAAATTACATTCAAGCAAGATGGGAATAAGGAGATTCTTCGTCATAAATTTTTTTATTATTCTTGTAAATGTTACACCACAAGTACTGATTTCAAATCAGCAGTTATTACAAGCAGAGTGTAGAAACATTCCAAACGTGTTTCTCTTTGGGAGGCCTGTGGTCTTGACTCATACAGTGGCTTCTCGATGCATATGTACATTGCAGCATTGTTCTGCGTGGCTGTTTATTAAGGGAAAGTGGTACTTCCAGTGGTCCACAACGTGGGCATAGGATATACGAGAACTGAAGGCCAGTTAATAATGAAGCCTCACCATTTATTATAAGACGTGCTCGTTTAAGGTTTGCTCCAGCCGAGTGCTGCATAGTTTATTTTATACAAAATATTTTGCTCTGGGAGTTAGAAAGGAAGGCTAAACAATAGGCATGCCTCTGTTTCCATCCAGGGCATGGATATGATTTGCTGAGGTGTAACGTTTTGAACAAGAACGACTGAATGCATATTCTATTCTTTCTAAATAAACCTTTGTATTTTATATAACTCTGTTATCCATTCTGCGTCAATGTGTGTTAAACTGCTAAAGTATTGAGAAAATAATACCGAAGCCTGACACACAATGCTGCATAATTTGCTTTTCCTTACCCCATAATTTGGTCAGGCCTGCTGCATAATTTGGTCCTCCAGTGCTCCATAAATCTTTTGGCCCTGATCATAAGAAGCTACGAAAGTCTAGAACTGCCTGCAAATGTTAAGCCTTATAAAGACAATGGCTTGCACTACTACGGTCCTTTCTTCAATACTGATTTTTCAACAGACTGTATAAGGGGATGTGAGCCACATTGGTATCAGAAAAAATCACAATCATCGCAGACTCTAGTTTAAGAAACAGCTTGTGGGAGAAAACCCTACTTCTGGGCAAATCAACTGAAGGTGCCAAACATGAAACGGATCCTATTTCAGACTGTCATTACTGAGCCATTCCACATGCACATGTACCCATTTAATATGAAAAACCTTTACGCTGTCAGGGAAGTACCAGTGTTACTACTGTATAAGTTCATTAGAGATGCATTGTTTGGTCATCGTGTGTAATAGAAACACACTACATGCTAGACCCTCATGTATGGGCTAATTTGATAAAGACTAGTACCCCCAGATTTCTTAATGTAGAATTATACCCAGGCCTTAAGACTGAATCCAGCAAATTTTCTTTGCCACAGCATCTCTGTGCGCCGCGGGGTGGTACCACATGACTCCGCCCTGACGTCGTCCGCGGGCGTGACGTCAGCAAGGTCACATAAGCCCCACCCCGACACGCCGTCGTCAGTTTTCCTCTTTTCCGGATCGTGTCTTGGCCGGTTTTCTTTTTCACGCTTTGCGTAGAGGAACAGTGTGCGAATACCTTCGGGCTTCAAAACGTATACCTCTTGTGCACATCGGATGTCGGCAACGGACCCTCACACGATTTGTATGTGGTGTTTGGGCGAGCACCATGACTCAACGGACTGCAACGCCTGTCAGCACCTCAAACCGAAGTCACGGCGGGAGAGCCGGATGAAACTGCGGTCGGCCCGCGTCTCCAGGTCGGTATCGGCCCAACGTCCGTCCCCTGCCTCGGAAGCCAGGGGCTGCCGATTCCGCCTGCGACATCGCCCTTCGCCCCTGCCCCAAGGGCATCGTTTGCCGACTGGTTGGTCCTGTTGCTTGTCTCCGAGGCCCTGTCCTCGTTCGGCGGAGGGTGCGGGCCCCCCTCTGGACATGCGCCCTTGCCTGTCGCCATCCTACCCGCCGTTTCCTGGCGTCAGGGCGACTAGGGCCCAAATGACAGCCAACGCTGCGGCTCTACAGGTTTCTTTGGCCCCTCCTCCAGCTCCTGAGACGTCCGCGGATCCCTTGCCTCGCGCAGGGCCTTCCGCGGAGTCGCCGGCAGCTCCGGCCCCGGCGCCAAAGGGTTCGGCTTCAGGTTGTAAGAGGGTGGTGTCGTTAAGGTGCAGTCCTTCGGGGCTCCGTTCTTCGACACATGGCCCCCTGCCTCGCCGCAAAACCCTACGGGGCTTCCTGTGGCATTGCAGGTGGTCGCCAGGACTCGGGACTTGTCCCAGAGTTCCCCTCGGCTCTCTGAGCGGGCAGCTGCTTCGCCAGAGGCCAGGCCGGGGTTACCAAGTCCCTCTCGGTCCTCTACGCAGGCAGCTACCCCGTGTGAGGTCGAGCCGGCGCCTTTTCGGCACCGTTCCTTAGCCAAACCGGCGGCGACCCTGCCCCATTCTCCCAGGGAGCACGTGGTGGTGGAGGTCGACTAGGCGCCGCCTGTGTCCACTTCGGCGCCTGTGGCGGACTCCACGGCGCCGTGCCGGCGTCGGGTCCTTGAGTCATCTCCAGAGTTTCCTTCCTCTCAGGAGGTTTGTCATCTCCTGGTCTCCTCTTCTCCGGAGACAGGACGCCACATTGTTGCCTTTTCACCGGCGTCTTCCAGGGAGGGCTCTTCGCCGTCCCCGCAGACTCGCGGTTGGTTCCTCCACCGGCTACTCCGCCTTCCCTGAGGGTTCCTCAGGTCCCCACACTCGCAGTGGATCCCCCACCCTTCAGGGGCTGGCCGCTTCTGCCTCTAGCTGGACTTGGGGATGGACAGCTCAGTTTGCAGCCGTCACCCATGGAGGAATTGTTTTTTTTCCCCCACAACGTCCTACGGAGGCCAGTGTTGCCTTTCTTCGAGCTATTTCTATGGCCGCTGGCATTTTGGGAATGGGTGATCCCATTCCCTACGGATAATCTCTTGGAAGTTCTCCACCAGGGCTCTGGTGGACGGGAGCTGTTCCTTCCTTTTGAAGCGTCGCTCCACAACTCTCTTCTGAGGCCTTGGGGGCGTCCTGCCACGGGTGATCCGGTGCTTCAGCAGCTCCTGCATCGCCACCGTCCTGCTTCGCACAACCCAGTCTGCCTTTCCTTCCACCCTTCTACTCAGGGCTCTCTTTTGCAGGCTGCTTTTCCGTCCTTGCCTGTGGTGTTGTTTCCTCCCTCTCGGGAGGCCCGGTGGTTGGATTCATCGGGGCGTAACATCTTCGCCTCATCCAGTGCTGTTTTGAGGGCGCTCAACACTCTTTGTGTGGTGGCCAGGGCTACCGCCAGCCTGTGGGAATCTCTAGAGTCCCTTCTTTCTCATGTCCCTCAGGAGGGTGCCCGTGCTGATCTACGACAATGTGTTAGATGGTCGAGAGTTGGCTGCATTTATTCTTCGTGTGGCTTTGAATGTTGCTGATGCTGTTGGCCGTGCTATGGCCACGCTTGGCTTCAGGATGCTGTTTTTCCTGAGAATATTAAGAAGCGTTTAGTTGACCTTCCCTTTGATGGGGTCCTTTTGTTTAACACTCATGCGGACTCTGCCATTCAGCGTCTCCTTGCAGGACTCTGTCCTCCTCCCCCTCCGTAGGCTGACTTTGATCCTCCGGGGCTTGTTGGGAGGCGTTATCCCACCTGCTTCCTGGACTTTGGTGTTTTAAGTGGGCCATTGGTATGTTCTGTGCGGTTTGACGAGCCTTTGAAGTCCCTTGGTTGGCCCCACTCGTCTGTTGGCTGCTGGTTCAGCCCTTTTGGCAAGTGTGTATTTATTAGCTGATTGCTAAGCAGTCTGTGGTTCCTACCGCAGGTCTTCTGTTCTTGTTCTCCGATGCAGGATTTTTCCTCTAAGAGTGGTTCCCATGTTTTCTTTGGGACGTGTCATGCCCCAAGTGGGGTACTTGTAGCTATTGTATAGCTCTGTCCTGCGCTGGGAGGGTGTGAACTCCCTTTTGCGGGTTCCTCGCCTTTCCTGGCGTCGCTGTATACCGCTGGTGTGGTTTCTGGATCTTTGTCTGGGCGTAGCTTGCTCTGCTCCAGGTTCTGTCATTCTCAGTATCCGTTGCATCGCTAGACCAGCTTTGGCATGCATGTGCTGTGCTGTGATGTTTCCATCGTTTTTGTATATCGGTGTATCGGCCTTGTCCTCTGCCTGGTGTTCCAGGGGGGGGATAAGTTTCCTGGTATTTTTCTGCGTTCTGGTTGACGGCTTTAGTCTGTCCTACATATTTCTCCTTTCCTCTTCTGGCTGGCCTCACTTCTTTTCGTGGGTCAGTTTATGTCTGGAACAGCCTTCCTTTAGGGGTTGTTCTGGATTGCCTTGGCCCTTACCTTCGTCTTACACTTGGCTTGCTCTGGGCGCTCGGTTTCATGGTATTTGCCAGCTGCCAGCTGTGCATGCCTGCTCTTCTGGTCCACAGCCGGGGACTCTGGCATGTGCCCTTGTGCTCCTGCCTCTTGTTCTGCTGGAGCCTTGCGAGACCACGTCTTTCTTTTCACGCCTGCCTTTCTCGGCTGTAGAGCCGTTCCCGCCTTGTCCGATGACTCGAGGTTGAGGCCGGTTCAGCTGTCCCCTTCTCCTGTGGAGTGCTCTGCCTCAATTTGTACCTCTTCTCCTTGGAGTTTTGGGTTGACAGTCTTCCTCGGTACTCCTCTGGCTTGGTCTGTCCCTCCAGGGCTTTCTGGCGGATGTCCCTTGTACCTTGGATGGGCTTAAGGTATCATGGCCTCCCTTCGGCTCCCTCTGCTTCCTTCTGCTTGGTGGGGAATGGGCCATCCTTCCGGTCCCTATGACACTTCCCCTGTTGGGGCCCTGTGTTCTTCCATGCTGGTAGGGCTCTCTCTCGCAGACCCTCCTCCCCTCTGGGTATGGCTAGGGTACCTATTCTACGTTTAGGAGTCTGCGGCTAGTAGTCTCTATCAGATGTACGAGTTACTTACCTTCAGTAACGATGTATCTGGTAGAGACGATTCTAGCTGCATATTCCTTCACAACCAGCCCTTCCTCCCCGTTCTGCGAGGACCCTTAGCTTGGTCTTCTGCACTCGCCTGCCTCCGGGTGGTTTTGCCTTCTGCGAGTGCCTTCCTTCACTTCCTCTCCAGTGGGATGCTCGTTATGTTTGTTTGATCCACTCCTTCCTTTCTGGTGATTGGTTGGTGGGTTCATGAGTGCTTATGCGTCCTTGCACCCTGGTCTCCAGTGTGGGGCCTACTCATGCTCTTTTCCCTTTTTCATTGCTTGACATTTCTGACTCCTCTACAGTCCTCTGAGTTGGGGGTCTGCGCAGTGCCTCGACCCTTAGCTGCTTGCAGGGGATGCATCTCTCCTTGCTGGTGTGGCCTTGGGGTTAAATTGTCATTGCTTTTCTGTTCTGGCCTTGTTGTCCCTCACTGTTTGTGGGCTGGGGTTGCAGGCCTCAGTCTGTTGTGACGTTTTTCACATACTTTATGTCCAGGGGGGCTGTCATATTGCTTGCAGGGTTGCTTTGCAGTGCTCTGCTCTTCCCTTCTATGACTTTCGGTGCCATAGTGCCTAGCACTCCCCCCGGGTGGTGCTGTTCCTCACCATCCTTTTTTTCCCTTTCTGTTTATCTGATTTTTTGGCACACTGTTCCCATATTCTCACAGTTTTTGTTTGTGAAGGCTCCATGTTGTGGCGCGGAAAAGTTCTCAGAAGAAAACTGACGTTGGCACGCTGGGGTGGGGCTTATGTGACCTTGCTGACGTCACACCCGCGGACTACGTCAGGGCAGAGTCACGTGGTACCGCCCCCTGGCGTGCAGAGATGCTGTGGCAAAGAAACTTTTCCAGATCCAGTCTTACGCCTGGGGATAATTCTACGTTAAGGAATCTGCAGCTAGAATCGTCTCCACCAGAAACATTGTTACCGAAGGTAAGTAACTCGTACTTTAGGTGAGGAGAGGGGCCAAAAACACTATACTGGTTTTAATCCGCTTGGTAAGACTGAAAAAAGATTCAAAGAGGGCAGGCAAATAAAGAGCCTGGTGTGAATTCACAGTGCTGTTGTACACATTCAAACACCACTAGGCCAGGAATCTACAGTAGTTAAAAATATTGGTTCAGTGGCAGGGTAGTAAATGCATTTGATAATCAACCTCTGATACAGATATCAAATTCAACTCAATATAATGTAGCACTAGCGTTTATGCAGGTTCTGTCGTTTTGGGCTGCCTTTTCTGTTCTTGTGCTTCTTAAGATACACAGAAAAGGGGCACTTAAACAGAGGTCTAATAGGGAAACCTGTATCAGTGATTTATCGTCTCTCATCGCATAGTGTACTAGCTAGAGGTTTGGATATTTTCCAGTATGATTCGTGCAGCTGGAGCAAATGTTTTGGGACCAAGGATCCTCCGAATGAAGGGATTTTGCACCCTTCAATCAGAGACAGTATTGAGCACATCAGCGCCAATTGAGTTGTCTGGTATCAGGTACCTAAAGTCTTGCGACTAGGTGTGTTTCTCCCCAAAACACCCAAATTGGTACATGAATAGTTTACCTCTTGAACGGAAGGATGTTGTCCCATAGTTGGAACGGGCACCCTCACACTGGTAATTTTAGCCAATTTCAAAACGTGTAATGTGCTCAGTATCACCTCATTGAGGTAGGTCGCTAGATTAAGACACAAAACAAGCATTGTCCTAACCAATAGGTCTCACCTTTGGGACCTTATAAGTGTTAAGCTATGCAGTAAATTATCCTGGGTGCTGTGCCGCCAGGGATTGAAGAGCTATACAATTGCTACATACTAGGTTTTGGAGGTGCTGATGTAGGCCATCACTAACACTTCACAATTGTAAAAGCAAACACAGGATTTTGATTAAAAGAGGGCCACTCCCTGAACTGCACCCCTCTGTCAGAACAAGGCATTCAAGTCTGTGGTGGCCCAGCTGTGGTCCGTGAGGTATCAGAGGGGCGGACAGTGGTATATACTCGCAATGTATGCATTCCATAACTCTTATATCCCTAGTACAGCATTATACATGTGCACACTTGTATACACAAACACAATACATGTATAGGTGTGAGCAGCATTACGTATTTACAAACACACTTACACACAATACAATTTCCCACTGATTTACACCTGTCTGCAAAAGCGGTGTCCTTGGTGAAAGCCCGCATAGTAGATACAGCATGTCGAGACACAGTGCAGGCGCGCTGCCTAGAAACGGCCTAAAAAGCATAATTGGGTTTATGTTAGTTAAACAGGCTGTGCAATACTGCTTAATCTACTGATGTCTCAGATGCCTTTTGGACACAGAGGAAGTAATGCTTAGAAGACCAGGCTGCTACGTCACAGGTGTCAGCAATCGGTACCATGTTAAGGGACTGTCATGGCTGACAAACCTCTTGTAGCGTGAATACATACATTGCTTCTGAAATATCTACCAGACTTTTAATGGCAGAAAGAAATTTATGGTGAAATCCAATAAATGAAACCTTGCTTTGATAAGCAAAGCCTTTGTTAGCACTGCCATACAATACAAAGTTGTTTCGATTTGGTAAAAGGCTTTGCTCTATCAGTGTAGAATTTCAGGCAGTGTTATCCAATGAGTACAAAGAGTTATCAGGCACAGTGGCTGATTGTGGGAATAAAGTGCGATATATATATGGATTTGCTGGTTCAAACGGAATGATGATGGTACTGTGAGAATGATAAGGGGGTTATGAATTACACAACGGTTTTGAGATTTGATGTTAGGGAACTTAACAGATAGCACAGCACTTGAAGCTCATTCACTCCTGGCTGATGTGATGAGGAGAGAAGTAGCTGTTTTCCTTGACAACATCTTCAGAGAAGATCCATGATTAAGTTGGAATTGACTGTATGACTACTCCAGGGACAGTATTGAACTACAGAATGCATGACAGTATTCCGCATCCGTTTAGGACGCCTGCATTCTGCATTTGTTCAGCAGGGAAGTCATTTTAACGACTTGTCTTGGGGGGGTTCGGGAGGTTGGAATAGTTTAATTTACGATTCCACCTCCAGTCTGCGCAACAGTAGGGAAGGTGTTGGACTTTAAAACAAACACCATTCCACCTCCCTAAAGCAAGTCGTTGTTAAGACTTGAATGCTGAACAGATGCGTGCTAATGTCGCAGTCGTTCTTTTGCTGGCGCTGTGTTGGCACAGCGTGATTCTGGCTTCATCCAAAAGGACGTTTCCCCAACTACCAGGCTGGCGAGTGTTAGGCTAGCATGGGTTGGTGTCGAATAAGCCCTGCCATTATTTCATTTCTACCATCAGGTGATACTGGATCCAAATTCTAAATCTGCAGCAGGCAGGTGGAACTTCACTGCAATTCTTGGTTAGCAGGAGATGGTCAAAGGCAAATATGTGCATTATCTAATATGGTGGCCTTCCCATGGTACTACACATCTTCAGGACGTTCCATATAACGCACAAATCCATTTTTCAAGACACTAACTTCATTGGTAAGATCTTTTTTATGGTGAAACAAAACAAGTGTAAGCATGCTCAATTGGTGCAAATCTCCATTTGACAGTGGCGTAGGTATGGCTGATTTGGTGGCATACTACCAAGTGGCACACCTGATGGTAATTAATGACTAGAGTTTTGAGACTAGGCCAGACAGGGCATATATAGGACAGTGAAACATAGGAACAAGCAACGAGAAAGTTACTGCACTTTTTATATGAAGGGAACATATCAACATTGGCTCCCTCTGCAAATACAGCAGTGATCGAACAGTGATCAATGTATGAAGCAATGGGCTGGCCTAAAAAGCGGACTCAACGAACCCCTTATCGGTCAGTAGACTGATGCCATTGGCGGTTGCCTTAGAAGGATATACTGGATGTAATACATTGGGAATCACTTTATTGGGCGATGGTATTACCGATGGGGAACTTAAGGGATTCAGAACCCTACTAGAGGACTTCTAAACACACACTTCTTTCGTTACCTGCAAATTCTGCATACATTCTACCAGAATTTAATCCACTTAACACTGTTGCCACTCCCCAAGAAAAGATATCACACATGTACAAAACGAAAGTCATACATAAGTTCCCCCCACCCCCCAAACAAATTGCCAAAACTGAAAAAAAGATTGTGAGCTGGACTTTCGGCCTCTGGCAAACAGCAATTAATTTACACTGAATCTATTACATCAGAGAGAAATCGTGGCACCTTGGTGGTGAGACGTCTCCTATATGCTTAAGGTGTTGAGAAGAAGTGGGAGATTCCTGCACTCAGTGTGGGAATACTGTGTGCTTCAGAGATTTTGGAAAGAGAACAAGTTATGAGATTACAAAATCATACTTAATCCACACGCTGCATTGCTAAATATCCTGGATGATATACATCTGAACAGATATATTTAAGCTTTTATTGGATCAGCCTGTTAATTGTTAACATGGATAGCACACAAAAAAGAAAGCAATTGAGGGTCCCAATATGGGTAAGTGGAGAGCCGGGCTTGACAGACACACAAATCTAACAAAAATAAGTTTGTGAACTACTAGGTTTCCACAGGAAAGACAATTGTATTTAGGGGAGGTGGGTGGAGCAACGGGTTTTGAAGTCAAGAAACTACCCTAAGACATGAGACTGTAGGTCAAGTAACAATAGTTTATGTTCATATTGTAAAAAACACTTCATTAAAATGTGTTCTCATCATAAGATATGTTTTAAGTTGCTACTGATGTTTTATGGGAACACCAAACTAAATAGTTTATTAAAAAAAAGTTCTAGGCTGGATTTCCACATACGTTCCATTATCGACGTTCACCCTCTGACACCAACTCATCCATGCATCAGCTAGTCTCATACCCTTACACATATTGAACAAAAGAATCCTGCAGACACCTGAACATACACTGTGAGAAACGCACCAACCCACACACGTTCCTATAACTCACCATTATTTGTAGGATGTTGCACTTCATCTAATTGTTTTCACACTCTATAAATCACATGCTTCCCATAGACTTAAAATAACCCACTTGGAAAGTGTGTTCTCTCTCCAAAAAATGTTTGTTTCCATTAACTTCAATGGGCTCACCAGCCACGAGCACCCAACCTCACCCTTCTTGAGGACTCAATGGGTAGTGAGAAACTAATTCAAGACACACAGACACTAGGCATCAGACACACAGACACTGGGCATCAGTACTTGTTCAGATACTCACTCCCCACGGGGGGTGGAGGGGAGAGGGGAAGGAGAGAGAGAAGAGAGAGAGAGAAAGATATTGATATACATGCAAATTCATGCACACATGGATATGCCAAAACAAATAAGCTCACAAACGCCAGGCAGTTTAAAGACTCAAGACACACCTACAGACACTGATTGGATAATGCTGAACTGCTGCTACAAGCGAATAGCTCTGCACAGAATGTTGCTTGAGCAGTAGAGGAGGGAGGTAAATGTTTTACCCGATACTGCGGAGTCCAGAAGGGCATCTTCTTTATTCAAAGAGAGTTGCCTTTACAGCCGGCATGTGGACCGTTTGCTAGTCACAAAGATGGCTGAATATATACCCCCTCCAAAAAGCTGCCAGTCAAACCAGCCCATGTTTGTATTCAGAATGTAGCACAAGTACATAAATTAAAATAAAAAAACATCTGGAACTTTTAGAGTGGAAAAAGGCACCCTGTAAACAAATTTACAAATTGCAAAGATGCTGCCTCCTAGCATGTACTATTACCATAGTAGGAGACTGTAAACGTCAGCTTTGTCTGCTTTTTTGCAGCGCTGGAAGGCAGGGGCAGTTACTTACAGTTTAAACGCATAAAAGAAAGTCATGTACTGGCTTAGTAAACAGGTTTAACTGAGCTGTGGGTCTGACGAGTTATAGAATGGGCTCTGATCATGGCAGTCTACCACAACAGAGACATTTGAGGGAATGTTTCTGCTATGCCCATCAAAACACTATGGGGCCTATTACAATGGAGGATTTTCCGCATCCTCCGGGCCGGCGGAAGCCACCGCCGGCCCGGAGGATGCGGAAAATCCTCTGCGGATCGACCAAAGACCCACCGCCACATTAGGATGGCTGGTGGGTCCTGGTTTCCGTCCGCCGCTTTTCCGCCGCGGTTGGCTTACAACGGCGGCGGGAAAGCTCTAATATGGTGACGGTGTCTCTCAGACACCGTCAGCCATATTAGGATGGCCTGTGAAAAATGCTTTTCCGCGGCGGGTTTTCCGCCGTGGAAAAGCATGTGTAACTTCACTGCGGGGGCCCGTTGCAGGCCCCCTGGGTGAAGGGGGGGTGGGGGGTGCACATGGGGGGTACCTATGGTACCCCCCTGCATTTGTATGCAGAAATCGGCAGGCTCCGCTCGGCGCCTGCCGCTTTCTGCATACAAATGCAATGTATGCATTTTTACCATTGCGGCGGATGCAGCTTGAAGCTGTACCCGCCGCAATGGTAAAAATAGAGGATGTGACCGCCAGGGTGGCGGTCACATCCTAATTGCACAGGAGGGAACTCCGCAGGCCATGCGGAGTTTCCCTCCTACTCTATGGTGGCGGACGGACTCAGGTCCGTCCGCCATCATAATCGGCCCCTATGTTTCCTTACAGAGGATGGTAATCGATGAAGGGGTACAGAGTCAGACTTATTTTGTTTATATATTAGTTCGAGGATTTTAAAAGTAGGATGTGAAAACACACCCTGCTAGTAGAGGCACATAAGTGAACAATGAAACGGGACTGGGTGTAGGGGTAGGAGGGAATGCAACACCTGAGTTTTTCCTTCATCAGCACAGGGCTCAGACCCCTGGAATTCAGGAACAACATGGGGACAGATTAGAAAAGCTGCCACACATAGGTATTATTACCATCAGTGACCTCGCATTTCCCATTGATCTCCACAGTTTGTGCTGTTCAACTACATTTTAAAAAGGCAGCTACTGACATGACTATCACCACGCTCTTCCCTCCAACGGTAGCTTATTACACGCTCTTTTACAGCACTTTCTCACCTCTTGCTGCCTTGTACCGCCATGCATGTTTTCCTGCAGTGTGTGTGACATACATCTTCCGGTTCAACATGCAGCTCATAAGGAGGGGCGTGGCTTAAGGTTGACTGAATACAGATATCACTGCAAGCCTAACTCAAAGAATAGCAAAATGCAACAGACGGTCGGGCCGCAGGAGATTGTATGAAGTAAATACGAGGGCAGAGATAGCATATGGGGTTTTGTTTTAAGTATACCTGGAACTTCAGTTGTCACCGCAATGGGAGGGGAATAGGAGTGGTCAGCATGGGGAGGGAGGGTCTAAATGCAAAATGGACAATAGGGGTAATTAACAACAGGGGAGGGAACGGCTCCATCAGCCTTAACGTAAAGCTGCTTCCTGGGATCCTGGCGTCCGACTCAAACATAATGAGCGGATGCTGAGAGAGACCGGGCTCGGAAGGGGCGAAAGAGGGGAAGCCGATACGGCACTCCCTGTTTTTTTGGGGTGTTTTTCAGCCGCCGCCATAACCTGTTGCCTCTGCTCTACTCTGTATGCAGCCAATGATAAAAGCGGGACGGTATAATAAAAGAAACCACGTAATTAGTAGTACCAAACAAACTCTTGTCGGGTGAACGGACAGAAACTAAATAAAAAACAAGCAGCAACCTCAGAAGGGTGGTGGGGGCGGTCAAACAGTGTTGTGGTAGGGGTTGGGGGGGGAGGGGGACATGGGGAAATTAAGTTACGGGCGAAGCTGAAACTCCAAAGACGAGCAAACAGCATGGCAAAGGAAGCAGCTACAAAGGCTTCATCAAGCCGGTAAACAAAAGAGAACACTTAACATGAGCAGAGGCAGGCCAATAAAAAAGAGTGCTCTCAAAGTATCATAAATAACCTGAAGAGTTAGATCACATGTAACAGGGGCAGTCCTCATGTGAGGATACAAAAGTCCAAAAGGAGGGACTACTAAACGTATTCATGCAGTTAGAAGAACTAATGAAAAGGATGGGCGGTGCTTGAAGCCCATATGGTGGATACAGCATGTCTCAAAGAGACAGCGCACATGTGCTGCCTAGGAGAGACCTAAAGAACATTCGCTAATTTCTAAAACGTGAAAGTCTTTTGACAGTCACAGCAATAGAGAAGAAACTGCCTCACACAATGCACTTCTAAAATCAGGTGTTCAGTGACACACATGAAAGAGTGCAGTATATTTATTTTATTTGTTTGCTTTGGAAAAATTGTAACATAGCTGGATCGGTTGGTGACACACACTAAGGGCAGGAACTGTCATTGAGAATTGGACTCTTACTATGGTAGTGACTGTGTTGGCCTTCCAAGCCAGCGCAGCAGACAGATTGAAAACGAAGCAAGAACCATCACACCAGCATTACTGGCCTAACAGGCAAGAAGTAATGTCATATACATGTCTAAAAAATGTGAAGAGCAAAGTAAAGAAAACCAGAAGTCAAGTAGTCTCGCCCTATAGGTCTAGAACAACTCACCCACCCACATCAGGCTTCCATCATCACTCCTGAAATTCAAAACAGTGCTTAAGGGGCACTTATTTAAGAAGTCCTTCATCGACCCTCCAAAAGCGAGTCTAAAGTCCTTTGGTCTAAAAGAGAACTTTTCCACTTCATTTTTCCACAAGTGTATATTGCATTTGTATATTTTCCCCAAACTGGTTCATGTCCATGCCTTCTACCATCAACAGTGATCCTCTCCTTCCCAGCTGATTTATGCAGAACAAATACCTATCAACACATAAATACTATACATCCATTGTTTTACAATAATAGTATGGTCTGGATAAACTAAACATGAAACATTTCTCTTCAGAAAAATCTGGATAAACTAAATATAAAACATTTCTCTTTTGAAAAATCAATGTCACTTTCATCCTCAGTCATCAATCACTTTGTCCACGTATCACTAACACTTTAACATAGATACATCGCACAATATATTCAGGCAAACTTTGCACAACAGAACAGAGCCACATATAAGCACTGCCCCTTCGCACCAATGTCTGTTCCTTTCTTTCCGTTTCTTCAAATATGGATCTGGAGCTCCACTCCTACTTCTGTATTTCGATGGCTCCCAAATACTGAATCCATGTTTAAGGGAAATGTCCCAGCCAAAAATTACCGATTTCAAACCATGCCGTTACTGAAGAAAGCAGATGTCAGTTATGGACCTGCATGAGGTGTTTCATTGGTATTTGGGTTTGGGGCAAGACTCAAAGTCGTGTGCTTAGTGCACCCTCATGAGAAAGCTATTCGGGACTGTGAAGCAATGCTATACATTGCTGAATACAGGAAAATGTCATAAACCTCACAGAAGTCTTGCACTCTATCCAACAATTGTTCACATTCCAGGTCTAAGGGAGTGGTAAGGAAAGCAATAAGAAATTGACTTAAGTGCGCAGTGGTGACACTGATATGCAGTTATATACTATTGCTTCTCTGGCAGAATGGAACCACATGGCACCATCTAGCAGTGCGTGGGAGCATTACTATAACAAACCTCTAGATCCAGTATGCTGCCTGGGGAATATTCTAAGGTGAAGAATCTACAATAGAATATTTATCAGAAATGGCATTAGAGAAGGTAAATAACTTGTTACTTTGAATTAATTTTTTCTTCTTATGTAGGATCTATGCATGCCTAATGGCGGTTTCCCAGCAATATACCAGAGGTTCTGGGTGGCCCAATTTTATGTGGCATTGCGGTAAAGGCCTCTCCTGCGGGGTAGGGTCCCTATCATAAGCTACGGTATCAGGTATCTTGATGAGGAATGCATATACTGTAAAATATTCAAACAGTCCTCATCAGTAGGCTTGCCTGCTCTGAATGAACATGGTGTATAAATTCTATCCTTCAGTGATCAAGATGGGTGCTTTAGAGTTTGTTATGACTTCTAGATTAAATGTGAATCTTTATTCTGCATAATTTTATGGTAACCACAAGAAAGTTCCCAAGAAGGGATCTGCCTCAGAAAATGACATTTTGTACACAACAGCGAATGTGCACAATATATACCATAGTATGGTACGCATTAGCAAGTTCCCAAGACTAAAAAACAAACAAATATATATATATATATATATATATGTAGGAGAGTAGGGTCTGCAATCCTATGATCACCCAGATTTTTTGCTTTTTGCTGCACTGGTTTACGACTTTCCCTGGCTGTGGGCCTGCTAATCAGACCCACAGCCTAGCTGTTCTCTCTATCCAAATTGTACTCAGGTACTGAATTGGCACTGGGCCCTCTCCAAGTCCCTGTACCCAGGGCTGAGGTGCACCCAGAAGTCTCCCAGGGGCTGAAGCATGTATTGTGCCACCCCTGGATTGACTAACTAAAACTGACACAACTGGCTGCACGACAGCTGGGGCAAGGTGGTGTACTCACCCTTTGCTTTAGATATAGTATACCTATATCTAACCCTAAAATGGACACACAGATCCCCTATCAGTCACTCCTATGGCAGGCCTTAACAATCCTGAAGGCAGAGTGCTTGGAATCGTGTGAGATGGTGCTCTGGCATGAGCTGAGCCTGTCTGCGGCTTTCGGGATCTATCCCTTAGCCGTTTCCATGATATCGCATACCATATACTCTTAAGTGCATTATAATCCTCGCGGTTATGTGCCAACTCTGGTATCGCTTTATCAAAACATGTCGAGTAAGGTGTCATACGAATTGGAATACTAACCCCTCGCCAATTCTGGCGACGGGGTTAGCATTCCACCCTTCTAGAGGGACACGACATGTATGTAACCCCTAACCCCGGTTAAAGTCAGACAGAGCCTTAGCATCCACAAAATGGATGCTGCCACCGAGACACAAGTCTGCCCTCCTGCTGCTGGGAGTCCTCCCAGAGCAGGAGATAAGGACAAAGGGTTTCCTGCCAGGGGCGGTGCCAGCACCGTCCCAGACAGGGTTTTGTGTATTGTAGGTAGGCAGGGCTTTAGAGGAAGGTGACTGCACGTGGCACCCCGGTGCTCACTGTGCATAGGCTGGCTGGAACCAGTTCCAGGGTCACTCCAGACCCTGTGCTGGGGAAAAGCCCGTCAAGGAAGTGGGTGTAACCACCCCCCTCCTAGTCCCACCCATAGGGCAGGACTTAGTCGCGTGCCAGCCCCCTTTTACAGGATAAAGGTAGAGACTGGCCCCCTTCCAAATCAGATCATCTTTGAATCCTGAAACTACTTTCTGCGAAAGGAACTCAAGACTTCTTCCTAAGATTTCTCCCTTGTGACTAAGGAGTAGTCACCCTGCACCCGCAGGCACCATCTAAGAACACTGCGGTCTGCTGCAAGTCCTTCCTCCGGAATCAGACTGCCCAGCTCGACGAGAACCGGCTTCCCTGGCACCTCTGACCTCTACCTGCATCATCAGTCACGCTGAGATTCGTGGGTGTGACGAGACCTCGAGGGACCGGCCATCTTCAAGACTGCACGACTTCTTTCCAGCAAGCCCGCCGAGTGAATTCCTGGTGAGTGCTTTGGGGTCCGAGAAGCCCCCACCCTGAGCAGCTCCAGCACCGAAGAGCAGCCCCCCAGCATCTCCACGATCTGCGTGGGGCCCTTCTGCTTTTTACTGCTCACCGCGTTGTTTGGCTACTAGCCCGCTGGCTTGTGGCCTTCCTGACGACGCCCGACGACATTTCTGCTGCTGGTCTGGTTGCTCCAGACTGGCCCTTGCTTCCCTCCATCGGAGAAGTACCCTGGACCCTCCTGGTCCGCCCAAGACGCCATTTTAGGTCCACCGCGTGGGCCTTGCATTTGCCAAGACTTGTTGCCCAATCCTGGGTCCAGCGACGTCGACAGCAAGAACCTTCGTGGGACAGCTCGCACCTCCATCCTGGTCGCCGACAACGCCTCCTGGTCCGAGAGACTGCAGAGCCCAGCAGCGCCCACTCACCTGACTGCGGTGACTTCGCCCGGTGCCATCCTGGTGCCCACTTAATCACTGGCTAGTGATTCAAGAACTTGGTCCCCTCTGCTTTCAGGTTTTCTTCTTCCTTGATCCAGGCTTGGATCCATCGAACTTTTCTTCACTGGTCGCCTGCCAGCAACTTCTTCCTTCCAGGCTCCTGGTCCGGCAACGAGATCCCCGACGTCTTTTCAGACCTATGCAGCTGCAGCCCCTGGGCTAGGTAACTTCGGCACTTCGGTGTCCCAGCATAGCCTCACTATCCTAGGGTCAGGATCCACTGTCGTTTTCTTCCTACCAGGTCGGGTTCGCCCGTGAACACTAACTTTGCCTTTACTAGCCTCCATAGACTTTGTCCCGCATCCCGCGTGAGAGTGCACACTCTGCACCCGAGTCCCCTGGGTCTCCTAGTAGTAATCTAACGATTCCCTAGTCCAGTCCTAGCGATTCCAAAGCCTATTAGAACTGTTACTTACCTGCTAGTAATTCGCATTCCACTTTTAAAGTATATGGTTTTTCGTGCCCCTCGGGCATTTGTGTATAACGTGCTAACTTAAGTATTTTCGTAAGAGTTTTGTTGTGTGCCTAGCACCCTGTCCTCATAAAGAGTACAGGGTTGTTGTGATTCTAATAAATACATTGTTTATTTTCATAACACTTGTGTGGTGTCCTTTCACTGGGTGTTCAAGGGGTAATGTGATGGTAAAACAGCTGGCTTAACACGCCCTCTAGAGTCTTAGCCTTAGACTGCTCGTATCCATGCTACTAGGATAGCTGGTCTATAAGGTTGACTTACAACCAATCATCAATAAGGGTTGTTTGGACTGATATATAGTGATCACTAGAATAGTGAACACTGCACATCAGGCCAACTTCTCACATTGGTGAGCAGCGGTTGGGATTTGAGCTTGCTGTTGTTTTACCACACATGCCCTAAGAATATCTTGTGAAAGATCACATAAGTACTAAAGGTACATATAACTTAGCTTAGAATACTCTGAGTTCTACTGAACCAGCTGTTGTAGCTCCTAGGGCCTAGCACACCCTAAACTACAACTCTAGCAAGGGATCAGTAGGCAAACATATAGTGTAGGTAAGTGCACCACTTACACCTCACTAGAAAAGCATGTCGACTCAGGGGGACTCTACTGAGACTCCCCTGGTCAGTGTTGACCCTCCACAGGTCACTTCAAGATATGCAGCTCTCAGTTTTCAGGAGATGAGACAAATCTGTGTCTCCAGGAAACTGAAGCAGGGGTCTAACCCCACCATTCCCTTTCTGATAGGTCTCTTAGAGACATATGATGCCAGAAAGCTCTCTCAGTTACATGAGAGCATGCCAGCCTTAGAGGGAACCTCTGGGGATCCAGACCTCCCCAACACTGATTCAGCAGTTGAGGAGGAGGATCAGGAGGTACTCTCTGGGGATGAGGTAGACAAGGGTCTTGAGGTAGTCAGAAGGCTAACTAGGACCAACTTAGACTTACTTGGGCTAGGATCTGGGGGACCCCCAGTACTAACCCGAAGTGGGCCTAACCTTGGAGTTAGGAGAGATAGATCTCTTTCTAGGGACTCCAATAGATCTCTGCACTCTAATGCCTCTTCTCAGGGGAGAAGGAATCCTCCACAGAGGAGATTTACTTCCCCTCAGAGAAGGGAGCATGAGGCTAGGATGAGACAAGCTGAACTGAGGATTGAAAGGGAAGAAATTGCCCTGGCCAAAGAGAAGCTTGCCCTGGCAAGAGAGCAGCAGATGAGTGGGTTAGCTCCCACTGGTGGCAGCAATCTCCCAAGAGATAGAGAGAAGGGTTTAGATACTAAACACCTGACTAAAATAGTGCCCCCCTTTAAGCAAGGAGATGATATCCAGAAATGGATGGCTGCTCTGGAGAGGGCCTGCACTGTGCAGGGCATTCCCCAGAGTCAGTGGGCAGCTATACTGTGGCTCTCCTTTGATGGTAAAGGTAGAGATAAGCTCCTCACTACAAGAGTGGAGGATGCTAACAATTACCAGGTCCTGAAGAATACACTGGTTGATGGGTTTGGTTTAACCACTGAGCAGTACAGGTTGCTGTTCAGAGACACCCAGAAAACTCAGTCTCAGGACTGGTCTGATTTTGTGGATTGTGCCACTAAGGCTTTGGAGGGCTGGTTGCTGGGTAGCAAGGTTACAGATTACACAGGATTGTATAATCTAATGATGAGAGAACAAATTTTGAACAATTGTCAGAACCAGTTGCTGCACCAGCACCTTGTTGATTCAGATCTGACCTCTCCCCAAGAATTGGGAAAGAAGGCAGACAAATGGGTCAGGACAAGGATCAAGCAGAACCAGAACCAGAACCAGGGTGGTCAGAAGAAAGCAGACCAGAAGGGTAATGTTAAGAATGAGCAAAATGACCAGAAGTCTTCACCAGGTCCCCAACAAACCAAAGAGGGTGGGGGTCAGGCTTCCCAGAAGAAGAAGACTCAAGAAGGCCAGTCAAAAAGGTGGTGCCAGTACTGCAAAAGTAAATCTCACTGGTTTAGTGAGTGCACCAAAAGAGGAGGACAAACTCCTGCCACTACAGCTCCTAAAGCAACTGCACCCCCTAGTACAGTCAGTAGTGGTAGTGTCACTCCCAAGGCATTAGTTGGGTTAACCTTGGGTACTGAGGGGTCTGACAACTTAGTTGGCACACTCACTCAGGCTGTCCTTGTCTGTACAGGGGATATGGATATGTCCCCTGAAATAAGTCCCAATACTTTGGGCAAATACAGGCAGACACCTTTGATTAATGGCAAAATGGCTCAGGCCTATAGGGACACTTGTGCCAGTGTCACCATGGTGACACCTAACTTTGTGGACCCTGGACAGATCATGCCAGGTACTGATTTCCTGGTGACCAATGCCAGCAATGTCACTACTAGTCATAGTGTGGCAATTGTGGCTTTCTCCTGGGGTGGAGTGAAGGGACAAAAGAAAGTTGTAGTCAGTTCAGACCTCCCAGTTGATTGTTTGTTGGGCAATGATTTGGAGTCATCACAATGGTCAGAAGTGGAGCAGAGGACTCACATGGAGATGTTAGGCTTGCCAGCACATGTGCTTGCTGTGACTAGGTCACAGGCCAGAAGATGCCCCACTGAACAGGTGCTGGATCCTGAAATTATGGACCAGACACCTCCCAAGAAGAAGAGCAGTAAGGGTAAGGCTTTGCCTTCCCCCTTGCCCCAGGTTGAGGATCAAGTCTCTGAGGAGGCTGATCTAGAAGAGCTGAGGGAAACTGAGCCTAAAGAGCTTGAACTTGATCAAGTTGAGTTTCTGGGCTCAGGGGGACCCTCCAGAGCAGACCTGGGGAAGGAACAGTTGAGCTGCCCTTCCCTTGAACCCCTCAGACAGCAGGCTGCTGCTGAGGCTGCAGGGAATGCCACAGGTGCCCACAGGGTATACTGGGAAGATGGACTCCTGTACTCTGAGTCAAGAGACCCCAAGCCTGGTGCAACCAGGAGGCTGGTCATCCCCTTGTCTCTGAGAGGTTTCCTTCTCACCTTGGCCCATGAGATTCCCCTTGCAGGTCATTTAGGTCAGACAAAGACTTGGGACAGGCTTGTCTCACACTTTCACTGGCCACATATGAATGAGAATACCAAGGAGTTTTGTCGCTCATGTGTCACTTGCCAAGCCAGTGGTAAGTCAGGTGGCACAACAAAGGCCCCCCTCATACCACTACCTGTGGTGGGGGTTCCCTTTGAAAGAGTGGGGATAGACATTGTTGGTCCAATGGAACCCCAGACAGCATCAGGACACAAGTTTATACTGGTGGTGGTGGACCATGCCACCAGGTATCCTGAGGCTATTCCCCTTAGGACCACTACAGCCCCTGTAGTGGCAAGAGCCCTAGTTGGAGTGTTCTCCAGAGTGGGTTTCCCTAAGGAGGTCGTTTCTGACAGAGGTACAAACTTCATGTCAGGATATCTGACTGCCATGTGGAAAGAGTGTGGTGTGAACTACAAGTTCACCACACCCTATCATCCACAATGCAATGGGCTTGTTGAGAGATTCAACAGGACCCTGAAAGGGATGATTCATGGACTACCTGAACCTCTTAGGAGAAGATGGGATGTCCTGATCCCCTGCCTCTTGTTTGCTTACAGAGAGGTCCCACAGAAGGGGGTTGGCTACAGCCCTTTTGAGCTTCTGTATGGGCATCCTGTAAGAGGACCCCTGTGTTTGGTGAAGGAAGGATGGGAGAGACCTCTCAAAAAGCCTGCAACCAACATAGTGGACTATGTACTTGGTCTCCGCTCCAGGATGGCTGAATACATGGAGAAGGCATCCAAAAACCTTGAGGCCAGCCAAGAACTTCAAAAAGCTTGGCATGACCAAAAGGCTGTTCTGACTGTGTACCAGCCAGGACAGAAGGTGTGGGTGCTGGAGCCAGTGGCCCCAGCAGCTCTGAAAGACAAATGGTCTGGGCCCCACACCATCATTGAGCAAAAGGGAGAGGTTACCTACTTGGTGGACCTTGGAACTCCCAGGAGCCCTCTCAGAGTGCTCCATGTTAACAGGCTCAAGGCATATGTTGACAGGAAGGACATGAGCTTGCTCATGGCCACAGATGAGGGACAGGAGGAAGAGAGTGACCCTCTCCCAGACCTGCTCACTCAGAATCCTGATGATGGGTCAGTTAATGGTGTTGTCTTTTGTGGCAGCCTCACTGAACATCAGCAACAGGATTGCAGGCAAGTTCTGCAATCCTACAGACATATGTTCTCGCTGACACCCAGCCAAACTGATTGGTGTACCCATGATGTTGACACTGGAGACAGTCTGCCTGTCAAGAGTAAAATCTACAGGCAGCCTGATCATGTTAGAGACTGCATCAAAACTGAAGTGCAGAAAATGTTGGAGCTGGGAGTCATTGAGCCCTCAGATAGCCCTTGGGCTAGCCCAGTAGTTCTAGTGCCAAAGCCTCACACCCAGGGTGGTAAGAGAGAGATGAGGTTTTGCGTAGACTACAGAGGCCTCAATGCAGTCACTAAGACTGATGCCCACCCAATACCAAGAGCAGATGAGCTTATAGACAGATTGGCTTCTGCCAACTTCTTAAGCACATTTGATTTGACAGCTGGGTATTGGCAAATCAGGTTAGCTGAGGAAGCCAAACCTAAGACAGCATTTTCTACCCCTGGAGGGCATTATCAATTTGTGGTAATGCCCTTTGGACTGAAAAATGCGCCTGCCACCTTCCAAAGGTTGGTGAATCAAGTCCTCACTGGGCTGGATGACTTCTGTGCAGCTTATCTTGACGATATTGCTGTCTTTAGCTCCACCTGGGAGGATCACCTGGTCCACCTGAGGAAAGTGTTAGAGGCCCTGCAAAAGGCAGGCCTCACTATCAAGGCCACAAAGTGCCAGATAGGGCAGTCACAGGTTGTATACCTGGGCCACCTTGTAGGTGGAGGCCAGGTTCAGCCACTGGAGAGTAAGATACAGGCCATCAAGGACTGGACTCCTCCAATCACCCAGACTCAGGTTCGAGCTTTCTTGGGCCTGACTGGGTACTATAGGAAGTTTGTCAGAAATGATGGGTCCATAGTGACCCCCCTTAATGACCTGACAAGCAAGAAGATGCCAAAGAAAGTTCAGTGGACAGCAAGCTGTCAGAGAGCATTCAATGACCTAAAGCAGGCCATGTGCACAGCACCTATCCTCAAGAGTCCAGATTACTCCAAGCCATTCATTGTCCAAACAGATGCTTCTGAGTTGGGTGTGGGAGCTGTTCTGTCTCAACTGAATTTTGATGGTAATGATCAGCCTATTGCTTTCATTAGTAGGAGGTTGACACCCAGAGAGAAAAATTGGTCAGCTATTGAGAGGGAGGCCTTTGCTGTGGTCTGGGCCCTGAAGAAGCTGAGGGCCTACTTGTTTGGCACTCACTTCACCATTCAGACAGACCATAAGCCCCTCTTGTGGCTAAATCAGATGAAGGGTGAAAACCCCAAACTGTTTAGGTGGTCCATTTCCCTACAGGGGATGGATTTTACAGTGGAGCATAGACCTGGGACTGATCACAGCAATGCTGATGGGCTCTCCAGGTATTTCCACTTAGAGCAAGAAGACTCACCTGGTCAAGGTTAGTTTATTGTCCCAAAGTTTGGGGGGGGGGGTCATGTAGGAGAGTAGGGTCTGCAATCCTATGATCACCCAGATTTTTTGCTTTTTGCTGCACTGGTTTACGACTTTCCCTGGCTGTGGGCCTGCTAATCAGACCCACAGCCTAGCTGTTCTCTCTATCCAAATTGTACTCAGGTACTGAATTGGCACTGGGCCCTCTCCAAGTCCCTGTACCCAGGGCTGAGGTGCACCCAGAAGTCTCCCAGGGGCTGAAGCATGTATTGTGCCACCCCTGGATTGACTAACTAAAACTGACACAACTGGCTGCACGACAGCTGGGGCAAGGTGGTGTACTCACCCTTTGCTTTAGATATAGTATACCTATATCTAACCCTAAAATGGACACACAGATCCCCTATCAGTCACTCCTATGGCAGGCCTTAACAATCCTGAAGGCAGAGTGCTTGGAATCGTGTGAGATGGTGCTCTGGCATGAGCTGAGCCTGTCTGCGGCTTTCGGGATCTATCCCTTAGCCGTTTCCATGATATCGCATACCATATACTCTTAAGTGCATTATAATCCTCGCGGTTATGTGCCAACTCTGGTATCGCTTTATCAAAACATGTCGAGTAAGGTGTCATACGAATTGGAATACTAACCCCTCGCCAATTCTGGCGACGGGGTTAGCATTCCACCCTTCTAGAGGGACACGACATGTATGTAACCCCTAACCCCGGTTAAAGTCAGACAGAGCCTTAGCATCCACAAAATGGATGCTGCCACCGAGACACAAGTCTGCCCTCCTGCTGCTGGGAGTCCTCCCAGAGCAGGAGATAAGGACAAAGGGTTTCCTGCCAGGGGCGGTGCCAGCACCGTCCCAGACAGGGTTTTGTGTATTGTAGGTAGGCAGGGCTTTAGAGGAAGGTGACTGCACGTGGCACCCCGGTGCTCACTGTGCATAGGCTGGCTGGAACCAGTTCCAGGGTCACTCCAGACCCTGTGCTGGGGAAAAGCCCGCCAAGGAAGTGGGTGTAACCACCCCCCTCCTAGTCCCACCCATAGGGCAGGACTTAGTCGCGTGCCAGCCCCCTTTTACAGGATAAAGGTAGAGACTGGCCCCCTTCCAAATCAGATCATCTTTGAATCCTGAAACTACTTTCTGCGAAAGGAACTCAAGACTTCTTCCTAAGATTTCTCCCTTGTGACTAAGGAGTAGTCACCCTGCACCCGCAGGCACCATCTAAGAACACTGCGGTCTGCTGCAAGTCCTTCCTCCGGAATCCGACTGCCCAGCTCGACGAGAACCGGCTTCCCTGGCACCTCTGACCTCTACCTGCATCATCAGTCACGCTGAGATTCGTGGGTGTGACGAGACCTCGAGGGACCGGCCATCTTCAAGACTGCACGACTTCTTTCCAGCAAGCCCGCCGAGTGAATTCCTGGTGAGTGCTTTGGGGTCCGAGAAGCCCCCACCCTGAGCAGCTCCAGCACCGAAGAGCAGCCCCCCAGCATCTCCACGATCTGCGTGGGGCCCTTCTGCTTTTTACTGCTCACCGCGTTGTTTGGCTACTAGCCCGCTGGCTTGTGGCCTTCCTGACGACGCCCGACAACATTTCTGCTGCTGGTCTGGTTGCTCCAGACTGGCCCTTGCTTCCCTCCATCGGAGAAGTACCCTGGACCCTCCTGGTCCGCCCAAGACGCCATTTTAGGTCCACCGCGTGGGCCTTGCATTTGCCAAGACTTGTTGCCCAATCCTGGGTCCAGCGACGTCGACAGCAAGAACCTTCGTGGGACAGCTCGCACCTCCATCCTGGTCGCCGACAACGCCTCCTGGTCCGAGAGACTGCAGAGCCCAGCAGCGCCCACTCACCTGACTGCGGTGACTTCGCCCGGTGCCATCCTGGTGCCCACTTAATCACTGGCTAGTGATTCAAGAACTTGGTCCCCTCTGCTTTCAGGTTTTCTTCTTCCTTGATCCAGGCTTGGATCCATCGAACTTTTCTTCACTGGTCGCCTGCCAGCAACTTCTTCCTTCCAGGCTCCTGGTCCGGCAACGAGATCCCCGACGTCTTTTCAGACCTATGCAGCTGCAGCCCCTGGGCTAGGTAACTTCGGCACTTCGGTGTCCCAGCATAGCCTCACTATCCTAGGGTCAGGATCCACTGTCGTTTTCTTCCTACCAGGTCGGGTTCGCCCGTGAACACTAACTTTGCCTTTACTAGCCTCCATAGACTTTGTCCCGCATCCCGCGTGAGAGTGCACACTCTGCACCCGAGTCCCCTGGGTCTCCTAGTAGTAATCTAACGATTCCCTAGTCCAGTTCTAGCGATTCCAAAGCCTATTAGAACTGTTACTTACCTGCTAGTAATTCGCATTCCACTTTTAAAGTATATGGTTTTTCGTGCCCCTCGGGCATTTGTGTATAACGTGCTAACTTAAGTATTTTCGTAAGAGTTTTGTTGTGTGCCTAGCACCCTGTCCTCATAAAGAGTACAGGGTTGTTGTGATTCTAATAAATACATTGTTTATTTTCATAACACTTGTGTGGTGTCCTTTCACTGGGTGTTCAAGGGGTAATGTGATGGTAAAACAGCTGGCTTAACACGCCCTCTAGAGTCTTAGCCTTAGACTGCTCGTATCCATGCTACTAGGATAGCTGGTCTATAAGGTTGACTTACAACCAATCATCAATAAGGGTTGTTTGGACTGATATGTAGTGATCACTAGAATAGTGAACACTGCACATCAGGCCAACTTCTCACAATATATATATATATATATATATATATATATATATATATATATCAATTTTATAACAACTGAAAATCTAAACTATACCTCCCAAAAGGCAGTCATGTTCATGCAAAAAACCAGAACAGACTGGCCGCGTCACATACGGCATATTGGCAAAAATGTTGAGGTTAACAGGGATAAAAGAGAAGGACTTCTATGCACAGAGAAGAGGTCACACAATATGCAAGTGGGACCCAGTCTCCACACTTAGTTAATTCCAGATTAGCCCCTTAGGGAACAGGTGAGAAGTTATTTCCCACAACAATCTGAGGATGTTAGTTTTCCATTACAAGTGTGATGGGAAGCTATCCCAGAGTAAACAACCGAGTGTTTTGCAGGTATTTCTTAAGACGCAACAAGAGGTTGAGGATATGGGATGCAAACGTGGGCTTCCCTGTAGGCTTGTGAGAGTGTAACAGGTTGGTAAAGTAACCTACAGTTGGACTATAAAATGGCATTATGCACCAGACAGAGTGCTTTGAAGTTTAGTATTTGCGTGATGGGGAAACAATACAGGAAAAATCGAAGCAGACATGATATTGCACACACTGCAGCCTTTTCAAACCATGACGTTTGTACAGAAAAGACATTTGCGACAAATTCATAAGGTCTGCCCACATTTGCACGTCACTGCTAAAGGAATAACATACTGATCCTACCTCCAAATTGTGAGCGTGATATTTTCTTTCCGAATCCCAAGGTGGCAGCTCATCTCCAAACATTACCAAAATATGGTCAATAAACCTGAAACAATAGGAAAAGAACTGCATTGTTGGTAGAGGCTTTATGATACTTAATACAAACAATAGGAAAAGAGATGCATTGTTGATGGAGGCTTTATGATACTTAACACATCCCCATCAGTGAGGCATTTTATAAATGAAAAACTATTAAGTGTATTATCTCAACTGCCAGGAAGAAGCATTAAAGCAGGGATGTATTAAGGGACACAATATGTTGACTGTCAACCACTATGTACCTTTGGCTTTCTCGTTTTCCATGAGAACGTCCTTGCTGTCTACCAGAACAAAGTATCCAATATGTCTATTCCCTTGTTTCCCTTCATTTTCCACCTGCCTCGGATGCCTCCCTCAAAATCAAATGTCCTTTTGGAGGTGCAACATGTCAGATGGTAAGCTGACCTGGGTTAATTACCATGTAGGGTCACAGTTAACTTATAGGTATACAGAAAAAAGGAAGCAAAGTAGATTCAAGTATCTGGTTTTCATACCGAGATGTGGTCTTATGCAATGTTACATGATCCTTGATAGAAATATAAAGAACTAAATTAAAATATATGTCATGTATTACATTCCCCAGATAGCAGCCATTGCAGTAAAGATATGATGCATTCCTAAACTCCTAACTTTTTTATGTAAATAAGATTCCGGCAATAGTGGATTTTGTTTTTTGTCGAACGAATGAGTTTTTGTTTTATATCAGGTTATTTTAGACTTGAACCAGTTCAAATGAACAATGGATTATTTGATTGCAAATGTTTCTCAAGATGAGGATGAATATATAGTAGGTGTGATTGTCACGTATTCCTCCTTTGTGGTGACAGGCTATGAATTTGATTAACAAAAAAAAAACACAGGATTAGGGCAAAAGCATTCCAGTTGCAGCTTTCCTCAAAAATATGGTGTTACTGTCCCATGGTTTCCATTTTGCTAAACCAAGCCTACAAAGTCTAAATGAAAGCCTAGGAGCAGAAACAAGTGGTCTTCTTGACATTGGGACCTTTGGTAACCCTTTGCATTAAACACCACAAGATGTGCTTTTTTTGTTGCAGCTTCAAACACCTAAGAAAAAGACAAACACTGTTCTTTACAACTCGAAACGAGTAAATTCTGCATAATGTAGACTACCAAGGACATTAAAGCAAAATGCAGCTGACATACAGTATGAAGGCATTGGTCAAAATAGCCTTGCAGTGATTACAGGGCCCTACTTTTATCAAATGGTATGGATGGGCACAGGTTTAACACCAGTTACACTTTGGCTCTTCCGGTGCTTCATCTGGTAACTGCTCCGGGACCACTACCACTCCTGCCCCCTGGGCAAAAGTCATATTAAGCCAAGGCCTTAAAAGACAGCACACTTGAAATAAATGCAACACATTACGCAAATTAACCCGCAAAACCTTACACTGTACTTTGGCTTGCATTATTGTGCTGCATAATGAGTGACAAACCGTAATCCTGCATGTATTGGTGACCTAAAGAAGCAACTCTTCTGAAACCTTTGAGTTTACACCACTACATAACTAGCATGCTATGTAAACCATATACATTATTTACATTCGATATGGTAAATTCAACTCGACACCATGTCACCAACTTCGGTTGCTTAAGTCCTACACTTCTTGCAAGTCAACACATACAATCACATTTAAGAATTTTGGCCGTGTGGAGTAGCACAGTGTTGATAAACTGGCATTAAAACACACCGTGATGTCTTTCCGAGAGGCATCACTATAGTCTTAACACAATGATCCACACTGTCTAAGACCTTCCGAAGCTTAGCAAAGACCACTGCACTCACTTCTGTAACAATCAACTTTGAACTTCCAAGTTTTGCTCAGTTTTGTAAATAGTTATCAACACAATTCAGATGCAGCCTCAATAATTACCTTGAGTCTTCATGGAAGGCTGAGACGAAGTCAGTTTGTCCGTGTTCCGGATACAAGAATAGTACTGGCCAGACAAGACTACGATTTCCATCTAAATGCACCTTTCCAGCAGGAACATTTTCGGCATCAAGTTCATTTAAGGACAGTTCATCAAGATTTTCTGACATTGCACTGTCTTCGTCATCATCTTCAGCCACATTTGCAGCCTTCTTACAAAGTTTGATTTTTCTATCCTGTGACAAAAATAACACTAAAAAGTGATATGAGCAAAGCAATACCAATCTCAGAATGTCTAAACAAAATAAATCAAGACAAAAATGTTGATTTAATGCTTCCTGCAGCTTATTTTCACGTATTTGCTTAATATTTAACAGTGACTTAATTTCCCCGCTTCTTGACACCAGCATTAAAACACAGCAAGTCAGAATATTTAACGCCTTCTGGCCCTTCGTAAGTATAGGGACAGATGATGCTTTATGTTCGCATTCAGCGTATTTACTCCAGAGACCTTTCCTTTTTGTTCCAGACCATCCCTCAGGCAAACCAAAGGCTTCCTCCAACACCAGATCGAACTATGGGACTTAAATGCTGATCTGAATATGTGGCTCAAACCCAGACAAAGAAAAGAACCAAGCTTAACAAACTTGCCAAAAACTAAACCTCTCCCCACCACACAAGGGATTTATCAAGTCAAAAGCTCTCCACTTACATAGTAAAAACACCGCAGTAAAACTAAGTGGCTTTGAATTGTGGGTAAACAGTTAAACTCCTTCACCATCATAGAGCCGATGAGTCCAGCGGTTAATTCCCCAAAGATGAGGGTGTGTATCCACCACCCGATAAAGACTCTGGGCTCAATAGATGCCTGGCGACAGATGGTGGGTCTGAATAAATACCATACTAATCATAACAAGAAATATGGCCACGCCTTCCGAATAGATTTCTTTTTCATAGAAGTAAAGCTGGCGAATAAGCTAAAGGGGGTATTTCACCGACCAGAGCATCTTTCAGACCACTCTGCGGTAAAACGGGAGCTTTCCCTTGATAATAACCTAACCCCATCTAGATGGACACTTGATAGATCACTACTAGGGAAGCAGGAAATTATAAATTATTTGAAACAAGACACCGTAGAATACTTTGAATGAAATAATGTCTCTGCCCCCATACACATTATATGAGATGAGATTGATTAGCTACGCTGCACATAGAAGGAAAGAGAACAATAACAAAGTTATGTTATGTTATGTTATGTTATTTTGTGACTTATAGCGCACGGCTACTTAATGAGTGTCCCGGCGCTTTATTGACATCCTAAAAGCAAACATAACACAAAGAATAAAGAGGGAAGCACAAAAAGAATTTTAATTGTTTTGTAAAATCAAAGAGGCAAACAGCCAGGTTTTGAGGGCCTTTCTAAAAGATAGCAAATTAGAGTTGCTTCGTAACAAAAAAGGCAGAGAGTTCCAAAGCTGAGGAGCCTGAAGCATAAAGGAACGACCTCCCAGTCGAGCCTTCCTCACACGGGGCACAACGGCAAGAAGCTGTGATCCAGATCTCAAAGATCGCGACGGGCAATATTGCTTGAGCCTCTTCTGCAGGTATTTAGCCCCAGTTGAGTAAAAGGCCTTATGGGCAAGAGTCAGAGTTTTAAAAACTATCCGCTGTCGGATAGGCAGCCAATGGAGTGCCTGTAGCAGGCCAGAAGCATGCGCTCGCCTATGCAAGCCAAAAATGGCGCGAGCCGCCGCATTTTGGACCACCTGCATCCGCTGCAGGAGGTATTCGGGCAGGCCAAGATATAAGATGTTAGCATAGTCCAATCTTGAACCGATCAAGGCCTGCACCGCAATCCTCCTGTGATCTTCTGAGAGCAGCGGAAAGAACTTCCGCAACATGCGGAGAAGTCCAAAACACGAGCCTGTAAGAGTGAGGATCTGAGATCTGAGGGTCAGACCGTTGTCAATTTTGACCCCCAGATTCTTTGCTACCTGCGACGACTGGCTCGGAGGAGACATGTCCGTCGGCCACCACATCTGCCAGTCCAAAGTGAAGGAGTTAGAGCAGTAAATTGGAGACATGCACAAGGGCCTGACCAGCTGTAATGACCCCTGTAAAAAGTAGTTTACCAAATCAGATTAAAAAGGCAAAGGGATCGATACCAGAATATCTGGAAGGAGTGGTGCAGAAAAAGTGGAATACTAGCAAGTTAGCACACTATGAATATGGCTAGGGCTGTGGGAAGCTACTGACTTGGACGACAAGGGTAGACAATGCCAGAAATGTAATCATGGAAACTGAAGAAACCAGTGAATGCTGTCTAGAAGACGCCGACATTGAGAGTGCCTTTGTTAACTTCTTTCAAGATCTATATACTAAGGATTCAACAGCTACACAGGAACAAATAGATAATTGGTTAAAGGAGGATACTCTTCCTATATTAGATCAGTATAAGCAGCAGTATCTTAATCAAGAAAGGAGTACAGCAGAAGTATACAACATGGTCAGAGGGTTAAAAAGGGGAAGGAACCAGGCCCAGACAGGAAACCAAGCAAGCTAGATTATGTCCTGAAAGATGGACTTACTCCCGTTTTGACCAGTCTAATAAATGCAATATACGTAGACGACCTCCCGCCCCACCATCATGTAATGAAGCTGCAATAACAATTTTAAAGCCTAATAAAAACCCAAAAATGTGTGAATCATATAGACCCATATCTTTACTTCACAATGATTATAAGATTACACTCAAATATTGGCTAGAAGACTAGAAAAAGTGGTTGGAGGGCTTGTCCAGAAAACCAAAAAGGTTCCGTGACTCTGGCAGCTCTACAAAGTGACTCATGACTTGGTGGTTGCCATACATGTGGCTACAGAAACAAACTCCCCGCTGATCAATACAACTGTTGACGCAGCTAAGGCCTTTGATAGAATGAATTGGCCATATCTATATGCAGCCATCAAGAAAAGCGGTTTAGGCGATAATTTTCTTAAAGGAATAGGAATGATTTACACAACACCGACTGGCAGGATATCAGTTAATGGTTCTCTCACACCACAATTCCAAATAGGAAGAAGCACTCGTCAATTATGCCCACTATCTCCATTATTGTTCAGTTTATACAATGAACCACTCGCTAGAAGGATCAGAAGTGAACAGAAGATCATACCTTTCCAATATCACGACTGGGTTACAAAAGAGGCCCTCTAAGCGGAGGGCCTGATGATTTATACACAAGGCTTTAAGGGGTCATTTCGCATAATTTTAAATAACTTTAGGAGAGTCTCAGGTTATCTAGAAAATGTAGACAAAATGGAAATTATGACCAAGAATGGTGCCATTGATAATCCATTAGAAAAACAGAAATCCGGTATGTAGGAGTACAAGTGGTGAAAGGTCTGAATAACATAGCACAAATAAACTTTAACAGACTTGTGTTGGAAATGAAGAACCCTCTGCATTGTTGGGCCTACCTCCCTCTTGCTACTTTAGAGAGAACTATCTAATTAAAATGATGATCTTTCCAAAATGTACTTTTATTTTCAATGCATTACCTTTACACATCAGGGGAGAGTGGTTCACAACACTACAGGGGAAACTGAGAAGCTTCATCTGGGCTAACAAAAGTACCTTGAAAAATTTACACAACAAGAAAACAGACAAAGGCGTAGCATTTCCAGTCTTTCAGTTATACTGTTGGGCTTTCCAACTGAAGAATGTTAGGCTACTACTGACAAACCGCTATCAACAGGTATACCCTACTGTGCACTAACAAAAGATATCCCTGCTTTAAATTTGGTGACCCTAAATATTTTGAAAAGATTAGATTTATAGTGCTAAGTGCGGCATGCGAACTATGGATCCAAGCCATAAGGATCCTGGGAATCGCATACTACATTGACATGGCTCCAATATGGAAGTCTCCCAAAATCCCACAGTGTCTACAAGGTGTAATACAAAAAGGACAATTGATTAACAGAATGAAGTACAATGTCATACATTCACCCCAGTACAGAGATCTGGGCCTAAATCCATCGCTATTTTGCTCCCTATGCCATTCCAGTTTGAACCCACGCATATGCAAATCAGTTTTGACCCTGCGCCCAATGGGAACAGTCCAGCCCGAACTGCCAGGCCAGGTCCTCCCTGGACTGAAAACAAGCATCCGAGGACTGGTTTCGGGGTTTCACCCGGCATCAGCCAGTGGCATGGAGAGCACGGGACGCACGTCTGGGCATACCAGTCCCACTCGGGGTGACAAATGCAAAAAGAACAATTGATGGACAGAATGCAGAACAATGTCATAGATTCACTTCAGTACAGAGATGTGGGACTCAATCAATAATTTTGTTGCTCTAAGGTGTATTAGCCATCCTGCCTATTGATGCGGGAATATTAAGATAGGACCAGTTGTTTGAGGAGGGTACCTTGAGCTCATGGGATTCTCTAGCACAGCTTACGAACAATAGGCTCTGTAGATTAAAGTATTACCAAATAGTGAGTTGGTCGCTGGAACCATCTAAAACGGGGAGAGAATAAAATGGGAGGAGGAATTACAAAGTACCTGGACACAGAGAAAAGAGGCATCTAAATGGTACTGGATTTTGGTACAAGCTGAAGATGGCCCACGTGCAATACCAGAGGAGATTTGGAAAGCGGACCGGCCCTCGTCAGAAAAAATAAACCTCTGGAAAGTATCAATGCCTATGCTTTAGTCTCTGTGAGATTTTCAACACAGAGAAACCTTTTGTTTACCTTGTACAGGGCCTACTAGTCTCCTAAAAAGCTCTCGAAAATGGGAAGGCAGAAGACAAGGTGTTGCCCGAAATGCACCCTTGAGAGTGCAGATGCGCATAGTTCTGTGTATGTGCAGAATCCCCGCTACACCTCAACATAGGAGGAGTTAAGCGGTGGCTCACGCAAACCTTCCATTAAATATTTGAAGGAGGTTCGAATTAGGAGGTCATAACCCTCAGCAGTTTGGGCTATGTTTGGCTCTCGGAATTTACCACTAGCCTATTATCACGTATGAGGAAGAAAAGAAAAAACAACAACAGTATTCAGGTAATTTGGAACTAGCATTTAGGCACAAATAGCAAATATACAGCTCTGAGTGAAATCAATGAAAAGCGGTTGCTGTACCAAATCATACTCCATGAACATGCCATATCTGTAACATTTAGGATTTAAGTACTGCAAAAATTAGAATATCATGAAGTTACTAGAGTTAATGTAGACTACCACGGTTTGGTGGAACCATGCGAGCCAAAAATAATTCGACACACAGTATAATGGTATATAAGCATATTCACCCCCTCTGTTCTTATGTGAGGAACATTTAGGGAAAAAGAACAGAAATTGGAAGTATAAGGAGACCATCGCCACTATTAAAGATGTAAAGGAGTTCAACCACATTATATGGGATGGCTGTTTTGGATAACTTCATATGCCTCTCATTTACATCGCCCTCAAAGTAACAATGTCATCTGAGTAAAGTGTTTCTGCCAGCAAGCAAAGTACGCCACTGCATGGTTTCCAGCTAGTGCTTGTGTGGTACACAAAATATGAAGAAACACAATCTGTTTGTCTACTTTTTGACATCTTTATGAATGGTACCTAATGCAAAACAACGTTTCAAAGAGTAGACACAGACAGAAGACAGAAATACATGTGCTTAAGGCGTTAATGATTTGGCTGTTGGGCAAGTCATGCAGGGAGGTGGCAGTGACTGTTCATGAAGAACATGTGTACAGTGGCCACATATTTGTGCATTTTGAAAGCAGTAAGTATGACTTGTGTCTGCTCACTTGACTTGGAGTTCTGTCCTAGCGTAGATGTGGTTGGGAGTCACACTTAAGAGCAGCAATAAAGACGAAAGAGCATGGATGAAGTGCAGCCTTTTCTCTTTCTACCCTGCAGTGTACCACTTTTGCCTTGAAAGTATACACACCTGTATTGCTTTGAGGACAGCCTCCTTCTGCGTCTGTTCTTTCTTGTCTTTGAGTTTTCCTTTCCTTGCATCCCGTTGTTCAGCACGCTGCAGGTGTAAACATATCTGTCTCACTATTTGGCCACCAGACATAACATTTTAACAGTGGCTTCATCAGGCAAAAGGTATGGGAGAGAACCAGAGCATGAACTTTAAAACGAAAGATTCACAGTTACCAGTTCAAGACCTAGCACAAGTGGCTCAAACCTTTACTGCTTATAAAATAGAGGTAATGTATTACATCATATACTTAGATGGTATGAAATCTTCGACAGATAGCCTAATAAAGTACATCATTGTAGCCAGTAGGTGGAAGTGTTTGTGGTTTGGTTGGAAACTTGACACAATATCTTTGGGCCACTTGACCAACTACAACAACCTCAGATGGGCACTCTGGTTAGAGCGTTCCCTCTAAATGTCAGTCATTACTCCAACAGTTTTTACATCAGGAGTCTTTACATCACAGTGGTTTAGACTGATCTACTTTACATCAGGACTGTCTTCACTTTGCAGATTAGATGGTATGTATACGTTTTAACCCACACAATACACATGTATAAGATTATATAATATATATATTTGTAAAACATATAGATATATTTAATCACAAAAATGAATTAATTAAAATCTTATTCATATGTAATGTTTAAAAAAATATATATTATTTTAAATATAAATTACAATTACTGTTTATGTAATTTATTATTTAAACTTAATGCACATTCATTTCAAACTATCCATCTCTGAAACCTAAAAACTCCTTACAACCCCTATACACTACCCAACAGTGAACCCAAAACTCCTTTCTACCCCTATACACTACCCTTAATGGTTACCAACCATATACACTGCCCAGCCCGAGCGCTTAAAGCTCCATACTTCCCCTATTCCCTATCCATTTCTGAACCCCTAGCAACTCCTTACTTCCCCTATTCAATTAGTACCCATCTCTGAACGCTAAAAAGCCCATAGTACTCCTGAAGCAAAAAATCTTGATGTAATGGTCATACGCTCCAGGCGGTTAAGATGGATCATGCTCTCTGGCTGATGTTCCTACCTACCCTCCCCATCATTTTGTCCACTCATGATGATGTGAGTCACAGGTCTAAAAATGATATCCCCGGTTTGTAAAACATAAAATATGATATACATCTGGAATCTAGAAGTGATATTCCAGTACCCATAACCCTGAATACTGCAGGGTAGGAATTATCAACGATGCAAGTGACTTTGGAGCATTTTATAAATGACACACCGCTAATGTTTAACTCATAATATGAATACCTCATTGCTTTAAAAAAGCATCACTGAATTTGTATTAAGTATAAATTACATCAATATTCGCAAAAAGTTATCAAAACAAATTGTTCAGAGTATAAAAAAGTGTGAAAGCCATGCCGCCATCAAGCGCTTTAAATATTATGAAATAAAATATGCGTCTAGGGTTACACAGCATAGGCTGCACCAACAAGGGTAAAAACTTAAAGACTACTACTGAAGTAAGTGTTATCAAGCACTGCATTATGGAAAACTGATTGCTGGGATGTGAGGCAGTGTGCCCCACCCTCATACTGTTTGAAAAGGCTCCCTTGATCTACTGAGCTAACAGTCTTGTGTTGATGCCCCTGCGCAGTGAGTGGTGCAAGACTTTGGGCAGCATTTCCAGCATTCATCAAAATGACTTGTTGCTCTCAACTGATGAAGGAATGAACCCAGAAACGTGTCTAGAGTTACACAGCACCGGCCGCACCAACAAGGGCGACACATTAAAAATTACTACTGAAGTGTGATCATGCACTGCATTTACGAGGGTGCTTTGGTGAAAATTGATCTCTGGGATGTGAGGCAGCATGGTCCCATCCTCCAGTTATAAAATAAAATGAGCATATAACCTGAACCAAACTGAAACTTGGAGGGGGTTGGGAATTCCATGTTCGCCATCACCACCCATTCACACATAAAAAGGTAATTTGACGTTATGACCGGCTAGCCTTTTTTGGTTCAAGAGCAGCACGTCAAAACAATGGGTGACCGCCCGAGCATGTACAAATAGTACCACAACTCCATTCTGTCCAAGCCATTAAGCTGTGTAGGAGGCCTTCTCTTCTTATTAGGGTCACCAGTGTGCTGGCAGTGACAAGAATTCTAGAACCCCTCATTGAACTAAAATACGCATGCACTATATGTTTTAGAATACTCCCACCACGCAGTTGTCCTCTGAGCTAAATTGCCAGTTCACTTTTGAATATATCTACGAATCTCAATTGGTCATAAAATACTTACAAATTTCAAAATGCTCCTAAGCCTATCACTTGAGTGATAAGAGAATTTCATCCTCACCTTTAGCTTGTCAGCTCTACCTCTGGCTTCCAGCAGATTTTTTTCTTTTGGGTCGATTACAAGCCCCTCTTCACACCAGGCTATTGCTTCACTGAAATGCTTCAGTTCCAAGTGGCATAATGCACCTACATAATAAAAGAAACAATATAAATACATTCCACAGTACACTTCATGTATTAAGATATATATTTTTTTAAACAAATATATTTTCATAAGTTACAAATACAGATAATAGTAAATCAACATGTTGGCCTTCTTTTTGTAATATTTAAGATGTAAATGCTGATCCTGAAAACCCAGTCAACAATGATTCACATTAGCCACCGAAGGCGTAGCACTAAGCTGAAAATTGAAATGCATGGAAATGGTAGAAAAAAGTGTTTCATTCGTGCAGGCTTATTACAGGAATATTGTGCAAGTCACTTGAGTTTCGGTTGGTTATTTTGGACTTTCATTCAGCTTCACTGGCTTATTCAGTTTCACTGGCTGAAATCATGAATCGCTTTGAGGGCGGGAGGACAAGCTCACCTACTGGCTACCGCTGTCAGGAAGGAAAAGTTAGCAACATAGAACAGTCACAAGTGAGGGTAATGTCTCACTCTAATGTCTCTACCATCACAAATCACTAGTCTCAGTTAGCTGAGGGAAACTGAATTACCCAGCGTCCTGCACGGGGGATGATCTGTAAATTAATGTACCTTTCTATTTTGTGGGAGGGGGTGGGCTTACTGGAAGTCACTGCAAGTGCCACGCTGTGATGCAGAACAGCCCCTTCGAAAGGGCGAGAGCACAGCAGCTCTGGAAACCATACCTGGGTCAGATGTGGACAGCAGAGGTTGCAGAGATATGACACCATCATGGTTGAAGGATTCGCCAATGATTCTGCTACGGCACAGAATGATGTTGACATGTCCTCCTCTACCCCTCTCTCAATCATGACTTGTCTCACACCGTTCCTCTATTTCTTCTCCTGAGGCTGGACTGCAGCATCTTACTCCAAGATGGAGTTTTATTTAGCGAGCAGTTCCTTTATTTCCCCCCAATTACACTTCAAGAAATGTTTTAAGCATCACCTTAGACACATGTGACACAGTAGGCTCCTCTAGTCAACTATCCAGGGTCTATTGGTTTTTTTCCTTTCCAATGTTACATTGAGCCTGCATTGTCCAGCTACGGCAGGTCTTCGCAAACTGGGGGTTGGCTGCAGGTCATGGCCAACCGCTGAAGGGCATATGGGGGTCCATGTCTTTGGGGGGGCCCTGAGATGCTTCAGTTGTTGGGTGGCTGGGGACTTTTTTTTTTTTTTGCAGAGTTTTATATAGCGCGAACTAGAACCGAACCGAATCAGTTATCAGAGCGCTTTACATAGCACCAGTTACATTACATGAGGACACACTTTCATTTTAGGCACGGGGAGATTAAGTGATTTGCCCAGAATCACAGGGGTTTTTTGGCGTCGTTACCGAGACTCGAACCTAGTTCCCCAGGTCCGAGGTCGAGCGCCTTAGCCGTTAGGCCAACCCCTCTCTACTTTGCTATGTCCTTTTCCTGCCTCCAGCCAGGATAGCCATAGAGAAATGTACAGCATGGTTTTCGACCATGGTGGATGTTGCATAAGGCTGTTTGGCATACTTGTTCATTTGTTCTGTATGGTAATGGAAGACAGCCATCACAGCTGGCTATGGTGATCGCTAGAACAGAACTCACACAGTGGAGAACGCCCCATGATGTAGTGATATCCTATGCTAGGTCGAGGAATGGGTACAAAAGAGAGAGACAACTGTCTGCAATAATAGTCATATGTTGAGTAGAGAGAGTGGTGTTGATGGTACTAGCATTGCTTTCACTGTACCACTTCGTGCTGCCTGTGTACTTAGTGCTTATTCCAAGTAGAGGTTTGCTGATGAGTGGCTTCCGAATTTAGTTTGATCTATATTCAAAAGTCACTTTCATTTTATCTGAACAATCATTCTTATCCTGTTGTACTATAGTTCTGAGATCTGCAAGAAAATATTCAGAAAAAAGCAGACAAAAGTCTGTCCTCAGTACTGCCAGATCACTGGGGAACTATTATCAATAATGTTGGACACACTGACCAAGTTTTGCCTTTTAGATGAACATTGAGGTATACTGACTGACTTCTGCTTTTCAGAACATCCTTGAAAAATTAATTGTTCGAGTAAATAACTTTATGGTGCTGCAGTACCATCTAGTCACCCATAGAGTTGGGGGCGTTTTACAGAGCTGGTGTTGCACAGCATCAACAGAGGAACTTATTTCACAGCACAATGACTTAACGGATAAGTTAATATGTAGAACTACACTTATTGTGTACTGGTCAGACAGTTACATATGCTGTATGAATAAATATTTGCTGCTGAGGGCTGATTGGTACCTGTGAGAAAGGAACACACATTGTTTTATATGGAAATGCAACCACAACAAAGGGACAGTAGAAACAGTAGCTCAAGCGTAAGGCTACCAAAACACTTCTTGTCACCTGCAACACTAGGTTACAGCCGCTTTCCTTCTTGAAATAATTGTTTTTATGTCTTTAACAACCTAATGTGAATTTAGTTTTGGTTGATATAAGAAAAGCTCAGGTCTGGAAAATTAGTTAATCGTTCTTTTGCCCGGCATACCACCTCAAATTCGCCATGTGCAAATCAATCTTGCTGCTGCTCCAACAGGAACAGTCTAGCCAGAACTGCCAAGCCAGGTCCTCTCTGAACCAGAACACAAGCAACCCTTGATCACTTTCGGCCTAATTGGGCTTCTTCAGTTGGGTAATGCTTGGTTTCAGTGACACAGTGAGCCACGCCAGGGCATTCCCTTGGCCACTTAGAGCGTTCATGAAAAGAATGTTCAAGATACAAGCCAGCATCAGTGTATTGAGGGGAAGCAATTTGTCCCGACTCCTTTCCATCCATGTTATGGGAAACATGCTCCAGGCCTCGCAAAAGGATCAGAATCAGAGGCAAAGTAGACCACCCACTGCAGCATGACCTTTTTGTTCGCCAGGGAAAGTGAGGTACCTTGGCTTCAGAAATGTAATTTGATCCAAATCAGACGCCGAGGTCGGATCCCTTGTACGTCGACTATGAAATCTCTGCCTGGAGAACAAAGCCCTGGTACTGAAATAGCTGCATAAAGTATTGATTTATGGAAAGTAAATGCCAAGTTTCAGCTACATCAAACCTTGATTTGGACAGAGAAAAAAAACATTTTACTCAGGCTGTTTATTATTATCAGCAACAAGTATTGCACATAGCTACCCCAAAGGGTTTCCCAGCGCAAGGCTGTAGCCAGATCAGATCTACTGTCCCTCAAAGCAGACTGAAAATAGCCAAGTTTTCAACATCTTGCGGAAAGGGAGAAATGATTTACAGTTCCTTAAGTCATCCGGTAAAGATTTCCAGAGTTCAGGACCCAGGCAAATTACGCCAAACCTGGAGACACTGAACAGAGCCTGGGGTGAAGATCTTAATATCCGAGTGGGCTGATCGAGAGATACTTGTCCTGAATGTAGAGTAGTCCCAGTTCAAATTTGGCCTTAAACAGACAGCGTACTGCTTTGAATTCAATGCGCTTGGCCACCTTAAATCAATTAAGTTCTTTAAGCAAATGAGAAACAGACACATATGTGAGTAAGTGATAAAGCAGCCTGGCAGCAGCGTTCTGAACAATTTGCAGGCGCTGTATAGATGCTATCTGCGCCTAAATAAAGCATATTGCGGTAGTACAGGTGGGAGATGGCCAGTGCCTGAATAACAGTCCTATGAGCTGCTAAAGGAATAATCCATAACATCTTTTCTAACCATTTAAAGACTGCGAACCAAGCGCCAGCTACCTTAAGCTCTCTATGAAGCCGCAGAAAGCTATCAATAAGGAAGCCCAGATTTGTAACCTCAGATGCCAGGTGGGAAAGGTCCCTAGCAATATTGGCTAGTGTTTGGCACCCCAAAGGAAACAGTTGTTGTCTAGGCCTAGAACCTTGTTCTTATCACGGTTAAGTTTAAGTGAGTTTTGATTCAACCAAGCTGCAGTTTTTGTCATACCCAGATGCAGTAAAGACAGGTCATGGCTTTGTGCCGAAAACAAGAAGATGATCTGGGTGTTCTCAGGACACCCCGCGCCGCACGGCCACCAGCTGTTCTGTGTGTATCTCCCCCCGCTGCTGCCCGCAGACTCGCTGTGCCTGCCTGGCCGACCCCGCCCCCGCCGTAATTGCGTGTACTGCTGATTGTAATCTGTTTACTTTTTTGTTCCCCCGCATCTTGTTAACATTTCTTTATTTCCCATGTACTGTTATTGATTTGTTGTTATAGCCTGTGCTGTTGTCCTGCCTCTCTGACCCCTGTGCCTGCCCGCCCCGCTCCCCGCTTCCCGCCGCCGTGCTATCGGCCACGCCCCCTTTTCCTTCTGTGCCCTCCCCGCTCCCGCCTCCCAGCTGCTCCTCCCTCCCTCCCACTTGGCCATAAATGGCGACCGCGCGGCGCAGGTGAGTGTGACCTGTTCTCAGGACACCCCCGCGCCGCACGGCCACCCGCTGTTGTGTGTGTATCTCCCCCCGCTGCTGCCCGCAGACTCGCTGTGCCCGTCTGGCCGACCCCGCCCCCCGCCGTAATTGCGTGTACTGCTGATTGTAATCTGTTTACTTTTTTGTTCCCCCGCATCTCGTTAACATTTCTTTATTTCCCATGTACTGTTATTGATTTGTTGTTATAGCTTGTGCTGTTGTCCTGCCTCTCTGACCCCTGTGCCTGCCCGCCCCGCTCCCCGCCGCCGTGCTATCGGCCACGCCCCCTTTTCCTTCTGTGCCCTCCCCGCTCCAGCTCCCGCCTCCCAGCTGCTCCACCCTCCCTCCCACTTCGCCATAAATGGCGACCGCGCGGACGCGCAGCGGTCACATGCAGCGGGCGCGCCGATTGTGCGCCGAAGGCGCGCCAAAGGTAAGCCAGTCTGCGCCCGTCCGCGCCGGGACCGCGCCCAGCGCCAGGACCCCTGGCCCCCACCGACGCAAGACTGGTCGACAGACCTACGACGCCGCCTCCCTCAACGCACTCAATTCCGGCCGGAACCCCGCCTGCTGCCGTGCCGCCCCGAAACGCTTCCACGGACCCTTCACCTGCACAACCTGCAAGTTCACCTGCCTCCGAACATGCACCACGCCCGCCAAGCCCAACCCCAGCAGCGACCTCAAGTGCATCCTGCTCAACACCCGCTCCGTCCACAGACACGCCGTCGAACTCTGGAACCTGCTCGACACAACATCACCAGACGTCGCCTTCCTCACGGAAACTTGGATGAACGCCTCCTCAGCCCCCGACATCGCCATCGCCATCCCGGATGGTTACAAGATCATCAGGAGGGACCGAGTCAACCAGACTGGGGGAGGCATCGCCATCGTCCACAAGAACACCATCCACATCACGACCGACGCCGACGACGACACCTACACCGCCGCCGAACACCTCCACTTTCAGATTCACATCGACCCAAAGACGACCCTCAGAGGCACCCTCATCTACAGACCCCCGGGACCACGCACACAATTCAGCGAAGACATCACGGACTTCATCAGCCCACACGCCCTCCCCTCCGCCGACTACATCCTCCTAGGGGACCTCAACTTCCACCTGGAGAACAACAAGGACCGCAACACCGTCACCCTGCTGGACAACTTCGCCAACCTCGGACTCAAGCAACTGGTCAACACCCCCACCCACTACGCCGGCCACACTCTTGACCCCGTCTTCTCATCCAGCAAGCACATCGCCTTCAGCCACTCCACCGGACTTCACTGGACCGACCACAGCTGCGCCCACTTCAGCTTCAGGAGAACCACTACCCACCACCACCCGCAACAGGTTCCTCACAGAAGCTGGAGCAAGATCACCGGCGACCAGCTCACCACCTCCCTCAGCCAGAGCCCACCTGCCAGCACACCGGACCCCAACTAAGCAGCCCGCAACTTCACGCAGTGGTTGACCGCCTGCGCCGACAACCTCGCACCACTGAAGAACACTCCCAGCAAACCCAGAAGCAAGAAGGCCCCCTGGTTCACCGACGAACTCAAGGACTCCAAGAAGACCTGCCGCACCCTCGAGAAAGCCTGGCTCCTCGACCGGACCACTGACAACATGACCGCCCTCAAACACGCGACCCGCAAGCACCACCAGCTCATCCGCACCACCAAGAAGAAATCACTGAAGGATCGACTGGACAACAACGCCCATGACAGCAAGGAACTCTTCAGCATCGTCAAGGAGTTCTCCAACCCCAGCACCGGCAACAACGACATCACCCCGTCACAAGATCTCTGCGACTCCCTCGCCTCATTCTTCCACCTCAAGATTGCCGACATCCACAACAGCTTCGGCGCACCTTCCTCGCACCCAACCGCCGAACCAACGCACCCCACCGCCACCCTCCGCACCTGGACCGCAGTGACCACCAAAGACACAGCCCGCACGATGAACACCATCCCCTCAGGATCTCCGACTGACCCCTGCCCCCACCACGTCTTCAACAAGGCCGACTCCACCATCGCACCCCAACTCCGAGACATCATCAACACCTCCTTCGACACCGCCACCTTCCCGGAGAGCTGGAAGCATGCCGAGCTCAGCGCCCTACTGAAGAAACCAACAGCGGACCCCTCCGACCTCAAAAACTTCCGCCCCATCTCGCTCCTCCCTTTTCCTGCCAAAGTCATCGAGAAGATCGCCAACAAACAGCTTGCCGCCTTCCGCGAGACGAATGGATCCCTCGATCCCTCGCAATCCGGCTTCAGAGCCAACCACAGCACCGAGACCGCCCTCATCGCAGCCACCGACGACATCCGAGGCCCTCGACAACGTGGAAACAGCGGCACTCATCCTCCTGGACCTCTCCGCCGCGTTCGACACTGTGCCACCGCACCCTAGTGCAACGCCTCAGCAACACCGGCATCCAAGAGAAGGCATTGAAGTGGATCATCTCGTTCCTCGCCGGAAGAACACAGAGAGTCCGCCTCCCCCCGTTTCGCTCCAAGGCCACCGAAGTCATCTGCGGCGTCCCGCAAGGATCATCACTCAGCCCCACCCTCTTCAACGTCTACATGAGACCTCTCGCAGACATCGCACGCCAACACAACCTCAACATCATCTCCCACGCCGACGACACCCAGCTGATCCTCTCCCTCACCAGAGACCCCGACACCGCCAGAACCAGCCTCCACGAAGGGATGAAAGACGTCGCCGAGTGGATGAAGAACAGCCACTTGAAACTGAACTCAGACAAGACTGAAGTCCTCATCCTTGCACCATCACCCTCCGCCTGGGACGACTCCTGGTGGCCCCCTGCCCTGGGCACCGCCCCCAAGCCGACAGACCACGCACGCAACCTGGGCTTCATCCTGGACTCCTCCCTCTCGATGACCAGACAAGTCAACGCCGTCTCCTCTTCATGCTTTCACACCCTCCGCATGCTCCTCAAGATCTTCCGATGGATCCCGATCGAAACCAGAAAGACGGTCACCCAGGCCCTCGTCACCAGCCGGCTGGACTACGGAAACACCCTCTACGCCGGAACCACAGCCAAGCTACAAAAAAGACTCCAACGCATCCAGAACGCCTCTGCCCGACTCATCCTGGACATCCCTCGACACAGCCACATCTCCGGCCACCTGAGGAACCTGCACTGGCTCCCTATCAACAAGAGGATCACGTTCAGGCTCCTCACCCACGCACACAAATCTCTCCACAACCTGGGCCTCAAGTACCTCAACGACCGCCTGACCTTCCACACGCCCACCCGCCAGCTACGGTCCGCTAGCCTCGCCCTCGCCACCATACCACGCATCCGAAGAGCCACCGCCGGAGGCAGATCCTTCTCCTACCTGGCGGCCAAGACATGGAACTCCCTCCCCATCCACCTTCGGCTGACCCAGGACCACCTCGCCTTCAGGAGACAACTCAAGACATGGCTGTTCGAGCAGTAGCGGCCCCCTTCCCCCAAGCGCCTTGAGACCCTTCCGGGTGAGTAGCGCGCTATACAAGTGTGATGATTGATTGATTGATTGGGTGTCATTCGCATATGAAACAAGTATTTTTAAAGCAATAGGTCTCGCATTTGAGAGAGTTTGAGCTATTGGCATTGTAAATGACAATGCATTTTATTTATGTTTTGAAAACCTGCAGGCGATGCGTAAACGTGCCCTTTGTACTTCTAGTCCTTGCTTACAAGAAGCAAGGCTAGCTGCAAAAGAGGCACAGTTACTGCCAGCCTTGCGTCTCAAAAAAGCAATTTGGCTCAGAACATAGATCACTGGCTATATGATTCAGACGTTCCACTCAGGTTCGAACACAACTGCAAACGTATCTCTGTAATCATTATAATAATGAGGTAAACAAAACAGTGATGGGTGGAATGCTTTTCATTATCCTTAGCCACTGGTAACTAAATAGTTCAAGACGCTCACACACACCTACAAAGCCCTCCACAAAAAAGGACCTTCCAATATCAACCACCGGCTGAACGTCTATCTTCCCACGAGACACCTGCGTTCCACTTCACTCGCCCCGCACACATCCCCCGTGTCCATCGCACCCACAGTGGGGGCTGTGCATTCTCCTACATCGCCGCCAAAGCCTGGAATGACCTCCTCCTACACCTCCGAACGGCACCCTCCCTGGCAGTCTTCAGAAAACAACTCAAGACCTGGCTTTTTTGATGCAGACGCAGCAACCTCAGCACCCAGATACCCCTAAGGGCGATAGTGCTGCTCTTTAGATGATTCGATCCACATCCCAGTCCATTGTTTTTTGCTCACCATGCCACCTCTGATTAGGCCCAGTCATATGCAAACCAGTCTTGGTCCTGCTCCAATAGGAACAGTCTAGCCTGAACTGCCAAGCCAGCTCCTCTCTGAACCAGACCACAAGCATCCCATTATTGGTTTCGGCTGAATTGGGGTTCTTCAATCAAGTGCAGCTTGCTTCCAGTGGCACAGAGACCACAGGACCCACGTTTGGGCAAACCCGTCCATCACCTAGTTGTTTATTGCAGTTGATGCCCTCAGTGTTAGGGAACTGGGTACGTGGGACCCGTGCTCACCCTGCCATAGGACTTAAGTGATGCCCTACCGACAAGCCTCAAGTGGGACGAAACTGGTTGGGGGTTGTGGTCCTTCCTGGAGGGGGCCTCGTCTGGAAGTTCAGGGCAGACTGGGAACACGAGAAGCAGGATTGTTAGTGATTTACATAAGGCGGGACTTTGTGTAGAGTGGCGTGGTGGATTAAAAACGTTGGTCTGGAATAAGACCAAAGTGATTGCCAGCAGCAGAGATTAATTCAAGCATTCCATCAATCACAATGTTTTTTATTGCAATTTTTAGAATGACATGTTTCTTGACATCGACAGAAGAAAACTGTTAGATTGACTAAATCATTTAAAAGGAACGCACATTCTTAAATCATGACCAGTGTATTATTGAGCATTAGCACCCATTTAAGGATAGTATAAGCGAAATCTTCAGAATGAGCACGCATCTAGCTCATTTTGCCAAAGGCAACAGCAACTGTAAACTATTCAAGGTAATATCTTTAAAAGAACATTATTTAAAATGATGCATTCAAAGTCAGAACTTTAAAACGGGGACTGACCTGTAATAAGAGAAAAAATGCTGTTTCTACAAATTCCTCAAATCCATCTGTCACACCAAGTAAGTAAATGTATTGATCTCCAAGCCTCATTTAAAATAAAATAGCACATAAATGGATACTGAATTGGATTGGAGGCCTGGTCTAGCCACGTGCTGCCAGTTCTTTAAAATAGTGGTTATTCTGCCAGGAGAGGGGAAACAGCGTTTTGCCCCGGACATAAAATCTCTTCCACTTGTAGCAACAGGTCCTCTTTGCGGAAGGGGTCATGCCTTTCATACTGAAAGATCCAAATGTTTAAACACACCTGAAGGAGCCAGACAGATCTAGGGGTTGAGGTGAAACATCCTGACCAAGTAGTGGGCATGAAGATGCAGACCAATCTAAGATGTGTTCCAGTTACGTGTATTAAATCTTTCTGGCACGAACAAGCACGCTTAGAATAATTCTGGCCCTGTTGCTTCTGATTTCCGAACTATGACTTATGTAACAAAACTTTGTTTTAGCCGTAAATCCAAATTAGTCCCTATATCTGTAAAGAAACTTTAAAATCAACCTTAGACTTAATCTCCATGTTACACATGCAGAGCCACATCATGGAGCTGCATAAAATATAGCAAAGATCAAGAATTAACACTGCCCCACAAATCTCAATGCCTTGAAAAAGGACTCATGAGCATTTGTGTAAACTGTGAAAGTTACCAGATTCTCACATAAACGTTGGGCATTATATACTGCTGAGAATGGCTGTGGCACGAATATTTTAAACGGAGGTCTCCTTTAATGTAGGTACCTAAATAAATTCACCGTGAATTATTTACATACTGCTGCACCGTTTTTTTGTCCAAAATGTTGGGCCTACTCAGGAAAAAAAAAATCATATTTGGTAGTTTTACTAAGGTGGACATCAAATGTTATCCTGAGCAACAACGTGATTCTTTATGTCCTATATTTCTATGTATGCTGCTGCATTTTTAAGTAGGTGGGGAAGTGCTAGCACACCTCCACTAGCAATAAACTCCCATTAAGAGGTGAAGTAAAAAAAAAAAATCATAACCATTATTTAAACAAGCATTTACAATGCAATAGGTCTCGCAGCATTAAAGTTTGAGTTACTGGCATTGTAAATGACAATGCTTTGCATAAAAAAAAAAAAAAAAATTTGCAATTGGTATATAAACATTGTTTGTGAATGGTTAGCTGTTGCTTATGCTAAGCAAAGTTGGCAGTAATATAGAGTGCTAGTCTTGCTTGTTATAAGTATGCTGATTTAAAGCGCTGTGATACCTGCGGGTAAAGTTTGCGCTATATAAAAGTGAAAACTAATAAATAAATAAATGCCTACCTGTACCACGTCAGTTCTTATTCTGCAATGCCACATATCTTTGGGTCCCTGTACTTATTAATTGCACCCGGCTGTGGGAAACCTCCATGGCAGGAACAACGTGTTGCGCGGCAGGCACGGGCAATGTAGCCACTGTCCTGTGGCTGCACCACGGGGTAACAGTGTAGGGGCAGGAAGGCAGGCAGTTGGTAGTGCTGTGCCATAGCTGTGTAGTTCTCTGTGTATGCTGGGCTAGGGGGTTGCTATTGGCTGGCAAGAAGTGGTGAGGAGGTGCCGGTTCGGTGTGCCTGCTTCCTGATCTTGGGCAGACGACAGGTAAAACAAGATTTTAACTATTTTTTCCTCTTTTAACTTGTATAGTCTGGCAACGTGCTAGTCTGCTTTGCATGATACATTTATTTGTATAAGGTGCCATTTCTGATGATTTTGAAGGTGATGCAGCTAGTCGTCAAGATGATGCAAGCATAGGAGAGGAAACAATGTAATTCCTACAGTGCTCAAGCAAAATGGCGGAGTTTCTTCAGAGTGCTTATTAAACACGCTGAAGTGTTAACTGCGCATTTGAAGGGTGCCAGAGAGGTGCTGCCCAGGCAGAGTATAGGGTTGCTGCCATCCATGTGAGACAGGACAAGGGCTTCCTTTGACTTGTGAAGCTGCTTGTAGGGAAAAGGGGTTTCAGGTTCAGGTCACTGCTGGAAAAGAAAATCTAATACAGTTTGTCTCTGGAGACTAATAAACCAGGAAGTACAGACCCTGGCATAATTTTAGCCTCGCTGATTACATTTCAATTTACTAAAAATCGTACATGATTACTCAATGCCTGGACTTCACCTCTGTTACCAAATAGTGACGGGTTGTGGTTTAAGTCAAAACAATGCACCAGTATCAGAATGTTGACTTATGTGGCGTGCTTTTAGCCTCATGCACTAGTGTGTGCAAACACCAGTCTTGCACTTAATCTGGGCCAATATGGGAATCTTCATGCTATGTTTTGGAGCTACTTTTTATTAAGCAAGTAATTGCCGCATGGTCTTGCCGCATTAGAAAGACATGAACACGCCATTCTGATAAATTAGTCCAAGTAATTCTTTAAAAGCATTTTAATTTTTGTTTTGCTTATACATTTCCAACTCCTTTCATAAGGAAGTACTGTTCTTGTAGTCTTGCTGCACCTGTCAACACACAGATAATTGACAGTGGTACAATATCTGAAGTTTTTTAGGTGACATCACTAAAGCATACAGAGTTTGAAGACAGGCTACTCTCCCACACTGGAGGGCTTATGGGGAGCTCTGAAGAGTCGTGGATAGTGACAGGAGGGTGGACCAGCTCTAGAAGGTAAAACAGGTGTCTCATGCTGGGATAGGCTGTGGCGAAGTAACAATGATCTGCGTTCCTAGCCCGGAAGTGTTCGTGGGCACTCCCGTCAACCTATTGTAACAGAAAAAATGGTTTGGCTCAGAGGGCCACACCTGCTAGACAGCATTAGGGAAAGGGGTGCACTTATCTCTCATCAAACGGCAATATGCCCACAACTGTCAGGGAGCACAGAGTAAAGCAAAACCCAGCATGTGGCACAAGTAAGCCCCATAACAAACATGGAACATTAAGCTAACCACTGTAGAGGCAGGAAGGTCACATCTAACAGGCAGAGTCAAGCGAAACCTTACAAGTGACAAGAGGGTGGGGCTAAAATGCCACCGCTGGTAGGAAGTGGCAGCATCCAGTAGGGCCATCCCCGGAGAGTAAAAGGGCGACCCCTGACAGGTGGGACACGAAAGACAACTACAGGAGAGACAGGAAACCGACACCTGTCATGGAAAAGGGTAAGTGGCCTCTGGCAGGGTTCAAGTATACCGCCAGGCAGAGGTGTGGGGCAAGGGAGGCACTAGACTTTTCACAGCAGGTGGACATTTGAAGGGAGGGGCCCAGCCGGGGAGCGGGCAGCAGGCAGGGCTCGCTGCAAGCGGAGCTGACCCCAGCGGCGGATTCCTAGGTGCAGCGCAGTTGTGATCCTAAGCCGGTTCCAGTCTTGCACCTGCGCCCCGCACGATTAGCGCTCAATCCAGGCACGGAATTTACCTCGGCTGACGCGTAGGAAACGGAGGGATCCCGGGCTGGATCTGGAAGGTTCGGCACGTCCCCTGGGAGCGGCGGCCGTTGGTCTCCACTCCCCACTCTCTGGACTGAAAACTCCTTGAACACAAGTTAAACTTACATAGCTGTAAGAATGGTAAAGCTGCAGGCAGCTATAAAGTTCTATAAAGTGTTCTTCCCCAACCTGCAAGGAATATTGGTAAAATTATTCATTTCACTTTTACAAGTGAAGGCAGCCCTTCTTCATTTGCACTTGCGACTGTCGTCAGCATTTTGAAACAAGCATTGAAGAAAGCTGTGAGCGAAACTGAAACCTGTTGTGGGGCGGGACTTCGTCTTCTGAAGCCCGTGCCCACGGAGTAGCTGGCCAACAGAGGAGCAGTGGTGATACGAAGCTCCCATGCCCGAGGGAGAGCCCCGCGGAGGCTGCAGAGTCCGGAGTGGCGCCGATGCGGTGAGTGGGGTTAGTTGTACGGAGGAGGGGTGTCTCTGTATGTGTGCGCTCGTGTGTGTGGGTGGGGGGTGGCGGGGGGGTGTCTGTATGTGTGCGTTCATGTGTGTGTGGGGGGGAGGTGTGGTGTGTGTCTCTGTATGTGTGCGCTCGTGTGTGTGCGTGCATGTAGGTGCGCTCGTGTGTGTGTGTGTGTCTCTGTGTGTGTGTGAGCGTGTGCGAAAGCAGGGGGAGGTGTACCTGTGTGTGTTGGAGGCTAAAGGAGACCGGAGATGGTGAATGCGCACGCGACCTGATCCGATTACGGCAGGCTGCGCGTGCCCATCTCTTGTCTCCTCTTGCCTCCTTGTAAGCTGAGCTGACGACTATAGGTCTCGCGGCGAGAACGCACTTCGCGCGCTTTCGCCAGGGCGAGACCTAAAAAGGATAAGGCAAAAAGATACCCTTTATCTGTGCCCAAAGCAGAGAACAAATACTAAGGTGGCGAGAGAGGATAAACATTTTTGGAAGTACAACGAGCTACAAACATATCCTAAAAGCAGGTATATACTGCCTTGATTGCGGGGCACCTAACTGCCAGAATTACATTGCAGACTTTTGAAGGGAGCTCAAAGACTGTCAGTTGCCGCCGCTCAATCTCAGCCACAGAAGGAGCAAAAGGCAGAATTGGGCTGGCATGAGGTCGTAGGGGGTCCCAAGACCAGGCAGTGGACCTGCTGTCTCTAAATCACTCGAGGGCCAAATCTGCCTGGTCACCAAAGATGAAGGTGCAATTGGAGGGCATGTCCAGTGACTATGCAATTGCTCGGCCTAGCAAGTTGGTCATATCCAGTCTACAGTGTATGGTGAGCTTTGCTGATACTCTGCCATTGGAAACAGCCGGTGTCACAATGGCTTGGGCTTCCTCCTAGACCACTGGTAAGCACTTGAACACCCGAATCCCACACTGTGTGGGAATGCCGGCCGAAAAAAGGCATGTGTTATTCATAGACCACAGTGCAAGGCTGGCAGAAGTGAATGTCCCCTGCCAAAGGTGCCCACCTCTTGGATCTTGTGTGCAGTGGTGGCGTGGTAGGGAACGCGCCAGGGTTGACTTTGGACATGGAGGCCTGGACAACCAGCTGAAATCTAGTGGGGGCACCTGCCGAACCCGTCCGGCCCAAGGCACTCCAGAGGGGGATGGCCCGCCTAAATATGAGGTACATGGCCTCATAAAACTCTTAATTGAATGGGAGTCGCCCGGCCTGAGGAAATTCTGGGAGGCGTGTAGAAGACCCTGTCTCAAGCTCAGTGGCCAACGTCTGGTAGCAGAACCTAGACTATTGGGTCGTTCCAGTGCCTTGCCTGAAGACTTTGGAGTGGCGTGATAAAATTGAAGGGCACTTTAACTTAGATTTCTTATGTGACTTACCCATTGACTACTTTGACCGCGGTGAGAAATGCCAGAACAGCTCCACGAATGGGCCCTGGACTGTTGGTGCTACCGGGACCTAGAGCGTTGCAGAGTGGATTGGTGTCGGGCAACCAGAAGCTTCAGGAAATGCTGCCAAACCCTGCATCCTGGTTATGACCACCAGCCTTTCATCCTACTCTTCTCGGTAAAATGAGTATTAACTTTGGTTGGGTAATAACAGTAAATAACTTGCTCTATCTAGCACATTGGTTTACAATTCTACAGAAATAACAGATTCTTACAATTATTAGTACATGACCCAACGAAAATGAGATACTTTTGGCGGACCTTGAAAGGTGATGGCTTCGACCGTCATAAAGCACACCTTGCTGACTGATGGAAGTAAAAATCACTGAACGTAAAACTCGATAGCTCCTAACCCGCGATTCACAATCATTTCCCCAAAAATCTACAGGGTTTAAAATCATTGGGCAGGAAGTTCCATAGAGAAAACATGTACAATGAACACTTACTTAGCCATCGACGCCCCACGGAAATCTGGCAGCAGGCTCAGACGTGGTCTTTAAGCAGAAAAGGGGCACTTTAACTGGCGCTACGAACTTCGTCGGTACTTTGTAATCAATCCGTCAAGGGCCGATCTCCATTCCAGATGTACTCCAATGCTTGGCTAAATGATAGGTGTGTGTTGCTCACGCAAAGTGCAATATTTCAACCAGTTATAGCTGGTACCATGTATTTTGGTTATTATACAATACATAAAAAATGTAAATTAAACTCAAAAAACACTTTCTCTTTGCTTCAAAAACTGAGACATCAAGAGGTCTCTATTTACTTAGCTTGCGGTCTACGGCGACACCCAGAGGCCATTGCAAGTAACAACATTCCGAGACACCGCCTCAGCCTTTGTGTTGAAAGAAATATTAAAGTAGCATTGCAATGTAAAACCGTGGGTCACCGGAAACGGCAACAAAACAAAAAGCTTTTCTTTACTTCGGTGACGCTTCAAGTAACCAGTTTATTAAGAGTGCATCATTGCAGTGAGAGTTACTTGGTCGGGCCGGTGCTGGTGTGCTGTGACTTCGGTGCATGCGCGTTGACGGGCCGTGGTTTGCAAGGGAGACAGGAGATGGGCACAGCGAGCGCGTGACCTGATCCGATTCCTGAGGCTGCGCGTGCCCATCTCCTGTCTCCTGGGAAGCAGAGCCAGTGACTATAGGTCTCTGGCGAGACAGTGCTTCGTGCTGTAATCGCCACGAGACCTACAAAAGAGTAGATGGAATACAATATACCCCTTTGCTAGGGTCTTTAAGAGATTATCAATTTCAAGCTGCCAATCAGTACTTCAACCCTCCAAGACTGAAATCTCTGCTGTGCACTGAAACCACTATCCAGCAGCAGAATAGCCCTGTGTGGAGTCAGCAGAGGGTGAAATCCATTGCAGTTGGCAGACTGATATTAAATGAATAATAAAAAAAAAAGGTTGTAGTAACAAAATTTACTAATCTGATCTAAACACAGAGATTAAAGAGAAAACATGTAAAACAGTCTAGCCAAAAGGAAACCAGCGGGTATTAAAACCGGTGCAGCAGAAGGTTTCCTGGAAATCTGAACAGAAAACCAACATAAAGTGATCAGTTTTGGTCATGACTTCTTTATCACAGCATAATACGGGTTTATGGTAAGGACTTGTGGCCGCAAATGTAAATTACGATTTGAAATATTCAGCTCATGGCTGTACGTTTGACTCAGAAAGGTGTAACCTCAACTAAATGGAAATAGAAACATGTCTGCGAAAAGCCATGGCACATGAAATAGTTACAGCAATAATCTACTTCAAGATCCAGGATATTCTTTTTACAGAAACCTCAGATTCTGTGAATAAAATTAATTGTGCTACACAGCACAATTAATTTGTATTAATTAATATTCTATTAATTGGTCTTTTTTCCACAAAAACCCTCTGCTCCTCGTGGCATCAAGTGATACTCACTAAACCTGCCTTGCCTTGGGGTCAGCAGAGCCGTTTCTAGGTTTTTGCCACCCTAGGCGAGAATTGAAAAATGCTGACCCCTCCTTTTACTACCATTTCTCTCTCCCCGGTCATCCAGATTTTTCAATATAAAAGTAAATATTTAAACAGCATATTTTTGGGGTGAAAATGAATTGAAGCAGAGCTGAAGATGGCCTGGGAGCTCGAGACTGGAGCGCTGTGAGGACTGAGGCTGCTAGGGGACGGGGGCTCCAAGAGGACTGGGACTGCTAGAGGACAAGGGTTGAAGGTGCGGAGGCTGCTAGTGGATGGGAGGTCTGAGGGACCGGAAGCTCTGAGACAGGAGCTAAGAATGCTGAGGGTTCCGGGGAAGGCCCGGGCTGCTAGGGGTTAGGGAGTTCTGATACGACTGGAGCTGCTAGAGTGTGTGACCCTTAATGGCCAGGACAGGATCTGTACAGACAAAAAGGGTTTGGAGAAGACCAGGACTGCTGGAGGACGGGAACTAAGAGGACGGGGCTGCAAGGAGACATAGGCTGTGGGAGAACTGGGGGGCGTAGCAGCTAGAGGAAGGGGTCCGTGAGAGGGCTGGTGGTAGCTCCGAGAGACTCCCCCGGTGCACTGGGTGGTCCAAGGGGCAGGGGGCTGCTAGAGGCAGCTAACTCCAAGAAGGCCAGAGCCACTAGGCGATGGGAGGTCTGAGAACGCAGGGTGGTTATTAAGGAGAGTCTCCGAATGTACCGTGTCTCTGCCTCCCACGGGCTGAGATTTGAACTCTCAGTGCGGCCTAAGCCCCGTTACGGTTTTGAGAGTGCTTGTTCTCCAAGGAACCTGTCCCTACTTTCAAGGCCCTACTGCCGAGATGACGGACAGAATGCAGAATACATTAAAACTTTAACACTAGTCAAGAGATCTGGGTAAAATTTGATGTCCTTTTGCACACCGTGCCACCCCAGTTTAGACCCACCCATATGCAAATCTGTCTTGCCCCTGTTGGGAACAGTCCAGCCCGAACTGCCAGGCCAGGTCCTCCCTGGACCAGAAACGTGAGCCCTGGGACCAGCTTCGGGGTTTCACCCCTCATCAACTTGAAACGTGCGGTCCTGTAAGAAGGAGATAAGCCAGCCAAGAGCTCAATCTGTCACTCCTTGACTCCAGTCCATGAACCAGGATAGAGTGGGACACCATGTTAAAAGCCACGCTCAAGTCCAGTAAGATGAGCGCAGCAGTGCCTCCCTCATCCAGGTATTGTCGGAGTTGTTCCGTCACGCCCAAAAGGGTGGACTCAGTGCTGTGTCCAGCCATGAAACCCAACTGGGAAGGGTGAAGAGAGGAGTGTCAACAAATGATGAAAGCTGGGAGTTGACATGCTTTTCCAGCACTTTGGAGAAAACAGATAGCAAGGAAATAGGAAGGATGGCGAGAGACAGTCCGGATTCAAATTGGCTTTTTTTTTTTTAAAGAGGGAGGACTAGAGCATGCTTCCATCTCGGAGGTACCAACCACTCTTTCAGAGATGTATTCAGAACCTCCATAATTGTCAATAGGACAGTCGGGTCCAACAGGAAAGGTTATCTGGGGAAAGAGTCCAGTGGAGAGCCAGATTTAATTGAACACAAGGTACCAACAAAAGATGACCGGTCCAGAGGAGGCCATTAGCTTAAGTTAGCAGCACATTCTGTTTTAAATGCAAAGTAATTAGACATTACTTTCTGCCTATCTGGGAGATCGCCATTAGAGTTAGCCGCTAGCAGCAGTGAATTTTTGGCCAGCCGAGAGTTCATATTTTCCACTTTGTGAAGGAAGAAGAGAGCTGGCACATCACATTGTTGTTGGAGAAGAGAAGGCTTGGACAGGATGTTGCTAACATCCGAAAGTTCTTTAACCACTTTAAAAAGGGTCTTGTGTCAATTGTGGGCCTTAGTGATTTTAGCTCCATTATATGAAGCATGGGCAAGCTTATAAGAAGCTTTAAGTGAATCTCTGTATTTTAACTTAGCATTGACAGTGTATGACTTTCGCCAGCGTCTTTCCAACACCTTGCAATGTTTCTTTTCAGATTTAATTGACTCAGAAAACCAAGGGGCAGGAGGATAGGCTTGAACCACGCCTTTAGTAGACTCAGGAAGAGTAGTATCAATCGCCTCATCCAATCAATGATGGATCATAGTTTGATCCGAATCAAGATGTTTTAGGAGGGTGGGCTTAGTGCGGAGTAGCTGCTTATTGAGTGCTACAAGGTTAAGCTTAGACCAGTTCCTAGCTTCAAATTTCAAGGAGTCCATAAATGTGCAAAACATATATTGCAGGCACTGAAAAATTACTTCTTGAAAACTCACAGGATTGCAATGAATTGTAGTCTATTCAGATTCATGCCACTTTTAAACTGATATTTTGTGTAATATTTATAAATCATCAATTAAAGTATTGTTAAATGTATTCTGATAATGCCTATTTAAATCTAGATATCGCCTCTGTAGGCACCACATTCAGTGCCTGATCATTAATAATAATATTATTATGAAAGAAATACTTAGATATTGAAAAACAATACTACATTCAAAAGACACAAATGCCAAATGTGCATGTCCGTTTACTAAATATCCTTTCTTAATCACATTGGGCTTTTTAACTGCATCCCAAGTGGGCAACATATTAATTTCTGAATTAATGGAGCATATTACACGAAGGAATTATCAATGCAATAGTATCATAAAAATCTATGCCATTTCTAAAATGTAAAACTTCAGTGCTATTAAAGGCACACACATTCCTCACAAATTAATCCAAAATGTTCTTACCAATAACACATACTGATTATTGATAGTGAACACTTCTGCCACATACCCTAAATTCTGACCCCGCTGCTTGGTGTAAGTCATAAACATAAAATAGGACATTATTTAACCTATTTCCCTCTTTAAATGTGAGATACAGACAAATTCTAGCATTTCAATCATATTGCTAACTCAGTCATGACAAAGGATTGCCCTCACCCTAAATCAGTTTCCGTTGTTGCTTTCTTATATCACCAAGTTTGATATTAATTTTACTTAAAAAGCATCATAGGAAATGTATTCTTGATACGTAATACAGCTTCTACGCATCTGCGGTTTTCTTACCTCTAACAATTGCTTTTAGATGTTTGGGGTTATGCTTTCTTGCGGCAATTGCATCATTAAGAGCAGAACGAAGGTTACCTGACGAAAAACAAGAGAGAATAGTTTGTGTTAAAGTATTACATTTCAGCTTGGTATTGGGAGACCTACAAGCTGGGTATGCTTGCAACATTTCTATAATTTAAAGATCCTGAGAAATCTAGGGAGGAGTTAGTTGGACTGATATTGCATGTTTTCCCCTTGCAATGCCCTAAAAGTGGTATTTCCTTGAACACAATTCCACCTGAAAACATTTAGATCACGTCTCCTCCAGAGAAGTTCACATCATCCTAAATTACCTCCTCTCCGTCTTGCTCATTACGTTCAATGCTCGATGAGACAGATTCCCCTGAGAATCACCCTTTGTACATTTATAAAACAATAAAAAGATTTCAACCCACTTCATGGTTTAAAAGTCTTTGCTCTAACTTTCATTGGGTCCATAATCCAACATCAAAGCAAGAAAACATCCTTTAATACCAAAGCTAGCAGCATGAGAAAGGAGAGTCTTTAAGGAGGACTGGCACATGGAATAATAAAAATCACCCTCAAGGAATCAAGCCACTGCTTCCTCGTCCATCTTCTTCATCCCAGTCCTTATGCTGTGAGGACACATTAAACATTACTCTTCATTTTATCAGGGGCATCCTCTCTATTTACCACTTTGAGAGCAAGTGTGTCCCTCCATTACTCATTCCTTTTCAAACAAGCTCTGGTGTTTCTCACACCAATAGATTTTTTGTTCTCTTTTGGCAATTCATTGGCAACAGCGAATAACGCTGTAAACTGATCCCAAGGCCAATGAGTTACACAACTGCAAAACACTCTGCAAAGCAACAAGGTAAGCAGGTCCCTGGTGGTTTATGACTGAAAGTGCCGTAGGGCCTGCTAACCAGGCCACAGTGCCAGTGTTCTCTCCCTAAAATACGATGTAGCAAATAGGTACTCCCAATTGGCATGGACTTTATCCCCATTAGAAGTCCCTAGTAAAGTGGTACCAAGGGTACCCAAGGCATCGGTGTTAAAGGAATCCCCAGGGCCTGAAGCACTATCGGTGCCACCCAGCGTGGCCCAGGTAAATGGATGACAGCAGGCCTGCCACTGCAGGAACACTGCAAACTGCTCCAACTCGACTTTGCCATCACCATGTGTGGCAAAGTCAAAGCACTATCTTAAATATATGTCAGTCACCCCTAAGGTAGGCCTCCTGATCCCAGGAGGCAGGGTGCAGTATATTAAAGGTGTGGACATATAAAAGCAAGTTGTGTATGTCCCTAAAATAGCCCTTTCCATTAAGAACTACTATAACTTCAGATGTCCATATGATAAAGTAGGCTTGCGCCTGGGCACACTCAAGGTTTCCAGCTCAAACAACGTGCCTCTTCTACCCTCACACGATTAGTGTTGAGGTTGATGTGACGTGCACCCAGGGGGCTCCCTTAGAGGTTGCCCACCTCGTTGGCCAAGCCTTCCTGTGCTCCGTCTGGCAGCCCACGCTTGCTGAAGCCAAGACAAGAATCTGGCCTCCTGCCAGGCAGTGTGAACACTCCCAGAAGTCAAGAACAAAGACTTGGAGAGGAAGGAGGAGTCACCTTCTCCCTGAACAGGATGGCTAATGAAGTGGCACACCAAGGCAGTGTGCTTCAAAGCATTCACTGCCTCTGGCTGATTCCCAAAGGATGAAGCCACCCTCCCTCGCCTCATAAGCATCCAGGCAGGTGGGAATAATAGATGAAGGGCGTATACCCCCAGAAGGCTAGCTACACCCTTAGGGTGGGCTACCACATCTGTACAGCCAAGGAAGGTTTCTGCCATTTTTAGAAGTGGCAGAATAGAGGGTTCTGGGTAGTAACAGTGACCCCCGATCACCTCAAGGTCCGAGGGGTGGGGGGGATTAGCTGTTAGGGAAAGTAGCCCAATGTCCACTTGCACCCACACCCCTAAATTTAGGATTCAATGGACACCACTGACACCAGAACCTAAGATCTGTGAAGACTACAATGAAGGACAAAGTAGAGACCAGAGTCTCTGACAACATGAGATGCACAAACCAAAGGCGTACTACTCTGCACTGGTGGCAACAATCCTGGAACTGCAAGACTGCGACTAGTCCTGGACCAAAGACTGTCTCCCCCCGGACATAGGTACCCCTTTGTTAGCCGAAGGCAACTCCAGACTTCCCTGGACAGGTAAAAAAGATACCTGAAACTAAAGAAATTGCTGTCCATCGGGCCGTCTGAGGGATCGCCCAAAAGTAGATAGTTCAGTGCTTTGTGGAAAATGTAGTCCTGACTTCCAGCAAGTCTGAGGCTCTACTGTGTCCCCCCAGACTTCTGGACGTCGAAGTACCGATTTGCTGGCCTTACCACTACCAAGGCTTATTGGAGAGTAGTCAGGTTACCATCCCCTTAATTCAATGCTGCATCAGGAGGGAACCCTGCAGCACCTTCAACTGACTGTCGAGCTTTTGCATCAGTTTTCCGCCCCAGCACTATCACTCTAAGCAGTAAATTCAACACCACCGTGGTGGCCTCTCGGGCCAGGTAATATCAAGTAAACTGTTGTGGCTTGGTCCTGGGATCCGCAGCACCCTATCCCTTAGTGAGTCCCATGTAACTCGACCTGCAAGTGACCGATTGTCACTAGCACCCTTTTTCCCGTTGACCGCAATGGTAAAGTTTCTGTATTGAATTCCTTTGTGTTATGATTGTTCTAAAATCCATAACTTCGGTTATATGTATCCAATCTCATTCATTTTGGCGTCATAAATCATATAAAAACTAATGAATTGGTGTTGGATATACTTCAAGTTGTGTCAATTACTCATCGTCCATGTTGGTACTCTGAAATGCTTAACACATGTTCCTCTAGTAAAGCCTGACTGCTCTTTACCACACTACCAGGAGTGAGCTAAGGATTTACTATTGTGAATCCAAGGAAAATCTTTAGGGTATCAGGTCAGTACTGCTCGGGGGGGGTGGGGGGGATGTAGACGGCAGGGAACTTCGGAGCTCCTCCGTGCTGCCCCTCAAAGCAAGACATCCTGATGCAATTCTGAGGCCCACGGCACCGCAAACTTGAGCGGAATATTGGGTGCTTCCCTGGGAGAGATCTTGGGGCATAGAAGTGCAATAATCCGGAGAAATTGGCGCTTCTCCCCCCTTAAATTGCCCGCAGCTGAGGGGGACAAAATGGCGGCTGTGGTCCGAGCGGACCGAGCTGCGGAGGGGGGAGAACAAGCTGGGACTCACACGCATATTCCTTGTGAATTGACTGCGGCAGCGGCGAGGAGTCCGAACGAGCGCCTTCCCGCCGCCCGCATACTGTTGCCTGACCCCAAGATGGCCGGGAAGGCGGCAAGAGCTGGATGGTGGAGCGATCTTTTGCTTCTGATCTGTCTCCACGCTGGCTGATGAACTTCGGCGGGAATCGGGATTAAGCCTCCATTGTCCTAGACCCCAGGAGACTGACTTACTGATTGGGTCCTGGTGCTGGCTGGGAGATCCTACGGCTGATGACGACGGAGGGTGGACATACAAAGTGACTGCGGCCTGAAGGAGAGCGGGACCTGCGTGGTGCGGGGAGAACGCCTAGACATTGCTGTGCCAGCTACGGGACTACGGGGGGGATTGGACGAGCGGCGCGGCTGGCCAGAGTATTGCCGGCTGCATACCGGAGCCGCAGCATAGGGGTTAGCGGATTGGTATCCGGCGGCTCCGCACCTCGAGTCTTAGCTGAGGAGCACCTCGAGTCTCCGCGGTATTTTGTGCGCTTCCCTGGGAGAGGTCTCTGGCCATAGAAGTGCGACTGTCCGGAAAAATTGGTGTCTGTCCTCCTTGAGGCTGTCTGTGGCGGAGCGGGGTAAATGGCGGCTGAGATCGGCGGCAGGGTTTGCCGCTTCTGAGGGGAGCGAGGCCCCCCCAACACCTGTTCGGACCGAGCAGCGGAGGGGGAAAACAAGTTAGGACTTACCTGCATATTCATTTGTGAATAGGCAGTGGTGGTGGCAAGGAGCCTGGACAGGTGCCTTCCCGCCTCCTGCATACTGTTGCCTGACTCCAAGATAGCGGGGAGAGCGGCGAGAGCTGGATGGTGGAGAGGCCATTAACTCCTGAGTTGACTTCACGCTGGCTAATGCACTTCAGTGGGAACCGGGGATAAGACTGCATTGTCCTGGACCCCGGGAGACTACGTTACTGATCGGGTCCTGGTGCTGGCTGAGAGAGCCGTTGGCTGGTGACGCCGGAGGGCAGACACGCGAAGCGCCTGCGGCCTGAAGGAGAGCAAGACCTGAATAGTGCGGGGAGTACCTCTAGGCACTTCTCTGCCAGACTGCGGTGGGATCGGACGAGTGACGAGACAGGCCACAGTATTACCGGCTGCATCCTGGAGACGCCGCACGGGGGCTTACTGCTTGATGTCCAGCGGCTCCGGGCCAAGAGGCTTCTCTGAGGAGTGGACACAAACAGCTGGCAGGAGGAGACTGGGCTAAGTTTGCTGACCTGCACAGCTTAATTGAATGATACTGAGGGGGGAGAGTACAGATCCTGGAGACCTACTGCAGGAGTGGAGATTCTGCCCTTGGAGCCCTGCATCTGCGACGGTGGGTGCATCACAATACTGTGGAGGAAAGACAGACCTGGCTGAAGTGGAGAGGTGGCAGACGGGTCGACGCTATATCAGGCCGGTATAGTGACTGAGACTGCAGTATCCAGAGAGGTAGCCTTGAGTATAACTGAGCAGCTGGGGGGGGGGGGGGGGGGGGGTTGACTCTTTAGTGGGACCCCGGGGCGATGTGTGACTTTCTTTTGGCAGGCGGAAACGAACTGTGCTGCCTAGCGGAGGTGGACCGGGATCATAAATTCCCCTGGCATCACTGGCCACAGCTGCGTACAGCTGCCGTGATGGGTAGGGTGTCAAGGAAAAAGGGGTTCGAGGTGCTGCGGTTGGAGAAGCCGGAGTAGCACATGGAGGATGAGGATGCCAACACTGGGAGACGGAGACCGGGACAGTCTGGAGACCCTACACTGGGAGAAATTATGCAGGCCATCGTGGCCTCGCGGGAGGCGCTAGAGAAGAGGATGGACGCCATTGGCTCGATCTCACCCTACTGAAGGACGACCATTGAAAGCTCAAGGAGAGAGTGGCGACCAACGAAGTTACCATGAAAGACGTCCCAGACACGGTAGCTGCCTTGCGACAGTCACTGCAGGAAGTGTTACACAGAGTTAAAGTGCTGGAAGTGAGAGCGGAGGACAGTGAAGGGCGCTCGAGGCGCAACAACCTCCGCATAGTGGGAGTCCCGGAACGTGTAGAGGGAGCAGACACGGTCCAGTACTTGGAGACATGGCTGAAAACAGAGGTAGCTCCGGAGGGTCTCTCCCCAACAGAGAGCCCGAGATCAGGTAGTGCCCGGGGACTCTCGGACGTGGAGCTGCCGGACGTCACTCCGCAGACAGCAGATGGGATGTTTGGGTGATTGGTCTGCAGAGGGTATGCGGGGAAAGCTGGATGTCTGCAGTGACTACTGAGCCCAGAAGCCAGCTTGATGCAGGGTAGCACCGCGGAAGATGACCCTACAGAAATGCCGGGGGTCCAGTTGGCCGTATAAGTTCTCAAGGGGGAGGGGGGTTCTGGGGGCATTGAGCCCAAGTTATGCTCTAGCTCCTGGTTATGATTCTTTGTATGAATACCTTGGTTTGGATGGGGGCCTGTCTTTGTGTACCTGTCCTGGGGTGTGGGAGTTGGGCAAAGTTTGAAGTTGGGGAGGGACAGACATGTCGCTAGGGGGTTTCTAGAAGATCACGAACACGATTTTGGATTCATGGGTATCTCCGTAGTTCTCAAAGTTATGTCTTGGAATGTAAGGGGGATGCACACTATGGGCCGGCGACACAAAATACATGCGTATCTAGTATTGAGAGGGGTGCAAATTGCACTACTACAAGAAACCCACCTGACGAAGTTGGAAGGGGCGGCGCTGCAGCGTCGTTGGAGGGGGCAGGTGTTTTACACCACATATTTGGCCTATGCCAGGGGAACCTGAATATGGGTGCGGGCAGGGGTACTATTCCAATGTGTTAGACAGATGATTGATACAGACGGTAGATTCACAGTGGTAACTTGCGGCTTGATGGGCGGGACATTACATTAGGAAGCATATATGCCCCCAATGTTGAACAGACTACCTTTTTTGCACAGCTCTCATCCTCCGCTTCCAAACGCCCCCACTCATAGGGTAGCAGAGGCCCGACGAGACTGGCAACAATACTGGGGACTGACGGACACCTTGAGGTCTCATCATCCTGGGGACCAAGATTATTCTTATTTTTTAGCTGTACATGAGATGCACGTCCGGCTGGACGCTATACTGTGCTCCCCTGATGTCCATATGACTGTCACAATGAGTGAGTACCTGGCTAGGACGACTTCTGATCACAACCCGCTCTTGGTGTCCCTGCATTGGGTTCGACTTAGAACGGTGATCCCTAGTTGGTGTCTCCGAACGGAAGCACTAGAACACCAGGTCTTCCGAACCACCATAGGCTCTGCTATTGAGGAATACTTTCAGCATAACGTCAACACATCCTCTAATCTGCATAATGAGTGGGACGCATTCAAGGTAGTGATACGTGGGCGGTGCATTAGGGAGGCTGTGGGAGTTAGTAGAACTTTATTGAGTGAGGTACAGCAGGCGGAGCGGCGGCTCAGGGAGAAAGAAAGGGAGAGACCTAGTCGGTAGGATAAACAGGAGGAGCTGTTGAGAGCGAAAGAAGAGGTGGCGACGCAAGTAGAGAGGCTGAGGTGCTTTGATTACAGGGCGTATGCGGCGCGTGCGCACTCTAAAAGAGACAAATCTAGTGCACTACTAGCTTGGTTGGCAAACCCAGCCCGCAGAGGTACACCGGTCCTTGAACTACAAGAAGAAGGGGGGGGGCAGTACACTATGGACAGCAGGCCATTAACATGCAGTTCCTGGAATACTACACTACTTTAGATCGCAGCAGGTTAGACCCCAGACAGCTGGAGGAAGGGGATTTCCTAGATATTGAACTGCCTCAGATTGAGGCGGGGGACGCGGAGAACCTGGGTTGACCGGTGGAGCTGGGCGAGGTCAGGGGAGCCATAAAGCGTATGGCCAAGAACAAAACGCTGGGTACCGATGGATTACCATCTGAGTTTTATGTAACCTATGTAGATTTACTAGCTCCGCAACTGGTAACCCTTTACAATAGGTCGAAACAAGATGGATACTTGCCTAGCTCAACAAGGGAAGCAGTGATCGTACCCCTCCTTAAACCGAGCAAGCCGGAATGGGACCGCACAGCCTATCGCCCTCTGGCGATGTTAAATATTGATGATAAGATCTGGAGCAGTGTTTTGGCCAGTCGCCCGATGGTACATATGACAACTCTGGTGCATGGGGACCAGGCTGGTTTTATTCCTACCGGAATACGGCTATGAACATACGGAGGTTGTGTCAATTGCTGCACGGGACGGAGGCAGAGGGAGATGAGGCATGTGTTCTATCGATAGACATTGAAAATGCCTTTGATAGTTAAGAGTGGCCTTATCTGTTTAAGGTCTTGAGGATGTTTGGCTTAGGTGAAGAATTTGGGACCTGGACGAAGATTCTGTATAATCGCTCGACGGCCAGGGTTCGAATGGGGGGGACGATTTCTGAGGCTTGTGATGTGGGCAGGGGGACGAGACAGGGCTGCCCGCTGTCTCCCCTTCTATTTGCCCTGGCAATGGAGCCTCAGGCGGTCCACGCACGGACGGGGAGGCACTACATGGGTTTAGAGGGGATGGGTCAGATGCACTACATTGCTCTATATGCTGACAATTTGTTAATGTTCCTTGCCAATGCTACCAATGAGTTACGGGGGGCTCGGGAATTGCTGGCGAGACTAGGGCGAGCGGCAGGCCCTAAAGTCAATTGGAATAAGACCTGCCTATTTTCAGTACGAGGGGGCAGAGGTGACCCTCCTGAGGGGCTGGATGTGTGCTGGGAAGGCAGATGCTTGCCTTATTTGGGGGTCCGAATTTATCACGAGGCTGCTGATATATTTGAGGGCAACATAGGGAGCGCACTGAGAACTACCAGGAGTAATTTTGATTTTTGGGGGACTTTGCCTTTATCGGTTGCGTGACGAGTGGCGCTGCTAAAAATGATAACCCTGCCTCGCCTACTTTACTACGCTACCACTTTGGGTGCCTGGGAAATATTTTGCCCAATTAAGCTTTATGGTTACGAGTTTTCTGTGGGGCTCAGGGAGGTGTAGAGTGGCATTGACTACTATGATGCGCCCTAGGCGGGAAGGTCTAGGATTTTGCTCCAGCTACCGGTGCGTGAAAGGGAGGTGCCCAGAGATCTCTGGGTAATGCAGCAATGTTGGAATAGGGCCCTACGACGAAACAAGGTGGTCCATGCGTATAAGCCAGAGATTCCAATATGGCTCTGTGAGGAGCTGCCATACGGGGGGAGTGGCAGAGACTGTGGGAATGGGAGGAACTGGGGATCGCCACCGTTGGGGATCTGTAGGAGGATGGTACCCTCTGACCATTTCAAGACCTCATGGAGCGACATGAATTGCCAGCTCAGGACTTCCTTTTGCATGCGGTGTTGATGGCTGCTGTGCGTCAACACTGGAAAAAAGGAATGGAGGAGCCACAGACCTTCCTCCCTTGCCAGTACGTGGTCACCTCGGCTGGTAAGATTAAGGCGGTTACATGCCTGTATAGGAGATTGACAAGGGTCCAGGACTCTGCGCATTAAATGGGAGGCGGACCTGGGGACACCCATAGAGGCAAAGCCGTGGGAGATGCTGCTGGAACGAGCATGGAAATGCTCCTGGAATGCAAGATTCCAGCTAATACAATTCTATGTGTTTCATCGGGCGTACCTCACTCCTCATAAACCGAATGAGTTTTTCGGCTCCCACACTGCCTGCCCACGATGCAAAATGCTGTGTTTGTGCACATGCTCTGGGATTGCCCACTACTTCACGGGTTCTGGGGAGAGGTACTGACCAGGCTGAAGGAAGTGACGGACAGGGAGCTGCTGCTGACTCCAGGGGTTTGCCTGTTACACTGGTTCTCCCACACTGCCGTAACAAACTCACCAGTAAATTCCTGGATTTAGGGTTAGTCCTAGCTAAAAGGGAAAATTACTAGCTATTGGAAGGCGGCCACTGCCCTCAATACTGCGCGATGGCTGTGGGAGCTTATAAAGTGGGCAGACTGAGGGGACTTTCCGGCTGCAGATGGCCCGGAGAACTGACAACAATAGATTACTGGAAATGGCGAGAGCCTGGGGGGCGATGGTGGATCTTCTTAAGAACCCGACTGATGACGATGACTGATCCCCTGGGATGTGGGGGAATCCCTTTACTACATGGGAACATAACCACTGGCGAATGGGTGGGACGGACGGTGGGTGGGAAGATTGATGTGGGAGCATCACTCTAGATGGGACATTGAGTACTGCCATAGGGACTTCAACGAAGTGATAGAAATGCATATTGTGCAACAAGTGCGCTGTAAGGGAGAGCAACATGTCTGAGGGGAGGGGGAGGGAGGAGGTAGGGATAATGGGGGGGACCGGGGTAGGGGGAAAAGATGGGTTTTTTTTTTGTTCTTAAGTAGTCTGATAGGGGGGTTGGTGAAGATAGAGTAAGCATAATCCTGGGGTAGCATGGATCGGCCCCTCAGGACTTCATCACAATTCAGAATGAGTATGGCTCCTGCACCTGATGAACAATACCACTAGCTAAGAAGGAGATCAAGAGGTGGCTGATCTAACATGGAGCAGGACTATGATTTGTTATCTCATGGTGATACACAGATGCGCACCTGCAAATCAGGTCAGTACTGCTCTGATTACTTACCGGTAATCCTCACTACTCTTAGTCCTATTCGTCCTTGACCCAGTCATCACTAATGAGGTATCTTCCACTAACTGGAAACAAAACAGGAAATGCTTTTTAGGCTCCACTAACCCTCCTGCCAGGGGCTATGATCACATAGCCAACAAACAGAAAGCACCTCCTGACATACCAAGCAACAAAGGCCTGAACATAAGCATGACTGGGTCGAGGACGAGTAGGACTAAGAGTAATGAGGATTACCCGTAAGTAATCAGAGCATTACCTCTACGTCCCTCGTCCTCAACCCAGTCATCACTAATGAGGCATACCAAAGCAACAACACAGGAAGGCCTTTGGCATGCCCCACACTGAACACAGACCGAACACATAAGTGGAGTGCAGCAAGTCAACATGTTTAATAAATACACAGAATCAGGTGGGGGGTCAGGGGGGACACCCCCCAGAGCACGCAACACCACAACCAAAATTTGTACGGTCAGACAGAGCACAATTCAAACAGTAATGCTTCACAAAAATAGAATCAGCAGCCCAAGTCCCAGCCCGACGGATCTCATCAAGGGAAACCCCATGAAAAGCAGCCCAGGAAGCAGAGATACGCCTAGTGGGCCCGGCCTGAACCCCAGCAGGGAAAGGCAGTCCAGAGCCCTGATAAGCCAGAGAAATAACAGATTTGGTCCAGTGACCCAGTATAAGGCGGGATGCAACCTTCCCCCGACCAGCCAGACCAAATGTCACAAAGAGGGAGTCAGAAGAACGAAACACAGCAGACCGGGCAACATAGATAGATAATACAGACTTCACATCAAGAGTGTGCAACAATAGCTCAGCAGGAGAGGAAGGAGAAGGGCAGAATCAAGGGAGGATCAATTCCTGAGAAGAATGAAACATAGAACGAATCTTAGGAACAAACCCATGATCCAAACAGAGGACCACTGCGTCATCCATGAACCGTAAGAAAGGAGGAGAACAACGTAAAGCAGTGAGCTCAACCAACCTCCGAGCTGAAGTAATGGCCACCAGAAAAGCCACCTTAAAGGAGAGGACTTTGAGGTCAACAGACTCCAAAGGCTCAAAGCAAGAGGGCTGAAGAGCCCCAGGACCAAAGAAAGATCCCAAGGAGGAACAGAAGAATGAGCAGAAGGAGAGGAGAGAGAGAAACTGAGGAACAACCAAGATACCAACAACCCATCCGAAGACGAGAGCGAAACCGGATCCCGGAAAGCCCAAATAGCAGCCCATTGTCCCTTCAGGGTAGACAAAGCATAGTCCTTCTAAAACCCATCCAGAAAAAACTGAAGGATATTAGCGACAGTGCAAGAGGTAGAAGACAGATCAAGCCCAGAAGACCAGGAGGAGAAGGAAGCCAAATGTTTAGAGTAGGAGGACAAAGTAGACTTCCTATGGGATGCCTGCATCACCGTAATAAAGTGGTCAGGCAAACCCCTGACCCCAAGAGACAGCCGTTCCACCTCCAGACCGCCATGGTGAGAGGGACCAGGTGTGAGGAAGAGGTCGACCTCAGGGAAGATTGGCAGCGAGGCAGAATCCAAGGAGAACCCACCGCCAGGCTCAGCAACAACGGGAACCAGGACTTCCTGGGCCATTGAGGTAAGACAGCCACCACCTGCGCTCCCACCCTCTGCACCTCCAGCAGAAACGCCAGAATCAGAGGAAAGGGAGGAAAGGCATACAGCAACCAAGGAGGCCACAGGAGAGACAAAACCTCTACGCCCCAAGCAGCCATCTCCAGGGTCTGGGAACAAAAAAGGGGAAGCAGAGCATTGGTCCTGGAAGAAAACAAGTCCAGCCTGGGAGTCCTGAACCTCTGGCAGAGCAACCGGAAAATCCTGGGAGAGGGGCACAAAGTCAGAGATGACGGAAACCTGCGACTCAAGGCATCTGCTACCACATTGTCCAAACCCCGGATATGTTGAGCAGAGATGGCCAGAAGATGTATCTCCTCCCAACCTGCAATCACACAGGCCACCAGATTCAAGGAAGGACTGCGAGTACTATCCTGGTTATTGATGTAAGCCACAGTGACTGTGTCGTTGGTCCGCACCAGAACATTGCACCCCAGCAGCCGATCCTGGAAGAATCGAAGAGCATGCTCCACAGAAGACAGTTCCTTCCAGTTGGAGGACCGGCAGGACTCCAATCTCAGCTAACGAGCCTGGACAGACCACTGACCCAGAGTAGCACCCCAGCCGGACGCACTGGCATCCGTTGCCAACACCACCGGAAGGGGTGGTCGAAGCCACAACCGATTGGAGAGATTTGAAGAATCCAGCCACCACCGGTGAGCGGACACAAACTCCAGAGACACTGGCACCGCCACAGTGTAGTCCCAAACCCGGGAAAGGCATTCAGTGTGAAGGTGTGACAGCAAAGGCCGAAGATGGAACCTGGCCCACGGAACCGTGAAGACTGTTGTGGCCATGTGACCCTGCACTTTGAGCCACTGAAGAAGGGGAGCCGAAGCCTGAGACAATAACACCCTCAACAGGGACTGAAGGCGCAGAACCCTGGAAGGAGGAAGGAACACCTTGCCTAGAACAACATTGAAGTCCGCCCCAATAAAGGACCTCCGGGTGGCAGGAAGCAGGTGGCACTCGGAAAGTTCAATAGAAACCCATGGCGCTTTAGCGTATGAATGGGCAAAGACAGGTGCTGGGACATGACCATGGCCAAAGGTGCCTGGAGAAGCCAATTGTCCAGATAAGGAAACAGACACTCCCAGGAGGTGAAGATGGGCCACAAGGGGAGCCACCTCTTTGGTGAAGACCCTGTGAGCGGAACAGAGACCAAACGGAAGGACACAGAACTGCCAATGACGACCTCTCGGGTAAAACAGCAGAAATTGCTGATCCCCCAGAGCCACAGGCACATGAAGATACACAGCTTGGAGATCCAGCGTAGACATCATCCAACCCGCCTGAATCAGAGGGCTCACATGTTGCGGTTTCTCCATCTTGAATGGAACTGGTTCAATGGCTGGAGATTGATCACAATCCGAACCCCCCGTGACTTTCGGAACGGGAAAAATTATAGAATAAGTCCTCAGACCCCACTCCAACCGAGGAACAGGCACAATCGCCTTCTTACGAAACAGGGACTGCACGCCGTCCAACAGTGACCAACGACGAGCCATGTCAAGGGGATCGGAGTCCGCACCCTGCCTGATGGCGGCGGAGGGGAAAGGAACTCGATCCGATACCCACGGTGGAGGACATCCAGAACCCACTGGTCGGTTGTTGATAGACACCAAGCAGGCAAGAACAACCGCAGACTCCCACCAACCACTGGCAGACCACCAGCAGGATCTCCCCGGGGGGCAACATAGTCAGGAACGCTGAGGACCCTATCCCGCATCCTGAGGGGTATTCTTCAGAAACTGGCGCTGGCATCCATTACCAGTACCTCTTTGTCTCCAAAAGGAAGACTTCTGTAACCTCGAAGGCTGACGGAAGGACTTGGCATTGGAGAAGAATGACTCCTTATGGTGAGGTTGATGCCGAAGGAAAAAGAATGTTCTAGCTCTACCTAGAGTATGTTAGATAATAATAATAAGACTAGCACAAAGCCCACTGTATGGGATTGGTAATGTGTTATGGTTCCATAGCCAATACAACCGGCAGAAGCACTTGTGTGCAAACATTGGGAGAACCCTCAGAATGCGCACACATACATACAAACATGCCAGTTAGTCACTGTTCGCCGTCACATTCAGGACTTCTCCTGTACAGGTGAGCACCAAAAAATTAGTCCAGCAAGACCAGACATAAAGATAGGTTTTCCTAGAAATAAGAGGAAAAAGAGACTATACAGATGGGAGGCACTGCTATGGTGAAGCAGAGCAGCAGGTAGGTGTGGAAAGCCTGACCCTACTTTGGGGCTGCATGCTCGACAGTATGTTAACAGCCAACAGTTCATGCAGTCAAACTGGGCCATCCACTGTGGATCTGCGCACTTAGCTGAGAACATGGGTTACCTCCCTGCAACAGGTCGTTACCTTCTGGAAGATTGAAGGTGGGATGTATAAACCGGTTTGCATTGTGTGCCACTTTGTGGGGTCCACTGTTGTCCCAGGACTGAGAAGCTCAGGATGCCACCTGACCTTAAACTGATTATTCATCAAGTCACACACACAAAGCATTAACCAAACATTAGCAATCAGCAGGCTGACAAAAAAGGCCACGAGTTACAACTTTGCACTTTGAAGGAGAGACCGCATGTGTACCTGGAAGTTATTGAACAACATGCATACCCTGCTCACCCCAAACCACAATTCCAGAGGGGTCAGCCTGCTTCTCTTGCAATACTGTGATCATCAATTAAATAATGTGTCTCCTACTGATTCTGAATAGTAGAGATATGGGAGCTAGCCAAAAGAATGTGCACTAGTACAAGACCAGTGAGCAAGCAAGAGAATTGGGCAGGAGAGCCTGCGGATGGAGAAAGGGCTAAAACACATTCCCCTTTTGTACAGTAATGTGATTGTTTGCCCAGTCTTTCAAGAGGTAATAATCCCTCACACAAAGTGTGGCATTGACTGTTCATTGCTCATGAAGTTTATGCTGAAATCCCCTGTGTGGAAGTTGATGTGAACACAGGGTGCAATACATCCACGATATGCTTGCTTTAACGGGCACAGGGTAAGGTCAGTCTGGGGTTTTTGTTCAATGTACTAGTTCACAGAATCAAAGGAACATTTTCTGGCGTCTGGTTCTCATAGTGTGATTTCACCAGACTACACATACTTCCAACATTTCCAATGATCACAAGTTTGGGCTAGTTATGGAAAGCAGGCACGACATTAAATATTGTGATAAAGCATACGTGACAGGATATAAAGTATGAACCAGGTACAGTACTGTGAAAACACATCACTCGAGCATAGTGCACCACTGGAATCTGAAGTCGAAAGATCTATGAAGTAAATCAACCTCCAGATAGGCATGCCCAAAATATAGTCCAAACAGCATAGCCTAAGCCATACACGAAGACTCGCAGAGAATATGCTAATTTATAGCAGAAAGAAGGAAGGGGCATCATGAACCTCTCAATACGTTGCTTCTCGGGAATCACGACCCCTGCACACACTTTATAGTGGTAATAAATAGCATATCACACTTCAAATGTGCACGTATAACGTTTATCACCCTTGGAGACAGTCTTTGGTCAGTCCAACTACTGTCATTACCTAGATGAAACTGTGCCGCAGCTCTGTTAGTGTAGAGTATGGCATTGAGGTCCTCGTTGCTGCTCTTCTTGTTTAAACCCTCCGTATACGAGATAATGGCCTTCTTGTAATTCTTTTCTTTAAAGTATTCGTTGCCCTCATCTTTGTAGCTCTTTGCTTTTTCTGTAGAAAAAAACAACAAGCATGTTAATAGGGAAAATGAGTTAATGAGGAAATAGACAATACATTTAAAACGTGAAAATGAATGCAACACACTTTTATAACACAAATGTGCTGGATTCACACTTGTGTTAACAATGGTGATCTACAACTTTGTACTTGAGCGCAGCTCTGCAAGTACCTCGCATTAGGGGTGACACCCGGGTCCTGTCCTGCCGGTGCACTGGCAGTTCTTAAAAGCAGGTGCTGAGACGGGTCCGTATCGGGCCCTCCATTTCTGACCTCACCCTCGGGTTGGAAAAGAAAATCTCAACTCTGCAGCAGTACCACTGCTCAAAGACTTTGATGTAACTTTGAAGAGACTCGTTATAGTTCTTTCACAGTGTCATCATTTCAGAACTGAAGCATTTTCAATATTATATACAAAAAAAGCCATAATTGTTCCTTATTTATTATATGCAACTAACAACCATTGACATTAGGGAGAGGATGTGGTCCGACGGCTAGGTTGCAGACTTTGGAGCGGGGAAACCAAGGTTCGAGCCTCGGGGTCACGTCCACATCCTGTGATTCTGGGCAAATCACTTAATCTCGCTGTGCCTCAATGTGTCCTTGTGTAACTTAACCGGCGCTCATGTAAAGAGCTCCAATACCTTCGGGTCGAGTTCACGCTATATAAATCTGCACCCAAAAAAAAGCCAATAGCCCTGGCTTGTAGTAGGTGTAATGTTACTTGTTGTATTATATATCTGGATACGACAGAAGCAGAAAAATACCAGTGGGGCAGCACACTATGCTACGCACAGATTTTTGGTTTACGTGTTTATAAGACACGCCCTAAATTACAACAGCCACGCTCCTTTGACAGACCACTTTTTTATCCCTCTTAAAGCCCTGGGTGACAGAAACGCATTTTAGTGTGGGGGTCCACATCACCACACTAAATTGTATAATCCCGCATTTATAGTGCCTCCTTGACACCACCGACACACTGAGGCAGACAGTCAGAAGTGGGACGGGAAGTGCCGCCCATGAACTCATGAGCAAGCAGCAGTGTGCATACCACACACTGCTGGGCTTGGCAGAGCGTGTGACTGCAGCACTGCACACTCACTGTGCAAAGTTAAGGAAAGTACGTTTTGAATCAAGCCAGGTCAGAAGTGGGTCGCGCCGGCTTGCGGGCTCAGCTGCACTGACTGCGGCATTTATTATCAAAGTCTCAGTTGAGTGCTGTGAGATGACCGCGGCGGCATTTACTAGATCATCATTGTAAAACTTTACTGTGGATCCAAGCGGCAGTTCATTGTTCTTTAGTTTGCCGCTTCCTGCCATGCCTTTGCTGTGATTGGTAAACAGTGGCTTGATAGCTATTCACCAGTGATGAAAGTGCACCTGACACAACATCTTTGTGGAAAAAGGTTTTTACGATGGCATTCCAATATTATAGAGTCATGTTTTAGTAATTAAACTACAAGTACACCCCTGGTACGGGTACTGTAAGAACTAGGACGGATATGGAGATTAAGCAGGCACTTCGTTTTTACTCCAGGTTTAAATACAAGGGACAACAGTCTACATCTGTTTCTCCTTATAGCAGGGGTGGTTTGCCTGCTTAGTGTACAGATGTCCCTATGTAGGAACTTGGCTGCCACTTCAATAAAAAGTTCTTCCTTCTAGAGAAGCTCTTCAAGACTGTGGCACAGTCACAGGTGACCTCAAAAAGCACCACTGCACCTTCGTCCGAATCCACGGGCGCGCAATAAAGCAGCTGGTTACAGGACAAGTATTCTTTTTAGGTCTCGCACTGCGAACCGATCGCAAAGCGATCATCGCTGCAAGACTCTATTGTAATCATTTCTGCTTAGGAGACAGGAGACAAGTGATGTGCACGCGCAACCTTGCGGAATCGGATTCTTTCTTTCTCTCTCTCTCTCTCATGTTATGTTATACTTTTATTTATATAGCGCACGGCTACTCTAAAAGAGTGTCCCGGCGCTTTATGTAGGCAGCTCAGCAATTAAAAAAGCATAACAACGATAAAAACAGAGCCAGAGGAAAAAAAAAAGGAACACCCTAGAGGTTAAAGAGCCAGGTCTTAAGGCTCTTCCTAAACAGGAGCAGACTGGAAATACTGCGAAGGGCGAGAGGCAAGGAGTTCCACAGCTGGGGGGCCCTGAAACTGAAAGAGCGACCCCCAGTGCGAGCCTTCCTCACTCGAGGGACCACGGCCAGGAACAAAGATTCCGATCGAAGTGAGCGGGCAGGGCGATAAAAGGCAAGCCTACGCTGCAGATACCTTGCTCCCGAGCCAGAAAGTGCTTTATGCACCAGGGTCAGAGTTTTAAACATAATCCGCTTTCGGATGGGCAGCCAGTGGAGCGACTGCATCAACCCGGATGTTCTCGCTCACCTATGAAGGCCAAAGATGGCACGAGCCTCGGAGTTCTGCACCACTTGCAGCCGCTGGACAAGATAGTCCGGGAGCCCTAAATATAGAGCATTGGCATAGTCCAGTCTAGAGCCTATTAAGGCTTGAACAGTGATCTTTCTATGCTCCTCTGAAAGCAGAGGTAGGAACTTCCGGAGCATCTTTAAAATACCAAAACAGGTACCCGTCAGACCAAGAATGTGTGATCTGAGCGTGAGGTTGTTGTCAAACTGGACTCCCAAGTTTTTGGCTACCAACGATGCCTGAGCAGGAGGACACATGTCCGATGGCCACCACTCTCGCCAATCCGGGTCCGAGGCGCAGCCGAAGAGCAGAACATCCGATTTGTTGGAGTTGGCCTTAAGACTGTTCCGCTGGAACCAATCAAAGACCATCCCCAGGCACCCCCGGATACTCTCTCCATCAAATGCCTGATCTTTCCTGCACGTGAAGAGCAGTTGCGTGTCATCCGCGTAAGACACGATCTGGGCCCCAAAAGCCTCCACCAGTGCCGCCAGTGGGGTCATAAAGATGTTAAAAAGAGTCGGACTCAATACAGAGCCCTGTGGAACTCCGACTCCCAAAGGCGGCATCTCAGCGGAGCTCGTGGAGGCCCAGACCGTTTGTCGGCGGTCCTCAAGAAAAGATGTAAACCATTTGAGCACCGTCCCCCTTAGACCGATGTTATAGAGTCTGGCGAGAAGCGCCTCATTGGGGACGTGTCGAAGGCCGCCAACAAGTCTAGCATGACAAGCATGGCTTTACCTCCTGCGTCCAGTGTCTCCCGGATAACCTCTGACACCTCGAGGAGTGCCGTCTCCGTACTTAGATTAGGCCGGAATCCGGATTGCGAGGGGTGCAGTAGGTCATTAGATTCTAGGAAACTAGAAAGAACGCCATGCACATGCTTCTACGTGAGCTTCGCCAGGGCCGGGAGAAGGGAAATTGGCCTATAGTTGGCCAGGACCTCAGCATCCAAACCAGGCTTCTTGAGGAGAGGGATCACCATGGCCCTTTTCCAGGACCGCGGGACCCTCCCCTCCCTCAAAGACAAGTTCAGGAGAGGATTCACCCATGGGTTCATCACCGACGCCATCCTGGCCAGAAATTTGGCCGGACATGGGTCTAGTGGCGAGCCAGATTTGAGACTGGCCAGAAGCGAAAGGGAAGCGTCGGGGGAAACAGAGGGGGACTCCGCCAAAGCAACATCAGGCGTAGACGATGGAACGAGTCCCAACCCAATGCTAAAAAACCCTTCAGCGGACCTCTCTGAAAAGGAGGCCTGGATCGATTTGATCTTATCCGTAAAGAACCTGGCGAGGTCACAGACCCATGACTCCGATGACACTATTTGATGCAAATTGGATCTAGGGGCCGTAAACTCCCTCACCACAGTAAACATCTCCTTGCATGAGTTGGAGGCCGCCTCTATCGTTCTGGCAAGATATTCTTTTTTTGCACAGAGAATATTGCGATGGTAGGCTTTAACCGCCATCCTATAGGCGAGTCTGGCCTCCCCGTCGTACTGAAAGCGCCATGCCCTCTCGGCCACCTTACACTGGCTTCGATCAATACGCAGCGCCTCCGTAAACCACGGCGCAGACTGCCGCTTGGCCGTGGATCGAGGGGCCCTTACAGGGGCTAGATCATTCAGCCTCTCTGCCAGCCACACCTGCATGGCCTCTGTATCCAACTCCAGGTCACCCGTGATGGGGCAAGGGTGGTCAACAAACGCCTGAGCTAACAGTTCGGGCGTCACTCTATGTAAACCCCTCGAGGCTAATCCACGCTGGGTGGGGGCACCGCTGGGTAGATGCTCGCTCCCCAGTATGGAGAACCTGACCAACCTATGATCGGACCAGAGCACCGGGAGAAGTTCAATATCTACTAAAGGGATCGATGAAAACACTTGATCCAAGGTGTGTCCCTTATCATGCGTGGGGCCCGTCAGGAAGGGATCAAGGCCCAGAGGGGCAGTGATATCAAACAATTTATTTGAATTCAGATCCTCAGGCATATCCAAATGAAAATTAAAATCGCCCGCCAGCAGACAATGCTGTGCAGACAAAGCCCATCCGGAAATGGCCACCTGGAGGTCCTCGAAGAAGGAACCCATGGGTCCTGGAGGTCTGTATACCAACAGCCCTTTCAAGGCTTGATGCGGGGACAGCCTGATAGTGAAGGCGAGAGACTCAGAGCCAACGATAGTATCCAAGGGGAGAATAGTGCATGAAACACTCTAACAACCACCGCCACCCCACCACCCCTTCCCTTGGCTCTGTCCAGGCGAAAGATGTTATAGTCCGGTGGAATAGCCGCTAGGATGTCTGGATTAGACGTCTCCCCCAACCAAGTTTCGGTCAGCAGAAGGCATAAAGGTTGTTCCCTGACAAGAAGATCGAAAATGTCAAGGGCATGCCTGCCAACTGATCTCGTGTTGAGCAGTAAGCAAAGATGTTTCACACGGTCCCCACCTATCCGAACATCGGAGGGAGCATAAGCAGGCGACCAACCGCATCCCGGGCAGAGTGTTTGCCCCTGAAACGACCCGGAAAAACGGATCGACACGCACAAGATATAGTTTGCAAGGACCGAAGAGTCGTAGGAGAATAGCAGATCATCCTCCCCGCCCTATCAAAGTCCTACACCGCTCCGCCGCCTCCGGGACGCTGACGGGCGCAGACGGGCAGGACTCTGGCAAGACTCAGGCAAAAGGGAGGGCAACCCCGCTGCGCGATCCCGCTGCGCTAGAGGGACTGGTTTAAATAGGGCCTCCAGGTGAGGTGAACAAAGCGTCAAAAGCCCTTCCCAAGATGGCGCCCAGGTTTCAAAGTACAGGCGAGGCAAAAACACCACCACCCCAGAACCGGATCCGCTAAAACAGCGGTGTAGGACCTATTATGGTGCAAGTATAGGGCCAGCTCCCAAGTAAGATCAGGGGAGAATAAAATAAAATAAACAGAAATAGAAAAATACGGGCAGTTTTAAAATGCGAGGCGCTAGTCACGCAGCGCTAGAAACAATGCAGAGCTGCCAAACCTGGCTCTCTCTCTCTCTCTCTTTTTTTTTTTTTGCAGGCGGCGGTCTCTTCCTTCAGTGCGGGGCTCTCTCACCTCACGGGAGCCCCGCTAGCGCCGGCCGCCCTTCTCCTCCTGCCCACACGTCCCAGTGCTGGGTAGGCTCCCGCCTGGGCTTCCGGTTTGTCTTGTCGTCCCGGCCTGCCTGACTTCCGGCCGGGCGGCGGCGATTCTTTCTTTTTCATTTTAATCAGCCATCGCACCTGCTTCTTTTATAATGGCGTTTATATACAAATGTATCCCTTGGAAATATAATTCTATTTAGAATTTACAAGCCTAATCGAGTTGGTGTTTTGTGTGCTGTGAGATGGCAGATGACCTGCGGCGCTGCCTTAGGCTTCGCAGACATTGGCGCTGTGCGAGCAGATGACTTTAATGCCAGGTGCTAGAGATGTCCTGTAATATAGCCTGAATACGTCGTCCCCTTTTTTCAGTAGCACCCACCGCCTTCTGGCCTGAGTGGGCGCTCTCGGCCCCGTGCAGGGCCAGGGTCGGGGGCAAGTGCTCTGATGTTCAGTTGGCAACGTGAGTGCCCCGCTGGCCTCGTGGGGAGCATGCTAATGGGGCCTTCTGCCCCTGGGGCAGGGAGAGTGCTAAGCTGGGCCCCCGGGAGCGGTGAGGGCCCAGCTGGCTTCGTGTCAAGGTGAGGGGCGGGGGTTAGGGCCCGGCCAGGTTTGTGAGGGGACCAGGCGACATTGTAGTGAACTGGGGCAAAGGGCCTCCTGGCCATGTGGCAGGGGGGTAGTGCCATGCAATGCCTGTGGAGGGGCGTGGGCCCCGATGGCGTCGTGGTGTGGTGATCGAGGCGGCGTGACTCAAGTTAGTCATAAATTGCACCTTTAGCTAATCCTGTTTTTATTTTCATCCAAAAGAACATTGCATTCTGGGAGTTGTAGTTGCACTACAACTCCCAGAATGGGCTTAAAAGACACTACTACAAGTCCGACCCCGGGAAGTGGGCTAAAAAGCCCAGACCAGCTGAGGGTGGCAAGTAAGAAATGGCGCCGGGCTAGCGCTAATGTGTCCCATTAATGGTGGAAGGGGCTACACGAGTGATGTCTTAACTCGGGGCTGCTTGGCAGTGAGAGCTCCGAGCAGGGATCTGCGAGGGGAACAGAAGATCGGGCCGGATTACGTGGCTTGTCCGACACATAGCTCATGAGATGTAAAACTCGAAGCGCCTCTTGCTAATGGGAAGCGTCTGCAGGGCCGGGGAGGCAGCCAGGAACGCATTCATTGGGTCCCGGGAAGCAAAACCCTGAGAAAAATAATAAACCCGTCCCTTCCCTTCCCTTCGCTGTTTGCAGTTGGAGGAATTTCACTGGGCGAGGGGGGAGAGCGCTCGCCTAAACATTTCCAGATGGTGTCTGTAGGTTTCGGCTTTCCAAGCGAAGGGCGAAGCCTGGTGACCCGGGGAGGAAAGTGGGGACTTATGAGCTGGAGGAGGTGGAACTGAGATGAGCGAGTGGAGGGTGGGGGGCACGCTATCCAGGGTTGGGGGAAAGCGTGTGTGTGGTGGGGGGGCCTTAATGACTGTAGTATTGAGCGTCTGGGGTGGGGGGGGGGGGCATGGTTTAAATGCAAGGTAGAATGATGTCGAGTGTGACCAGTAACGCCTAAATTGTGCTATTGCAACGTCACAGAGTGCATTTTTATGACACTTACAAGCCCGCCCCCAGACAATATCAAATTCAGATTCAATTTATAATTTCTGAGTGGAATGGACAGTTCGGCGGTGTACATCTTGTGAACAATATGCCATAATTGGAGCTCTTACGAATGTAAGTTTCACGGTGCTGCGCGTCTGTTTCTAAGCGCTGTCTCCCAAGTGCAGGATGTCCAACGTGGGTCTCGGAGGGCCGCATCATGCCAGATGTTTACACTAGATAATTGTGCAAACAATGGCCATAAATTATATGTTCTAGAGTGAATGGTTAACACAGTGTGTCATGAACTCGTGGATCACAACATTCTATTACTGTGAGGTCCTCAGGCTGTGGATTACTTGAATCCATTCACAAACAATGTTTATATACCAATTGCAAATAATAAAAAATTAATGCAAAGCATTGTCATTTACAATGCCAGTAACTCAAACTTTAATGCTGCGAGACCTATTGCATTGTAAATGCTTGTTTACCTCTAGTTTTCATACTTTTCATTATCAATATTTTTTTAATTACACTTTTCTAAATAAACTATACAAAAATGAATCAATTAATGTATGTGAGGTGTCGTAAACAGCAGCTCCTTCAAGTGAGACAAACCGGTAAAATAATACGTTTGTAAAACTACAAAATATTGATAATATAAAAAATTAAATAAATAATGAACAATGCCAATAGCTTTCAAAATTGTGTGGTAGTGTCAGCTGGAACATCAAGCAGGCAGGACGATGGTTTCTGCTCTCTTTTATATAAGAGGGCTTGCTCTCCCCTCCTTCCTATCCTTCATAACTTCCTCCCCGTTAATGGTGTAACACACGCTCTACCCTCTTCTGTCATTACTCTTTCACCACTACGGCTTTCATAACACTCCACTTAATACACAACTCATAGAAGAAGAAGAAGAAGAAGAAGAAATACATTTTATTGTTTCAATTAATTAAAATTGTCACAATGGAGAACAAGCGGAGATATTCCAGCACTTGATTAATTCAGTTATACTCGGTATGTATTCAACCAATAATAAATATCACATGAATAAAATAGATTTAAAATATTACATTTGACGCTAAAATAAGTAAAACCGTGCAAATAGTCAGCTGTCAATGCCTTCAATTAGTTACAATCCCTGATTAGGTGATGATTTAGAGTTTTTTTCATTGAAGTGCAAACTTTCGCTCATCTTTATGGGACCTAGAAAAATGTCCATGGCGACTGCAGGTACGTATTTGGTGCTTCACAGCCAGGAATTCAATTAAAGTGCAATGTGCGAGGCATTAGGTAAAAGTTCTTTCACCTTGTGTGCAAATTTCACAAATCTTGCCAGTTCCATTGGAATGTCCAGGTTGAAGAGAAGTTCCATCGCATCTGGACATGTGCGTGTTCCATAGTTTAGAAATAATGGTTTTAGTAAAGTGCGGCGTGCCTGTGCTAAACAGTGTCAAATGCAAACCAAGTGAGCCATGGTTTCCTCATACTATTGGCACAGTCGGCAACTACTGACCACCTCTGATGATTTCCAGTGCATGTTAATGTCTTTTATCGGCAGCACCATAAAGTCTCACTGCTAAGATTTGCTTTAAGATTGACTTATTTAAAGCGGAGTCAAGGTAGGATGCTTTAGGCCTCATAGGAGGTGGCAAGAATCTTGATGTTGCTACTGGAGAGCCTCAGTTCCTTCATACCCTCTTCCTTAGAGAGTAGTCTAACTTGTTTTTTTAAAATCGATTTTAGGATACCGGGCTGATGGATAAAATTGTGCCAGTTGGACATGTCAAAATGCAATTCAGTGAAGGAGGTGTGCAGGCCATTGGACCACAAGTTATTTTCTTCCTCAAAAATTGTTTTTAAGATTGCTTTCATTGAGTGCGGGGGAGCCGCACATACCCCTCGATAGAACCGCACAATCGAGGCCCAATGCTTGTCGCTCTGTTTGTTTAGCCCGAATTCCAATCGGAGCAGTGCATTCCGGGCTTATGTTGGCATTTCAAAGATTTGCTTAAACGCTCAACAGTTGGCTTGTTCCAAGATGTTACTATAAGCCGACAGGAATGCTAGTTGGCCGTATGTGAGAGAGGGTAACAACCTGGAGCTTATGACCTTTCTGATGGATTTGGTGGATGAGCCGGTTAATTTAGAGTTCAGCATGCATAGGGCATACGACACTGCCTTAGCTTTTGATTCCATGGAAGCAATGTGTGCCGTGGGCTTAACATTGCTCGTGAGCCAGACCCCAAGCTAGTTGTATTTGGTCGTTGTTGCTATATTCAAGATGCCTAGTCTCCAGTTCTGTCTACGTTTATTGGCATACTTCCCAAGTACTACCACCTTTGTCTTTCCTGCATTTGCCCTTAGGTTGTTGATGTTGTTATACTTGTCTAGAGCTTCCAATAATCGTTGCATGCCTGTTTTGGTGTGGTCCAATAACACCATATCATCCGCATACTGCATTAAGAATTATATAGTCGAGCCAATTTTAGAAGACAGAAGGTTAGCCTTGGATAATGCATTGCTGAGTTCCGCCGTGTATAAATTAAAAGGAGGGGCGCCAGTATGTAGCCTTGTTTCAGCCCTCGATCTGTTGGAATCTTTTTAGTGGCTGCATTCGTCGTGAGTTTCACCTGTACCCATGTTCCGGTGTACAGGTGGATTATTGCTTTTAGCAGTATCGGTGGTACCCCCCCCCCAATTTTGCAATTTCCGCCACAGCAGGCTCCGGTTAACTCCATCAAATGCTGCGGAGTAGTCCACGAAACATGCAAAGAGTGGCAGCTGCTTATTCTGAGTGGACTGTTCAGCTAGGTAAGTGAGAGCTAAAATATTATCCATCGTTGATGCTCCAGGCCTAAAACCGGATTGGTAGGCTTGATGGATTTAATCGTTGTCGGCCCATTCCTGTAAAGAAGGAGGCTTGCATTTCCTTTTGCCTCGATGTCCAGGAGAGCAATCAGCCTATAGTTCATTTAATCCCCGGTGTCTCCTTTTTTATGAATGGGTTGCAGCAGAGAACCTTTCCAGGTCTCCGAGACGGTTGAATTGGTCAAGCAATACTGGCAAAGTGGTGTAAGTATGGTACCCCCAGAAATTGCAGTCTTCTTTGAAGAGATGTCCTGGTAGACATTGGGACCTGGTGCTCCATCATTTCTGATATTTTTTAGGATTAGTGTGACACGGTTCGCTTCGACATGGTGCGCTGATGTTTCTTCGCAATACGAGGGTTTCCCCGTTACTGGCTGTACGGTTGGATCTTCGATGGTTGGAGCAATGTTGTTTCGCAAATCATTGTTGATATGAAGATGTTGCTGATGAGGCGAAGCCTGACTTGGCACATGACAATAAAATGCGGCCACATGGGCAATCCATTTTTGCGCACCGGGGTTGTGGTTGGCAACAGATCTTGTCTCCAGGTGTTCATCGGTGGTTTATTTGTCTAAATATCAAAAGCTCATGCACCCCTGCTGTAAGTTCATGAGCTAGACTAGGCCTGATGGTTTTCCACCTGCATAATGCTGTTGTATCTATTGTGTTCCATTTTATTCTCCTCTGTAAGGTGTGAATTTCCTCCCCCTTAGTGCAACCCACTATGGCAACAAGTGGTTGCATGGCCATTTGTAATGCAAAGACTATGACCAGTGGGAGATGATCGCTCGTCTGGAGCACAGGTTTCTGAGTTTCTGGCACATGTCCATACAAGCGTTTACACACGAAGATATAGTCAATCGTGATTTTGATTTTTCCCAGTAGTTCTGTGTTCGAGGTCATCTTGGGGCGCTTGAGGATTTGTGTTGGTTTTAATTTATGTGTATTTAAAAATGTATTCATTAGCTTTCCAGCCATGTCCAGTGGCAGGGCATCGTTAGGTGCAGTCCCTAGGTTACGAGTATTACAAGCATTGGAAATGCAATAGGTCTCGCAGCATTAGAGTTTGTGCTTTTAGAATTGTTTATGTTTTTTTTTTTTATCTTTAGCATTTTTGTTTCCTGTAGGCAATGCTAAAGAATTACAAAGAAAAAAAGCCATAAACAAATCTAAAAGCTCTAACTCAAATGCTCCGAGACCTATTGCATGCACCCATTCAGTTGTTGGCCTCTCAGCTGAGTCTGCCAACTAGACAACAAAGTGGAGGTGGGGCGGTTAACTAATGAGGCAGTAAAAAAACAAGACGGAGGGAAGGCAGAGAAGGGGAGGGGGGAGGTGCACGTCCAGTGTGTAACGCGGTTCCCAACCAGCCAACCCTGTTTTGAACTGGAGGAGAAAGCGAAAGCAACTCTAGATTGCACGTGCCTCCTTGCATTGGAAAAAGAATAAAAGTTTCTGGATTGAGGGAAGAAATACATCCGGCCTTCTTACCCAACAAACAAAATTATTTTGAAGGTACGAAAAAAACAGCTCGGGATCGTGTCCAGTTGCCTAAATAATTCATCACCAAAGAAAAGAACAACATGAAACACTTATAAAGCGTATGGCTACAAACAGCCTTTATTGCGCGAAATGCAAAGCCTGGTCCCTGGCGACGACCTTTGACCCAAACCTCGAGTTCACTGCACGGCGACCAATCAATACTAAACAGGTAATAAAATGAATTCATCCAACGCGTTCGTTTTGTCGTACCTTCTCCACAACAAAAATCCCAATACTGCTTCACATTCTACGATAAGCAACCTTATTTGCGCGCTGCACTTAAAGCCTCACTTACCAGTGTCCATGGCAACCCGCCCAACCAATGCAATATGAATATGGCTTTAAAAATTCACCCCCTCGGGAACGCTGCCAAGAACAGCAGCCAACGGTTGATCCTGGAGTGAATGAACCGAACAGCAACCCAGGAATCCGGTTCTCGGATGTCAGACCGGAAGGGGACAAACCTCGCAGCTCCAAGCCCTCCCCCTCCCTTCACCATGTTTTCTGTAGTGTGTGAAACAAAGAAGCCAAGCAGTCAGTGTAGGACTGAACTCGGCTCCGAGCAAACCGCCACTCCTTGCAATCCATGTCAGCTTTAGCATTCAGCAGTTCAAATGCAGAAAATAACGTTGCAATCTGAAAAAACATGTTTGCATGCATCCGTTGTAAACTAGGGGGAGGGGGCGGGAGGCGGAGAGTTGAGGCAGGCAGGCATGGGAGGAGAGGAGGAGGGGGGAGGAGAGTAGGGGAGGAGAAGGGGACAAACCTCGCAGCTCCAAGCCCTCCCCCTCCCTTCACCATGTTTTCTGTAGTGTGTGAAACAAAGAAGCCAAGCAGTCAGTGTAGGACTGAACTCGGCTCCGAGCAAACCGCCACTCCTTGCAATCCATGTCAGCTTTAGCATTCAGCAGTTCAAATGCAGAAAATAACGTTGCAATCTGAAAAAACATGTTTGCATGCATCCGTTGTAAACTAGGGGGAGGGGGCGGGAGGCGGAGAGTTGAGGCAGGCAGGCATGGGAGGAGAGGAGGAGGGGGGAGGAGAGTAGGGGAGGCACGGCCTAGCGGCCGTGCAATCAAGTAGTGAGGGGGCGGAGTTGTGGGAAGGCTGAGAGAGAGAGTAGGCGGCTGGGTGCATGTGCACGCGCTTTTAAGCTCAATGCACATGCGCATTGAGCTTAAAAGTCACGGGCACTGCAAGGAATCGCCACGATTCCTTGCAAGTTAGATAAAGTCTGGATGAGCCCCTATAGTCTCGCTTGCTCGATGCGCATGCGCATCGACAGGCGAGACCTAAAAATCACCGGCGAGGGGCTGCCCAACGACTTGATGTATCCCTTGAAATCAAGCGGAGGCCGCAAAACATTTTGGCACACTGGAGGACTTCACAAGCCCCCCCCCCACACATAGGCTGGTTGCATAGGTTGTGGATGGTGCTCGGCATGGAGAAACTGTCCCTAGCACGGGATGGGAGGGGGGAGGAATTCCTCGAATTATGGTGGCCCTTTTTGACCCTGCTCACAGGGGAATTCCGTGAACTGAGCTGTCCCCGCTATCTACGCCTTCTGCGTCTGGCAGATACCCCAATTCCGGACCAGAAGGCACCCACTCGCAAACAAAAAGCCAGGCACTGATGACTCTTTCACTTTCTTTTCTTTTTTCTCATAGTGGGGTTATCCTTTTGATTTGTGGACAGAGGGGGGAGAGAGGGGGGTTGTTTTGTTTAAGGGTGTTATTTGTGACCTGCATTGCTGCTCAGCTCCTTACGGCACAGAGTATGCTTGTCTTTATTATATCGGAGCTTACCCTGCTACGCTTGATGGAAAGTTTGAGGTCCTATTGTTTTGTCTTTTTTGAAATCTCAATAAAAGATTTAAACCATAAAATCACCGGCGATTATAATCCCACAATTTGGCTGGCTGCTTAGTAGCTCTTCCAGCACATCCAATAGGGCCCTCATGGCTCTGGGTCTTGATGATTCCTTACTGTTAAAGTAGATGTTCAAAAGTAAAATCTTTAATTTTACTGCAAAAGAGTCGCTTGGACCATGCCTGTGTTAAGTAGGGGTGTAGCTTTGAGGTTACTGCTGATTCGTGTGTATATAGATAGTCCTCTTTACGGTCTTCCGAATATGTTGTGCTTTTTTGCCATCTGCTGAAATTCCGTGAAGCCTGGAATGGCCGCTGAGGTTAGCAGCCAAGTTTCTTGGAGGCATAACAGATCCCCAGACTGTAGGAAGTCAACTGATTCCGTGTTCTGTAAAGTTGTTTTTAACCCATACACATTCCATGAAATTACTTTCACAGTGTCCCTCAGTCCAGTGCTGTGAGAATCTTTACTATGTTTGCTAGGAGCAGTATGTTCTTATCGGTGGTCGGGTTATTGGTGTCCCTTCCTGGTGGATTCTTTCGAGGTCCATCTTTTCACTTTCTGTGTAAGTGCGCCTTGTTTGAGTCGAGTTAGGTGAAAGGTATATTCTTACGTTTTGGAAACCTGTGGTGCGAGCAACGTAGATTGTTCCTTTTAAGCAGGACTTGCGTGTGCTCTCTGTGTTTTTGATGTTGATGCCGGCTTTTAACGTAAACTGGTATTTTTCCTCTTCGGGGATGTGTACCTTAACCCCCCAATTTGCAAATCGATCTTTTTCTGTCATAATGGTTTGTTGTATGGGGTCATTTTTCCATTTTAGTATTGACGACTCTTTTGTTTCATTGTTGCCCAATAGCTTAAATTGTACTTGCACGAGGTCTTCGGTCACAATCGAGGAGAGCTCACAAATATGTTGAAATATTTGTAAAATATTGGTCTTGTTTAAAATGTTGGTGCTTCCCCGTGATATGTATTCGGGTGTGAAGATTGTGATGTTATTCTCTACTTTAGGTTTTTCTTGTGCCCTATGGTGTTTGTCAGTCGGATATATGGCCAGTCCATGTGCATTAGTTATGGTCGCTCTGTTATCTTTGTGCCTAGTTTTAATTCCCCAGGTGTCGTTTCGGGGGGATGTCATTTCGCCGACGGTAGCGTGGGACCTGGTTTCCTGCATATGAATTTCTTGATACTGCTTTATGGGTTAGGTACCTGTACTGACTGTTTGTGGTGGCGCTTCCAGCACAGGATGGAGCCCCTCTTCCATTTTGTCTGACAGTCCCTCATTGTTATGTGGATTTGTGATTATTTTTGATTTTGTTATATTATTTGACTGGCTATTTTCCAGCCTGGTGCCACCATTTTCCTTTTGAAAAATCGGGTAGAGTTTCTGTGGTTCTTGGTTCTTTTTTACATGTGTTTTCTGGCGGCTAGGTGGGCCAGCTGGTTCTCTCAGGCCCAGCTGTGTTTCCTTTATCCGGCTCCGTTGGTTTTAGCTTGTTTTTTCAAGCGTTTCTTTGGTCTCCGTGATAGTGTTTTACAGGGTTCTGTGGTGAGTTCCAGGTTGGTTGTCCCGCCGACGTTAGTGTGAAAAGTTTCACCTGTGCCAGGTTCCTCATATTTAAGTGTGCTTTGATGCATCACTGCTGCCAGTTGTGAAGATGACGGAGGAGTGTCCCTGCACAGGGTGGGTATGCCGACTTGATTTTTATTCTGCTCGATGAGTTTTACTGCTGGACATATATTGCCCACACAGGGGTTCGTATTATTCATTGCTGTTTGTGATGGCACATTAGGAGCGCTTGCTGCACTCGCTGGGTCATTAATTCCATTTCCTTCAATGTTCTTTGAGGAGTTCTTTGTTGGGACTGGGCTGTGGTGGTCCAATGTCTTTGCTTAGGTTCTGTAATAATAGATGTTAAAACCTCTGGAAGGGAGCTAAGCGTCTCCACTATCAGTAAACATGAACACCTGGTGGGTGGTAATGTTCTCAGCATATCTAGTTTTCCAGTTAGAGTGTCGATTTTAGCTTCAGTGTTGATCATGGCCATCCCGATAGCCTGCATGGTATCCATTTGTATTTCCAATTTTTGCATTTGCCAGGTGAGCACGTGGATAGCCGTTGTTAAAGTGGAGTTGATTAAAGACAGTAGAGAATTCTGATTGTGACATCCCATCTGGGGTGTGCACTTAGTTTCGGCGGTGGAGTGGAGGAGATTCTGTTCTCCCGAGAGGCTTTTTTCTCTCTGTTCTTCTTCCATCAGGGGTAGACTTTGCTTGAAGGTGAAAATGTTAATTGCTGATAGGCTCCGTGCGTGGGAAGGTGACGGAGACAGAACATACGGGTTGTTTCTGCCTTCTGCCTGTGAGTCCATCACGAGATCCTCGTGCATGTGATGGTAATCTTTCCCTTTGTTTATTGACTCTTGAGTGAAAGATATTTCTAAGATTTCCAAAGTGCTCAGGCCTGATACTTCGAGCCTCTTTCCCTGGCTTTCAGAGTGCTCTAATGCTGATGAAATTTCAAGGACTTCTAGGTCTCCTTACCCTTGTACGTCTTGGGTTTTTTCCTCGCGCTGAGTCTGGCCTCATATGACTTGCATCTCCTCCTGGGGTGCTGAGTATGCGGGTGGAGTTAAGGTTTCAAACACTTCCGTGTCTCTGTGCCCGGGCCCTTCTTTCAACATCTCCCGGTGTGGATTCGAGTCTGTGTTGATGTTCCCGGCGGGGTGTAGCGTCACGTCTGTAGGTCTCCCGCTGCCCTGGCTTTTTGTTTCCAGAGTCGTTTCCTGGGTCATTTCCTGGCTCCGACTCTGACTCATGCGTCTTTTGGCTTGTAACGTTGCGTGCATGAATGCAGTGCTGTATAACTTATTTTTTCCCAGTGTGCCCTGTTGAGGCGTTATTGGGATGAAATATTTGCAGATTGACTTGGTGTCAATTTTGTGGCTTAAATTAGGTGAGTGCGGCAGAGGGGTGGACGCCAACCGTGCTTGCTTCCTTGTTGCCGGCTTTGTTCTAATACCTGAGATGGTAAGTTTGCTCATGTTCGTGTTTGGCTTGTTCCTTCTCCTTTGCCACTCTTGCTGTGTGTGAGGATGGTTATGCTTGGGATTGTATTTGTCTTTCGTTGCCCTGGCCTCTAGTTTGTAAGGCAATTTGTACTTTAATTTGTAGGCCAGTTTCCAGCTCTGTGTGGTTCCTCTTCCAAAGCCACTCTCGATGGCTCCCCTGCTATGCGGCGTGTTGGTTGATTTCATTAAGTTGAACGGGGGATTGCAGGTGGTCCGGCAGGTGGACAAACAGGTGTACAGACAAGCCAGCGGCAGCTGGGCGTAGCAGGCGCTCACTTGTGTCCTCCTATGGGCCGGCGTGGCCAATCTTAACCAGGGCTGAAGGCTCTGTGCACAGTTCTTACCAAGGGCTTCAAAGTAGGGCAACCAGAAGGGGAAGGGTGCCTGCTTTGTCGTGGTTGAAAGCTGTTCTGGCTCTTTTTGGCAGTCTAACCACAGACCAGCGCTGCAGTGGTCTCTGCTCTACACCACTCTGCTGTCTGAACCAGTCTCCACTACTCGCTGCTCTTGCCGGAGCCGTCGCATCACGAGCTATAGGCTCAGGCAGTTGTAAATGAAATATTCTCAATATTACTAGGACCTGCCAGCTGCTGCCACGACGAGTCTTGCAGCATGCACCATCAGAACAGGCAGATCTTTTCCTGGTAATGATCGTTTCATCATGATGATCCTTCCTCGTCTGCAATGAACTGTGCAACCTCTAACTGGCCAATGAATGTCACAGGCCGGGCATCAGTAGGTACTGTGACCGATCACAGCAGAAAGCGGAAACTAAAGAACAATGAACTGCCGCTTGGTAATGTTGATCACGTGAATGCCGCTGCGGTCATCTCACAGCACTCAAGTAAGACTTTGATAATAAATGCTGCAGTCAGTGCAGCTGAGCCCCTAGGCTGTCGCGACCCACTCCTGACCTGGCATTGATGCAAAACGTACTTTACTGAACTTTGCACAGTGAGTGTGCAGTGCTGCAGTCACACACTCTCAGGCAGAGCAGCATGCGATACAAGCACTGCTGCTCGTTCAGGAGTTCTTGGGCGGCACTTCCTGTCCCACTTCTGACCGTCTGCCTCAGCATACCGGTGGTGTCAAGGAGGCAATATAAATGCGTGATTTTGCATTTTAGTGCAGTGATGCAGACCACCACAGTAAAATGTGTTAGTGTCACCCCCGATGCGTGGTACTTGGCAGGGCTGAAAAAGAGAGAGAGAAAGCAGGAAATAGTGTAAAAAGCATTCGTGTGAATTCCGCAGTGGCAAACAGTAATGAAGGAAGAGGGGAGGGCGCTCATTGTACCATTAACAGGGAGGGAGTTATGAAGGATAGGAAGGAGGGGGCACGGCCTCTTACAGCAGAAAAGAAACCAGCCCTCTTTCTGCTTGATGTTCCAACTGACACTACCACACAATTAAGAAAAGAATTGGGATGGTTTAGTTTGTATCATTGTCTTAGAATATTTAATATATTATATTTCTATGAATATTTCGTCATTTTACAAACATGCTATTTTACCGTTTGGTCTCGCTCTGAACGGGGCTCCTTCCTTGGCAGAATCTGCTGTTTACTGCACCTCCCATCCTTTGATTCAATTTTGCAGAGTATATTTAGACAAAAATAATACAAAAATATCGATAATTAGAAGAATGGAAACTAGAGTGTGAAAAAGAATACTTGTCTTGTGAACCAGCTGCTTCATTGGGTGCCCGGGGATATGGAAGAAGGGGCAGCCGGCCTTCTAGAAGGAAGAACTTTTTATTGAAATGGCAGTCTGCCAATTTCCTACACAGGGATAGCTGTACACTCAGCAGACAAACCACCCACGATATAAGGAGAACAAATCTGGACTGCTGTCCTATGCATTTAATCCTGGAGTAAAAACCAAGTGCCTGCTTAATCTTAATCTCTGTCCTAGTTCTTACAGTTCCAGGGGTATACATTTAGTTTAATTACTAAAACATGACTCTATAATATTGGAATTTTACAAACATGCTATTTTACCGTTTGGTCTCGCTCTGAACGGGGCTCCTTCCTTGGCAGAATCTGCTGTTTACTGCACCTCCCATCCTTTGATTCAATTTTGCAGAGTATATTTAGACAAAAATAATACAAAAATATCGATAATTAGAAGAATGGAAACTAGAGTGTAAAAAAGAATACTTGTCTTGTGAACCAGCTGCTTCATTGGGTGCCCGGGGATATGGAAGAAGGGGCAGCCGGCCTTCTAGAAGGAAGAACTTTTTATTGAAATGGCAGTCTGCCAATTTCCTACACAGGGATAGCTGTACACTCAGCAGACAAACCACCCATGATATAAGGAGAACAAATCTGGACTGCTGTCCTATGCATTTAATCCTGGAGTAAAAACTAAGTGCCTGCTTAATCTTTTTTTTTTTTTTTTTTTAAACCTTTATTGTACAAAAGGCGCTCACAGATACGGGCCTACAACCCATCGGGCCGGCCACCACAATAAAGAGACATACGAGGCAATACAGGAGTGACAACAGGATTTCTAAATAGCGCATATGAAGGCAAAGGTAACAAGTCTTCGAGCCGCCATCGCGGACAGGATAAGAGTAGGTTAATTTTATAATGAAATAAAGGGGTTCGCAGGATAAAGACAATCTGTAAAGTCCAGAGGGCCGCGGTGGGCCGTGAGCAAGCCGAAGTTTCGAATCCAGGAAAAGACCAAAAGAACAGTCACATTTTGGCAAAGGCAGAACGTGAGTCCCATATCAATAACAATCACAATCGATGCTCAACGCCCTCCCACCACTACCATGGCACATAATAATAAAACAGCGAAAAGTACGCTTACACAACTAAAAGCCCTCTGTTACAACAACCCAGAAATGGAAAAGAAAAATGGGGGGGGGGGGGGGGAAAGGGAAAATAGGGGAGGAAAAGGACATCGGAAAAAGGAGGGAGAAAAAGTGAAGGCGCAGCGTCAGTGCACGCTCCCCACGGCTAACAAAGCACCCAATACTAATTCGGCACAAGGAACTAGTGGCAACCGGAGAAATGAATGCGTAGTAGACCGCGACAGCAGACGCACCAAAAGGGCCATGCCAGCACAAACACCCTGGGGGGCGACGTGCCGACACCGCGCCACGAAATAAGGGGATACATAAGAGCCATAGAACCAAAAAAGGAACAAGGGAAGATACAAGAAAACAGACCCCTCCCCCACCCCGCACAGCCCACCCTGCACCCCTGCAGAAGGCTATGGCCTACCCCCCAGCAGCGTGCCTGTCGCCCTAATTAGAACCTGAAATATAGAAGAAAATGGAAAGAAAGAATCACTTAGATAAAAAGGGGGGGGGGGAGGGAAAACAAAGAAAAACAGCGGGAGAGGAGCCACACAATCAAAACCCTTTCAGCTCCCACCCTCCCGCCCGAAAATACTCAGAGCCCACGGGAAGATAGTAAACACACAGATAAGCTCCAGGAACGTAAAAAAGTATCAAATATAATCATACAATTATAAACGGATCGCCCAACCCTACCACAAAATAACAGTCCACAGAGGCAAGATCAGTTCAACCCTGTCCTCGTTTTTCGCAAACTGTAGTAGTCCAACGAACCAGGAACCATACCACATGGAGTCGGAGGCGAAGAACAGGGAGTCGAATCAAAAATACACTCAAATCAAAGCGATCGCGATCCGGATGATCCAGATAGAACAGGAACCACCTCATACAAAGCAGGCACAATTCCGATGAGAACTCGGGGAAAGCCGGTCCAGCGGCACAGTCACAGGATTTTCGTTTGGCCATGTGAGGCAAAAGAGGAAAAGGAGACCCATCGAGGTCGGTCCAGATGGGATCCGGCTGGCGAACCTCCGGAGCAGAAGGAGTCACCGGATGAAGAAGGGCAGCGGACTTCCGTACATCCACACCAACAGCAGCCTCCAGGTTCACGACCCCAAGGAAAGTTCCAGCAGCACACAACAGAGATGAAGCCGCACAAACCGGGGGGGGCCCGGCAGGTCCAGCCAAGGGACCTCTCTCCAGGATAGCGACAGGCGCGGTCATGGGCGCCCCCCAGGAGCGCAGGGCGGCGAGGATGTCGCCAAGTGTAGGCTCACCTTTGCAGTATTCAGAAACTGCACCGTGCGGCGGATCCGCATCGCCAGTCCCAGCAAGGCCGAGAGTCATGGGGCCGGCCGCCATCTTAGAAGCTCGGCGGGGCCGCTGCAAACACAGATCCCCGCCCGGATACCAGCGGGGCAAAACAGGATATCGGCAGCCGCCAGCGGAGGTGCCACCAGGGCAGAAAGGAGGGTCACCAGAAGAAGGCGATGCGCCGGCACCCCACACGCCGCCGGCACCGTTCTCCGATCCCGGGCGGAGGAACTCAAAATGGCCGGGCCGGAGAACAAAGGGGGGACAAGCCCGATGTACGGTGAACCCCGTCCATGGAAGGCAGCGCCCCAACACCAGGCCGCAGGATCGCCGGACCAGGCCCGGGGGGCCGCAAGCGGTCTATTAGCACATCGGCCTCTCCGACCAACTCCACACCACCACCAAGGGCCGGCAACCGCGCCCCGCCCAGCCCGGGCGCCGCCAAGGAGTGCCAGGCCCGGCCGCTCCGGAGGCCCCGAAGCAGACAGGGGCGCAACTCAGGATCCGCAACACCCAGGAGCCACCGGAGCAAACGGTAAGTGTCCGTGAGGTATCGTCGTTCCACAGCACATCGTAGAATACTTCCCGGGGCAGGATAAAGTACAGGATAGTTATCGTAGACAGGAGAGTGTAAGGAGCCGAGCTAAAAGGCGGCCATCTCGGACGCGAGCTTGGCTCCTCCCCCTGCCTGCTTAATCTTAATCTCTGTCCTAGTTCTTACAGTACCAGGGGTATACATTTAGTTTAATTACTAAAACATGACTCTATAATATTGGAATTTTACAAACATGCTATTTTACCGTTTGGTCTCGCTCTGAACGGGGCTCCTTCCTTGGCAGAATCTGCTGTTTACTGCACCTCCCATCCTTTGATTCAATTTTGCAGAGTATATTTAGACAAAAATAATACAAAAATATCGATAATTAGAAGAATGGAAACTAGAGTGTAAAAAAGAATACTTGTCTTGTGAACCAGCTGCTTCATTGGGTGCCCGGGGATATGGAAGAAGGGGCAGCCGGCCTTCTAGAAGGAAGAACTTTTTATTGAAATGGCAGTCTGCCAATTTCCTACACAGGGATAGCTGTACACTCAGCAGACAAACCACCCATGATATAAGGAGAACAAATCTGGACTGCTGTCCTATGCATTTAATCCTGGAGTAAAAACCAAGTGCCTGCTTAATCTTAATCTCTGTCCTAGTTCTTACAGTACCAGGGGTATACATTTAGTTTAATTACTAAAACATGACTCTATAATATTGGAATGCCATCGTAAAAACCTTTTTCCACAAAGATGTTGCGTGTGGCGCACTTTCATCACTGGTGACTAGCGATCAAGCCACTGCGTTTATTCAGCATTCTCTTTTGGTTTACAGCAACAACTTTCAAACTGGGGATTGTTTTTTTCAACAGTGTTTCATTATCCTAATTCTGCTAAAAGGAATTAGTTTGGGTAGAAATGCATTCTTGTTAGTAAACCAACCTCAACCACTGTGGTAGGTTTTAAAACCAGAGTTTGTGCTTCTCCAGACCAAACACTATTAAAATATACTGACTACTAGTATAGGCGACATGTGATTCCTACATTGTAAGACTGTAATTCTCATTGCTTTATATAACATTTACTAGAATGGTTTACCCACAAATGATTTATTGTGTCTGTATAATGTGTGTGTGTGATGTAAAGTCCTACGATACCCTGCACTGGTATGAGCTGCACTATAAAACAAATGAACAATTTGTGAGAGAGGGACTTAAAAAGACGTTAGAGTGCTTTACAAATTAAATAGATGATGATAGAAGGCATATAAATGATACTACACAATGGTGTTGGGCCATTTACGATAGACAAAGGGCATTAATTAAAGGAGAAATTACAGCAGTCCCAAATATTGAGTAACAGCAAAGCCATAGGTCAATTGCAGCAGTTTTAATATTTTTAGAGTTTCTCATTGCTCAAATGGGTGCAATTTCTGATATTTATGTTTCCTTCGTCTTCTTTGCTTAATTTTGCTCGCGAGTGTCACTCCTAGTCGTTGAAATGCCACTCCTAATTACACTGAGATTATGAAAATGTCACACATAAGCAATGTGAGCTGCTTCTCAAACATGTTCCCAATTACATATTCAAGCTATTGCTGGGGACCTCATTGCGATGAAATGGCTGAATAAATACCTGGGTCTGTACCATAGTGCACAAGGAATGTATGGCTGCACAATGACTGGAAGAAAGTTGGGTATCATGTGGAAATATTCACTGCATGGATTCCCTTAATGCCACACTTTTTTCTCATACATCTTTGGTTAGGAAGTGATATAATATCATGCCGTTGATAGGAGGCTTTAAGGTATATTTAGCTTGCCGAGAGTTAATAGGCGTTGCACCCAGGGAAGGCAGTGCCGAAGGAACAAACTGAGGTACAGAGAGAAACCAGATTGTGGTATTAAGAACTCACTGCAGACAGAGGATGTTGTGAAGCATCTTACTGTTGTATTTGCCTCTCAGATTCTTGTATTTATGTTGAATTATTTGTGGCTCTAACCGGTGGTGAACCATTTCTTGAGGTGGGCAACTTTGTTTCCAAGTACTTCCCTTTATATACTATTAGCGATACGTGATTGTGCGACAAACGGGTCCCCTAGACACCATTGTTTGTTTGTTTACTCAAAGACCTTTCTGTTTATTGGGGGATGCCAATCGTCTATTACTCATGAAAGGAGAAAAGGACTTCTTTTGAAACTAGACCCAAACCTGGCAAACGTGGCTACTATATTAACCTGGAGTCAAAGCAGAAGGCTCACTGTTTGGGGATTCTTTCATCCAAGAGCTAAGAAAATAGGTCACCACTTTTGCTTCCCTGGATAAAGTCCTAACAGTCTTTAAAAAAAGATTTTAGACAACGCCAGCAGAGGCAGGATTCGCTTTGCCAGCCGCTCCTACAGAAATATAAATTTCAGAGGCTCCAACTACAACTACTAGGAATTCAGACCACAATTCTACCCCCAAAGAGGCAGAGGATTCCATAGGCGTGGAACAAGAACTCACAGAGGTGCAAACCAAGCAGATAAGTCATCTTTCTAGCCTATATATTGTAGGGGTTTTGTTTAAGATTTTCCTCAACAAATGGCAAACAATTACAACAGATCCTTAGGTGTTAAACACAGTCAAAAGTATTCTATACAGCTCTACACAATTCCTTGTAAGCTTTTTCACCCTGCTCCGTCAAAATGTTCCAACTAAATGACTTCCCTGGTCTCCGAAGGAATGTTAACACTTTTACACAAACAAGCAATCCAGGAAACTCTTCTTCATCCTTTGGGCTTCCTCAGCTCTTTATTCATTCTTCAGAAGAAAAACAGGAAAATGAGACCTGTAATAAATCTAAGAGGTTTCAAATAGTTTGTCGTTTTTCATCTTTTCTAAACAAAAACTATTTATCTTCGAGATTTGTTATTAAAGAACGACTCGATGGTCCGGTTAGATTTACAGGATAAGTATCTAACAATACCCATTCACTAAGATTTCAGGAAGTATCTTCAATTTGAGTGGCAAGGGAAAATGTATCAGTTTTCCTCTCTTCCTTTTGGCCTACCTATGTGCTTCACAAAGATCATGAAACCGGTAATTACCCACCTCAGATTTCATACTATCAGGTTAAGTATCTATCTAGACGACATTCTTCTTTTGGGCCAGAATTTCCAGTCCCTTCAGTCTCAACTTCAGACCACTTGTTCTGTTCTACAAGATCCAGGCTTTATCAACAAGGAAAAATCAAACCTAATTCCCTCCAAACAAATAGAGTTTTTGTGGATCTTGAGCAATTCGGAGTGTGTGACTCTCCAATTACCCCTATCCAAAGTCAATTAAATAAAAACAGAAATTGCCTATACTCTTCATAACATAATGTGCATTTGTAAAGTGCACGTTCACCCAGAAAGGTATTCTGGCGCCGAATAACAGTGGTTTATTGTTACCCAATTCAACTGTACTCATTTTATCGACCTCAGAAGCATGAAAGGCTGAGTGGACCTGCCAAGATGTCAACCTGTGACAATGAGGTTGAGCACAGGCCCCTACAGTGGACGTATTAGTCCACTAAGCCACCAGACCCAGCATGATGTCTTTCATTTCTCTCAGAGCTCTTGCAAGGATTGATTATACGTGTTCTATCGTTGTCAATTCAGGCCATCTTTCCGGGACCTCTTCCCTATAGGGCACGCAAAAGGTTAAACATTCGCCATCTTTGCAAGCCTATTCCAGCATCATAAGTTTAGATTACAAACCTTGGTTCGAGCGTCAATGGTTTATAGACGATTTAGATGCCTGGAACAATAGGACTATTTTTGCTTCAGCTCCAGATCTTGTCTTCAAATCAGATGCATGGCTGACGGGCTGTGGCCCCTCCTGTGGTCAGATCTCAACTGGAGGTACATGGTGTTTTCGGGATTCAAAATTGCACATAAACTGTTTAGAGATGCTTGCAGGCTTCTTTGCAATCCAAAGTTTGGCAAAGCACAGGATAAAATGCTCAATTCTTCTGCACATGGACAATCTCACAGTGCTAAAAATAGATCAACCACCTTGGAGGTACAAAGTCCAAGCCTCCCGCAGAATTGGCAAAACGTTTTTGGGAGTTTTGTCTTGATCACAAGACATCTGTTTGAGCGCATTATCTTCCGGGTGTTCTCAATTCAGTTGCAGATTGGCATTCACGGTATCTACATGATTCGTGTGATTAGAGACTTCATCCCTCTATCTTTTTTTTTTGTTGTTGCCACAAATGGTGTCCTTGCCAGATATGCCTTTTTCCTTCCAGACTCAATTCTCAGCTTCTACAATTTTTCAGATGGAGACCACATCCGTTAGCTCTTGCAATGGATGCTTTTCTTCCAGACTGACCTCAAGGGGTCAATTATGCTTTCCTTATGATCAACACGGTGTTAGGCCAAGTCAAGGGACAAAAAGCAACTTTAGTCTTAGTAGTTCCCTTTTGGCAATCACAGATATGGTACCCTTCACTTCTGGAACTTGCAACAGACTACCCAGTTCTGTTGCCTTCCTTTCCCCAATCTCCGCCTAGACCCACAGGAATGTAGGCACAATCTTGAGCTGGACAACACTTGCTCTATCTTTCAGTCTGGAAAGTAACGGGTCATGTCAATCTAATCTAGGCATTTCATCAGGAGCTGCAGAATATATCAACAAATCCTGAGCTCCAGTTACTACCAAGTCCTACAAGTCAGCCTGGTCTGCTTAGTCAAGCTGGTGTGTGGGCAAATCTGTTGCTCCCTTTTCAGCAGATATCATCCTAATTGTGAATTTCCTAGCATCACTAGCCAGTGAAGGCAAAACCTATTGCACAATCTGTATCATTCAGTAATTTCAGCGAACCATCTCAACATCAGCGGAAAACCAGTGGGAGAACATCCTCTTGTTTGTCGCCTGTTAAAGGGAGTAAGATGTATCTTCCTCTTCTCAAGTACAGTTGTTTGTGGGATATGAATTTGGTCTTACAAATGTTTATTTCTTGGCCAGATGATGTTTCTCTTTTCCACAAAATGCTTTCTGGCAAGTTAACAACGTTATTGTATTTAAATTCTATTAAGCGACTGACGTGAATGCTTTGGATATTTCCTCACAATTTTTCAATCCTACAAGTGCTGTTTTCAACATTAGAAAACACACAAAGAAATATTTAACTACAGTGCTTTACCCTTACTTTTCAAATCAGCCTAAATTGTGTGCAGGTAGTCGTTTAAAAACTACAAACAAACTGAGACTGTCACTATAAGTGTATTGCTTTGTTCAGTGGGGTCTGGGGGTAGGAGGGAGGGTAGGTGATGATGGTTATTCGAATGTGACATGCTTATTATGTTTTTGTCTTTCTTTTGGTTTTGAAAATGCAATTAAGAAATAAAAAAAAAACTACAAACAAAAACCAACCATCTCAGAACGTTCTCAGATGTTCCTTAAATCCATAAAGAAACCTCACAAACCTGTTTCTTCCCAGACCCTTGCCTGTTAGGTTAGATGGGTTATGTCCTTGGCAGTGATAGACATCCATTTTTGGTGCTCACTCTTCCGGAGGCGGCAAGGCATCCAAAGACATTTGGGCATCCAAAGCCTTGGGTTCTAGTCAGGAGGACATTCTGAAGTGGACTGATTTGTCAAAACATTTCAAGCTTTTATTGCAAACCTGTACATACTGCTTCTGTTGTAATAACTATGCTCTGAATAAGCATAATAGGAGCCTCCAGTCTTGCCATAAAATGTTGATTTTCCTAGTAAATATGAAGGAAAGTCTTAATTTTATTAGAAACACAGAGGTGAGTATTATCCCAGCGCTACAGTTCTATTGATCATGTTGTTTTCCCCATCCTTCAACATCCTTTTCTACATAAGATTTGTATGCGTTTTCACAACATCAACTAATCAACTTCCTCATAATCATGATCTCCATACGAACGTGCGTTTGCCCGTTTCCAGTTCCAGATTTTTGGACTTTTCGAAGGAAATGATTACTCATCGTTATCTATTACCACGGTGTCTCTCATTTTACCTATTTTTCATACTTCCTCGTGACTTCTCGCTCAAGAAAGGATACGGTTTGCACTGAAAACAGTTAATATAGAGGTTCTATGGGCCCGATTGATCAATGTTGGTTCTAATGTTTTATTCCCATTGGCTTCTTGTTTCCTAAGCCTCATGGGATTTTTAGTTTATGCAAAGTTCTTGAATGCTGTTGTTTAAATAAAGCAAGATTAGAGAAGCATAATACTCGCTTCTGTGTCTTTAATAAAATTAAGACTTTCCTTCATGTTTACTAGGAAAATCTACATTATAATCAACCAATTCACCAGTCACACACTTTGAATTCCTTGTTCATCAATCAACCACATAAATTCCCTTAACTTCTTAATTCCTTACCTCACGTCGCTCTTCCTCATTGCATCAAACATACAATTACAAACTGCGAGTCTACTATAGTGCCACACCTTCCCATTGCTAAGTTTGGCAGCACTGGTGTATACCTCCACAACTTCTAGCGGATCTAAAAACACATTCTCTCCCTTACTGGGCTTTTTTATTTTAACCCTAACCCAATAACGTTAATTGAAAGCATATTCCTTCACTCCCTTCCTTTCATCAAATCTCTTCTTATACTTAATGCCTGCCTACAAAATATTATTACCAATCCTCGTCCCCAACTTTGTTGTGAAGAATCTCACACGAAATAGTGAATAAGAGGTACGTTTATTGTACCCTCAGTGCTGAACTGCCGCCACTCGGCCAAGTAGTAGCAACGTACCATTTCAAATACAAACACTCTCAACAGAACTAATATGTATCAAACAATACAGTAAGAGGAGCGCAAGTCTAGTCACACGCTCAACATTCTAAATTAACATGATACCCTCCCTTGGAATTTTGTGATACTTTCCTTAGTTTCCAAGATTCTTACAGCGATTCCTCGTTGTCATTAGAGTGAACAGGGGTGGCTACCTGGCTTGCTGTGAGGTACAGACACTTTGAACAGGTTTCTTTAATGGGAAGCTGTGGAAAGCAAGGAAATGTCTGTGACAGACAACAAGAGAATGTCCCTTAGTGATAACAACTCATCACATATCTAAGAGATTCACCTTGGTATTAGGTTTGGACGAAACAGACCTACAATTAGCCTATGTTCCTATGACTTGGAGGGGCCCAGATGACCAATCCTTAGGGAGGAGTGAACCAATTGAAGACTTATTTAGGGAGAGACTAGAGAGAGTCTAGGAACATGATAGCCCCTACTTCTAGGAAGTAAGCAGCAATTCTGAACCTTTGAGATACCACCAAGCCACCTAGTTAAGGTTACTACATGTGTGGACAATGAGAGAAACAGATAAACAAGCATTGACAAGGTCGATGGGTCTGGCTTTAAATGAACGGTGTATGGTAATGTGAAGCATTACAAGTACATAGCATGGATATTTATTTATTTGGAAGCAAAGAACTGTAAAATAGTATTGGTGTAAGTTTAATGGTAAGATGACAGTTGCACTTTTAAGCAAGACCTGTATTGGTGACTGTCCTCCTCCCATCTGTGCTGTTACCAGAGAAAAACACCATAGATTATCTAGTTATCTAAGACACTTTATTATTTTTTTTTTTTTTTTTTTGTTAATCCTCATATTGCGAAATTTCTATGTATATGGAAAATTTGGTTTCTACCTCTGGAAATATTTTCCGTACCGTCACCGCCCGTTTCTCACTTGCCATATGATGTTCCTTCTCCTTGTTTTCTCAGAGGAGACCCCTTTGCCATTACATATCCACAAGTCTGTAGGCGAGGGAAGAGGGAGCTTAGCCACCTTGGCTACTCTTATGAGTATCATACTCATAATCCAGACTGTGTATTCGCTTAATCATAGGACAGAGTGTTATATCTTTTTTTTATGGGTTTACGTGTTTTTCTATAATTTCCCAATAATTAAACCTTTTACTCCTATGACCCCTTCTATCCAGTTTATTTGTTTTGATAACAGAATTCATCCATTCCTCATGTGAGGGGGCTGTTGGAACAATCCACTTAATGCATATTTCTCTTCTTGCTATTACCATTAATACAAAAAGTAGCTTTCTTTCCATTATTGTCAGCCCTATTTGATCTGTTGTGTTACCAATCCCAAAAAGAATAAGAAATTCACTTACTTCTAGATGTTTTCTGAATATCAGGTTTAGCGTCTTACCAACTGCTTCCCAGAATGTTCTTATTGTTGGGCATCTCCAGAACATGTGGATGTCATCTGCCCTTTCCTCCCCGCACTTCGGGCATTTCTTAATTCCTGCGTTTTTAAATTTTGAGAGTCTTTTCGGGGTCCAATAAGCTCTATGCAGGGTGTACAAATGATTTCTTTTCAGTCTTACAGATTTTAGTGTTGACCAGCATTTCTCTACTGACTCTTCCCATAGGTTCTCTAAATCATCCGTTTCCAAATCTTTTCCCCACGTTTGTATTGCTATTTGGTAGCTTTCTTCTTCTTCTGTTAAAAATGTCCAATACCATTTTGCTACCTCCTTTTTTATGGGTAAGGTTTTTGTCATTTCTTTTTCCAGATTTTTGCTGTCTTTATCCTGTGATGGTATTGTTCTTACCCAACTGTTCAACTGATAATATTTAAATTTGGATATTGTCCCATTAGTAATTTTATTTATTTCTTCCCAGGAGATCAATGTTGAGCCATTTAGTAGTTGACCCCAATAGTTGATGTTGTTTTGTCTTAGTGGATTTGCCATTACGTCTTTCAGACAGATCGGGGTTCCTGGAGAATTCCATATTGGTGCCAGTGCACTATAGTAGGGAATTTTTAAAGTCTGTCTAATTTGTAACCAGAGTTTTAATGCTTCTTTAAGGACCTTTAGTTTAACTTTTTTAAAGTATTTTTGATGTCCGAATTTGTACAAATAATGATCCTCTGCTTCTGTAATTATTTGCAAATATTCTGGGTAGTAATGGTGTATCCCCAGAAGATTCCTTATGTTTTTGAATTGGAATGCTTTGCAATATTCCATTAGATCCGGACTTGCAATACCTCCTTTCTCTTTTTTTCTCCTTAGCTTCCTCCATGATATTCTGGTTCCCTTAGATGCCCATATGAAACTTGATAGTTCTCCCTGTAATTTTCTGAGTTCAGTTTTTTTGAATTGCAGTGGAATGTTATTAAACAAAAAGGTAAATTTTGGGAGGATGTTCATTTTTATAATGTTTGACTTCCCTATAAAACTTAAGGGCAGACTAGACCATACTTTAAGTAGTTTCCTTACGTCTCGGGCTACTCTGTTTAGATTGTTTTGTGCTATTTTGTCTATGTTTTGATTTATCAAAATGCCCAAGTATCTTATCTCTTTTTTTATGTAGGGGCTTTGAAAATTGGTATTCCATGTCATTACTTCTGTTTTAGTATGGTTTACCAAATAACCAGAAACTTGTCCAAAATCAGACATGATATTTTCTATAGCTGGTTTAGATTTCTCATATTCCTCTGTAAATAGCATGAGATCGTCTGCGTATAATGCTAATTTTTTCTCCCAACCCTGATATTTAAAGGGGATTATATCATTACAGTTTCTAATTTTAGTAGCTAGGGGTTCTATATACAAGTTAAAAAGTAAGGGGGAAAGGGGACACCCCTGTCTCGTACCTCTAGCAATTTTTATGTTATTTGTAAGATTTCCATTTACCAAAATTCTGGATCTAGGGTTTTTATATATCTCACCTATCACATGAAGAAAGGGTTCCCCCAAATTGTTATTAGCCATTATACTATTTAGGAAAGCCCAGTTCACTCTATCGAATGCTTTAGCAGCATCGACCATTAGTATTGTTAGAGGATTGTTATTCGATATGGCTAAATCTATGGTGCTTATAAGTTCATGTGACAATTCATGTAGTTGTCTTCCCTTTGTAAACCCTTTCTGATCTGTATGTATGAGTTGAGGTATGATCTTTCCTAATCTTGTTGACATGATTTTAGTGAAAATTTTATAATCTGCATTGAGCAGAGATATCGGTCGATATGATTCGCATTTTTTAGGGTCTTTTCCTGGCTTTAGTAGTATTGTTATTATTGCATCGTTCCATGTATCTGGCAATGTTTCCTTCTGTGTTAATATTAAATTTGTTAATTCTGTTAATTGTGGAGCTAGTGTGTCTGTTAACATCTGATATAATTCATTTGGCAGTGTATCAGGTCCCGCTGCTTTCCCTTTTTTCAACGATTTTATTATCTCTTTAACCTCATTAGGTGTAATTTCCTTATTCAGCTCCCTTTTCTCCTCCTCTGATAATTTCAATATGGGCAAGTCTTGTATGTATTTTTCTATTTGATCTTTAGATGGATTTATATCTTCCGTGTACAACTCTGAAAAGAAAGTCTCAAACTCTTTTCTAATTTCATCCTCCTTCGTAGTTTGTCCTGTTTGATCCTGTTTACTTATGATGTTTATTTTGTTCCTTATACAGTCTGTCTTTAATTTCCATGCAAGCCATTTCCCGCACCCTTCTCCGAATTCATGTTTAGCCAACTTGCTTGCTTCCCATTTTGCTTTCATTCTGTCGTCAAGAATATCATTTAAACATTCTTTTTGTTTCTGTCTCTCTTTCTGCAGATTCTCCTTCCTTGTCAAATCCATTTCTGTGTATATTTGTGTGTCTAAGATGTTGATACCTCTCTCTATATCCAGTAATTCTTGTTTGAATTTCTTATTTCTGTACGCTCCCAAACTAAGTAGTTTACCCCTAATTACTGCCTTATACGTGTCCCAGGCTATTTGTTTGGAAGTTCCGGTTTTATTATTCTCAAAAAAGATTTCAGTTTCTTCTTTAAGGGATTGTACTATTTCTTGTTCGGAGAACATAGCTCTTTCCACTGTAAATCTTTTCTGTGTATATATTGTTTTAATTTTTAGTGTTAATTGTATGGCTGAGTGATCTGATAAATGAGCTGGAATGTGTATAAGATTTGATATGTTTGTTAGTAGATTCCTGTCTACTAGAAAAAAGTCTATTCTAGACCTGTGTCCTAGCCTTTTATTGTGAAATGTAAACGGTTGACTTTTGTCTCCTTTTTCTTTCCATACGTCAATTAGGTCTAGATCTCTCTTATATATGCTTAACCACTCTCTCATTTTCGGTAAATTAGATGAGTTAACATTCTTTCCTGGGGGAGACCTATCGTTTTTAAGATCTGGAATAAGATTAAAGTCTCCTCCTAGAATTACCGGGGTATCGGCTGTTAAAAGTTGTGTATACAAATTCTGTAAGGGCTCTGAATCATCAAGATTGGGGCCATAATATCCTGCTATTGTATATGCAGTATTTCCTAATTTTATTTTTGTTACTACCCATCTTCCTTTCTTATCAACTTGTGACGATTCAATATTTGCCTTTAGGGATTTTTTTAGAATGATAATTACCCCTTTAATATTACAACTTTGCTTTGTACATATATATGCGTCTACCCATCCTCTGTTTTTCATTTCCTGGTCCCATTCTTCTTTCAGTAAATGTGTTTCTTGAAGTATGATGATTTCACATTCAGATATTTTGAGATATTCCAAAATTTTATTTCTTCTGCTTTTTGTTCTCATACCATTAACATTCCAACATAATATTTTTATGGTTCTACTAGTCTCCCCCATTTTCTTTGATCATCATTTTTTTCCGGTAGGTTTCCTGATACGTTTCGGTAGCATTCGATTTTAATGTTACATTTTTCTTTTTCCATTTCTTTTCCAATATCAAGGATTTATTTTTTAGTTTTTTTTCCCCATTTTGCTCCCCACCCTTTTTTTGACTTTTGTTTTTTGTGCTTTTTGGTTTTAGTGATTTGTTCTTACCCTCCCCGGGGAAGCCTCCTTCTTCTTTTTTCTTAGGGGCTTTCATTTACCCCCTTTCCGCTCCTCTTCTTGGACCTGGGAAATATACTCGGAAGTCTTATGTGTTTTTTTTAGGTGTTTTATTTTTTGTCTATTATCTTTAACATTTGTTTTCATTTATATTCTATTTGCGGATAAAAGCGTTTTTTTCTTTTAAATTGTGGAATTTTCCATTTGGACAGTGTCTTTCATTAGACAAATCAGATTTTTTCCCTCTTCTGGATCTTTAATGTTCCTCATTTTATTTCTCCACATGATTCTTAAGGAGGGAGGGAACTTCATTTGTACCGTGGCCCCTAAAGATTGTAACTCTGGCATAAGTTTTCCTAGCTCCCATTGTCTGTCTTGAGACGCTTTGGACATGTCTGATCTAATTCGAAATGACCATGAGTCCTTTTTGAAGGTTCCCTCTTTCAGAGCTTCGCCCAAAATTCTCTCCTTTAAGGTATACGTTTTGAAATTTATAAGAATTTTTCTCGGGTTTTTTCTTTCTTTAGGCCTTCCATAAGGGTCTCTATGAACTCTTTGTATGTCTTCATTTAAGGATTCTGCTTCACACCAGGGGAAATGTTCCACAAGTAGTTCCACAATAAATTTCTTGATATCACTACCCTCTTTATTTTCTGGAACATTCAAAACTCTTATGTTATTTTTTCTGGCTTGATTTTCCAGAGATTCCATTTTTTCATTTATGGATTTCCCCTCTTGTCTCAGTGTGTAGATTTCCTTTCTGTTGCTTTCCACTCTATTGTTCAATTTAGCCACTTCTCCTTCTATAGCTGTCACTCTCTCCCCAAGTGCGTTCAGTTTACAATCCAATTTTTCACATACTTCTTGAATTTTGTCTTGTTTCGCCTCAGATATGGCGAATTTGTCCCTCATTTCATTCCATATTTTCTCAAGTATATCATTAGTTTGCCTCCTAGAACTTTTAGGGCTCATCAGACCTTCCTTCTCGGTTACTTGTTCCCCTGCTACCTCATTATTATCAGGCAACGTGTCTTCTAAATCTCTTTCTTCTTGAGTGGTGACTGAGGTAACCTTAGTTGTTGATACCCCTCCTTCAGCCATTTCTTGCTGCTCTTGCTGTTCTGTTTGAGGTATTGTTGTATCCAGTTTTTTTTCTTCTCTTCCAGCCTTAGTTACCGAGTTTAAAGAAAGTTTCGGGTTCGGAGTTTTGCCTTGTGAATTTAGGAGAGACTCCTTTTGTGAGACGCTATTTTCTTCCCCCTCTTCCTCCTGTGATGAATTTTTTCCTTTCAATTTATCCACTGCTGGTGCCAATGTATTTATATCCTCAGCCTCTTTTATCTTTTGTACCTGGACTTTAAAAAAAGTTCTCAAGGAAGGAGTAATTTTTATTTTTTGATTTGTATCAGCTTTATCTCCGGGTAGTTTTAGGATCTTTTTTGTGCGTTCTAGAGATGATTTTTTTGTCTTCCTTCTTTTAACTTCCCTGGGGGTGATATTCTTAGGGTATTGTTCTTGTTTAAGAAAGTTTCTGTTCCTAAGAGAATAAGTTGAGGTCCCAACCACTTCACTTTTCTCTTTCAAAGTGTCTAGTTTCTTTGTGTCATCTTTACCTTGGAGAATCTGTGTTTTAGCTTCTATTTCTTTTCCATTGCTCAAAGCTTTTATTTTATCCTCCTCCTCCTGTACCTTCTTATTCATGTGAATCTTAAAGCTGAACACTGCCTTTTTTTTCTGACTTATGGCTATGTTTTTCTCCAAAATCACTTTTTCCAGCGTCTCATTTAACTCTCCTGTCACCTCAGTCTGACCTGATTTTATTGCCTTACTGTTTATTTCATTTGCGCAAACTTCTTCTTGAGCTACAATTCCACTTGATACCACTCTCTGAGCTCTCTGTTCTCCCTCTCTACAGCCGTTACCTGTGCCGATGCTGATGCTGTCTCTGCCACTGATCCCTCGGAACAGGAAGCCCAGTCTTCCACACGCCCTTCTGTGTGCCGCTTTCGCTTTCCCTGCCTCAGCCCAAACACTGACGAGGCTCACGGAGTATTCCGGGACGATTCCCTGTCCCCCCGCCGAAGAAACAGCATTTCCTGCGGGCTCTGCCGCCAACACTTTCTCACAAAGGTAACCGACCATTTACCCCAACTGCTGAGTTTGCGAGGCTGCGAGGCTGCAAGGCTGCAAGGCTGTGAGGCTGTAAGCTAGCAATATGGCGTTTTGTCCGTTTTTACCATTGGGGATTATTTCGCCTCGTTCAACTTGTGCTCCGCTCCGCTTATATTCTGCCTCCCGTGTCTGTGATTCCGCTTATATCTCGTGTTCTCCGCTTCTTATTCTTATGGCTCTGTATACGCCATTGATTACACCTCGTAATCAGTATCCCAGGTCTCTTTGTGAGGAGCGCTCCGACCGAGCGTCTCACTCAGCCGCCATCTTCCCCCCCTCTCAAACATACAGACTATCTAAGACACTTTAATAGCATTACAATACCATGTGTATGCCCCTGAAAGTTCAAGCTCAGCCAGCCAGATAAATAAAGAAAATGCTCAAAGCTGGATGGCGAGCAAGCCCTTTTTTAGAGAAGCACACAAGTCCTCCCCAATCAAAACATGTACTTCTGACACCCAACATATGGGCAGAGCCAAAGCCCCTCATTTAGTGATGCTCATATCATTGTCGTATGACAGCTGTAATGTCAAGCCAGGCCATAAAAATGTGCCCACATTGATAAAGCTATGGCTCTATAGACGCCGTAGGACCTTCTTTGGTTACCCCATTAACCCATTCTAAACGTGCATATGCCAGCACTATCATAAGCACAATGATATTGACATGAGGAACAGTAGCAATCCAATTGAGTTTGAAAACTTTCCCCTGTCTCCCAACTCCATCCCCTACCCCCCAAGACACCAATCGTAGACAATCACCAATTCACAAGTTTTTGATGCGCAGTCAATTTGGACATGGAGGGAGACCTACTGCCATACTATGAAGGACATGTTTCATAAAGGGAACATTATGTTTTTTGCTTAAGGTCAAAAAGAATTCCGGATTATCAAACAAGATTTATTAAACTACTACCAGCTAAGTCCCGGGGTGCTGCACTTGTCGATCAAAGAAACACCCTAAATAACATGTGTTATGCAGTGTAACACTTCAAAGGAGGAGGGTTATATTAAATACACATACGTTTTTGAAGGAAGGGGAGATGTACCAGTAATGGCACTGCCAAGTGTCCAGGACCATGCACTTGGTAGAGAGATAGAGGATATTCTACATATAAAGCAATGCTGCAAACTTATGTTCAACTTGTACCTAACACTGCAAAGACTCCGAGTCATACCTGGATGCCTCAAATGAATGTTGAAAGTGTGGGACATAATCTGTGACAATGCATAGAGGGTTGCCATGTTCAAAATAAAATTTTTAAAAAATGAAAGTGGTCTCTAAGGATACCCTATATCAAAAAAAGCCATATGCCATTTACTGGGGCAGAGAGACACTAAAACAGAGGCAATGACTAGCAGAGATGAAGTCTTATTTGACCCTCTACTGCTTGCTGCAAAGCAACTAACAGCATCTAATTGGAAGTGGACAGAAGCACCCACAATGCTTAAATGGCATCACACGCTGCGGAACTTGCTAGCTATGGCAAAACTCATTATCGGAAGGGTCAAGAGAATTTCTGGAATATCTGGTAAATATTACTAAACCATCTGATAAAGACAGACAATACACTGATGAGACAAGTGCAGCAGTTCAAGTTCTTAGAGTTATACTGCTCTTAAGGCTTTACTAACAGACAATCAAGAGATATGGAGTGATGTCTGCTGACAAGATGACTTGACCTTGATGCGCCAACGGCTCTAGGGGAAGTTGTATTCGAAAAGTTAATTTTGTTATATATGTAATTAGAGATAAAATTGAAATCGAAATGAGATTGGCTGTTGGTTAGCTGTATTTACCAAATGTGTTGGCATAGTAAACATTCCTGTATACATTCCGATGCAACTTACATGATCAATAAAATCTGTAGGGCTAGAAATTATTTCAACAAAGGCATTTGTGCTTCCAGTTTTGAAGTCTTCATTGGACCCTGTAGCACTAAGTAACTATAGACCTACCTTTAATGCTAAGAAGTGGAGACAGAAATCAATGCCCAAACCTCTTCCTTCATTACTGAAAACGAACTACTTGATTCAGTTCAGGAAAAATCACAGACGTGAGATTGCTCTGGTTGCTGTCTAGGATGAATTGTACATGATTTGGATCAGAGCACACCTGTCAGATCATTACCAACTAAAGGCTTTTCACCCACACAAGACATCAGTATCCAGGCTTCTAGCTCGCTTACTGACTTGTTCCTTCGTCATCGTACTGGATAATGCTTTTTCTCCTCTTTATGTCTCAAGATTCCACATCTGTGGTCCTGAATCCTATTCCTGCATTTATCATGTGAAAGCACCATTGTGACCTGCCTTCCTCTACCAATCAAACTACCATCTCCTTCCGTTCAATCTGAGACTCTACTATGGCAACTCCCTCTACGTAGGAATAACAGCCCAATTCGGAACACAGTGACCAGGTTCATCCTCAACCTCCCCAGATGGACGCACATAGCCCCTCACCTCAGGAAACTCCACTGGCTATAAGTCATGAAGAGATGCCAGTACAAGCTACTCACCCACGCATACAAGGCACTACACAACGAAGGACCTGCGTACCTCAACCAACGTGTCACCTTTCACCAGACCACCAGGAAACTCAGATCCGGATCCCTCGTCCTAACTGCAACCCGTTGCATCCGTCGGACAAACTGCAGAGGCCGCTCATTCTCCTATCTGGCAGCCAAGACTTGGAACAACCTCCCCCTGCACCTCAGAGTCTCACCATTCCTCCAGCAATTTAGGAAGGACCGCAAGACCTGGATGTTCAACCAATAGGAGAACAGACGCCTGTTCAGTTCTGTCACAATACTGCAAATGTATCCTAGTTACAACACTGTAGCAGGCACCAGGTCTTGGAAGAGGTATTGTAGCAATTCCAAAATTGAATTGAAAGTTATGCTCTCGTATTTGTCACAATCTTATCCTTTTGCGAAGGAAGGTAACTTTTGGAATGTTTCCCAATAGCTTGAGGCTCCATCCCCTAAGTTATGCTCCCTTTCCATCACAGGGAAGATGCTCCACTGTTGGGCTATAGGGCAAGTGTAAGGCACTTCACCATTCAATATACTTGACTCTACATCCAAGCCTGTTGCTCAGCCATCACTTTGGTACAAGGGCAGCTTAGTTTTTGTTTAGCAGTGTCTTGTCTTTTGCAGCCCTCCACAGAAACCCTTACTCAGTTCTTCTGTATTCCTCCTTCTTGCTCTTCACTTTTTTAACATTTTAGGTCCTGTTTTTTAGGACTTTTGTGCAGACCGGAAGGGAAGCAATATTTTATGTGCTTAGTGCTGCAAGTACGCCTCTCTGTGCGCAGCTGCTCAGTCCTCGGCAGTGGTTGAGTCACGGTCATCTCTATTTTCATGGCTTATACCCAAGACTACTGCAGGTTACAGGATCAGCTGTGGCATGCGAGCCTCCCTCATGAAGCTCTCCCCCTTGTTGCACCAACTCGAAATCAGCACAATTGTTATTTTGGTTGTGGCATGTATCAGCATGTTTCACTCAGCTCCCCTCTTTCCCCCTCACCAAGCCAGCAGCTCCTCTTGAATGGATGCAGCATCTTAATTTTATAAATAAAGAGCAATTTCTTCTTCTCTTAATATTTCAGGAACCTTTTAAAAGATATACTCCAAACCACACAGAATTTCAGGTTGAACCAAGCACTGTAATTGATGTAAATGTGTTGATTATGAATAGTTCTTGCTGCGCACATGTGCAAATATTCCTCTGGGAATTTGGATTGGGAAACAAATTTTGGGCCAACCCTATAATTGATGACCCCCCTAACCAATCTTCATGAAATGTGGAAAATGTTTGAGGTAGACAAAAGTGTTATTTAAAGTTTTGTCGAAGAAGATTTAAGTTATTAAGTAAAACATTTTTCAAATGGACTAACTAATTAAACCTTAAGTACAGAGTTACTATTATCAATTCTGATATACACACACACACAACTTACATTGCTAGCTGGGTATTACTAAGAAGCAAGCAGCTTCATTACTGCTGCCACAAATGACTGATGGGTCAAAGGTGAAAACACACAAATTTACATAGCATCCAAATATCGGCGGTAGCATGGTTACAGCACACCCACACATACAGTGTAGGTCCTGATATTCAGTGCATTCATTTGGAAAGAACAAGTTCACCTCTTCATTCAAACACTTGGATTTGGTATTAGCAAAAAGACAGAAAGACATGATCAGAAGCTCCCATAATGGTCTCACCTTATTTAGGTAGGTGGGAGGCAAAAAAAGTTTACACGCATTTTACTTGTATTCGCGTATCTGTAACCTGCTTTAGCCACACCAATCCTGTTGCGCTGCTCAAGGGGATTTCAAAGATAGGATAAAGGCAGAATGACTCATCAAAATGCAAGCCCTGGATTACAGGCATTACAATGGTTTAAGATGTCACACATGCATTACAAACAAATAAATATTACCGGAGCGTAGTTTAGGCTAATGACTATGCCAAACATTTATTTCTTAGAACTGAACCAATAGGGTCTAGTCTGCACTGCAAGAGTGTATCACCAAGAAGCATGTTGATTATGTATTTGAGTGTAACAACATTTCAATTTCTACTCAACGTTGAAGAATTAAGTTTATTTTACAGTATTTATCTGTTCTAATAAATAAAAAGAACGAAGATCACTCAGTGTGACAAAGAATCATTTTTTGCTTTGGTTCAAGCTGCAGGTCTGGGGAAAATGTGTGCAGAAATTCCATCACAGACAATAATGGGGATGGGTAAAAGGGACAAAAACACATAAAAGGATCAATGAGCCAATTGACGATCAATGAAAAGAGACATCTATGAAGTGCAAACAGTAATGTACACCTCAAACTCTGGAAAAAACAACAATTAGTCTTTGGAATAGTAAACTGGTGGGTTATTAGAGTATGATATTTCAGGGGGGGGGCGTCACACAGGGGCCAAGAATACTGTTTTTGGTACTCCCATAAGAATTACATCTGATCTAAATATTCTACATCTAGGGTGGACCAGGGAAATATCAGCACTTATTTTATATACTTGGGTAACAGAGTTCCTAGTCCGGAATTTGCTTGAAAAAGCTTCTCCAACTACTGCAGCTGTAACAGCCCAAATGGAGAATGGAAAGACAGTGTTAACGCTGCAGTCAATCAGTGTTCCTGTCTTAATAAAATGAGATGGGGAAACACAAACCATATTTCCTATTACTAATTCCCAATTATAACACATACCCAAAATCACTAATAATAAAAGCAACGCACTTTAAGTTGTTCATCTGAAGAGATTTGGCATATCATGGAATTACACAGTACCTTCAGGGGATCGGTCCTCATCAAATATGATTGACTGAAGGCAAGCCAAATCTGGATTCTCTTTAGGGTCAATTTCAGTAGGCGCTTTCTTCATGAATATTGGAATCTTGTCAAACTCCTATAAGTCATGGAAAGAGAACAGGGTATGAAGGTTATCTTTACATTTGCAGAAGATACTGGTAGTTGAGTATTAAAAGAAACACTATTTCTCAGGTAAAGACACAGAAAATACCAACACAAGAACAAACATCACTAAATGAAAATAAAAATTATGTAAAGCATTTCATGGTTATCATATTTTTTTTAATTTATGACTATCAAAGACTTTCTACATAGTACAGTTCAGAGGCATCATATGGAAAAGGATAGCATAGCCTCCATGTACAAGTCTGTATCATATAATCAGGATAACACTTCCCAGTCTCAGTCTGGATTCATGACACTAGACCAGATAGACGTTTTGGAAATACAGCGAGTGATTACACATTTCAATATCAAAACATTTCGGTCACCCCTATAAGATATTTATGTATTTTTTGGTCGGGCCAATTGTAGTTTCTTTTTTAAATCCTACTAATCAACAAACCATCAAGACGTGTAGTCTGCAAGCTGGAAACGTAACATCTTTGAGTCAAATATCCTTACCAGCAAAAATGGGGAAGGAGAATTACAGGTAACCACAATCATTTACTCCTACCTCTGACTTTTCTGTCAAAATTTTAGAGAATATACCTTTCACTAAGGCTGTTCAATGCAGGCCTGAGCGTAGTTTCACGTAGCGAAAGTCAGCGAAGTGACAAAAAATTCTGCGGCGATCCGCAAGTGGCGGAGTGCTGTGCGAACTTCCGTTCATGCTGGTTTTCCTGCCGCTCGGGTAGAAATTCTACTCAAGCGGCAGCTCACAAGCTTACAGTTTCCAAGCGCAAACGGCGGAAAAACTCTGCTACACTACGCGGAGTGCAGTTTTCTGCACTTCAAGTGCTCCTCAGATCGACGAAAACTCCGCAAACGGAGAAGAGTTCACCGCCAAGGCCTATATCAAAGTGGGATCTGGCGATTAATTAGTAATCCCATTTACAGGTCCAACTTTCGGATATGAGAGGGTTCAGAGTAGGATTTGGATGCAAAATCTCTATTACGGCACCACCTTCATGAAGAGCTACATTATTTTTTGTGTTGGTTTCACTGAACTGGGCTTAAGATTTAGGCAGCTGGGACCAGTCTCATGATCTCATATGAGAGGGTTCCGAGCAGGATTTTAATGCAAAAACTCTATTCCGTCACCGGCTTCATGAAGGCTTCTCAGGAACCCCAGTGACAGCTCTCCTCAAGCTCCATCCCAGTCAGCAGCTCTCATGCAATGCCTACACAACAGCTTTGTCAGACAAGCCGTATTATGTTAACACACCAACTCAACAGCTTTTAGCTCGTCCTAGAATGTTCTCCCGAATCAAAGCATGAACACATTTTATAAAGATCCATAACAGAAACCTCAGTTCAACAGTAGACACCTCATGCATGCAATACAGGAACCTGATGGACGTGTCCGCTCATCTTTAAGCAAAATTAGAGAACGGTTCAGCTTCAGCCTAATTTTATACCTACAAAGGAGCGCAATATCACAGAATACCCTAGAAGTATGCCTTGTAGAAACTACATTGTTGGTAATGGCCCTTTTTTCAGGGTTACACCAACTCCTTTGGAAAACCTACTCTGGTAAAGATACCAATGAAGTTACTATCCACTGCAGGAGAAATTATAGTCCTTAGGGGAGTTGCTTCAGGGTACCTGGTAGCATGATCCACTACTATCAGTATGAATCTGTTCCATGATGCAGTTGGAGGGTCAAGGGGACAGACAATGTCAAGCCCTACCCTTTCAAAAGGAACAGCAAACACTGGAAGTGGAATTAAGGGGGTGTTTGGGTTGGTACCTGCTTTGCCTCTGGCTTAGCAGGTAGCACAGGAGTTTGAAAACTCATTCACGTTCTGGTCAGTAGAAGTGGGTGACTAACCTACTCCACGTTTTGGCCAGGCCCAGATGCCCAGCTGAGGGGATGCCATGTGCTAGAGAGAGTAAAAACGTTTTATACTGCTGAGGCACTGCCTCTCTCCCAGTGGCACCAGGTTTGGTGTCTCTGGCCTCCGTACACAGGAGTCCCTCCTCCCAATTGGTTTGGTGGAGGCCACTGACCTCTCTCTTTTCCTGGTCAGATGCTTGCTGTCTCAGGCTCTCAAGAGTAGGACAGGTAATCTGCCCTGGGCACAGCTTTTCCCTAGAGGGTCCCCCCTAACTTAGGAGTTCTGTCAGATAAGGGCCAAGTTCCTGGGGTTCAGTTCCCTCTGGGGCTGACAGGTCTTTTCCCTGAGAAGCAGGGACCTGACCTTGTGTCTGATTTGAAGCTGGTTTTCCAGTCTTCTTGCTTTTTTTCTTAGAGGGTTGGGCCATTATTCCAGGCTCCAACTCCTCTTTTTCATACTGGGCTTTACACTGTAATCTTCTGTTCATGCACACCCATTCAGGTATACCCAGCTCAGCTGCATGGGTCTTTTTTAACTACCTCAGCCCACGTGGAGGACTACTATCATTTCCTAGCAGACAGGCTACAGGAATTGCAGGAGATACCACCTTCTTTTGGCCAGTAACCCCTCCCCATTTTAAAGGCCACCATTGCCATGGGGTGGATCTTAGTCTGGTTGTCAGCAGTCTAGCAGACAGGCTACAGGAATTGCAGGAGATACCACCTTCTTTTGGCCAGTAACCCCTCCCCATTCTAAAGGCCACCATTGCCATGGGGTGGATCTTAGTCTGGTTGTCAGCAGTGAGAACTGTGAATGTCTCAACAGTCATATACTGTCCGGAGGATATCAGTTTCTCAGTCACCATAGTGACACTTGCACCTGTATCCCTCAGTACTTCAACTCTAACCCCATTGCTATGTGGCTGTTATTTGTATTTCTCCAGGTTACTGGCCCAGATAGCAAGGGCAGCTACATCTACCCCACCCCCAGAGACTAGAGTTGCGTCAGTGTGCTCTATGACATGGTCAGGGCACATATGGGTTCCCATCTGGAGACTTACCACTGCATTAAGAACCGCAGGTGCACTATTAGGGGTTCTTTTTGGGACAGAAAGGGTCTCCAGTTTTGGTGGTCATTGGATTTGCAATTAAAGCACCAATCCTTCTTGGATCCCAGTTCTTACCCTGGTACTCACACTTGGCCTGTGTTTTGTCTCGGACCCACGATCCTGAACAGGTTTTTGGGTGCCTTTACAAGACTCTTTGTGTTTATCCTTTGACTAGTCACCGTCGTTCCCTTGGGGGGCATTTAGTAACCCCTGTCTTGTGGTCAACCACACCATGAGTTGCCTTGGTTATCCTTGTCTTGACCCAGAGGCCTGCCTTCTTTACCAATCATTGGGGAGAAATTGGACCAAGGTCTACTAGATACCGATACGATTTTTCAGGAATATAGTTACTTAACAGATTGTCTTTCATAATAGGATTATAAAGCCCATCATAGTCTTGTACTTTGTTAGCTTTTAACCACCCACCTAGCGTTTTGACTGAGAAGTCAACCAAATATACCCAGGTCCGACTCCGGGTTTTTGCGATTTTCCCTGACACTGATCCTGTACTCCTCAGTGGTCTAAAACCCTCAGAGCATCCTTCATTAGGTCTCATCCAGTGTCAGGAGCCTATCCTTGCACTTTCATGAGAACAGCTCCCAGTGAAGAGAGCCCAACACTTTTTGCTGAGTTTCCTCATTTTACAAGCCCTCTCAAAGGCTGTAAACCATTTGGTGATGATATCACCCTCTACATCTTTGGGGACAATCCCTTTGCGGATCTTAGGCTCAAACCGTCATCCTTTTCCCAATTTAAAATTATGCTGCCACCAGAGCTGGGTCCTAGGCCCATCTCAGCTGTTTCCTTTTCGATAGCTAAGAGTTTAGCCTCTTGTGCTATCCTCTTTGCTAGTTTCTGAAGATCTGCATCTTCAGTCTCTATTTCTTCAGGGGTGCTGCTATCTGTAGTACTCCCAGTTGTGTTGCTAACAGTGGGGTTGCTGAGGGAATCATCATCCTCATCAACATCCCCTTGCCAAGTCTCAGTGGGGGCTTCTTTTCCTGCATTCTTTCTATAATTTTCTGTAAGCAACCCTTGTAGATAGGATTTCGTGGGTCAGGTTCCATGCTTGGCAAAGGGCCTTAAGTTGGGTCAACCTAAGGTTCTTGTAGGCACCCAGGTTGAGCTCCTGGGAGGGTCCTGCTACCTCAATCATGGTATTAAAGTAGTTAGGGCCTTTTAAGGAATTACAAAAAATCTTAAGTAAGCTTTCTAAAGGGCCTAAAAAACTGCAATACTTTTAAATTCTAAACAGTTCGGACTGGGGGACTTAATACATGTCCCTATCAGTTAAAAAGGCAAAATCTTTTTTTTTTAGCCAAGGACCATTTTGAATTCCTTAGTGGTATCACCTATTAACCAAGTGGTACAGCACATGTCAAGTCTTGTATACCATTGCTGCCACCAATGTAGGAAGCTGGCTCTTTATACAGTATACCATAGAGTCCAGGTATCCCTTATAAGAGAACAAGAGCTTGCTCAGGCAATCCCAATGGGCTCTCTTAGGGGGTAGTGTGGCCGAGCAGCCTTAGGCTTATCAGAGAGGAGTATTAGACATCTGTAATATACACAGTCAATAAAGGGTACACACGACTCAATAAAGTAGATCAACACCAATTTATAAAAATAACACTTATCTTTATTTATTATTATTTTTTTTTTTGAAGTTCAACAAAAATCTTTATTGTCATATAATTGCCAAAACGAACACAGCCAATGGCCTACAACCCTGGGGCCGGCCGCATTTAGTAAGTACACAGAATTGTCTACCACACAGCCCTTCAGCCGGCAACCCGGGGGTCCGGCGGCATATCTGAAACAATGAGATGGCCTTATACCGTGTGGTACAGTCGCAATTGTCCATGTTGTTTATGTATGACTTCATGTTTTTCAATTTGGATGAAAACATATGGAACAGTAAACCTAAGAACACCAGGACAATACTGCACTCTGTCGCCACTTGTGCGCCTCATGACTTTAAGTACGTTATAGTTAGGTCTGATTCGTCATGTTGTGCTGAGTGTGGTCAATTCGTGCGGTATCATAGTCGACCACTTTCATTAACAACCCTTTATTCAGCAGCCTCATCCTCCTCAGTAAGTAGTTTGACAAATAGCACCAGTAGTCTTTGGGGCGTGACCTGCTGGGCAATTCTTCTTCGTATGTGAGCAATTTGTCTCTGCAATACGTCATGTCTTTGAGCCACGCCTTGAGGTTCGGTACATTTTTCCCCTCCCAGCACCTGGATATCTGCCTCTTAGCTATTAACAGCGCTACTGAACAGAACTTCAGTTTCCCCGCCTTGACATTTGACAACAGACCCAGTAGGCATATTTTCATGGTGCATACTATGTCAACTCCCACCATCTTACCCAGCATGGCTGTGACCGCCCCCCAATAGGTATGAATCCTTGGGCAATGCCAAGCTAGGTGCACAAAATCCGCTTCATTATGTCCACACCTTTTACACCTGGCATCTTCGCGTAATCCATATTTATGCAGTCTTAGTGGTGTGTGGTACGTTTGATGCAAGTATTTCAGATGTGTGATACATAGGTTCCCATTTGGGGTGAGTAGTTAAAGGAGTGTGCAGGCAGCGGACCATTCCTTCTCTGTTAGTGCTTCTGGTAGGGAAGCGTTCCACCGCTGCATTGCCTTATCCGAATTATATGGGATTTCGCTTTGAGCTACCTTGTATAGTCTAGATACCAGATGGGATGTGTTAGAGGACGTGATAATTAGTTGTAGCGTTTGCAGAGTTGGTGGCTCCGCCGGATAGTCTGTATATAATTCTCGGATTGCCCTCTGCAGTCTATAATATGTAAATCGGAAGAGTAGTGTGGGGTTGCTTATATAAGACAGGTCCTCCTCTCTGCGAAAAGTTCCTTCATGGTACAGATCACCAAATGTGACAATGCCTATGTGTTTCAGTATTTCCATGCCTACTTGTTCGTTTGTCACTGAAAGAGCAGGGTGGTGGTGTAGCGGTAGTGCTGGGGCATATATCGGTAGCTTGTGAGCCATCCTCCCTAGTGTCTTCCATGCTCGGGCAGTGGTGTCTATCGTGTTAATGTCCCTCGAGTGTAATGGTGGTCTCTCATGTGTTACTATCGCAGTTAACGGTATCGGTAATGCGTCTCCCTCCTCAACTGTTGTGTGGGTCAGGTAAGGGGTTGGGTGATACCAATGTGCCGCATATTGGGCCTGTGCGCACAAGTAGTAGAGCCTGACGTCTGGTACGCAGAAACTGCCTTTTTCGAAGGGCAACGTTAGTGTGCGCAGGTCAATGCGCGCTCGTTTGCCTGCCCAGATAAGTTTCAACACCAGGGATGTTATATTTTTAAAGACAGCCTTGGGCGGTGTCATTGGTATGTTGTTGAATAAATAGAGGAACTTGGGTAGGACGTTCATTTTGACTATTGCAATCCTATACGCCAAAGATAGCAGAAGTTGTATCCACCTTGCCACTTTTCCCTCAAGTTCTGTAAGTACCCTGCCATAGTTGGTCCTTATCACCTCCTCAGGATTCCGACTGAACCAGATTCCCAGGTATCTCGTAGGGTCAGTTTGCCAGTCCAAGGGAAAGTCAGGGACATGTGGTTCGGTGGAGTCGGTAAGTGGAATGATTAGTGACTTCTCCCAGTTTATTTGTAACCAGCGGTGGCGACCAAACCTCACATATTCCCGCAATAACGGGCTAAGATTCTATTCAGGGTCTCGCACATACAGGAGCATATCGTCAGCATACAACGAAATGTGTAAAACGTCCCAGGGAAGTGCAGCGCCGAATGGTTATGTGTCTGCCTAATTATGCATGCAAGCGGTTCCAAGGCCAGGGCAAATATCAATGGTGACAGTGGACACCCTTGTCTCGATCCTCTAGCTATACTGAATGGTTCCGAAATATACCCATTGACCCTTACCCTCGCCTATGTGTTCGTATATAGCAGTATCTCCCAGGTTATGAACCTCACCGGAAACCCCATCCTCTGCAATATCGTGCGTATATAGGACCACTCGATGGAGTCAAAGGCTTTGGCCGCGTCAAGCATCACCGCTACCGCTTTAGTCTGAGGAGTTAAATAGTGAGACAGTGCAAATAACGTTCTTGTATTGTGTGACGTGGCTCTCGTAGGGATGAATCCTGCCTGATCTGGTAGTACCAGATTCGTCATCAGGGGTTGTAAACGCTCAGCCAATAATTTGGCCAGGATCTTTGAGTCTACATTTAAAAGGGATAGCGGACGATATGAATATCAGAGCTCCGGTTGTTTACCTGGTTTTAGGAGGGTGATGATCATCGCCTCCCGTAATGACGGGGGTAATGTCGCCGGATCAAAGGCAACGCCATACATTTTAACCATATGGGGGGCTAGCAGGTCTACAAATTTTTTATAAAATTCACATGTGTACCCGTCAGGTCCTAGTGCTTTCCCATTGGGGAGCGCAAGTATTATTGAGGTCACCTCCTCTACTGTTATGGGTTGCGCCAAGTATTCTCGTTGGTGATCTGACAGCCATGCTATTGCTATGTCCTGTAGATAACTAAGTGTTTTTCCTGCGATGGAGCCGGCTTCTGAGAAGTGTATAGTTCTGCGTAGTTACGAACAAAACTACCAAGTATTCCCTCAGGTTGTGTGTGCCATTCACCGTCTTTGTCACGAATTTGTGTAATTGTCTGTACCCCTCTCCCCGCACATATTTTCCTCGCTAATACTCTTCCGGGTCGTCCCCCCTCCCCAAACTATCTAGCTTGCGGACGTTTGGCGACATTTCAGTTCATCATCCGCATATTGCTGATGTTCAGTGAATGTCAGTTTAATCTCGCCCAGCAAATCCACTCGTCCTGTGCGTGCATATTCCAGTTCCAGGCCTGTCAGTTTGTGTTCAAGTCTGGTGATCTGCATTCTAATGTCTTTTAGTATCCCTGCGGAGGTACTGATGCATACCCCCCGAAGTGTCGCCTTAAATGCCTCCCGAATGATACAGGGGTCCTCAACCGTGCCTATGTTTAAAGTGGAAGTACTCCTTAATGGCTTCTGTCACAGTAGTGACATATATGGGGTCTAATAGGGCTTGTGCGTTAAAGCGCCAGCTGAATGGAGGGGGTGCGTGGTGAGGCACTTGTAGTGTGAGCGCCACGGGATTGTGGTCAGACAGTGTGCGTCGGGAGCGTTATAATCTTTGTAGCCCATAATACTGCTGTATCTGTCCCCAGCCAAAAATCTATACTCGACCAACTGCCGTGTGCCATGTTAACGTGTGTTGCTCCCGGTGTAGTTGGATGTTTCACCCTCCAAATGTCTGAGTGTCATTTCTTCCATAATGTCCCACAATTTCTCCCTGGCTTTCTTGTGAGGTTCCGTGGATGTTGCGGATCGATCTTCAGTGTTACGCAATGTTACATTGAAATCACCCCCCCCAAACTAGAGTCGTACCACTGAACTCCAGCAAATGATCCCAGAGTTCTTGGAAAAACTCCGGGGCGTCAATATTCGGCCCATATACATTCACTATCGTTATCCTTTTTCCTCTCAGCCTCCCCGAAACAATTACATATCTACCATTTTTATCTACAATTGTGCGTTCAATCCTGTAATCAGTGCCTTTCTTAACCAATGTCATGACCCCCCTAGAGTATGAGGAGTAGGCCGCCGAGGAGCACGACTCCGCCCAGCGTGTTCCAATAGTTCTGCGCATTTTAGGGTCTAGGTGGGTTTCCTGTAGTAGCGCTATATCAATATGGTGTCTGTCGAGACAGGCAAATATTTGTCGAACTTTTTTAGGGTTGGTTAGGCCTCTCACATTCCACGTTAATAGATTCAGATTATCTCTGTTCATGATGTCTGCTCTACTATCTTTATACACAATTTAGCACATTTTGACCCTCCTAATCTTAGCACATCATAGTATAACATTATGACTAGGCTTTCCTGTTTTCAGTTTCTATTCTTGGGAAATTCTGGTGGTGTTTTTTCAGTGTTTTCCAGTGATTTCAATACCTCAAAAAAACTGTGCTTGTCAGTGGTTACTCATTTTCGCGCCATAAAAAATAACTGAAATAGTGTTTTACCGGTGTTTATGGAACACTTTGCTTTTATTGCTTTTTCCATTTTTCTTCAGAAATTGTATAGTGCTCTACATTTCAGAAGCTTAATACAGTCATGAAATACTTTCCATTGTCCTTTGAGTCCGCAGCTCAGATTTAACAAGCATTTGCAATACACTAGGTCTCGCATTTATGCAAGTTTAAGCTGTTCATGTTGTAAATGACAAAGCCTTTTATTTAGGTTTTAAAAACGAAAACAAAAATACAAGGCATTGTTAGTTGCAATGTCAATAGCTCAAACTCACGCAAATGTGAGACCTATTGCATTACAAATGCTTGTTTTAAATGAAAGCGTTAATTGGTCACTCAGCAAGTTGGAAGTTACAGTCTGTGTTCCAGAGTCGCTACCCCTCTCCTGCTCAGAGAGTGTTTCATTGCATTGTATCATCGAGGGGGTAAAGGGATGAGAAGGAAAAAGAGAAGGAAGAAGAGAAATAAACTGAAGGAGGAGAGCCAGAGAAGGAGGGAGACAATGGGAGTAGGGAGAAGGGAGAGAGGGGAGGAGGTAAACAAAAGGAGGAGAGAGGGAAAGAGATAAAAAAAAAAGAAGGGGTATCAGTGAGATTGGAGGAGAGAGAGAGATGGCCAAAAGCAGAAATGGAAGGGGAAATACAAATGTGAGGCACTTGACATGGCTACTGCAGCAAGTAAATATAGCCAGACATGCGCTAGACAGCTCAGTTGAATTAGAGATGACATCTCAGTTAAGGAATGGAACACGGGGGTGCTCTTCTGTGAATTACTGTACTGTTCCCTGGAAGCTGGCGAGCTCCCTGCATCTTCTGAGTACAGTGATAAGTAGTGTCAGTGGGCCCCCAAATGTGAGTCAAGACGTGCTCCATCTTTGCTGAGGGTCCCCGTCTTTATGTGCCCCACAGGTTCCACTGTGCATGCTAAACTAGTACACCCATGCTAGGCTAAACTAAATGCTTCTGCACATTGAGGTTGCCCGGGAATGGTGAGCAGTAATGGTTCAGGTGTGACAAGTAATCCTTTATATGTTTGGTTTCTGCTCTACATTTAAAGAGAGACAGTGGGCAGTCGGAGTTTCATACTCCTCTCCTTTGAGCCGGTGGAAGTTGCCCTTGCACTGAGCTCTTTCCCAGATTCTGAGAGATGAATCCAAGGTCACCAGATCACAGAAAGCGGATTCTTTTGAAAAGCATGCTGCATGCATTAACCGCATGCGCGCTAGCGGTTTTCCCGCTGTGCGCGTCACTTTTAAAAAACCCGCTTTACATGACGAGCTCAGCTCGTCATGAGCGTACGAGAGTCATAACTCATGACGAGCTGAGCTCGTCATGAGCGTCGAGGGGGTTAAAATAAAATAAAAACTTTCATAGCCCTGTGGGGGTTGCAGGAGGCAGTAGCAGGATGACGGGTGAGCATTGTGCAGGCATCAATTGGCTCACCTCGGCAGACACACACCCTCTGACTCAACCCAGAGTCTCTGCTTCTCCAGTTATTATATTTTTTAGCCAGGAGGCTTCCAGTGCAGCTGCTGGCAATTCTAGGCCTGTGACAGGCAACCCAGGCACTTGAGTGCAGCCTGATCGGTTCTGCGTCTGCGAAGCAGAACTGCAGGGGCGTGGAACACAGGAAGGGTGCTCGGGGATGGGCCAGAAGGTACAGGTCTTCTCACAGAGCCTCCCCCTGGGCATGGGAAACCTAGTGATTAGGGAAAGTCTTACAGTTGTGTGTGGCAGCCAGGGTGAGACAGCATCCCTGGCACACACACAGAACTTCACAGGTCTTTAAAAGACCATTTGCTTCTTAATGAGGCATTGTTATTTCTCACCCCTTCTTAGAGCCCCTGCAGCTCCACTCTGCCTATTTCTGGAAGAATCAGCCGTTCCCCCCCCTCACCCCCCACCAAAATAAATTCTTAGCCCCCTCAAAGCCTGGAACCCCCGCCTGCCACCCCACCCCCGAAATTTGGCTCTAGCTGCGCTACTGTGTGTAAATACACAGTGGCACATTTTCAGTCGTGGAGGAGAGTAAAATTAAGCTTATTTACATAGTGAAGGTTTTCAACATCATTGCCATACCATCAATGCATTTCTTTTTTCACTCCTACGTTTGTAATTGAAAGAGGCACACTTCACCTTTCATCCCAAATAGGCAGACAAAAGCACAGTTTCAAACTTGGTAAAATAAATGCTAAATAAATTAGCAACAGTGGAACATGCAGCCATGCCAGGACACTACAAAACTTCTGAGTTACAGTGAGTTTTGTACACAACCGGCACCCACTGACTGTGGCAGCTGCCGATCGCGTGCTGTCTCATGGAATTAGTTAATCACATCCACACAGTCAGTGGCTGCATTGCAGCACCGCTCTCTCACTTACTTCTTTTAATTGGAGTATCTCGAGCTCGAGCCACTGCAGGAATAACCGATTGCCGCGTGCCTCCTCAGAGAGTCCTGCACTGAGATGTTGCCGGAAAAAATAAAGCCTGTCTTTCACCTCGTGGGGTTTTGAGGTAGCTTAAAGAGCAACACATTTTTATAAATGTACACAATTCGGGAAACTAACAAGTTCTTTAAACACCTGAAGCCTCATGGTGGAATTAATGTAATTAAGTGGCGAGCATTTTTTTTTAAAGGCTATACCCACAGACCGAAGTTGGTGCCCAATTAGAAGTAGCTTAGTTTTGCGGTGCGCTAATCCTGATTTGTGGTGCTTCCTACTGTCCTTTTGAATGAACAGTGGAGGATTTAACATCAGCCATTTACTCATCGCTTTTGCTAAGTTTTCGACGTGGTTCTGCTCACCATTTTATGTTTGCAAGTCATGATTTCTTCTGTTTATGGGTTCGGCCGGGTATGACTGTACTTCGACTGACGGGCTGGATAGCAGTGTCTTCTGCAAATGAAAAGTCCTTCAACAATGACCCGGCTGGGCACGTCATCATTCCTTGCACATTTTATTAGCTTTAGCAAAAAAACAATCTATCTACTCGTTAAGTAATGGTCTTTTTAAAGGGCTGTGAAGTGCTCAGTTGCGGCTGCAGTAAGACAGACTGCAGACCACAACAGCTCCTCTCCCTCCCACTTGAGCCAGGCAGGGGGCCTGGTGTTGATCTGACCCTTGGGCCATTCACACCTCGGCTCCCCATCTGCAGACGCAGTGTTTTCCCCTGACACCTCTGCGCCAGGCCACCACAGGCAGGCCAATGGAATGCTTTGGCTCCACCAAGTGGCCAAAAGGCGCAACAACTATGAAAATCAGTGACACTCGGTTTAAACCAGGTCAGCTGATTTTCATTCGGTAGTGTTTTCTCGGGTACAGTCATTTTAAACTGAATTCCGGACAGCCTAATTATGACATTTGATTCCAACCAGTGAACATACATCCCAAAGCGGCGTTCAGCAGTGCATCTCAATCGTCCAGGCTGTTCAAAAAACAACAAACCCCAACTAACCCACGTCCCACCCACTCCAGCAACCCAATTCTGCCGAAGCCATTTTACCCTTAGAACATCAATTATCAACATAACTGTTCGGGGACCGCCCTTGTAGACGTCCGCCGAGGGTGCACTACACCATCCTAACTAAAGGATGTGGGCAGATCTATAAGTTGTAAACAGACCACAGCGGGTCATATATTAACATTAACATAGTGAGACGCTTCCAACGCTTATGTTGTCCAGTAAAGTCATAATCTCAATGACAAGAGACATTTAACCCTCTAAAATAGTTTGCATAGGTGATAATCAGGGCTGCATGAGACGTCTATATATCCTTGCACTATGGCCCCTCCTGTCAAGTAGGACTAACCGGGCATCCTCCCAAGTAGACAGACAATGTCAATCCGTAGCAGGTCATCTGCACAGCATCGTGCTTCAATGTTCACCTCCCACGTTACCAGTAAGTTTCACAAGGCCATATTGGCAGTTCCTGGGCACCATGACATTCCCCTCCGGGGAGTTTTTTTTGCAGAGTTTTATATAGCGCGAACTAGACCCGAACCGAATCAGGTATCAGAGCGCTTTACATAGCACCAGTTACGTTACATGAGGACACACTTTCATTTTAGGCACGGGGAGATTAAGTGATTTGCCCAGAATAACAGGAGGTTTTTGGCGTCGTTACCGAGACTCGAACCCAGATCCCCAGGTCCGAGGTCGAGCGCCTTAGCCGTTAGGCCAACCCCTCTCCCCTCTTTGTGATATCAGTCGGTTAAGGTCCGCATACTTTACATCAGAGAGTCTTACCTTTAGTCGGAGTCTGTGTGTCTGTCTCTACGATTTGACCTTTTACCTTTGGTTACCGTTGCCTTGATGAAGTCCATTGCAGCCTTGGGCGTTGACCGGAATACCGGTTTGTCATCCCACGTAATTTTTAGTCGCGCAGGATACAGCATTGCGTAGGGGATCTGAAGGTCACGAAGTTTGGCTTTGACGTCATTGAATTCTTTACGCGCTTGTTGCACGGGTCCGGGTAGAATTCTAGTTTGTTACCCTGGTGCTGGATTTCACCTTTTTCCTGCGCCATCCTCAACACAGCATCTCTATCCCGGTAGTTTAGGACTCTTGCTACTATAGGTCTGGGCGGAGCTCCTGGTTTTGGCTGCAGAGCTAAGGATCTGTGTGCACGTTCAATAATGATGATAGACGATAGGTTATCAGCGCCAAACAAGTCCTTGCATAGTTGTTCCACATAGGGCTCCATTTGGCCTGTATTGGTTGATTCCGACAGTCCCGCTATTCGTATGTTATTTCGCCTCGATCTGGCTTCCAACTCCTCTGACTTGGCTTTAATCACTTCGAGGACCTTCTCCATGCCCGCACATTTGGTTGTTGTGGTGCGCGATTCATCTTCTACAGTCGAGATTCTGGTTTCCGCCGTGTCTAGTCTTTCACCCGGTTTGTCGAGTTTCGCCGCCATGTTGTCGACTCTGCCAGTTAAATGGTCTAGTTTGCCATTAATGTCCTGCAAGTTTGCTTGTATGGCTTTCAGTATATTTTCCATAACGCTCCCTTCTTGAGGTTCTGTTTCCGGGTCTTCCTCCGTTGCCCCACTTTGGCCCCGAGGCGTTTTCCGCGCCTCGAAGGTAAGTTTAGGCTGCTTGTTATCCGGTTTCCCCATTATGTATGGCACAGAGTTATTTATAGGAACACCAGTGGCGTGTGTGACGTTGCTGCGAGCACGACGCAGAAGTGTGTGTCGCGTTTTCTTGGACCGTTTATAGTCTGCCCTATATTTTTCTCCACTATCAATGTCCTGTAAGTCGCCCTCAGATTCTGGGCTCCTCGCCTGTCGACCTGCGGGCTTTACCTGGTGATTAATGGCATCAGAGCGGTCCTGTGATAAATAAATTCCGTCACAGATCTGGTGTAGGACTTTCGTGCAGTGTCTTGCCTCGTTGAGAAATCGGAGCAGGTCCGGTTTATAGTTGTAGGTCTGGACTTCCGCGTAACTATTCCCGGGATCAGCGGTGCAGTCCTAGGGCTTTCGTATTGTACTTCTTATGTAACCCTGCCAGACGATTCAATGCCCAACGAGGAAATGACAGGCTGCTCACACTTGATAGCTCCGTTACACGCCACCAGCGTCCTCGTTAGCCAGGGAGTATTAGCAACAATGGTGTGTCCATATAGTAACTCGATTCATAAAGGGGGGTGGTGACGGACAGAGCATCTAAATTAAACAGAACACTCATACCCAGTCAAAAGATCAGGGCTTGATCCATCACCGTTTTTTAGCTCACTGCACCATCCCAGCTCAGAACCTGGCTATATGCAAATTAGTCTGACCCTGGCCCAGTGCATCATGGGAACAGGGCAGACCAAACTACCAAGCCAATTCTTTACTGGAAAGGAAACAAGCTTCTGGGGACCGGTTTCTGGCATTGCAGCCGTCTTCAGCCCAGCTTGCTTGAATCCTGATGGTGCAGTGAGCAAGGGACTCACGTCTGAGCATACCCTGCCACTCCTATAGTGGCCAAAACGATTCATAAAGGGGTGATGGATCAAGCCCTGATCTTTTGACTGGGTACGAGTGTTCTGTTTAACTCAGATACTCTGTCCATCACCACCCCCACTTTTTGAATCATATAGTAACTCAGCACTTCATTATGCCAGGGAGTTAGCCTGCACTCTCCCTCGGCCTTGGTCGCTGTTGCGGGTGTTTATAGTCCCTGTTTTTTTTTTTCACGCCTTTACAGCGGCCCACGTTCATATGTCGGATCGCACAGGTCAGAGGCGCCACTCTTAGCTGAGCACACATTCGCCACCTCACCTCGCAGGGCTCTTGTTGGATGTCTGGCTGGCAAGCGCTAAGGTGTCGCTCATGCCCAATTACACTCTTATGCTCAAGATTGCGGTATAGAGGGCTCCGTACTGGGCCGTACATGGGAGCCGCCATTTTGTTTCCCTCATTGTCGCAGCAGACGGAGATCGATCCGTGTAATAATGGGGGGGAAATGTCACCATGCCATGCACTGATTGTGCTTTAGTTGTCCCCAGAGGCACGCAGGGTGCGCGGTGTTCTGAACGCTACCCGGAGGGGCTGCTTGCTATCGGCCCGATTTCATACCTGCATAGCGGCCATTTTGACAGTGGGAGTCCATGCCACATATAATCATTCGTCCATTCCATAGCACTCTCTGCTGCCGTGATTACCGTCCGCTCAAATCCCCGACCCGAACCATAATCCTGCAGCCCCGGGGGTACCTTAGCCAGCCTCCGGTTTCAGCGCTGTCGGAGTCCGCCGCAGTTCTTCAAGTCGGACAGAGTACCGGCCGCCATGTTGGTCTGCGCGGGCGTTCGTATCTTTCAGCGGTTACGTGGACACCTGTACCTCAGGATTCTTCTTCTACCCTCCCGTCTGTGCTCAGCACGCTCCCATCCACGCTAGTATGTTCGTTGTCCCGCTGTGATCCGTTTTTGCGTGTTTTTACAGCGATATTACGATCCGCCCGGCAGAGCTGCACAGCTAGGCAGCCATTCCGCTGTGCGCCCCCTAGCGCCTGTTATCATCTTTATATAAAATTTGGCAGCAAGATCATGGAAGTACATTTAGAGATAAAAAAATGTCATAGGTTTCGAAAAGCGACACTTAGTGCAATTTCTGAAGCAGTAATAATATCCTATGGAGGAAGACATACTGCATACAAGTACTTCACAGAGACGTATAGGACCAATCTTAAGGACTTAGGAGAGTACATGGTAAGGTCCAAGACAGCACCAATAGGTCACCTTGGGCGGCACTAGGAAGCTAGGTGCAGGGGTGCTATACAGCGTTGGTTGCCCTTAGTAAGTTGATGGGGATCGGTCCAGTCACAAAGTCGCTGCAGGTAGGGACTGGGAGGCCAGTGGGCTGAACCAACAAGAGTGCTCAGGTCTCATGATGCTCGGGTGACATGGGGACACCTTTGGTCCTTTTCTCCCATGGGCCGGGGCGGCCGGGTGAAGAGGTGTTCTAAGGTGTCAGGAGACATTTGCGGTTGGAGGGGGCCTGCACAAAGAGGCTGCAGGCAGCGTTGGGAGTCCACAGATAGCAAACCAGAGGTGGGCTTCTTCTCTGGTGGGGCTGGGGACAACGCTGGCACCAACGCTGGCGCCATTGGCCCACTTCGACTCAATCTAGGCAGCTCAGGTGCAGTGGTGCTCTCCAGTGTTTGGTTTTGGAGCTCAATAGTCCTCACAAGTCTCTTGGGGTGCCTGCAGGTGCAGGGAAGCAGCTCTGCTACTCCACAGGAGTTCCTGGGTCTTTGGTGAAGGGCTTGCAGTCCTCCCAGGCTTTTGGAAGATCAGCAGCTTCAGGACGAGTCAACTTTTCCAGGGTATAATTTTTTATATGTTTAGGTAAATCAAAGGTATAGCCATTTTTAGGTCTTGTGGTGTTGCCAGAGACCTATTGTCAGCGACTCAGCTTCCAGGAGACAAGAGATGGCCACGCGCATCCAAAAGTCGGATCGGAGCGGGCCGCGCGCACGCGAACACGCACGCTGTGGCCATCTCCTGTCTCCTGGGAAGCTCCAACACACACACAGCCACACCTCCCCCTGCACGAATGCGCACACACAGAGACACACACACAAGCGCACATACACGCAGGCACACATACAAAGACACCCCCCGCCGTCGCACACATACGCGCGCGCACACGCGTGCACGCGCGCACACACCACACACACACACACACACACACACACACATGCACGCGCACCACGACCCCGCCGCCCCCCTACAACTAAGGCCCACTTACCGCCACTCTGGACATCTGCAGCCTCCGCGGGGCTCTCCCTCGGGCATGGGAGCCCCGCGTCACCACTGCTTCTCCAGGCACTCCGAGACCATTCCCTCCCCCATCCAACTAAGCCCCACTCACCGCCACTCCGGACTTCCTCAGTCTCCTCTGCGGGGTGCGCTCCACGCGGGGCTCCCTCGGCTTACGGGAGACCCGGACTGCCCCGGACTGCCGCGCACTCCATCCCCGCCCATGTCCCAGGCAAGGTGGCAGCACGGATGCTCAGTGCATAAGCTTGTGTGCACGAGCAGCTATTGTGCCGCGCACTTTCAGTTTCCCTTCACTGGCCCTGGGCTGCTCCCGAAGTCGGATCTCTCATTCCTAGGGGGCATTCCTTGCCCCCGAGGGCCCTCCCTTCCCCCTGGTCAGCTGGTTTATTTTAATTTTTTTGGTTGGTGCATTGGAGCAAGTCCTTGCCCCAATGAGTTGGAAATCAGACTACTACAACTCTATAGGAACTCCCTGATCGTGACAATCCTATGCACTACTTTGCTGTGGGAGAGCAGGCTGTAAAGAATACGATATCAACTGATTCTGTGGGTGTCCCGCCGTTCATTCAGAGACAACGGTCTTGGGTGACATCTCTTGATTTGGCCCAGCAGGTGACTCCCAGCCCTCCCACGCTAGTCATTGAAAATACACTGGTTGGCATCAAAATGTGCTAATTTCCCTGTAGGCCAGTGGGCCTCAGCCTGTCCCTTGCCCGCCCGCGTGCCCCCACGTCATTGTGCAGCATCCGCGTGGGACACGTCAGTCTGAGCGGCCTTCCCTGGGGAGGCTGCTGCCTGCGCAAAGAGCTCAAACACAACAATTAGACACAGGTGAGCTGCACGTTAAAAGTGCTCGTGCAGGTGCGACCATGACATCAGCATCACCAGGGAGATGGGAGAGCGGGAGCCAGGGAGAGAGCAGGGCAGTGGTGGTGTGTGCCCGAGGCTGGAGAGGAAGGGGAGACAAACAGAGCTCGAGGGGCAGGAGGCGGTGCGAAAGGGCAAGGGGGGGGAGCCGAAGGCGAGGGGTGAGAGTGAGGCCCCAGAGGCGCAAGAAACCGGGATTATGGGATGAGAGACACGTCAGTGGCAGTTTGTGAAAGTACGCAAGAAGAGAGGATATAATATAAGATTGGATGGATGGACAACAGGTAAGGTTTTAAGGAAAGAGTGGCGGGCGATGGGGCAATGAAGGCGTAAAAGAGTGAGACCCAAGGCCTGAAGGGCGAAAGAAAAGGCACCGCAGGGAGGGCAAGGTCGGCAAAATCAATAAAGCAGCAGGTGCGTTGGTAAGGGAGCCCTGGGGCATAAGGGTGCCTCTGTATGCGATTATGGTTGAATAGCGCTACTTCAACAGATGGGACGGTGTTCACCAGATGGGACGGTGTTCAACAGATGGCGCGATGTTCCTTGCCTGCAATGGATAGCATCCTTGACACGCTGTGAACGAGGGTGGGTGGCCGCTGGTGAAGAACTAAGATGATGAATACGGTAAATGCCAGTGTACGGCACGAGAGAGGTGGTGAAAGGGCAACGGGCAATATGTGCTGAGAGGTTCAAGTCAGGAAGAGCAGGAAAGTAACAATTGCCCTCACGGATGTGAAAGGGCACGACCCCAAGAAATCTGTAGGTCGGTAGGAGGGTAGGCAGGCATACGGCCCATAGACATTGGTAGGTTGGAAAGATGGAAGGCAGAGAGACAGATACGAAAAAGTCGGTGCACTTGAGGACAGACAGGCAGAAAGAACAGTGGTCCGTTGACCAGAGATTGAACAGTCGATGTGAAAGATGGGATCGCGGTAGAAGGACGCTGCAATCAAAAGAATACAGAGATATGATGGTAAAGACAAGCAGAAGAGTTCAATACAGGGAAATTGGAGAAAAAAGCAAGTATTTCTTTAACTTGTGTAAGTTTTGCTGTTAATAGGGCACTTTATAGCACTGTACTGAGATGTACTTTGAAAGTGGTCGTTTTTAGGTCTCAGCGAGCAATGCTGTAGGGGCTAATTGATCACTTGATCCTTCTTACGTCGATGGACTGCGCTCCACCTCTTCTTTAGCTAGTGCAGGCGGCAGGGAGGGTCCCTACTATCCCTGCTACCTCGAGACTCAATTGGCTATCGTTTGTGTCTACTTATCCGCCTACCAACAAATGTCAGTGCACACTTTTCCACCAGGCAAACACACCAACAGCCTTCAGTGCACGCTTCCAGACACACACACCATCAGCCTTCAGTGCACACTTTCGCGGGGCACAAACACCACCAGCGATCAGTGCACGCTTCCACCACACACACACACCACCAACCGTCAGTGCACACTTTCACCAGGCACACCCCATCAGCCGTCAGTGCACGCTTTCACCAGGCGCACACACACCACCAGTCAGTACACGCTTCCGCCAGGCACACACGTCACCAGCCGGCAGTGCACACTTCCACCAGGCACACACACCACCAACCATCAGTGCACATTTTCTACAGGCACACACACCACCAGCCATCAGTGCACGCATCAATTGTTAACGCATCCACAATTAACTATTGTAGCAATTGCAGTATGGCGCACTTTACTTTTAAACATGTCAGTGCATGCTTTTCCACCATGCACACACACACCACCAGCCATCAGTGCACACTTTCAACAGGCACACACACACCACTAGCCATCAGTACACGCTTTCATCAGGCATACACACCAACGGCCGTCAGTGCACACTTTCAACAGGCACAGACACCATAAGCCATCAGTGCACGCTTTCACCAGGCACAAACACCACCAGCCGTCAGTGCACGCTTTCACCGGGCACAAACCCCACCAGCCGCCAGTGCACGCTTTCACCAGGCACACACCACCAGCCGTAAGTGCACGCTTTCACCGGGCACAAATACCACCAGCCAATACAGAGTTTGCAAAAAAATTCATCCAAACCCATTGTCATATACAATGCCAATAACTCAAACTTAAATGCTGCGAGACCTATTGCATTGCAAATGTCTGATCAGGATGTTGTGTTAATTTTCGCTTCTGAGAGTGATGCACATGACCGCATTTTGAACAGGCTAATAACAATCCTTCAAGGGCAAGGGGTGGTTTTGAAACTAGAGAAATGTGAATTCTTGAAGGATATTGTAGAATTTTTAAGCCATGTAATCTCGAATGAGGGTATTTAGCCAATCCCTTGATTGGCCACAGCAAATCTTAACGCATCTCTGCCGACTGATAAAAGTGAAGTCTTTTTAGGCTTTAGAGAACTTTATTTGCATTCTATTCCTGAATAGGCATAGAATATTAGGCATAACACTCGTATGTTAAAAAAGATTGTGCCTTTTTCATGGGATGAGAGCTGCCAGGTAGCTTTTGTGTAGAAAAGTCACGATAGGTGGGTGCAAAAGCACTGAGACCATTTAATCCCTAGTTGAAATGCTGTCTAAGAGCAGATGCTAGTATTTACAGGTTGGTAACCGCCTTGACCCTAAAGAAAGGAAATTAAGAATTCACAATTGGCTTTGCACCCAGTATCCTTAAAAGATACTGAACTTCACTTTTCTGTCATTGAGAAGAAACTCTTAGCCTGCTGGTGGGCGACAGAACGGTTTTGTAGTTATCTTTGTGAAAATGTTTTAGTTTTTAAACAGATCGTATGCCTTTAACTTTTATTCGCAATGGTAAGAACATGAAAAGCAGTACTCTAGGGCGTGCCAGGCTTTCCACAAAACTGCTTCAGTACTAGTTCAATATAGTACATATACTTGGAGGCAGAAGTGCTACGGTGGGCTACCAATCTAGATTTCCCACCAATGATAAACAGGAAGATGATTTTGTTAATGGGGATTAGGGATTATGAGCTTGAGAATTTTCTTGTAGCTGCTGTTGACATCAGGAATGTGTCCGCTTTCTCAGAGGCGGACTGAAAGAGTGCTACATCTGAAGATACTCTATTTGAACAGGTAGCAAATTTGTGAAGGGGTGGTGGCATATGGAGAAAAGCCTCGATTTGGGTCATCAACTTTTTGCAAAAATAGCTGATGTACTATCTGTAGTGGAAGGTTTGGTTTTAAGGACAGGAAAAGAAAATCCAGCTGCTAGACTGTGGTCTAGATTACAGGGAAGTGTGTATGAGGGACATTTGGGGGTCAGCCCTGACCAAGAGGAGGGATCGGTTAATGTTTTAGTGGCCACAACAAGACAGAGCTTGGTGAAATGTTCAGCAACTGAGTACTCTGTTCAAGTAATGATAAGCAATTAAAACTATATACCCCTCCTTTGATGCCCATGGAGTTTCCATTAGATATCTAGAGAAAAATTGGTATTATCCCGATAGGTCATTTTAACTTGATAGCTCATCAATCATATTTTGTATTAGTCATGGTTGATTACTACTCAAAATGGCCACAGATAAATTAATTGGTGAGCTAATTCGAAGGCTGTAATTGAGTTCATTAAGGATGATTTTCGTTGAGTTGGGAGTGGACCATGAATGAGCAGAGCGAGACAGACAGAGGGAGACAGCATGACGCCTGGAAAGAGTTTAGGACAGTTTCTCCCAAGAAAATCCTTCATGGTAGTCGTCTCAGGCAAGAGTTTTATTTCCGTAAACCTGCCCTAGGCATTCCTGATGCTAGTGCTAGGGAAAGACCCAGGAGTCTGTAATCCTGGCCTAGATCCCCAACCCACACAACACTGTCATTGTAAGATGACAAGTGCCCCCGTATTACAGCATAATGTTGGCTTACACAGAAGCATGATTTGAGGCACATTGTTGGAAAGTACAACCACTTTCCACTTTGGGCACTGAATACCATGCCAACAGAAACTTCAGAATGAATGAGAGAATGAACCATGTTAAGTAATGACTTATGTTAGTGAACCTGGTACTTACCAACTACCTTAGCATAGGTATATTTTTGGATGGGACTCGCTTTTTTTTTTTTTAACACGAGGCAGACCTGGAAAGTTATCAGAGTTTTCTATACATCGAACAGACCATTCTAAAGAAAGATTTCTTACAGTCTTTTGCTTAGTAGAGAGAGCACTTTTAGCCGGACGACTGAGTATAAACGGTGCCTACAATGTAGTTAACCCTCTTCTGGGCGCAGGAATTAAATTGCCAGGGAGAGTGGGTGTGATATTTATAAAACAAATTCTGGGGGACTGCTGCGGGCTCCAACAGCACATTTTCAAAACATTGGTGGTGCCCCTGCTCATTTTGGGGACCACAGCAGAAAAAGGAGATGTCAAGTAACCCCTTTGTGGGGCAGGTCTTGTCTGAATCCATGAATAATTAAGGAGCAGCAAAAGCTAATTGCTGCTGCTCTTACGCCACACCCCTTTCTTTGTTTTTGGTTGTCCCAGCTGCACCTTTGTTTTCCAGGGGCCATGGCAGTGCGGGTAGCCCAGCACTATCCCTTGTCAGAACATGTGCCAGTATGCAGATTCTCCCGCCTGCTCCCTCGTGTGCAGGCTGTTGCTGGACTGCACCTCCCCCATTCACCCCAGACACAGGGAAGGAAGCAGGAGGAAGCAGGGCTATGATTTGCAGCACTGTGTCACTTCCCAGTGCTCTCCCAGGGAGAGGAGATCCCCCAGGACAGGTTCCTGTTGCACAGGGGCCAGAGACTGAGGGGACCAGGGGCAAAAATAGCCTTTGGGGAGTAGGACCTATGCATGCCCTTCCCATTTCAAACAAATAGAATGTGTTTTGGTGACTCCAAGGAATTGGTCTTTCACAGAGGTATTCATTTGAATGAAGTCGAAGTGCCACATGTTTCTCTACTTGGTCCCCATGGGGGGACTGTATGGAATCTCAGGCTCCATAGGTCCATTTTACTCAAGTAAGATGCTGTCTTGCTCCTGGTGGCGAGCTGTAGCCATCAGGAGCACCTGCTTCAGGGCCCCTGGCTTCTAAAGATACACTTTTTGTGGAGAGCTGGATTTTCTTGCTCCCTGCACCAAACATGCCCACTGCCTGGCTCCTGGTGCAGTCCTTCCACAACCAACCAGCAAAGGACCCTACCTGCCACTCTTCCCTGGCCTCACAACCTCCTGGAGTCTTGAAGGGCACTGGTGGGTCAGCAGAGTCCAGCACCAGTCAACAGAAGCCCAAGGGGAACCGAACCATCCAGGTCCATTCACCCAACTGTTCCTCAGGAAGCATACGGAGGCCAGCACCAGTAACCTTGGAGAGACCCATTTTGATCCCGAGGGTCATAGAGTCAAAGTCCTTATCCCTCCTTGCATGACATCGGGTGATTTCACCTTCTAACTGGGCATCCTTTCATCATCATTGCTCCCAGGTCCAAAGTCGTCTATCTCTTCCTTGTGCATGGACTTTTAAGTGAGGGAGTAAGGTTCTACAGGCCAGACACCCTTGATCAATACTAGGAGGTCACATCATCATTTCACCCCTGTCCCACCGTCCTGCACAGCATTCTGTGACAGACCAATATGGCAACTTCAAGTTGTCTGTGGAAAGCGCTCCCCTGAAAGCCTCAGCTCCACCTCGAGCTGACACAGCTTCCTGATCTCTTCCCACCAAACCTTCAAGGGCGAGCATCTCCGGTGTTAGCTCCAGGATGTCTGACCCTCATACTTTGATCCAGTGAGCCTGGGTTGTCTCAGCCCAGGTGCAGTGTGACTGGCTAATTACCCGATGCAGATTTCCACCCCATCCCTTCATTTGCCATGCATTGGGTCAAGCACTGTTAATTGTTCTATTGTGGTGGGTGGCCTTTGATCAATCTGCTAGGGAGCAGAGCAATTAATTTGACCTAGTGGAGGGTCCCGGGGGGAAGGGGAGGGGGGACAAAGGGCTGAAATCTAATTTTGAGCTAAGCCAGGGAAATATGAGAAATATTAAAGTGCCGTATTAAGTTTATGTGGGGTGTTAGCAGCTTTAAATTCACACTCTGGGCACATGTTGAATCCCAGGTTGGTATCACACTGAACCTTGTATGCCAATGTACTGCAAAACCGGACTTTAGGGCAGAGTTCAACTAAAATGTGTACACAGTATAAGCACCAAAGACATCCAGTAAACACTGCAGAACAACACTATGAATACCCACTCACATTATAAGGCCTGCCCCAGGTAAGTATCAATCGTTGAAGAGTTTCTTCTGCTACAGGATACTTGTGGTCAGATACCAAGCTGCGCTAGATGACAGTCTTAAAAGCCCGCATACGCAAGTGCACACACCACAGCCTCTTACCATAGCTGCCCTGCAACTGCCTTACCTTAAAAGAAGGGGGCGCTGGTGGTCAGTCCAATTACTGTGAATTTACAGTGAGCGAGACTCAGATAATGAGACTTACAGTAAAAGTCAAAAGGCCTGGTGGTCAAATGTGAAAAATCCCATGGGACTAAATAGGCAGAATCTATTTCCTATAATGACCAGGGAAGGGAGTGCTCCCTAGAGTCCTTAAAGGACTGCTATGTGACCAGTGTGGGTGTCTGCCTGATAGCCAGTCTTCTAGAGAGGAGGGGGCATCACCTGAAATCTGCACTTTCAACTTGAAGAGCCGAGGATATACCTGAAGAACCTAGAAGCTGTTCTGCCTGCTGATAGAGGGAAGGAGTCTGACTTGCCCTGCAGGAGCACGGACTGTCCAGGAGGAGGGATGCCCAGCATATTCCAAGGACTGAGGAACATCCAGAGAAAGCTAACTACCTGAGAGCAAGTCAAGAGCTCTATCGGGACTGAATCTGTCATGGTCACAATGTCAGCCCAAACGGACTCAAATTTGAATACTTTGATTCACTTTATATTTACTGGATTCAAAATTTTAGGAGATATAAAAACAAATATGCAGAACTTTTTAAAGTGGAAAATTTTGAAAAACAGTTGGGGGAATGTATTTTCACCATTGACATACATTGATACACAGGCAATATTAGGCAGGAGACAACTAAAATAAAGCCATTTTTGTCCTAAAATATCCGGCGTTTCCGGTCTGAATCAGGTGTTTTGGCATGTATGCAACGAACACTGGCAAAGCCAAAAGCTCTTGCCTATTAAGAGCTATTATATTGCCAGTGTGTTTTTGCCATATTATACACCAGGGTGGCTGCTGTAAAAGTTAGCGGCCTAGAGAAGAGTGGTGTGGTGTGTCGCCGAGTGGAGTGGCATAAAGTAGAGAAGAGTGGCTTAGTCTGGAGTGGCGTAGAGGGTTGTGGAGTAGAGTAGAGTGGAGAGGAGTGTCATGCAGTGGAGAGGAGTGTCGTGAAGTAGAGTGGAGTGGCATAGAGAGTCATAGACTGGGGTGCCATAGAGTGACGAGGAGTGGAGTAAAGTGGGGTGGCATAAAGTGGCATCGAGTGGCATACAGAGTGTTGCGTAGAGTGGAAAAGAGAGTTGTAAAGTGGAGTAGAGTGACGTGGAGTGGCGTGGCATGAAGTGGCATGGAGTGGAGAGGCGTGGAGTGGAAATGCGTAGAGTGGAAATGCGTAGAGTGGAAATGCGTAGAGTGAAAAAGCGTAGAGTGAAAAAGCGTAGAGTGAAAAAGCGTAGAGTGAAAAAGCGTAGAGTGAAAAAGCGTAGAGTGAAAAAGCGTAGAGTGAAAAAGCGTAGAGTGAAAAAGCGTAGAGTGAAAAAGCGTAGAGTGGAGAGGGGTCAGAGTGGAGAGGGGTCAGAGTGGAGAGGGGTCAGAGTGGAGAGGGGTCAGAGTGGAGAGGGGTCAGAGTGGAGAGGGGTCAGAGTGGAGAGGGGTCAGAGTGGAGAGGGGTCAGAGTGGAGAGGGGTCAGAGTGGAGAGGGGTCAGAGTGGAGAGGGGTCAGAGTGGAGAGGGGTCAGAGTGGAGAGGGGTCAGAGTGGAGAGGGGTCAGAGTGGAGAGGGGTCAGAGTGGAGAGGGGTCAGAGTGGAGAGGGGTCAGAGTGGAGAGGGGTCAGAGTGGAGAGGGGTCAGAGTGGAGAGGGGTCAGAGTGGAGAGGGGTCAGAGTGGAGAGGGGTCAGAGTGGAGAGGGGTCAGAGTGGAGAGGGGTCAGAGTGGAGAGGGGTCAGAGTGGAGAGGGGTCAGAGTGGAGAGGGGTCAGAGTGGAGAGGGGTCAGAGTGGAGAGGGGTCAGAGTGGAGAGGGGTCAGAGTGGAGAGGGGTCAGAGTGGAGAGGGGTCAGAGTGGAGAGGGGTCAGAGTGGAGAGGGGTCAGAGTGGAGAGGGGTCAGAGTGGAGAGGGGTCAGAGTGGAGAGGGGTCAGAGTGGAGAGGGGTCAGAGTGGAGAGGGGTCAGAGTGGAGAGGGGTCAGAGTGGAGAGGGGTCAGAGTGGAGAGGGGTCAGAGTGGAGAGGGGTCAGAGTGGAGAGGGTCAGAGGGGTCAGAGTGGAGAGGGGTCAGAGTGGAGAGGGGTCAGAGTGGAGAGGGGTCAGAGTGGAGAGGGGTCAGAGTGGAGAGGGGTCAGAGTGGAGAGGGGTCAGAGTGGAGAGGGGTCAGAGTGGAGAGGGGTCAGAGTGGAGAGGGGTCAGAGTGGAGAGGGGTCAGAGTGGAGAGGGGTCAGAGTGGAGAGGGGTCAGAGTGGAGAGGGGTCAGAGTGGAGAGGGGTCAGAGTGGAGAGGGGTCAGAGTGGAGAGGGGTCAGAGTGGAGAGGGGTCAGAGTGGAGTCAAGTGTCAGAGTGTCATAGAGTCGAGGTTCTTAGAGTAGAGTATTGTAGAGTGGCGTAGTGCTGGCTCATAGAGCAGAGTGGCATTGAGTGGAGTGACGCAGAGTGTCATGGAGTGTTGTAGGATGGCGCAGAGTGGAGTGTCAGAGTGAAGGGGGGTAAAGTGTTGTAGAGTGGAGGGGAGTGAAGGGGCTTAGAGCGGAGTAAAGAGTCGGAGTGGTGTAGCCTGGAGTGCTGTAGAGTGAAATAAAGTGGCATGCAGCATAGTTGAGTGGAGTGGCATAGAGTGTAGTACAGTGCCGTGGAGTGTTGTAGAGAGGAGCAGAGTGGCCTAGAGTCAAGTGTTCTAAAGTAGAGTGGAGTAAAGTGGAGTGGTATAGAGTACAGTGTAGTAGAGTGGAGCAATGTAGAGTGGAGTAGTGTGTCAGAGTATCGTGAAGTGGGATACAGTGGAGAGTCGCCAAGAAGAGCATCATAAAGTGGAGTAGAGAAATGTGGCGTAAAGTGGAGTGGCGTAAAGTGGAGTGGCATAAAGTGGAGTGGTATGGCGCGGAGTGGAGTAAAGCGGCGTGGAGTAGTAGCACAGAGTACAGTGTCATAAAGTAGTGTAGAGTGTCAGAGTAGAGTGTCGTAGAAAGGAGCGGTGTACTGTACAGCCATTACAGACGACACGTTTTCAATTGAAATGACCATTACATTTGCACAGGCATACAGTTTTACTGATAAAACTATACAGCACACACATGGTAATGTGTGGAAATGGCATCACCTAGTGCATTGATTTATTCTGATCGTTTTCAATTATTTGTTTCCAGCAACCAGAATTACAACAAAAAAAGTTTAATTTGTGCTTTCCTAATACCAATATATTCTTCACAGTTCATTTTCAGATATTAAAATGGTGTTGCGTGCTAGAAAAAGCTGTAAGTAAATACAATATTTTTTCAGAGCGCCCGGTGCCCAAAGATGTCACGCTGCTAGCAAAACCCAGAAGCTGTGACAGAGGCAGGGACAGCAATTGAAAAAGATGAGAAAATTCTAAAAAAAGAATAAGAAGTTAAAAAAAGCAAACCCCCATTCACACCCCCAGACTGTTAGATAAAGCCTCACTTTGAAGTCAGAGAAAGAAAACACTAAGCTCCCCTCGGCAGACAGAGCCTGTGATTTGGCCTTGGTATTTGAATACACAGCAAATGTGACAAGATAAAAGACAAAATGAAAAGCCCTGTTTACAGGAATGAAACACTGTGGAAGAATACATTAACCAGTCAATGCTCCACAGGATGGACTAAACTAGATAGCCTAAAACAAATGAAGTCAGCCAACAGAACGCAAGCAAATGTGACTTACAAAGATAATGGTAACAAAAGGGAGGAACGCATTCCTAAGTAAGCTTTCCGAATGCCCCCAAAACGTCTTTAACAATTCAGACAGTTCCACTGACTGCTAGGCTTCGACCTGGAAAGGGGATGTATGGAATGCTTGAACTAATCTCGGTCACTAGTAGACTAGGGTCTGCATTCCAGTTCACAGTTTTTTGCCCATTGCACTTCTCAAGACGAAACGCCCTCATGCAAAACAGACCTGGTCGTGTTCCATTAGGAATACGACAACAGGAATTGCTAAGTCATTAAAAAATATTTTTGGAAAAATTGCCATAAAGAACACGGAATAACTAAATAAAGTAAAAACAGAGGACCCATAAAATATTATGTTGCCCGGGTGCCCACATCGTATGGCCTTGCAGCTGTGTCAATCATCACACCTTCAATCAGATGTGAACATCCAGTACAAAATAAAACACCAAACCTCTTCCCATGTTTCTTCTTTGAACGCTCCTTTGTACTTCTGAGCTTTGAATTTATCCATAAACTGGTCCATAGTGTCATCATCTTCTGCTGAGGCCATGTCTTTAAAGGGTATGACTTCTTTAGTTACACTGTTGAAATCAGAACAGGAAGGAATATGGAATCATATGGCATGTCGCATACGAAGGAACCTGAGCAATTCGTATGCACATGCTCCCTTTCTAGGGTAATCACAAAAACAGAAGAAGGACCTGCGTGTAAGGTAATAGCCACCTAAATCCCCATGTTGGAATGGAAGTTTGTATAAAATACTAGTAGCAGAAAAATAAAATGGAACGAGACTTTAAACACATAACTTAAGGACAGATAACATTTACGTTACAGAGATACATTGTTTCATCCCGTAACTCTTTATAATGTATGATTACTAATGTAATACTCGTGTCCTCTTTTTGATGTGATATATAATTCTGAATAATATCAATTTCAAATTATTTTAGATAAAACATATCTACAAAAACCTCGTTGTGTCATCCTGTTCTCTTGGTCTGCACTTCCTTGTTTCGCGTGACATGGACAGCTGTTTGTCATTGGATTTCTGTGCAGAGTACGCACCAGTTTACCATTGGTTCACCCCCTTTGCGTGTCAATAAAGGCGGACATCTTGAAACGAATTGTTACCCCTTTCTTGTATGCAAAATGTTGCAGCAAAACGCACAAACAGAATGCATATATTTTCTCTTACGTTTATTACAGACTTTATACAAACAGAGAGAATAATACTTTGATTTTAGGATACTCTTCCAAAGAAATCTTCAGAAAATATATGATTCCCAAAAGTGCCGCTTTAGTTACGCTTTCAGCAAAATCCTTATAACCTACAAAAACTTGCTGAATAGAAGCTAAACAATTTAATACAAAATGTACTTTTGCTTGGGTGTACTTTTGCGTCGGTAGTCCTTTCATTATTTCGGTAGCAGCTAATCATTGCTGCTGTGCTGCATTCGGCGAGTAGTTTCGATTTGTGAAACAATTTCAGTGTTCGAGATCAATTCGGCGGCAAATTTATTTTACGGGTAAATAAGGTACTGTATAGTGAGAAAGTATTTGCGCATTCCTTTTTGATCGTGTTAGGGCAGCCAACCTGCCAGTTTCGGTTACTTAAGCAAGACCTTCTACGGTAGTCGAGCCTTTTCCACGAGTTTACCAAAAAGCCTGCACCTTGCATATACCGGCTATTAAATCCACATGTAAACGCATAAATAAAAGTAGGAGGAGCATATCGATTTGCAGTGTATTACTAGCTTAAAACTAAGTTTACCAGCTCGCTCAATGTCGCGAAGGGCACAGTACTCCGTTCCCGGGGTTTAGTATGAAATCTAAGGAATTCTGGGAGCTGTAGTCCCTCCACTTCAGTTGTACTCGAACCAATGCACTCGAAAACAACGATTTCTAAACACACGCACAGCTCTGTCCCTTGATGGCTTGACATCATCTGGTTAAATGCATAATGATATCATAGGATGATGATGTAAAATTTAGGGTTTCAACAACCTTGCTCAATTTCAATAGGACACATTGTTTCAAGTCCTTTACTGCCCTCTCACAAACCTTTGTCATCAGGTGCCTAAGTCAAATTAGTTCAGTGAACACAAGCCCAGATTAAAACTCCCAGAAAGACTTAGGGTGCCAAAAGCCCACCGTTGGAAAGATAATGTTCCTTTGGCATGGTGGGAGATGGCAACCCTGCAGAAGATTGATGCAAGAGATTTCAGTTACGTTTGTTATATATGGAATGATATGGAATACATGAACATATGTTTTGTTGATGTAAGAGAGTGTTTGTTATACTGCTTGTATGTTGTGTAGAACATGGCAGGCAAGCACGTTTCATCAAATAGGTGCTTCAAAGCACGCGCGAATGAAGAGAAAGGAAACCACAGATTTTTAGAAGGCATGCCATAGAGTAGTCCCCGGCACAGGAAAACAGTTATATCTATGGGAACAGCGTTTTGAGTTACACTGCTAACACTTTATGTAAATGTAAATGTAGGCATACTTATAGAGCGCAGCTGTCACCCAAAGGGTATCCTGGCGCTTTGACCACAGACATTCCTACAGATGTTAACTACACTGCTGTTATAATGATGCAGTAGTTTTTGAAAATGGTACAGGGTGGCAAAGAGGGGTCAATGGAATTATATCACGATGGGGTGATGTGATCATCTTATTTCTTGCCCCTGAATGAGAAGTGCTGTGGTGTAAAAAATGCCCTTATGTGGCGACAGTGATGAACCTGGGAGGCGATGGAGCCAGGCGTTACTACCGCAAGGATGTGAGACTGAGTGCTTGGACAGCAGTTCTAAATTCACTGCCTGGAAGAAATTACTTTCACCTTCTTTCGAACAGAAAAGTAGTAGCAGGCTGTCTTTGTGTTTTTTGGCAATGTGCTCCTTGAGGGTGAGGTAAGTGTCCAGGTAGAATGCAAGAGACTTGGCATGCAATGAAAATTGGGACTCAAAGCGTCATTGAGCCAGGTTTGTACTGTTTCATGTTTGTTTTTGCTGGATATACAGGTCTAGATGATGTGCAGGCAGTGTTTGAGGCATTGGATTTCTGAAGTAGAGGTGACTTTCAAGTAGAGATGTATATCATCAGCATTTTGGTAAATCTTGTCTTTTATCTGTAAGTAGAACACAAATGACTAGGAACAGTACAGAACCCTGGAGCATAGAAAACTTTGCATGAACTAGTTTGGAGTATAAGGCAAAGAATTTTAGCACAAAGTGATGGGTTGGGAGAGGTACATGTCTGCTCCCCTCTGAAAGCTTAGTGGAACAACCATTGGTAAAGCTGATACATTTCACCTATGCAAAGCCTATTGGCATTGTCACAGTTGTAACAATGCTGCACAGTAGTGTAAGCTACAGTGCAACATGGTTCAAAGTAAATAAAAACAAAGCGCTGTAGTGCGGCCAAGATTGACCGCGCCATAGCGCTATGTTTGTATTTACTTTAAGCCATGTTGTACAGACTGTGCTGTTGTGTAACATCTTCCCTTTTTTTTTAACAAAAGCCAGATAGCTCAGCGCGAGCTATTTGGTCTTGCCAATGTTTGTAAATCTGGCTTAAATTAAATTTAAAAAAAGTGCTATGGCACGGACCGTGCTAGCTATCATAGCGCTTTCTGCTCCGCAATGAGGGGGTTGGAGGGACGGCAATAATAAAGCACACACCAGAGACAGGGCAGACGTAGGCTTATGGGCAGGACCCTTTTAGGTTGGTTGACACATGTTTTTTTTAAGCTTGTTGGTTTCTTGTGGGACGAAAAATTTGATCAAATGTACCCAACTTGTAAAGGCTGTTCATATTGTTTTCCTTTTTGATTTTAATAAAGAAGGGATGTGGGGTTCAGTGAGTGATGGCCAAGTTGTTTCCGCCTATGGTCTCTGTTATTAATGAGATTTGGTTGATTGTCAGCCCTAGTTTCAGGAGCAGGTGCTGAACTGTTTGAAGGTCTTGGAGGAGGAGGTGTGAGCTTATAGAACAGGAGGTCAGTGTTAATAGTGCTTACTTTAGGGTAACGAAAGTTGTTCACTATACGTAGGGCCAGTCCTGTAATTTCCATAAAGTTATGGATAGTTCATGTTTGTTAAATAATCCATCATGGTCAGAATTCAACATTTGAAAACCTCTAGCTCAAATAGAAAAAAGTGTTATAAGAGGCAGTGCAGCTTCTGGCATAGAAAAAACTCTTTGTTGCTATATTTAGTCCGTAAAGAGATGCACTTTTGTACCAATTAGCATGAATATACAGTTTTAGTTTAGCTCCTGATAGATTGCCGTAAGTACTTTTTTTTGTATTCAGCTGGTAATACTACTGATTTCAAAGTAAGGTGCAAAGAATGATCATTCTTTTCCACAAAATGACTTTGAATCAATATTTTAGCACAGAAGAAAATCAGTGTGGAAATTGTAGGTACATTTCTACCCAAGTAAATGCTCAACATATTTGACTGTTTTGTTTCTTTCTATCCGTTTTTATTTTTTTCAAAATTATCTTTTTATTAAGCATCAGACAAGATCAAATACAAAAGACTACAGTCTAGATGGTACAAAGGGCGGGAAACTGCCCGGGAAGCGATATCAGGAGCTATGGTGGGTTCAGCTTCGCATAGTCCTCAAGCCGGTCTCCGTCCTGTGCCAGATGAATGATGCCAATTTCGAAACTAACAAAACCCCTTCCCCCAACCCAACATAATCTCCCCCCTCCCACCTGCCCCATCCGGTGGTGACGCAATACAAATAAAACAGTAGATAACAGAAGCAAAAAGAAACAAGCATTTGCAATGCAATAGGTCTCGCAGCATTAAAGTTTGTTATTGGCATTGTGTATGACAATGCGTTGCACACATTTTTTTAGCATACTTTGAATTGGTGAGCAGTTTGAGTGTGTGCAAGAGTGCTGTTGCTCACAGCTTTTATTATTCACACAGCTCTAATGATGCACCTCACGCACGGGGCTGAGACAGTTATTATTCACAAAGCTCTGATGATGCACCTCATGCACGGGCTCACAGCTGTTATTATTCACGCAGCTCTAATGATGCACCTCACCACGGGGCTGACGCAGTTATTATGCACCTCAGCACGGGGCTGACGCAGTTATTATTCACAAAGCTCTGATGATGCACCTCAGGCACGGCTCACAGCTGTTATTATTCACACAGCTCTGATGATGCACCTTTGGCACGGACTCACAGCTGTTATTATTCACACAGCTCTAATGATGCACCTTAGGCACGGGCTCACAGCTGTTATTATTCACACAGCTCTGATGGTGCACCTTAGGCACGGGCTCACAGCTGTTATTCACACAGCTCTAATGATGCACCTCACGCACGGGGCTGACGCAGTATTATTCACACAGCTCGGATGATGCACCTCAGCCACAGGCTCACAGCTGTTATTATTCACACAGCTCTGATGATGCACCTCCGGCACGGGCTCACAGCTGTCATTATTCACACAGCTCTGATGATGCACCTCAGGCACAGGGCTGACAGTTATTATTCACAAAGCTCTGATGATGCATCTCAGGCACGGGCTCACAGCTGTTATTATTCACACAGCTCTGATGATGCACCTCCGGCACGGGCTCACAGCTGTCATTATTCACACAGCTCTGATGATGCACCTCAGGCACGGGCTCACAGCTGTTATTATTCACACACCGCCTAAGGCACCATTAATTGAGAAGCAATCGCCTGATTGCACAGCCGTTGACATGTGAACTCGCACAGCTCGCCACAACCTACCTGTCAATCAAAGACGAAGCTGCACACCAACAGTTCCCAGTGAGGCCGAATTGCACATGATGCATGTGCCCAAGGTCACAGGAGGCGTCAGATGAGAGCAGACAAGACTATAGCGACGGATCGCGCAGTCCAACCCTTTAATACGCGCGTTAATGAGATGAGTGATGTGAGTAAACTATTATGGGATTTATTTACAAGCCCCTTGCGATGCCGGTAAGTCACTTTCTCCCATATTAAAAATGACTCACTTACTGCGCAGGGTGCCTGTAAATAAGTCCCTATCAGTGCGCTTCACACGCACTCATATTTAGCAATCCCACATTTCGAGTCCGCACTTGACGCTGCACTCCCTGAGCCCCTGCACGTCCCGTAGTTTATGAGTAGTCTGTAATACGCATTGGCAATTATTGTTACAATCAACAATATAATGATTTTGCTGTAGCACACGTACAGCTGTGTGACGTGAAAAAACCAAAGCTGTTTCATAAACGACCTGCAAGCAAAATAATCCAGCCAACTGGCATTTCTCTTGGAGGCAATTAGGTGTGTTAGAATTCTGGGTTTAAATTTAAACTCAACATCCCATTATGAGGATAAAAGCGTTTTCCACCAAATCACAATTTCGAGTGTTAAAAGAAAAACAGTGACTTTTCAAAATACTACAGAGGCAGAAAATAAAATAACCATCTGAACTAAGGAAGCGCCCAGCCTTGCAATATTTTTCAGGAAAGATTTTAGGATCTAACCAGAGCAAAGAAAATGTTCCATAATTGAGTGGTCATGTTCCTGCGTATATCTCAGTAGAAATCGTACGACTTGATTAGCAAGCATTTGCAATGCTCTTATACGAGAATTATGCCTTACATGGGTTTGGCACACTTGTGCACAGGTGGCAGTATAGGGTTACCGATGATGTAATAGGGCCGCAGGTCAAGCACGCCCTGGCGTTTAGAAAGTGGTGTCACCAGAACCCTGGGAGGGCATTATTTGACCCCAATTCATGTTTTTACATAAATATGCTTTTTAACATGCAACACCTTTGGTGGGAGCGGGACTTCCGTCTTGTGCGCGAATCCCACTCCTAAGAAGACGTGCGCACGCAAAACGAAACCTATCGTGGGGCGGGACTTCCGTTTTGTGAAGCCCGCGCCCACGGAGTGCCTGGAGGAGCAGTGGTGACGCGGGGCTCCCATGCCCTAGGGAGAGCCCCGCGGTAGGAGGCTGCACAAGTCCGGAGTGCCGGTGAGCGGGGAAGGGGGGGATGCCTGTATGTGTGCGTGTGTCTGTGTGTGCGACGGCGGAGGGGTGGGGGGGGATGTCTCTCCGTGCGTGTATATGTGCTTGTGTATGTGTGTGCGCATGCGTGCAGGGGGAGGTGTGCGTGTGTATGTTTGCGCTTCCCAGGAGACAGCCACGGTGAGCGCGTTCGCGCGCGCGTGGCCTGCGCCGATCGCCTTTTGCGAGATGTGCGCGTCCAGGTGCTGTCTCCTGGGAAGCACAGTCAGTAACATAAGATCTCCTGGCGGACACAGCGCTGACGCGCTGTTACGCCACGAGACCTAAAAAGGCAGTAATACAGGTAGTGGTGGTGATATACAAACCAAACTATATGACCCCCGGGGCAGCTGTCAAGGCGCACAGCCGACAAACAGAGGCCGCTAAAACTGAAATAGATGTAGAGCCCGTACGGTTGTCGGACAAACCGCAGAGGGCAAACCTCCAGGGAGGTAGGATACCAGAGGGCCCCAGTGCATTGTAAAGGCTTCAGAATCAGTCTGGAGAATGTCCGCCAAACGTTCCATGGACAGGATCCGCCATAGACGAGCGTGCCATAAAGAGATCGCCGGTGCCTCTGGTTTTTTCCATGCAGCCGACAAAGTAAGCTTGGCCGCCCCTAAACAAGTCCACATAATCGCCTTGTCCGCCTTAGTTTGTCTCACCAAAAGAGGGTCTCGGAGGCCTAGAAGTGCAAAATCTATGGAGGTGGGAATGGGATAACCCAGAATATCTTTGATGTGAGAAAGGATTTCATCGCAGAATGGGCGGATCCTAGGACAGTCCCTCCATATATGCCGGAAATCCCCCTGTAAACCGCATCCCTGCCAACATAAGTCTGATGTGTCTGGAAAGATACGCTGAAGCTTGGTAGGGTAGAGGTACCAGTCGTAAAGGGGTTTATAATGAGCTTCCCGAAGTGCCAGGGATTTATTATGCTGAAAAATATCCCTCCAAACAGAAGCCCATTCCGTATCCGTTTTTATTTTCCCTTAAAAATTAGTTTATGTTTAGATAATAGTATTCTCAACTATGAGTTATTTCAAAAGGGCAATCAAAAATTAGAAGGGCCCTAAACATTTTGCATATGTTTTAGGGCCCTTTGTCTTGAATCCTCAAAAGCCATCTAGTGCAAGAAAATATGTATTAGACATTGTGAAGGTGTCCTTTCAGATTCCCCCTGGTGTGAGCAAAGAATAAACCATTCACTAAGCTTGCAGGGAGACAATTTTAGTGGCGTACTCGGAGTAAAATACAGGCGCAAATGTTAATGAAATAAGCCTGTATATCTTGGTTTCTGGTCCGCTGAAAACGTCATGTTTTACACAAACTGTTTTACTCTGGGACGTAGACAGCACCATATTAATAAAATGATGTTCCTGTGGAATGATGGTATTTAACTAACCTTCATTCTTTGCCTTTTGATGGAGATGATTGTGGGCATTTAATTACGCAGGTGGTTGGCTGGATACAGATGCCCTCATTGCAAGAGCTTCCTAATTCCGATGGGATTGGTATCTAGTTACCAGCTACATCGGAATTCTTCCTCTTTTTTCAAGGCTTAACATGTCCTCACAGTATCAACATAATGGTGTCGTGCATGAGCTCACTTGTGCCAGAGGGTTTTTGCATCAGAGCTTCACCCGGTACCATTTCCCAAGGCACCAGAATATACCACCATCATGGCATTTTTGCACCATTTCACAAATGCCTTAGGTGATCTCAACATCATAACTTGTCCATGGACTAGTTCACGTATAGTTTGGTTTGTAGGAATATCCTGACAGTTCTCTACATGGTGGTAATATACCATACATGCAATAATATTATCATCACCTAACACAACACAACCGAAAAGTCTAGCAGCGCTCGCCCCCCCCCTTCCATTGGCAATTCCTTCAGCAATTGCACGCATTCCTCTGGGAACCCCATATGATCTTCGCTGCCTTTTTATTCCTGAACACCTTGTTGTGAGTTGGAAGGCCTCTAATTATATAATAATAATAATAATAATACTGACTTTTGTATAACGCGAACAGCTACCTCAACTAGGAGGTGTCCCGACGCTGTGAGAGCAAAAGCAAAGCCAGAAACACAGAGAAGAAGATATTTAGCTTCCCTGTGTGAAGAGCCAAGACTTCAGCTGTTTTCTGAAGCTGGATTCCGAAGATGCGCTCTGGAGGCCCGGTGGCAAGGTGTTCCAGAGCCGTGCCGTATTTGCCGAGAACGTCCGGCCCCCCAGTCGAGCCCTTCTGACTCGCGGCACGAGTAGTAGGACCCGGCAGTTCGAACGGAGAGATTGGGCCTGGGAGTATCTAGGCAACCGAGATCTTAAGTAATGCGGGCAGTTTCCATGTAAAGCTCTAAATGCCAACGTGAGAGCCTTGAATTTTATTCTGCTGGTCACCGGCAGCCAGTGCAATGATCGGAGGTGCGGAGCAACGTGATCTTTAAACGGTATATGCTTTAGCAGCCTAGCCGCAGCATTCTGCGCGGTTTGCAAGCGCTGGGTCAGGTATTTCGGGAGACCCAGATATAGGCCATTAGCATAATCAGCCTAGATGTAATTGTGGCATGGATCACTGTTTTTTGACAATTCTCTGGCAGCAGCTTGAGAATTTTTCGCAGGTTCCTCAGTTTACTAAGGCAGCACCCCGTCACCTGCTGGATATGGGAAGAGAAGGATAGACTATCGTCCCATTTAACCCCTAGATTTTTTGCTAGATGACGGGGGGTGGGTGCAGGCCCCATCTCAGCGGGCCACCGTAGCTCTGCCGCGGGAGGAGTGCCTTTCCCGAAAAAGATCACCTCTGTTTTATTCGGATTTAGCTTTAATTTATTCGTATTCATCCAGGTTGCCACGTCTCGAAGACAGCCCTTAAAGCTGGCTAAGGCAGCCTCTGACACCGGTTAGGGAAAAACCAGCTGGGTGTCATCTGCATAAGATATTGCAGTGACCCCCCAGTTGGCAATTAATGTGAAGAGCGGGGCCAAGTAAATAATAAATAATAAAGAGTTAATGCCGACCCCTGCGGGACGCCACAGCTCAGATCCCTAGACTTTGAGGAACACGCCCCCAGCGCCACCTTCTGCGATCTATTGGATAAATAAGAATGTAGCCACCCGAGTGCCTGATCCTGAAGCCCGATCGCTGCGAGCCGTTGTAATAGTCTACCATGGTCGACCGTATCAAAAGCGGCCGACAGATCCAGGAGCATCAGCATAGCGGAGTCCCCTGAATCCAGCGACCACCTCACTGACTCCGCCACCTCGATCAAAGCTGTCTCGGTGCTAAAACTGGGTCTAACCCCCGATTGGGTCTCATGTAGTATATTGTTGGCCTCAGTATAGCTATTTAACTGTCGCTGAATCAATTTCTCCAGCATTTTACCCGGAGCCGCCAATAAAGAGATTGGGCGGAGGTTGTTCAGGTCCTCCGGGTCCCCATTCGACTTTGTTTTCAGGGGAAGAAGCGTGGCATTCTTCCAGCCCTCCGGGAACTCCCCGGTACTAATGGAGGTATTCCAGATATGCTGCAGAGTAGGAGCAATTGATTCCGCCATCAACCCCCCAGAGCTTTGGTGGACAGGGGTCGTCTGGCGAACCTGTTTACAGCGCTTTAGTTCCTGCCTAGCCATATCCAGTAATATTAACTGAAATTGGCCAAGGGGCACTAAAAATAAGCCGTTGGCTGTTGTGTCAACCTTTACAGTGGGCCTCGAAGGAACAAAGGAATCATAAAATGTCTGTATTTTATTATCAAAAAAAGTTGATATGTCATCACAGAGTGCTATGGACGGGGGAACCTCCCTCTCTATACAGCGAGGTTTGAAAAACGACTGTACAATTTTAAAAACCTCTTTACTTGAGTGCTCTGCTTGTTGGACCGAAGACGCAAAAAACATTTTCTTGGCCTTTTTTGTTGACTTGTGAAATTTTCTCATGGCTTCTTTGTATTGGGCCTTGGCCAATACAAAGCATTTGCTAGCATTTGTGGTTAAAGGTGGAGGATTCCGAGCCAGAACTGGGCCCATAATCTCCGGGGTAAGCTTTTTCCATTGCCTCTGAATGAAGGAGCGTTTCCCTCTGGCCAGCCCAATCCCTTCTAACACTACCACAAAAGGGATTAATGCATGATCCGACCACACCAGTGGCTGTGCATCTTCCACTGACAAGCCATTTATATTCGAAAATATCAGGTAGAGCGTATGGCCAGCTCTATGCGTAGAACCCCTAGTGGATAGTATCAAATTCGCCGCGCTCAATGAGGCAACTAATTGCTCCGCCTGTGAGCTATCCGGTCTGTCAACATGAATATTAAAGTCCCCTACTACAATAAAATGATGATGCAAGACGGAACTTTGGACAATAATGTCCATTCGTGCCGTTGTACTGCATTCTGTGCAATCTGGGGGGCGATAAATAACTAGCCCGGCTAGAGCCACTTGCGGGTTAATTAGAAGGCAAAAGTGTAAGCCATCTACCCCCGAAATCGTGACTGGCAGGGCCGATGTAAGGGTGTGACATTCTTTGAAAATGAGGGCCACCCCCCCACCTCTCCTACCATCCTCCCGGTTGGAGAAACTCATTTTAAAGCCGTCCGGTACTGCTAAGGCAATGGCGGTCATATTATGCTCATTCAGCCAGGTTTCGGTTAGAAACAAGGCATCCCATTCCTGACTCTCTAATAGCAGCCAGATGTCATTTGCATGCCTTATCATAGATCTACAGTTCAACAATCCTGCTCTAAAGCTGTTGCAAGGCTGTCTTTTGTAAGCCTTTGGTTTAACCTCTTGGGAGGCACCAGCATCGCACCACGAACTCCCACAGTCTGGACACGTGATCGGGACGGGCGCTGGCCCTAAGTCCGGTGAATAGATTTTACAAGGCCCTGCCAGATCGAGAGATAGCAGGTCCGCCCTTGACCAGGCGATTCTGTCGCCCGCTGAGCCAGCACCGGCAGCATGGCTGGCCCCGGCCGCTGTCCGGTTGCGGACGGGCCCAGACGGGCTTGCCTTCGGCGCGCCCGCTGCGCGACCGGATTCACATTGTACTAATAGGGGAGTGCCCAGGAAGTGATGCAGCGAGTGGGAGGAGTTGCGTCCCTCCGCTCAAGCGGCACAGAAAGCCGTGGCGTAACGGGGACGGACCGGGTAAGTACAGAGGGGCCAAAATGCTCACAATTCTGCCTGCCAATATACCCCCAAAATTATAATACAAAATGCTCCCAAAAAACGAAACATAAGTATTTAAAAACTCAACGTGCAGCTGCAGATTTTCAATCAACCACAGTGCAGTTTAAAATGTCATTAATCACCACACGCAGCCCAGGGACGCCCAGTGTCGCTTTGTCTGGAGTCTCACATGGGTGTGGATATGCCCATACATCGGTCGTAGTAGTCAGGAGATTTCTAATAGGTGGAATATGCCTTGAATTCACACCAGAATTTGTATGGGTATGCACATATATGTGTAACAAGGACTTAACCACCCATCAGTGTTGTTTTCGTGAAGCTGCTGGCTCTTCCTTCATGGTAGTGATAGCGTGGTTGACTGTTTTCCCTTTGCCTCTGTAGCCCTGCGGTTGGTCGTGGCTGAAATCTTCCCCCTGTTTTATAGCCTTATTATGGAGCATAAAGCAGCCCCTTTGCTTTCTGTGACTGTGGTTGGCTTCAGGGGATATGCCTTTATAGAGATTTGTGATGTTTTATTTGACAATCTTAAGTAGCTTTCTCAAATATGCATATTGTCCACATGTGTGGACATTTCCTGTGGCAGGACATCATTAGCTATGTGACCAGCTGATATACGCTGTCATCTGCTGGGAAGCATATGGTTGAGTGCCTCAAAATGTGTGAGGTAATACTGTACTGTGTCCTAGCAGACACATGTTGTGTAGCTTGCCTGGTAGGTCATAGTGCCGTATTTCTATCTTTACATACCTCTATTCACTTGACTGGTTTCCAGGATGGCAGCATCATGTCAATATATAGGGAATGATTTGGAGTAGAGAGTTAAGTACAGGTGGACATCTTATACAAAATGTTTGTTAAGACTTGTGAATCCCTTGTAGTTATAGTATGTAAACGAGGGGTCGCAGCAAATGACACCTATGATCAAGGAAATCCACTGGTGTACTAGGAACGTCTCTTGATGTGAGTGGAAATGTGACAATGTCTGTCACATGTATTCTGGGATAGAGTATATTTTATGAAGCTCCTTGGTATAGTAGCCCACTTCTTTGTCCATTTGCTTTTCTTGCAACATCCTCAGGATTTGAGGAAAGCAAGGTTTGTTCCAGGGCTTGAGGGTATCATATCTACTTTTTGAATTTAGAGATAGGAAATTGTTACATGTGATGTTGGCTCTAAGAAGAACATACTTTTATTTAAAATAAAATCATGTTTTAGAAAGGAAGGCTACTACTTGTGTTTGAGTTAAAAGAAGGTCAGGGTAAGGTATCCTGAGGCTGAGATTCACTTCAGCGCCTCGCTGCTGGTCGCGCTGGTCACGTTTTCCTGTGCATTGCACTACTTCATTTTAAAAGACCCGTTTTGGATTTTCGTTTTATTTAATTTTCGTTATTCCTTGTTTTTAGCTCCCCTCCTGCCCCCTACCTTGCACCATAATTTCTGGAAAAACCACCGCTGTTCGGCGGGCCCGGTTCTGGGGAGGTTGTGGTTGGCGGCGGACATCTTGCCTTGGGTAGAGGAGTGTGAGCGCCATCTTGGAGCGTCCAGGTGATCTGGGACGCGGAGAGCACGCTATTTAAAGCTCGCCTGTATCGCGCAGCGGTGGCGCCCTCACTGCGCCAGAGTCCTGCCCGTCTGCGCTCGTCCGCGACTCGGCAGCCCTGAGGTAGGACTCTGGCTTTATCTCCTTTTGGTTTGTGTCCATCCTAGTCTTGATTCTGGCCTTAGGATGATTGTTTATAGCTCAGCTGAGCTGCTTACTCTGAGCCACCACTCTCCGTTGTGTCAGTGTGTATTGCCGGGAGGGCGTCTGCTGAGAAAAGGTTGTTCGACCTGTGGCTGGCGTCCTGTTGTGTCCTTGGAAACGGTGCTGCCACCTCCTTCTCAGTACTGTCAATGCGCTCTTTTGAACACCAGATCGCTTGGCAGACATTCCACGGACATCTGGAATCTACTCTCTGACTCTCAACTTTCTTGTCTGTTTTTAACAGAGACATGGCTCGGGGATGGCTCAGGCCCTGATCTGGCCAGTGCATTACCCCCGAACTACACCATCTTAAGAAATGACAGAGTTGGGGGGAGGGGAGGGGGAGTGGCTCTCATTGTGGAAAAGGATAGAATATGTTCCTCGTTTCCGGTGGAAAACATATCTGGCTGTGAAGCCATGGGCTTTACTCTTGGTCTTTCGTCTCGTCAGACTTGCACTGGCCTCCTGGTTTATAGACAACCGGGACCCATTGGCACGTTTTTTGACGATTTACAGGCAGCACTTTCTGTTCCGTGTATGCGTTCAGCGCATTGTCTTCTGCTGGGGGATTTAAATCTGCATATGGATCTGGCAGCGTATCCTAATGCATCTAAACTGCAGGAGGTTGCGGCGCTGCTTGGGCTTGTTCCTTATATTGACAGCCCTACCCATAATAAAGGTCATACCTTAGATCAAATTTTTTCCACTAGGCAGATATCTGTGTCACCCCCGCGTCCAGTGCTATGGTCAGACCATTTTTTAATAAATTTGGATATTCCTTATTACACCACGATAGGTCAGAGAGGGCAGAAGGGCGAGATCCGTCAATCAAGAGCTTTCCATCGAGTCTCAGTGGAAATGCTGACTGATGCTCTGCGTCTTCATCCCTGTGAGCTTACTGACGATCTGGAATTTAACCTGGAGGCGGTTCATAAGTGGTTGACTGCCAGATTTGACGAGTTAGCTCCAGCGAAGATAGCCAAATCAGCCCATTGTTTTGTCTCCGCTCCTTGGTTCACCCCCTCACTCAGAAAAATGTGCCAAGAGTGCAAAAAAGCTGAAAGAGTTTGGCGACGAAAATACGAGTTGGAGGATAAATTAAAATATCGTGATATTATTAAGATCTATCATAAACATATTGCTGAGGGCAAAAAAGAATATCTGGAACGTAGAATAGACAAAGCGGATAATATGAGCAAGGAACTTTTCAGAATAGTTAAAGAGTTTGCATCGCCTGCTGCCTGCTCACCTTCTCACTCTCACACTGAAGAGTGGATTAGGCAACTTGCAGTTTTCTTTGCACATAAAATTACGACGATTCAGGAGTCTTTTTCTGTCTCAGATCCCATAGTGTCAGCACATAGAGCAATCTCTCCTCCCTCTTTGAGCGAAGACAACGTGCCCATACTTTCGGTCTTCCCTCCAATGACTTGTACCACTTCCCATGATTTCTTGTCCCGGCTTCAGTCAGGCTCACCTTTGGATCCTTGCCCGGCGAAATGTTTGGGCAGAGTGGTTTCAGCTGTTAATAGCTTGCTGAACCCTCTGCTGAATCTCTCCCTGACTACGGGAGTGGTCCCTCCGGCATGGAAACATGCATTGATTCTGCCACTAATCAAAAAGCCCACTTTAGATCCCCTGGTGCATGCTAATTATAGGCCGATCTCCCTTCTCCCTGCTTTAGCGAAGGTTGTTGAAAAACATGTGCAGCTCTCGATTACCAACTTCATCGAGAGCAACAACATCCTCCATGATACACAATCTGGTTTTCGTGCTAATTATAGCACGGAGACAGCCCTTCTGGAGGTCACCGAAGCTATCAGGGAAACTCTCGATCAAGGAGGAAAGGCTATATTAGTCATGCTGGATCTGTCGGCGGCCTTTGACACCGTCCCACATGACTGTCTCCTTTTAAGACTCTGGGAGATCGGGTTTCGTGGGACGGTGTTGGATTGGTTTAAATCCTTTCTTTCGGACCGTCGACAGGTGATCTGGGCACCACCGTTCTCCGCTGAAATGCCGCCGCTAGAGGCGGGGGTTCCTCAAGGGTCCATTCTGAGCCCCACCCTTTTTAATATCTATATGGCCCCTCTGGCGGCGGTAGCGGAGGCTTTTGGTGCCCAGATCATATCCTACGCTGATGACACCCAGCTCCTGTTTACTTGCAGGAAGGGTGAGGCTTTTGATGGTGCCAGAATCAAAGACTGCCTCAGTTCGGTCTTTGCTTGGTTTCAACGGCATAGCCTAAAATGCAACTCGGACAAGTCTGAGTTGCTTTTTTTTGGGTGTGCTCCTGATCCGTGCTGGAAATCGTGGTGGCCCCAGGACATGTTTCCTCCTGAGAAAGTGTCAACGCAAGCCAAGAATCTTGGTGTGATATGCGATGACGACCTCTCTTTTAGATCCCAGATTATTGGGTTATCGGGGAAATGCTTTGGCATCTTGAAGATGCTTAGAAAATTTCTCCCGATGTTATCCCTACAATACAAAAAAATCGTTGTTCAGGCGTTGATCGGATCGCGACTCGACTACGCAAACGCCTTGTATCTGGGACTGCCGAAATACTTGTGGGCCAGACTACAAATAGTGCAGAACTCGGCGGCAAGAGCCATTTTCGGCCTTCCACGTAGAGCTAGAGCATCTGATTTGCTCAAAAAGTTGCACTGGCTGCCCATCTCGAAAAGAATCGTCTTTAAGATTCTTACTTAGGCGTTTAAGGCCCTTCATTCTGTGGGCCCTAATTATATCAGGAAGCGAATGGCTTTCTATGTGCCCAGGAGGATGCTGCGGTCGGCCACATCGGCCATGATCGCTGTCCCGCCTATTAGACGCGCCCGGATGGGAGGACGGTCCTTCCGCTATCTGGCGGCCCACCACTGGAATGAGCTCCCTGTCTCCCTTCGGAAAGCCAATAGCCTCCTCTCCTTTAGAAAGGAGTTGAAGACTTGGCTCTTTTCTGCTTGACCTCTCGGACCACTGTGAGCTGCTGTCTGGCGTTTTTCGGATTCAGGTCTCTTTGCCAAAGCGCCGGGACACCCTATGGGGTAGCCGTGCGCTATAGAAGAGATCGCACATAACATAACATAACATAACTTGCTGCTTGTCAGTAATGTTGACATCTGTATGCTGGGCTATAAGATTTCTCAACAGCTTTCAATAGGATGACCGTGGGGCAGTGAAAACCATCTTGAACAGTTGTTTGGATATCAAAGGTAGGGTGCAGAGGATCATTGCTAGTAAGCTTGATATGGGCAATTCTAGAGCGTGGGTAGCACACTCGAACCTCCATCTTCCTATCTCAGAGGGTGGCTTAGGAGTGTCCGATTATGAGCTATACTATGCAGCCGCTCAGCTCCAGTGGCCTATGCACTGGCTTGCAAGAAAGAACCTAGCTGAACTAGATACCTGGGCAATGACGTTGTCACAATCAGATCCGATTGAGTGGATGTCAGGCACCAAAACTCAACTCCAGAGGACTCGGGGCAGCACTTTATTACAGGCAGCTCGTAATGTCTGGTTGAATTACATAATAGCCAAACGCCACCCCCCACCGCTATCGAGACGTCACCAGGGCCATATACCCTTCTAAAATCCCGGGAATTCACCAAATGCCAGGCAGCCGACCTGACAACATGCAGAGACTTATTTGTTGACTCAGCCCTATGTGATTTTTACACCCTTATGAATGATTATGGTGTATCTCCCGGCACGTTCCTTCTCTACGCCACACTAACACAGCAGGCAACGCAAATCTGGGGGGACATCAACTCAGTACCATCCCCTCTGAAGACTTGCAGACACTACTGTCACATGGGTCAGGCAGGTAAGCCATCACGGCCATCTACAACGTCTTTAGAGCAGACACCCCCCTCATTAACCTCATTACGCGAATACTTGACAATTGCGCTCTCCACCGAAATCACAGACAAGCAATGAAAACAATGCTTGGGAAATCCCAAAATCATTTCCATGAATACCAGACTGAAATTCACGCAATTCAATTATTTAAATCACACATACTTAACCCAGCACAGAATAGAGCAAATGTACCCAACCCCCATTGATGTTTGTCCCATGTGCCATGACACTGGTGCTGATGTTATGCCTATGGTATGGACATGCCCCCACATCACAACTTACTGGGGGAGAGTATTTGATATATTGACAGCTGCAACGGGAACCACGATCACAACCCAGAGCGCACACTACTTACTAGGCATCAACAAAAGGAATGCCCTCCGTAAGAACCTCAATAAATTCCTATACCTGGCGTTGGTTCGGCCAAATGCTCCTTGGCTATGGCCTGGAAGTCCCCGACGGGCCCCTCCACTAGGCACTGGTTGACTGCTCTCGGACGTGCTCTGGTGGCCGAACACGTGACACTGACATCTCAGCCCCCACGCCCAACGTCTAGGACGCAACCTGTGGATTGGCAACAGTACGTAACTATTATAGAAGCTAACCCACACGATACACACGATATTGGGTGATGTATCGGTGGCACCAACATCTCAACTGGTCACCACACCTCAGACACCCTGAGTACTCATACTAAGATCTACTCGCGAGCGGAGCGCTGGGCCATACAAACGCGGGGGTAGCAAATAGACACAGCTGTCTCACATTTCTGGCTCGGACCGACTGCACTCACACATAACATGGCATATACACTGCATGACTCCTCCACTATTCTACTCCCATTATAGCACTCATAGTAAGACCCTGGCTGCTCCCAATCCACATAAGCGACACACTTAACAGTAATAAACTTACAACGAACATAGGACAGGCACATTAGTTAGGTGGTATTATGTTTATTTTTTGTTTACAATATGTTTATTCACATCTTTGTACAGCAACATTTATTGATAACCTCTGTAGTGAATCAATGTCAATATTGACTACCTGTAATGTTGGATATGGTGATTCGCACCCACCCCCCCTTTACTGGGAACAACAATGCAAATGGAGATGTACTTTAACATATGCTTTATAATGCCGTATTTACAGCTCTATGTTGTTTTTGAGTATAAAATGAATAAAGATTATTTAAATTTAAAAAAACCAGGTAGGTTGCAGAGATGGTTTGTTTCTTTCCTAAATGATCCAGGACAGAGGATGCCAAGGTTGGGGTTCACCCCCATGCCCTCCTGTGGTCATCAGGGTGTCTGTCCTATTGCCCATAGTATTCATTCTTTATATGGAGTTGGTGGTTTGTCAACCTTAGTAGCCATGCCTTAGGATACTAGGACACAATACAGCTGTACGTTGTGGTATTTTCTGAATCTGATTTATAATATGCAGAGAAATTTAAAAATGATGTTCCTTTGTCTTTTTAAATTGGATATTGACTAAATGAAAACAATGCACTTTGAAAATTACTCTTCGATTCCAGAATGAAGAAGTTGGCAGTGGGTGGAATGTACAATCCCTGGTCTTAACTAGACATGATTTGGGAGACTGTTTTGGATGACCTACCAAAATCCTCTCTTAGCCTCCTACAAGCAGCACTTGACTCTGAAGCCATGGTGGCATCTGGGGCCGTGAGGTGTGACAATGTCACTTCAAAGCTACGTCCTATTCACTTGGTCCTGCTACGTGCCCACCTGCATTGTACTGCGGCCTGTCTCACCCACATGGTGGCGGTGTGGTCGGTGCTGCCATAATCAGCACTTAAAGATTTCTATTCCAAAAAACTGGTTTCTCGGAGAGACCAGTTTGCCCGAAGAAATCCTTTTGGGATCTTGAAACAGCTCACAGTAGAAATAAGAAGTTACTTGTAATTTTTCTTTGGAAGTACAGATGCCCGTGTATGGGGTGTGATTTGTAAGACTTACTGTTTTAGAACTATTTTTATTAGGTAACTTCTTGAATATTGGGTCATGTATATTGGGTTAAGGGGATTTTCTTCTGTGCGTGTATCTATACACAAAAAAACACATATCTCTCATTCTCAGGTGTTGCTGCTACCAAAACACAGCATGGAAGGGCTGAGGAGATGCTGGAGAGAGGTTCTTCCCGTCCTGGCACACCACGTCCGCCATCATTGCAGGTACCACCACCATCTTGCGGACAGATCCAAGCGACTGGCGCTGTCCCAGTTCTTCCATCCGATGAACCTCCAGGAAGAGCTGGCATCCGGGCTGGAGACCAAGCCTGGAGATCTGACCTGCAGAAGTCAACGCCTGATGCTGAAGGCAGGCTTGATCTATCCCAGCAGCCCTGGTTGCTATTCCTACATGCCTTTCACTGTTCGAGCGATGGAGAAGCTCGTCCGAGTGATCGATGGGGAGATGCAGGCTATCGGTGGACAGAAGATTAACATGCCCAGCATCAGCTCTGCTGAGCTCTGGAGGAAGAGTGAGCGCTGGGATCTAATGGGCAAGGAGCTCTTCAGACTGACCGACAGGCACAGCAAGGACTACTGTCTGGGACCAACTCACGAAGAGACGGTGACTGACATGATAGCGAGCCAGGGGAGCTTGTCTTACAGGCAGCTGCCTCTCCTGCTCTATCAGATCACCAGAAAGTTTCGAGACGAACCTAAGCCTCGCTTTGGCCTGCTTCGCAGTCGAGAGTTTTACATGAAAGACATGTACACCTTCGATGCCTCGGAAGAAGCTGCTCACCTTACTTACAACCTGGTGTGTGATGCCTACTCAAGCCTCTTCCAGCATCTGGGGCTACAGGTTGTAAAAGTGCAGGCAGACGCCGGGAATATAGGCGGGGAAATGTCCCATGAGTTCCAGCTTCCTGCAACCATTGGGGAGGACAGGCTCCTGGTGTGTTCAGGTTGTAGATTTGCGGCCAATGTCGAAGCAATGAGCTCTGGTCAGAAAGAATGCCCCCAGTGTCAAGGAGCATTAAGTGAAACAAAAGGTATCGAGGTTGGGCATACATTTTATCTGGGAACTAAATATTCCTCCATCTTTAATGCTTCGTACATGAACGACCAGAACAAACCGGCTGTTGCAGAAATGGGCTGCTATGGGTTGGGCGTCACCCGGATTCTAGCTGCCGCCATCGAGGTCCTCTCCACCGAAGGCTCCATCCGGTGGCCCAGGCTCATCGCGCCTTTCCAGGCCTGCCTTATCCCACCAAAGAAGGGGAGCAAGGAAGAGGCGGCTGCCGCCCATATGGACAACCTCTACGATGACATGATGGAACTCCTGCCGCTCATGAAAGGAGAGGCCATCCTGGATGACCGGACTCATCTGACCATTGGCAAAAGACTGAACGATGCCGATAAGATGGGCTATCCCTACGTGGTGGTAGCAGGGAAGAAAGTGTTAGAAAGCCCATCACAATTTGAGGTCTGGTGTCAGAGCACCGGAGAGGTTCGTTTCCTGACCAAGGAAGGAGTCATTGACTTACTCCGCAGCGTGGAAGCTGCGTAAGACTCCTGCAGGCAGCTCACACGTCACTCCAGCTTATTTTTCTGGAAGACATTAGTGCTGTCCAGTTTATCCCTGGGAAGTTTTGTAACCTTGCATCGCAGGCTGCACTTCTTAATATTGACCAGGTCCAAATTAAGGAGGCTGCTCCTGTGGATATACTCACTGGAACTTTCCTAACAATTATGTTGATGTCCTAAAGAAGTTGTTACTTTCCTCATTTGACAGCAGCGAAATGTGGTGTATTTATTCAGTGAATTATAAATGAAATGATTTATTTGCATATAAACCAATGAAATGAAGCTAAAAGTCTCAATATTGGAGTCATGTGTGAAGGTTCTTCAGATATTTACTTATGTTTATTTATATTAAATATACACACTCCTCGGCATAACCATGTGTTAAGACCTGCCTGTGCAGAATGGATCTTTCAAGTCTTGTAATCTAATTGTGATTGTATCAACAGTTGCACTCTCGTGAATTGTAATCTAGTTACAGAGACCATGATGACCATTTCCATCACAGTGATAGCAGAAGCCATTTCCTTCTTTCGAAGTCGCATTCTTCAAGCTACTATATTATCTCCTGTTAAAGTGGGACACCCTGGGCTTAGTGCATGTTTATAGGGCAGAGACCGTACAGCTGGTTTGTTTCTCCTAGCTGCTGTCTTATTGAAAGCTTCCTTGTGCCTTGACTGCACCGTGACAAAACGCACAGTCCTGTGCAGTGCAGCAATAATTTCTATGACAGGCCAATATGAGTAGGAGCCACATTACCTCCTCGTCCGTCTTCCTCGCCACAGTATAAACACATGAGCCTCCGGCTCCCACAGAAACTCCAAGCACAATTTTTATCGCTCTAGTCTCCCTCTCCCTCCTCCAAGATGGCCCCCAGTGGCTACAGCCAATCCCATAAAGGGATACAGAAACCATCCAAACGACCTGTTTTTTGATTTCTGCACTGCTCCGAGTGCTGTCTGCCTGGTGTACAGGTGAATGAGGGCTGGGGTCTTGCTGTAGCAGCCCCTTTGGTCCTTTTTAGGTCGAAGCCTGCGTTGCAGCGCATGCGCTGCTGCAGGCGAGAGTTCTTATAAACAAGAAGGGGCATGAAACCATGCCCCTTCTGCCATTGGCCGGCCTCGCGAAACGGAGGCCTGCTATTGGACAATGCCACTGTTTAGATGATTTGTCCGGCTGTGATCCCTCCTTTTGAGGACTCCGTGACCTGACTTATGGTGTCGCAAGCCGATTTCCTGAAACATCGCTATGGCAACCACGAGGCCGGTCACGGAGTCCTGGAGGGGAGGGATTCAGTAGCTGTTTCCGGCTTTTTTATTTTTTGGGGGGCATTTTTGCAGTCATTCCTGCGCATTCCTGCGCGTTCCTCATCGGTGGAGGAGGTAGGGGAGAGGCGGTGCTGGTTATTCATAGTTTTCCTTCATTGTAATGTGATATGCGCACTTCATTGACAATTGTGATGTGTACCCTTATAATAAACCTTGTTCCATGTTTCATGAATGTAGCTCAAAGTTAAATTCCCGCAAAATGGCTGTTTCCTGTGTTTTTGCGCAATAATTTTTAACAAGCTTAGAAATGGTGGCGTAATGATCTCTTTCTGCATTTTTTTTCTTACTTTTTTTCTAATTGCTTTTGCTTCTCTAGTTTATTTTGTCACATAACTTTTCAAAATACTTATAACTAGTGCAGGTATTTCCCAGTGTGGTGCCTTTTTGTATTATGTATTAATAACGTGGAGTCAACACACCAGCCTGCAGAGCCGCTTTCCTCGAGTACCCCGTTGCACATTTGATGGACAGCGCCGTTTAGCCTGCTGGGGTCCCTCCCCCGCCAGGGCGAGGGCACTGGAGGATGCTGGAACGTTCTGTGTGGTAGAGGCGGCCGCGAGATGCCCCGTGAGGAGGCCATGCTCTGCTGACTCGGCCCGTGAGAGCCTCCTCTCCCTCGGGTCCTGGCACCAGTCCTCTGCCCCCCTCTGCCCTGGAATGCAGACTGCACGGGAGGTGTTTACAGTGAGTGCTTCACTGCTCGCGCATTATGTTAGGAACGAAAATAGTGCACAATGGGTGGGACGCTGGCTGTACAAAGCTCTACTGATGACGCGCATTATTTATATTGGGAATTACGTATCTCAAAGAAACAGAGAGGATTATGTTTCTTAAATAACCCGGGTGCAAGTCAAATAGCTCCTCAGCTCTGAGGTTATGGTAAACAAATGCACCTCAGTGGCCATGAACGTTAACTCTATAAAAGCAATAATGGACGCTAAGGGTGGGAGCCCGAAGTATTCCTCTGAGGTTTAGCGGGGCATGTTCACTCGGCTGTCTTGTCTTCAGCAGCATGTAGAAAATTCAAGTGTAGAGACATATTTTAGACAGCCAGACACAGGAACCAAGGAAGCAGAGCAGTAGTAGTGGGGTATGGGCTTCAACACTCCGTTTTGGGGACCAGGACTTATTTTTAGGTCGAGCTATTTATAGCTCTGAACTATTGCAGGGCAAACAAACAACACTCTTGAACAAGCAAATTCCTCCCCGGATTCCATGCAGTTCATGTGAGAAATGCGCGTGCACAGAAATCCGCTCCCCCACCAAGCAAGACAAGCCAAGAACATCAAAGCGACCGGCTGCTTTGAGTCCATTTGCCACCAGCCACTTCACACGCTCCGCAGGTCATAAACAGGACCATCTGCTCGTGAATGCTGGCATGCTTGCCCAGCCTCCTCCCAGCGCTCGTGGCACATGCAGTCTTTTGTGTCAAATTTGCTGCTCAGAAAGCCAACCAACTCAGTTGCTTTCTATAAATCGAACTTTATTTACAAACGGTGTTGAAAGTTTTTTTTTTTATAAATATCATATATGACTCATTGGAAAAAGTTACATTCTGTTTGTTTATAACCTTCAACCTCCTTTCACTCCAACATCACTTCTTTTCTGTATACTATCGCTTTAAAGTCTCCCTTTTCATTCTCTTTTAATTACCTTCACCCCCTCACTCCTTATCTTTCACCAGCTTCACCTCTTTTACTCCACCTATCCACTTATCCATTCTCTTCCACCTTTTACCTGCGAGCACCAACTCGCTGAACTCTCTCCGCATTTTACATCCTTCCTTTTCTCACCACTACTACATCTTTTTTTGCATTCACAGCTCTCCACTTTCCGGCCTTGTCCATCTTGCTAAAAACACAAACTCCCCTCTTCCTCTCTCTCTGCTGTCTCCGCTCACTCGGGCTGCACCCCGACCTTCCCTGCCCTCTCACCCCGCCGGCACCCTCTGCATTCCACTTGCCTCCCCACCTGTCCTCATTGCAGGGCTCTGTATAGCATCATTTCTTCATGTTCTCCCTCTACCCATACTAATCAGAGGCCATGTAATCAATCCCTCATGGCCAGGGATCATACTGTACAGATAGACGCTTTCTGGGGTCGGCGTTGATTACATGGCCCCAGAGCTCTGCAATGTCTGTCATCCTTGATTTTTGTCATGTACACAATTGTGCATGCGGGCCTCCATCCACAACTCTTGCATAACAAGAGTTTAAAATACTGCATCGGCTGTCAGGGGCAAGATTAGACACAAACTTTAGTGGGGGAGTAACAATTTGAACAGGGTGGGCTTTCTTCAGAACCCATGGACAGTTAGTTGTGTGGTCCTTTCACTCTTGTCTAAGGATACTTTGGTGTTTTTCTGCAGGTATGAGTCAGTTTGCTTCCTTTTGTCTTTGACTTTCTGTTTAGGTCTCGCAAACAGACAGCTTTAGCTCTTTGTGGTATATGACCTATGATTTACAAGAACCATACAAAGATTAGGCTGTGGGTCAGCCCCTTGTTCAGGATTGGATGGCTTTCTCGTTTCTCGTTTCTCTGCTCCTTTTTCGGCGGCTTTCTTCTCCATTGTGTTTGCCACTACCCTGGAGCATCGCCACTTTTCAAACTTCACATAATTTCTAGTTGGAAGAGTTGTATGCTCCCTTTGCTGATGTGAGAGATTTTTACAAATTTTATTTCATGGGAGCTTATTGCTTGCTTATGAGAACACATTTCTGCCTTTGATAACACTTTTTTTTTAATTAAATCAATTTGTGTGTTTTTTGGTTGCTCAGTTAGAGTAGAAATCAAAGCAGAGATCTGGAAACACATTTAATGTGAACTCTTTTCTCCCCCTTGTGTACTAGCTCTTTCCCAACTGGTCCTCTCCAGCACCTCTCCCGTCCCGTCTCTCTTTTTTTGTTTTTAGGTTTCGCCTTGCTCGCGCAGGGCGAAATCTTATGATCCTACAGTGTGGGGCTTTGTCCCGCCTTCTCTTCCATTGGCTAGCTCCATAAATGGAGGCTAGCCATTGGAAGAGATGGTTGTCAATTACTCTTTTCCCCGTCACGACGCGATCCGGGGGCATTTCCGTTTCTTTTTTTAAGTCCCACCCCTTGTTGCAGTGTGAAAATCACTGCCGGTCGGCCCGGGACACCCCCTGACGTCCTTCCCCGGGCCGCGCTGTGATTGGCTGCCGGCCCGGGACACCCCCGTGACGTCATTCCACGGGCCGCGCTGTGATTGGCTGCCGGCCCGGGACCTGACATGTTTTCTCTTTGTTTAAGTAACATAACATAACTCCAGCTTCTTACCTGTGTACAAAGTACTGGAAATACCATGGCACTAATATGTGATGATATAATGGCCACCAAGGAATCCATCTCCCGAGCCATTCTCATTCTCCTTTGCATCCCTGCTTTCTTCAACATTAGTTTCTATCTCACCTTCCCATCTTCTATCTCTGACTGACTGACTGACTGCACTCGTTCTTCGGTCAGTGAACATTAGCAACAAGTAAAAACAGACCATCTTAGAATCTACACAAGTCACTAGGGACGCTTACAAGACTTCCCTTAACTCCACTCTCATTTGTTTTCAAAATAAACTCCTCTTACCTCTTTCCCCCACACAGAGAGGCAGATACGTGGCATATCTACACGTTTTGCTTCTAACAATGCAGCAAAAATACTCAGAAGGAAGGAACCGGGAATAAAATCGGAATGGTGAAGTCTTCACAGTTACATTAGCAGCAATATGCAACTCTGTTTCCCCTTAAACTCAGACTGATTTCCAGAAAACAATATTAATCCAAATGCTGAAAAACAGGGGCTAAAACATTGCAACTGTGGCCTCTTCTGCTTTCAAGGAATCCTTGCCTGATCCCTTTCAAAGCCGTCGCACTGGAACAAAGTCACCCACCTACGATCAATAAAGAGGACAGACTCAAGGTAAGCAGAGCTAAGACTCGAGTTCTACTCATGTTTTAAATAATACCCTTTGGTATGTAAGCAGCTAACCAACGCTAATGTAACAGGGGTGAAACCAGGAAGAAAGCTTTTAGCTCCATCAGTGTAAATATACTTCTATCAGGGTCCAGAGTATAAAGGCAGCCAGTCAAAGCCTCCTAGACACTACAATACCAAAAAATATGTTTCTGTCTGTATAGAGGGAATAACACAAACCAGGAGGGAGAAGTCCCTCCCTGTTTAATGACAAAACCCCTCGCCCACCCACTGAGTGACGTGCTTCATCAACAGGCCCCTCTCCAATGGAGTAAAATATTGGGGAGCTTGGTGCAATAAATAGTAATTGATAGCAAAGCCCCTCGGACTAGTTAACGACCCCCAGCTCATGCCCTAGTCTTGAAATTATGAGGTAATAATCATATTTTGTAGTTTTACCCGTGAGGGTATCCAGGCGCTGTCCATGGGCACAGGGAGAGTAAGCGACTTGCCGAGAATCACGGGAAGCTAAGCAGACGCCGAGACGTGAAACCGGATCCCTAGCTCCCGAGTCGGCAGCTCTGGCCACTGAGCCACATACTCTCCCAACACTTGACGGTGACTCCAACTTCAAGGATGCAGAAATAATTCTACATCATTATGGCAAACAGTTCGGAGTACTGAGGCAGTTACCTGACATCCAGTACAATACCACGGATGTGGGTTGTATATTAAAAACCTAAATTTCAACTTTATTTTGTTTTGATTAACTGCCCATACGCATCCTAATGAATGCCACTGACACCTCTTTTGAGGGTCGAATATGCAAAAACATGTTGACCTTCATTCGTGGGTATAATTATTCCCGCATTTGTATTCTGCCACTGGGGCGGTCCAATAAAATGTATATCCTCACCCAGGCGGTAGTTTCTTTTCACATTCTTTTTATCTCCTCTGCATTCCCTAACACCCTGATACCATGCAGGTGCCACATCTACCAATTACTATTTATTCCCCATATGCAGGCAGATAGGAACCACAAGCATGCTTTGTATAAACACGAGATACAGGGGCATTCATATTCAGGACCTACAAAGTGTTAAGGAAACATAATGGTCTCCATGTACAACTGAGTACCTTATTATGATGTATGAGCACTGACCCTAACATGTTCTGACACGATAATTGTACCGGAAACGTATGCCTTGTGATCTCTAGCATACTACCAGAAAGTGCATGTAATTTTGTGATTCCAATTGACCCATGTATCACTGTAATTCAATGGAACAATCAAAACAATCAAAATGACAAAATGTAATAAGGATATTTAAAAAATAAATGCAAGCAGATAGTTCTTTGTGGAATTGCAGTGTACATAAACAGCAACAAGACATCCTACTCTGTACTCAGATCACTGCATTAAGGAGTTCACATACATCCCTATTTAAAATATTAGTCGGAAACATGTGATCCGAGATTAAGAGACAAAGGAAAATAAGAGTTTTTTTTTAAAAACCTTAGCCATAGTCTCCTCATCACACTACCGACTTTAAGGGTTGAAAAGTTTGCTCCTTTATTGACATGCAGCACTATACCTTACTATTCCCTAGTAACGCGTTTTAGTAACTAACAGGTAAACCTGCTCACCCTCCAAGTGGCAAGTGCCAACCAGCCTGTTCTGCAAATGTTAAAATCAGTGAAGTTTAAAATGAAAATGTGTGGCATAAAAAGATCCTGATAAAGAAGCCCCTATTAGAAAAGTTTAGGGAGTTAACCTCTCCAGCTAACATCCATGCGTGATTGGCAGATCACCGATATTAATCCCATCAAACTGACTCAAGCCTTTCTTATTAGGCAATTAATGGTGTGCCACTAATTGAGTTGGGTAACAGTGACATTTATTGTGTATGCAGTTAAAAGGAAAAATAAAACTAGGAGAAAAGGGACAAAGTAAAAAAAAAATGTTTTATTAGTTTGCAAAGATTTGTTTTTTTAACTACGGCTTTACAAAAAAAATCCAATTAACCTCTGTGCACTATTTATCTGCTTATTGTGCCCAGCGCCCATATTAATTTCTTAGGTCCCACCTACAAGACAACGCAGGCTGTCTTGTTGCAGAAGACATATCGTAGGCTTAATACAAACTTACAGGGGCCTAGAGCCGGCCCATTCTTTACCATTAGTTGGCTTGGCCAGACGCGTTTGCTTCGGATTCAATAACATAGTTTGTCCCAGATTGCCCATCTTGTGTTTATCCTTCCCCAGGAGCACTGCCTCTTCGGTCTCTCTAACTGGCTGGTTCCATCCTTCCGCTGCTCACTGTTCTTTTTTGTTAAGCACACCACAACAGCGCATGTCTCTTCATGTGCTGCTCTTTTTACTGAGTGCTTCTCACCACTCCTGCAGTCTGGGTTGCGCTCTCCCTCGTGTGCTTCCCTCCCCTACTTCCACTCACAGACCTTTAACCTTTCTCTACTGCTCTCTCAGTCCCTCCCTCCGTTGCCCCCTTAAACTTCCAACCCACGCGGTCTTACAATTTGTTTCCAAGGGACAGCCATGCAGCAAATTACTACCGGACCCTCTAAATTAACCACCATTTTTTTCGGTTTTGCCTGGCCGTAGCACTGCGCAGCAGTGCTCGCGCAGGGCGAAATCTTATGATCCTACAGTGTGGGGCTTTAATGTGGGCTCTGTGTGTGTGGGTGGGGGGGCTCTGTGTGTGTGGGGGGGCTCTGTGTGTGTGTAGGTGTCGGTCTGTGTGTGTGTAGGTGTGGGTCTGTGTGTGGCATTTGCGAGAGATTAAGCTATTGGCATTGTAAATGACAATGTCATTTATTTATCCGTTTTCATAACCAACACATAAATTACAATTTTTTCATTTACAATGCCAATAGCTCTAACTTTTGCAAAGGCGAACCATTGCATTGTAAATGCTTGTTTACTATATTGTTCACCAACGTCAGGAGCTGCATGCTGCTTGGCGGCCTTTACCCCTTTCCAACTGTGCGGCATCATGCGGCATCATTCTTAATTTACCATTTAGAAATGGCTGTTGGGCATCCTGCAATGGTAAAATAGCAATTAAGTATAACAGAAAAACCAGAGATGGACACTGGTGCACTAGCAGCCATGCATGTATGAGAGCTGATGCACTGGTGACCATTTTAGATTTTTTATACTTCATTACTAAAGTACTGGTTCAAGATGCCCATTTTCTAAGTTAATACTGAAGCATGTGAAAAGCCACTAGGTCTGCATTGTGGAATGGATGAAGGTAACGGGGACTATTGGCTTTGTGAGTGCTTAGTCCGTTAGGTCTCCAGTACTATTACCCACATTCTTCTTACATCACTGCAATATTAACTTTGTTAGAAACTTTAAAACTTCCATACACAACAGTAATCTACTTGAAGCTTCATTTCTTTCATTTCACTCATAGTTTTTAAATGAAAGGTGCGATATGCTGCCAGATATTTGTAGCCTTTAAAGTCAAAGGGAAAAAAGCTGCTCCTCACCATCACACACCCTCACATCCTCTCACCCTCACACACCCTCACACACCTTCACCCACCCTCACACACCCTCACTCACCTTCACACCCCCTCATCCTCACACACCCTCACTCACCCTCACACACCATCACTCACCCTCACACCCCCTCACCCTCACACACCCTCTCACCCTCACATACCCTCACTCACCCTCTCACCCTCACATACCCTCACCCACCCTCCCTCACCATCACACACCCTCACATCCTCACACCCTCACCCACCCCCTCACCCTCTCATCCTCACTCACCCTCACTCACACCCTCAACCTCACTCACACTTACACACAATCACAAACCCTCACACACCCTCTCACTCTCACACACCCTTTCACCCTCACACCCCCTCACACCCACACACTATCACTCACCATCACACCCTCATCCTCACACACCCTCACACCCCTCACCCTCACAACCCTCACACCCTCATACTCACTCACTCTCACACCCTCACCCTCATTCACCCTCCCACACCATCACACACCCTCACCCTCACATCCCCTCACCCTCACACACCCTCACCCCTCATCCTCACACACCCTCACCCCTCATCCTCACACACCCTCACCCCACCCTCCAACTCCACCCTCCAACTCCACCCTCCAACTCCACCCTCCAACTCCACCCTCCAACCCCACCCTCCAACTCCCCCTCCAACTCCACCCTCCAACTCCACCTCCACCCTCCAACTCCACCCTCCATCACCTCCCTCCATCTCCACCCTCCAACTCCACCCTCCAACTCCACCCTCCAACTCCAACTCCACCCTCCAACTCCACCCTCCAACTCCAACTCCACCCTCCAACTCCACCCTCCATCACTCGGGAACACCACCACATCACTCGGGAACACCACCACATCACTCGGGGACACCACCACATCACTCGGGGACACCACCACATCACATACGGGGACACCACCACATCACATACGGGGACACCACCAGATCAATCGGGGACACCACCACATCACTCGGGGACACCACCACATCACTCGGGGACACCACCACATCACTCAGCCCAACCACATCATCACTCAGCACCACAACAGCACTGTCCTAGCTTGCTACCAAGAAGCATTGCCATAGCCAATAGGACTCTCATTAGGAAAGTGTAAGCTATTGGCTTTGTGAATAACGATGCTATTAATTTATATATTTTCAAAGCCAACACATATTAAAAAAAATGTGTCATTTACAATACCAATAGCTCACACTTTCCTAATGCGAGACCTAGTGCATTGCAAATGCTTGTTGGTATATAGAAGGGGGGAAGTTCGTTATTGTGTGTTGCTTCGCTTTGTGTTTGGTTTTAAATTTTTTTTCCCCCCTTCTGTTGCCGTGCCCGCTCCGTGTCCTGCTCTAGCGGACTTGATGGAGTGTTGCATCGGCGGGTTCGCATGGGACTCGCTTTTGGAAGGGGGCACGCCTGAGGTTCCTGCTGAGCGGGTTATTCGCGTGTGTGTGTGTGCCCCTTGCCGACCGCGCGTCCTGCTTAGCGGACGTAGCGCGGTCGGGTGATTTATTTGATTCGTTTACATGCGCGCTTACCTTATGGACACTTCTGTTCACTGCGGCTGCGGGAGGCGCGTGTGTCTCGCTCTGGTGTTGGTCTTGCTGGTGGGAGCCAGGGCTTGCATTGGGACGTGCGCGCGAGACTCCCTCGGTTTTTGTTGTTGTTTGGTGGGCGTGCAGTGGGAGGTTTACAGGGTTGCCTAGCAACCTCCGGCCTCTTTTACCGGTCAGGTGTTTGAAGGGGTTGCCTGTGTTTTTTTTTCACTAGTGTGTGGCTGTCATGGAGGGGGGTTCATCCTGTTTGACTGATCCTGAATCCCTGGAGGCTTCTGGTTCTGGGGTGACGATTCCTTCTATGGAGTTGTTGCAAACTTGGTTTTTCCTGACTCTGTTGTTCCTCTGGAGGATGATTTGTTTTCGCAATATCAGCGTCCTGAGCCTCACTCTTTGCCTCTGCATTCTTCTGTGTTAAAAGTTTTGGAGACTGAGTGGAAGGATGTGGACAAGGGCTCTTTTCCGCGTTTTTTTAATAAACGCTATCCTCTGCAGGACTTTGCTGAAAAGTTCCCTTCCTCGGTTAAGGTTGATTCCTTGATGGCCAGTATGTCCTCTCAGGGGACTGTTGTTTCTGAGGATTCCTCTCCTGCTGACCCTGTGGATCGTAAGGTGGATGGGGCGGTAAAGCGCACTTTTGCGGCTGCTAATTTTTCAATCCGGGCTGCTGCCTATTCCTCTTACGCAATCCAGTCCTTGCTTAAGGATTTTTAGTCTTTGGCTGAATTGTTGGACATGGGGGAGGATGTATCTTCTACTCTGGCGATGATGGAGCAGCAGGTTCGCCTGCTTTCTGATGTTTCTTTTGATTCATTGGGGGCGGCGGCCTCTGCGGCTGGGTCTTCTGTCACTGCGAGATGTCAGTTGTGGCTCCGCTCTTGGAAGGCTGATGCTGCGCAGAAGGGTCTCCTGATGAAGATCCCTTTTTCTGGGGTTAAGCTGTTTGGTTCCCCTTTGGATGATATGGTGAAGAAGACGGTGGAGGACCGTAAGCTCCTTGCTCCTGAACCTGCTGGTCGCTTCCGTGCCTTTGGTTCCCAAAGGGCGTTTGGTCATTCTCGGAGGGGCCGTGCTGGTCAGCCCTTTCGTGGGAGGGGGCGTGGCCGGGGTGCTCCTTCCTTTGACAAGTCCCGGTTCTCCTGTGCTTCTGCATCCTCCGCTCCGCTTCAAAATCCTGACTGGATCGCTCCTGGTGTGGGTCCAGTTGGGGGTCGCCTATGTACTTCATGGACTGTTGGCGCGAGACTGTGTCGGATCAATGGGTGCTTCAGGTGGTGTCCGAAGGTGTACGTCTTGGATTTGCCCAGACTACCCCAGACTGTTTCAAGTCCACTCCTTGTCCCAGGGACGCTCTAAAGTGGGTGGCGCTTTTGGAAGGTATCGAGTCCCTTGTTGTGAAGAATGCCGTGATTCCCGTGCCCGAAGATCAATTGGGGTTGGGTGTTTATTCCATCATCTTCCTGGTGTCCAAACGCACAGGGGATCTCAGACCTGTGATGGATTTGAAATGGGTGAATACTTTCGTTCCTTATCAGAAGTTCAAAATGGTTTCCCTCCAGGTGATCCTTCCTCTGATATCTCAGGGGGATTTTCTGGCCTCCACAGACTTGAGGGATGCTTATCTGCATGTGCCTGTTCACCCGGATTCTCAGAAGTTTCTACGTTTCTGCGTCCTGGGTCGTCACTATCAGTTCCAGGTATTGCCTTTTGGCCTCTGCTCTTCGCCCAGGGTTTTTACTAAGGTTCTTGCTCCTCTTGTTGGCCATTTGCATGGGGAGGGCATTAGTGTTTTTCCTTATCTGGACGAAATTTTGATTTCTGCTTCTTCTCTTTCGAGGGCGGAGTTGCATGTCCGGAGGGTTTGCCATGTCCTGGAGCATCACGGATTCCTGGTGAATGTTCCGAAGTCCTCCCTGGTTCCTGCGCAGGAGTTGACTTACATTGGGGCTCTGTTCAGGACTCAGTTGGGGATGGTGTTCCTGCCCCCTGCTCGGATTCTGTCCTTGATGTCTGCTGTTCGTTCCCTGTTGTTGGGGCCTTCTCATCCTGTGAGCCTGTGGTTACGGGTTCAGGGGCTGATGTCTGCATCTTTGTTGACCGTACCATGGGCTCGCCTTCACATGTATCCGGTGGTGTCCCACATTTTGTTGCATTGGGACCCCTGTTCCCTAGATATGAGTGTTTTGATCCCTGTGTCCTCCGCGGTTCGGGTGGTCCTGGATTGGTGGTTGGACGAGGCTCATCTGTCCCGGGGTCGCCCGTTTCTGATTGTTTCATCTCAGGTTCTCACTACAGATGCCAGTCTGCTGGGTTGGGGTACTACTCTGGGGGATTCAACGACTCAGGGGGTTTGGCCTCGGTCTGTGTTGTCTTGTTCTTCCAACTACAAGGAGCTGAAGGCCGTTCTGTTGGATCTGTTGGCCTTCTCGGATCTTCTTCAGGGTCACCATGTGCAGGTCCGGACGGACAATCAGGTGGTGATGTCCTATGTTAACCATCAAGGGGGGTGCAGGGTTCGTTCCCTCAGTTGCCTCAGCCATCGGATTTGTTCTTGGGCGGAGGTGAACCTGGCGTCCCCACTGCGATTTACCTGCCTAGTCAGGAGAACACTGTGGCGGATTGTCTGAGCCATGTGTTTCCATCCATGGGGTCTTTGTCCCTGACGCCCTTGATGTTCGGGAGGTTGAGGAGGATGTTTGGGTCTCCGATTGTAGACCTCTTTGCTTCCCAGTCCAATGCCAAGATCCGCTGCTTTTGCACGATTATGCCTTGCCGGGATGCTTGGAAGGTGGACGCTCTGTCATTCCTTTGGCCGAAGGGCCTGCTGTATGCTTTTCCTCCTGTTCCCCTGATTCCGGCGGTCTTTCAGAAGATCTAGAGGGAGGGGTCATTTGTCCTTCTGGTTGTTCCGGGGTGGTGCCGTCGCTTTTGGTATCCCCTATTGTTGGAATTGGTGGTGTCTCCGGGATGGGCCTTGCCGTTCGTACCTTACCCTCTGTTTGGCCCTCTTCTTCCTCTGCCTGTGTTCCGGTCCCTGGGTCTGCGGGCCTGGCTCTTGAGAGGGATTCGCTGATGCGTGGGGGTTGTCCTTTGGCTGTTGCTGGGGTCATTCAGCAGTCCCAGAGGCCTTCTCTGCTAAAGTCCTACGCTAAGCATTGGGATAATTTTGCTTCTTGGTGTGTTGGTCGCGGGCTGTCAATGGCTTCTTTGGACCCGGCTCGCATTCTTGATTTTTTGAATGATGGGTTTGAGTTGGGCTTAGCCATTTCTACTCTCCGTGCACAGTGGGCCGCCCTTCGGGCATTTCATGTCCTTCCTTTGGTTTCGGTGTCTCCTTTGGTGGCACAGCTTTTTAAGTCTTTGTCTTTCCAACGTCCCCGTCCTATCATGTGTCCTCCTCCTTGGGACCTTCCTTTGGTGTTGCGTTCCTTGCAAATGGCTGCTGTCGAGCCTTTGGAATCGGTGGACTTGAAGTTTTTAACGCTCAAGGTCGTGTTTCTTGTGGCTATTGCTTTTGCCAGGCGTATTGGGGAGTTGGGGGCTTTCCTGAGGTCTGCTCTGTTTTTGGTTATTTTGTTGGTTTGGGTGGTCATCCTACGTTTGTGCCTAAGGTGGATTCATTTTTTCACCGGTCTGCTGAGGTGGTACTTCCGGTTCTGTGCCCTGATCGTTCCTCGGCTGAGGATTGCCTTTTACACCTCTTGGATGTTTGTCGTGCCTTATTGATTTATTTGTTGCGCTCTTCTTCCTTCTGTAAGGTGGACAATTTATTTGTCAATGTTGGTTTGTCCCGTCAGGGCCTGAAGCCCTCCCTTTCCACGGTCAGTCGTTGGATTAAGGAGGCCATTTTGTTGGCATATGGTTCTGTTTCTGAGGTTCCCTTTCTTCCTGTTCAGGGTCGGTCCACCAGGTCTATAGAAAAAAGAGTAGAGAGGCGCACTCAATAAGATTAGTAATTCAAAAAGTCCATAAAATACGTAGATCCTCTGTCGTTTTTCTTAAATATATTCTTTATTTTCATTTGCATAAAACGGCACAGCCAACGCGTTTCATCCCCACAATGTGCCTAGGGGATTTCGTCAGGGCATAAACTGAACAATCAGGATAATGATCTCAAGGAAGACAGCTCTATCGACGCGATTATCTGAGCTTGATCACAGTAAATCCCAGTATTTTCCTGGGGGAGATCTGTTACTCGGGTCCAATTAAAAAATGCGTGTCCCCCGAGTTGCTGGTTTTAACGGACAGGACAGGATGTCTGTAGTTCCTTAACGCATGTAATGCCTTGGTAGAACTTCACAGAGGGCGTCCTCCAGGGGGTGACAGGCTCAAGTAATGCCTACTCTTCGCGTTGTTGCGGGAAGTACCTCTGATATGGTACTTGTACTCCACTGCTCCTCCTCATGGAATAATGGTCCACCAGGTCTGTTGCTGTGTCATGGGCTGCTTTCAAGGGGGTCTCCATGGAGGATGTTTGCAGGGCTGCCACTTGTTCATCCCCTCATACCTTCATGTCACATTACCGCCTTCAGGTTGGGGGTGGGGGATCTGTTTCCTTTGTCTCTTCAGTTCTTACTGCTGGTTTGCCTTGAGGTGTTTCTTTTTGGTTTTCTGCCTCTTGTTAATAAACTGTGTTTTACTTTGTTCGTGTTGTGGACTGTTTTCCTTGCAGGAAGCTGATTTGATTTGGTATCGGCTCATGTGTTTATACTGTGGCGAGGAAGACGGACGAGGAGGTAATGCCCCGGTTTCTTACCGGTAATCTTCATTACTCTGAGTCCTTGTCTTCCTCGCCACAGTATAGTTTCCCTTCCCTCCCGGCCCTGGTGGTGGCTTCATGTCTGCGGCTTGGTTTTTCAGGTCGTTTGGATGATTTCTGTATCTCTTTATGGGATTGGCTGTAGCTACTGGGGGCCATCTTGGAGGAGGGAGAGGGAGACTAGAGCGATAAAAATTGTGCTTGGAGTTTCTGTGGGAGCCTGTGTGGCGAGGAAGACAAGGACTCGGAGTAATGAAGATTACCGGTAAGTAACCGGGGCATTCCTGGCCAGTATTCACCACCGTGCCTGGATTGCTGTTTGAATGTATGCCTGCAATGCAAGAGTTTAGCACCGGGTGGTGCTATAACTCCCGGTGCTATAACTCCATGCTAAGGCACTGTAGTAACTACTGCAGCTCACTAGAAAGCTACAAGGTAAAGCAGGCTTCTCCCACGAGTAGCTCGTAAACTACTGGTAGATCTCTTGGTACCTGTAAGTAGCTCTCCTGAGTGCAGCCTAGTCAACAAAATGTGAAGCTCGTGCTTGGTTAAATTAATATATGTATACCAAAATTGAAAAGGTAGTATTTGAGACGAAAATGTGTGTATTTTCAGAATTCGTAAGCTGATGTGTGGAGAAAAATGGTTGGATTTCCAAAACCTATTTAAAGCTGATATTTGAATGAGAAAAATCAAATAGTGTTGGGGAGATTTTTTACTCATATCATTAACTTGCCGGCAGAGCATTGCACCTATGGCTGTTATGTATCACCAATGTAGAGGCATTCCACGTTGACAAAGCATTTTCACATTACTGCTAGAAACCGTGCCTGATGCACTGATGGTAAACTTGCATACGATGACAAATAATGTAATCTTGTCTTATGTGATTTATTACATCTATTAAGATTTTATTAAAAAGATAGTAGCTTGGGAGAATTTTATTGACCATAAGTAGATCTTCTGACAGAAAAGAGTGGAGAACCATGATGTAAAGTAAATATTACAGTGTGTACTCATGCAACCACCCATGAGCCCTGTATGGACGACCTTAGCGCTAAACTGCAGGCTTCTCAACAAAAGACTATTAAAGCTGTCCGCTGCCAGTTTAAAATATAAGTGCCCAGAAGAATTACATTCATTCTTTATGGCCGGCTATGCCATTATAATCCATGGAAGCGGCAAGTGTGCTGCTGGTAAGGCGCTGCACAGAGGTGCAGAAGGTAAGGTGGAGTTAGGATGCTTGAAAGAGGCTGTGGAGATGTATGGCCTACTTACCAGTCCTCCTTGACATCCCCCTCCTGCTTGCTATCCTCCTTAATTCCGGTCTTCCTACAGATCAACCTGCACAGATTTCTATTTTTAGCGTCTGGCTACAGATTTAGCTGCCTGTAGCCCAGCGCTAATGCCACCCATCAGCTACACAGGGCACATGGCACATGATCGTGAATGTTTCCATGCTTACCATTTGCCTTTGACGTTTATTATGTCTTCCTCGTTAAATAGAATAGGGCCTACAATTTAAAATGCATGGTCTAATGGCGACACGGTGTGGCCACTGCAAGTATTAACGGCACATATTGAGAATAAAAATCAGGCACGTTGCATTTGCTGAGGTTTGTTCTATAGAGCAAGCGTCGATTGGGTTAGCCAGTACTGGGAGAGTTTTACTTTCCCTGTTTCTATTATGTCTTAGTAGACGCCTTTCACTATTGTGAAGCAAAACGGGAGGAGAGTTAACGTTTAAAAGTCTGGGTTAAGGAATTTTTTTTCTCTGATGGCCCTGCTACCTGTACAAGAGATCAGATTAACAAGCGGCCATTGACTTTTAAATGCCTGGTTTCTGACTAAAAGTCTTGGTAGTCTCCAATAGATTTCTCAGTAGGGATGGACAAATTATACAAAAGTGACAAGTATTTGATTTGCAGTTTTGTTTTCTAAAATGTGGACTTTCCCAAAAATATTTGCAAATATGGGTGGATAATCTAGACCTGTTGAGGGATTCATCATCATCATCATCAAAGCTTTATTTCGATATACAGAATATCATAAAAGCACATAAAAATATAAAATCACAATTCATTAGCAATACATTTTAAAAAGATTATAAAAAAAACCTTTTATATTACAATAAATAATTAAAAAATATATTAAACTTTAGCAGCTTTGTGAAGATGTAAACATATAAAAGATTCCGCTAAAACTTAAATCATCTAGTAGCCTTCAGCCTAATCATCCAGGCCCAACTAAGAAATTTGGCCTCCCCACACACTAAGGTTGTGCTAGCATCAGCCTTAAGTATTCTGAGTGCAGCGGACTGGTCCCTGGTTCCAAGCAACAGGCACACAGGTTTGAGCCATTTCTGTCTGGGTTTTGCATAGGCTGGGCATACGAAAAAGACATGAGGGATGTTTTCAAGGACACCTTCACAGATTGGGCAGTCAGGAGGGGTTTGGTGCGGGGGCTTCCACTTACAGGTATGATCGCGAAGGGGGACTGTTCCCAACCTGAACTGGATGAAAAGGGATCTATCTCTAGGTTTCTTAATAAAATCTAAGTAGGGCTCCAAGCGAGGCTTTAATTTATGCTGTCGAAATGCTTCAGTCAGCCTACCTAGGTTTGGGTCCCTCTGCTCTTGAACGTCAACCCATGTCCAATAGGATTCACACCCTGCGAAGGATTACACATTTTTCGAAAGCGATGAGGATTGTTTTAGCAGCCCCCAAGTCCTTCCATTCGAGATATAGTGCTCTTTTTTGAAGTTCTGCATGAGTAAGTCTTGGGAGAGCTGGAGTAAGGATTGGGAGAGCTGACAGCTGTCCCTTTCATGCCCTAATCACAAATAATAATGTTTATGACAAAAAGAAGACGTTGTTTGAAATGGTCCTGTCCTCGTTTCAGACGTACAGATTACTATGTATGGAAGAAATGTCTTCCTATTACAACTGTTTTTTCTATTACATCTGCAGTGGGAAGTAGAGCTGCCAGATGTCCTTGCCATGCCCTAATCACAAATAAAAATGTCTATGACAAAAGGAAGACGGGACTGCAAGGTTTTCTATTACATCTGTAATGTGAATTAGAGCTGCCAGATGTCCTTGCCATACCCTAATCACAAATAATAATGTCTATGACAAAAGGAAGACAGGACTGCAAGTTTTTCTATTACATCTGTAATGGGAAGTAGAGCGGCCAGATGTCCTTGCCTGGTCCCAGAAACCATGTTTTTTAGGCCGAGCCTACAAGAGTCCTAATGTGGGCTTACAGTGAATTTATAAGGACTTACAGCCTACCCTTTGCTTACCATTGGTTAACTTTATTGTCTGTCTCATTTGCTTGCTTCTTATTTACGGCGTTTCTTGCCTCAGCTTGGTCATGTTGCAGGGATTCTGCTCCTACACAGAACTGTGCATAGAGACTTAGAACCTCAGTGAATTAGGGTGTACCAAAACTCACCTCAGTATCCAAATCCCCTACCAGACTAGCAATCAGTGTCTCATCGGTTCTTCCATACCACCAATGATTAGACAACCCAGAACATGGACTTAGAACACCTCAGGTAACGTGGAACACATGAACACTCTTTCGTTATACTTACATACCAATCCAGAACGAGGAGTAAATGAAGACACGTGCAAGTTTGAAATATTTATTTCTAATGCCGTGTTCTCAGGCGTAGTATCTTAGCTAATACAAGCAAACGTATTATAAGCAACAAGGTTATCAACATAGTTACTAGTCCATAAAATACAAAGGGAGAAAGCATGTTAAAATGCTAAAGGGAAGAAGACTAAATGGCACCTCAGTCTTACCCTCCCTTGCTAGTATATTATATTATATCTAAAGAAGGTCTCTTTGGGTTTTAGAAGGGCGGCCCCATACCTCTGTTCTTAGTAGAAAGGGATCACATCATCTTCTACACCAGCTCTCTGCATTCAAATATTCATCAAGTCTGTTTGCATGCTGCGCAGTGCATTATTAAACGCGCCAAAAGCCAGGGTTGGCCACAGCTGCAGATGTGTTATGTCTAGGACGTGCGCTGATCAGACCGAACAACAACCACTGTGTTGAAATAACCATGAAGGCCTCAGCACTCACTGTTCAGACATAGCTTACCAAGCAAAGCTGATACTATAGGAAAACATATTATTCTCGTGTGAAGCAAAATATTCTACTAGGCTCAAAGCATTAATAACAATATGTGCCGTGTGCAGAAGCAGCAGAAAGGAAAAATGGCGTTTAAACTTCTAATAAGCTCATGCTAACTTAACACAGTTTGAAGGCAAAGCCTATCTACATGACACCCTCCCTTGATCCGAGCACGGATAAGATAAGATAAGGGTCAAATTTTAGGAATGCAGAGTTCAAGAACGACAGTCAGCTCAAATTTGCACAAGGTAAAAAATAAGACATTTTTTTTTTTGTCTTTTAAAATACTCATAGTCAAATAAAAATGTGAATCCAATAAATGTAATCATTGGCCGTAGCAAAGTCAATAGGCCTGGGGCAGAGAATTTTTGTTATAGAGGTTAGAAAAAAAGAAAAAAATGTTCGATGTCCAATAAATGACCTCGGTTATGGGAGAGAGAAGCGATGACATATCTCATCCTAACAATGAATATGCAAAATATGCAGCAACAGCCTCCAACAGGAAGTCATTCGAAAATAGTTCAGACACCCAATTTAACAGTGGGAAAGAACATACATGTTCTTCAATTACCGGAGCCTCTAGCACCATCAGAGGACAACTCGGTGGGTTTTCAATGAAGCTGTGTGCCAAGAAATCTTGCGCCACTGCGAACACATTCCAACGACCCAGAATTCCATGCATCGCTGCAAAGGCCATAATCTCTCCGTCAGAACAAAGCAATTCATGAGAAACTAAGGGGCTCATAAACTGATTATAATCCACATCGGGAGACACCGTATTGCAGAGACACAAATCCAGGGCCCAGTCGAAATCGCAACTCAGGCAATGAAAGACAGGCTGGACCCATGAAAAGTAGGAAAATCGAAACGATAATCCATAAGCCGCACTCAAAGTAGCAAGAGGCAGCGCTCCATAGTACTCAAGCATTCGGTTGCGAAACTGCGCCAGTCGTGATAGCTCATCTCGAAACACAGGACGTGCATCCATTTTGAATTAAACAAAACAGTAAAAGAACGCCTGCAGCTAGAGCCAGCAGTAAGGGAAATCCACCAAATAGGCTGGAAAAAATTGAATGAAAGAAAGCAGGGAAGACACCAAATATAGTTTGAAAAGAAGTCACAAGGCCACTGCTTACAACTTTAAAAAAGTGGGCCAGCCCCGTTGTGGAAGATGCATTTAAGATAGTGTGAATTAATTCACCGAAATGCAAGGGCAAATCAGTATTTAATAAAGCATGCACCACCGTGCGGTTGTTAGCCAAGTGAAGGACATATGTCTCACGAGCAGATGTGAGGGCAACTTCTTTCTGGGACAATAGAGCTCTTATGCGACTCATCATGTTGAACTCTGCTTTCAAGGTCGGAATCGTGGGCCAGATGGAAACATCAAGCTTCCCATGCGGGGGAGGATACATTACATTCTTACAGCAAACCACACGTTCACTGACAGTAACTACATAAGCAATTCCTTTTATTAACCCACAACAATCTTCATTGTTTAAAAGTAAATAACTCCCGTTTGCCAGTAATGTGAATGAGGGCACGATAGCAGGCACAGGTGTACCTTTCAAAATACAGGCTAAGTTTGGCTCATTCTGGTTACAAGAGCCAAGTAATTGGATATGTCTGCACATCAATGAGTGATCTGGTGTTTCAGTGCAATCTTCACCATTCAAATAAACTTCCTTACCCTCCCTAAGGCATCTATAGGTAAATGGAAGCGACCAAGCTTCATGGAGATAAGCACTTCCAAGACGTTCATATCTACCAATCGCAAAGTACTTCATACACCCCTCGAACTTGAATAGAGGGAACGGGAGAGTTATTAACCCGTGGATAAGCCACGTTGCTGAATTGGCCTCTGCCACAGAAAACGGTAATGGTTCCAACCTTTCAATGTGTACCATAGAAAAGGATGCATCTTTCATTGCCAGCAAACGCTGCTTATCAGTCAAATTAAACGGGGCAAACAATGATGATGTGTTCATGCAATGCCATGGCACTTTGCCAGCTTTTAAGGTTTGTAAAGTCCATGCAAACTGCGTAATGGAACGCAATTTATTTTGACTATGGTACAATACAGACTGCACAATATCAACAACAGATGATACAAAATTGTCTAACGTGTAAATGCGGGAAGAAAGCGTATTAATGGTGTTATCTACAACTGCTAGCACTTTCTCTAATTTAGCCTGATCTATAGCTCTAATGCGGATAGCCGCCTCAATCTGGGAAGTTTTCCAGACCTCGTTGTAAATTGCATATATCCATCTTTTAGATCTGCCGTTAGCCGGGCACTTTATAAAATCATTCAGATCAACATCGGCAGTCAGTTTAGATAAATGTAGTTTAACCGACGTCAAAGTGGAATGTTTGAGCCAATTCTGACATAATTTGCCTACAGAATAGGTAGTAACAGTATGGCTTTTTCAAAACGGGGATCCACCCAGACCTGTGTAAAGCCTTGAGCCAAACCCAGAAAACGATGCTGGCAAGAATCAGCACTTCTGTGCCAGAGCAACCAACCCTTAGGATCCAAACTGTATATGTTAAAGGAAGAATTTTGCAACAGAGTTTGTAACTTTCTGATCGAAACTTTAGTGGCATTATGCCAACCGGAATATTCTTCTAATTCAGGAAAAGAAGGAGCATTTAATTTTTTAGTAGTAGCCAATCCAAAGCATGTTGTCTGTGAAATTGTAGAATTCAAGAACAACATATGGTTCGGGATGAGGCATGCACGGTGCACAGCCTCAGTGCCTTGCACTTGCCAGCTTTTAGAACCCCAAACTGATTTAAGTTCAATTGTATCCTTCCACAATTCATAGCCACCTACAGCTAACTGGTCTAGAAAGAACTTCGAATACAATAATTTAGTGTCGATAAGTCTAACTTTGGATGTAGACTTTTCCGTCATCTTAAAATAAAATGCATTAGGATTTTTTTATTTTTTTTTGGGTTAAAAACTTTTATTGAGCAACAAAATCAAAGTTACAGATATGGGCCTACAACCGCACTGGCTGGCCGCTAAAAGCAAAGCACAATGTAATAAAAACAATTAGAGCCTTTCCGGCGGGCGGGCATAAACCGGATACAGAACGTCGCCCACACTATAGAACAGGAGAAGACAATTTTCCATTTTATACACACAAAAACAAACAAACATCTAAAAGGCGAATGCATAATAAACGGAGTCAGCCCAGGAGGGGGAGGGGAACCCCACTAATCAGGAATCCAAAATCACAATAAACAGGATAAGGCAAGGCAGGGGGGGACAGCGGGGAGGTCAAGCAAATCAAGGGACAGTATACGAAGGTTCAGGAACGTCGGCCTAGGGAGACAGGATAACATCAGGGGTTTCAACCAAGGGAGGAGCGCAAATATCACCGCGATAGGCGTTCCACTGACTCCAGATCTTCGTCCATGCCCTAGGCCTGCCCCTGGCTGTGTAGACAGTTTTCTCGCGGAACATAGACCAGTCCATGTTGTCTTCCCACACCGAGACACTGGGGGGCCTGAGTGAGCCCCAAAGTTGCGCTGTGTCTCGCTTCGCAATCATATATCCCAAGGTCGCCCATCTGGTCTGGGCCACCGAGTAATCGGTGGGTTCCCACACATTCAACAGGCATCTCCGGGCCTCTGGCGCCAGAGCAATTCCAGTTACATCAGTCATCACCGCAAACACCTCCGTCCAATAGGCAGCCACCCTCGGACATTCCCAGATAATATGAATAAACGTAGCACTCATCCCACACCCACGCTTGCACAGGCCATCCGGGGAAAAACCCATCACAACCAAACGAGGACCAGTGACGTACACCCGGTGGAGGATCTTAAGCTGAACTAGACGGAGGCGGGCAGGAATGGCGACCTCTTTTGGAGAAGACAGCGCCGACTGCCAATCTTCGTCATCCAATTCCAGTCCGTCGCCGACCCAAGCCTCCCTAAGTCGAACAAGCAAGTCGGCGCGATTGTGAATCAGCTTCTTATAAATCAAGGAGATAGTGCTGTCGGGGAGATGGCCGTCCAGGATACGATCCTCGAGGGGGGAGGATTCGGGAAGAGCGGCACCAGAAGTCAAAACAGAAGCGAGAGCATGACTGACCTGCAAATATCTAAAAAATTCCCTATCACTCAGTTCATATTCGTTCCGAAGGGTCTCGAAGGACTTCACCGCTCCATTCACACATACATCACCCACTCTACAAATACCAATCGTATCCCAGCGGTCAAACCCCTTCGTCGTCCAGAGACATCCCAGACGCTCAGATGCGAAGTGCGGAGTAGCAAGCGTCACTCGTTCGTCCCACCCCAGGCTTACATTCGCAGCGCGCCATACACTAACCGCGATCCTGGTAGGGCCCGTAAGATGGCGTCCAGCCGACCTAGAATAAAGCGCTCTATTAAAGTCCCCACCCGGCAGCTGGAGTCTATCCATTTCAAAGGCCGGGTCCCGACCCGGGGAATACATTGAGTGGTTAATGGCAGACAGTTGGGTAGCCCAATAATATCTCCTGACATCAGGAAGTGCTATGCCCCCGTCATACCAAGGGATGGTTAGCTTCGCAAGGGCGATACGTGGACGCCCGTCCCAAATCAGCTGCCTTTGCAGACTTTCAACCTCTCGGAAATAGGTAGCAGGGATAGGATCATAAGAATTTTGGAGTGCATAAAGGAATCGCGGTAGGGACATCATTTGTAGGGCGGCCCTGCCCAGCGGCGACAACGGTAATCGACGCCAACGGGCCACGTCCAGCCTTAGTCTAAGAAGGGGAGGAAGGAGATTACGTTCAAACCGGAGCGACGAATCCAGCGTAATAGAAATCCCCAGATATTTGAACCCGGACTGAACAATCTGGATAGGAACTCTGTTCGGCAATGGGGGCAGATCACCCGAAAGAACATAGACACAGGATTTAGCCCAGTTAATAACCAAACCAGAATTCTTGCCAAACGAGGTGAGAACATCAAATAAGACATTTAAAGATTTACGCGGGGAAGTAAGGTAAAGAAGAATGTCGTCCGCGTAAAGCGAAACACGGTCCTCAAGATCCGGGGACCAACGTATACCCTTGATAGAAGGCTCCCATCGAAGCCACGCAGCCAGCGGTTCCAATGCGAGAGCAAACAGAAGTGGAGACAAGGGGCAGCCCTGTCTGGTACCCCTACCAAGGGAAAAGGGAACCGAAACTCGGCCGTTAACCACAACCTGCGCCAGGGGGTCGGTGTACAGCAGCTTCACCCATCCAATAAACCCCGGGCCAAAACCAAACTTCTCAAGAGCCGCCCAAAGGTAGGGCCACTCTATCGTATCAAAGGCTATCGAGGCGTCCAACGAAGCCAAAATGGCCGGTTCCGTCAGAAGCCCCGCCCTCGCAATGGCTCCGTGGAGGCGACGTAGATTCAGAGCCGTATTACGGTGCGGGATAAAACCGGATTGATCCGGATGAACCAAGTCGCTAATGACCGTTAGGAGGCGAGTAGCCAAGACCTTGGCAAGAACCTTAGGCTCAACATTTAACAGGGAGATGGGTCTATACGACGAATAGAGGTCCCGGGGCTTACCGTCCTTAGGAATTACAACAATCGTAGCTAGGCGTTGGTCATAAGGAAGAGCACCCCGCTCACGGGACTCCGAAAACATCGTTCGAAGATAGGGCGCAATCTTATCAGGACACAACTTGTATAATTCGATTGGCAAACCGTTCGGACCCAAAGCCTTGCCCGAACGAAGAGATCGAATCGCAGTCGCTATTTCGTCCGTAGAGAGCGGGGCCTCCATAGAGACCCGCTCCAAGTCAGAGAGGCAGGGCAAAGCTATGTCGCGCAACAAGAGGCGAGAGTCATCCGTATCCCGCTTCGACACTGGGGAGTAAACCGCACGAAAATAATCAGCAAAGCAATCAACTATTTCAACTGGATCAGTCACATTCACACCATTCAAAGTCTGAATCACAGGCACGACACGGTTCGCCCTCTCCTTCTTATCCAACCAGGCAAGCAATTTACCCGCTTTGCCCCCAACATCATACAGACGACCCTGTTGCTCTCGAAACATCATCTTAGCCGCATCCGTGACCAGAGACTTATAAGCAAATTGTTTCAGACCCAGGGCATGGAGCTTGTCATGGGTGACACTCGATTCCAAGTCAGCTTCCTGCTCAAGTATTTCCATTTCAAGACCCACCACCTCCCGATTCCTCGCCTGTTTGGTCTCAGCAATGAGAGACAGGGCCTGCCCACGAATCACTGTCTTAAAAGCCTCCCAAAGGGACACCGCAGAGGAGACAGACCCCACGTTATCTAGGAAGTAGTTGTCCAGGGACTTAATCAACAGATCACGGGTCACAGGGGAGGTCAGGTACCAAGGGTTGATAGGGGCCACCCGGCCCGCCGCCTCCACCCCCACATCAAAACAAAGCCAGAGCGGAGAATGGTCCGAGATGCCCCGGGGAAGGTGTCTAATCTCCCGGACAGCCGACGTCTGTGCAGCTGGCATGAGGAAATAGTCCAGTCTAGACAAACTCCCATGGGCTCCAGAGTGAAAGGTGTATTGAAGCTGAGTGGGGTGCATAAGTCTCCAACAGTCGACCAAACCAAAAGTATCCAAAAAGCCACCCAGCCACGATTGGGCCGAAGGAGTATCCCTAGGGGGGTGACGATCATTCAGGCCGGAGAGAACCACGTTAAAATCACCAGCCATGAAAAGAGGACCATCAGGGAGTCCCAACAGCACTCGGCCCAAATCGGAAAAAGTAGAGGACTGCAGGCCGGGGGGCACATAGACGGTAAACAGAGAAAGGGTTCGGCCCTCATATCGCCCCACGAGGACGGCGTAACGCCCCCGATCATCGATGATTACATCATCTATAGCAAGGGGAAGGGAAGCACGAACAAGGACGCCCACCCCCCTGGAACCCGTAGTAAATCCTGAATGAGCAACAAGACGATAGCCCCACCTATCCATTGCATGACAAGTATTACCCACTAGATGAGTCTCCTGCAGAAAGACAACATCGGGAGACAAACGTCGCAAGCATCGCAACACCACCCCCCGCTTTATACGATCCCCTAGACCATTGACATTCCATGAAACAAACTTCCACCCGCTACCCCCCATCCCACACAGTGATGCAGGAACCATCCCCAAATGAGCATGACACTGAAAATTCCATTAACAAGATAGAATCGCCTTGAAAAAACAAAACACGAACCTCAAACACCCCACCAATCCACCCCCCAACATCCAAGAAAACACCCCCCACCCTGCACCCCTGCAATAAGCAAAAAAGCCACCCCAACATGCAGTGTGCCTGTCGCCCAAAAACCCCCAATCTACAAAAAGACCCCGGAGGAGGAAGAGGCCCTAGTCCCACCCGCCACCCCGACAGAGATAAAGAAGAAGAAAAAACATAAGAAATAAAAGCACTCAAATACAGAACCCAGGAATAAACACATCACACGGAAACAGGGGCGCAGACAGTAAGTTCAGCTCTCTACACCACCCTCGGCACCACCCGGGAGCTCGGTGGGCTCAGTCAAATTAGGCCGGTCCGGCAAAGAGTCCAACCAGTCATTCACCGAGTCAGGCCGATCAAAGAAAAGGGTCCGTTCACGGTACTCAACTCGCAGCCTGGTAGGAAAAAGCATGGCATAGCGCAGTCCCAAGTCCCGAAGACGCTTCTTGACTCCACGGAAGCCCATTCGCTGTCTCTGCACAAGCTAGGAGAAATCAGGATAAAAGTTCACCGTGGCATTCTCGAAAGCCACCGGGCCCTTAACCCGCGAGCCTGCAGGATAGCGTCTCGGTCCCTATAGTGAAAAAGTTTTGCAACAATGGGCCTCGGCGGGGCGCCTGGTTTGCCCTGGCCACCAGGAACGCGATGGGCACGCTCCACCGCAAAAAATTTGCTCAAACCAGATGGAGAAAGGTAGTTTTGTATCAAGTCCTCAACCAGGAGATCAACAGAATGTGGGTCAGGATTTTCCGGAACACCAACCACACGCACGTTGCAGCGCCGTGCTCTGTTCTCAAAATCCTCCAAGCGCTGAGTCATGAAATCATTTGCCTTCCTAAGGTTACCAATCTCCGTCTGTATTTCAGAGACGTCGGCCGTGAGGCTAGATGACTTAAGGTCCAACGATTTCACTTTCTCATTAGTTTTAGATAGGTCGGCCCTGATCAAGTTCACGTCAATAGCCACAGTATCGATCTTGTGGGCCAGAGCCTCATACTGTTGGCCGATGGTCTCTCTCATGCCAGAGATGGCGCCCATGATGTCTTGCAGGGACGGCTCCGCCGAAGCCTCCAAGGGGTGCCCCACAGCACTCGGGCCAGGCAAGGCGGCACCCGGGGACCCCTTCGATTGAGTGTACCGGTCCATGATATTAGACTGGACCTGGCCCCCGCGAAGGGGCGTCTTGGTCTTTCGCCTCTCTTGGTCTCCTCTGCCAGCCATAGTGGAGAATCCGTCCCCGAGGGACCCACGCGACCTGGTGAAAATGGCCGCAGGAAAATAAGGCGCCGGAGCCAAAAGTCAGCCTCGAGGGCACACCGAGGTGTGAAGCGGTCCGAAAGGACACAGGGCAGACAGAAGGTGCAACTGGGACCTCGCGCCGCTGATCTCAACACCGGCCAGGCACCTCCGCTGGAGAACGTTGTCCGAGTCAAATCAAAACCGAAAGTTAAGAGGGGGACCCACAAGTCGAATCCCCCTGCCGCTGTTCAACTCAGACACGGCAACAGAGCATCACCAAGTCCCGGGCGCACCGCCAGGGCGGGCCCCGAAAGTTCGAGTCGACGTAGCTTCGGTGCCCCTGGTCCAATTCGAAATCCAAAAACGGTATCAAGATCAGCCCAGGTTCCTCTACAAGAATCCTCGTAATTATTCAGGATATGTTCAGGATATCATGCCGGGAGTGGCGGGGGTCCGGAGAGCGCTGTGCTCACGCGGCCATCACAGGTGCCCGCCAAGCTCCTCCAATGCATTAGGATTTGACTGATTAAAATCGGTAAAATAAGTGAACCTTTTCAAAAAGGAAGCAGAACTGCCTTGTATAGGAGCTGGACAATGCTCCTATTGGGTATAATTTACAGTGTTCCTCCTGGTATTAGTTTTATGCAGGTAGTGATTGCCAAAATGTTTGTAACAATATAAATCACCGTAATTAGCAGATTCTAAATACAAATCTTCAGCATCAAAAGCAGCATAATATTTCAAATCGGAAAACAAAGCTTCTACGTCCTGAACATCCCAATCATCAGAACGTATATTATGTTTAATTACATCCCCCATAGAAACTCTAGGCACATTAGGGACATTTATAACCCCAGTGGGCCCATGAATTTGAAAACGAACAGCATCCCATACAATCCCATCTAAAACAGGCCAAGCAGTGATGTTAACAAAAGCCAAGTCTCTCTTCAATCTGTGTAATGAGGAATGGGGAGCCAATGTTCCATTGATATGTCGAATGCATGTTCTCTCTTCGACATAGTGTCCATTGACAAGTCGAAAAAAATACACCACAAAGCCAATTGACATGAAAAGGTAAATTGAAAAAAGCACCAACCAAATGTAGGTGCAAGGGGGGATCAAAAAATTTTTTTTAAACAATTTAGCCAAAACAGAGACCTTTGAAGGTTTCCTCGATGTTTGTGAATCAGTGTCAAATGAAAATCTGGATTCTGTAGCCAAGCGAGTTTGCAAATCAGGCATCGATAAGTCAGTTGGGTAAGTGTAGTCAGTTTCATCAAGTTGAGCACCAGGCAGTGTACTCAACAAAGGACTAGAAATTGCAGGCATCTCGAGGGCAACATCAGGCGCTGGATCAGAAGCCAGGGCCAAATCAGAATTTCTCAAAATCGAAGGACATGAGACTGCCGGTGTCATACTAAGAAGAATCTGCCACTCTGTGTATCTTGACATTGTCAATGGAGATATACCTGTTTTCCTTACGACCTGGAAGTGGTGGCAAAATGACTGTTCTTGTGCCCTTCACACCAAGCACTGGAACTGGAGCTCGATAAGAGGGACCAAATTCTTTCTTGTTTTCGATCTTCTCCCGAACCAGTTCTCCAACTTGGGGTAGGCAGCCAACTACCGGGATCTGCAACGCATCATCCGAGGTGGAGGGTAAGTGTTCCTTTGCAAGACTTTCTCTCGTCTCTTGTAGATTCTGTAAAACATGGCAATGTTTATCTACGTCAAAGGAGGCAGCAACAGCCGCCTGGTCTAGACCGTCAAGGTCTGGTACAAACATCTTGATACCAAAGAGCATTTTGTATGGGGTCCGCCCACCCAGAGACCTTCTAGGGAGATTATTTAGAGCACGCTGCACGCTATTGAGGTTAGACAGCCAGTTCCTGCCAGTGCCTATAACTCTAGCTGTCAAAGACTGCTTTAAATCTCGGTTCATTCGTTCCACAACACTATTACCCTCAGGTCTGTATGGAGACGAAAACTTGACTTGGATCCCCAACTAAGTCATGGCATCCTTATACACCTTAGAGGTAAAAGCCGGACCCTGATCTGAATGGAAGGTACCACTGGCAAAAATCCCTACAAAGACACGCAAGTCTCTTATGACAGTTCGTGAATCAGCACTGCGGTGTGGCCACACCCACACAAAGCGTGTGCATGAATCAACTGCTACTAAGATGTACTTATACGCAGTATCAGAAGAAAAAGAACCGCAGTGATCTAAATAAACACAACAAGTGGTTTACTAGAAATGTACAACTGTGTCTGGGTCGGACGCGCAGCAGTTGAAGGCTTAATCTGCTGGCAAATGTCACATTGAAGGACATAATCGCGCGTCTGTTTGTACAGTCTCCGCCACCAGAAACGCGTTGTTGTAACTGAGATACAGTATCCGAAACGCCCGCATGCGCAGACGCAACACCTTCATGGGCTGCAGTAATCAGCTCTGGCCTGCGGTCCGCGTTGGGAATCAACCTTTCACCAACATCTGGTATTTTCACATAAGGTACTTTATCAGGACTTAAGTGGTATGAATACTTTGAAGGGAACCCTTTAGGATATTTACTTCCCTTCTCAGTCGCAGCAACGGCTGCCAAGATATCATCATCAATCTTACTTTTGGAACGTGTAACTGCCGCAACCAAATATGTCGATACTGCTGATTTTGCGGCCTCTTCGGCCAAAGAATTGTCAACAGGGTGAACTCCCACGCTCTGATGACCGAGAGTATGAATTTCAAACACGAGTGTCAACTGCTCTTTAAGCTCAGCCACTCGGACCTAGATCATTTTATGTTTTATTGTGCTACCCTTGGAATCACAAAAATCATTCTGAATCCAAAAGAACAGGTTTTCATTGTAAGACTGGACACAGTAGTAAGAATCACTCACAATAAGAGTCGTCTCACTAGGATCAGCGTACTCCAATGCAAGCATCTGAGCACAAAGCTCTGCCAATTGTGCGGTGCAGTCCCCTAAAGCCTGCGTGTGCACGACCCTGGACTTGAACTCATCATTCACCATGGCACCTACCACAATGGCGCGAGCTGAAACGTATGCGTGCTGAGACCCATGCGCAACTTGCGCTGAACCATCAGTGTATATGATGCAATGGAAATCCTCCAAAGGCCGCATAGGCAATGGCGCAGGATGAACAACTTCATACTGCAAAAACTCCTGCGACTGTAGGGAGGCATCAAAAATAAATGTGACATCCAGAGACGTCAATGATGCTGCCCATTGTATCCACCAAGGGTGCAAAGCTTTAGAATTCAGTACACTGGCTTTCGTCACTGCCTCCAACGCAGGATACGGGATAACAACCAACATGCGCTTTCCCTGCGACAGTGCACGTTCCTTAAGAATCGCCATCTGCACTGCTGTCAAAACTTTTTCCACAGTGGAAACCTGCGTTTCAGCCGAAGTGTACAAGTTTGACTTGTAAGCAATAGGTACTGTGTCTCCGTTAAAAGTAAGGTAAGTGAAACCCACCGCCCCAGGGATGATTCTTATCACCAGGTTGGTGTGGTTATCACAAGTCAGTAAGAATTTAGATTCTAGAAGATCAGCCTGCAAAGATTGCAAAATAGCTGAATGTTCCGGCAGCCAGCAAGATTTGGTAAAAGTAGGTTGTATCAAAGCATAGAAAGGCTTGATACGCTGGGCATATTCAGGAATGTATGTACGCCCGAAATTAAAAAATCCCAGCAAGGACTGTAACTTTTTCAGAGTTGTAGGAGCGCGCAGTTGTGCGCATTTCTCCAAGAAGTGAAGAGCCAATCCTCGACCTTCATTGTTGAGCTCATAGCCCAGGAACAACACTGTGTACTCTGCAATGTGAGACTTTGCAAAGTTGAATTTGTAACCAAAGTCCGCAAAGTTACAAATTATGCGGTCAATGCGACACAGATGCGCCCAAAGCTCGTCGTCTGTGAGATAGATGTCATCCACATACGAACACGCATCCATGTCCACTCTCTCTGAGAGAGAATGCGGGCAGCAAACACGCCTGGACAATTCTTATAGCCCATAGGTAAACGTTTGTACTGGCGATGTTTGCCACCACTTGTAAAACTGGTCCATTGGGAACTAAGACCTTCCAAATTGTGGGCAAAAAAAACGTTGGAAATGTCAAGTGTGGTTTTAAACCGTTTTCGCACAAGACCATCCACTAAAGCACAGCCGTGGGTATTCTGTACTGCACAGGTACGACAATGCGAGTTCAAATGCCGGTAATCCATTACCAAACGGAACGAGCTGTCTGGCTTGGTCACAGTAAAAAGAGGGTTATTTATCGGTGACACACAAGTTTCAATTACACCTTGATATTCCAATTGTTCAAGGATTTCCGCAACGGAAGCCTTAGCTTCACGTCGGATGGGATATTGAGGTTGAGGCTGTGGCATAGACCGTAAGGGAATCTCATGGTGTGGGGAAAATGTATCCCAACCACAGTGTGTACGGTACAGAGCTGGCGCAAGGGCTTTAGCCCACTCTTCTGCAAAATTCAGCGCATGCTCCTTTGAGACAGTGTGCGCGAAACTCGGGAGGATCACCTCCTCCCCTCTCGGAGCTGCGAGGACAAACGGTGGGGACCAGTCAGCCTCCGCTAACAAAATGTCATAGGTAGTCGTAAGATTTTCCCAAAATACCGCTTTTATGGTACGTTGTATGTCGCCTTCAATTAAAAGGACAATGTTATAAAGTCTATAAGGGGGAGCTACTCTCGTATCAGCTGTCTCAACAACATACTGGTCAGTCGCTGTCACCTTCAGTAGTGGACGCAGGGCCTCTCGCACTATGGTAATCTCCGCCGCGCTGTCCAGCAAGGTCAGAGTCCATGTCAGATTCTGAAGCTGCGTTCTCACTATCTGTGGCATATCTCGCTGTTAAAGCGGCAACTTTCTTTTTCTGAAACTGGGGTCTTTTCGGTGTTGAATCGTCCTGCTTGCCATTATTGTCTTTCGGGCGGGGCTGGTCGCGTCCCTGCTGGCCACCCCGACCTCTGCCGCCTCCTCCACCACCGGTCGATGAGGCCAATGAGTCCTGAAAAGAACGAGGAGAGCGTTGTTCAGAAACCTGAAAACGATCAGGAGATTTTATCGTCGCACGATCGCGCAAGTCATAAACAGGTTCTGTAGGTGTAGGCACTGGTGATGCAGGACGTGACCCCTGTTTCTGTTGCTGTTGTTTACCCTGTTTTTGTTTTTTCGCCCAATTTTGCTTCTTAGCCTTGGGCTGGTCGTCAGTTTCCGACTTCTGCCCTTGGTGTTGTTTTTTCTCTTTTGTAGAGAAAGGCTTGACACCCAAACTATTACGGCCCACGATTTTATAAGCCACTGTAATAATTCTCGGTAACTGTCGGGGTTTATCGGCATCGGGAACAGCCTGCAAAGCATTAGACAGCTGGAAGCTTACCGCATCTCCCTAGACATTCGCAAGTACGAGATCGGAAACTACGTCAAAACTGCCACATAGCCGCATACCCAATTCAACCGCCGCCTCAGGTCCGTGCTCATCTTGAACACGTTTAATGACCGAGGGAAGGATGGTCATTGATGGAGTGCCAAAGCACCTCGTATACACCGCCGCAAAAATCTTACCCCAAGACTCACAGTCACCTGCCTCTGGTATCAAGTCTTTAGGTAAACTAATTGTCAGAATCCTGTGTTTTTCAACAGGAGTCGTGTTAGGAAATACTGCTTCCAGCTGGTCAAATTTCTCGGCAAGCCAGAAAGGCATATCATCCTTATCCTGGGGGCGCTTGCCCATCCCTGCATTAACCATAACAGGACTAAGCTTCATACCGCTTGGTCCTGCTAGAAGCGCCGCAGCACCTGGGGCCCCGCCCGGGAGATTGCGGGTAATGTATTGTACTAACGACCGAATTACACTAATTGCGACTGTATGTAGCAGCCGTAAATCTGCAACGGTAACTGCTCCATGTCGAGGATGCGGTGTAAATTCAGCCAAAACAGACCAGGTGGCGCCTGGAATGGACAAAGGACCTAACCTTGAGACTAACAAAGTGTGGGGTAGGGCGCCATTAAACCAAACCCGGTGCTGCCAAGCATTAATCGGAACTTCCTGTGTCCTATAGGGAACATATTCCTGAGGCACTGCAGTAGCAGTATAAGTGTCGAACACACCAGTATTTGCGTTCACTGCAGGGAAGGTCACCCACGAATAGAAAATTTCGTAAGGGTAAGCTACTTACGCACTCACTCCCATAATAACTGCCATGCCCTCCAACCCGACGTTATAAGCCTGCAAATGATTGCGAACCGCAATTCGACTATGCTGCGGTATGTCAACATCAGCCATAGTGACACAGTAAGAAAAAGGTACAACAAAAAACTACGTAGCACAACTAGGTAGTAATTCAAAAGGAAACCATTTGAAAAGATTCAAGCTTGAAAAGACCTATGTAACTATAGGTAGGTTTGTCCGACACCACTGTCTTCCGGAAACAAAAGTGAAGGGGGTTAAGGACTGATATAAGCACTACTCAAGCGTCCTGTAATAAGACCACCAACGGTTGGGTGCCATGTCACAGGGATTCTGCTCCTACACAGAACTGTGCATAGAGACTTAGAACCTCAGTGAATTAGGGTGTACCAAAACTCACCTCAGTATCCAAAATCCCCTACCAGACTAGCAATCAGTGTCTCATTGGTTCTTCCAAACCCCCAATGATTAGACAACCCAGAACATGGACTTAGAACACCTCAGGTAACGTGGAACACATGAACACTCTTTCGTTATACTAACATACCAATCCAGAACGAGGAGTAAATGAAGACACGTGCAAGTTTGAAATATTTATTTCTAATGCCGTGTTCTCAGGCGCAGTATCTTAGCTAATACAAGCAAACATATTATAAGCAACACGGTTATCAGCATAGTTTCTAGTCCATAAAATAAAAAAAGGGAGAAAGCATGTTAAAATGCTAAAGGGAAGAAGACTAAATGGCACCTCAGTCTTACCCTCCCTTGCTAGTATATTATATTATATCTAAAGTAGGTCTCTTTGGGTTTTAGAAGGGCGGCCCCATACCTCTGGTCTTAGTAGAAAGGGATCACATCATCTTCTACACCAGCTCTCTGCATGCGAATATTCATCAAGTGTGTTTGCATGCTCTACGCAGTGCATTATTAAACGCGCCAAAAGCCAGAGTTGGCCGCAGCTGTATATGTTTTATGTCTAGGACGTGCGCTGATCAGACCAAACAACAACCACTGTGTTGAAATAACCTTGAAGGCCTCGGCACTCACTGTTCAGACATAGCTTACCAAGCAAAGCTGATACTATAGGAAAACATATTATTCTTGTGTGAAGCAACATATTCTACTAGGCTCAAAGCATTAATAACAATATGTGCCGTGTGCAGAAGCAGCAGAAAGGAAAAATGGAGTTTAAACTTCTAATAAGCTCATGCTAACTTAACACAGTTTGAAGGCAAAGCCTATCTACATGACTGTCATCTTGTGTTTGTCCCTCACTTGTAGCAAAGTCTTTTTACCATCTCCTATTTCTATCCTACCACTTCTCATTTTTTAGGGAACTTTTTTAATTTTTCTTTAAGAACTCCTTGAGCGTGCATGTGTTTCAGCTCTCGCCCTCATGTGCTTCTCCCCCTGCCCAATACCCACCCCTTGCTCCATGTTGCTTTCTCCCTCATATTACAAACTCTCATCTGTTTGCTCCGCTCTCAATGATGCTATCTCATTTATGTACTTTCCCCCACCTGTGTTGCTTTCCCTTGTTTGCTACTACCCCCTCCCCACCACCACCTATTCCCCATTGCTCCCCTCCCTCTCACTTCTGTACTGTATTGGCCCCCACGGTGCCCATCTATTTGCTTTATGGGGAGAGTGGGGGTTCAAATTGCTGAATGGCCTTTTTTCATTTTTTTAAATAGTTTTCGACTCTATCTCGGATTAGTAAAAACAGAACAAATGGTGCCCAGGTCACCTTGTAGATGTGCATGCGCACGTACATGTCGTCAAAATGATGCAGCTGTGTCGTTGCACCTTTTTTATTTATTTATTTTTGGTCAACGCCAAAAGGCATTGGCAAAATCAGCAGGTCTCAAAGGCGATACCTACATGCTTTGTCAATACTCTAATACTCTGCTAAAATATTTGTGATGGGAAGAGAACTGGGAAAGCTCACTGTTGTTCCCATCATCCTCCCACTATAGCAATAAATAGACATAATCGAGAGACTGTTATTAAAGTTAGAAACTGTACTACCCTGCATGAACCACACGATGCATACAAAATAAATAAACTACCGTACTGACTTACAGTGTCTTGCTCACTCTCATGGTGCCTAAACAGTGCTCACTGCCTATTCCGCATTACCTTAACCCCTTGGGCGCGGCCGCGATTCTGCGCCTGTGCGGCAGAATCGCGAGTGGGCGGGTTTATGGCGGCCAATAGCAGCACACGAGCCCCGTGATGCATGACGGCTGGGGGCCGTCATCAGCATCGAAGGGGTTAATGGCAGTTTTTTAAAAAAGCGCAGTTGGTTTGCTGGCATCCAAACAAAGCCGAACTGCTGTTAAAAGACAGGTTTTAGTCAAGAGCATGAATGCTATGTTATTCAATTCTAGGCTTACGGAATTCCTCGCCAGCAGTCTAACTTTCCTATAAAATCTTGTTTGAGGGGATTTTTTTCTACATATATCACTTCTCCAAGGAAAGGGGAAGTTCCTCTGCCCCTTAAGCACCCACTCATTGAAGGGACGTTGTTTTGGACAGAGGATCCCAACCAAACTTGACAAATTCTTTGGGTTCTTTGATTGCAAAGGCCCACGCTTGTACCACCTTCTTAATAGGGAGCCCTACTAACTGATAATTTTAGTCCCTACATGGGGAGCAATGTCCACACTATTGAAAATACCATAGGAAATATATATCGTTTTTATACTTTTATTTGAAAAAATATATAAATGTATCTCTTTTTGATTCATATCCCATATAGAACAAATATTTAATACATTTGTGTTTCTAAAAACTCAATGAAGGACATTTGTCAGGTGAAAGCATAACCCTTCCATACAAATCTGGGACAGAATCGGGTGTATAGAGAGGAATTGTTGCACTACCCCACACTAATTAGAAAATTACTGGCATTTGGAATGCAGTTTGACTTAAACTAGAAGCCCTGAGGATCAATGTGTATGGTTTAAAAGTCCACACCGAGTCCACCATCCAGGAATCATTATGGTTCAGATGAGACTCAGATGAGAGTATGCAAAGGCTCTGAGAGTTATATAACAAGTTGGAAAGGATCAATTATAGTATGCCCTAGCCCTGAACACGCCGCTGACCACTGCAGTGATTTTGATTATTTTACAACCACTGGTGATCACCTTACGTGGTACAATGTGTTCAAGAGAATATGAAGGTCCTTATTAGGATGTGAAAACCCTGTGGTATAGGTGTTCATAGGATGAACTGTGCAAATGTCCTCCATTGAGTTTTTATAAGTTCAAATCTATTAAATGTGTGTTATATATGGGATGTAAATCAGGAGATAATGTATATTGATTGCCATTATTGTTTCTTATGTTATTTTTTAATTCTGTGAACAGTGCTCCCCACGTATGCACATTGTTTGACAAAAACTCAACACGTTTCTTATTATTAGCATTGAGCACTGGCAGGTGCTCCTTTTTAAGAAGTCACATACCCTCAGCAAGATGACTGATGAAACATGTGTTAGCCAAAAAACCTGGAAAGGCCAGTGCCTCACAAGATGCAGACTGTTTTCTAAAAATATACAATGAAAGCATACACGATGAAGAAGGCACACTGCCAGGTTCAGAATCTCATTTGGAGAACTTAGGCACTGATTCATGATCAAGTAATTGTGCAACTAGACTCCATGGAGCGATCTTGTTGCACCTTAGATAAATTGGTACAGCTGATGATTTGGAAAATCACCAAGGGGCTGAGGAAAGACCAAAGTGAAGGCAACAGAAGTTCCATACAGTGCCATATATGAGGAACTTTAGCTACTTCAGGAGAGACTGAAAAACCATGACTGTAAAATACAAGTCCCTAAAGAGCCAGAAGATCTATCAAGTCCTGAGCAAGTCAAGGAGACGGGGTACGCCCTCCACTTTACATATTGATAGGTGACTCATTCATTAAGGTACAGGTCTCACTTTTAAGAAAGTTTCTCTGGAGCTACCTGCTGGATGCATAATACCGCCAGCCCTGTGAGGTGATGGGCCTGTGTGGTGCAGCAGGCCAAGTGGAGCTGTGAAGGGAGAACTGGGGTGCCGCGGTTTGAGGCTCCTGTGACAGAGCCTGGGAGAAGGGACCTCATGGCTGTTCAAGACTACTGAGGCTGTGATTCTGGGGCACCGATGAGGCACTTGGCCAGTGATGCAGCCTATGAGCTGGCGCGTGGACTAGTGCACTGGCGACCATTGATGCCTAAGGAAAGCGAGGTACTGGTGGGCCCAAACACAATATACCGGAGGTGGCTGATGGCATGCGGGTGTGGGCAGGGTGCTCAAGGAGGAGTGGCATACCAGATCTAGGACAGTAAACTGAGAGGCGGGCTTCTGGGGGTATCGGCGTGGACCTCGCTCGCTACTGATGCCCACCCCTGGGTGATACATCATGGGTAAGAACAAGGCGGTACGTACACAATTACCCAATATACCACGCCAAGACATGCCACTCAGACTCACGAGACAATCGGGTCCCTGTGATGATGGAGATGCTCAAGAGCAGGCAGCATCCACTGGTAGTCATCCAGGGCTCCAGAACGGCACTGGAGCAACAGATACAGACTGTATCTATAGATGTGACTCTGCTGCGGGTGGACTTACGTAAAGTGGCAGACAGAGTTACTACAGTGGAGGGTAATATTGTAAACCTGCAGGGAGAGGTGCCACCCTCAAGCACCAAATGGCACAGATGGCCACGCCAACGCAATCCTTGGAAAGGAGGGCGGAAGATGCGTAAAGAATGGCCCAGAAGAACAATATCCGTGTCCCAGGGTTCCCTGAACAGGCTGAGAAGGGTTCGGCTGAACACTTCCTGGAGAACTGGATACTCACTGAACTTCGCCTTCACGGAGTATCAGATTTCTTCGTGGTTGAGAGGGCACATAGGGCACTCATGCTGCCACCGCTGAGGGCCATGAGAACCAAAATTCTTAACTACAGGGATAGAGACATTATACTAAGGGCAGGCCGGAGCACCCTGACCTGCACTATGATAATGCTAAGATCTCCATCTATCCAGACTACACTAAACAGGTGCAGGACCTCCACAAATCCTTTTTGGGGGTCAAACATAAGTTGAGGGCTCCACAGCTATAGTATATGCTGATGTACTCTGTAAAACTGAAAGTGCTTGCACAGGGAAAGGCACACTTCTTCAAGACTCCAGAGGAAGTATGGGAATGGCTGGAAATCCATGGTGATGCACTTCCTCCAAAAGAACCATGCAGCCAGTGGAAACGATAGGGGACCCACATGAAAAAACAGCCTTGACAGGTGCGAATGGATGGCAGCGAATCTAGCACGGTTACGATGGGGGAGCACAGGGTCATGGTCGGAGTGGAAGGCACCATGCAAATCGTTGAGGAAGAGGCCCGGCTGTCAGAACAGGTAGAAGTCCCGTTGCTGAACATGGATGGGACAGTCGCTTCGTCGCTCAGCCCCACTCCTGATTGTATACCGGACACCATATTGGAGTTGGCATCGAAAGCTGATGATGAGTGATTGACAGAAGCACTATGACGGCCCGAATGGGCTGCTCAAGTGGTCTCGAGTGAGTGGTGAGGGGACTTGGCATAAGGCCCTGGTGAGTGGTGGGGTCGTCTGCCTCTTACTGGTGTGCCCTGAACCTCTACAAGGGGACATGAAAGGTGAGTGACAGTAAAAGTGAGCTACGATAAGTACATGGGGGGCAGGGGGGAAATCATACAAGTTCTTGAATTCATGCATAGTTCAAATGGGAAAGAGTGCTTGGCCGGGTAGCTGATTAGAGCTGTTTATTGGTCCCTGTTGGGCCGGAAGGGTAGCTGTGTACATCCTGACACCAGCAGATGGTGGGCATCAATGGTTACACAGTTATACTATAGATGCCCGTGGGATGTGGCAGGGGCAGTTCGAGTTAAGAGTTACATGTTTTGGTTCCCAATCTGGCTGTGCGCTGCTGCGATGGGGAGGCAGCGGGGAGGAGAATGCTTAGAGATGTGATAATACCAGGATGGGGCTGGACCGTAAGTTGAATGTCAGGGTTCTCAGAACGTATGTCAAGAGGTATATAGTGCTCTCCTATTTAAAGAGACAAAGTCTCCAAAGCCTGTTTGCAGGAAACGTATCTGGATGATTCAGGAGCTGAGCGCTTGGCTAGGGAATGGCAGGGACAAGTGTTCCATTCCTCCTACTCTACATACGCATGGGGCACATTGATTTGGATAGCAACTGGAATCCCATTCACGCTTACATATCTAGAGTCCAATGTGGCCGGACAGTATGTGCTTATTAAGGGGGAGCTTGATGGACGGGATTTGCTTCTACTAAATACCTATGCACCGAACCTGGAGGACCCACTGTTCTACCATAACATCCATGACTTGATTGTTTATGACATAGGGGTGTCCACATTCTGGATGGGAGACTTTAATTGTATATTAGACCCTAACCATAACAGGTCACCCCCCTAGAGCGGGTACTAAACAACAGATGACAAAAGCTGTACAAGGGGTAATGCATGACCTGGGCTTTCATGATGTCTGGAGACTGGGCCACCCAACTCAGAAGGTCTACATGTGCTACTCGCACGTACATGGTACCCGTAGTTGACATGATAGAATACTGATGGCTAACATTCTCAGATTGGAGGATATAGAGGTGATGCATTTGGCACGCTTTCTCCTGGGTCATGCCCCAGTCAGCTGTGATGTGAAATGGGGAAGTCCAGTGGAGGCGCCTCATTATTGGAGGATGCCTGTGGACATCCAAGAGGACCCCAAGGGGAGGGAGACTTAGTTGCAGGCACTATCAGATTATATGACGATTAATTGGGGCACCACATTAAGCAGGGTGAATGAATGGGAGGCGATGAAGGTTGTAATAAGTGGATCTTGCCTAGGTTTGACCTGCGCCGTCTGTAGGCAGCTCCAGAGGCAACTCACTGACAGGGAGAAGGAATTGGCTGCACTGCAGGCAGCAGGTCCCTTGGCTCCCGAGAACAAGTGCTGTGAAGACAAATAGGGGAAGCCTGGGACCATCTAGATAAATATACCCTCAAACAATATAGAGAGCGATTGCATAGAGAAGGGGACAAAACAGGCAGGTTATTGACCTGGATACTCCAGAGAGAAAACTTCTCACCCGTGACCACATTCCTGATGTCTGCCGATGGCACTAGGGTTACCACGAGGTGCGGTGTTCTTCAACTTTTCCAGCAGCACTTACAGAGGGTCTAAAAGGCCAATTCTACTGTTTTCCTGGGCCGATTTCTGCCACTCCTGGAGGGCTTGCCCCTTCAGAGACTGAACCCGCAGAGCGCTGCTGAGGTGGACTCTCAATTGACCCTTACGGGAGGGGTTGAGGACCTTCCAAGGGCAAAGGCCCCGGGAGGGGATGGGTTTCCCGTAGAGTTTTATCAGGCTTTTCCTGCAACTGTGGTGCAGTGTTTTTTACAGGTTCTGACTGAAGCTCAGCTGGCAGGCGTCCTGCCTCCATCGATGAGGGAGGGGGAGATTTGCATGCTACTAAAACCAGGCTGTGATAAATTGAACCCTGCTGTGTATAGGCCGCTTACAATTATCAACTCGAGTATTAAGATATTGTGTAAGCTTTTGGCCAATCGATTGGCGCCTCACATGCCACATCTGATCCATGAGGATCAATGTGTCTTTATTCGCGGCCGTCACACTGGCATGAATTTAAGATGACTGACCCATGTTCTGCACGAAGTAAAACATAGGGATGTAGAACTAGCGTTGGTATCAATAGACCTGGAAAAGGCATTCGATACAGTGAACTGGGGCTATCTCACTGGCAGCTGGTAATGACAAAAAGGGGTGAGGCTGGAAGGTCAAAACAGATATTCGTTTTTACCTGACTCAATAGTCATCTTTTTATCAACCTTAAGAAGATGGAAGGCTGAGTGGGGAGCTGAAGTTTAACCCATGGGGTCAAATACAGATCATCAGCCTTGTCAGAAGGCTTAGTAGATGCGTTAGTTCAATAAACCGTCAGACCTAGCTAAGAGGCAATACGGCTCATTCCCCCACTGAACCATAAACTCCCATCCACACACTCCCCCATTCTGCCATTCACCCTCTCACTCATTCACACACTCAATCATGCATTTTCATCTACCCTTCCACTCCTTCACTTAATTAACACTACCTCACCCACTCACGCTTGTACTTTCATTTATTAAAATATATGATTGTAGGCAGCAGGTTATATTTCAGTCAATTCATGGTGATTTAATGAGCTTTTATCTACCCACTGTATCATGCCTAGTAATCCACTCAGTTACATATTCAACTACTCAAGACCACTCACTAACCTACACACACTAACCTATACACATTCAACCATTAATTCACTTTCACCCACCTTACATCAATAACCTGTCCACCCATGCGCATCAAGCTTCCCACTATCATTCACCCAATTTATATAACCAGTCAACACATTTACCTACACACCCAGTCAACCTTCCACATTCAATATTTTTGCTAGCGCTGGTTTTATTCAGCCTGCAGAAGTCATCTAGATTTCCCACTGTCCCAGCAATAAGCAAATATAACCTGCATTAGAGATAAAACCACCACATGTAGTTGTGGCAGTAAAGAGTTAAACTCTGACCCCATTGGTGCTGCAGAGGGGAGCGAGCAGCAGTTAGAAAGTGAAAGAAAAAGACGTGAGGGAACAGATTTTTAGGTCTCGCCTGAGCCAGCGCATGCGCTACTCTGCGAGACATTTAGGAGTGGAGTTTTAAAAGTCCGATCACAGCTTTGTGTGGCATACAGTGTGCGGTTACACGTACAGGCACGAGCAGAGACACCATATGGCTTTCCTCTCACTCGGCTAAGTGCGCGCGTCTGGCTTCAATGCCCCTCCCTCACCACAGAGCGCGTCTCACAGCTATTTTTTTTTTTACTTTAAGCGAGGCGCGCGCGCCTGTCATTTCCAGGACTTCTTGCAGACAAATGCATCCTGCGGCTGCTGGCATCCATGGAAAGTTTTACCCATGTACGTTGTGTGCGTCTGACGCTATATTTACAATAGCAACAATATGTAAAGTCCCTTCCTCGACTGAATGTCTTATTAGAAATGGCTGGTGTTTTGTTAATAGCGAGTTCTAGCGACCGATGAGGAATAGCGATGGGTCAGCCGAACCAAAGTTTGGACTAGTCCACTCAGGCCACCCTCTAACTACAACAGATGTTTTATCACAATGACTTATCAGTAAGATGTTGTTCTCTTGTGTTCATGTTACGCACAGATTTTTACACTAGGCGACTCAAAAACTTTGCACACATCTCTGCATGAGGTGTATTAGTTTACCGTGCTATTTCGTTGGGCTTGAAATGCGTGATCTGCAGGATACTCAGATCTCTGCAGCAGATGCACGATCCCATCGAACTATCCAACTCAGAATATATGCCGTGCCCAGTGCACACAGGCCTTTGCAGTTGGTCCTCAAACTACTAATTTATTTTAGTGAAATCAAAACGTGAGTGCTGCGGTTTCCACACAGCCATCTCTATCACGTGTTGTAATTATGTTATGCCCAGGGTCAAACCGCAGGTCACACGTCTTGCTGATCTGAGAACCTGTGGCCTGCACGTTGCAGTACGATATCTGCAGCCAGCTCTCAACCCTCTTAGCTATTCTACTTCCTGATCACTAGAACGTTCAGCGAGCTCGTGCCTGAAGTTAATCCTTTGAGAAGTTAGCTCTGCCAGCAGTGCTGGGGATAGAATACGGGCATCGGGAACACAAGGGACTCCCCAATAACATATGCTTTCGTCTGGAAAGACAGACAGCTATGATAGGTTTCACCTTTGTGTGGGGGATGAGGGGGCGGGGAAGGGGGGTTGTATAAATACCCGATTAGTATTTTTTTTAATCTGCACTAAAAGGTGCTGGCTGCCTTTTTACCGTCTATTGTTTTCAGCCTTCATTATTAATAATTATGATTTACAGGTGTTTTTTGGTTGCGTGTGTTTTAGACTAGCTCCTTTATTAGCAAACCTGTCAGGTGGCCGAGGGGAGGTACATCCAAGGGTCGGTTACCTGTAGACCAGAAGTGACCCAGAGATGTGTGGAATGCGGGGCTGGGGGCTTGTTTCCGATGTTAAGAAATAACGTTTAATCCGAAACTATGCTGTGAGTAAGATTTGATCCAGTCATGGTGAGGGCGGCTGAGCATCACTCAGGGACACAACAATATCACTGAGCGCAACCACAGCATCAATCGGAACCACCACAGTGTCACTCAACACCACCACAGCGTCACTCAACACCACCACAGCATCACTCAGGGCCACCACAACATCACTCACCCTTTTTTTTTTTAAAGTTGCAAAAAATCTTTATTGTATAAAAGCACGGTACATCAATGCAATGAAATTGGGCATCTTCTGAATAAATAGTCATACAGAATGGTGGCATCTTCTCGTGCATGGCATCTTACATTGTGTAATAGTAGTTCAAATACAAAACAGAAACAGTCCCCCACCCTCCAAACAGTACACACATTATGCCGAGGTAAGTGACAAGTCCAAAGTTAGCAGCGCCCATGATGCTTGTGGCAGAGTTTCTAAGGCACGTATCCCAAGCCCGGTAATTTTACAGGCATCGCCCTGTGCTATCCAGGAGACCTTACTCTGCATAGTACATTAGCAAACATGTTATTACATACCCTATTTCTTCTAAGAGTGTGGCAGCAACTCCAAAGGCAATTGCTCAAACCAGCATCTGACGTTGGATGATGAAGCATTAGGCAGCAGTCCGGGAGTCTCCTCCATCAACAATGTCCAGCTCCTCTGGCCCTGCCTCCTCATTCCCCTGCTGCCGAAGGAGGTAGGTCGTCAATGGCCCCCAAATGTCTTTCGGTCGTGACCTCAGAGGCTGTAGCTCCGCGTATGTGATCTGAAAAAAGGGGGGGTTTCCTTTCTGTGTTCTTTCGTTTGAACTAAACTAAACCATTTGGCAAATGACAGATAAACTCAATTGATTTACACATGACATAGTAGAAAATATAAGATCCTGAAAAATTCTACGAGTAACTCATTTCTCACAATTTTTATTTTTTTAAAAGCAGAATGAAATTCCAATACACAGGTTAAAAACAATATAGAAGCACAATATACTAAAATACTCAAGTCAGATGAAAAATTCTCATTCTATACACTTTCCAAACTGATCTATGAGTTTTTGTTGGCAAATGTTACATAAATCAAGCATATTACAAACAAATTAATTCAATTTCATACAATATAAATAAAAGTTTGAAGTCCTTATGTCGACGCGTTTCGGTGCTTTAGGTTTGGATCGAAAACACCTTCCTCAGGACTGAACTTTTGTTAAAAACCGGGTATATTCTTTTCTAAAAAGGAGAATACATACAATTAGACTCAGATCTTATGTGAGAAAAAAGTTCCCTACTCTAGCATGTCATGTGTTTATCTTATTCCGTTACATCTTTTTAGCCAAAATCTCTAGCTTACTTGTTAGTACGTATTCCTCATTATTTTTTCGGAATACTGGACCATTTTCTTAACTTTTCTAGTCCTCTTATGAGTACAAAACACTTATGTCTCAATCATGTGGCCTGTTTTGATTGAAAATAAATTAATCAATCATCTTATTCCTCAATTTGCTAAAAGAATTATTTAATTTCTTTTGTTGAAAACAGGATATCTATAACTTACTTTCCAGTGGGTACTACAGTCGTATCGTCTGCAGCTTACTTTAACTTGGTAATGTAGATTAGTATTATCGGTACCAGTTTAACATCGTAGCGTAACCTCTGAGATCTAAGGAATTCAAATAGATGGAATGACATAGTATAGAAACCCCATATACTCTATTTTCAGGGAAAGATTTCTTCTCATCAATATTCCTTTAACTTACTTGGAGACCATCCCTTTGTTTCGAGCTGCGGCAATATCAACTTTTCCTGTATTACTTAGAGGGTCTACGGGGATTATGTCTTCATCTCCCTCGTGTCGAAAGCCGGCTCTTTTTCAGATTTAACGGGGGCCTCCTGTCGATGCAAATTTTTAAATATTTTTTATGCTATTTTGCATCTGATACTCCGGATAACATTTACTTTACTTGGCTAATTTGTTATGCTCGGGAGTCTTATCTTTTATACGTGCAATGATGTTTCTAAATTTAAGCTACATAGCAGTTACTGATTAGCATTTACTTTACTTTGCTCATTTGGTACGCTCGGGGTTCATATCTGATGTCATTTCCGTGGACGCACTGAATTAGTGCACGGCCCTTCATTTATTAAGAACCCAACGACGTTATCTAGCTAGCTACTCTTTACCGAGTCTGAAGACTCAATCTAAGGACCTAACGTTTAGTTCGGCCTCTTACCTTGTCTGGCGCCTTCGTAGCGTAATCACGTCCACTCGTGGTTCGATCTGCTGCGAGTGTGCGTGTGGAGAGACCCGCTTTATATAGTATTCTCTCGCTTGACTTAATTGAATTATTGTCAATTATGTATGCCTAATTAGGATACTGACACGGTTCTTGTCCGCCATTTTAGTAGTTTTTATATGAACTCGGTCGCTAGTACTTCTATGGTTTCTCATTTTTTAAGGAACTACTTCTCAATAATTCCCAGAAACAGCCACGGTCCGCTATCTCAATGATTTATTATCCGCTCTTCTCTTCAAATAATAATGTTACAACATTATATATGCATTTATTCACTCGGACTCAACATTATCTTAGGTGATTTACTTTCTGTCGCCGCCATTTTAGTAGTTTTAGCGTGTCGGTATTGTAGTGCAGGTCTATTCTTGTTTGATTGACTGCCCCCCGTGTGTACACGCAACCCGATTCCCTTTTTGGCGTTTGTCTCTTCTTCTGTCGCATCTATTTGCATTTATACTAGGCAGGAAAGAGTTTGTCCAGTAATATACATGAGCCCAATTCCTTAGCACAATGATTTGGCTCGAAGTATATGTTCGATCAGCGCTAATACAGTATTACGGAGTTGGTAACATTATTCCTTACAGTGACAATATTAGAAGCAATTTCATTTCATCCATATCTGTTATATATGGTGACATTCACAGAATAATATATGGTAATATTCACAGTATTTATACAAATGGGATTTCTTCCTCAAATGTCATTAGGCATCACATACTACTTGTTTTGTGTTTATATGAAGCTAGGCCCCCCTCCAATCAGATGTATTACTATGGGATTTTGTTATTCGGACACACCAACTATTCATATGTGATGCCCAATGGCTTACAATATCATTCTAACCATTCTTATATTCTTCTATGTACTTATAAATACAACCATAGTTTCCCAAATTTCACAATTTCCAATTTTCTTGTGTCTATATTGACAATATAAACTGTGGCTGTCCTATCTATCCTTATAACTTGAACAGTATCTATACAGGATTAACAGTTTATTGATGTTCCTACTCTACACTGGCCAAGTATGCAATTGGCTACTGTTCTTAACCTACACGTTTACAGTTGTTACCGCACCATTCTTTCCCACTCTTCTCTTCCATTTAATCCCAGATAATAACTTTGAAATTTGGACATAAAGAATTGTTCTCTTTGTATACGTCTCTTTTCTATGTCCCCTCCTCTAATTGATGGTTTCATTTTTTCGAGGATGAACCACTTAAGGTCCGCGTATGTGTGCAGTTGTTCTTGCCACGTGGACACGGTCAAAATCCAGCATTTAAACTTGGGGGCACGCCCCGTCCCCATCGGCATGCAACCATTCTCTTAGCCAGTAGCAGACCCATCGCTAAGAACTTTTTATGCACAGTTACTACGGAATGTGTCAATCCTAGCAGCGCTTTCAGTGGGCAGGGAGTTATAGCTATGCCTAGCATATCAGGAATGCCTGCAAAAACCAGCGAACAGTATTCGGCTACCTTAGGGCAAGTCCAAGCTAGGTGAAGAAAGTCAGCCCCGGCCTCCCCGCAGTGCAGGCAACAGTCCGTCTCACGCAAGTGAAACTTATGTAATCCAACAGGGGTGTGATATAGACGGTGCAGAAATTTGTAATGTATAAGACGTAGCCTATTGTTACCCGTAATTGCATTAGTTTGTGTGCAGATATTTTCCAATTGTTCATCTGTCAACGGTGTGTCTAGGTCTCTGTCCCATTCTAATCGAGCCCGCAGTGGGGTTGTCCTTGGTTTGTTCTGTATATGTTTATAAAGTAGTGAGATGACATGACGCGGTGCGTCAGCTTGCAGCATGGCATGTAGATGCGCGAAGATTTCAGGCTCCTCAGGGAATAAGGGGGTAGTTGCTCTGACGCCCTGCCGGAGGTGGGCATATAAGAAGGTATCCATCATGGAGGGTATTCGTTCACCAAAAAACTGCTCTATGGTGCGAAATCGTCCCTGCATATAGGTCTCCCCACAGATGAAGCTTCAGCTCTATAAGCATTTTACAACAAATCGTTTCACAGGTGTCTAGCAGTCGGGGATCGTTTTCCAGTGGCATTCTGGGCGAGTATAAAAACGGGCTGCACATGGCATGAGCTATGCGGTGCCAAGCAGCAGCTGTACAATCTACCGTGGATGGGTCACGTTCCCTGGGTCCTACTTGCGTATATATATATCCGGTCTTTACTCGTGGGGCCATGTGGCCATCCTCCACCGCCAAGTGTGCCATATATTGCGGCGGATGAAACCAATACGCAGCAAAGTGTGCCTGGGCGCAGTCATAGTATCTCTCGAAGTTGGGAACTTCGAACCCGCCCTGATGGTATGGCAGCATAAGTGTGTTGAGGCTAAGGCGCGCCTGTTTCCCACCCCATATTAGTTTTGTTAGTTGAGTCCGCAGTGTGTGGAAGAAGAATTTCCCTGGGTTGTACGGGATATTAACAAAAAGGTACAATAGTTTCGGAAGTATCACCATCTTGGTGAGGGCAATCCGACCGGCCATTGAGAGTGGGAGACGTATCCATTTGATGATACTGTCCGTTATTTTATCAATTGCCGTTCCATATTTAGCGTGCATCATGGTATCTTTTTGTCTAGTGATTTGTATGGCCAGATATTTCAATTCCTCTAGTTCCCAGACAAGAGGGTAGTCAAGCTGATGTGGTTGTGTGCTTTCCGTTAGCGGGAATACTGCAGACTTAGCCCAGTTAATTTGCACCCCTGCAATGCCTCAAAATTTCGTGATTTCCCGCAACACTGGATTAAGGTTGTCCTGGGGCTTCTTAATGTACAGCGTCATGTCATCAGCGTATAGCGAGATGAGCAGCTGACGCGCAGGGTAAATGAGAGCACGATGATTGTGCTTTTGTCTGAGTTTCGCAGCCAGAGGCTCAATAGCTATCGCAAAACGAATGGGGGATAATGGGCATCCCTGGCGTGTGCCCCTATGGATGTTAAATGGGGTGGACCTAGCTCCATTTAGTAGTATCGTGGCCATTGGTTGATGATACAGTAGCCGCACCCAGTTTATGAGACTGAAGGGCATCCCCATGTACTCTAGTGTGCCCAGCAGATAGTCCAATTCTAGCGAGTCGAAGGCCTTGGTGGCATCCAAGAATACTGCCACTGCCTCACAATTTGGAACGATGTCCTGTAGTACCGCATGTAGGGTGCGAAGATTGTGCGAGGGTGCCCGATTAGGGACAAATCCAGCCTGATCCAGCAGGACCAGGCGCTCCACGTATCGCCAGAACCTTTGCTAAAATCTTGGTGTCGCAGTTTAATAACGACAAAGGGCGGTAGGAGTCGCACTGATTGGGGGGTTTGCCGGGTTTGATCAGAGAAGTTATGAGCGCCTCGCGCATAGTGCTGGGGAGGCTACCCTCTTCAAGTGCTGCATAAAATACTTTTTTTAAATGGGAGCTAAGAGGGGAGCAAAGGTTTTATAAAAGTCGATCGGAAGCCTGTCTGACCCAGGGGCCTTGCCAGAGCGTATCGACATGATAGCCTCCGTGATCTCATCTAATTCTAATTCCAAATTGAGGAATTTCTGCTGGGTGTCTCCCAGCCAAGCCAGTGCAACGTCCTCGAACTAGGTAGGAACGTCCAAAGGCTCCCCTATATGTGAGGAGTAAAGTGAACTATAGTGTTCCTAAAAAATATGAAGCTGGTCTGGGAGGTTCCTATAAATATTGCCTTGAGCATCTTGTATTTCGGTGACGTAGTTGGCAAATCTGGGGGGCTTACTCGAGTTTGCTAGCGCCATTCCTGGCCTATCCCCCTCCCCATAAACTCGTGCAGCCTGTGGTTTCCCTCGAAAGTTGCATTCCCTATCCGCCATTGTTTCATATTCAGTCATCTGGTTGCACATACGGGCCTGGACTGCCCCGTTGCCTGGATCACGAGCAAGTGAGCCCCCTAACTCGCGCAATTCAGTTTCTAATGTGTGCAGGTCATTTCGCAGGGACTTTAGAATTCCACCACCCCTGGCTATACACCAACCCCTCACAGTAACTTTGAAAGCCTCCCATACTGTCGTGAGACTAGATACGGACGACAAGTTGTGGTCCAAAAAGTGCAGGCGCCCCCATAACAAACAGAATCTACCCTCTGCATCAGTGTCCATACCTTTAGGAGTGAAAGCTATCCCACGTTTAATCAAAATGGTAACTCCCCTAGAGTAGCTAGAGTATGAGGAAAATGTTCGACACGTAGCCCATCTAGATGCACAATGTGTAGTGTTGCTGGGTGCAAGATGCGTCTCTTGTAAAAAGGCAATGGCTATTCCGTGCCTGTCCAGGTAGCCTAATATCTTCCTGCGCTTTCTGGGGTCGTTAAGGCCCCGAATGTTCCATGAGGTCAACTTTATGGTCTGCAGTGCCCTCGTCTCACCAGGGGGACCCATACCAGTGCTTGTCACATATCATTTGATGAATGTGTGCCATTCCTCCATCTAAATGTAACAACATGTGTGTTATGCTAAACTTCGTGTGCGAATCAAATACTGGTTCCCCTCAGCATACATTAATGCAATTTGCCCAACAATACATCCCACCTCCCACACCGACATCCCCAACTTGCCGGGCATTAAGTACCCACCCCTTGAAACAAACCACATCTTGGAACAGAACTTCCCCAACCCAAGCAAGAATGGGGGGGGGATCGGGGGTACGCCCTTTAGGGGGAGAGGACCGCTAGGGGCATCCGACCTGCCCATTCATCTCCCTACATTCACCCATTGATACCACAGCTAGGAGCCGGGTACTTGAACATGGGACAAAAATGAACGTCTGAGCAGGGTAGTAAGTGCATATTTAAACAAGGTAAGTAGTTCATTATGTCGTATCATAGAGAGGTGGTAAGGTGCTCCGGCGAGGGCTTCTGTCTCAGCATGTGTCAGTCCTGCTGTGAGAGCGGAGAGTGCAATCTGGAGCGGCCGCTGGATTAAGCCTCTCCGGAAGATGCTTTTTTGTATCGCTTTAAGTATTTCTCAACTTGTTGCGGGGTGTTGAAAAAATGCTGCTTCCCACTGTGCGTGATCTTTAGTTTGGCCGGGTAAAGCAAGGCGTAGGGGATTTCCAGAGTTTGCAATTTCTTTTTCACTCCAGCAAATTTACGTCTTGCTTCCTGCACCGCTGGTGTAAAATCGGGATAAAACGCGAGTGATGTGTTGTCGTATGGTACCTGGCGTTTTTCCCGGGCCAGACGGAGGACCGTGTCTCTGTCTCGGTAATTCAAGAAACGAGCAATGATGGCCCTGGGTGTCGCACCGGGAGGAGGACGGGCCGCCAAGGATCGGTGCGCTCTTTCCACAGTTAGGTGTGCGGAAAAGGAGCCCCTGCCGAAAAGGTCGGCCACCAGCTTTTCTAGAAAGTCCTCCATGCGGCCCGTATTGGTAGATTCCGCAAGACCTAAGATGCGCACGTTATTTCTGCAGGAGCGAGCCTCCAAGTCCTCGTTCTTGTCCGCAGTTATCTTGAGCAGCTTGTCCATTTGCGTGACTTGGCAGCCACTAGCTGTTGCGTTGTCTTCCAGGTCAGAAATTCTGCTCTCCGCCTCTTTCAAGCGAGTGTCATGTTGGCTCAGTTTGGCAACTACTGTCAATCCTTGTATTGAGCGCGTCGATTTTAGAGTCTATTGACGTTAGGCTGTTCTTCATCCCTAGTAAGAGCGACTTCCAGTCTTCTTCTGGCGGGGCTTCAGCTCCTGTTTCCGAATGGTCTGCAGATTGGGACCTGGGGTTTTTGCGGCACTCAAATGGAAGCTTGGATTTCCTGGCGTCACTCCGCCCCATTGTGCAGCAATGAGTGTAGATGCCTCGGTGTGAGCCCTCAAGTCTCAACAGGTGGGTGATTAAGTCTTGCGATACTGGGCGTAAAATCCAGCTCTAAGAGACCTCCAGTTGCGAAGACCGGGGCAATCTATCGGCACACGTGGTGGAATGCGGACCGGGATCGCCCTCACCACAGGGAGCGCTCTGCGCGGACGGCTTAATCGAGCAACCGGGTAGCCAGGTGTCACTGGGTGAGCATCTATGAATAAGCAACCCCACTTCTGCAGAGTATGTGTGGGAGAGGCGGGGGTTTCCCCTGAGGACTCAGCTCGATTTACTGCAAGTCTATAATGGGCCTAGCGGCACGCAGAAGGTCGGATGCGTCCGTCGGCTATGCCGCCATGTAAAGAAGTAACACAGTCATTGCTGCCAGCAGGGCAGGGCTGGAGGAGCAATGGACCTGTGGAGTCCCAGGTTCAGCGCAGCGTGTTTGTAGCACATATGGTGTGTCCTCCACCGGGTATCCATCGGTGATCAGCTCGGCTCAGTGTGGGAGCCAGGGGGGAGACTCCCAAAATGGCAGGCGAGTGAAAATGGTGGCGTCGGAGCCCACGTCCCCCTCGTCCGCTGTACCTGGAATTACTGTAATGTGGCACCGGCTTTCCCAGCGTAGTACCAAAATCAAGGGGCACAGCACATCCTCGGGGCGGCAGCCAGAATCTCTCTCCCAGACCACCTCTGGCGGGTGTAAGGGCAGTGTCGTAGAGGCAGTCCCACGGGTCCGGAAATTGCAAGGTGGCCCCAGAGTAGCAAGACCCAAGAGGCCTGTCCCCTCGTTGGGGAGAGGATAGGGATGAGACCGTAAGCGCTCCGCGTCCGCGCCAAAAGCAGCGCCCGCGGCGAGTTCAGCGTAGCGCACAGTCTAGGTGGCTGTCGGGGCACCACTCCGTTATGAGTCAGCAGTTGCGGGGGCCGCCCTGTGGCCAGATCAATACGGCCCTCCCTGGTGGCGATGTGCCCGGAAACGGCCGCCCGCAAAAAACAGGCCTGCAGTCCTCGGCCTCTAGTAGTAGGGGCAGTCGAGCGGGAGACAGCTTGCGGTTTGGCGCCAGTACGCGGTCTAGTAGCACCGCGGTTATATGCAAAGTCCGGTTGCGCCTTCCAGCACCTTCCCGCAGCACCCTTAAGGCACTCACCGCCAGCAGTGCGGATGTTCAGGGCAGCTCCCCTTCAGCGCTCCTCCACAGCTCGGCCACCCCGCCTCCGCAGGCCTTCAATCCCCGGCCTAGCGTGGAGGCAGCAGCCGGGTCGGGGGGTCGATAGGAACGAGAAGCAACACGCAGACAGATTCCGGCACTTGTAACTTTACCCCCACAGCAGGTAGCACGGTTTGTGCGGTATCGGCGGCTTCCTCACAATCTCACAATTACATCGGTGCGAAGGATGGACGGTAAAAATGCTGCAGGATGGTATGAAGGATAGGAATCTGCTCAGAAGGGCGTAGCCTCACCTAGCGCCCCAACATCACCCTCCTTCACCACAACATCACTCAGCACCATCTCAGCATCACTCAGGGCCACCACAACATCACTCAGGGCCACCGCAGCATCACTCAGGGCCACCGCAGCATCACTCAACTCCACCACAGCATAACTCTGGGCCACCACAGCATAACTCTGGGCCAACACAGCATCACTCAACAACACCACAGCATCACTCAGTGCTTCTTACACTTTTTAATTACAACTTCTCAGCATGCTGCACAGCAGCCACACTTCTCTACAGCACAGCTTAGAAACATTGGCAAACTCAATAGCTCTATCGAAACACGTATAAGGCCCCCCAATGCATAGCCAATAAGTCTCGCCTTTGGGACATAAGTGTTTAGTTATCCAGCACAGTATCCTTGATTAAACAACATCAAGTGTTGCATGGCTAAACACATATAAGGTCCCAAAAGCGAGACCTATTGGCTATGCCAATGCTTGTTATACTCTCTTCTCCCAGCTCACTTGTCTTTGTTTTTGAGGCGGCTGCTTATTTGGTCATATTTCCAGAAAAGGTCACGTCACCACAGCACGATCTAATCTAGGATTCTTTTGTGTGCTCGTACTGATCACAAATAGGCGCCTTTTCGGATTTGAAATACACAAAATAAAAGGTGACCTGACACCACAGACTGACGAAATGTTTGTCTGTGGCATCTTTCACATTCTTCCTAAGTCCACCCTTTCGCATCACATCACTGGGTGGGTGTGGTCAGTGAAGCTTGCAGGCCACACCTCACCCTGTGGGAAGGTGGTAAAGGGTGGAGTAACTACTGCTGAGTGGCATGCAGACTTTAACAGCCCGGGCTTGGAAAGAAAACGCCTGAGGCTGTTTTTAAGGTGCGCTCTAGGGGAAGGTGGAGAAATGAAACTGAAGACACAGTGCTTTGTGAAAAGACAAGGGGCTGAATAAGCCCTAGCAGGGCTCAATGAGGTACATGCTTACGCAGCGCATAAGGCCTTATAAAAATGTGAAACAATTCATACTTTTCGGAAGTTCATTTTATTATTGTTTATTTTAAAAAGCTTATATTAACCCGTTCACCACTGCCGTTTTTTCGCGGCATTGCAGCCGTTTTAAAGAACGGGCAGGGCTGCGTCGGCCATTGAGCATGCGCAGCCCCAGCCAGGTAGTAGTCCGAACATTCAACGGCCGACAGTAGCACTTAACGGGTTAAGATTAAGAAGCATAAAAGGAGTGGGGGCGCATCCCCTGCACACTTATACAGAAGCCGCTGCTGGGCTATCTGTTAGCAGTGTTGAAAGCAGTGGGGATAGGTCCCCAATTTCGTAGATGTGTTCAGCTGCTTTACGCGGAACCATATGCCAGATACGGGTTGGGCAAAACTGCTTGACTACTGGGGGATGGGACAAGGGACAAGGGACAAGGCAGGGCCGCCCCCTATCGCCACTGTTGTTCACTTTAGCGATAGACCCTTTAGCGATCTGGGTGCGAAGAGAGTTGAGGGACAGTGGCATTAGATTGGGGAAAACTAGTCATGTAATCTCCTTATATGCAGACTATGCCCTTTTTTATGTCTCCTTGACTAGGGATGCACTGCCCAAGCTGTTGGGATTGCTGGATGAGTTTGGAGGCCTGTCGTGCCTCTGGCTCAATCGAGCTAAGTCGTTGGGGTTTCCTTTGGTGAGGATGGCTGCCTCGTCACTGGGCAGTCTCCCTTGTCTTGGTTCACTTTTTGGAATACCCTGCAGCTGTCCTTGATGGGTAGCCTTGCGGTTTCCAAGATGGTAGTGATACCCAGATGCCTATATATGTTACAGAACCTACCATGTCCAATACCTAAGGCATATTTCAGATGACTGCGGTCAGCACTCACATTCTTGCTATGGACTGGCCGGCGTAGTAGAGTGGTGTTACGTACAGTCTATTTGTGTTTCGAAGAGGGGGGTCTCAAGGGGCTCTGGTTTGACTTGAACTATTATGCCGCACATCTGCAGCATGCAGCCAGGAGGTTCAATGAAGGCGGCAAATAGGAACATCGCCTACTGGTGGGATTTGTGCTGGCGGATCTTCTGCCTGTAGCCTTAATAGAGGGATCAGGAGTAGGTAAGGACCAACCTTTCATAGTACGTCATACGGTTTATATATGGCAACAATACGTTGAGAAAATCTTGAGGCACTCCCCTTTTCATTGGCAAATCCCCATTTGGATATTGGCTCCTGTACGTCAAATGATGGCGCATATGTCCTTTCTCGCATGGCAGGAGGGTGGGTTTAGGTTTAGGTATTTATAAAGCTCATAGCTGCCCAAAGGCTTCCCAGCGCTGGGAGAAAATGGCAGAGGGCACATGGGGTTTAAGGGAAGAGCCAAGTTTTGAGTTTTTTCCTGAATGCCAATTCATCGGTTAGCATACGCATTTCTCTAGGCAGGGAGTTCCCAAGGCCAGGAGTCAGATGTGAGAAGGATCTGCCTCCCCATATGGCTCTCTTTATCCTGGTGTGTTTCATAAGATGATCTGCCGAGGATCTTAGGTGTCTGCCTGGGATGTAGTGTGTGTCAAGCTTTTTAATTAAGTCTGGGCCTTTGTCATTCATAGCACTATGGGAAGTGCATAATGCCTTGAACTCTATCCTGGCCTTTATAGGGAGCCAGTGTAATGTCTTCAAGGCTGCTCTAGCTGACTGTTGTCTGGGAATGCGCAGCAGTACACGAGCTGTGGCATTTTGAACTACTTGTAATCTGTTTATCACGTATTTAGGGGCGCCAAGATACAAGGAGTTGCCATAGTCCAGCAGCGACAGCACTAGGGCCTGTACCACAGTTCTGCAAGTGTTTTCAGGAATGATTGGTAGGATCTTTCGTAGCTTTCGCAGTGCTCCAAAAAATGTTCCTGATATTTTTCTAGCTGGAGTCTCAATGGACAGACTATCGTCCAGCCACATTCCCAAATTATTTACCTCTGTCTTTCGGATCAGGAGTTCCCCCAGTTCTGGAGGCCAGCTAATCATGTTTCTTGGGATCCCCTTATTTCCCCGGAACATGAGCTTTGTTTTCCCACCATTCAGCTGTAGGTATCCCTTATTCATCCATGCATGGGGCCAGGTTTTCATGCATGGATTGGGGGACCTCTGACACTGAAAGTATCAGCTGGGTGTCACCCAGGTATTACACTATAGATAGTCCAAATTGATGCACTATTTCTTCCAATGGTTGCATATACATGTTGAGTGATGTCAGGCTTAGTGCAGAGCCCTGTGGGACTCCGCCTGAAATTTGGAGGATATTAGATAGATGCTCACCTTCCATTAATTGGAATTTCCAAGGCGGCACTCGCACGGTGACGCCAAGTCATCCTTGTGGCTCCGGACTGGGCACGAAGATACTGGTATCCAGAGCTACTCAGTATGTCAGTCGATCCCCCGATTTGTCTGCCTCTTCAGGAGGACCTTCTGTTGCAGCAACAGGGGACGGTCCTCCACCGGAACGTCTCCAGTCTCCACCTTCTTGCGTGGAGGTTGAGTGGTGACAGTTGAGGCCATTTGACTTGCCTCCTGAAGTCTATGATGTGATTCTGGCAGCCAGGCGTCCCTCCACTAAAATGGTATACACCTGCAGGTTGAACAGATTTGTGGCATGGTGCACAGCAAAGGCTGTGGATCTACTTTCTGTCCCTCTTTCAGAGGTTTTCCTCTTCCTTCTTTCTCTTGCCCAGCAGGGCTCTGCTCTGGGCACTATCAAAGGCTATCTCTCGGCCATTTCAGCCTTCTTAAGGCTTCCTGATCAGCCTTCTCTTTTCAAGTCCCCTGTTGTAAATAGATTCTTGTAAGGCATCACACACATGTTCCCTCCTGTTCCTTTCGTGATGCCTCAGTGGGACTTGAACTTGGTACTTACTTATCTGATGTGCGCTCCCTTTGAGCCACTTCATAATTGTCCTCTTCGTCTTCTGACGCTTAAAACGGCTTTCCTGGTTGTCATCACCTCTGCCACAAGAGTGAGTGAGCTCCAGGCTCTGTCTTCTAAGCCTCCTTTCCTCTCTGTCCATCCGGACAAAGTTGTTCTGAGGACTCGTCCTTCTTTCCTGCCCAAGGTGGTTACGGCCTTTCACATCGGGCAGTCCATCACCTTGTCCACCTTCTTTCCGCCTCCGCATCCCTCGAAAGAGGAAGAGAGGCTCCACCGTCTGGACCCAAAACATGCGTTCTCTTTTTATCTAGACCGCACACGCCAGTTCCAGGTGGACTACCAGCTCTTTGTTGGTTACGTGGGCGCTAAGAAGGGTCGGGCGGTGCACAAGCGGACCATCTCTCGGTGGGTCGTTTTGTGCATCAAGGTCTGTTATTCCTTGGCGAAAAAGGAGCCTCCTGTGGGGCTGCACGCCCATTCCAGTCGGGCCACGGCGGCTACTACTGCCCTGGGTCGGGGAGTCCCCTTGCAGGACATCTGTCAGGCAGCTACGTGGGCTTCGCTGCACACGTTCGCTAAGCACTACTGCCTGGACAGCCAACTCCGGAGCGATGCCTTCTGTGGCCGTTCTCCAGGACTTCCTGGTGCGATCTTGGTTCCCAGACCCACCACCGGGGTTGGTATTGCTGGGGTATGTATTCTAAGGTAAGGAATCTAACACTACCCTCTTTCTTTCAGATGCACAAGTTACTTACCTTCGGTAATGATATATCTGTAAGAAACAGTAGTTAGTGTTAGATTCCTTACCGCCCCACCCATCCTCCCCATTCTGCGAATCGATATCTAGGGTTAAGGTATCTCCCTTTGAGGGCCCTAGTTTCATGGCACCAGTGTTGGTTTCTTGCATGGCTCTGCCTTCCTGGTGTGGAAAGCTATGTACAGAACTGACATCAGCGCGCGAGGGCGGCGTCTAAGTACTCCGACGTCAGACCGGCGATCACGACGCCGACGACTGACGCGGAGCCTCAGACGACGCCTACCGACGCGCAGACGTACTGCTGACGAAAACTTTCCGGATCCAGTCTGACGCCTGGGTGTATTCTAAGGTAAAGAATCTAACACTAACTACTGTTTCTTACAGATATATCGTTACCGAAGGTAAGTAACTTGTGCTTCAATACAATTCCATCCGATTTGGAAATTTGCATCGCAGAAAGGAGTCGGAGTTCTGAGTGTTTCTGGAATTCTGCTCTGGTCCGTTCCTAGGATGGGTGGCAATGTCTTACTTATCTATGGGCATACTGTGCGGAGATCAGAGGCATTATAAGGCATGGGCAAACTGGCAATTGCCCAGGGCCCCACCTTCCAAAGGGCCTCCTGGGAAAGTGAACATTCTCTCTCACAACTCTATTTTATGTCAACCTCTCTTCTCTCTGCCTACCTCTGCACCAGTATCTCTATGCCTAATGTCATCTAAAGGATTTTGGGGCCCTTGGCAAGACATATTGGAACTGTTTTGGATTGATCCAGTTTACATAAGTTGGTTTGATATCATGTGGACTTGAATTAGCTGAAAATGGGTATTAAAACCCAAAGTTGATCCAAACAGGAATCCCAAAATCCGTCTTTCCCAATGCCCTCAAAATCCTTAAGATGACACTGCAAGAGAGGTGCGGCTGATGGCTTTACTGCATGCACCACATGGGCGGTAACATGGCACTACCCAGCAGTTCGAGCTAGTCTATCTCCTTTGTGCGCTTGGTAGGTCGGTGTGGTGCAAAGGATGAAATGTATGTGGATTGTGCATACTTTTGAGGATCCTAGGACACTACATGTGCAGAGCGGGGACAAAAGAAGTATTCAATACCAAAAGTACAGCAGTTTCTTAGCAGAAGCAAAAGTGGGTCAATTATTACACGGCTCTCATTTCCAAATATCAGGAAGAGAAAGCGTATCAAAGCCTTAATTGAAATAGAACAACAACAAATTTATCGGGCGAAAACCCATATGAAGGCAATCAAGTGCCACTGCTGGTCTCTTCGTTTAGAATGGTGTTAACTAAGTACTTAGGGGCAACTCAAATGAGAATTAATCAGAATTTCCTATAAACATGAAGATACATTCTTTTTCCTGCCAGATGGCATTGTATAAAATTTCCTTATAATAAAAAAAAATGGCAAGATTAGCTAAGAGCTGTGGGGCTCACAATCATTCTCGCTAACATTAGTTGACCACTATATCGTACTATCTGTTCTCCAAGACGTATAGGTATTGATTCCACTGTGCTAACATAGTTCAGATTATATCTCTCAAATCACTTCTAATAAGTGAGAATAGACTCCTCTATTTCCATACTCACCCCACTCCTTTTGGAGTACCTTAAAGCTTTATGTTAGCCCTATTCTATTCCATCTATATGTCAAATCTCTTGGAGATCTTTTGCTTAAACATTGTGCCTCCTTCCATCAATAAATTGATGTCACTGACATTTTCATACAATTGGACCTCTGGAAACCTCATTAAATTAACAAACTCCATATCTGATATCAATAGCTGACTGAAAACTCAATTCCTCAATCTCTCTCCAAAATCAGGCATGTTTCTACCAACATACCAGAGCAAACACTTAATCAATCTGGATATCTAACTAAAAAAGACTTCTCCCAAATCCCTTTGACTCTATTGCGACTCTCAATTAATTCTAGATTCCAATTTAAAGCAAAAGTTAAGCGTGCAAATTACCACCTTAGAATGTTAAGAAACGAGTTTGTGCGCGTGTGCATATGGTATTTCTCTAGTGCAAATTTAGCCAAAAGGCAGCAGAATGCTATACATTGTGAAAGAGAAGCATAAAGTCAGTGAGTAACAGAAGAATAAGCTGGGTTGTGGACGGATAAGGCACTGTGATGTAGTATTCTTCAAAGATGTGTCTTCAACTCTTTACTAAATTGAAGTAGCGTGATGGGTCAGTCCTGATGGATACAGGAATGTTGTTTCATATTCTACGTTCATAGATGGAAAATACCTGCTGTCTTGTTTTTAATTTTTTACACTTCTTAGTCTGCAGTCTGATAGTGTCCTGGCTGTGCTGAGACCCACCAGAGTTGGTGAGCTTTTCTGCAAGATAAGCAAGGGTGACGGTCGTGAGGGCTTTGATGCTACTGGTTTTGAAGACAGTGCAAGCTGGCAATGTGGGCCAATGGTGCTACAGCATGACAGGGTCACTTGAGCAAATTTCTTCAGGCTCTGGATGAGACTTTCTGCAGCATGTAGGATGCAACTAAGAAGTACCTGTGTGGATTCTGGGAGGTCACAAAGTAGGGCATTACCGCCATCAGGATGTGAGAGCATGTTGTCTTGAACAGCAGTTCTGAAGTCGCTTTCTGGAAGATACAGTTTGACTTTCTTTAGAATATAGAACTGGTACCAGGCCATTTTTGGTTTTTGGCACTGTGCGCCTTGAAGGTGAGGCTGATGCCCTGGGATAGTCTAAGTGACTTGGCATTTCGTAAACCTTAGGGTTCCAAGCTGTCATGGTTCATGTCATTGAGCTAGGTTTGTACCGTATCTTGTTTGTTGTTGTTGGCAAATAACAAGAATTCTGTTTTGGTTGTGTTGAGCTTCAGGCAGGCACTGGACATCCAGATCTAGATGATGTGCAAGCAGTGTTTGAGGCTTAAGATGTCTGCAGAAGAGGAGACTTTGAAGTAGAGTTGTGCATCATCAGCATATTGGTGAGTCTTGATACTATTTTTAGTGAGTAGAGCACCAAGGGGCTCCATATAAAAGTTGAAGATGACAGTATACAGTGTGGAACTATGGGGCATTCCACAGGTGATGTCATGTCAAGGTGCCCATGTGAATAAATTGGCATCGGTTGGAAAGGTAGAAGAACCAGTGAAGGACATTACCTTTTAATCCTATTCAAGACTCCAAGGTGCGTATGAGCGTGGGATGGTCACTGTGTCAAGGACAACTGAAAGGTTCAGCAACATAAGGAGGAAGGGATCATCTTTATCTGTGATCAAGAGGGCATAGACTACAATGTGTAAGGTATGGGCCTCCAGCTGCAGCGTGATCTGAAGCAGACTGGTAGTTTGTCGGAGATGGTTAGCACTGATGTGTTGAATATAGACTACTTTTTTCTGATCTTGCCAATGAATGGTAGGTGAGCGATGAACCAGTAGTTTGCAAGGTCATCCGTGTCTAGTGAAGGTTTCTTTTGGAGTGGGTGAATTTGTCCCATCTTGAGAGCTTCTAGGAAGATGCCATGAGTGAGGGAGGCATCAGACACTTTCTCCCCAGGTTTTACCCTTAAAAATCTGGTGCAAATCTTGGTCATATATAGAACTTAATACAGCAACTCCTTACTCAATGGCCTACCCAAATCCCAACTGTCACCATTAAATATGCATCACTCCTCACTGACGTGAAAAAAGTGAATTGACCACATCATACCAATTCTTTCTTCCGAGCTACTTCACAAAGCTGGGAGTATCTATAAAAGGCATGTATTACATATAAGGCCTTACACCTCAACGCTCCAACGTTCTTCGTCTCACTCTCCTGGAGGTAACAAATTGCCTGAGGAACAAGATCGCCTTTCGTCTCAATCTACTTAAATGTAAAAAGTCATCCATGCTGAAACATTATTTCTCTAGAAATGCCCCCAAAATTTGAAATACTCTGCCTCCAAATCTATTAACCTCTTTCTTTGCTTTATTTAAATTGAAAATAAAATATTTCTATTAAACAACCTAAACCATTGCATTCTTTTAACTTTAAACATTCTTTTAAATCTTGACTTTAACTTTTGCTAGATCAGCCCTCATATCATCCCTGCCAGTTTTGGATGTCACGCCAACCTCTACACTTTATAATCCTCATTCTATAATGTAGATATCTGAATATAGATTTGCATGCTTGTTATCATTCATTATGATTGCCTGTTTAATATAAAGCACTCTAACTTCCTAGTTGGGGTTGAGTTGCACCTTAAAAAGAATAAGCATTGGCAAAGCTAATAGTTATTGCCTATGCGAGGGATTTTGGCTTTGGCAAGGTGTTTTAGTTATGTTGTACACCATCGTGGCTTCTGTTCAGCATGTCTAAAAGTTAGTGTGTGGTGTGGCATGGGATGGGGTGGGGTAGAGTGTAATGGAGAAGGTTGTGGTAGAGTGGAGAGGGGTAATGGGGTAGATTGGAGTGAAGTGAACCGGACTAGATTGGGGTAGATTAGAGTGAGGTAGATTGGAGTGGGGTAGATAGGGAAAGGGTAGACTGGGGTAGAGTGAAGTTGGGTAGAGTGAGGTGGGATATAGTGAGGTAGAGTGTAGTGGGATATAGTGGGGTAGAGTGGAGTGGGATATATTGGGGTAGAGTGGAGTGGGATATACTGGGGTAGATTGGAATGGAGTGGGGAATAATGGGGTGGTTTGGAGTGGAATGGGGTAGAATGGAATGAGTGGGGTAGATTGGGTGGATAATAAAGCAGAATGGAATGGAGTTGGGTTATATTGGGGTAGATTGGAGTAGGGTAGTTTGGAGTGGGGTGGAGTAGATTGAAGAGGAGTGGGCTGGATTGGGGGAGTGGGTTAGATTGGACTTGAGTGGGGTAGATTGGGTCGAGGGGAATGGAGTGTAGTAGTTTGGGTATAGGGAAGTGGGGTAGATTAGGTGGACTGGAGTGGGTAGATTGGAGTACGGTAGAGTGGAGCGGGTAGATTTGAGTGGATTTGGTTCGATTGGCGTCGAGTGGAGTGAGGTAAATTGGAGAAGAATGAAGTGGGGCAGATTGGAGTTGGGTGTAGTGGGGTAGATTGGGTGGATTAGAGTAGGGTAGATTGGAATAAATTGGGGTAGTTTGGAGTGAGGTAGATTAGAGTGGAGAGTGGTGGATTAGAGTGGGGTGGGTGTAGATTGCAGCGGGGTTGATTGAAGTGGAGTAGGTTGTGGGGGAGAGGAGGCGATTGTGGTGAAGTAGGGTAGATTTGAGAGGAGTTTGATAGATTGCAGTGGAGTTTTGAGTAGAGTGAGCCAAATTGGAATGGAGTGGAGTAAATTGGTCTGGGGTAGATTAGATTGGAATGGAGAGGGTTGGATTGGAGTACACTGGAGTAGGGTGGATTGAGGTAGATTGGAGTGGATTAGAGTGGGGTAGATAGGAGCAGGGTGGGGGTATTGTGGTGGAGTGGAGTGGAGTAGACTGGAGTGGGATGGGGCTAGATTGAGTGGAGTGGGGTAGATTGTAGTGGAGTAGACTGGATTGGGGTAGATTGGAGTGAAGTGAGGTACACCGGTATAGACTGAAGTGGGGTATATTGAAGTAGGGTAGATTGGAGTGGGGTAAATTGGGGTGGGGTACATAGGAGTGGGATAGATTGAAGTAGAGTTGGGTAGATTGGGATAGACTGTAGCGAAGTGGAGTAGGGTAGAGTGAAGTGTTGTGATGTGGAGTGAGTGGCATGTCATAGACTGGAGTGTCGCGTCACTGAATAGAGTGGTGTGGCATAGAGTGGAGTGGAGTGGAGTGGTGTAGTGTGGTGTATGCATGGTGTGGTAGTGCACTGCCATTATAGTTAACACATTTTCAATTGAAATGACCATTACAATTGCACCAAAATACTGTTTTACTGCACGCAAACCATAATGTATGCAAACGTCATCACCTAGTGTATTGATGTGTTTTATTCAAATATTTGTTTCCATCACACTTCAGAATTACAAAAAGAATGTGCTTGATTTGCACTCTTTGTGAAAGATTCTGAAACATCAGCACAGTTAAAAAATGTATGTTGTGTGCTAAAAAAAAACTCTCCTCCTACGTGGGTACTCAGCTCAATCGTCACATAAATTCTCTCACTTTGAAGTCAGAGAAAGAAAAGTAAACACCAATCTCAATCAGAAGACAGCTTGACATTTGACTTCTGTCTCTGAATGCACAGCACATGTGACAAGATAAGAACAAGATTCAAAGGCCTATTTACAGAAATCGAGTGTGTGGAAGAATACAATAAACAAGGTTTGGGCCACAGGATGGACAAACTGAAGCTGAAAGGCCTAAAAGCCAGCAAATAGAAAGGCAGAAAAATGTGAGAGGATTTGGCACTGCGGCCAGAGTTGCAGATTCAGGAGTTGGGGATTAGGGTTCGAGTCTCAGTGTTGGGGCAACATCATGTAATTCTGGGCAAATCACGTAATCTCCCTGTGCTCATGGACAGCGCCTGAATACCCTCACAGTTGATAAGCCGCATTATATAAATCTACAAACTTTAACTGAGTTACAAACTACAAGGCCAATGGTCAGCAATGGATGAAAGGCATTCCTAGGTTAGATTAATGAAAGGCCCCAAGATGTATTTAGCAAACCAAACGGCCATGCTGTCTGGTAGGCTTCGACCCTACAAAAAGGGGAAGAAAACAGGCCTGCATTACAGTAATGGATGAAAATGTAATGTGTGATGAGGGAATAAAGATGATGGGTCTTATTGTTAGAAATCATGGTGGCCTTGCTTCGATTCAATCCCAAACTATCTGGGAGGCTTCTAGAAAAGAGGAGATAAGGTTAGGGGAGTAGATGACATGGAAAATAGGGTACATAAGAGATTTATAACCGACTTGCTAATCCAAATGTTAAAAAAGTTGTTATGGGTAAAAAGACAGGCGAGGGAAAAAATGTGAATAAATCCTTTGGTGATAACTTGCAACCTTTTTCACCTAATAGATTTACTATGTTGAATTTTGTGGTTTAAGGTGAATCTAAGCAGAGGAGAAAAGACAAAGAAGGCAGTTCCTAAATGATGGTAGATGTAGGATCTTTTCTTAAATATCCTGAGGAATGTACAATTGCTTAACTCCAGGAACCTCGGCACCAGTAAACACCACACCTTTCACGTTAGTGGCTTTTAGAGATAAAATCTGGACTTTACTGTTGGATTGGAGAGATAGGACAAGCGGGTCCAATGATTGAGCCACAAAAGTGCTGGTGGCTCTGGTGTCTCCAGAAATCTTCATTAAGGGCGCTCAGATAGAAGTGGAGATGGGACCAGTAACAGCATCCCTCTTAAGGAGTACTCCTTTTCCTCTCTAATGGCCGTTATACCCAAGACAGATTCAATATAAGGTGTTGGCAAAATGAGGACACAAAAAAAAACAATAAACACCACACCTTTCACGTTAGTGGCTTTGGCCCAGATTCTTAAGAGCGTTAAGAGGAGATGTTTTTTTGTTAACCACAGATTTACGTTTGAGTGTGATGCTGATTGCCCTGGGATCAGTGTAGTCCCAAGAGGATATAAGGATAAAGCGGTGTCCACCTTGGATCTTTGTTTCAACATTTGCATGCAGGAGCCCCAAAGAAACCGGTGAATTGGGCCCCAAAGAAGTGTGTTTGGTATGTATAGGTGATCCAGTACTAACGAAGAGCCATTCTACTTTGCAGATTGCGACCCAGAGGAAGTCATCTTTTGGATGCAGGTATTGGATCCGAGCTGAAATAACCCTCCAGCAGATGTTGGGCCCATCATTCCTTATCTACCCCACTACCATAATTGGTCTAGAGTTCTTCTCATATATATCTTTCCTCTGGAAGCTAGAACGAGTACCAGAGCCTGTGAAAAAAGTTCACAGCATTTATTTCCTCTTCTCTGAGATTCCCACATAAAAGCAGCAAAAGATGACTGGTCCCCAACGGATGTATATATGCATGTTTTTTGTGAGCCAGCCACGTGACGATGCATTCCACAATCCATCCTTGCACCCTTTAAAACCAAACAGTAAAAAAGAAATTGAGAAAGGAAAATCCAAATGCCCAGAATGTGCAAAACCAGAGGAGAGACACAAAAATCAGAGAGAAAAAGTAATTTATGCTGAAGGCGATGATATGGTTAAAATACCTCAGTAGCACAGGTACTTTGCTCACACCTGAGTAAATAGGTGTGCTGAGACCCCCTGCGCCTAGTAGCGCCTTAGATTCATTCTCACCCCCTCCCTGTAGCTCCGGTCCTGCTTCGGCCGAGTGTTGACGGCGAGGGCAGGGCGCCGGTTTTGGCGGCCATCTTGGGTCGGGCTGGGCTGGTGACGCGATTGACAGCGCTATAAAAACAGACAGTGATGGCTTCGCGCAGCGGACGCGAACAGCGGACGCGCCGGACCTGCGCCGGAGTCGTGCCAGAGTCCTGCCCGTCTGTGCCCGTCCGCGCACGATCGAGCACAGGGCTCAGGAACTCTGGCACACACATCACCTATACTACTAATGATCTCCTAGCACTGAACTCTGACAGGCACAGTCTGTCTCCCACCATATGCGCCACTCTCAAGGAAAATAATATCCTCTGTATCCCCAGCCCTAAGAATTGCAGCCTTTTACTCCCTTTAAAATTAGCTACCCTCAACACTAGGTCACTACAGAAACACCACCTGGAAATTTTCACCCTCTTACAGGATGAGACTATCGACATTCTGACACTCACCGAAACTTGGTTGAGTGACACCTCCTCCCCGGGTATCATAGCCGCCCTCCCTAGCGGGTATGATATGATCTGGCATAACCGCCCAGATGGGGCCCGAGGCGGCGGTGTAGCAACGATCTTTAAAAAACAGTTTACGGTGACCAAAATCCTAACTGAGACCATAAATGCCGTCGACTTATTGGGGATAAAAATCACCATGAATAATTCCTGTCTTATCATCTTAACAGTTTACTGCCCACCCCAAAGTACTCCAATGTTCAATGATCTCTTTTTCCCTATAATATCGGATCTATGCACACGTTATAAAAATATTGTGGTGACCGGTGATTTTAATGTCCATAAGGATAAAAGGGATAAAGATCTATTAGCTCAGAAACTGCAGATTTCCATGACCGCTCTTGGACTGGCACAAGTAGTGGAGGCCCCAACCCACATAAAAGGGCATATTCTCGACCTCATCTGGTCCTCTATACCAAAGGTGGCTCTCACAAATATTACACCTTGTATCTGGTCGGACCACTATCTAATCTTGTGTGATATACCACAAAGCAATTCCCAGGCTAAACTCCCATTAAAAACCAAAAAAGTGCGCCAATGGAAAAAAGTCAACCTTGAAACCCTGACTAAAGTCCTGTCCAAATACAAGCAGAAAGCCATAATTCCATTAGATGGCACTGACCTAGATCTAAACTATGACATTATTGCAACCACCCTCAGACAATCAATTGATGTGATAGCCCCTGAAAAAACACAAAAAATAAAGGGTGTAGAAAAAGGGGCCCCCTGGTTTACCCAAAGCTTGCGAGATCAAAAAAGAAAGCTCCGTTATCTTGGAAGATGCTGGAGGAAATCTAAAAAGGACACTGACAGGGAATTATACAGATCATCGTTCCAACTGTATAAAAAGCTCATCGTATCAGCTAAGAAGGACTACTATGAAACACGTATGAATAATGCCACAAATATCCAGAAAGAAACCTTCCAAATACTGAAAGAGCTAAGCAAAAAAGAGGAAAAGGCAGATACATTGATTGATTGCGACACTTTCCAAGGATATTTTCTTGAAAAAGTAGCGACCATACTGTCAGATATTAAGAAAGACAATTCAACTATACACACCATGCCATTGTCCCCTTTAAACCCCTCAACCCCTATCATCACTAGATTTCCCGAAATTGATTCCACTACCCTTAGACAACTAGTAACATCTACCAAATCAGGTTCCCCCGCCGATCCCTGCCCTCCCGATATTTTTCGATTAGCAATTCAGATTTTAGAGGACCAGATCTTAGACCTCCTAAATAATTCATTAGCTACTGGATCATTACCAACTACCTTTAAAGAGGCACGGGTCAGACCCCTGATAAAAAAACCTGGGGCAGATCCAACTAGCCTGAAGAACTACAGGCCAATTTCCCAGCTGCCATTTCTATCAAAAGTACTAGAACAGCATGTGTTAAAATCATTGTCATCCCTTCTAGAATCTCACCATCTCCTCCAGGAGCGGCAAGCTGGTTTTCGTGCCCACCATAGCACGGAACTAGTAATGCTATCAGTACTGGATGAGCTCAGATGCATGGCTGACAGTAAAAAGCCAAGCGCCCTGATATTATTAGACCTTTCAGCGGCGTTTGATACTGTCAGCCATGCACTGCTTCTGGACAGACTAGCCAGGTCCGGGATAAGAGAACTAGCTCTCCAATGGCTAACGGCCTTTTTATCGGGGAGGACGCAGAGGACCCAGCTAGCAGATCAGGTCTCCGACGTGGGCGCCTTAGTTTGTGGAGTCCCGCAAGGGTCCGCGCTCTCTCCACTTTTATTTAATCTGTACTTACAGCCATTGATAGAATCCCTGGCAAACATGGGCTGTAAAGTTTTTAACTATGCCGATGATACTCAGCTGCTGCTGAGTATCGACAACACAACATCGGCTCAGTCCATAGCCCAAAATATACTACGGTTCACAGTAAATTGGATGTCGTCCAACTTATTAAAAATCAATCCAGACAAAACGGAAGTCCTCGTAGTCTCAACCTCTACTTCCCCCTGGAACGATCTGTTCTGGCCACAGGAACTTGGACCTACGCCAAAACCGTGCCCTAGTGTAAAGAGCCTCGGTATGAAAATCGATCAGGAACTCTCGATGACCAACCAAGTGTCCGCTGTGGTTGGCTCCTGTACCAACCTGATCAGGCAGCTACGTAAGCTCGTCCCCCTACTCTCAATGAATATGCTCCGAACTATTGTTTCAGCCACAATAGTGTCCAGAATCGACTACGGAAACGCGTTATACCTAGGTCTCCCAAAAAATTCCATCAATCGTCTTCAAGTTATCTTGAATGACGCAGCCCGCCTAATATTCGGAGTTCCCAGGCGGACCCATGCCTCCCCCCTGCTTTATAGATTACATTGGCTCCCTATGAAGCAGAGAGTCGAATTTAAGAGAATGTGCATTTGTCACAAAGCAATTCATGGACAGGCCCCAGCCTATATAAAAGATAGGCTGGAAGTGTATGAACCTAGACGCGCCCTGCGATCCTCCGACTCCTTTCTGCTATCCTGCCCACGCTTTAAACTGGCAACTAAAGGAGGCAGATCCTTTTCAGTCCAAGCTACCTCCATCTGGAACAAGCTGCCGGAGGTGCTTCGTAGAGAACCCAATCTTCTCCGCTTTAGGAAATCCCTGAAGACCTTACTTTTCAAGGACGCGTTCACATCCCCGTAAGATTGGCCGATATTCCATATCTTCCCTTCTTGTTTCTTGTTGCTGTACTCGGTCAGAAGCGCTTTGAGACCTGTCCGTGAGTTGGCGCGATATAAAACCCAGATACAAATACAAATACAAACCTTAACTAGCTTACACTGAGTCCAACTTAGGCAACAGAATCGTAGTGGTAGGTGACCAGAGCCATCCAGAGTGGAAGCATACGAGTGACCCATTGTTCAGCATATTTTTTAAACCTCCAAATTGAGAATATTGGGACGAGTGGGGTGGGGGCAGACTCTCTTTTTTCCTTTTGGCATCTTTCTCTCCTGACTAAGACATACCCTGTCGTGGTGCAGCGACTCCATACACCGCTGTTGATCCAGAGCATAAATGTACCTTGTGATTGTCTTATGTGCATCAATATACTGCAGGCTGCCACACAGTTATATGCAGAGAACTGCAATGCCTTGCACGAGAAGTGGTGCCAGACAGAAAATGGTGGATACCACTAGTGTTTTTAGAAGCTTTGTTTTGGTGTCCACTCAACGGATAAGGGGGGATACCCTTTCACTCCCCTACTTCCCGAAATCCATAGCACTGCCAAAGGAGAGGGCTGCAGATCTTATATCAAGGTGTATTTTGAACATAAAGTGAAAAGTTTGTCAATGTTTTCAATAGTTACCTCTTCGGCAAATATTAAATAGTGCACACCCAAGGCTCCACCAGATAGCTTGGAGATATATGAATATAATTTGCATGGTAAGAGGAAGGAGAAGTGAACCAAATTGTAATTTAATTTTGTATGTAGTAGTATACAATATAACAATTCCTGGTTTATTCTAAGATTATATTGAACACAGATGACACATGTGATGACCAGGTAGCAGATGCAAGGCCAGAAGAACCCTGCTCCATTTGGAAGTCTGCTGATGAAATCACGGGTGGCAAGGCTTTTTCCTATTAAGGAATGGACCTCTGCTGACATGGGGAGCTAGATTCATAGCTGGACTGTGTCAGGGCTTCATTTAATCACAGCCACATTATAATTGAATCACCCATCTTAACAAGTTGAAGCACATGCTGAAAGTGAAAAACATTGGCTTAAAGGTATTTTCTTTGTATTGTCGTTTTTGATTCAACCTTTTTAAGAACACTTGAAGCAACAAAATCCTTGGTTTTTAATACAATAATAACATTTCATAATTTGATATTTTGGCTGCACGCTAGTTTTTAAAACGATGCTGCTCGATCACTTAGCCTGCGCTTTCTGAAGTCAGTTTTCATTGTGTCCAGCAAGAGTTTCACTAGGTCCATTTTCCCCATGGCGATCATTGCTTTAGATAGTTCAACAATCTCCACTGTATGATTCCGACAAACCACCTGTAGCTCCTGACGGACACGCACAATGGGGTACTTCTCCTCAGCCTTCTTCACCCAGACGTCAACCTCTTTTATCAGGGTCCCGGCTGTCATCCTTTTTTGACTAAACAGAGTGAGAAGAGTTTCCATTAGACAGCGAAAGCTCTCAGTGTGCGAGGACCCAATGTCGTCCAGTTCTATTGCCCGCTTGAAGCACTCGACAGCATTAAGTTCCTCACTTTTAACCCTCAAGCACTTTCCTCGGAGGAGCTGAATTTCAGGTAAGGTGTCTCCAGGATCAAATTCCAAAGCTTTCGCAAAGAACACCAGTGCATCGTTCAGGGCATTTTCATCCACCAGAAACTGTTCTTGCATGGCATCAACACCCATGTAGTAACAGACCTTCAAAGACATGAAACATGAATTACTGTAAGACACAAAGAGTTCAACCCATCAAATGTTTCTTAACATTGCTAAGATATTGAGCCCTCTCTGACAAAATCACTCAACATTTCATATTTCAGAGGGCCTGGTTGTATCACTAGTGAGCTCGGAGAACACATCATTCTTTAGGGAGGAGTACTAGGCCTCTGTAGATTGTAAAGCAAATCTCAAGTGAAATGATAATTGAGAATGAATAGTATCCCCAATAGCAAATATCTTCTACACTGTAGGTTTAAATGGCACTTGTCCAGACACATCTTTTTCTTTTTCATTGAAAATTGAAGACCTTTTATCTTCTTTGCCAAACTCCGAATTATTAAGGTTCTCGGATGAGGCACAAGCTAAATTTCACTTGGTATGTAGTGGATATGCAAGCGGTGATATACAACTGTACTCTCACCAGAAACAAAGCCAAGCTCACATAATCTATTTCATAACTAGACAGAACAATTGCTGGCCAGGGTTAGACAACATCAGTTTGTATTCAGCAACCTTAGCCCTACAACCTTGTCCTTTGAGAACTTCAGCCTCTATTTTAGAAAACCTTGCCTTTTATTGCTCCGATATAAGCGAAATCACTTCGGGCCAGATGTAGGTAGCCTAATACCGGTCGATAATGGCCGAAATTACCAAATTTCGGCCGTTACCGACCGGTATTAGGCTTTTGAGATGTAGGTGGCCAATTTACAGACTCGGTAATTTACCGAATCGGTATTTTAAGGAATCTGTAAATTACGATTCCTTAAAATACCAATTCGGTAAATTACCGAATATGCAAATGACCGAATCTGCAATGTAGGGAGCACTCAAATGAGTGAATTGCATAGTTAAGGATTCGGTATTTACCACCAACTCAAAGTTGGTGAAAAATATTGAAAACCTTTGGTAAAGCATTTTTGTGCATTTCCAAAAGTGCCATGTGGCAGACATACATGCCCTTAGGGTGTGTATGTGTGCCACATGTGCACACATGCACGATTCAAGGGTGCAACAGGGTGTCAATGTGACACCCTGCCACCCTTGAATGTGTTCCCCCATCACCGAATCGGTATTTACCGATTCGGTAAATCCCATTCATTCCTATGGGCCTCCAGGCCCATAGGAATGAATGGGAATTACCGAATCGGTTAATACCGATTCGGTAAATACCGAATCGTACCGATTCGGTAATACTTACCAAATTTTTTCCTACATAGCATTTACCGATTCTAAAATACCAAATTGGTTAAATTCGGTATTTTAGATTCGGTAAATTTGGATTACCTACATCTGGCCCTTCATCTTTTAAAATTGCGCTCTGATTTTATGCAACTGACCTCGTTTTGCACTAAGAACTGGGGAATTTAATCAAGCAGACTGTGTTTTTAAAACGATTATATTTGTTTATAAAACAACTGAATTTGTCTTAACTTTAAAACCGACCTGTATTTGCACTTCGCACTTTGGAACAGCAGGGACGTTTGGGCATCTTGGTGGGGCTGCCAGTTTGATTTCAGTCTGCAGTCTACATGCCAAATCCCAATTGAAGCATCGAGCTTAAAAAGAGCTTTGAAGTCGTGCCAAAGGCAAGCCCGTCTGCGCCCTTCCGTGCCTGGACAGCAGGAGGAAACCTGCCCCTCCCAGCCAAAATAGGACAGTCTATTTGCATCCAAGCTTCGCTCCTAAGACAAGCCCCACACAACAACTATTTGTACTATTGGGCTATAAAGGAGGAAGCATTTAGGTGCAACAATTACGGATTTGAGCCAAACACATGCTGCATCACTGCATCAACAAACAATTATGAAAACTGCCACCTCCTTTAAATTATTCAGCGTCAACTGCCATTCTTTAGTTGACCATTATGCTAATTTCTCTGATTCTATCCAAGATCACCTACTCGATGTATTGTTTCTTACTGAAACTTAGCTTGGGCAGTCCACAGTCGCAGAGCATTAGCATTTCCCCCGGTTAAAATATTTAAAAATGCAACAGAACCAACGGCCGAGGAGGTTGCATAGCCATTGTGTACAAAGCGGCTATAGGTTGTAGTCTACCCGCGTGCACAATCCAGGATTGCCCATTTCAAAATCTCCCTAAACAACTTCTTCACTTTACAGGGCTGCCAATTTACCATCCCTTGGGCCAGTTCAAAGCATTTAGAGAAGCACTCACAGACGGACTAGCCCCACTAGCGATAAAACATACAAATGTCACTATTATTTGAATGTACACTTTGACTCAGATCAGGACAGCGAAGTTTCCAACTTTCTGGGCAACTTTACAGACCTGCAACTGTCCCAATTAGTTGTGGGAGCTACACACTTTGCCGGCCACCTTCTCGGTATTTTGTACATTTGTTAATTTCTCAGTGGTTATTGATCCACATATACAATACACTTATTGGTCTGTGAGAAACAAATTCACCTGTCTAGAGAACTTGCAGACATACATAAACATAACAAGTAAAATTACCATCACAAGACATAAACATTTAAATAAAGAAACAATTAATGATTACATTCACAAACAATTTGAGAGCTTCTTTCCAACCCACATGTCCTGGACTGACCATTTATTTATTTATAAAGTTTTATATAATATGGTCCCCATGACTATTAATATCATCTTCCAGGCATGCACCTGGGCCACCCACACTATTCTGAAAAGACAATGGCAGAAACTGGATCTGCATGAATTTGGGAATTGTATTCAGGCTTATCATCCTCAGTTAGACTTCAATGTGGAGGCTGCCTTAAACAAGGTAAAGGCTTTTCTTAGTTCAACTCTTGAAGTCTTTATCCCCGATCGTCAGGCCCTGATCAAAAAGAATACGTCGACCCCATGATTTAATGAGACACTAGTTGCTGAAAAAACTTGCTGTAAAGAGCTTGAACGGGCCTGGAGGTAAACCTATGATATACCTGCCATGGGACAGATGTAAAATGTTACCACAAAATGATCAACAAATCCATGGCTGAGTTCTAGCAAGAATCCAGCAAAATACATTTTTACGTTAGTCAATAGCTTTATGAAACCAGCTTTATCGGCTGAGCCTATTGAGGCCTCTAACAAACACTGCAGCAAAGTAGCAGATTATTTCATTGGAAAATTCAAGGACATCTATTCGCACTTTTCTTCAAGCACTATTCCCACTTTGCCGGGCAGTGCCTGTTTGCCTCTCTAGAGGCCCTCTGTAATCAAGTCAAATATGGATTTCCCAGTGACCCTATTAGACCCAACCTATCCTAATATTCCAAGATCTTTTACTTCCATTCTTTTAAAAATCATTATTCTCTCTCTGACATATGCTACTGTGCCTGCTGCCTGGAAGCACGCCAAAGTAATTCCCTTGCTAAAGAGACCTTCCCTGGACCCGATAAAGCCAGAAAACCACCATCCCCTCCTTCTTCTACCTTTGTTTTAGCTTAAGTGGTGGAGAAACCTGTCAATAGCTCATTGACAAAGTTCCTGGAGGAGAACCAAATTTTGGACACTTCCCAAAATAGTTTCAAGGCTTCTCACAGCACAGAATCTGCACTCCTAACGGTGTCAGAGACACTTTGCAGTGCCTTGGATAAAGGAAGATCATCAGCCCTAATTCTGCTGAATCTAACCACTGTGTATGACACGGTGTCACATAAGGTGCTCCTGCAAAGATTACATGATATAGAGATACGAGGGTCAATTCTGACCTGGTCCGCCTCCTCACCTGACTCCAGACAAACTACAGGGGTGTGGAGACAGCTTTGTGTGAGGACATGCACAGCCCTATTCAGGTGTGTCAACCCCTCACATCACTCTAGCCCAGGAAGGCTCATCAGCCTGGTAATGGTCTATCAGGATATTCAAGGCATACCTTCAGCTTCCTTTGTGTGAAAGTCTAGAGTGAATGCACAAGAGCCCAACTGTCATCCTAACTCAGGTGTAGATTCTACAGACCGGCAGAGGCACGGAATGGCTAAGCAAGAAATTGCTCACTTTCTAAAAGTGACATTTTCAAACACACAATTTAAAAACCAACTTCACCAAAAGATGTACTTTCAGATTGTGAGTTCAGGGACCCCAAACTCATCTCATCTATGCTGCTTTTAATACAGTACTTAACCCAGATACGGATGTCACCCCTCTCACTGACGTCAGCCCCAAGGACAAGAGGCTCATGGCGTTCAAACCCATCACCTTAGATTCTGCACTGTGCAAACTCCATCTATGTAAATCAGGCTCACCCTTAGATCCGATGCCTGCTCACGTTTTCTCCACAGTTGCTCCTGCGATTGTGCAACCTCTGCTATCGATATGGAACTCCTCCCTTAGATCAGGACAATTTCCGGACACTTGGAAGCAGGCAATTCTTATCCCCCTCTTAAAGAAACCCGACGCGGACCCTGCTGTTCTCAGTAACTACCGCCCGATATCCCTGCTACCAAAACCTGCCAGAATTTTGGAAAAAATAATACAGGAACAACTAGCGGACTATATTGAAAGCCATGACCTGTTGCATGACTCGCAATCCGGTTTTAGGACCGGTTATAGCACGGAGACGGCACTACTAGAGGTGGCAGAGACCGTGCGGGAGACTGTGGACAGGGGAGAGGTAGCTATGTTAGTGCTCCTCGACCTGTCTGCAGCCTTCGACACGGTCTCCCATGCCATCCTCCTGGGGAGACTCCGTGAGATGGGGATTCACGGCACACCTTTGGCCTGGATTTCTTCCTTTCTCACAGGCCGCACACAACAAGTCTGGTGCCGCCCTTTCTGGTCCAGGGACAGGAAACCACTTGACTCCGGGGTGCCCCAGGGTTCTGCTCTTAGCCCCCTCTTTTTCAACATCTATGTCGCACCCCTAGCAAAGGTAATCGAGTCTTTGGGGGTAAGAGTGATATCGTACGCTGACGACACTCAGCTTATCTTTTCTTTTAAAGATCACTCACCCTCAGGTTTCGACAATTTCAGAAGCTGTCTTTCCAATATCGTGGCTTGGATGACCTCAAACACGCTAAAATTAAATACGGATAAGACTGAGGTGCTATTTTTTAATCAGACGATTCCCCTACCCCCCTCTACATGGTGGCCTGTGGAACTCAACCCTCCACCTGCCCCAGTGAGGGTGGCCCGCAATCTCGGAGTTCAATTTGATAACGACCTATCTTTTAAGACTCAGATTCAGAAAGTCACCTCAGCATGCTTTGGGAAACTTCATATGATAAGAAAAATCTCCCCCTTTCTTCCCAAGGAAGCTCTGAAAACAGTGACACATGCTCTAATTACGTCACACTTGGATTACGCGAATAGTCTGTACGTGGGACTTCCTGCCTACCTGCTTCACAGACTGCAAATTGTGCAGAATGCTGCTGCCAGGCTAATTTGCAAAGTCCCCTATCGTCACTCAATCTCCCCCCACTTGAAGAAATTGCACTGGCTACCGATCACTGCTCGCGTTAAATTCAAGGCCCTGATACTAGCCTTTAGAGCTCTTAATGGGAAAGGCCCAAATACCTGAGTCACTGACTAAAACCAGTGCACTCCACTCTTAACCTCAGATCGAATCACCTTCACCTGCTGTCAACCCCCCGATTTCGTTTTGCGAGAAAGGGTGGTAGAGCCTTCACAGTGGCAGTATCCAAACTGTGGAACTCTCTGCCCATCAGTCTTAGGATGACTGACACTGAATCTCAGTTCAGGGGCAAACTGAAAACCTTTTTATTTTCAGCCCACTAAATCAATAATATAAACAAGCAACTGCCACTCCTTCCTGCATTCCTCAGCGCCGGGACAACCCCGTTGGGGGTAGCTGTGCGCTTAATAAATGTCAAATAAAAAAAATTAAAAAAATAAACCTCCAAATCTCTTTCAGCTCCCAATGGGAAATTACACGTAAAAGATGTTTCAAGGCAATCCCAATGTTACCCTATGGGAGAGATAGTCCTTGCAGTAGTGAAAACCGAAATTAGCAATATTTCACTATTGGGACATGTAAAACACACCAACACATGCTCTCTCTTTTAAATACACTGCACCCTGCCCCGAGGGCTGCCTTTGGCCTACCTTAGGGGTGACTTACATGAAGTAAAAGGGAAGGTGGATGGTGGGATTGCCCTGTAGAGTGGGAGAACAAAATGGTTAAGAGAACATGGAGGAGGAAGAGAGGGGCGATGAGAGATTGTTGGTTGGAAGGTGAGATGGATGAATGTGTGGACTAATAAATGAGTTTACTTAAAGAAAGAGGGGAATAAACAGAATGGTGGATCAATGACAGGGGAAAGGAAGGACAGAAGGAAGTAAGGGCTGAGAGAAATTTGGATGAACGAAAAAGACAGACAGGATGGAAAGAAGTGAGGAATGATCACTGATAGAGAAAAAGAAATGAACAACAGAAAAACGGGAAGGAACGAAAGAAAGCTGGAAAAAAGACAGAAGTAATGTTCGAAAGAAGGAAGGATGGAAGGTAAAAGACTAAATAAAGGTTTGAGGAAAGGATGGAAATGTCAGAATTTCCTAAAGGAGACCATTCTCCTGAGTAGCTGACTGGCTGGCTGTTTTTTCTCAAATGGTAGCTCATTCCAATTTGGGATATAGATCAAAGTGAGGGGGAGTTTTACTGCCTTGGATGTACACCTGAAACAATCTTGTATTGTTCAGCTACCTGCGTAATGGTCCTATTTATAAAATGAAAAGTGATAATGATAAAGCTGGTTTGAGGGGCCCAGAGCTCTTGTATATGACTGAACAGGCTCTAGTTTATACAGCATGGGTGGTCCAATGCCTGACTCGGCTGCTTTAATGGTAATCAATAGGACACAATGTATTAAATGTTTCAGAAGGTGAAGCAGACAATTTGTAACTATATACATTAATTTCACAAAAATTGCTAATAGGGCATTAACTTTCCACTAATACTACCTGGCAAATGAGGTCTAAATAAGTGCTCACGCCTATACATTAGAAGCTTTTGAGAGCTGGAAAAGAGATGCAGAGGAGGCTCAATGTCACCCATACAGGACGTTAGCAGCTAAGTCCCGATGAGTTAGTCAAATACATTTAACCTTGCCACCAATCTCAGTTTTTAAGGGTTTTTTCTAAACATCAAGCAAATATTGCATAATTCTGACCATATAGCCTAAACTTGAAAAGAGTGCTTACATTTAACGAAAGTCTATAATGCTTAGAGTCTATCACATCTTGGCTCTTGAAATGAGAAAGTGTTGATTAGGTTGCTGAGCTGATACTTTTACTTTCTTGTTACAACTGAAGACTGTGGTCTTCCTTTCTCATTATCTCAGTCTCTGGCTCTTGTGTATTCTCTTTGTTTTATAAACTCATGTGACTCCCACTGGAAGTCTCCTTGTAATATACTATGGGCCAGATTCACAATGGTAACTTACACTTTTGAGTACGTTTACTACTTTTTGACATTTACAAACTCTGAGTGAAAGTTACTACTAAAAAGAAAAAATAATAGTAAATCCAGCACTACACATGGTCAATAACTGGTACTGCAACTCCCATAGTGAATAATGGAGGTAAGGACTCAAAATAAAACCCCATAGGAAATAATATTAAATTAAATGATTTAAAATAGTTACAGATATAAATACAATATACATTAATGTTAACAAAATATAAAAATAGTACATGTTTATTATTTAATTGTAAAATATTTTACTAACCTATTTTGAATTAAAAAATAAAGTAACAATACTTTTTATTAAAAATAATGATATAAATGTTCACTCATTCTATACATCAATTAATAAATATTAATGCACATTAAAAAGTTTCTTTAGCTGGGAATTCTTTTTTTTATTCATATTTCAGAAAAATAGTTGTTCTAATTTAATATATTTAATAGTGCTTTAGAAATGTTTACTTTGTTCTATATTTAAAGTAAATATAAAATGAATTTGCATTAATATTTAACACAGACATATTTGTAGTATTTATTTTTCAGTTAAATTAATTTTTTAAAAAATCCTTCAATTTATCATAGTGAGAGTCCACAGCCAGGGTGGAGATCTCTGCATGGTAAAGCATTTAGAAAAATAAAAAACATTAAGTGTGCTGGATCTGCTCCTTCTTAACAGATTGCACGCAGTCAGCCTGACTCCCTTCCCCTCAACTTCCACCACCTTCTTCTGCGGAGTTCCGCAAGAATTATCGACCAGCCCCACACTTCTAAATGCCTACATGGCCCCACTCGCCATGATCCTCCGCATCCATGGAATCAACATCTTCAATGCAGATGACACCCAGCTCATCTTCTCCCACTCCGACCAAACACTGAGCACTGGAACCAACTTCACTTCCTACATGTTGGAAGTCGCCAGATGGATGAAACCCCACTATCTCAACCTTAACACAGACAGAATGGAACTTGTACTCTTCAGCAGAGACAGATGGCTGTGGAACTCCACCTGGTGGCAGGCAGAATTCGGGCCCACCCACTACCCCAAGCAAACCAAGCAAAGAACCTTGGCATAATGATCGATGACCAGCTTGCCATGACCAGCCAATCGAATGCAGTTTCAGCGTCCTGCTTCCACACACTCAAAATGCTCAAGAAAACTCCAAATGGCTCCCAGTCAACACACACAGGGCCGTCACCCAGGTTCTCATCACTAGCAAGCTAGACAACTGCAACACGCTCTAACACCCAACGGATCAGAAGACTTCAGACCATTCAAACTCAGCTGCTAGACTTGCACTCAGACTTCAACCCTGCAACATCACCCAGCACCTCAAGGACCTCCACTGACTCCCCATCCACAAACATGTACCCTTCAAAATACTCAAACGCCCATACAAAGCCCTGCACAATCTTGGCCCTGCCTACCTCAACAGCTGCATAAACTTCCGTCACCCACCAGCCACATCCACTCAGCCGGACTAATGCTCGCCCACACCCCCACATACACAGAGCTGGAAGTTGAGCCTTTGCCTACCAGCTCCCAAAGCCTGGAACAAACTGCCCCTTTACATCAGAGCTGCTTCATCAGAGGTCTGAAAAAAACTGAAGCACTGGCTCTTCACTTACACATGGCATTGACACAGCTTAGGCGGCATCTGCGTATCAACGCTAGGATGCCCTCCAAGGTTAATTGTGCGCTCTACAAATACACATAATATAACAGAGGGAAATAGGAGATAGCACTGCGTTTACCTGGCCCATATCCAAGTATGTTTTGAGACAAGGACAAACATTTAAAATGCTTTCCAGATCTGATTTGGCATTTGTGAGATTCTTCCTTTCTGGCAGGCCACCAGCGCCCATCTTCACACGTTCAAGGTCTCTGATGTAAATCCTGATATAAATCTAGAGATAAGAGAAGTTGTCAGGCTGATTTCATCAACAATCACTTCAATTCCAACAAAAACACTTCTTATAGACACATATATTCATTCATATTGTCCTTGTTTATTATAATGTGCTTGTACAAGCAATGATTGAGATAGGTGCCACATTGAAAGCTGAGAATAATAAGGACGTTCACCACAATATCAGGAGTAGTCTAAATATCATGTGCAGTATCACCCAGCCAACTCTTCTGCTTTCCCCATCAACTCATGAGAAGTGGGATCGCAGGGAACCTGATGAAACGGCAGGACGTGATGTCACATGACCTTTGAACTTCATGACATTATTTCGGTTCAAAACAATCAGAGTCCAGGATTAATAAACTACCTAAATAAGAGACAAATGTGCTAAGATTGCAATGGCAAAAAGTTGTTGAAAATTGTGCACTGACTTTTTGCAAGTTGAACTGGATTTTGCAAACGGACTTTTCGTCAGATAGCAAAATCACCATTTGCAAGAGGTCTCAGAACAATGTGACAAATCGATATTCATTATGTAGCTAGCAGTTTGCAACACCCTGTGATTAGCTGCAAACACAAGGATGGTGGCCTCCAAGGGATAGCAGGCCATCATTCCTGTTAGCATTCGCAATCAGCAAACTATTTTTAAAACAAAAGCAGCCTGAGTTCCTTAAAGGAATCAGCGCTTCTTTTAAAAGATAAACTCAGAAGGGGTAAGCAGTGACCCTGTATCACTACCAACTCCACCTGAGGATGCCAACCCGAATCCCAAAGGGGGAGGGGTCCCAAGAAGACCTCTTATCATTTGCAAACTGGTTACCAGCTCCTTTGAGGAGTTGGTAATCAGTCAATGCTTTGGAACTAGCTTTGCAGTAGCAAACCACTGATACATAGATTCATTTCGAAGGAACACCCTTTCAAAATTGAGGTTCGGTATGGGTTGCAAAACCAATTTTACAAGTCGGAAAAACTTCTCCAACTCAGTTTTGAACATTACAAATGGGGATTTTGCGGTGGCAAACTAAGTGATTTCGCAAAACGGAAGGTATGCAACTGCAAAATCCTTTAGTACATCTGACCGTTCGTTACTAAAGTAAGTAAAACTTTATTTTACTCAAAGACCCAAATATTAGGTAGGGTGTTGCCATGATACAATAGGAGTGTAGACTTGATATGCCAGAGATGCGCAATCACATACCTAGATACTGTCATTGTTTGCACACTTCGACCTCAAATGCTAAAACACAAAAATCAAATGCCTAGTACCACTAATCACATACACAAGCACCTATGTCATCCACCAATGGCCTTAGAAAGTCATAGTAAACAGGCACAACAATAATATGCCAAGCTTCAAATGGCAAAATATAACCTAAAATGGCTCGCCACACCCAACCCATGTCCAAGCAAAACAAGATATGCAGAGGTATATCTTATAAGCTCAGGTGTGGCAGCACGTGACTGGTGCAGACCCAGGAATGCAACTATAGCCTCATAAGCTCCAGTACATATTCCCATTGTACCCTCACTGTTTTAAGGTGTAGCCTACAATTCCTATGACACACTCACTAATTTCAGGTTTAGCCTCAAATTCCAAGTGCAGTCTCCCCATGTACAGTTTCAGCATAACATGTCCAGTGCAGCCTCCTGATGCACAATTGAGCCAGAAATGGCTGGAATTTATGTAGAGTTTATCACCCCCGGGCATTACTGGGTGTGATAAAGTCTACATCCCCATACTGAATTTTGGCAGGTCGAACCTCCTGGATTTTAAAGGAAAAAAGTAGTTGATAATTACCGGAATGTGCAGATTTTAAAGCGGTATGCACCAAAATCTGAATGATATTCCCCATTATTAGGGGAAACTTGTTATAAGTGCTATTTATAACCTTACCTTGGGGCACTCACACAGAGGGCTCAGACCGAAAAGACCAGTGCAGGTTATCCATCATCAGGTTTAGTTGCAAATGTGCAGCATGTCCTTGTTCAGGTATGATGGGGCCCACAATGGCCAGGGCAGACTTCATATGCACATGGCTTGTCTCAAATTCCCAGTACAACCCAGCCAAGCATAAGTACAGGGACTCAAATGCCAAATGTGCTCTTTCAGTTTAGCTACACAATCCAAGTTCAGCCTTCCAAGACGCAGATATTCTTCAACTGCCTAGTAAAGCTTCCCTAGCACATATATAGCCTCAGATGCCCAATGCAGCCTCACCATGGAAACACATTACCTCAGATGGCTAGTGTACCCTCTTCAAGGGGTATATGACCTCAAATGAGAATACATCTTCCTATGCCAAGGTTTAAAGTCACATGCTCTGTGCAACTTTCTAATATGCAGAGGTATCCGTAAATATTCAGAGCGGTTTTGCCTGCCCCACCCATCCTTTAAATTCCATGGTCCCAAAGGCTAACTCATACAAGTAGATGGTGCAAGTCAACAACCATCTAGTTTAGATGTTAACTACTCACCATCCAAAAACGATTTCGATTTTTTGGGCAGATGAATTAAAATGATGATATGCATACCGACATCAAAATAACCTGTTGCATTGTATTAATGATATGCATACCTAACACATTTTGGTATCCCATCACCAAACTAATTAAACTTGGGGCCACTGAATTACTTCTTACCTCTCTGCTGCACTAGCCTCTGAAGAGGCAGGTGCCAGGAAAGTACTGCCATGCACCAGAAAAGGCCCAAGCACAGCCTACCAATTCCGATCCATTTGTTTACCAGTTTCAGCTGTGAGGCTCCACTCTAGAGGTTTTCTCATCCAGACATTTCTTTTCCTTCTTCTGATCGATCAAGGGAAGGACATGTTACCACTCACTACCCAACCTCTCACCCCTCAACACCACATCAGACATGCTGGTGTATTTCTGAACTGTACGATGTCGGTGTTGACTGGATCTGGTGTTAATCAAAACATTTAGATTTTACTGAAAATAAATATATATTCTTTTTACTTACTCGTAGGGACTTTCGGTCAGCCATCTTTATCCACTGGTCTGCTTTAGTGTCATTCACATTTTGCATCCACCCGCCACAGCATAGGGCACTGGGTTAGCCCACATCAGCCTTTGGTTACTTTATCTGTGAGTGACTCTGCTCAAGCACAAAGTTGTGACCCACAGAGGAAGTAGCCCCTTTTAATGCAAGAAACACGGGCCAAAACGTGTTTAAAAAAAAAGATCTTTAAAAATGTTTTAATAATATTTTTAAACTTTAAGAAGTCTGGCAGTTCCCTGACCCATAAATGCACTGCTTCCAGTTGCCATGTTTGTGGCAGTGATTTTCAATCCATTCCAAGATGGCCACCTTTCAACTGTATACAAACAGAAAGACAGCTACATAGGCAGTTTTTGTAAACCTTTATCACAAAACATTCAAATACAGCTTTCTGTGCATACGAACGCGTGAGCACGCACCAGCTGCCATTTTTCTTGTATTTGCTATAAAGATTTACAAAAACATAAAAAATTGGTAAAGCCAATAGATTGCCGGCCAATGCCAGACCTACTGGTTTTGCCAATGCCTGTTTTTGTATTTTGCACTAGACATGCTTGAATGAAGAGGGTTAAAGCAGTGTTTGATGGCCTGGAAGAGGGCCCTGGTGTTCCTTTCTGCCTCTGGCAGTGCGTTTTTCTCTAGGGATTATCAAGTTTCAGATTTCTGATATCCTGAGGCCTTAGAAGAAGCGCTTAATCTGATTAGAAAACTGCAAATAGCAATAAAATGTGTCTGAGTGGCTGTGTTGGGTAATTTAGTTTGTGACAGTGTGTCATTTATCAGACTGAGTGTGCATAATGGTCTTATTTGGGATTTTGTATGGGTATTTCAAGACACAACTAACTTTAAGAAAAAACTCGTTGTTCCACTGCAGGTTTTGGGTTTGTATAAAAAACAAAAATGGTAAGGGCACATTGTTCAGAACACATTAATGAATTAAGCATGCGTATAGATACACAATTTGAACCTTTTACTGGAGGAGAAGGCTGCTTTCAGTAGATGATCAAGTGTTGAAATGTGAACAAGTTCGGTCTAGCAACCGAATATATTTGCAATAGTATCAGAATTAAAGAAGATGAAAATTGAGTGTAGAACCGATGTGAACTTTACTGAAAATGGGGCAATGTGTTCGATTTGGCTTTACACCTCGGTGATTTTTGCGCTAAATTAATGAAACTGGCAATCTAATAAAACCCTTTCGAGGCTATAGTACACCACTAACAAAATGAACAAAAATTCCGACAAGTACCCAGTCACCCGTCCCAAAGGCGGCGTGCAACAGGGAGATGATATCCACCTTTGTGAGTTGTAACACAAAGTAACAGAGAGCCGAGCCAGAGTTGAGCCAAGGGTCGGCTCTGGCTCTACGATCCCGGGCACGAGCCGAGCCTTGGAAATATTTGGCTGATAAATCATTCAACAAAAATCAAGTTAGAATATGATAAGATGTCTTCAAAATGTAAATAAGTGTATTTATTAAACATGCCGAAGAGTTTTACAGCAGTATAACGAATTATATCATCCATTGAGAGCTATTTATTAACTCCTTAACCGCGGCGCAAATTCCACAGCGGTGCAGGAGTTCTAATGAGTGGGCGGGGCCGATGCGCGCACGGAAAGGGTTAAAAGCGAGTTTTTAACCGCTTCCGCGCTACCGCGTTTACCTGCTGTGCGCTGAAATTTGAAAAATGGCTTGATTGTGACAAAGCCAGCTCGTCATGCGCGCAGCGCAGGTAACGCCCATGACGAGCTGGCTTTGTCACCCGCGCTGAAGGGGTTAAACATGTCCTAGAGGCAAGTCAGTTGTTATGTGTACCTTACATGTGGCCAAAAGCCTTATTATTGATGAAGCAACATTATAGGCTACCAAAGCAAACACAAGAGGCGTTTTTGTTCCGTGCAGATCCAGAACATGCATATTTGAAGGCGCTCTCATATGTGATAATGAACAAAAAGAAGGCTCAGATTAAACTTGTACCCAAGATCACACAATTTGGTCAAGGAAGAAAGCTGGATTGATCCCAGATTCACACTGTGCAATTCGGCCACTAGATTAGTATGTCTTTCCGACATCAAAAATGAATGCTTTGCTCTTAATTCTTGGACAATTAACCTTTTATTTTTGGTAGTTTTACAGAGCGCTTAACAACATTCATACAATGCGGAGCCGAGGCCAGGATTTAAACCTAGCTCCCCCTGTTGCATGGTCAGTAACTCTAGCCAAAAAGCCATATGTCCTCCTTTGAAATCGTAGCTTGTTTTGAGCTCAAAGTTCCAGAAGGACCTCGAGCTAAGCCAGAGCGTTGCTTTTTTTAATTTGTTTTTTTATTGCAGATTTATATAGGGCGAACTCGAGCCAAAGGTATTGGAGTGCTTTACTTGAGCACTGGTTACGTTACACAAGGACACATTCAGGCACAGGGAGATTAGGGGCCATATTGTCAAGAAAGGACGATACATTATCGCCGCTTTTATCGGCAGGAAACTGCAGCTAAAGCGGCGATAATAGGCTTGATAATATGCCCTTGTGAATTCCCATAGAAGCCCACGTTCTGGTGTTAACCTGGGCTTCTATGGGAATTCACAAGGGCATATTATCAAGCCCATTATCGCCGCTTTAGCGGCAGTTTCCTGCCGATAAAAGTGGCGATAATGTATTGGCCTTTCTTGATAATATGGCCCTAAGTGATTTGTCCTGCGCACTGATTTGACAAAAATCTAGGTAATCTCTCTCCTTATCCTTTTTAGGGCTCGCCTGCTGATGCGCTTCAGCGCATAGCTGGCGAAGCTCTATAGGGGCTTATCCAGTGTTTATCCACTGGCGATTCCACTGGCGATTCCTTCAAGTGCATGTGCTTTTTAGGTCATTGCGCTTGCGCAAGCCCTAAAAAGCGCGTGCACAATGCCACCAGCCGCCTGCCTGCCTGCCTCGCATTACCACATCAAAGGCAGCCCTCCGAGCGCATTTCTCACCCCCTAATTATTCACGGCCGGCCGGCAGGCACATCAAAGGCTGCTGCTGCCGTGACTCGCATTTCTCCTCCCTCCTCCCCTATCACTGCCCAGGCCGGCCGTACTTTCTCTTTACAAGGGCGCCCATTCCTGAATCACTTGAAATCTCTCCACATTATTTGCATTTTGTTAATTAAAAAAATTAACTTCAACACAGCGTTACACATTTTTCTCGACTTCGGAAGGATGAGTCCCAATCTCATTTGTACAAAGTGTTGTAATGGGATTATTGGAGAGTTAGAGAAACGTGCTCACAAGTTACATTTTTATGCAAATCATCTGAGTAAATAAACAATAGCATGGTGCCGTTTGCGTCCTTGACTTGATCTGGTTTTTATTTTTATTTTGCTATTATTCTCACAAAGGCTAAGAAGGTCTGCCTACTTTAGTATTAAGTGCTATACGTCGCATAAGCAACAGCTAACCATTCACTCACCCACGCAACGCCACTCACCCATGCAACGCCACTCACCCACGCAACGCCACTCACCCACGCAACGCCACTCACCCACGCAACGCCACTCACCCACGCAACACCACTCACACACGCAACGCCACTCACACACGCAACGCCACTCACACACGCAACGCCACTCACACACGCAACGCCACACACGCAACGCCACACACACACGCAACGCCACACACACATGCAACGCCACTCACACATGCAACGCCACTCACACATGCAACGCCACTCAGCCACGCAACGCCACTCAGCCACGCAACGCCACTCAGCCACGCAACGCCACTCAGCCACGCAACGCCACTCAGCCACGCAACGCCACTCACACACGCAACGCCACTCACACACGCAACGCCACTCACACACGCAACGCCACACACACACGCAACGCCACACACACACGCAACGCCACACACACACGCAACGCCACTCACACACGCAACGCCACTCACACACGCAACGCCACTCACACACGCAACGCCACTCACACATGCAACGCCACTCACACACGCAACGCCACTCACACACGCAACGCCACTCAACCACGCAACACCACTCACCCACGCAACGCCACTCACCCACGCAACGCCACTCAGCCACGCAACGCCACTCAGCCACGCAACGCCACTCAGCCACGCAACGCCACTCACACACGCAACGCCACTCACACACGCAACGCCACTCACACACGCAACGCCACACACACACGCAACGCCACACACACACGCAACGCCACACACACACGCAACGCCACTCACACACGCAACGCCACTCACACACGCAACGCCACTCACACACGCAACGCCACTCACACATGCAACGCCACTCACACACGCAACGCCACTCACACACGCAACGCCACTCAACCACGCAACGCCACTCACCCACGCAACGCCACTCACCCACGCAACGCCACTCACCCACGCAACGCCACTCACCCACGCAACGCCACTCACCCACGCAACGCCACTCACCCACGCAACGCCACTCAGCCACGCAACGCCACTCAGCCACGCAACGCCACACACACACGCAACGCCACACACACACGCAACGCCACACACACACGCAACGCCACACACACACGCAACGCCACTCACACACGCAACGCCACTCACACACGCAACGCCACTCACACACGCAACGCCACTCACACACGCAACGCCACTCACCCACGCAACGCCACTCACCCACGCAACGCCACTCACCCACGCAACGCCACTCACCCACGCAACGCCACTCACCCACGCAACGCCACTCACCCACGCAACGCCACACACACACGCAACGCCACACACACACGCAACGCCACACACACACGCAACGCCACTCACCCACGCAACGCCACTCACCCACGCAACGCCACTCACCCACGCAACGCCACTCACCCACGCAACGCCACTCACCCACGCAACGCCACTCACCCACGCAACGCCACTCACCCACGCAACGCCACTCAGCCACGCAACGCCACTCAGCCACGCAACGCCACTCAGCCACGCAACGCCGCTCAGCCACGCAACGCCGCTCAGCCACGCAACGCCGCTCATCCACGCAACGCCACTCACCCACGCAACGCCACTCACCCACGCAACGCCACTCACCCACGCAACGCCACTCACCCACGCAACGCCACTCATCCACGCAACGCCACTCATCCACGCAACGCCACTCATCCATATGCAAAACGAAAAATGTCAAACTCTTCTATTGCGAGACCTATTGCATTTTCAATGCTTGTTTAGGATTTGGGAAGAGGAAGGGAAAGAAACTATTTCAAAATGTGAGAGAAATTGCTCTCTTAAGAATGCTCTGAGAATCAGGATGCCCAAGGTCTGGGCCAGAAAGCAGGCCTTGTTGTGTGAGTTCTTTGGAATGCACCAACCAGGGCGAATGCTGAGTATGGGACCTGTTGGGTTGCATTCTTTACATTTTCTGGTGCCATTATCCACACGCACCAGAAGAATGCACAGAAGGTTGTGGAGGGAGAATTCTGGAATGCAAGGGAGCGGGGACAGTTGGTGTGCTCCCAGAGGGTGGTTTTGGCTCCTGCTGACTTGAATACATTTTACAGACTATGCCTGGGTTCGCATTTTTACACTCGCGAGGAGTTGCCAGTCAGGAGGACGTCCCACATGTCTTCAGTTGCCGATTCTGGGCTGCACTGTTCCTCCGCCTGCTGAAGGGAGAAGTCCGCTGAAGAGAGAAGACTTCCTGTTTCTGGAACACGGTGTGGGGTATACATTACCCCATTCCAAGGTACTGTAGGAAATTCTTTTTTTTTATTTCAAGTCATTTTTATTGAGATTGTAATAGGAAACAAAAGTAAAGAACAATACAGTAAGTCTTCCGTTACATAGATGGCTCGATGATATCGTTAAAGGACAATTACACAAATCTAAAGAAAATCAAATCACATCACATGTTGCTTGCATAGCCGACATATAAGTACACACAAACATAATGCATGGGAGCAAAGGTTGAAGTCAGTAGGGGTATCATTATATATGCACTTAAATGTTGTATCTAAACCACCAAAGGGGCTTGACCCTTGATCACACTCTAACCAAAGCTGTTCTGAGTACACGATAGTCCCTATTATCTCAAGGTGGATCATAGTGAAAGGAAGATATGTCCAATGATTTCCATAATTTCTTATGAGAAGGCCTCCATGTAGACTCCTGGAGTGCACCTCTCAGGAATGAAAGCCATTCCTGCCAGATTTTGAAATTCACCTCTGCTGCATTCTTCCATTTGCATAAAATCACTTTACATGCAAGCGTTAGCATTAAGTCTAAAAGTTGACGATCCTGATCATATGGCAATTGTGGATCAAGCGCACCCAGAATGACATAAACAAATTCCTTTGCAGGCCTTATCTTGAAAATGTGGTGAATGCAGTCAAATATTTTTCCCCAATATATTTCTAGAGAAGGGCAATTGAATAGCATATGTGCGAGATCACCAGAGCCTGAATGACAGTTCCAACATGTAGGCGTATCCCTTAGGTTACATTTAAAAAGCTTTTCCGGGGTCCAAAATGCCCTATTTATAAGCATATATTTTGTCTGAAATAGGATGGGAGACACTTTGTGGGCTAGAGCCGTCTTATGTATCACTTCCCAGTCAAACCCTATCCCGGTGAGATTGGGTTCAGCTTCCCATTTCAATTCCACCTTTCTATGGGCTTTCTTAGGTAAGGGCAGTAACATTTTGTACACCTTAGAGACAAAGTGACCCGCAGAAACAAGTCGTGGAAGATGAGCTATTAACCACGGTGTATGGGGCGAGAAATTACGAGCTGTCAATATCGCCTTGATTTTTAGAAATTCATAGAAATCCATAGGAGTGAGGTCATATTTTCTTTGTAAAATCGAGAACGGGAGCGGGTCTTTACCGTCATACAGGTCCATTGCCATGTTAATGCCTTTCTTGGACCAGGCATCCCAATAATGACTTTTACCATTTTGCTTAAGATATGGGTTTCTCCATAAGGACATGTAGGATGATGTTTTAAATGTCATGTTCGTTTTGTGCGTTTGATCAAGTCGCAGCAAGGCTCGCCTAGTATTTAACATTATATATTTAGAATGAGGCAGGTGTGACAGGTCCATGGTGAGCAAGGTTTCGAGAGGGACGTGATCCGTAATTGATTTCTCAATATCAACCCATACTGGAGTGTAAGACGGGGATTTTATCAACCACTGCGTTCCCTGTTTACACAGGAAAGCTGTCTGATAGTTCCTGAACGAAGGAAGACCCAGGCTGCCTTTATCTTTTGCTAATTGCAGCTTCGTCAGTGATACCCTGGCTTTCTTGCCCCGCCACAGGAAACCACCAAACAGCCTATCCACCCTAGTAACAAAGTCATCCGAGAACGTCATGGGGAGCATGCTAGCCAGATAGTTTACTAACGGAGTGGACATCATTTTGAGCGTCTCCGCTCTGCCCCACCAGGAGAGGAATTTGGGGGACCAACCATCCAACAGCGTCGATATCTTTTTTAGGGTTAGTTCCTCATTTGTTTTCAGGGTGGATATCAGATCTTTACCGAAGTCCAATCCCAGATACTTAAAACACTTCGGTTGCCACATTAGACCGGAGTCTCCAATGATGCCCTTGTCACCTATGTTGTTCAGGAGTTTGACCTCCGTTTTATCTTTGTTTAGTTTGTATCCTGAGACCCTGGAAAAATCCTCAATATCGGACATAAGTGCGGGAATGGCTTCCTCTGCTCTTTCCGACATCACTAGGACATCATCCGCATAGGCTGTTAGTTTCACGGTGCAGTCCCCAAATGGGATGCCCGCGATGTTCGAATCGTGTCGTATGTGGTATAGGAATGGCTCAATTGCCAGTAAGAACAGAGAGGGAGACAAGGGGCATCCCTGTCTCGTACCCTGTTTCAAGCAGAAGGCAGAGGAGAAAGAACCGCCAGCCCTAACTCTCGCCGAGGGACAGCAGTATAAAGACATTACCAATGTTGTGAATGTGTCCCCCAAGTTAAATTTGTGTAATACTCAGTGGCGGCTGGTGACATTTGTAAGTGGTAGGGCGGAAAATGAATTTCATTGAGCACCGTAGCGAGTGAGCGTAGCGAGCGAGCCCGAACTCTTAGAAAAAAGAGTGGACAAATGGTGAATTTTCAAGCAAATTTGAGAAAGCCGTAAGGTTAAATTAAAATAAATTATTTGTGAAATAGGATAATAAAGCAAAGACTTAGGTACAAAAACATAACGCTCTAATGTTTACCTTACTGTTTGCATACAGCTCTTAGATGACAGTTAATAGCTCACTGTTCTATGTTAGCATTTTAACTTACAAACTGCAAGTAACAAAAGGATCTCTCTGACAAAAGCAATGACTTATTGACACTTTGGGGCCATGTGCATTAGTGGGTCAACGCCACAGACCACTGGAGAAGATGTACAAACGTAACCATTGTGGTGCCGGAAGTGGCAAGCAGAATACATAGATTTCCCTCAGGTAATCACTATGATATGTCAAGTATTGCAGGGTCCAGGGAGTGAGACGGAATGTTGAGTGGAAACAGAGATGACTGACAAGGTGATGGATAGCACTGTTGAGCAGAAGGGTCACGGTATAGTGGAGAATAATGATGGAGGAGAAATGGGTCAGCTCCTAGTGAATATCAATTAGAATATTGCCAACTTGAAGAAAGTCAAAAGCAAACACAGAACAGCACTGCTCCAAATAACTGTTCGAAACTAAAAGTAAAATGAAACAAACACCTTTGGGAAAATAGAAAGTAACGTTATTGTCTATGGGGATCATATCTTTCAAATCGACACAGCAGGTGACATTGGGTGCGTGCTTGTTGTACACTGCTATAACAGAAGAGCATTGCAAAAACGTTATTGTGTTGCATTTAATGAGACCAAGATGTCGTGTATAATTAGAATTGTTTCACTGGTCCTGGTTCCACACCCATCTCTAATGCACACTTTCAGATACAATAGAAAAACACACACTAAAACCCTGCCATGGTTTGTGATTGTGCATATAAAACAGCCCGTCCCTATCGCAGGGTAGTCAGTCATTACCCCGGCGCGCCTCTGCAGTTTCTCACCTTGCTGTCTGTGTTTGTATTGCTTGCGGTTCACACATGTCGAGCAATCTGCTTCCCTTAATTAGATTTCAGAAACTATCCTGCAATTTGAATATCTCCACAACAACGGCTTGTTTCTTTTTTTAATTATACAGCAAGGCATGGTGCACAGAGCAGATCTGACGGTCTTCTACTGCTCAGCAACACAGATCGATGGAATATTAGTAACCTTTGATCTGTTTCAGCGCTAAACAAAATGCGTTTTTCAAATCAGCAGAATATGCCGCAGATGTTGGTGTATGTGGCAAATTCAGCAAATCTATAAATATGCCGAAAACGCCACAGCCTCATCCTGATTATAGTCAGTGTGAAAGAGTGCCCATAGTGACGGTGCGCCATCCATCAAGCTTTATTATAATCGAGTGTCTCGTGCTCCCTCCCCGGCTCGCGCATGAACAATGTATGAAAATAAGTGAGATTTCCCAGGCCAGGAAATAATGCCCGGCGCTTTGACTTTGAATGTGCACTTTAGAGAGGGCCGAGCAAAATGCTCATGTTAATGTTAAGTCAAACTTAACTTACCTTAGGCTCTGCTTCCCGCCTTCAAGTCCCGACTCCCGCGGCGCCGTCCTTTTGAAATTCCCATGGTGCTCGACTCGTCGTGACGCAGCAGGAAGGCTGCAGGCACTGGCAGCCTCCCTCCCCTCCCCTCTACCACAGCACAGCGCTGTGATTCGTTCGGCCGGCTGCCCTCCTTACGTCATTTCTCTCTGTATGCTGGAGCATACAGAGAGCAGGGAGAGTGGGAGGGGTTACTCGAGGGCGGGGGGAGCGGCTTGCCTACTGTTGTTAATACTGTCTGTTTGGACAGCCTCTCAGGCTGTCCAAACAAACAGTATTAACAACAGTGGGAAAGCCACTCCCCCTGCCCTTGAGTAACCCCTCCCACTCTCTCCCAAACAGGAAATTCTATTTTCTCGCCGTGCGAGAAGGTAGAAACAAATGGTAGTTCTCTACTATTTGTTTCTGCCTTCTCGCACGGCGAGAAAGCAGTGGGGCGGCGCCCAAACGCCCCCATGGTGGATCCGCCACTGGTAATACTGCTCTCAGGAAAGACCAGTCGACCTTATCAAAGGCCTTTTCAGCATCCAATGTTATCGCTGCAGTTGGTGTGCGTAGGAGGTTTGCTTTCTCTAACACATGTGCCAGAACCCTTGTATTGTCGCTGGACAATCTATTTTTAAGAAAGCCTGCCTGAGATGGGTGAATTAACTGGGGAAGGACCTTCTGGAGGCGAGCGGCGAGTATCATAGCTAGGATCTTACAATCAATATTGATTAGTGAGATAGGTCTGTAGTTTTTTGGTTGCGTTGGATCTTTCCCATCTTTGGGGAGAACTGCAATGATGGCTTCTGACAAAGTACCTCTGACTGCACCCTGATCGTTTATTTCATGGAATAGGTGTAGTAGGGGTTCAACTAACAGAGAGGGAAAGGTTTTGTAAAATCTAGCCGTGAACCCATCCGGACCTGGAGCTTTCCCTGACTTCATATTTTTGATTGCTTGTTCTATTTCTAGAGCACTAATCGGTGCATTAAGATTAATTTGGTCACTAGTGGAGAGTTTTGGGAGATCGCATTCGAAGTAACTCTGTATCCTGCCCTCCTCTACGGATTCATTTTTTCCATAGAGATTTTCATAAAATTCCCTAAATACCTCTGAAATTTTGTCCGGTTCCGACTGTGCAACCCCTGATGCATCTTTAATGACATTAATAGTATTCTTCTGAACCTTAGACTTCAAATACGACGCCAGACTCTTCCCAGCTTTATTTGATTCGCACAGTTTGAATCTCCTTCTCTTATCTAGCCAAACCCCTGCTCTTTCGCTGATTATTTTGTTGTATTCATATTTCTTATTAGCCAGGGCATGTAGAGATAAGTCATCTCTGTTCCTCAAGTGCTTCCTCTCTAAGATTACAATTTCGTTCTCCAGGGTTTCTAATTTCGCGTTGTAATCTTTGTTCATCGCTGATCTAATTTTGATGCAAACACCCCTTATGGTGCTCTTCAGGGCCTCCCACCTTATGAGATCTGAAGTGTCCCCTTCTTTGTTATCCTGCAAGTAAGAAGAGATAGCAGATTGTACTGCAGTACGATGTTGTTCTATGCTTAGGATTTCATCATTCAATCGCCACGACGTTTGCCGAGAGGAGGGTATAACATTAGCAATGGATAAGGAGATGCAAGAATGATCGGACACGACTCGTGGCTCTATGGATGTGGAATCTTTTCGGGGGACCCCGTTTTGTGATATGAGAATGTAGTCGATTCTAGAGTACGAGTCATGGGGTGAGGAATAAAAAGTAAAGTCCCTACCCGTTGGATTTTGTAGCCTCCACGCATCCACTAAGTGAAAGCGTTGGCATAGGTTGAGAAGCGCTTTATGTGATTTATGTGGTTTGAAGGGACAGCGGGAATCCCTATCCAATGTTGCATCCATAGGGAGGTTGAAATCCCCCGCTAATATGTGAACCGCAGAGTCAGGGATGTTCTCAAATTGTTTATTCAGGTCATCCCAAAATTTGAGGTCGCTAGTGTTAGGTGCATGTATGTTCGTGACGTAGAACTCCGTATTGTCCTTACTTAGTCTGGCCGTGACCCACCTCCCATCGCCCCCAGTACTGGAAGATAGAACCTCTACCTTAGATTTCTTTGCTATAAGTATCAAAACGCCATTCTTTTTACCCAGGGCATCCGCACCCACTACTTCACTATAAAATTTGTTCCTCAGGTGGTAAAACTGCTTGTTCTCAAGTTTAGTCTCCTGCAACAAGACGATGTCACCTCTCAATCTCCGTGCATAATCTAAAATCTTCTGCCTCTTGACAGGTTGGTTCAAACCTTTAACATTCAAAGATAGTATCTTCAGTTTATCGATATTAGCTACCCCCAACGGAGTATTAAATGCATTATTTGTCATCAGCAGACATCGCAATCGTATCCTCAACCATATGACTCTAAGAGTACAAGAAGTAGCCTATATGGGTAACATGAACATGTGTCCTGTGAAGCCAACTCATGTGGCGACAGACTCCACAATTTTTCCAAATATCATGGACTGGTACAAAGAGGGCCATGCAAGCAAGAAAAAACAAAAGCATAGTACACAAAACACACACCCCACCCCACAATACCCTCATCCCCCCACCCTCCCCACCCCAACTGTAGATAGTAGACATGGTGAGTAGAGAGAGACTGCAACGTTCCCCCCCGTGATTATACACCAAGATGTAAATTTGGAACAAAGAAACTATGACAGCAAACCTATAGGCTATTGCCGAATAAACCATATGTACGTATTATTTCCTGGAAACCATTCACTTGTGCTCCGAAGCAAAGAACCCAAGAACAGAAGAGATGTGAGTACTATAGTCCTGTCTTGACACAAGGATCTAGTATGTGTTTGACAACAGAAGCAACTAACGTTTTCACCCCGTGGAAAGACATGGTGAGGGCAATAACAACATACAACCAAACTTCCTAATTTCCAGATGGCATTTGTAATAAAGCGCAAGATCCTTATTATATGGCAACAACGGAATATAGGATATGTGAGACCACTTGAAGGTACAAAATAACAATATGATAGGATAATGATAAGATAATGAACACATCAAAAGGTAAGTGGGCAATTACAGATGCATTTCCATGGCTAAAGAACGCCACAAAAAATCGTATCCAACAGTAAATGCAGCAAAATAGTAATAAAACTTAAGCAGAATCCGACAGGGTCATGTAGACGTCATCGATAAGAGAGAGTAGCACTTATGTAATGCTAGAACAGAGGATGCTCATTTGTAGCCTGAGGCCGAGGCCGATTCTGACAAGCCATCAGGATTATTAGTATCCATGTCTAAATCCTCAGGACCGTCCAGCATGCGTTTAAGTTTCATGGGATCTGAGAAGATGTGTGGGGAACCTTGGACGGTCACTCGATATTTCGCTGGACCCACAAAACCATACTGGAAACCCCTTTTCTTCAGTTGTGGGCGGAGCGCCAGAAACGCCTTCCTGACCTCCACCGTTTCCTTGCTATAGTCCTGCGAAATGTAAATTTTTGAAGACTTCCAGAGGATATGGTTGTTTTTCCGCGCAAAATCGAGAATCTGTTCTACATGCTGGTAGCGGAGTGGCTTGCAAACAATGGGTCTAGGGCCTTTTTGATTTTTGTGGATTCTGCCCGGCACTCTGTGCGCCCTATCGAATTCCAGTGGATGATGGAAAGTCATGTTGGTAGCTTGCGTAAACCAGGATTCTAGGAAGGTCACACAGGAGCCCAGTTGGTCCTCAGAACCTTCCGGAATTCCAAAGATGCGAAGGTTCCCCCTTCGGTTTCTATCCTCCAACTCAGCAAGTTTCCGCGTCGTCTGGTCCGCGACTATGGAGAGGCACTTAAGGGCGCCACAGGTCTTGACCTCTATGTCCTCAAGTCTGCTGACCCTAGATTCTGCCTCCAACAATCTCGCATTGGTGTCACGAATATCCTGTCTGATTGCCACTACCTCCTCTTTAGTTGATTTGGCTAGATCTCTTACCTCATCCAGTCTGTTTAATATCATCTCGATTGGGTCAGGGCCATCCTTACCCCCTTTGCTAGGTGAGTTCGGAGTTGATTGATTAGATTTGAGTCTTTTCAAACTCTTCGCCAGATCTTTGTTATCTGCCATTACTGCTTCTTAACTGTCCTTGAAGATATAGGAGCGATAGATTGCCAGCACCAGCACAGGGGTATATTCACGAAAGCAGACTAGCTGCACACAGGATAGATGGGTCGTGCAGGGTGCCTTCAAAGTGGGCCTTCCGTGTGTAAATGCAGGCTTCTGATCGAAAACTGAGAGCCTATGTTGCACCTTTAAAACACCGATTTGTGCTGATTCAGCTCTAAATTCTTTTGTGTTAGAAAATAAAGTTCTTAATCCATTGTTCACGTGTATTTCATTTATTTTTCATGAAAATGTATCTCTTATTTCACATGAGAATCCAATGCATTTCGGCAGTGTCTTCCTGCCTTCATCAGGGAAATAGTAAATCTACAATTTAAAGAAAAATTATTTTAACCTAGAAATTTTCTAAACATTTGTATACCAATAGACAACTCTGCTTTAAATTAACGTTTCTATTGAGTCTGACAAAACTCTTGCAATCAGTGTTTACAACAATAGATCCACAAACATATTATCTAAAAATAACTCAATAACCGTGTTGTTCGAATATTAGTGCTTATTAGCGTTTTAACTATTATGAGAATCTTATTCACCATAACCGTTATATCATGTCAACAACAATAGCGCTACTTGAATGTTACTTATAATAATAACCATAATAAACAATTGCGAGCGGCTTTATTCCTGAACGCGGGTAGAGACTGTTGCTTTGTTGCAATGTTTGACCGCGGGTCTAAAAAGCTGGCCTCGCGTTACGCGCTGGCAATATTCTTTGCCGTGTGTGACAAAACCTCACGGGTGTTTAAAATGAGGGTGCTTGAACTAGCGTGCTATCAAATGCTTACAGTTCGCGCTCATTCTAAAAAGGAAAGTTATGTTCATTCTACTCTAGCGCATTTAACAAATTTGTTACCGGCTGTCTCACTGCTCACCTCGGCGTTTCTGTTTCTCGCGCCATTCCTCTGCTAGACTGATCCACCTCTCTTCCGGTACTACATGCTTCGCGCATGCGCCCTATTTAACACTCGCTAGCCCATTTTTTTATGTGTTTGTTGTAACTTTATTGAGTTCCTGACTGTGGAGATCTACGCCAGTGCTTGCTTTCACTATGTAACTGTGTTGCTTCCAACAATAGCAACATGTGAGTCTCAGCTGTAAATACAATACAATTATGTACAATCACAATTTAAAGGTCATGAATTTTATAAGTAACAAAGAAATTCTGTTCTTTCGTTGAGTCCGCCCGGCTTCAGACTGCCCAAATTAAAAATCCAATAATTCTCCTGTTTGAGTAGTCTGTTTTTGTTCATTAAACCTTCCAATTTAGGCAATGTTTCAAGAACGCATACTCGTAGTTGACTGACGTTGTGTTGCATTTCAGTGAAATGTTCCGCCAAACTGGTTTTCTTGGATTTAAGTCTAATGGTGCTCTTATGCTCATTCATGCGGATTTTAAGTTTGCGTTCTGTGTGTCCTACGTAAACGTCTCCGCAAGGACATTTAATCAGATAGATTAAGTTGCTGGAGTCACAAGTTGCATTCACTTTTAATGGAATGGAATATCCTTTTTGTGGGTGTGTTATACTTGATCCCTTAATAATGTTGTTACATGTGCTACAATTATAACATGGGACTGTTCCACGAAATGGTATTTTGGGAGATTCCTCCTCCAATGGTTTCAAAAGATCTGCTAGATTTTTAGCACGAGTGTGTGCGAAGATTGGTTCCTCTGAGAAAATTCCTTTGAAGTCTGGTTCCATTGTGAGCATTGGCCAATGCTTTTTAATGACTTGTTTTAATTGGGTACTAACTGTGGAGAATTTACTCACGCATGTGATGCGTGTGTTAGGTGCTGTAGTTTTCCTAATTAGTAACTCTTGCCTGGATTTATGTTGGGCTCGTATTAATGCAGCTTCAGTAATGTCTGATGGGTATCCCCTTTCTGTGAATCTTTGTTGCATCATGTTTAATTGTATTCTACATGTGGAAGCCTCTGAGACCACTCTCTTCACCCGTAGCATCTGAGAATATGGTAGATGTTTTTTGAGCGCAGGAGGGTGGTGACTTTTATATTGCAACAAGTTATTTCGATCCGTGGGCTTTCGATACAAGTTTGTGGAAAATACATCAACCTCTTTCGTAATTTCAACATCCAGATATTGTATTCTAGATGCATGGATGTTCCATGTGAATCCAATTTGGTCCATTTTCATGTCCATACCTTGTAATTGCTCCTCCAGTAGGTTTAGGGAATCTCTCCATATTATGAAAATATCATCTATGAACCGTACATACATGACTATGTTATCAATCCACTTCGGGTCTTGAAATACATGTGCTTCCTCAAATGCTGCCATAAACAGATTCGCGTACGCCGGAGCGGCGCAATTTCCCATGGATGTCCCGCTTTGTTGCATATACCATTTTTTGTCTTGTTCAAAATAACTATGAAACAATGTGAACTGCATAAGTTCTAAAATGAATACTTGTTGTTCATGGGAATACTCACTATGTACTAGGGCACTTTCAATAGCTTCCAAACCTTGCGGGTGCGGTATTGAGGTGTAGAGTGCTTTCACATCGATGGTAGCCATGATCATGTTTTCTTCTGGTTGAATGGTAGATAGTTTTAACAGGAAGTCTGTAGTGTCTCTCAAATATGATCTTGTTTTCAATACTAGTGGTTGTAGGTATCTATCGAGATATTTCCCAACCGGTTCATGAATGCTCTGTTTTGTGGACACAATTTGTCTGCATGGCGGTTTTAGTAAGTTTTTGTGAACTTTGGGAACTAGATAAATTGATGGATTTTTATGATGTTCCTGTGTGAGATATTTAAAAGTTCTTTCTGTGATGGTTCCTTGATCGTGAGCTTTTTGGACGATGTCCTGCAGGACTTTTTTGATTGCTGCTGTGGGATTGATGTCCATCTCCATATATAAATTCGAGTCTCCAAGATGTTCTTTCATGGTGTCTTGGTAATATGTTTTGTTTAGGATGACTAACGCTCCTCCTTTATCTGCCTTTTGGCATATGATGTTCTGATTCTTTGCTATTGATCTAAGACTCCCAAATTCTTTTTTAGTGATGTTTGTTTTATGTGGTTTATGTTTGGTGTTTAGTTGTTTTAAGTCTTTACTACATAGTTGTTCATATAGGTCTATAGTCTGTCAGGAAGACACTGCCGAAATGCATTGGATTCTCATGTGAAATAAGAGATACATTTTCATGAAAAATAAATGAAATACACGTGAACAATGGATTAAGAACTTTATTTTCTAACACAAAAGAATTTAGAGCTGAATCAGCACAAATCGGTGCCCGGGGGGACAGCTACACCCAACCAGGTATAGGTTCAAGGAACCATCACAGAAAGAACTTTTAAATATCTCACACAGGAACATCATAAAAATCCATCAATTTATCTAGTTCCCAAAGTTCACAAAAACTTACTAAAACCGCCATGCAGACCAATTGTGTCCACAAAACAGAGCATTCATGAACCGGTTGGGAAATATCTCGATAGATACCTACAACCACTAGTATTGAAAACAAGATCATATTTGAGAGACACTACAGACTTCCTGTTAAAACTATCTACCATTCAACCAGAAGAAAACATGATCATGGCTACCATCGATGTGAAAGCACTCTACACCTCAATACCGCACCAGCAAGGTTTGGAAGCTATTGAAAGCGCCCTAGTACATAGTGAGTATTCCCATGAACAACAAGTATTCATTTTAGAACTTATGCAGTTCACATTGTTTCATAGTTATTTTGAACAAGACAAAAAATGATATATGCAACAAAGCGGGACATCCATGGGAAATTGCGCCGCTCCGGCGTACGCGAATCTGTTTATGGCAGCATTTGAGGAAGCACATGTATTTCAAGACCCGAAGTGGATTGATAACATAGTCATGTATGTACGGTTCATAGATGATATTTTCATAATATGGAGAGATTCCCTAAACCTACTGGAGGAGCAATTACAAGGTATGGACATGAAAATGGACCAAATTGGATTCACATGGAACATCCATGCATCTAGAATACAATATCTGGATGTTGAAATTACGAAAGAGGTTAATGTATTTTCCACAAACTTGTATCGAAAGCCCACGGATCGAAATAACTTGTTGCAATATAAAAGTCACCACCCTCCTGCGCTCAAAAAACATCTACCATATTCTCAGATGCTACGGGTGAAGAGAGTGGTCTCAGAGGCTTCCACATGTAGAATACAATTAAACATGATGCAACAAAGATTCACAGAAAGGGGATACCCATCAGACATTACTGAAGCTGCATTAATACGAGCCCAACATAAATCCAGGCAAGAGTTACTAATTAGGAAAACTACAGCACCTAACACACGCATCACATGCGTGAGTAAATTCTCCACAGTTAGTACCCAATTTAAACAAGTCATTAAAAAGCATTGGCCAATGCTCACAATGGAACCAGACTTCAAAGGAATTTTCTCAGAGGAACCAATCTTCGCACACACTCGTGCTAAAAATCTAGCAGATCTTTTGAAACCATTGGAGGAGGAATCTCCCAAAATACCATTTCGTGGAACAGTCCCATGTTATAATTGTAGCACATGTAACAACATTATTAAGGGATCAAGTATAACACACCCACAAAAAGGATATTCCATTCCATTAAAAGTGAATGCAACTTGTGACTCCAGCAACTTAATCTATCTGATTAAATGTCCTTGCGGAGACGTTTACGTAGGACACACAGAACGCAAACTTAAAATCCGCATGAATGAGCATAAGAGCACCATTAGACTTAAATCCAAGAAAACCAGTTTGGCGGAACATTTCACTGAAATGCAACACAACGTCAGTCAACTACGAGTATGCGTTCTTGAAACATTGCCTAAATTGGAAGGTTTAATGAACAAAAACAGACTACTCAAACAGGAGAATTATTGGATTTTTAATTTGGGCAGTCTGAAGCCGGGCGGACTCAACGAAAGAACAGAATTTCTTTGTTACTTATAAAATTCATGACCTTTAAATTGTGATTGTACATAATTGTATTGTATTTACAGCTGAGACTCACATGTTGCTATTGTTGGAAGCAACACAGTTACATAGTGAAAGCAAGCACTGGCGTAGATCTCCACAGTCAGGAACTCAATAAAGTTACAACAAACACATAAAAAAATGGGCTAGCGAGTGTTAAATAGGGCGCATGCGCGAAGCATGTAGTACCGGAAGAGAGGTGGATCAGTCTAGCAGAGGAATGGCGCGAGAAACAGAAACGCCGAGGTGAGCAGTGAGACAGCCGGTAACAAATTTCTTAAATGCGCTAGAGTAGAATGAACATAACTTTCCTTTTTAGAATGAGCGCGAACTGTAAGCATTTGATAGCACGCTAGTTCAAGCACCCTCATTTTAAACACCCGTGAGGTTTTGTCACACACGGCAAAGAATATTGCCAGCGCGTAACGCGAGGCCAGCTTTTTAGACCCGCGGTCAAACATTGCAACAAAGCAACAGTCTCTATCCGCGTTCAGGAATAAAGCCGCTCGCAATTGTTTATTATGGTTATTATTATAAGTAACATTCAAGTAGCGCTATTGTTGTTGACATGATATAACGGTTATGGTGAATAAGATTCTCATAATAGTTAAAACGCTAATAAGCACTGATATTCGAACAACACGGTTATTGAGTTATTTTTAGATAATATGTTTGTGGATCTATTGTTGTAAACACTGATTGCAAGAGTTTTGTCAGACTCAATAGAAACGTTAATTTAAAGCAGAGTTGTCTATTGGTATACAAATGTTTAGAAAATTTCTAGGTTAAAATAATTTTTCTTTAAATTGTAGATTTACTATTTCCCTGATGAAGGCAGGAAGACACTGCCGAAATGCATTGGATTCTCATGTGAAATAAGAGATACATTTTCATGAAAAATAAATGAAATACACGTGAACAATGGATTAAGAACTTTATTTTCTAACACAAAAGAATTTAGAGCTGAATCAGCACAAATCGGTGCCCGGGGGGACAGCTACACCCAACCAGGTATAGCTGCTACCATAGGTTCTACAGATATCACTCCAGACGGGGAGAGAGCCCCGGAGGCACGAAAAACACGAATACTTTCCTGTTAAAACCGCGGTGCTCTGTCCTATACCTACAGTTGGCACCTTTAAAACAGACACGTGTGTGAAAAACACTGTATGCACGAACTCCCATTATTACTGCCAGTCCTGTGTTAAGTGACCACATATGTCGGTTATCAGACCTCCCAGGCATTTAACAGGCATCTCATCGTTGCTCCTCGATTACACTACCCCTCACTGGAGATGTGGTCGCCATTTTACATGCATTCTACATGCATTCTACCCTTAGCTCCGTAGTCACAGCTCAATGATGGTACTCTGTCCAGAAGAAGGGCTGCTTGCATACAAATTTGTGACCCGACTTGATTATAGGCTTGTTTAAACCTATGTAGGCGAACCCAGCTGAGCAAGTGCACGTAGACCCAGTCCTTCATTAAGCACTGCTCTGTGTCCATACAATACAGACGCCTGGTGCTACTATCACCATTCAGGATTTGAAGGGCCCTCTGTGTCAGTCGTTAGCTGGAATGTATTCCCAATTGCTTTGTATGTGGTCCGCTTACCACATCGCGCTTCAAGAGAGACTGTGCCTGGCTAGACGCTGAAAGCGTTAATATCTGCAGTTGCGCCCGCCATTTTGAAAGTGCTCCGTGCGCACATTAAGGTCCTTGCGGTGCGGTCTAACGGCTGTGTAGCGTGAAAAGTACTCACACGCGGGCCAAAGAAGCCCGGAAGATCATCACCGCCGCCGCATCTATCACCGCACAGCGCGATGCGTGAGAGGAGCTCGCTCGTACTGCCCGCAGTAAGTTCGCCTGTCCTTCCGGCGTTTTGCAAGGTGCGCTCAGGAAAATCACCGATTGCAGGGCATCCTCGCCGACCTCGCTTCTGGAAGCCTGTTCGCCGTTTGCCCCTCACATTCCGACCCACAAAATACTCGATTGTGCCGATTTTAGATCGGTAAAAAAGGTTCCAATCCCGTAATTAGCCTTGTGTCACGGGAGGGGGAAAGCACTACGCCGCCATCTCCTTCTGCGTCCAAACCACGCCCCCGTACTGTAGGAAATTCACTTGTAAGCGCATGGAAACCAGGGCAATCTCAAGTGCGTTATTGGCAGTTTCCAGCATGCGCCCTCAGCCTGACTTCCAGTGTGTCCTCCCCTGCCTTCAGTGCGTGCCTCAATGTCAAGACGCCACCTATTTATTTTTATTTATTTATGTGTTTTGTATAGTGCCTGAATCACCCCCGAAGGGGTATTTCTGCGCTGCGGAAATGCGGGAGTAAACTGACACGGAAGGGTCTAAAACAGAACAGTTTTAAGAAGCCTTCTAAATTGGAGATGATCTGGACATTGCCTCATCGGAGTGGGAAGCTGATTCCAATACAGAGGGGCAAGGTGTGAGAAGGTTTTCCCACCCATCCTTGACTTCTTAACTCAGGGAACTATAAGGAGGGATTTTGTTCCCGAGCGTAGAGCCCTAGCGGTAGTGTAATGATTACATTTCTCGGCAAGGTAGGCAGGGCCCATGCCATACACCGCCTTATGGACGGTGCAGCAGATTTTAAACTTAATGCGTTTACGCACCGGGAGCCAGTGAAGCTGTTGGAGAAGAGGAAGAAAGGCAGTTCTTGAGGGGACATTTAGGACCAGACGTGCAGCGGCCCATGCCATACACCGCCTTATGGACGGTGCAGCAGATTTTAAACTTAATGCGTTTACGCACCGGGAGCCAGTGAAGCTGTTGGAGAAGAGGAAGAAAGGCAGTTCTTGAGGGGACATTTAGGACCAGACGTGCAGCGGTATGCTGGACCACCTGCAGATGGTCCAACGAAGACTCATTAGCTGATACCAGCAGAGCGTTGCAGTAATCCAGTCTGCTTAGTACCAAAGTCTGGATAAGGTTTTCCGTGTAGAGTCTGGGATAAAAGGGAAGACTCGCCCCAAAAAACTGAGCACATGGAAACAGGTCCCGACAGTGTGTGTCACACGTTCCTTCATAGTCAGTGCCTGATCTACGTAAATGCCTACACTTTTGACAACAGTCTTAGGCGCAAGGAGGGCACGGAGATCCCCTGGTCACCAATCCGGTGACTACAACAGCAGAGCCTCTCCGAAGAGCATGATCTCGGTCTTCCCTACGTTGACTTGGAGGAAGTTACTCCTCATCCAATTGGCTATTGCTATCATGCCTGAGGAAAAGGTGGACTGGGCGGAGAGAGCAGATTTATTGAATGAGAATATAAGCTGCATGTCGGCAGCACATGAGATTGGAGTAAAACTGGAAGACCTCAAGAGGTTGGCCAAGGGAGCGACCTAGATAGTAAACAACATAGGACTTAAACATGAGCCCTGAGGCACTCCCTCCTACGCGAGGCGGTCATCTTAGTTTGGAATCAGAGCTGTTTCACAGCGATGGGCACAACGCTTTGTCTGCGTGCATTTGTTTAGGTGAGTCACACACCGGCCCTTTCATACCAAACAAACATTGACATTTGCAAGAATCTGGAATTGTACACCACTTTCTAGTGTTTGTCTATTTGAGGTGACAGGCACACCTTGGCTGACCAGCTTTCGACCCAAGAAGTATTGGTACAGGTGCAAGTTGACAAAAGGTTTTATTGTGCTGGTCACACGTTTTTGGTGATTCGCACACCACTTTCAAGTGTATGTCTATTTGTGGTGACACGCACACCAACTCAATTATAGCTCATCGACAGTCACAATATTTTGTGCACCTGTGCAAGCGTGTACATCATTAGCACTTGGCGTAATGCACATATTTGGGGCATTCAGGGCCAGATGTAGGTAGGCTTTTACCGGTCAGTAACGGGCGAATTCGGCCGTTACCGACCGGTAACTGGAATTTGAGATGTAGGGGGCATATTTATACAGAATGGGTAAATTTACCGATTCTGTAAAATACCGAATCTGTATTTTTACCGATTCGGTAAATTTGATATGTAGGTGGGACTCTTCTGAGTCCCACAAGCCTTACCGAATCGGTATTTTACCATCAAATTCAATTTGATGGTAAAATACCGATTCCGGTGTGCATGCACATGTGTCCATGCACACCTGTGCCATATGACAGGCAGACCTGCCCTTAGGGCATGTATGCCTGCCACATGGCACCCGAACCTGTTTTGGGGGTGCTAGAGGGTGTCAAAGTGACACCCCCTGCACCCTTGTGAAATTCGGTATTTACCGATTCGGTAAATACCGTATCGGTAATGCCCATTCATTCCTATGGGCTTCTATGCCCATAGGAATGAATGGGCATTACCGGTCGGTATTTACCGAATCGGTAAATACCGAATATTACCGATTCGGTAAATGCACATCTGGATTTACCTACATCTCAGTACTTCTATTTTACCGATTCATAAATACCGAATCGGTAAAATTCGGTATTTATGAGTCGGTAAAATAGATTTACCTACATCTGGCCCTGAGTGTTTTGCCTTACCTTACTCTCATTACATTCCTAGGACCAGGGCATCATGCAACAAGCGATAGCGACACCAGTGGCATTTATTCCTAATCCAGCATCTCCAGAGTCAGATTGTAAGAGGTGGAGGGAAGAATTCAAAGCATATCTAGATGCCCTCGAGGGAGTCTTTCACACACAAGAAATAATATGCCATCCTTAGACATTGCTTGGGTTCAGAGGACTGTAACGTTTTGAAACACATCCCAGAGGTGGTTTTCATGGTCGACGGTGAGGGTGACTACATGGTTCAAAGTGTGAAAAAAAGTCACTTTTGAGAGACACATCTTCTACAAAAGGGTACAATTACCTGGAGAGTCCACACTACTCAATTTAGTGGCCTCATGTGAATATAAAACATTTGAAGAAAAAATGATAAAGGATCAATTAGTTGAGAAGACAAGTAATAGGAAGGTACAAGAGGCCCTGCTATCTAAACCTGATTTGACGTTGCAAAAAGCCTTAGATAGCAACGTGAATAGAAAGTACTATCTCATATATGGAACAGATGGCACTAACTGACGGGTAGTGCAGTCTCAAAATGTCCTAGCGGTCATAAGCGAGTACAAGATTGTTCAGGAAAAGGCTGACGGGACCAAAAGGAGTTCAGCTAGAAAACGTCTCAAGTGTTATAGATGTGGCAGTACGAATCATCTTGGGAATGCCAGAGTGTGTCCAGCCACGGACAAGATATGCGCTAAATGCTCAAAAAAGGGACATTGTGCAAGGGTGTGCAGATCATTTGGCAAAGGTTCATTGAAGAAAGTGCCCAATGTAGAACTATCCACTGAAGGGGAGTCGTCATCCAGAGAGGAGGATCAGATCTTCACCATCATGGACGAGGAAGGTGAAGTCCATGATGGGGACATTTGTGGTATTATTTCACAAGGATCAAAATGACCTTTGTGTTTAGTAAATATTAATGGTGTGGATGTCAGGTTTGAGCATGTCTCAGGGTACCCATTCAACCTTATAGTGAGAAAGTTTGGAAAGAGTTATTTCAAAGTCTGGATCTAAGAGGGACGTCTATATGCCATGTGGGCTATGGTGGGTAAATCACTGATGTGTTGGTGAATTTGATGCTGACTTCGAATTCAGGGGTAGTAAGTCTTGAGGAGTCATATTTGTGGCAAGGGATGATGCATGTCTTTTAGGGTGGCAGGATCAAGGAAATCTATTAATCATACTGGATCCGAACAATTCCCATCAAGTCATACTAAAGAAGGACTATATCCAGATACAAGCAGGAGACATTGGAGTCCATGTATCCTGACATTTTAAAAAAAGAACTAGGCTTGTTTAAAGGTTTTAAACATAAAATAAGATTGGTTGAGGGAACCCAGGTGGTGGTGCATAAGGTCCAGAGGGTACCTTTAGCCTTGCAGTCAGAACTAAATCAAGAATTGGACAAGTTGTGTGCCACTGGTGTGATAGAACCAATTGAGTTCTCTGATGTGTGTAGATTTGCGCTATCTCATTGAGCACATATGGGTAGATGACTACAACGCTCAAAAGGGGGTAAATGGTTTAGCCTATTGGATACGACATCAGCATATCACCAAATTGATCTACACCCTGATTCCAGGTATTTCACATCATTCATTACTCTGGAGGGTCTCTTCTAACTCAAGCACATGCCCTTTAGACTTGCTTCTGCTTCCACGATCTTGCAGAGGGTTGTGGAGAGGATGTGCAAAGGGATGCACGGAGTTATGGCTTTTCAGGATGATGTACTGGTGAATGGTGCTGGCCAGGACCAGCACAATGACAAGATCCACCAGGTTGTATCCTTGTAAAAAAAAAATGGGTGTGTCTCTTAGCATCCATCCACAAGTGTAGGTTGTATGTGCCCACAGGAGAGTACTTAGGCTACACATTGTCCTCTGAGGGGGTTGAACCTAAAGCCAGCTTAGTGAAAGCAATAGAAGATTCTGCATTCCATGTGGTAAAGACCAATTAAGGTCCTTTATGGGTCTTGTTGAATTTTATGCCAGGGTTGTCCCCAATTGTGCCGCCAAAACTTTGCACATGAGATGTCTTCTCAAAAAGAACATCAGGTTCAAATGAGACAGTGAATGTGTAAACGAATTTGACTAGATCAAAAAGGAAGTAGCACACGCCATTCTCCTCTAAGCTTCTGACACCAAGAATCAAACTATAATCATGACTGATGCTAGTCATTGGGGATCTGGTGCCGCACAGAGGGGGCAAAAATAGCTTTTGCTTTAAGAAGCTTCCGGGAGCTGAACCTACTTAATGCGTTATTGAACGGGAAGTTCTGACCTGCTGGTTGGTCATCACACATTTCAAGCTTTATTTGTGGGGTTCGAGGTTTATCGTACAAGTAGATCATAAACCTTTGTTACAACTCTTTGCCACAAAAGGGGGGAGAAAGCTACTCCCAGGATTGCTAAATGGCAGTATAGACTTATGGAACACAATTATAGTGTTGAACATGTTCCTGGGAAGAAGACTTTGTTGGTGGACTGCCTATCCATTCTTCCCAGTTATGAAGACAATAGTGAAGATGGGGAAAACAAAAGTAGTGACTCCGAGATAATGTAGTATAGATAGTCATTCTGAAGGTGCCATATCAGAACAGGAGTGGAGAGATGCCTATGAAGTAGACCAAGAAATCAAAGAGGTCATGAAGGACATAAGTAAGGGGTGGTCGGGAGGGAATTCTTGCCAAGGTCCTATCAGTAAGTATAAACATGTTTTTGATGAGTTATCGTTTGTCAATGGATTACTATATTGAGCATCATTATGTTTATGTTTATGTTTATTAGATTTGTATTGCGCACAAATACCCGAAGGTTTCTCGGCGCAGAGGATTGTCAATTGACATATTTCATGATGAAGGAAGGCATTGTTCAAAGAGCCAGGTTTTCAGTTGTTTACGGAAAATTAAAAGGGTTGGACTGGTCTTGATGGTAAAAGGAAGAGTGTTCCAAAGCCTCGTAGTAGCTACTAGAAAACGTCTGTCTCCCCAGGCAACTGTTCTAGTGGGAGGGAGAGGCAGAAGGTAATTGGATGCCGAGCGGAGGGGCCTGCTCAGAGTGTAGATCTTGAAGGCTTTTATTAGAAATTATGGTCCAGAGTTGTGGATAGCCTTATACGCAATACAAAGGGCTTTAAATTTTATGCGGCTTCTGACTCTCAGCCAGTGCAGTTGACGTATGGCCGCAGAGACGGAGTGATGCTTGGGGAAGGAAAGTCATACTCTTGCCGCCGCATTTTGGACCGATTGCAGTTTGTCCAAAACCTGCTGCTGGGCATTCAGCAAGAGGGCATTGCAGTAGTCCAATTTTGAAAATATTAGAGTGGTTATAAGAGTTTTTCCTGCCGCGGGAGGTAAATAAGGGAGTATTTTTTTGATTTTCCTGAGAGTGAAAAAGGAGGATGAGATCACTGCATTAACATGATGGTGAAATGTTAATTTGGTGTCGAATATAACCCCAAGATTTCTGACTTTGGCAACCTGGACTGGCGGGGGGCCCAGGTCAATAGGCCACCAGCTGTCCGGCCATACCGGAGACAAGTTGCCAAAAGTCATCACTTCCGTCTTGTCCGAGTTTAATTTTAAGCAGTTCATCGACATCCAGGACCCTATGGCTAGCATAGCCTCCTGGAATCTCGATGCAACTTCCAATCCATCCTTGTGAACAGCCAACACCAATTGGGTGTCGTCTGCATAGGTGGTTAAACTCAGCCCATATGATTTTATGACCCTCGCCAAGTCCGACACATAGATATTAAATAGTGTCGGACTTAGCGATGATCCCTGGGGCACCCCGCATGGCAACGTGGATGTGGGCGAGTAAAATGTGCCCAATTTCACCGATTAGGAGCGGTTAGCCAAGAACGAGGCTATGAGATCTCTGGCTAGATGGTTGACCCCCAGTGTTGAGACACGGTCGATCAAGGTGGAATGATCGACCGTGTCAAAGGCGGCGGAGAGATCTAACAATATGAGGGCCGCCGCCTCACCATGATCTAGAATTGTCCTGATCTCATCAGCCACCTTTATCAGTGCTGTTTCTGTCCCATGGCCTTGCCTAAACCCAAACTGGGTATCATCCAGCAAGTGATGTTGACTGATATATTCCGAAAGCTGATGGTTCATAAGTGATTCGAAAATTTTAGCTGGGAAAGGAAGGCAGGCTTTGGGTCTGTAACTGGCTAGTTCTTGAGGGTCTAGAGAAGGTTTTTTTAACAGAGGTTTTATTATTGTTTTTTTCCATATCTCTGGGTACTCACCCGTAAGAAACATGGAATTACAGCTATCAGTAAGAGGCGGAGTGATAGTCTCGCAAAGCAGATTAAGTACCGAAGGTGGGCAAGGGTCTAGAGGGGAGCCTGAAGTGATAGTTACTGTATATTTACTGATCATGTCAGCTGAAAAGGGATGAAAAAGAGGGAAGGTTGAGCCTGCTAGTGTAGGCACAGGTCAAGGGTCCAAGCCTTGTGAGTGAGTTAATGAAGAAAATGTTAAATATATATTGGTAACTTTAGTGGCAAAGTAATCCGCCAAGGAGTTGTAGAGGTCTTGAGATGGCTCAATAGCAGAAACTGATGGAGGAGTCGATAAGATGTTAACTGTTTGGAACAGTTTTTTGGATGAGTTTTGTGCAAGCTCAATTTGAGATAGATAGTAAAAACTCTTATCAGAGATTATGGCACGTTTGTAAATGGCTAAGGCAGCTTTATAGCATTGTTTGTCATGAGGGCTATAATGTTTACGCCAGTGTCTCTCAAGGTTCCTGCAGTGCTGCCTCTGCAGTCTGAGTTCCTCCGAAAACCATCTCGCAGACTGGGTGGATCGATTAGGAAAAATTTATTTAGTGGGTACAGCCGTACTGAGTGCGTCCAGGAGTCAATCCTGGTACCTGATAGACGCCTGAGTAGGGTTAGCAGCAGCCTCAAAAAGGGGGGTGGTGAGTAATTGAGTGAGAAGAGAGAGGTCTAACTTTTTCCAGTCTCGAGTACTTTGCGCAATTTGCGATTTATATTGTGCTGGATATGGGTTATGTGCTTTTATGCTTAAAATAACTACTTCATGGTCTGACCAGGTTAGGGGCAGCACGTTAATCAGAGATATGGCCGAGTTGTTAGTGAACAGCCCATCCAGGGTGTGGCCCGCTTGATGGGTCGGGACTGAGACTAACTGATGTAGTCCTAGCGCTTCCAGGTCGGTGGTAAGTTGAATCGTATCTTTGTCCAAGGGGGATTCAAGATGGAAATTAAAATCTCCCAGGACTGTGTAATCCGATGGTCCTGTGAAAGGTTCTATTATCTCACCAAGATTTGAGAGAAAATGTTTACGTGGACCAGGAGGTCGATAAAGAAGAGTACCCTTAAATACTTGGTTGTTATTTAGTATGATGGAAAACTTAAGGGCCTCACAGTCCAGAGAAGACATAGGTTCAGTTTTTAGAGAGAATCTAGCTTTGTGAACTATAGCAAGTCCCCCGCCCCTACCCAAGGGCCTGTCTAATTTGGATACGCAGAAACCCTCCGGGATAGCTGAACAGAAGTCAGGTCCCAAGGCCGCATCACCCCAGGTTTCTGTGATAAACAGAATGTCCAGCTCTAGGCTTGTAATTAGCTCCAAGATTTCCAGATTATGCCTAGGTAAGGAGCGTGCATTAATGAGAGCAGCAAGATAAGGGGGCCGTAGCTTTGGAAGGGAAGGCTGGATAAGTGGGCGAGGAACCGGGAGAGTGAAGAGGCATGTGGAACAGGAAGTGATGGGGATGTAAAAAACGACCCAATGGGTAAAGGAGAGCAACAGGATGGAAAAACACTTACATTTATCTCCTTTAACTGGTCAGCGGTATAACAAATACGCAGGGCTTGACGTGGCGAGGGGTTTCGCACAGGGGGGGTGGCCCTGGGCCCGGTTCCGGCGCGGACGGGCGCAGACGGGCTTGCCTTAAGCGCGCCTTTGGCGCGCCCGCTGCGCTCGTCCGCTGCGCTTCCGTAGGAGCATAGAGTTTAAATAGCAGAGTAGGCGAGCAGCTAGACTGCTAGCCTCTAAGCCCGGAAGTCAAGTGTAACCCTTCCCACTATGGCGGTCTATCCCTCCACAACAAGTCGAATCATCGGTGGTGGAACGGGGATCGCGCCTGTAGCAGCAATACACAAAGTAATTTCGTATTCAAATTATAATGTGCATAACAAAAATAGTGCAGAAAAATAAAATGCAACAATTTAAAACCGCTAGGAGCCCAGCGTGAGAGAGCGTCCGTCAGCGGGTTTCGTTTTAAAATCGGTATCTAGTGGCAGGAGGCGCGCTAGTACCAGCATGCGTTATCAGTAAGCATTCGCCATAAATGTCAAAAGAAATCCAGGGAGAAGGCTAAGCCAGGAGTTTAAATAGCCAAGTAGGCGAGCAGCTAGACTGCTAACCTCTAAACCCGGAAGTCAAGTGTAACCCTTCCCACTATGGCGGTCTATCCCTCCACAACAAGCCGAATCATCGGTGGTGGAACGGGGATCTCGCCTGTAGCAGCAATACACAAAATAATTTAGTATTCAAATTATAATGTGCATAACAACAATAGTGCAGAAAAATAAAATGCAATAATTTAAAACCGCTAGGAGCCCAGCGTGAGAGAGCGTCCGTCGGCGGGTTCCGTCTTAAAATCGGTATCTAGTGGCAGGAGGCGCGCTAGTACCAGCATGCGTTATCAGTAAGCATTCGCCATAAATGTCAAAAGAAATCCAGGGAGAAGGCTAAGTCAGGAGTTTAAATAGCCGAGTAGGCGAGCAGCTAGACTGCTAACCTCTAAGCCCGGAAGTCAAGTGTAACCCTTCCCACTATGGCGGTCTATCCCTCCACAACAAGCCGAATCATCGGTGGAGGAACGGGGATCGCGCCTGTAGCAGCAATACACAAAGTAATTTCGTATTCAAATTATAATGTGCATAACAACAATAGTGCAGAAAAATAAAATGCAACAATTTAAAACCGCTAGGAGCCCAGCGTGAGAGAGCGTCCGTCGGCGGGTTCCGTTTTAAAATCGGTATCTAGTTGCAGGAGGCGCGCTAGTACCAGCATGCGTTATCAGTAAGCATGCGCCATAAATGTCAAAAGAAATCCAGGGAGAAGGCTAAGTCAAGAGTTTAAATAGCCGAGTAGACTATAGTAGGTCCCGATGCCATGAGGGCCAAGGTACTCGCATTAGCTCATGAAGGCCACATAGACATGCGTGCCATGAAGAGGATGTTAAGAGAATAATTCTGGTGGCCTGCTTTAGGCAAACGTGGAACATTTTGTAAGGGACTGCAGGAGGCAACTGAAGTTTCCAGCAAAGCGTGGGTTAAACTGGAGATAGATATCATAGGTCCCATGATCTTGTCTGGCAGTGGACCGGAGTATGGTATTGTCCTCATGGACTACTATATTCATTTGCCTAAATCAAATTTGTAAAAGTTCCCAATTCTGTGTGTGTGATTGAATTTCTTCAATCTCTGTTTGCTAGAGAAGGGGTGCCTGATGAACTGCTTTCCGACAAGGGTTGTCAGTTTACTTCAGCGCAATTTGAGGAGTTCTTGAAGTTCATGTCCATTAAGCACACCAAGACATCCTTTTATCATCCTAGAAGTAATGGTCTTGTTGAGTGAGTTAACAAGGCTATTCAGGAGAATGTGCAACTGTCTAAGGCCAACTGGCTTAACTGCAAGATAGAACTCAAGAAACTGTTGTGGGCAGTGTGCACCACATCCAATACGGATACTGATGTGTCTCCATTCATTTTATTGAGGGTGCGTGTGCCCACTTCCAAAATGTTGAAGAGATGGATGGGTGAGTTTATGTTACCTGAGAAGAAAATAAGAGATGTAGGTTAAAAACGGGTCGAAGCACAGAACAAATATGATCAAATGTACCTCAAGCAGGGGCCTAGGGAACTGAAGGTTAATGTGGGTGATGTGGTAAGAGTGAAGTGTTCCAGGATTTTACCCAAAGGTGAATCTAGGTTCCCTGATCTCAAGAAAGAAGTGAAAGTCAACAAGAGTGCTGTGGAACTGGAGGATGGCAGATGGTAGATGGTGGAACTAGGGAAAAATAGCTGTGTCTAGAGTACGCCAGGGTGAGGTTGAAGGTCGTGGAAGATCTGCTGAAATGGGTCGTTCCCTGTCTACAAGAACTACCAAACTGCAGTCCAGGTTTCAAGATTATATCTTACAGTGATAAATAATGCTGTCACTCATTTTGTAGTCATCACACTATCTGTGCCTTTCTTCCCATGAAATGTATGTTTTATTTATGTTCCTCAACGCTCTCTTAACCGTATCTTGTTTATTGTAAATTCCGCAATATTGGGGAATTGTTATCTTTTGTATTTTGTTTTTATAGGGGTTGCATTCTTTACATTCTTCTGGTATCATTATCCAAGCGCATCAGAAGAATGCACAGAAGGTTTTAGAAGGGGAATTCTAGAATGGCAGGGAGCAGGGACAGTTGGTGTTTTTCTTCGTTGGCAGAAGGTGGTTTGAATAAATCTTACCGCCTATTCCTGTGCCCCTTCTTTACAGGACTCAAATGTTTTACATCAAAGTGTTACATCATCATAAAAGTTCTCCATAAGGCACATACTAGTCTTATTGCCGCATGCAACCATGAACAACTCAGAACAAGTACCTTAGCTTTGCCATTCTTTAGGTGGACATGTACAGCAAAGCTATTCTTCTTGATCAAAAAGTTGCCCTCCCCCCAGCCCAGCGGACCACCGGGGAAATGCCCTGTGCCCGCTATGGCCAGTCTGGCCCTGTCTCTACCTCATGACACACCATAGCGGTGTGTGTACTGGTATGCGCATGGAGCACTTTTGAGAGGGAGGTTTACTGGCGTGGATTTCCAATTGCTAATTATACTGCTTTCCCCAGAGCTGCAGTCTGTGGTTCTGGATTTATTGGGCGAGTTTTATAGCTCTTTTATGTTATGTTCTTTTTTCTCAATGTAAACATAACTCTGGGACTTTTGTTTGGAGGTCTTTTGTTTTGGATCAATGAGATACATAATTTTGATGACTTTCAAGCATACAGAGTGTATGTGGTATGTATATAGGGTTCTTTAGAACAAGTGATATGAGTCTTATGAGTGTATGAGAATACTATATGATAATACCGGCATTTATGTGGTGTTCGTTTAATTGCAATATATTTTCACAATCCTTGCTTTCGGCGAGGATGAAGGATTGAGATTACGCATTGCATAGATGATCTGCCACAAACTTCAGGGTCACAGTGTGTATATAATTACCTAACTTTACTTATAGAACATTAACATTTTTCAGACAGAGGATAGGAGACAATAATTGTCTTAGTTTTTTTTTCCTTACAGGTCTCCTTCCTTGCTGTTCCTTTCTCACTACCCTTTCCTTTACTCGATCGCCTCAAACTTCTGTACCTTTAGCATAGGCTTCTCATTCCATATAGACAAAGTCACCCAATTCAAGCTGCAAACTAGCAGGACCACCCGGAAATGGAACTCTGTGGATATGCCAGCTTTTTTAAACTCTTTAAACACTTCCCTTTCCCCACAGAGTACTGATGTGGAGGTAGCAGACCTTAGGCTTAAAGAATGGCTAAATACAGCCATCAATGTCCATGCTCCCCCTATTTGCTTTGGTAGCTCTAGAAGCATGGATGCTCATAAATGGTTTACACCTGAGCTAAAAAGATTAAAACTGGAAGTTAGACAACAGGAGAGAGTATGGCGATCTAACTATTGCCCACAAGCTAGGGAAGCCTACTGTCTAGCTAGGAAAGCATATTAAAAAAAATCTTACATAATCACAAGACTGTTTACTTCTCAACGAAAATCTTAAGTTCCACCAACAAGTCGAAAGAAATTTTCAGAATTGTGAATGAATTATGTAATGACGATAGAACCTCCCCTCCGGTAGTCCCTACACAAACACTCTGTAATTCCCTAAATATCTTTTTTAGCGAAAAGATACTTGCGATTATACAGAATATATCCAAACTCCCAGTTTGCGCCCCTTTGGATGACAGCTCTTTCAACCCATTAACACTACACTCTTTTCCTCTCATCGACTCAAAAGTTTTTTTAGACCTATTGACTAGAGTCAAATCAGGATCTCCTGAGGACGTCTGTCCCCCTCATATCATGAGGGAAATTGGTTGTGCCATCCCTCACGGCATGATACCATTGCTCAACAACTCACTCATGTCCGGGTCGGTCCCCCGCAGTTTCAAGCAGGCCTTATTGATTCCCCTCACTAAAAAACCTGGTATAGACCCTTTCGACCTCACTAATTATCGGCCTATATCTCTTCTGCCCTACCTATCAAAGATTTTAGAGGCTCATGTCACCAATTGCCTTTCAAACTTTGTGGAAGATTCTGGTTATTTGCAACCTAACCAGGCAGGCTTTCGGCCTGGTCATTCCACAGAGGCAGTGATATTGGCCGTCCAGAACACCTTGATGTCTAATGCCGACAAAAATCTACATCAGGCATTGGTGCTTCTTGACTTGTCTGCAGCATTCGACACGGTTGACTATTCCATCTTGGTCAACCGTGTCGAACAGGCCGGCCTCAGAGACTCTGCCTTGGCCTGGCTGCAATCTTTCATATCTGAACGCACCCAGTCTGTTCGGCTAGGGTCTTTCACAGCTTCCAAAATTAATTCCTTTTGTGGGGTCCCCCAAGGCTCCTCCTTGTCCCCATTGTTATTTAATTTATACATGCGGCCCCTCTTGTTTTCCTTGAGAGAGCACAAAGTCACTGCATACAACTATGCAGATGACTTACAGCTAGTTTTTACATTAAACTCACCTAATGCTGTTGAAGACTTTCATGCAACTATGATCCAGATTCAGAGGTGGATGTCCCTAAACCATCTCAAACTAAACCCGGGGAAAACAGAATTGATTTTGCCCGGGAAGAGCGAGATTAGTTGGGGCCCACATTTCTGGCCTTCAGATATGGGCCTCCCTCCCAAAAAGTCCCAATCAGTAAAGAGTCTGGGAGTGACTATTAATGAGGACCTTGCCTTAAATTCTCAGATCGGAACAGTAGTCTCCTCAGGGTTTTTCCAACTAAGAAAAATAAAAAAAATTGCACACCTTCTTACCCACTCAGCCCTGATTCAAGTAGTTACTGCCCTAGTCCTTTCCCACATCGACTTTTCGAACAGTCTCTACCTAGGTTTGCCTGTAGGCCAACTCAGAAGACTGCAACACCTCCAGAATTCAGCTGCCAGGCTGATCTGTAAGGTACCTAAATGGGAATCGATTAAATTAGGGCTCGAGAAACTGCATTGGCTACCTGTGGCTCAGAGAGCCGCATTCAAAGCCGGATGTATCATCTTCAAGGCTTTACAAGGCAAGGATCCCCTGTTCATAAGGCAACTGATAGGGAGATACACCCCCTCGCGCAGTCTGCGATCAGCCCACAAAGACCTACTTGAGGTACCCCGGTTCAAGAGAAAGCGACAGGGAGGCAGTTGTTTCCACTTTCTAGCAGCCTCCCTGTGGAACTCTCTGCCTCTAACCCTTAGACAGAGTAAGGACCTCCTTACCTTTAGAAAAGCATTTAAGACCTTCCTATTTACACAGGCCTACTTGAAATAGTGACTCCTGCTGGCATCCCTCTTGTTATGTTTTTTTATCTCTCCTCAGCGCCAAGAAGCCCATGGGCGTACGTGCGCTTTACAAATTTTAATTAACATAACATAACATATGTAGAACTGGGGATATCGAGGGGTAGTCCATAAACAAGCATCGTACTGATCCTGAGGATCTTGTTCTCAACACTAGTTTTTTTACACTTGAACCTGCTCCAGTTGGAACAGTCCAACTCGAGCTGCAAAGCCAGGTTCTCCTTGAACTGGCTTGAGAGATTGCCAGCGGCTTAAATTAATTCAAGCATTCCATCCATCACCTTGCTGTTTTTGCATTTACCGCCCTTAGTGCGGCAGGTATGCCCAGACGTGGTTTCCGGGCTCACTGTTCCACTGGAACCAAGCTATACCTGGCTGAAGAGTTGTAACTATGGCCAAACTGGTCCTAGGTTGCTTGTGTTACGGTTCATTGACAACCTGGCCTGGCAGTTCAGGCCGGACTGTTCCCATGATGAACAAGGCCAAGACTGATTGGCATATGGCTGGGTCAAAACTAAGGTGGCATTGTGGGCAATGAACAATGGATTGGGATGTGGCCCGAGCGATTGCTAGTGGCTAATATTAATTCAAGAATTCCGTCTATCATTTTGTTTTGCCTTGGTACTATACACAGCCTTTCTGATCGAAATGCTGTTAATAAGCATCATTCCCTACCATAGAGTTTCTGAGTGGACTAAAGACATGGTCTCATGTGTATGAATGCACTTACAAGCCCTCCAGAGGATTCCAGAGTGAGTGAGCAAGAGGAAGGAGGGGTATTGTTGCCTTGCTGAGTGCCAATAAAGATCTGTGGTATGGAAGGGCAGAGCCTGTTGTGAACAGTCTGAATGATTGTGGGCCTACAGAAGTGTGAACTTGAAATACGAATGTTCTGGCAGAATATAGAGGGTGCCAGGAAGAGTAGCACTGAGGGGGGAAGCTCAAGTTATGAACCTTTTTGAGTGCCACATCCTGGAAATGTCTACGCCCTTGGTGATCCAAGGGCTGTATAATCAGTCTATACTGATTGAAGCTACCAGTTGCCATATTCCCCCAGTTGTACTTGACAATTTCTGTACAGCAAGGAAACAAGAATCACTGGTCTCCGCTGAAGTAGTAAGTAGAAATGCACAGTAGGTAACATTCTTGAGTCACTAACCTGGGTGTGTCAGACAGGGCATATTTGGAACCCCTTAATGCACTCTCCATATCGCAGGGGCCTTTGGCAATCCCATGGGGACCCAGCTAAGCTGTAAACCAAACTTGCCCAGATAAAAATATTAGGCTTTTCCAATTAGTTCTGTGATTCCAACAAAGACTAAAGAGAGATCATCCCTCACAGGACTATTTACGCTGAGCTGCTGTATTATGTAATCATCCTTCGTATAGTTGGGACGGTATAGATACCCAGTCCCAGATAAGATTAAGTAACATAGAGAAACACATAGGTCCTGATTCACAACAAGCCTCCTCACTGGTGATTGAGGCCTTGCAGTCTTGGGGGGAGTCTCCGCAATTGGTGGGGATTCTCCGCGATGGGAATTCTTATTGCGGATATTCTGACCCGAGTGCAGAGCCCCCCCCACGATTCTAGGGCCTCTCAAACCCAAGGTCACTAACATAAGGGAAGTGTCTGGCTCCCAACATGAGAGTTGCCCATTGTGAAACCTAGCTATCTCGCTAGCCCTTGTCAGTCCCAGTTGTGTAAATATATAGTTTTGCCGTATAGCAGCAAAATAGCTTTGCTGGCCTCACTTTGTTTCAATCGTCTTGCTATAAAAGGCATAGGTTTGCACACAGCCTTTCATTTGAGAGAGAGCCTGTATTCAGTGATTTGTTTGAAGGTATCTGGCCCTGATGAACCAGTATTAAACAACATGAATACAAAGAGTAGGAGAATAAAATAAACAAGCATTTACAATGCAATGGTCTCGGCTTTGTTAAAGTTAGAGCTATTGGCATTCCAAAGGGCATTTTTTTCATTTTTTTTTTAAAACATAAACAAATGGTATTGTCATTTACAATGGCAATAGGTGAGCATTAGAGAGTAGTAGAGAGTATTAGCGGACACAGAGCCACACACACACAGAGAGCCACACACACACACAGAGAGCCGCACACACACACACAGAGAGCCGCACACACACACACACAGAGCCGCACACACACAGAGAGCCACAAACACACACACAGAGCCAAATACACACACAGAGCCCCCCACACACACAGAGCCCCACACACAAACACAGAGCCACACACACAAACACAGAGCCACACACACAAACACAGAGCCACACACACACACACACACAGAGCCACACACACACACAGAGAGCCACACACAGAGCCACACACACACAAAGCCACACACACACACACAGTCAGAGCCCCACACACACAGACAGAGCCCCACACACACAGACAGAGCCCCCACACACACAGAGCCACACACACATAGACATCCGTCAGTCTAGGTCAGCCACACACCCATCTCTGCCCAGTAACGCCCCAGGGAACAGAGGCAAGAAAAAAACAATGACAAGCAGGGAACGATCAGTAGCAGGGAACAGAAGCACGGAAAACGAACAGTAGCAGGGAACAGAGGCAAGAAAAAAAATCTCAAGCCAATGAAGTCATACTCCACAGAATCCACGACCACGGTGTGTCCAGCGTTGTTACCTCCCTGATAAAAACACAAAGGGGGCGTTTACTGTAAAATGTCAAATTAGTCCACTTCCTGCCAAAACACAAAGGTGGCACGGTTAGTGCCAGACTCCACTTGCTACACAACACCCGCGCCACTCAGTCAATGCCCATGCAGCTCAAGGGCGTGCCTGGCTGTCACTACTGTCCTGGAGCGTAGCTTTTATTTCTGTAGCAGGTGCAGTGGCGCCGTGCCCATAGGGGCCCACTGAACCTTCAGTATGACTATTTCACAGTTTAAACAGCGGGAGGAAAGGGAGGGTGGTAATACCAGGCACACGAAACACCTGTTACGCCACTGCAGCTGCCTTGTCTTACAGAACACCTGATCTAATAGGTGCATTCTTTCATTTGGTAACGTAGTGTCTGAAGAAATATTTTCCACTGAAATGCCCTAGTGGGCAATGTCGACACATCGTCCGTGAATAAGGATGCAGCATTTAATCAGTTGCGAAATTTTGACGATGCATTGTGGGTAGATCATAGCGTATTCGCCGTGTGAGATATGTATTATAGGCTAACATGGCAAAAGATAACCTCCGACCTGAAAATGGCTATCCTTTCACCGCAGTCGCCCATTAAAATGTACATTTCAATAAAGTGGACTGTCCTTCAAATTGACTAACTGACCTTCACATCTACCCCTCAATCAATAAACTCCCACCTCTGTGATGGGTGGTGCTTCCCGTCTCCTCTAAGCGAGCTCTTACCTGACACCTGCACACCAGGTCCGCGTCCGTGGCAAGCAGGTCGACTACCTTCCATTTCCCCCCTTATCACCCAGCTCTACTGTCACCCGGTTGCCCCCGTCGCCACCCTCCAGCGTCCCGTTGGTAATGCCGCTCAGAGCTGCCATGCTGCAATTAGAGAGCAGGAAAGGGTGGCCAAGAACCGCTTCCGCCCTCACCAACATGGCGGAGACCCCAGACTTCCCCATCAAATATGGTGGAGGGTCGTTTTCCGCTCTCACCATTGCAACATGATGCCACAGAGACTCACATCCGGTTTCGGCACGTTGCAGATTACTATTGCGTTCCCGCTGTGTTTTACTATAGAACCTACATTGTGTTTACGCAACAGCAGTGATATGGTAACACAATTAGACTGCTACATTCTACAATTGGATTCGAAGTATGTTTGCTGTATGCTTCAGTCTTCAGAAACGTAGTAAAATTAGTTTTGTATGTAGGCAGTGTGTGAAGAGACAGGGCGGCGCTCGTAAAAGCAACGAACGAGGGGGCAAGGGCAGGAGAGCAAGAACAACGAACAAGGGGGCAGGGGAGCAAGCACAGCGAGGGGGCAGGGGAGCAAGCACTCACCGGAGGACTCAGCAGCTTCTCTACTTCTTCGCAGTCGGGCAGAAATGGCTTCAGAAAAGCGCCGACATTTTCAGATTCGGGGGCGTGGTTTTCGTTCTCTCCTCTTCCCATTGGCTGGAAGGTAAAATTCCAGCCAAAGGGAAGAGGAGAGAAAGAAACCAAGAAAGAAGCGGAAAAAAAAACGCCCTGAATCTGAAAAAGACGGGGCTTAAAGGGAGTGATGCCTCTCTCCTCCAATGGCTGGCCTCCGTTTAGGAAGCCAGCCAATGGAGAAGAGGGGCGGGTTAGTGCCCCCATACTAAGAAACATTAAATCTCGGAGCGAGACTGCGCAAGCGCAGCCTAAGGTCCTCGACCTAAAAAATTAAAATTATGGAAAATAATTGTTGAGAACAAATCAAACAGTCTAAGGAAGACAGAGAGGAATTCCCCAAAATGACAAAAACTGTGGTTAGAAATAAACCTATCATTTGCATGATGTGATATAGTACACGTATTTAAAAATATATACAATATGCCGAGGAGATGATTGGAAGTAGGCCAGCCTACCACCATATGATACCTGATGTATCTGCAGTGGGCTGTAAAAGAAAACAAACTGCTAACTTACACGAAAATCCATACAAACAGTCAATTTCTATTTTATGCAGGTAAAATTGGTGAGAACTACAATTTCACAGCAAAAAGTGAAATTGAAACCTGGTACATACAAGTTATTCAGAAACAGCCTTTTTTTACCTGTGCTCGGGTGCAGTAGGCCTGCCAGTTTAGTTCTGGATCTTGTAAAATATCAAGCGCCATGTTACAGATGCCAATCGCCATTTCCTGCTTTCCAAGAAAATGGAAGATTTTGGCGAGCCGATTCAGTATGAGTGGATCATCCTTTGCAACTTCGATCGCCTGTTTGCCAGAAGGAAGCAATGAAAAAACACACAACACCTTACTTAACGTTTGCCTGTGATAGAACCAAATAAACTAGGTGAAACTGAAAACATTTCCTATTTGAGAATTTTATTAATCTAACCTGGTTTGAATTAGTTTTGTATATGATTAGACCACTTCAGTGCACCGAGTTAATAAATATTCAATTAAAACACTTCCTATGAGGTCTTTTATGGACACACCATCCTTCTCATCGCTCTCTATAAAGTGATTCCACTGAGAAAGGTAGCCCAGCATGGCATTTTTTTTTTTTTAAAGGTAAATGGAACTTCATTAGCAGTCTGAAATCCCTAATCAGCATTCACATAATCAGTAGGTAGGGGGACATTTCTGCCACAGAAAATATCATTTATTCCTGTGGGCAGTCCACTAGATTGTAAGATTGTCTTCAGGAGTAAACATCTGACCAGAAAAGGGACAGGGCTATTCTTCGTGATCAAACAGTTGTCACTCACACACTCCTAAATATGTGAGTACTCACACAGGTCTCTTTCTACTCTAGTGTGGGAAAGGAGCAGGCGCACACTAGCTGGGAGAGTATAATAAGTAGTTTCTCCACAAGGAAATATGTTACAAATATCTGTATTTGCAGATTTTCACCAGGAGCACTTCAGAGGATTGTTTCCATGTGGGATATGTACACTGTGCAATCAGTAGGCCATGAAATCTATAATGTGCTAAGATTTCCATGGCACATTAATTGTTATTCTAATGAGTACATGATTTCCAGCATATAAGGCTCATGTTGCAGTTCATGAGCCTTTCTTAGTGATGTACTAGTGCTATTGTGATGTGCTGCTCTAATCTAATCGTCAGTGTTTTGATCAAGTGGGCTGGGCTGCTGGATAATTCATATATATATATATTCACTGAAAAAACCATAGGTTATAGACCATATATAGTTAGGAATTAGCATTTACAAAACCTTGAAAATTCACTGAAAAAACCATAGGTTATAGACCATATATAGTTAGGAATTAGCATTTACAAAACCTTATTTTACTCACACAAAACCATTGAAATTCCATATATAGTTAGTTGCACTAACTATATATCGCGCACCCGCAATCCACTGCTGATGATGTCACATATTACATCATTCATGACATGGTCAGTGACATCACTGATGACATCACTGATGACATCTCAAATGACATCACTGATGACATCACTGATGACATCTCAAATGACATCATCTAGTGTCTGTGTGTTTTTGTAAAGTTTAAATATGTTTTACATATTGAAGAATGAGTGGATGTATGGAAGACTGAGTGTGTGTGTGGCTGGCTGGGAGGTGTGTGACTCTGTGCATATCAATGTGTACTTGTATCAGTGATTGTATAAGAGAGTAAGTATGTGTTAGTATATGTGTGAAAAAGTATGGTGTTCTGTGTTTAACTGTATAGATGAGGAAATCGAAGTGTGATTGATTCTTCACAGGACTGACTAGGTGTATGAGTGCATATGATAGTGTTGTAATAATGAGTGACTGTATGTATGAGTGATTGTATGGGTGAATGAGTGAATGTGTGTGTAGACGTAGGAATCAGTGAGTGCGTATGTAGTAACTGGTATTGGTGTGTCATGATGTCATCAGTGATGTCATTTGAGATGTCATCAGTGATGTCATCAGTGATGTCATTTGAGATGTCATCAGTGATGTCACTGACCATGTCATGAATGATGTAATATGTGACATCATCAGCAGTGGATTGCGGGTGCGCGATATATAGTTAGTGCAACTAACTATATATGGAATTTCAATGGTTTTGTGTGAGTAAAATAAGGTTTTGTAAATGCTAATTCCTAACTATATATGGTCTATAACCTATGGTTTTTTCAGTGAATTTTCAAGGTTTTGTAAATGCTAATTCCTAACTATATATGGTCTATAACCTATGGTTTTTTCAGTGAATTTCATTGGTTTTTTAACAGCTAATATCTGTAGCTGTAAAATGTATTCTTCTTTAAATCCAAAAATATATTTTATATGTTTATGAATAATTTTTTTTTTTAATATTTTTTTTTCTTCGTTCCCGCTTCGCGAATCGGGAAGCTTCCCGTTAGCTGACCTTGATGCCGCGAAATAGACCGCGAGCCGGTAAACGTTTCTTTACCGCAACTGCCGCGTTAGAAAACAACATCGTGACGCCTCCCGTCCGCATGACGTTTCACGTTGTCGCGTGATACGTCATATGACGTGCTACGTTAGCGAACTGGTACGCGAAGCGAGTCGCAAAGCGCAGGTTTCTGGAAGCAAACCGGGAGGCCCTGCAAAGCGCTTAACGTAAACACAGCAGGTCATGTGACTTGGTAATAACACTTTTCATTGGTTCATTTCACTTTTGGTTTCCTAATGATGTAAGACTAGGTCATATAATCTAAAATGAACACTTTTCATTGGTTGAGAACTCTTGTTTTTCCCAAATGATGAAAATCCCTCCTTCTTTCCTCACTCTGACTTTCATCATTGTGAGAGAAAGACCCTTTGTGATCACTGAGCAATGGCTTCTTTAGTAGCTTCAGCTGGTGCTTCCCCACCACCTCCACCACATCCAAGGAAGAGTGGACCACCTGCTCAAGTTATAATTCAACAAGAAGAGGAAGAAGAGGAACAGAACGACGAGCACGAAGAGAGGCAGTTTTTGCCTGAGGAGCCCAGGACGTCTCACCGGAAAGAAAACTTCATTTGGCAATTTTTTAAAATTCCCAAAGGTCAGAAAAAAGTAAATGCAAGATACGTAACTTGCCTTATATGTCAAGATAGACTGTCCAGAGGAACCGAGAAAAAATACAGTTTCGGAAACTACACAATGCATCGCCATATGACTAGGTGGCATCCTAACAACTACAGTGCTGCACAGTTTCGGAACGACCTAGATAATCTCCCTATTATGGCCAGAAGATCTGTTGTACCGGAAGTAACGGGACCAGAGGGCAGGGAGATGGTGCCAAATATACAAATGAGATTTGGTGAAGTAAAACACATCTGCGTATTTTGCGATGGATTCATTTGCTACGGAGAAAGAAGCATCACTCTGATCAACAGAGCTATTGACTATCATATGCAAGTTTGTACGAAACGCCCAAAATAATAAATACTTTTTTTTTGTTTTGTTGCTCCTGTTGAGCCCTTTACAATGAATCGTTTTCATTGCCCCCTCCAAGAAAAACCCCAAAAAATATAAAACTGTTCAGAAAAATTCAAAAAAAGTAAAAAAATGTTCCGAAAAATAATAAAAAAAATATAAAACAACAAAAACAATAAAAAAAAAAGTTCTTTTCAGAACTACCTCCCCGTTATTAAAAAATTGGTACAATATTTGGAACTGTGCCAACCTCTATTTCTCTTAGTTCGCTTCCCAGTTCGCTCACCGGTACGCGAACCGGAAGCGAACCAAAAACAGTAAGTATAAGGGAAGGAAACAGACACTTATGTTAAAAAAAAGACAGCTATAGGGGAGTAAACTAGAGATACTATTACCCGTAATCCACTGCTGATGATGTCACATATTACATCATTCATGACATGCTCAGTGACATCATCAGCAGAGGATTGCGGGTTTTTTGGCAACGTGCCTTATCCACGGTTTAATAACGCTGCCTTTTGCTTTATATAAGTTTTCAAATTGTATGAAATATATACCAATAGGTCGTTATGAACCTTTAGGTAGTGCTTTTCTTCATGAGGTCTGGTCGCTTCCATACACATACAGATGTTTCAAAGATGATCAAGAAGTTTATCTGAATGGAGAGGAATGCACTGAGACGCCAGATCATTCACTAATGTGTAGGCACATACAGTTACACGGTTCATGCAACAAACACCGACCAAATATGGCTTGCGTGTTGCAAGGCACGCCAGTTCCTGCTATCATCCCCACGTTCAAGTTGTTGGAAAATGGTAGTTATTTGATGCTCAATAATGAAGATTGTTCTGGGTTAATTAAAAGTATTCCTTTTATCGTAACAGTAAGTGAACGGGTTATTTGCTGCAGAAATGTTCTATTTCCTCCCACACATGAACATAGGGAGTTTTCAATCTCGCCACAAATACCAACCTTGGGAGCAGATTTCAACGGCATGGCAAGAATAAGAGCTCTTTTGTCTCAGAGAGAGGTGGCCTTGAGTTCGGCCCGTGAAACTTTCGTGCTTCACATAGCGAACACCCGTACAGAGGTGCAGACCCTTTTCAATTCAGATTTGCCTTTCCATTTCAGCAAGATGGTTCGGACTATCTTTAACGCATCCTCCACAAAGGCCCTGGCGCACTTTTTTAAAGTTGTTACCAGTGGTCTCGTGACTTCATTTGAGAAAATCTTTGGAGTCATCCCTGCTTTCTTTCATTCTATTTTTTCCACTCTGCTTCGTGGATTGCCATTTTTACTTGCATTACCAGCGGACGCTCTTGTGCTTTTTTACATTTTTAAATATGGATGTCCCTCCTATGCAACCTCCCACCCTGCAGCTGCTGACACTGTTCCGCAATCGCATGCTAGAATATTATGGCACAATGCCGTTGGCGATATTAAGCACGGCATATGGATTATCTTTTCGATTCTCCTACTTCACCTGTGTCCAGCCTGTATTTCACTGCCTGACCTGTGATTTCGATTGGGCCATTGATTTGTGTCTCTGCGGACCGGTTTCTCCTGACGTCGACTTTAATCAGCTGATGACTCCTATCATTACTCACGAGTTGGTTTGTCCTGGCGAAAGGATTATGGCTGTGGCATTGATGCATGGACTAATTGGTCCCTGGAATTTACTGGCGGCAACACAGTCTTTCTTGGAACAGAGCTTTCTTGAAAACCCACCAAGCTGTCCTCTGATGGTGATAGAGGATCCGGTGCTGGGAGAGCACGTATGTTCTTTTCCGCTTTTAAATTGGATGGCTGAACTGTTTTCGGATGAAGACGTGACTTCCTATTGGAGGCTGTTGCAGCTTATTTTGCATACACAGTTATGTCATAGACCTTTTTCATGTTTGATATGCTGAGTACTAGCATTTCATTGACAATTCATTGACTTATTTGTCAAGTTTTTATTATTTACCTTGCCTATTGGCTTAAGACTCGATAAAGTACTTGGCTGTTTTATTTTTCTTTAGCATTAAATTTTCCTAGTTTTTAATGCTTTACCTTGCGGACCGTCCACATATAAACTTGCAATCTGCTCTCATGAGATGGCACTTCTATTATCTTATTCAGTTCGTTTCCGGATCATGGGGAGGTGTCATCTAGGTCCTGGATATCTTTACACCGTGTTAAGTTAGCATGGGCTCATTACCGGTTTAAACGCCATTTTTCCTTTTTTGCAACTTCTGCACACGACACTTAGTTGTTGCTTTAGCTTTCAACCTAGTAGTTCATCGTGGTTTACATGAGAATAATATGTTATTGCTCTACTATCTGCTTTGCTTGTTAAACTATATCTGTACAGCGAGTGCTAAAGTTTCAAGAACAACACGATACAGAATTGTTATGAGGTCTGATCTCCACGACTTCATACTCATAACATAAGTGCAACTTCTGCCAATTCTGGGCATGAGGCGGGTTTTATATTGCTTTGCCGAACACACATACACAACACTTGATGCGGTTCACATGAAGAGAGAGCTGGTGTATGCTGATGTGATTCCTTCAAATCTAAGACACTAAAGTATGGGCACGCCCTAAACCAACACAAAGAGACCTTCTTAGCAAATAATCTAATATGTGTATTAGGGAGGGTGAGATATAAGCAGCCGCGGGCCGTGGAGGGAGTTACGGTGAGGCAGGGAGGCGGGGAGGGGGAGAAGCAGGGTGGAGCCCTCTCCACCCTGCCCCTCCCCCTCCCCGCCCCACCGTAACTCCCTCCACGGCCCGCGGCTGCTTATAAGTGTTGCTAACTCTTATTCATTTACAGCATGTTAACATACTGTCACCATTCGCTTTTTATGTACTAGTAACTATGCTGGTAATTTTGCTACTGATAATATGTGTACTTGTATTATCTAAGATACTACGCCTGAGAAGACGGCATTAGTAAATAAACATTTCAAATACACATGTGTTCTTCTTAACTCCATGTTCTGGTTTCTAAGAAATATATAACGACTGACTGTTCATGAGTTCCACGTATCCTGAGGTACTATAAGTTCATATTCTGGATTGTCTAAACATTGAGAGTTTGTTATATCCAATGTGACACTGTACCTAGCTTGCTAAGGGGTTTTTGATTACTAAGGTGAGTTTTGGGACACCCTAATTCGCCGAGGTTCCAATCCTCTGTCCACAGTTCTGTGTGAGAACAGAAACCCTGCGACAGGGGCACCCCCGACCCTTGCTGGAGCTTCATCACACTTGCGATACAACTCCAGCAATGCGCCACCTTTACGGCACAGATACATCACGCATCTGTGCTGTTTTTGCCCCATGATGCGCCGCATTGTAAATGCAGCACACCATAGGTGACGGAACAGCGGCACAGAATGACTAACACATCCCTGGTGATGCGCCAGTCATCATAAATCTATCCCTATGCTTCTTATCTTGTTAGAGATGAACCGCCATATGTATCATCAAAGTTTTTTGCATTTCCTAAATAGCGAACTTTAAGGAATAAATAGCGATTCTTTACCATTCCTAGTTTGCGATGAGCTATTTGCTAATTACAAATTACCCATTCATTTCCTTCATTTCCATAGGGCGGTTGGACTCACTTTTAGCTCGAACGGCTGAATGGATTTCCACGAAACTTGGCAAAATTGTAGGGACTGGTAGCCCGATGTGCCTTTGCTATGTCTCAAGATATATGCTCCAGTGGTTTTTACGAAAATTAACTTTGAAAAATATATATTGGGCTACATTGGCCTATATATATGTTGGAGCCCAAATGTAGCCCAATGTAGCCCAATGAAGCCCAATGAAGCCCAATGTAGCCCAATGTAGCCCAAAGATGGCCGCCAGAGACGAAAAAAAACAAATGTAGCCCAAATATCAGCCAGATGTAGTCCAACTATAGCCCAGTGACAGAATGACCAATCAGCTTCGCAAACCTCCGTTACGCGAAGCGGAGCGCTGTTACAGATATATATCTTTTTTTGAACGTTAATTTCTCAAAATCCACTGGAGCACATATATTGAGACCTAGCAAAGGCACATCGGGCTACCAGTCCCTAATATTTTACCAAGTTTCGTGCAAATCCATTCAGCCGTTCGATTATTATTATTATTTTTTTTTTTTGCCCCGCGGGGCCCTTTTAAAACCTCCACATCAAACCTAGGGGGTCAGCGAGGATCTACTATTCCCCCTTATGGTCATTTGCCCCTTCGCTTTCGCCTCCTCTTGTCTCTCGATCCTACCGAGAGACAAGATGGCGGCCGCTACGGACTGTTTGGAATGTTGACAGACGCCGGAGAACCAATCAGCTTCGCTTCACAAAGCTCCGTTGCGCGAAAAGTACGCGTCCTGGAGCGCTGCCCGGTCCGCTGTTACAGATATATATCTTTTTTTTAAACGTTAATTTCTCAAAATCCACTGTAGCACATATATTGAGACCTACAAAAGGCACATCGGGCTACCAGTCCCTACAATTTTGCCAAGTTTCGTGCAAATCCATTCAGCCGTTCGGGCTAAAAGTGAGGCCAACCGCCCTATGGAAAACTCAATGTTAAAAACACGTTTTGGGACCCCCCTTTTTTCTCGGCCCCCCTTGACGAACCCCCCCCAAATTTTCAAGGGCTGCTCAGAAACAAAATGTGCCATTTTCCTGAAGATTTCAGCCAATTCCGTCCACAAACGCCAAAGTTATTAGACATAGAATTTTCAAAAATCCCATAGAGAAAAAATCCTAACTATATATACCTACTGGCGACCGCCAGTAGGTAATATTTATATATATATATATATATATATATATATACACACACACACATACATATGTGTTTATATACTGAAAAACATAGCTTAGAGTGACGTTATAGTTAGGTGAACTTTTCAGTGACAACGTAAAGTTTTAAACTACAAAAACATTGAAATTCACCAGTTACAGCAGTTATAGTTCTCTACCCTATTGTAACTATAACTCGCACCCCATCCATGCACAGTTTTTGTCATCAATGATTTAATTTCAGATGTTGCAGTGATATTATCAATGTTTTCATAGAAGATATCATGAGTGATGTAATATGTGGAATAATTAGCTGTGCATGGCGAGGACGCGAGTTATCGTTAGAGATAACTACAGCTGGTTCATTTCAGTGTTTTTTTCAGTTTAAAACATTACATTGCCACTGAAATTTTCAACTAACTATAATGTCACTTTAACCTTTGTTTTTTTCTGTGAATATTCAAGGTTTTTTAACGTAAAGTAATATTTGATTACCATACATAAAGCCAATCCTCTGCTGCGCACGGCCTTCGGGCATGTGCGGTGGGGCTCTGCACCCAAACCCCCGAGGACAGCCAAGCCCGTGGCCAGTCAATCCTCCCATATTTTCTTTTTACCACAGCCATATGCAATGATTAAATTCTGAATCTGACACCTCTATACAAATGAACAACTTTATATGTAAGTTTAATTTACAGAAAAAAACGAGGAAAACGGAAACAAATGTACTTTGCCAAAGCAATCCAATGGATCTGTTCCAGAATAGCCGCAGTCATGGATACCCATCGGAGTCGTCGAGAAAGTGTCTTTTCTTTCGAGCATCATCCCTACATAACACCAGGCCAAACCTAAAGAGAGAGAGGCACATTACAGACATTTACCATTTATAAAATATCATTGCATTGAGGGAAATATTTACTTTCCTTTGACCCTTCTCTTTTGCAAGACTTGTAAAGTCGGCATGCAATATATTGTTATCCTTTCTACACGCTATCCTAAAAGACTGAGCCATTCTGCATTCAATGACATTATTAAGTTCCAAGGTGGCCATCAAGTTCCTAGAAGCTTAGACATAACCAGTTTTTAAAGCCAGGAAATGTCAACTACAGGCAAATGTGAGATATGTCAAACTTAATAGAAAAAGGTCAGTGATTAGTTAAAAATTAAGTACCAGGGCCCTTTTTAGGAGGCCACTGCAGCTTCCACCACCCATTGCCCCTGCCAGCACCACCAAATGCCAGTACCAACATATCTACTAACCGTAACACTCCTACAAATGTTACAATCCAGACTAATCCAGTCCTCCACAGCTATAAGAATGGTTTGGGCAGCACGCATTAGTTATGTTTAGTTTATATTGAATTAATAAAAACTTTTGTGCTTATCTCTAAACCAGACAAACAGTGCCACTGTATGGAAGACTGGCAAAAGTGCTAGGGTTGACAATTAAGTGCCAGTGCCGAGCATGGGAAACCACCAGCTCAAGTTAAGCACTGAGGAAGGCTAGTACTCAACTTTTAACAGCAAGTGTACAAACATTAGTTTTTTTTTTTTTTGGTTGAACTAAGGTCACTGAATTTGGTACATGCTATAACATGGATCTATCAAGCTCAACTTACTCTAATTCATGAGTTACAGACAAGAAACTGTTGTGGGAGCTGGTTTTCTACAAAACCACTGGTTTCTTGTCTACGCTGCCTACTGGCTCTCCTACACTAGCTTTTTTCCTGTGCTGTGGGTAAGTATATATCCTCCCACACCTTGCACCATGTTAATTTTCCAGATTTTTCTCTGCCCTTTATTAGCAAGGGAACTGTGGCTTCCCTCTTCTTCTCTCACTGTCTATGTCGTTTCCATACAGATGTAAGGAATCGCTTTTAAGTAGGTTCTTTGAAGCTGCCCCACAATGACTGAACCTCCAAGCCTGAGCACTCTTGGTCTAACTGTATGCTTTGCAATTCTGTGTCCTACAGATTTTTAAACAACAGGGTCCTGATATGTTTGTCCTTTACTGCAATAGGTTATTTTGGTATGCAACGTTTACAATGAAATTTTTACAACGCACTACCATTACAACGCAGGTATTACCACGCATACCATTACAACGCATTGCGCTGGGGGGCACTCTAGGGTAAGTAATAAGTTTAATTTTCTATCCAACACCTTCCCTAGTGTCCACGGGGACTGGAGTTGGAATAGAAAATTATACTTACCACTATCCAGCACCCCAAAGCGCTATGCGTTGTAACGGTATTCGTTGTAAATACCGCGTTGTAAAGGTATGCGTGGTAAAAGTATGCGTTGTAACGTCATACATCCGGTTATTTTGGGTGGATGGATGTAATTGCATGTGTACAGTGTGAAGTGCATGGAGATTGTGTGCAGAATGAATGGTGATCTCTGCTAGGAGAGACAGTGTGCAGCACAAGGTAGTGATTTTCTACATAGCATAATACCACTGTTCATTCCTAGTCCTTGTAGCTACCCCTTGTGCTACTCTTCGGAACCTGTCACAGTTTAGTCCTTGTCTGATTTCAATTACAATATATATGCAACTCACATCCATGCACAAAATGCAGGTTTGGCCAGGCCTTTGTGCTTCCAGGTTTTCATATAGATAGCTTGCCACCAGGTTGGCTCACTGTGAAGCCCAACATATGTTTTGTGGCTATACTAAGACAGGCAAGACTGGCAAGTCTATAACGTTTTTACAGGACTGAACCTTTTCTTGTCACTTGTTGCCTGCACTTCCCCATCTTCATCAAAGCCATTGAAATTAGGTTCTACACGTTGGTTAGCTGGGGTTATGACGATTGAACGTGGCACCCCAGCTTGATTCACTTTGGCTTCCTGCCAGCACCCACAGTATTAAATAAATATTGCCACCCTTGGATTATTTTGCTCTGTCTGTCTGAACCTCTGGAGACACTCTGATGCATGAGCACAGAGGGAAGCCTACCAAGCAAGGCATTCTTTTTCCCAAGGTTGAAAACAATCCCTAAACCCTAGAGAAAGTCCTGGTGCTGTGGCCTGGCCAGGAAGAAATAAAAGCTGTACTGCCCAGGGTAGAGAGGAGCTGGCCTCTAACTAACAGGAGAAGAAGTCAGGCCCCAGTGAACTGTCACTTGTGTAGAGGACATTTTGAGATAGTGAGACACAGGACTTGGAGGAGAACAAGTTACTAGCCTTAAGTAATCTTTCTGGTAGAGACTCTATCTAGACACAGATCCTTACCTTTTGAATAGTCACCAGGTGTCAGACTGGATCCGGAAACTTTTCAGAAGTACCTCTGCATGGCACCTGTAAATTCCACCCCTTGGATTTCCCATCCAGAAATTACATGCTGGCCTATATGGGCACCATTACTGCGCACTGATGTCAGTTGATTTCGAGAGTGTCCGTGCCCCCAGATGCAGACGCAGACCTAAAAGCAAATTGGTAGACAGTGTGCAAATTCCTAGATATGGGATCTGATTAATGTATAGAGTCCAATTAGAGAACGGAGAGGATGGAAGATCAGTGAGGAATATGCGGCTCAACCGAGTCTCTACAAGAAACAGCTTTACTAGTGGTTAATAACTTGTTCTTTTGATAGAGACTTCTAGCTGCAAATTCCTCACCTTTTGAATAGATAACAAAGCAGTACCTATTGGCGGAGGGTCTGTGAGATGACTCAAACAGGAAGTCCTGCAGGACCAAGTGGGCAAAATGACCCCCCCTGCAATCCTGACTGTCCGGACAATAGTTTTTTATGAGCATTTGAAGGGACGCCCACGTAGCTGCCCAGCAGATATTTAGGACAGGGACTTAGGGCCAGATTGAACCCTTATTCACACAGCGCAGTGCAGAAGCTGCAAGTGCTGCGCTGCGTGAAAAGGAGAGAGGAGGAGAGTGTCATATTTACAGAAATATGGCTCTCTTCTCCCCTTTCCCTAGTGCCGGTATTCAAATCAGCTGCGGTGCGCCACTGAGGCACCTTTGCAGTAGAGTGCAAAGGTGTCTCTTTATGAGTGTAGCATAGGTTTTGTACTGGAAGGATAGTGTTTCAGTGCAAAATACAATGACTAGACTTTTTCCCTCTTTGTATGTGTGCTGAAAAGTGCAGCACAAGTATAAAGCGAGAAAAGGAAGTAGAAATTACAGCATTTCTCCTTCCTTGTGCCTACTTCAAAAGGTTGCAGTTTTGTGACGCTAAACTCTGTCTTCTTTATTTAATAACTAGGGTTTAGCGTCAGAAACCTTGGGTGGTTGCATTGAAATGCATGGTACACCCCCTTGGCACTATGTAATGCAAAGCAGCTCTATGCGCTGCTTCACGTTACTTTCTCGTTCTTTCCAGCACTAAACAAGCTTAGCGCTGGAAAGTAAATTGGAAAAAAAAAGATTTTGCGCACATTTGCGTCACTTTTGTGATACAAACAGGGCGTAAACTTTTAGTAAATCCCCCCCTTAGTGTGCTAACGCAGTGGTAGCAGCTTTCAACCTGGTTGAATGAGGATGTAGTCCTTCTGGAGGCTGCTTTGTAGCCAATGTGTAGCAGATAAGTGTAGAGCACAATCTAGTGGGAGATGATACTTTTCAGCACTGCCTTGCCTTTTTCACTCCAGCAAACCCCACAAAGAGCTGATTGTCCACCCGGTGTTCTTTGGTATGATCTATGTAGAAGCTCAGCTGATTTCTTGGGGTCCAAGCAACAGAGTCTATCCTCCTCCTTTGACCAGTGCCATCACAAAGGGAGAAGGAGGAAACAAATGTTGTAGCCCTTTCAACAACTGCATCACAACTGGTGAATACATTAGACCTCATCTGACAACCTTAAGAAAGGCTGAAATATAACCCTCATCTGTGCCTAAACCAAAGCTTTACCTAGCAAGAGAAAGGATAAACAACAAAGCGTCAAATAACTTGGACTGAAGGCGGTCAATATGGAGTGCGCTTCACCAAACCACATATTTGTCTCAATAACAGGAATACACAGTTTTCTTCAAGGGATGCTTAGCTGCAAAGATGATATCAACCACCTCCGGAGCAAGGTCAAAGGTCTTCAGCTGTTGACACTCAATCTCCAAGCATGAAGGTTGAGTTTACCAAGGTATGTTGCAGAAACCCTGCCTTGTTGTTGCGACTTCAGGTTCTCCCAGAGGGGCAACCTGATCAGAAACAATGCACAAGCCCAGGAGGTCTGGATACCATACTCTATGTGCCCAATCCAGAGCAACCAGGATGGCTTGGGCCAGGTCTGCCCTGATCTTCTTGAGTAATCAGGGCAGGAGTGGGATAGGTAGAAAGGAATACAGGAGTCTCATGTACCACACGAGGTGGAATGTGTCTTTGAGCGAGAAATGCCTTGAAAACTCCCAATGCGCCAAAGTGTTGACATCGCATGTTCTCAGCAGCGAACATATCAAGCCAAGGTTCTCCCCTTCGCAGGGGAGACCTTGCACCACCTCCGTGTGTAACTACCATTTATGATCCATTAGGTGCAGACGACTGAGCTTGTCTGCCTGGCAGGTAGTTCATCCCCAAGAAAACTCCTTAGTGCTCCAGCCATTTCCAGAGGCACATGGCCTCTTGGCACAAGGTCCATGACCTAACCCCACCCTAATGTTGTAACACCACATGGCGGTGGTGTTGCCCACGAGTACCTGAATCATCCTCCTTTTGACTGATAACATAAAGGCTTTCAGTGCCAAGCAGATGGTCCTTAGCTCCAGAAAACTCCATGTAGGGCCGGGACACTGCTAGAGACCAGAGGCCTCCCATCTCCACCTCTCCCAAATGACCACCTTAACCTAGAATCAATGCATCGTCACCACTGTCAGCTCTGTCTGTGGAAAGGAGAGCAGTCTATATCTGACCCGTTCGCGATCAAGGACCACCACTGCAGATCTTTCGCAGTCTCCTCTAAAATCTGAACATGGTCAGAGAGGTCTCCTTGAAGTTGGGCCCACTGATACTTTGGATACCACTGCAGAGCACATACATGCCACCTGGCGTGCTCGAACAGAAGGATGGAGAACCCAATCACTCCCAGCAGCCTTAGAGTCTAACTCAATAAAATCCAGGACCAAGCCTGAAAGATTGGGATCTTACTCTGAATGTCCTGGACTCTTTTCCCCGGGGGAAAAGGTTTAAAACAGAACAGTGTCTAGAATTATTCCAAAAAAGGAGAGCATCTGAGAAGGAGTCAGGTTTGACTTTTTCATGTTGATAGTGAACCCCAAAATGATGGTAGGTTCTCTGTAGTCCGGAGGTGGCTGAAGATTGCCTGGGGTGTGCCTGCCTTCAAAAGCCAGTCATCAAGTTGTGGGAAGACTGGTACCCCAGACCTCCAAAGATGAGCTGCCACCACCATCATTTCTTTTGTGAAACCCAGAAGGGCACTGGGGAGACCAAATTGGAAGCACAGCAAACTGGAAATGCTCCTGTTCCACCATGAAGCGCAGGGGGGAACAGCGTTTACAACGCAACTTTTACAACGAAGTACCTTTACGACGCAATCATTACAACGCAACTTTTACAACGACTTGCGCTGGGGGGCGCTCTAGGATAGGGAATAGTTTTAATTTACTATCCAACACCTTCCCTACTATCCACGGGGACTGGAGTTGGAATAGTAAATTAAACTATTCACTATCCCGCGCCCCCCAACGCAAGTCGTTGTAACGATTTGCGTTGTAAAACTTGCGTCGTAAAGGCATGCGTTGTAAAAGCATGCGTTGTAACGACGTGCATCCAGCGCAAGTAACGCCGATGAGCCAGCAGTACTAGAATGTAAAAATAGGTACCTTGCAGGTCCACTGCCACCATCCAGTCTCTAGGCTCGAGAGCAGACAAGTCATGGGCCACGGGGGGCATTTTTAACTATTACTTTTGGGGGAAGGCGTTGAGAGGGTGCAGAGCTAATATAGGCCCCAGGCCTCTGTCCTTCTTGGGCAGCAGAAAGTAGTGGGTATAGCAACCGCGTTCCACGTCTGCTGCTGGCACCCTGGATTGCCCCTTTGGTGAAAAAGTATTTCATTTCCCGCTGCAAAATGGAGAGATGGTCCTTTGTCTGTCATTGGAGGGACAGTGGAAGGTGTGGTGGGGAAGAAAGGACTGAGAGATCATACCTTTTTTGAACTACCTGCAGGACCTACCTGTTTAAAGTGATCTCCTGCCAACCTGGACACAACTTTCAGATTCTCCCTGCCAAAAGTTAGCTGTGCTCTATCAAGGGCAAGCTAAAGAGGTTTGGCAAGTCAGGCTGTGGGTGGCAGGGAGTTGCAGACTGAACAAAAATGCTGAGTTCCCTTTTATGGTTTGACAGGCAGGGGGTAAGGGGTGTGTCTTTCAAAACCTCAAACCTGGTGTGGTTGGCGAGGAGTGGTCCAGGGAGCGAGCCACATACTTGCGCTCTTTAAGCTGCTCAAAGGCCGAGTCAGCCTTATGCCCCACAAAAAGCATCCCATCAAAGGGCATTTCCATAAGCATGAACTGGGCATTGGTAGAGAAGCCAGTAGAATACAGTCACCGGTAGCCGTGATAGCAACACTAAGGCAAATAGCTCACTCGATGGAATCGGTGATGTCCAAGCCACAACATATTGTCAACATCACAACCATCTTGAATTGGTCCCAGACACTGCAAAGGTTGTCTGGGACACCTGGGAGAACTTGAGCCACCAAATCCCAAGGGCATCATAGTAATGGCACAACAAGCAGGTGGCGTTGACAGAGTGGAGGGTCAAACTGGTGGAAGAGCAGACCCTCTTACCTCATGCCTACACGTTTGGATTACTGGTATGGAGGGGTAGAGGGACACGTGTTAGGATTATACTGACTTGTGGAGGAGGCCTAAACAACAAGGCTGTCTGGTGAAGGAGGTTGCAAGAGAAAAGCAGGGACGCCCGGAGCAGGATTATAGTGCCTGGCTACTTGCAGGCTGACAGCAAGGTTTGGCCAAGGTCCCTAATAAAGTGTCTGTCAAAGCCTCATTAAACTGGAGGAGAGGCTCAGCAAAAGTCTATCCAGGTTATAGACCTCAGTCAGAACATTTATCCCATGGTAGGGAAGCAGAGGTCAAGAACTTCAGCCCTACACATAACCATAGCTTACGAAACAGATTCCTCTCTGGGAGGTCCAGGAGGAGAAAAAAGGGCCATCTAAGAAGAAGTATCAAGTCCACTAGCATCCTGCATGTCTTTGTGCCAATTGTCATTGTTATAGTGCTGCGGGAACTTATCAACCTGATCATAGTCAACAAGGAGTTCCAGGTGGGCTTTCTCCCTTGAGGAATAGGAACATCCAGTAGGGCAAGTAGTGCTTTGTTCAGAGTCAGTGCGACGTTGGCCAAGATCAGGCTGTCACCAACTCGATATCGGAGAGAATGATTGGTTCCTCTTCCTCCTGTGTTGACTGAGTTGGCGTGGGCATCGAGGAACCCAGGGCTGGCACGGGTCTTGAGGCCAGAAGAGGGGGTAATAAATTCAGCCGGGCTCGGAGGGACCAACTGGCGCCAATGACAAACCTATGAGTGGTTTCCCAGAAGAAGGACCTGGTGGCTTCTTGGGGCCCAAAGGCACGCCAGAAGGAGTCAAAAGGGATCGAAAGAGCCAGATCATGGCTGCGCTGAACTCTTTGATCTGGTGTGGAATGGCATTTGGCCATGGACACTCGCATTGTGCTGGCACAAGATCCGAAGTCTGCTGTCCTCAGGAGGCAGGACAAGAAGAATGACACCGACTCTGCATATGCTCAGGCGAATGAAAGTGGCACGAGGGAGTGGAATCCCGCTTTTTCTTCTTGTGTTGTTTTTTAAATTTACCTGATGATTTGGAGGGCAGAGAGGACCAGCCTCTTGAGCATCTCCGGTGACTCTGGGAGAGTGAATTAACCTCAGACGCGGACCGTGAATTGCAGGTGCCCGACAAGAAGTCTTCTTATGCTTGGCGATGTAGAGTTTCCTGATGGCCTTTGAGTTCATTTACGTACAGTCAGTGCAGGTCTTTGACTCTTTGCTCGACCCCAGGCACCACCAGCATAACTGATGGGAATCACACACAGACATCTGTTTGCGACAGTCCCGACAGGACTTGATGCCTGTCGGTTTGGGTTGGTGACGTTTCTTGGACGCTGTGAAACTGTTTGAGGTACAAGTCAGCGGGAGCTCCGGATCCGCATCTGGTGGCAAGGAAAGAAAGGAACTGCTGTCATTGTGCAGAAGTGGCATCTATTTAAGACCTGCGTGTCATTTTCATAGAGGATCAGCGCCAGTGCAGAGATGGACGGCACCACCTTTTGGCCCACAAAGATACTGCTGAAAAGTTTCCAGATCCATTCTGACTCCTGGGGAATATTTATAAGGGGGTGCATTTGTGGCTAGACATCTCTCCGAAATTATAATACTCTTAGTGTCGTGAACCTGCTTGTGGGATATTGTGGGAGCCCGTATCACCTCAAAACGAGCACAAGGTGTTTTCCCCTTTCATCTTAAATCTTAGGGCAGATCTCCCTTGCTTGAGGGTGTTTTATCTGAACCTGTAAATATTTCAGTCATCTCTATAACCTTTACATATTCACAGATATTACACTATAAAGGCACCAAGAACTATAACCTCTAAAGCTCATTTATACAGCTGCTAATAGGAACAACGGGACTAATGGGTGCCTCATGTCCTGTGGGTACCTCTGCCATCTTCCTATGCCTCAAAAGTCGGCCAAGGCTGTTGTATAATTTGTGCTCAAATTCCGGTGACCCTGGTTATGATTGTCTTTACTTCAAAAGTAAGACTTACTGAATTCACACTCAGAAGGTCAGCAACCACATTTCTACCTTACCATCTGTGGCAATTACAGACTAGGAGGATATATACAGCCCCTTGGGGATGGTCAGTAATTTTAATGGGACTGGATAAGAAAAGGGAAAGCATTTAAACTTTCCTGCACACTCGTGACTGTAAAGCAAATTCAAAACGCATGGACTATACATCAAAACACAAACAGTAAGTATGTTATGTATCTGCTGTAGAATTCATGGATATATTGTATGGGGCTGATTCTCAAAAGTATTTATGAGTACAGGAACTAATACTACAGGAGTACTCTTTTGCATACTCTTATGTGCCTTTGTGAATAGACCCAAATATTGAAACTCCTTATTAGTAAGTGTGCCAAGTGAGCCCAGCAGCCTGCATCTTCAGGGGTATTTAACTGATTAATGAGCCTAAAAAAAGATACAATTTACTGACTGTATAAGAAACCTACTGGATACGAACGATTGACATGTCCTAAACCTCCCCTTTTCACAATATTGCACGGCCCAATTCTACAACGAGGCCTCAACCGGAAATACCTGATTAGCTTTCAGACATTGAGAGATCAGACACCTCTATCTGGGTTATGACTGGAGTGCTTAGACACACCCTGGGTGGATCTGCCTGCACAAATTGCAGTAGGAAAAACCTGGGGCCAATACCACTTGCAAACATTGCTGGATAATCTGATATTTTGCACTGTGGAAAGGGTAAAAATGTGAGAAATCAATGCAGCATCCCACATTCATAGAACTCAGACTGATGAGGTAATTGTGCACTTGTTAAATACCACACCCACTGTATTGCAAAGTACAGTGCACTCGGAGTGAAACCCACTGTGTTGCTGGGATTTCTCTTACTCACCTTGTCATTATATGGGTGCTTAATGACACTTAAACAATTAATGAATTTCGATACCCCAATCAGTATGCTTGAGTCCAGTCTTATTCTAAAACACTAATTATTTTCTAAGGTTATTTGCCATCATACAGGTTTTGAAAGTCTACTCTAAAGGAACATGTGAGGAAGGTTGAAGGTACAAAAACTTTCAGTTTTGTAAATAAAAATAATTTATGATAAATGTGGTATTTATAAATTAGATAAAAATGAATCCAGATGATACACAGCACCATATTTGTAATTGTTAACACATGAGACAACTATAACGCCAGATCTGTAATGTTAGTTGTTAAATATATGCAAGCGGTTGGTTCCTCCAGGCAACAAGTGGGGAGGGGTGCACCAGGCATGTTTGCCCCCAAAAACTGCTGCATGTAGAAATAATCAGGTGTAGTAGCCAAGACACTTTTGTGGGCCAAAACGTGTCTACAACAATTAAAAAATGGTGGCTTCTTGGAACCTTATCCATGACGGTTTAGCTTTTCCATATGACACCTTTGCACATACCTCGATAATGAGAGTTACTGGACTTAATGGCTTCGCGGAGCAGGACCAAAGTCCTGTTGAATGATGGCAACCTTTGATGCTTGGCATCCTCCTCCTTGTTCATCAGAATCCCATCCAGCCTGTAACAAATAGAGAGGTGTTCAGATACAGACTTGCTCCTGTTTACCTCAAAGAGAGACAGACACTAGAATGAAGATACCCCACACAGGCCCAGAAGGACCAGTTGCATGTAATGTTGTGGCATAACTTTAGAATTATTTAAATAGAGTGTGTGGGTGGTAGGTAAAGGGCAGTTTGCTGATACTCACTTCCTTCTGTTGTCATGACTGAACACTTGCTTTAATCCACCTTTGTGTCACAAGCAAGCGAAGAGAAGGACATGGCCCAGAAAACATGCCCCATTCACTGTCCATGACTTTGTAAACAATTGCACTTTAAGTGACCTGTGAACTCTCGTTTTTAATTTAGCTTTGCTGTTTGCTGAAGAATGGTGATTGCCCTTCTTTTGAGGAATGTTCCGAAGTTTATATTTCACTTTTTTGGGCCTTTTTGGGCAGCTGCACTTAGTAATAGAATACCTCCATTAGAAATTTGATTATTGTGCTATATTTGAATATGTTATCGAAGTATTTAGGACTTCCAGTTTTTATTTGCACAGATATGATCCATCACATTGTGGTAATTTGTACTTTCAAAATTAGATTCTGCTAAAGATTCTTCAAGACTTACTGACTTGATTATCCCTGAGCTGTTTTAATGTAATCAATATTCCCGTTTTTGGTATATTCGAGGTAGTTTTCCAGTTTATCGTTTACTTAAAAAGGGGTAGCATAGTGGAGTGAATCTCATCTGCATGACTCATCTTATTACAAAGAGAAATAAATTATTACCCAGTGTGCAGAAACCACCTTTGGGTAAGGCACGTTTTCTTTCAGAGAAAGGCAACAATTAAAATGTTTTTTCAAGTGACTAATGTGCCTAAATTTCCATCACTTATCATCCCTTGCAACAGAAAATGTCCTGCATAATTGTCAATGTTATTGTTCTCTTTTTGCGATTTTTGTTAGAAAGGTTGCCATTTCTGATTTCCTCTTATAGGCATAATCAATGGAGAAGTATTTACCACTGCATACCAATGCAGATATGGACCATATATATCACAACAATGAGTCATTCCCCCGGTAGATATAGTTTAAATAAAGAAAACTAAAATGTGGTCGCTTTGGAGTAACAGGAGTTTCGCAAACATAATATAAGATTGAACATGATTGGAGCCTTTCATTTTATCGTCTGCAAAGGACACGATCCTAGGCATGTTATCAATAAGCATCACAGAGTTGCAAGTAAAGAAACCTTTATATAGCAGTTGGTTTTAAAATGTTATGTGTATGGTATTACAATAAAACAAAAGCATTTGTAATAAAAATGAAAAATCCCTAAGTTTAATGAATATTAGGGCCTTTAATACATAAATTAATTTTTAAAATCAATCTCCTTTCCTTTCCAACAAAATCAACCTTCTACAAGCCTAAAGCAAATTGCATTAGGTAATCTATGTAAGAGTCAGATAATAGTCTAATCTTTTTCAGTACATGATGCAATTATTAAAAAAAACATTGAACTTTATGCAACACCCCTACCAAAAGCTGAGCAAATACAAATAAAATTTGTAAAATACTCCTTATTTTGCCTATTACATGAAGGAGGCATTACAACTCAGATAAAACCAGGTTTTGTATAAGTATTCAAAGAGAAATATTGAAATAGAAATTGAAAAAGTTGTTGCTAGATATGTGTCTTTAAATGACAACTAAGATAACTTTGTTGACCTAATGTGGAAAAGCTAAAGCTTAACCCTTTCAACGCACTGCGAATTCTCCCGCTGTGCGGGAGAATTAATGAGTGGGAGTATTTTGGACGGCCTCTGGCCGTCCTCCGCACATGCCCACCGTGACGTTGGACGGCCTGGGGCCGTCCTGAGCACTGAAGAGGTTAGAACTCTACCTAATCCACTTTTCAAAACATCCCAACATTACAATCAAAACAAAGTAGTTAAGCTTCCTCTTGAACAGTTTTTTTCAGAATCAATTTAACATACACCATCACTATCCAATAGATTCCTGAGATGATAAATCTCCATAAGGAGGCCTAGTAAAACAAGAATAAGGCTTAAGAAGGTTCTTAAGTAATTCTTCACATAAAAAAGATGGTATGCTTTCTTCAAAGAAAAAGCATTTTTTATAAGGGTTACAACTGTCTCCATGACAGCAGAAAAAATATTTAACTGGGCAGGGCGGATACAAGTCATTCAAACAAAAGAATGGTCAAGACTCTTTGCTCAAAGGGAGGGTAACACACAAGAAGAAGAAGAAGAAAATCCATTGAATAAGAAACAAGCACATGGGATTGACAAGAAACCCAACCATTGATAATTAATGGGCATATCAAAGCCCACTATTAGTACTGGTCTTGTAAACAATAGGTCGTTTGAAAGCAGACAGGTAAAAGCTCTCTGTAGGTGAGGCCTATCTAATTGGCCAGTTGGATGCACAACTGTAAAGTGGAATTTGTCTGTTAGCCCAATGGAGAAGCTTTGATATGTGATAAAAATAGAGAAGATGGTCAGACTGAGTATGATTTAAAATGTAAATAAATGTAAATGTGTTGTATTTGTAAAGCGCAAGGCTGCCCACGCGACGGGGCGTCCCGGCGCTGCACTCATACCGCTGTGGAACCCTTCCTGGCTTTTCCATGTGAAATGTCCACTCCTGGGCACCCCCAAGGTGAAGCCAGGCATTCATGCGCTGCTGGAGCCGTTGTGGAGATTAAGCAAGCTATTGCCCAGAGTCACAGAGTGGGACCCATGATTAGACAAGGCACAGAGGCGAGAATTATAAGGTCCGAGGAGATTGAGTCCAAGAGCTGCCGAGGCGGGAATTGAACCCTGGTCCCGGGCCAGACCTCTGCATCAGGGTCTGCCGCTCTAACCATTGAGCCACGCTTCTCCACTGGTACTCATCTGGTACTTGTGGTTTTGCTTTTACCCATTAGAAATGCAACATTGCAGACATCTAAAAGGAAAAACAGAACTGGATGAACAAGTCACGCCTCCCACGAACCGCCCTGAGAACCCTGACACTGAGTTCAGGCAGAAGAGTTATTAGTAATATAGGTTTAAATTTGTCACCGGGGGCTGCACAAGTATTCTTCATTCATTCAGTACACTTCCTTGAAATATGAATTTTGATGACTAAAACTTTAGGTTTTGATGCCCAAAACATAACCTTCCTCCACAGACTGGGTGCCGACTACTGTCCAATATCCCTCCTCAATAGGAAGTTAAAATCTTTGCCACACTGGTTACTACTCATCTCAAACAAGTCCTACACACACTGTTACATCCAGACCAATGCGGCTTTATGCCGGCCCATAGCACAAGACATTGCCTTCGATGCCTTCACAAGGCCCTGGCCCACTGTCCTCTTCTGCCTCCTGAATTAGCTTTACTTTTTATAGACTTTGAAAAGGCGTTCGATACCGGTGACTGTGGGTACCTACAGTTAGTGCTGATAAGGCCGGAGTCCGGCCTCGCTTCCGTAGAATGGTCCAGGCCCTTTACTGCAATCCCACAGCGTGGGTTCAGATCAATGGTGTCCTCTCTCATGCCTTCCCCATTGGACGAGGGACTGGGCAGGGCTACCCCTTTACCCCACTCCTTTTCATGCTGGCAATTGAACAATTTGAGCGACTCATCCGTACTGATGCTCAACTGCATGAGTGGAGATGGAGTGATGATCACGAAGATCGCATAGCCTTACACGCAGACAACGTCCTTCTCTATTCGGTGGACCCGCAACAAGTGGTCCTCATTGTCTCCACCTCCTGTGATACTTTGGGGAGGCCTCAGGTCTCCAGGTGACCACCTCCAAATTAGTGTTGGTGCCCTGGCCCCATTTCAAGATTGCTTTGACTGGCAGGAAACCATTCATATCTACTGTCTCAGTTTGAAATACCTAGGTATCTGGGTCGCACTACACCCAGAACTTACCTGGTTCCTTTATCTTGAGCCCCTGACATTGAGGTCCAAAGCCGACCTCGTTAAATGGCAGTCTTAATGGGTGGCAGTTATAATGGGTGGCATATCTCTGAATAAAATGATGATCCTGGCGCAGTTTTTTTTACATCTTTCAGAATCTGCCACTCATACCATCACAACCTCCTTCCTTTGGTGCGGGTTCTGACTCCGCCTTGCCTTTGTTCACTGCCAGCATGCCCCATACGACGATGGTAGCTTGGGTGTGACCACCGTGAAAAGTCCTTTTTAACAAAGGCTTTATTACGAATAGCCTTTGAAACGAAAGCAGCAGCACGACGGTGTCATTACTATGCTCATTTTTATGCCAAATCATTTATTATCATAAATGGAATCTCAATGCCAGTTTCCATTATGAAGATAAGGCTAGCGAAGCTGGGTCAGGGTGGTTTTAGGGCTAAGGGAAGAGGCATTTTTAGGGCTAAGGGTGGGGGGGGGGGGGGGGGGGGTTTCAGGATTGCGCTACGTCCTCTTGCCCAAAACACTTTGTGCCATCCCTGAGGCGCCGTGGCACGCATGAGGCAGAAGCAGTCTGCGCCTTCCCTGTCTCAGGCCACTGCTGAGGCATGGACCGCAGACTGTCCTGGAGTCGGCCCCGCTACCAGACCTGCCCTGTATAGCTGAGTCACTGCTCTCACAGGACTGCCTTGACGCACCCTTATGGCGTCAGGAACCGCCCGGGGTGATCCTAAAGCACGATGCGCCGTCACCAGTTGTAGGAAGTTTGGGCTATGAAGTTTCTTCGATCTGCAAAGTAGCAAGTTATCTGGCTCATTACAAACGATTTCCAATGAGCAAGTAAGTGGAATGTTTTATTACAAAATTATGCATTGTAAGTGGCCGCATCATTGTTTTTGTATATTTGATAGCACTCTACATGCCGATGTGCTGTTGTACTTAGTTCTAGAAACTAGTGTGATACTGCAAGCTTCGATCTAACGCTTTCGTTGTTGGAGCCGTCGGCCTTACGGCTTCATTCTAGCATCATACATCCATGACCAACCTCTAACTGTTATGTTATGTTATGTTAGTGACCTCTTATATAGCGCATGACTCACCCAGGGGCATCTCAGCGCTTACCCAGAGGAGAACCAACAACGGAGAATACAGATACCGGGGGCATTGAGAGGTGGATTGCGCTAGAACAAAAAGGCTTTAAGATGTTTTCTAAAAACATAATCAGAGGTAGATTCACATAAGGCTTCCGGTAACGTGTTCCAGTACTTAGGGGCGACGTATGAAAAGGTTTTGCCCTCTGTACGGCTAAGACGGATACGTGGTGCCTTCAACAGTGCCAATTCTCTATTATGAGTTGAGCCAATTCTCTATTTGAGTTATTACATAACTCTATTATGTAGCCTTTCACCTCTGAGCAATTCACGAGTGGTTTAATGGTGGCTGGTTGGATCCTGCTTACCAGTTGGAGCTATCCCTTCTAGGATTCCCTTAAATCCTAACAATGCTCTATGCCTCCCCAATCCCCAAAGCCATACCCCTGATGACCAAAATGGTTCTTCTAGCTGGGAGGGCCACATTGTGCCACACTCACTGGGACACAAGACTCACACAACAAACACCTCTCTAGCACGGCATCTGGTTGCGGGCGGTGACAACATTGCTGGGCTTTGGGAGATGGGATCTTATTAGCATTTCACAATGATGTCTGGTCGGGGACACACATGTGGTCTTTCCAGGAACTCCAAACCACTTATGCCCTTACCAACACACAATTCTACAAATACCTTCAATGAGACACACTCTTCAATTTCATGCCTCGCAGACCGACTCTTTCCCCGAGTTCAATCCGCTGAAGACTAACTCCTTATGGGTGATCTGAGTTATGGTGGGTTCTGAAAAATGTAACGCACTTTGATCATCAATGCCCCAGGCACTTTAGACCATCTTAGAGCCTAATGGGAGAACTGGATAGCTCCCCTAGAAATGATGATTGGAGAGACAACTGATGGTGCCTGTGGTTATCACCATTTCTTCCAGGTTGTGATTGATCCATCTCCAGCACAAGCCGTACAACCCATTCCTCCACCACCAGCTATTGCACGGCCAGTTCCCAAACCACGAACTATAGGTGCAGATCGTAGATTGGCTGATCTTCCAACTAGACAACCAAAGCCTGTCGTCACCCAAACTTCTGCACATCCCAATGTTGGTGCCCACTCAAGAACAACTGTTAGCAAAACAGCCTACCAACTGACCCAGGGCCCACGCATTAAAAATAATTTTCGAGGGGGCTATATTGATCTCCCACCGGAGGCTAATGAGTATGTGGTCGTGTTGACGGGTGTCCCCCAGATTGAAAACGACCAGCACGAGAACCACTGGTCACTGAAGAATAAGATCATGCACTGGCTCAACGTGAACAGACCGATTCCAAATGGTCGGAAAGGCAATGTCCTAATGGTCCGTCGAGTTCCATGGGTGGGTCCCTCAAAGAAATCTAGTCCCGGGGACTGTATAGTGGTAACATTTGAAGATCCATATACAGCACACCACATTTGCTCATGGCCTACTGATGGCGAAGGCCTATTTATTGTACCTAGGCCACTGTCCTTTTTTTACCCCCCGCGCACCACGGAGGGCGACTGGTCTTTGGTACGCCATCGGCCTTGGAGGGGGTACTCTAATAAAGATAAAGACCAAGAGCTATCAAGATGCTGGCTTGGGCTCCCAACTATGAATAGGTTTGGCTGCCTTGAGGATGTCGATTGACTCCCAACACAAGCTGTTCCCCCTGTGCCAGAAAAGGTTTTAAATCCCTTAGTCCTGTCGCAAGATTTTGAGGACACTAATTTTATCGCACCCATACAACGTATAATTCCCCAACTGCTAAATGTGGGGACCTTAAATCCTTTAAACAAATTAGGAACTCAAGTAGCTGCGCATGCCTTAGACGTTACCCCCATGATTGCTGTGTCACCGGATGTTCCGCTGGATGGTAGTCAACCCTCCATATCAGGGGCTCCTACCCGACCCCAGATTGATCCACTCCCTAGACAAAATATACCTGTTGTAGAGGCGATAGGGATAGAGCCTGATCCCAACATACCAGGTAGTTTGCCTAGACAGGCTACTTTAGGTGGAACGGAGTTAAAGATTCTAAGCTGGAATGTGGCAGGGCTTGCCCGGAATTTTGACAATCCAGATTGGAACTCTTTTTTGGATCCTTTTAGCATGTGTCTATTACAGGAGACTTGGTGCCTAGAACCCAGGCACAGGGTAGGCTTTACAACATATTTTGTTCCTGCCATCCAACAGCAGGGTAGTAAAGGTCGCCCCTCTGGCGGCCTTCTTATTTGGGTCAGTATTGCCTTGGGCTTAAGCGTAAAACATAAATCCACCCAATCTCCCGATCTCCAAAGAATATCAATATCTTGTAAAGGGGGGAGGAAGTTAGAGGTGTTTAATCTATACTTAAGGGGGGCCAGAGGAGGGGTTTCAACGATACCATCAACAGGATTAAATAGCGAACTTGAATCCTGTAACGTTGATTCCTATGTAATTCTCGCGGGCGACTTTAATTGCTGCTTCGAGCCTCTGGCAAGTGAGGACATCCTGGACAACTGGGATGACGACACAAGAAGGGGTATTCCCACGCTTGCCCTAGACCCGATCCATAAATGGACGCAGAGTGCTTTAGATATTAACTCACTTTGCATGGAACACGCCCTGAGAGCAACTAATGGTCGCTCCAGCTCAGATTCTGGGGGAGCGCACACTTATAATAGGGTGGGACACACCTCCAGAATAGACTACATTATGTTGAATTTCAATTTATGGCCATTCCACCGAGACATGGAAGTTATATCGTCTTGTGATAGCGACCATAATCCCTTGTCTCTATCCCTCATTTCGCTGTGGCAAGACAGGAAATGGGACAAGGCCAACCTTGTATGGAAAACATCTCATGAACTTGATCCTTCAAACTGTGGCAGGCGGCTAAAATGGGCAAAAGTAGCAGCTGATGAGGCCAGGATGGAACAAGCGAAGACTATAATGTCAGCAGTGGGGTTAAGTTTAGATGCTCCGGAAAATTCCGCTAATACAGTTCTGGCGACATTTACACAAACCATTTTGGCCCTAAAAGAATTGTTTATTATTCGGCAAAATAGGCCCAGGGCCGTAACGAAAGGTGTCTCTAAGTTCAGAGATAAATGGTATTCTTCCGAATGTCGGGTTGCTAAATCGGATCTCATTCTTGCGGTGAAATCTAAGGATCCAGGGAAAATTAGACTTGCTAGGAAAGTACACAAAAAAACCTTAGCCATGGCTAAGGAAGTACATGATTTTAATTTCTGGAGTGACTTAATGGAGGCTAGTTCCAAAAAAGACTCTAAGGGGTTTTGGGACCTGTTGAGAGCCAGGGATAAGCCCATTGATGCACAACTGACTTGTAACATCCCAGGAGAGTCTTGGTTTGCCCATTTTTCTAAATTATATTCTGTCCCCTCAGATGCATTAAAATCTAATATGGTTTTGCCACTCAGATCACCGGGTGCCTCAACAATAATTAATGACTGCCCCTTCAGTGTAAAGGAAGTAGAGGGGGCAATTAGGTGCCTTGTTACCAATAAAGCTGCTGGCCCGGATGGCATTCCTGGCGATCTGTTGAAGGAAAATGCATGTGTGTGGAGTAGACTAATTGCCTCACTTTTGAATGAGGCTGTTTTGGGTGGCTCCCTACCTGACTCTTGGAGGGGTGCTGAGGTCGTCCCGATTTTTAAGAAAGGCTGTCGGGACGACCCAGCCAACTACCGCCCAATAAGTCTGCTCGACTCAACCCAAAAGGTGGCGGGCAAAGTAATTTTAGGTAGGATTCTTCAATGGGCTGAAGAAAACCAGATAATATCGGATTTCCATGCCGGATTCAGACCAGGAACAGGTACCATCGAACAGACATTTCGTCTGTTAATGTTATATTGGAAAGTGGTTGTATTGGGCAAGGGCAGTCTGTATTTAGTCTTTATAGACTTGCGGACTGCCTTTGACCTGGTCCCACGAGCCCAACTATGGAACACCCTAGAAGGGTTGGGTATCCCTCCATATCTGTTGGGATTGCTTATCAAATTTCACGAACGCAGCTTTGCTAAGATTAGGTGGGGTGACCAGGGGCAAAAAACATCTTCCATTCCTGTAGATAGGGGCGTCCGCCAGGGTTGTGTGCTAGCGCCCACTCTGTTTACATAATATGTAAACGGAGTGGTTGAGCATCTTCTTCAACATCCATCAGATGCTCCCTCCCTGGCTGGCAGAAAAATACCTACGCTCCTATTTGCTGATGATACCCTCCTAATCTCAAAGACCCCTGCAGGTATTCAAAAGTTGCTTTCTAGCTTTAAGGACTTTTGTGACATCAAGGGCCTAGCTATAAATATAGGCAAAACCAAGTTCCTTGTTCTGAACCCCCCTAGGAAATCTGTAATCCCTCCTGTCCTAGACCTAGTCCCGCTTGAAAGGGTGAAGGAGTTTGACTACTTGGGTATACGACTCTGTGATTCGATGAATTGGAAGTCCCACCATCAAAAAAAAATTCTGAATTACAAGAGGGTTACAGGGGCACTGCTAAGAGAACAACGTGCCTCATCTTTAAAACCCATTGGGGCACTGTTGGATATCTACAGGGCAAGGGTGGTGAGCGCGGCCTTGTATGGTGCAGAACTGTGGGGTGTACAGAGGGTTAATACCTTAACATATCTCGAAAACAACTTCCATAAGGATTTAATGAAGTTGCCTCATAGTACCCCTACACTCCCCCTGTTACTAGACGCAGGTACACGTCCTATAAGTGACCAAGCCAGGTTACGCCCTTTGTTATTATGGGCCCGGATTTGGAATGTACCGCAACTGTGTAGCTATGCTGATGCCCTAAGAGAACTCCTTGCCTTACCAGGCTGGTATAAGGTCGCCTGGCTTAGGGAGGTTAAGCGCCTTCTCTATGAAATAGGTTTGGGGGACGCTTGGGTTAACAGAACAGCTCCAACAAAACAGTTGCTTAAGAAACTTTACTGGTCATGGGCGTCCAATGCAAGACTGAGCAATCCCAATCTATGTAGATAAGCTGCAGAGTTTCTACTAATTAAGGAGCTCCCATGTAGAGAACCTTATCTGGATTTGATCCTTAACCCGTGGGATAGATCGCTGTATTTTAGATTCAGGGTGGGAGTTCTTCCTCTAGGGCAGCTAACCTCTAGTTGGAAGCCTCCGCTGCAAACTATTCCATACTGCCCATTTTGTGAATCAAAAATTGAGTCCGCTGCCCACCTGTTGTTTGAGTGTCCCGCATACATAGTGCCCAGGTCCAGATGGCTGAAACCATTATGTAGGAGCCTTGGAACCAGATCGCATCTGGAGGCCTTAGGCATATTACGATCTGATGCACGTCCCGTGCTGGCCTGTTGCCTGGCGAAATTCCTGGGCTGGGCATGGCGGATAAGAACTGCAAGGAAACTCCTGCTTCAATAAAATGATAGTGGATCCAGCCCCTAACCTGCTTTTTACGCCTGGGCAATAGAAATTGTATTAATGTCTTTTTATTGACTTGTAGATTTGTCTATTGTTAGATTTTAAACGTATTTTTAATCTCTGTATTGTAATGCTTTTATGATATGTTAATATATCGAAATAAAGCTATTCATTGATCCAAAAGTACCTCTTCCCACCTAGACTACATTGAGTGGTCCTCCTTCCCGGGCACGCCTACCTCGTTGTGGTGACGCTCCCGACGATTTCTATCACATGGTCTGGCTATATCCTAAGATTTAGGAGTTTTGGGCTGTGGTGGTGGGAGAGCTAACTGACTTGCTGGGGTGGGAGGTCACACTTCTGCTGTGGATCCTCGATAGCGTTGGGGGCACTGTGCCTGATGGGAAACAACTTTACAACGTAACTTTTACAACGCACTACCATTACAACGAAACTTTTACAACGCAACATCCATTACAACGCATGCAAGTACAACGCAACCATTACAACGCATGACACTACAACGTACACCACTACAACGCATGTCATTACAACTCAGTCATTACAACGCATACCATTACAACGCATAAAATTACCATCCAACACTTACCCTACTGTTCCACCCCCTGGAGTTAGAATAGTAATTTTTACCTCTACACTATCCAACACTTACCCTACTGTTGCCCCCCAGGAGTTAGAATAGAAATTTCTACCCCTACACTATCCAACACTTACCCTACTGTTGCACCCCGTGGAGTTAGAATAGTATTTTTTACCCCTACACTATCCAATACTTACCAAACATGCAATGTAATGTTATGCGTTGTAATGGTATGCGTTGTAAAGGTATTATGCGTTGTGATGGAATGCGTTGTAAATGTCGTTTTTAAAATTTCGTTGTAATGGCATGCGTTGTAATGGAATGCGTTGTAATGGATGTTGCGTTGTAAAAAATGCATTGTAAAGGTATGCGTTGTAAAAGTGTGCGTTGTAACGTCATACATCCGTGCCTGATCGGTCCTTCTTGGCTATGGCTCTTATGGTTGCCTTGCGCGATATTGCCGCTCGCTGGAAATCTCCCACCCCTTGCAGTGGTGCAGGGGGGGGGTGGACTGGTGTGCCCAACAAGAACCAAAACGGTCTACGAGACCAGGGTTGGTCTCCTTCAATATGGTAGTTTCCGAGGCAAGTGGCTGGGTCAGTTAGCCTATGGGCCCGTCTGGAGACAATGATGTTGCTGTCGTTTTGTACTACTGTATTGTGTCATTTGGTAGCCCATGCCTAGATCAAACACTGTATAATCATCTCCGGCAAGCTACTTGTGTGTCCTGTTGTTCCTTCTATGCAAAAATCTATAAAAATCTGTTTATCTAAAAAACAAAAACTTCCGTTTTTACAGTGGTTACAGCCAGCTGCTACATAGTGACAAATGCATGTTTAATATGCACAAACTGCATCAGTGAATATCACACCCCGATGCTTGGCTCGCAGCCTGAAATAAGTATTACCCAATATTGCGAATTTGATCCTGTGCCAAATTTCACTCTTGCCAGGCATTTGTACATTTCATGGCCTCAGACAACCTGTTGGGCTGGAAACAGACTTCCAGTAAAACTCAATTTTGGAGGACACTGAAATCTGAGGTCAACGGTGAGTCAAGGATACCTTGCAGGAAAACTAGTATCCTTTTGTTAGCCTCTATGTCTGGCAGTAGACAGTACTCATATCAAGACGAAATCCTCTCTCCTAAGAGACCTGGAGGCTAGTTCCTTAGGTTGCTGGCGGGCTGACCCGGGGAGTTTAACGCTAAACTCTGTGATCTGTCAGTGAAGAGGTGAAACCTCAGCACTGCCAACGCAGCCTTCCATCTCTTCATCGTTGCAAATCCTGAATTAATTCAATTAATAGTAACACCTGTTATTCACAGTGCTTAGACACAACAACCAACTTTTCTGTGTTGTCTGGTCATTTTGGTTGATTATAATTCTTTTAGGTGACTCATTTTTGGGGCAAAAGGAGAATCGGTGTACACAAGAATGTAACTACTCAAGAGGTGGAGAAGTGAGAACCGGATGAATCTTCCTACTGTATGTCCATCGACCAAGCCTTTTCTCGTTGTTTAAACCTCGGGCTGGTCTCACCTGCCAATGTTTGGAGCGTATTATTTGGCTTTTTGTGGCCTGTTTTATGCGATGCTGAGCCCGCTTTTACTGTTGATTTTCCTGACATTAAAACAAACATTGCCTGCAGCAAGCTCCAAACCCAGGCAGTCTTCAGCGTGTCCTTACAAACAGTGCTTAATTTGTATACCAATGTGTGCTGGCGCCCAAAGTTGTGCTCAGAAGCCCACGATCAGCACTGTCGAACGTTCGGCTGCCAAATACCCTGGCTGCATAGTCTTGGTCCCACCTCATGCCTCTTCAATCCACCCCTAGACACCCCATTCCTCTTAATCTCATTCTTGCAGGTAATTTTCCATCCCATAGTTCTCCCTTTGTCACTGTTTTGCCATCTTTCTCTTCCTCCTTCTTTCCCCTATTTGTGTTTCTTTCTCTCTCTTTTTCTGGATAAGTCTGTTAAGAAAAAGTGAGTGCTGATCCCCCCAAAAAAAGAATGCTAGTTGGCCCCACCTGCAATCACTGGCTCAAATTAAGCACTACTTGCAAGTTCAAAACGGCCCTAATTTTCAAACATAAGCCACATTTTTAACTATGTAATTCAATGATGAGGGACATTTTTATCTTGGTGCCCAGGCTTATTTTCTGTCCAAGACTGATCCAGACCTACTTTAAGTAGGTGGTAGTTTTTGGCGAAAAGCTTGGTCTGGCAATTTTTAAATTTTTTTTAACAGAGTGTTATATAACACGAACTTGACCCGAATCGGGTATCAGAGCACTTTACATAGTACCAGTGGAGTTACATGAGGACACATTCTTTTTTGTTAGGCACGGGGAGATTAAGTAATGTGCCCAGAATCACAGGATGTTCAGCGTCATTACCGAGACTCAAACCCAGTTCCCCAGATTCAAGGTCGACTGACCTAGCCGTTAGGCCAAGATTAAGCTTTGCATCAAAACGTATGTGAACCCCTGGTTACCTGGCTCAAAAACTGGAATTATCAGGAGAAGGCAGACACACAAGAAGTGCAAATTCTCTACTACTGAAACCTCAGACCTTTTGCAAAGAGAAAATGAGGCTGCGAGCCTTCTTTGGCGCAGTTCCTAAGATATGGGCCTCTCCCACCAGAAATTCGCAGAATCCCCTACACTGCTGCTTTCAAACATGAAGTAAAAACAATCCTAATGAACGAGTTCCTGCCTTAATTGGTCAAAACGTTTAAAATAAATCAATTAAATAAATACAATATTTGGACTCCAGTGATACACCCGTAACTCAATGAGGTGCAGAGCATTTGTTGTGTTGAGAAAAGGGCAAGTTTTTAGAGCAAAACACCTATTGCACTGGATAGTAACAGCGGCGGCCATCCGATAAGGTGAAGGAGTGTTGCCCCACGGCTTGAAAGCAGTGCAAAGGATAAATAAAATGATAATAACAGGACGCTATTATCATATAATAAGTGGCATGACGGTTTGGTCAATATGGTCGTCCGTCTCGTGACGGCCAAACCGTCATGCGCACTTTGCATGCAGCCACGGCCGGTAGTGGGAGTGCCTGCAGGGCGGTGACGCGGGGATGGGCAGGGTGGGAGGTAGTAATGTATGGATCCCAGGTAAGTAAACATTTAAATAAATAAAACTAGCTTCATTGAGTGCACTGCATCCCCAAATGCGATGCAGTGCGCGCAACATTATTAATTATTTAAATGTTTACTAACCTGTAAAACTCCATAATCCATACATTACTACCCCTCTCCCTGCCCCTTCCCCTCCCCACGTCACCGCCCTGCAGGTACTCCCACTGCCGGCCGTGGCTGTTTGCATGTTCTTCACCAACTGTATTGCACAGCACAGGCTCCCAGTCCCTCTCTGAGCGCCAAACCATAGCATTCAGATCACTTACAACGCTGTAAAGCAGCGTCGTAATTGGTCAGGGGAGTCTGGGAGCTTCTTGGTTCCTGTATCTGAAAGGGCAGCGGCTGGTGATGGTGACCAGCAAGTACATTTTCTAATTTCTTTTCTTTTTTTTTCCTAACCGCTCCCCCCCCTCCCCAATGTCTAAGTTCCCTACAAGTCGCCATTGGATAGTAAATAGCATGTGTTATTTTGTACCCCCTTGCGTCACTTTGTGTTGCTTTTCACCAGGGCCGGAGAACCAAAACCAGCCCTGGCAAAGTGCTCGGCCGCCCCCCTTGCCCCAGGGGGGTTAGGGGTGCCGCCGAACTCTTTGCAAGGGCCGGTTTTTGGCCGGTTTTGTTACAGGGCCGATTTTGCAGCATGTTGGAAAAACGGCCCTGTAACAAAAACGGCCCCCAGGGGCCCAACATCGGCCCCCACCCGTGCGGCCCACCGGGGGATTGCCCGGTGCCCGCTAGGGCCAGTCCAGCCCAACTTTTCACGGACGTAATGTCTTAACAATTGTGACATATATTGTAGTGCACCATGATACTGACATCTGTGCGTGACCCGCAGGTCACAATTCGAGATCAAAACTGGGCAGAATCAGCTCTTTATCCTTCCGAGTTTGATGAAAAAGAAAGTACCATGAATTTGACTTTTAGCAAAAAGAATGCCAGTAGCAAGTGCTTTATTTTAATAGCTTTTTATTTGCTGAATCACGCATTGGTTGATGATATAATCGGCTCTTTTTAATGAGTCAGCACTTTACAGTAGAAATGAACATCGTGTTAAGACATCTTTAGGGTAAGCGGCAGAAGAGCAAGCTCGGGGAATCTAGCTCAATCATGCCTTACCACATTTTGATAAAACTTTTGTAAATTAGGGAAAATAGTTTATTTTAAGTGAAATGTATCTAACTGTAAGAAATTAAATGAAAAAAAGGCACATTTTGTATTCTGTATTGTCATTACTGACCAAAGCACAACACGATAATTTTACTTATCGAAGATCACTTGAATTATGAAGCAGAAATCGGATAAAATGGACTAAACTAATACAACACATAAATAGACCTGTGATCGCTCCTGCCTTTTTACTTCCCACCCTTTTCTCTCGCCGAAGGAACTCAGCAAATTGTTAATATCAAGGTTTGGAGTTAGTGTGTGTTCCAAGACAGATTTCAGAGCAGCCCTCCACCAGCCTCCCAAGAAATCCGATTGGCTCTCCCGATGTCTTTTAGCCATGTTGTACACGAGTTTGGCTGCTGTTCCGAATGACGAAAATGTAGTGGCGTGGAGTGTTGTGGCGTGGAGTGTTATAGAGTGGAGAGAAAGTGTCACAGCATGGACTAGAGGGCCATAGTGTGGAGTGGTGTTGAGTGGCACAGAATGTGGCAGAGTGGAGTGTCTGAGTGGAGTGGCGCAGGGTGTCGTAGAGTGGCGCGGAGTGGAGTAGAGTGTCGTAGAGTGGAGTGTCATATGATGGAGTGTTGCATAGTGGAGTGTCATATAGTGGAGTCTCCTAGAGTGGAAGGATTTGAGTGAAGTGGAAAGGATTACAGTGGTGTGGATTGGAATGTACTGGAGTGGACAGATGTGAATTAAAGTGGAGTGGTTTCGAGTGGACTGGAGTGGATTTGAGTGGAACGGATTAAAAGGGATTGGAGTGGATGGTGGGGTTATCCTTTAGAGTTCACTTTGACAAAGGAAAGCCCAGACAGCATGGCACAAGCTTTCTCTCCTGAGCAAAATATAATTTTGCCTTCCTGAAGTATTCTTCATAATTACAGCATAAATCTTGGTCTTCTTGTATCTGTAGAGGTTCAACGCCCTGGTCACCAGCATCTACCACTTCCATCTGTCTCTACGAAGAAGTGCCATGCATACTGTCTTTCTTCTCAACCACATTATCCCCTCCCTGACAGAATTACTATAGGTCCCCTTACATACACGCATTAGGTTCAAGAAATGCTGTATCATCGACTGGCAATGGCCAGTGTCTTTCCAAGCTGCATTTTGGGCTTGCCATCTGTTTAATCTGTACAAGAGAGACACCAAAAACAAGGCGCCACAGATGACTGCCTACTTCACCTGTAGATGGAAATGCCTTTGCCAGTAACTTCCAATTCCCCATTCTACATGGCTGAACGTATAACCATCTATGATGGCCAAAAGAACACGCAGAGCCAAATCAAAACAAAACTCGTGTCAAAAAACTCTGGATGTGAAATGGTGCCGCGTCCTAAATCAGACTTGTTCTTCCCTTTCAGAAAGGAGTTGAACCACAGTGCTTACAAGGGAGGGTATCTGTGCAGTCATCCCCGGATCCTCTTGTCTCAAGCACAAGACCCCACGTTTGACCTCTGCATGGAGGTCAATTGTTGCCCACTCTCATAAATGTACAGCGCTTTCTTGCTTCTCTGCTACGTTTGAGCTACACATATTCATATATATATAACTTCTTGATATAAAAAGTAATAATTTTACGTGTGCTCGAAGCTCTGAGACTATGAACCACTGTAAATACTATTTGCAGTGATATAAGAACTTTGCTTATGTTTGTAGGAAAATAACCTACTGGAATAAGCTATTAAAGTGAATGAGATCGGAACCTTACCTGATGTACATGGTCACCATAGTGAAATACCAGCTTCTTTTTTCTTCCACAGGAATCTGAAATATGGAAATGGACATTTAATACAAAAGTCTAAATATTTATTTTATACAGATGTATAAAATATAGTCCGAAATTGAAATGACACTGTACTTTCTTAGATCCTGAAAAGTATGCCGTATTCACCCTAATACACGTGCCTCCGCTTCAAGCAATCGGTGGCCTTAGTCAAAGCACTTTTTCTACCCACGAGCAGATTTGTAAAAAGGATTTGGCAAAGAACCACTGTATGTTTATGTGCTAAACATTTGTGTTATATTCACCAAACAAATGATACAGTTTCATCATTGCACAGTTTTGTTGCACTATGAAGAGGAATATCCTCCCTGGGGGCTCTTGGCGCTGTTGGGTAAACTAAACTCCAAAAGGAAAGGTCGGACAACAGCAGTGAAACAATAGTTGGCGCTGAAGCATAGCCTGGTCTTTAGACGTGATCTTCAGTGGATTACCAATGAATCTAAGCAGAGATGAGGCATGGACCTTCAAAGTTAACCCTTCACAACTAAGCCATCTACTTCCTGGACACCTAGACAGCACCGTAGTGCCAAGCCACCTCCTGGTTTAGCAGTATCTATAACATGACATAACACCCTAGACTAATATAGCAAGAAATAAGAATTCAGTGACTCAAAAACTTAAGTATGCATTGGATATAATGAGGAGAAACTAATATTTGTGTCTGTAGGGGCATATATGTTTTCTGTTTTTTCAGTTATTTTAGATTTCCTTTTATTTATTTTTATTTTCTTGTGGTATTCAACAATGTACTTTGCAATTAAAATAATCATATCCATTTGCACTATTTCACAACATCTCTGTGTATATGATTGAGGATGGAGCAAATGGCACGTACAGCGGGGCAGAACATGGAGAAAACCGAATTCACACTATTTTTGCTGAGTTTGCAAAATGAGAAACAGAGACAGCAAACTTTCAAAAGTGTAAAGTGGGACTACGTTTGAGGCAAAATCAGTTTGTTCCATTCTAATTACAGCACACGCAAAGAGAGTGCAAAATAAGTTTGCTGAACTAGTCTTTCTGAGGAAAAAAGTTTATAAAGTGTATCTATAGATCGATTTATTTTTGTGAAACACTGGACGGTATACCTACAATGATATATGTATGTGTCGCATACGGTTTTATGGCGTGCCATGATCCATTTCAGGCATTGTTGTCTTTTGGCAAGAATCTTTCGTAATATGGGCTGCAGTTCCATTCTTAAATATTCTCACACGCACTGCAAATTAGTTAAAAATGGATTCCCTCATTGTTTCACCAGTGCAGTTCAAATAATATGTTGAATGGTCTGAAAAAAAATCACTTGTGCTCATTGAAAACAAACTGCACTCACTGCTTCGTTCCTCAGATGGAAATGGGAATGAATGCGACCCTAGTTTGTTTTATGAAATACAGGTAAATCACACAGGTACACTGAAAACCATTTAAAGGGTTGTGGACCAGTGTTCAGAGGCGTTATATCCAGCGAAAGCGAATCTCCCATTGGTTTGGGCATTTTGAAACAAACCGCACCTATTGGACTTGCCATTGCTTGTTAGCAATATCAGGTAAATGAATAACAATAATTTTATTGTGACTAATTAGAATTAAAAATGTTTTTAAATTCTGAAAATATGAGATTGTCAATTATACTGTATTAAGGTGTAAGGAAGAGGTAATAGTTATCCTAGTGTCTCAATCACTCCTTTTCTCCCATACGCATCACTTTCCTCTGCTTCCCCCCACTCTGTTAGCCACTTCCGCCCTTTTTGTCCCCATATCTTTCTGGAATTCCCACCTGTATATCTCACACTTTCCCACATTTACTACTTGCACTTAGGCGACCATCCCTTTGTGCTTCAGCACACATTTATGACCCAACGACAGGCACAGTGAGAAATTCAATTTGTCTTCTGCCTCAGCATCTGAGCTCTCCATCATGTCCTGTCAAACACCCACCCATAACATAAAGTCACTCATTCACCTGTAGGAGACTGATCTCAGAGTATGCACATTCCAAGAGTCATATGTTGCATGAAAAAGGAACTAAAGTAAAAGAAAATACTTCTAGGTAAAGCAAGATGATGTAAAACGAGAAATATGAACTGAGATTGCATAGATGATATTGAATACCTCAAGCGTTTTTTCAGTCATTGATGAAAAATCAATTAGGGTCTAATTCACAGGGCCCCTGCAGTCGTAGGGGACTCTCCGCACTCAGGGCAAAATCTATGCAATGAGAATTCTCATTGTGGGGATTCCGCCCCGAGTGTGGACACTCCCCCTGCCTGCGGGGCCTGCGTCGTGAGTGCAGAGGCCCTTTGTGAATCAGGTCCTTAGGGCTTCATCTACAAGAAAATGATGCAGCACGGCACCGCAAGTCATTTAGGTGCGCCGTGCTGTGTCATTCTCAAAACACAGGGATGTGTTGTATTAAAAACAATACAATGCATCCTTTTTAGGTCGAGCTGGAGAACAATGCGAAGCATTGTCCAGCTCGACAACTATAGTTGCCCGTCTCCTGGGAATCTGAGATAGGGTTCGGGCACGCGCGCCGATTGGTGTCTGTGGACGCGCACGTCCAGGCCGGCGCTCCCCCCCACTCACTGGGTCTGTCGGACTCCTCGCGGTGATCGTACACCCACTCACTCGGGCTGTGGAAGGAGCGAAGACCTCAGCGCTGCCCGGGTGTAACTTGGCAGCCTCTCTCGGCAGGTAATCTCCTCGGGCAGCCTCTATTCGCGGGAGGGAGTCTGTCGCAGTCAGAGCGACCACCACGGCTGATAAGAGCGCGCACAGGAATCCGAGGAGATGAGACTATGCGCGTGTGGTCACGGGACCGCAGCGAACCAGAGCGCGACGTGACGTGGTAGAGGCCGGGTGGCTCTTAACCCACGGGTTGCGCAACAGAGAAGGTGCGGCGTAGTGAAGTTATTTTACTTGTTACTAACTCTGACTGTATTGATGGCATGCATTTACAATGGGGACAATCTTGATCACATTCCGACATCTGGGCTGTGCTCGCTGGGCCTTTGATAGAGGAGAGGAATGCCGTCCCTCCCTTTTCGTGGTCTTTGCGGCTGTCCGCGTTGCAACCTCGAGGCAACGGCCGCAGTAGGGGTGATTGGCAACTGGGGCGGTTGAGGCAGGGACCTCCAGGGCTGAGTTGAGTGGTGCCACGCTGTGAACAGCGGAGGCGACAGTGGTGCCAGGCAGGCAGGGACAGCAGGGCAGGGAGCTGCCGCCCGATTTCCACACCCATCAAAGGCATCGTAAGGAGCCTATTCCCACGCTTTGTGTTGTGACTGCTGCGAGTGCAGGAACTGTACAGCAGAGAGAGAAGCCCAGAGTGACCCGCGAAGGCGGGCGTCCAGAGCTGGGTGCAGCTTGTTTTCTTCAAATGACATACCTTTGCAGGCAGGACATGCTATCCCGCAACGGCCTTTTTTTAGCAAGTGTTGTGCGCCTTAACAAATGCATTTTATTAAAGCACTGAAACGTCGCGCTTTTACTTTAAATAATTCTTTTTTTCATCCGATTCCTTAAATGCATTGTAGGTAGCACTTAAAGCAGTGCACCTCAGCCTTAAGGAATCGCTATTTACCACCAACTCCAAGTTGGTGGTAAATAGCGATTTCCGTTCAAAAAGCACTTTTTTGCTTTTTGAAGTGTGCCATGTGGCACACATCCATGCCCTTAGGGCATGCATGTGTGCCACATGTGCACACATGCACATTTCAGGGGTGCAACAGACCTTGAAATACCTCCAATACCGAATTGGTAATACAGAATGTCTCCACATTCATTCCTATGGGCTTCCAAGCCCATAGAAATGAATGGGTAGGTATTCGTTATTACCGAATCTCAATTACAGATTCTGTAATAACGAATATTAAGAATTCGGTATTTTTTACCGAATTCTCACCTACATCTGAAAAAACGATTCCTAAATACCGAATTGGTAAAATTCGGTATTTAGGAATCGGTATTTCCCAGTTACCTACATCTAGCCCTTAGTCAGTAAAGTTAAAGACATGAACATAGAGACCGAGGGATCAGTTTCAAACTTGTTTTTTAATTACTGTCGAATCTGAGCCCCAGATGGACCTAGCCCAGTTAATGCACTGGCTTGCTCACAGGCGTTATATTCAACATCTTCAAAAAGCAAATTTGCCTTTGGTTTGGGCATTTTGAAAATAACCATTTTGTGTGTTGTAAGGCATTCAGAATTCAAGAATGATGCCGGCCAGTAAAGATTGGAGGATGCAACAGAATGTAAAGTGAGAGGAGCAGTTACTATTAATGTAAAATATACATCTCCAACTGTGGCAGAAAGAAGACAAATCGAATATTGTGCTATCTCCATTGTTCCCTGGGCCTGCACCATAGATTTCTTCCCCAGGCACCTGAGAACCTTTTGGCATCTGCGTACCTACATTTTCACATTAGCGGTGGCCCACACACTTAAGAAGCAGTTTGACATGATCATATTCAACATTAAGACTGCTCACATGCTGCTGGAAGTAATTCTCATTCTTCTAACCCCACTACATTTAAATGGCCTGAAAATGGTGCAACCTTTTCATTAGTATTTCCTTTTTTTGATTACAGCATTGAACAAGCATTAGCAAAGTCAACAGGTCTTGCAATGGGTGCTGACATTTTGGCTTTGCTGATTAATATTTAGTTTGTGACTCGTATTTATACGAAGGGATGCACTGTATTTAAACCAGCACTGTATTAAAACCAGCACTGTCTAAAAACAAAATGTATATACTTTTATGTAAAAGCGCACATTGCACCAGTTATCCCTGGCACTGAAGGGGACTTCTTATTGTATGGATGCGCACAAGAACAGCAGGCCATCAGTTACAGTCCGCATGTGGTATGCTGTGGTGGGCAGTAACAGAAGGTGAATGACACTACAGCAGACCAATGGATGAAGAGGACTGAGGTAAATTCCTTGTGAGGAAGGAAGCATTGTATATATTCACAGAAAAAAAACAAAGGTTAAAGGGACATTATAGCACAGTGTTGTCATTAATGATGTCATTTCAGAGGTTGCAGTGGCACTATCAATGATGTCATACAACATGTCTTCTGTGATGTGAGTTATAGTTACTTCAGGGCACAATTAACAGTTATTTGAGATAACTATAACTGGTGAATTTCAAGTATTTTGTTTGTTTAAAAATGGTGTGTTTTAAATGACATTTACACCTAACTAGAAGATCCCTTTAACATTTGGGCTTTATTCAGTGAATTTTATTACAAATTCGTAACTATAGCATCACTTTAACCTTTGTTTTGTTCAGTGTATTTCAATTTTTTTTAACGTAAAGTAGGATACACATTGTTGTGCATGGCGTGCGGTAAGCACAGGGCCTGGTCTGGCTTTAGGGCAGGCTCTGCACCAAATGCCCTGCGGGCACCCACCCCCTTAGGTTTGGGTGAAGGGCCTGGCCATTGCCAGGCCCTGAGCCAAAGGCCCCGCGCACGGCTAACTATGTCATGCAACAATATAAATGGTGCCATTTTAAGTAAAGCAGACCAATTGGCTTTGCCAAAGGGCTTGAAAGCCGTTTGGTTTCATCAAGAAGTCAGCACATCATAAAATAGACCTATTGGCTTTGTCAAAAAGTCGCCAATAACTACAATCACATTTATATTTAATATATTCACACATTGCAATGTTTAATATTAGTGAGTGTCACAAAATATTTTTGCAGCATTATTTAAAAAAAGACATAAAACATGTCTTTGAGGTATTTCTTTACAGCGGTTCAGACCACAAAATGCAACCATACAACCAACCACAAGGGGGCCCTACCCTCCAGCTGAAGAGTATATGTCTGCAGAGTGCTTTCAAAAAATATGGTAAGCTTTACTTGGGTCATGGTTTCAATGATCCAACTGTGATTTTTTAATAATGTTTCTGGGGGCTTGTACGCTAACAGTACATTAAAAAAATGCTTAGTGCCCCCCCTGCCCCTTCTAGTTGCAACACTAAGATACCAAAATATTATTAGAACACCCTTGCAGGGCATTATGAGGTGCCCCTTGAACGTAACAGTGATTTATGTCCATTCTTCCCTCCCTTTTGCCATGTCCATCTGTGCCAACAACATTAGGTACATATCCCATGTCCTTCCTTCCTTCCTCCTGGCCCTACAGTAGTTCAATGCACCACTGCAAAAAGAATGTAAACAGAAAAGCACCATATTGGTATTTCTTGAAAATTCCTCTGGAGCAGTTCAAGTATATTTCTTAAAGGCTAATGCTAAGAGATTCATCTTGTCTTTATCATATTTATACCTTCCCTTGACCCCAAGTCCTTTCAGAAGCGCCTCCTCCTCCTCCCCCGCATCAAGCAAGCCCATCCCTTGCCACATCCACTCTTCTGCTCTGTCCAATCCCTGCAATGGTACTTATCATCGTTTGAGCCCTCTGGATGTGCTGACTTTTTTTTCTAGCAGACCTCTTGTATTTTTTGCAAAAACTTTGAAAAATGTGTAAAGGGGACTACATTTGTGCAAAGTTTTCTTAAAGCAACGCTCACCTATTTCTTGGAAAAACTATGAAATGTATTCATAGATTGTCCGGTTATACGTGATTTGGCTTTTGCATGAAGAGTATGAATTTTGCAACGCTTTTAATGTTGCACAGAGGGCAAGGTTGGGGTGAGGGGGACAAACAAAATCTTCAGAGCACCTCCAGGGATAGCAAGGCCATCATAGCTTAACAGGGTCATTAGCAGACTAAAGTGCTACCTATGATGGCCCTGCTTTTGATCTTCTCACCTGCCCCTAATACTTGTGACTAATCCGTGGGTAAAACAATGAGGTAGAACTCATGAAGATCACTCCTGCCGTAAACCTTCTGCCCTTTTATTTAGACTTCAAGGCATTGCACATTCCAAGGTCCATGAATTATGAGTTGCTCCATGCCCAGTTCTTCATGGAATTTAGGGGCTTGTAGTCTTGTTTATGCCATTATAAAAACAAGACAACAAGTCCCAGAATTAAAAAATATCTCGACTGGAGCAGCTCATCTTGCGCGAACCTGGGAAATTTAGTAGCTATTGATCACCACGCGTTTGCCAACTCAAAGCCAAGTTTTACTCCTAAAGAGCAGATCAATTTGTTGCCCCACCCAACACCTGTAGACTGCCACTGTGAGGTAAGAGATCATTGTAACCATGTCCAAACAGAGACAGCAATGCAGTCCCTGTTTAAACTTTACCTTTCTTTTCAGTGCATAAAAACCATCGGAAGTGTGCTCTTGACTACAAAGGAGGAGGAGGAGGTAGAGATGTGGCAAAATACAATCACAAAATATTATTTAATCATTTTACTGACCTTTAACTTACAGACAACTTGTGAATACAGTTTTATTTATAGACCAAGTGCCCTCTTTGCCCCAATGTAAAGGTTCTATTTTTTTGTCTGTTTTATGAAATGTTTAATAAATATATTCTGATTTAAAAAGTGAGGATCCCAAACTCAAATAAACAATTAAAATCTTGAATTAATCATGTTTATTCTTGACTTAAATTCAGCATGGTTCTTTTCGATAAGTGGCTGTGAGATCCTCCCAATCAAGACCCTTTATATCTGTGCTACTCAATCATTTGCCAGGACTCCACAGCCAGAGGTGGAGTTGCTTGTGTAAATTAATCCACTCACTGAAACACTACAAATTTGAATGTCCGGTGGTAGGCTCTGTAGGGCTTCTGTCCTGAAGCTTTACTGTTTTGTTACCTTTCACCAGCTGTTTTCCCCACTCTCCATGTACCTACATTTACCTTTCAAAGATGTAATTTGCTACTTTTGGAATTCGTAATGGTCTCCAGATGGTGACTTTAATTCACATCAGACTAAGCACAGCCAGTCTTGACTTGTGCTATCATATTGCGTAGGGTTATTCTTTTATACATGTGTGCGTCAGCCAATTTGTGGTTTTTACCAATTCCCTTTTGAGTAATTCACCATGAGCAGGGCCACTGGAATGGGTTTCTACAGCTACTACATATTCTACATAATTATGGATTTGCCACATAATCCATTGTCTGCTGCATAATCTTCAAATATTAACAAAAAAAACGTTCTTGCTCAAAAGGATTCAAAGTTGCTAAACATGTAGCAACACAAACCGCCTTTCAGTGGAAAGCCATTCGTAAAGGTAATGCGCATTCCAATATGTAGCTGTTACGCTGGTACTAACCAGGTAAAACCTTTGCCCAGTGTTAACATTTGCAAAAATTTCAAAATAATAAAACTATACCATCACAAAATGTGCCGCATAATGTGCCTTTTATTGCTGCATACTTTAGTCAACCCTGCTACATAATTTGGTCCTCCTCATTACATAATTCCAGTGGCCCTTACAGTGGAAAAAAACTGCATATAATTCAGACTCCTTAAATGAAAAATAAATGAAAGATAATCTGGGTGAAATGCATTGCTTTGATAGTAAAGCTTAGTTGGTTGAAATGTTTACTTCAGATATCTGTGTGTATAATTTGTTGGTGCACTGGGGACTAATGACTTGTGTGTTTATGGACTTATGAGGTCCCAGCCTGGGAGAGAATACATTGTGAACATGTGGGTCAGTTTGATAGGCTGTACACAGTATAAAATACGCTGGCACAAAATAAGCAAAAAGTTTTAGGGGGAAATGCACTAACTTTTTTCAGCAGGGTTGCATCACAAAAGTGGCACAAACCCCGGGCAAAGTGTTCTGTTGGGATTTACTTTCCAACAGAAATCATGATTTGCTTTGAAAAGTTGGCTCACGTAACAGGAAGTAGAGTTATGCACTATTTGGGGCAAGAGGGCGTTCCGTGGGTCGTGCGTGGGCATTCCCGTGCAACCTTCATACAAAGTGGTAAAAGTATTACAATATGTGAAAGCATCGTTTATGTACTGGAAGGGTACCCTTCAACTACAAAGCTACGCCTGACATCACACGTCCACCCTTGCATTATTGCTGAATGTAAATAAAGCGTACTTGCAAACTGTGACTACATGCCTGTGCTGCAGCGAGTTGCTTCTGCTATTGAAAACACACACATATATATATGTGCACGTTTACGTTTAGTATAAAACATGCTACAATGAAAAAGTTGTAGTAGGTAACCATACTTAAATGTTGTAGGCCTGCACATATACAAAGTGCTGAATTAAGTTAGCCTAAATGCTGATGCCATGTTAACCGGAAAATAATGCATTAACAGAGAAAGGCCTGTTTTCACATTGAATAGTTGTTTGCGCAAGATGTTTTTCTTCAATTTACTGCAGATGTTGCATCTTCAGAAGCCTAGTGTTAGCTAGTGAATAGACATTTGTTTTACGACTGAAAGAATGATTCATTGAAAGAAGTTTTGGACCACAAAAAACAACATTGTAACTTTTAAAGGACTAATGTCTGAAAGGCTATTATGTTCTTGTCAGAGCATGGGGAGTGAACCTGTTCCCAGGAGTCTACTGATATTCTATTGGTGTGTGAAAAATGCGGAAGAAAATAATGTTGCCACACGGTATTTCATTGCTTTTTAGACTATATAAATAAAAGAAAAACAAATACGAAAGAAAATTATGTTGCCACATAGAATTTGTGTGGTTATATTAGCGCATGTTCCTGGAGTAGGCAGAACAATCCAACTGATTCCCACCCCTGCACTCTGACCGGAGGCTCATCTTTGAGTTTCTGATGCCTTTCTTCATGAAAGGTTACTTTCTTCGATTTTTCCCTAAAATGTCTGCTGTTATTTTTGAGTAGCATGCTTTCAGACTATAATGCAATGGCTTTATGCTTGTGCACTGATTCTCTGATTGGTACTCTGTATGGATATCTGAACTGACACATTTTCTCTCATTAATTCCAATTTATTAGGGGGGCGTGGCCGACCAAGCAACATGGCGGACGCAACTGGCTAGTGCTCCCGTACCTTGATCCCCTATTATCCGCAATAATTCTCCTGGCGGTGCTGGCTGCGACGTTAATGCCCAAGTCTGGATTCCGGAGGGTGTGCTGAGTCCGCAGAGTGCTAGGTCGTGCAGTTTGACCGGCTGGTTGAGTAGTGTTGCGGCAGACAAGCGCGCGGCCCTGGTGACGGTCGCCCTGCATGCGGGCATTTTGAATGTTGGCGCCATGCTGTGAGCTGATTGTCCTGAAATGCCGGCGGAGCCCCCGGCATCGGTGAGCATTGGCAGCGGAAGCACTCCCTCGCCCCTGAAGTCCTGGTGTCCTGCTGCGGAGACCCTCGAGACCACAGCAACAAGTGAGGGGGCGCAGCTGTGTGCATGAGGGCGCTCGTGCGGGGCAGTGGTGACTGAGCGACGGGGACAAAGCCTCGAGTTGGCGCTTGGGCTCCAGGGCGATCGAGCACCGCAGAGGCGGCAGCGAGCTCTCACCCCGTCCAACAGCAGCGGAAATTGATATAGACTGCGGGCGCACTACCTGCGAACCCTGGAGCTGCGGGCTGTGTGGGGCCAGTGCCAGCATGGCGTGGACACTGTAGGAAGCTGAGGAGTTGCTGTTGGAAGGGACTTGGTGCCGCCTAGGGCCCCGTGAGGCGAGACGAAGGGAGGCTTGAGGCATGGTGAGGGCCGGCGAGGCCCAGGTGGCTACTGAAGAGAACTGCAGGCACGTGGCGTTGCCCCCCTGACGGTTTGAAGAGCTGGTGCCCCGCTGTGGTGTCCCCTGTACCTACCGCGGGTGCGTGGTGGAGAGGAGACGGGAGGAAAAACACAGCACGCGATTGCCAGTGCTGGGGGCTTAAGACAGAGTGAAGGCCTGTACATGGGCGGGGGCGGAGATTATCCCCATCTACAAAAAGGGGTCACCTATGGAGCCGGCAAATTATAGGCCTATTAGCCTCATCGACGTGTCCCAGAAAATTTACGCAAGGATTTTACTACATCGACTGCAGGAATGGATTAGCGATCAAGCTATTCTGACCCCGTTACAAGCTGGCTTTAGGGCCAGAACGTCTACAATAGACCAGCTATTTAGGCTCCAGCTACTCCACTGGAAGCATGTTGTTCTGGAAGGGGGTAGCCTATACCTAACTTTCGTGGACCTGAAATCAGCATTTGATATGGTGGACCGTAACCAGCTATGGAGTATTCTGCTGGCTATGGGGATCCCACCATACCTATGCTTTCAGTTTAAACGACTTCACGAAGGGATGCTCGCCAGAGTAAGGTATGGCAAGAATGGTTAACTGACGGCCCCGTTTCCTGTTGCTAAGGGGGTTCGACAGGGTTGCATGCTTGCCCGACCCTCTTTTCCCTCTTCTTAAACGGGCTGATAGAAGACCTTCTCGCAACCAAGGACATAGACTCCCCAAAACTGTCTTTTTCGAAGATTTCCCATACTTATATTTGCGGGTGACACCCTGCTGCTCTCAAAGTCAGCCATGGGCATGCAGCGTGTGCTAAATAAATTCAGCCAGTTTTCTAAAAAGAGGAACCTTGTGGTCAACATCAATGAAACTAAATGTATGGTTTTCAATGCTAATTCCACGAATTGCCCACATCCGATGATGGAGGGTAGACCCCTGGAAAGGGTACCCATTTTTGACTATCTGGGTCTCTCACCGAGTGATAAAATGGGGTGGGGCCCCCAAATGGCCAAGGCCAACCTAAAACTTACACAGGCTGAGGGGGGAATCTTAAAAGTTCAGAAAAATTGTGTTTTAAAAACCATAAGCCCACCACTCGAAATATATAAAGTCCAAGCCAGGTCAGCTTCCCTATATGGGGCAGAAATGTGGGGGCATAAATTATCAAACGCTCTCAGAATAACTGAAAATAATTTCACTAGGCAAATCATGACCCTGCCAAGAAACACACCATTAGTGCCGCTAAGGATGGACCTAAATATTTCTCCAATTGCTGATGCCATGCATACACGTCCACTGCTGTATTGGCGGAGGTTGTGGAGCATCCCTGAGTTGGTTAGCTATAGGGAAGAATTAAAAGCGGTAATGGCATCACTAGGGGCAGGCAGCATTCCTCTTTTATTATTTGTAAGACACTCTCTTAGTGCAATTGGCATGGAGAACCTCTGGATTAATCCAGAAGTATCCTGCCCAGCCATCACTAAGAAAACTTTGGCTAATACAATAAAAGAGTACAATTTAACGAAAGTTTACCGGTCAGTAACTAGATCAAGCCTAACATATGGGTTCTTGGACTTTAAGTCCCATTATGAATTTGAACAGGTGATAGATTCCATACAACCCACATTAGCGAAAAAGCTGTTCCTTCAATTCAGATATGGAACTCTCCCGCTACATGCAATTACAAATAGGTGGGCGAGAGTCCCTAATCGTCTTTGTCCTGGATGCCTCATGGAGGAGGAAACTGTAGTTCATGTTATGCTCTTCTGTGCGGCATATAAAAGAATTAGGCAGAAATGGATTATTCAACTTTGTAAGAACCTGGGTATTAGGAATTACCTTGTCTTTTTTAGGATCCTAAAGACAGATACTGACCCAGTCTACGTGGTTGCAGTAGCAAAGTTTCTGTTCTCTATGTGGACAATTCACAGGAATCTGCTAAAAATAGATTAGAACTCTACCATCGGCAAAAAGGTCAATTCATGGAGCTTTTACTTTAGCTTGGGTGGAGGCGATCTTGTGGTATGTATCTTGGGATCGGTAGATTAGAGGGATATTTTTACTATTTTTATATTGGCATACTTAACTTACATTTATTATAGAGTGTTTTAAATGTATTCCCACAACGATGATTCTTAAAGAATGGCATTATTTTATTAGGAACAAATTTAATGTATATTATTATTTTACATTTGCAATTACCTTGGATCTGCAATTGTTGTAAAATGAATGTGCTTTTATTGTTATATACAACCGCAATAAAGTCTTTGAACTGAAACACCCAAGGGTACGGGCGCAGTGGCTGTGGAATTGCACTTCTGTTTGCGCCCATCTCATACAGGCGCTAGGAATCGCTACAGGTACTCCATCTATGGCCCCGATACGGAGGCCTTGTGCAGCGGGTGGAAGTGCTGTGAGTAAATTGCCCAGACCTGTGGCGGCCGCTGTGAGAGGGGGTTTAGAATCGCTTGAGGGTCCCGAAGGACAATGAGGTACATTCCCAGTAATACTGCATTGGCCCTCTGAGCGGAATGACTTGAGGATTATCCTGGAGACAGTCCTCTGAGCAGATATAGGCGACCTCGCAGGAGCCTGTGGGAGCACAGCAGAGCGGAGACGAGTGACGGGAGGAGCAGATGGCCCTGGTGGGAACACCTGAGGAGCCGCTGACCTTGCAGTGGTGTGGCAGCGTGATCAAGGAAGTGGTGGTGAGACTCGGTTGGGCTCGAAAGCTTCCGGAGCGGCCCTGGACCGAGGGGGTTTTGAGAACGAGCAGGCGGTGCTTAAGCGAGCATTGCCCGACAGAGACTGTAGTAGCGCCTTGCTCTTCAATTACCAGGACGCTGCTGTTGTTGTGCCGCTGCCTGCTGGAGGCCTTGATGTTGGCTAATTCTCCCTGACCTGCGGCGCAAACGCCACTGGGACTGAGTGCGCCACTACTTATGGCAGGCGAGATCTATTCTTCTGCTGGTGGGCTGATCTGGCAAAAGCGATACACGTGCCCCAGGGACTAGTACTTCAGTTACGACACACCAGAGGCGCAGAGAGTGGCCGGCTAATACCCACAGCGCAGCAACTGGTGATTGGCCGGATACGGGCCAAGACACAGCAGGGACTCCTGAGGGCCACCAGCCTTGACCCTATGCAGGGAACTACGGAAGAGATGTCAGAACCAGCGACCACAGCCCTAGCGGCCAAGATGGACTTTGTCCTCGCAGCGGTGGAGCGAATTGGTGCTGCACTGGATTATACTAGGACCTCTCTGGAGACCAGAATCGACAAAGTCACCTCGGACGTCACTTTACTTCACGCAGATCACCAGAAGCTCGCTGATAAATTGGCTGCACACAACCAAAATTTAAAGGAGCTCCAACCTGTGACGCAAAATCATACAGCCGCACTAAGGACTTGATAGACCGTGTACACATACTGGAAGATCTGGCAGAGGATGCGGAAGGGCGCTCACGCCGTAACAATATCCGCGTGGTGGGCCTACCGGAAGGCGAGGAAGGTAGGAACCCGGAGCAATTCACAGAACGCTGGCTGCGAGATCTGCTGCCCCAGGGTTCCTTGTCTGTACAGTTCGTGGTGGAGCGGGCTCACCGTATCCCGGCGCAGAAGCCACAGCCGGAGCCAGACAGCCTCCCTTCATATTCAAACTACTCAACTACAGGGACGCGGTGCTTCGTGAAACAAGGAAAATGGACCCTTTACAGGTGGGCGGAAGTACAGTTATGTTTTTCCCAGACTACACTGCTCTCGTACAGAGGCGTAGGAACAACTACACGGCAGTGAAACGTCAACTCCGAGCCCTGGAGCTCCCTTATTCGCTGCTGTTCCCTGCCCGGCTACGAGTGGTCACAAAGGATGGGGCCCGCTTCTTTGACTCCCCTGAGGAGGCATGGGACTGGCTAGAGGAGTCGGCATTGTGGACAGGCGTGCGGCCCGCGCGCCTGGATGGTGACATCCTGTCGAGCAAGAGACCGAGGCGACGACGACAGAGGGAGCAAATGAAGTCGGCCAAACCCAGGGGCCTCAGCTCCTACCCTAGACAACATGAGGAAGGAACGACGAGACGTGCTGGAGGCAGTCGCGACCCTTGGATCACCACAACCTCGTGAACGGTCCGACTGTTACAGACAAGCTGTGTTGGTGTCCAGTGGCTCCTCGTCATCATCCACAGAAATCTCGGAAGAGCTTGGTCTGCCAGTGGTCCCCCCGCAAACGGCTGACGCCGTTATTGGATGAAATGACGGACCGATGTATTTTAATGCGAACTGTTCTCGCAAGTAGAATGCTTTTCACTATACTGCATAACCTGGCTGGCTGTTACATGGGGGGGGGGGAGTGGATAGGCTCATTTGGGTTGCGCGTCACACGTCCTCCACATTGAGATGACATCTTGGTGGGATACCTGTCGCCGAGCGAACATGCCCCCCCTAGAGTGCCGTACATACATGCCTGGGTTCACAGGTTAACGAGCCAGTGGCCCCACAAGATATGTCTGAAGCTCAGATAGTTGGCACACTAAGCATATTGACAACAAAGGGGAAGATTATAACATAACATCACTGGCGCGCAACCCCATAGGTAACACATTGCCTTAGTTTAGGACTTGTCTGTGTTTCAGAAGTTTGGACGGCCATCACGAAATGACTGTCCCAGATGTTCAATTGGCTGTGGTTAGTTTTCTGTTGTTATATATCAGATGCAGCAGTTCGACACACTCATGCAGTCCATGAGTCTCCGCACCCCGCGAGATACCCCTCCCGATGCCTCACCCCTGGTATCTCTATTGATCATTACAAGCAGAAATGGCGCAAGCTAATATCATCACATGGAATATACATGGTATGTACACACCTGGTCACCGTTACTCCATATATGCATATTTACAGCGACACTCGGCTGCCATCGCACTGCTGCAAGAAACGCACATGACTCAGACAGAGCTAGATCGGCTGCATAGGCGCTGGAGAGGGCATATTTACGGCAATACATACTCGGCGCATGGGAGGGGCACGCTAACTTGGGCGAGGGCAGGTACCCCATTCGTTTGCGAGGACATTGTGACAGACCCTGATGGCCGATACACATTAGTGTCGGGAACACTTAATGGCCAGCAGGTCCTTTTAGTATCTATATATGCCCCAAACACAGATCAACCCTCGTTCTTGGTACGACTGTCTGCAATGCTGTCTCCCTACGCGGGGTTGCCCTGGCTGTTGGGTGGGGACTTCAATGCTGTCCTTGATGTGCACATGGACAGATCCTTCCCGCCCCTTCGGGCAACGTCTGTAACTTCCAATGCACAGGTGCTTGCGGACTGGTTGACACACAGGGCAATACAGGATATATGGCGTATAGTGCATCCCACAGACCGCATTTATTCCTATTTTTCTGCAGCTCACCGGTTGTGGGTTCGCAAGCTCTGGTCCCCTTGGTTGAGGTAGCGGAATACCTAGGTAGGACACACTCCGATCATAATCCTTTACGGCTTCGACTGAACTGGTATCCTGGCCGCCCCCCCCCATACCCACCTGGCGCCTCCAGCCTGTTACGCTGGAGGATCCAGAATTCCGTGCGTCACTGGGATCAGCTGCGCTGGAATATTTTGAGCACAACGAGGGGACGGCGAGTTCCGCACTGGTAGAAATGCAGCTGCGCCAATACGAAAGAGACGGAGAGGGTGGGGGTGGCCAGTCAGGACGATTGGAAGCCCTAATAACGCAGCATGCGGACCTTATGGAGAGATTGCGCTGCCATAATTTCACTGCCCACACGGCTCGCACACACGCCAAAGCAGACAGGGCAGGCCGACTTCTGGCCTGGCTGTTGAAACAAGAGAGTAAACATGCACCAATCGGGGCACTACGCATGCCGGAGGGCTTCCTGGTATACAAACAAAGGGAGATACACTGGGTGATGACGGAACATTACACACAACTGTACCAATCCAGGGGGCTGGCTCCAGGGCACATCAAGGGGTTCTTAATGGTCCTCTTACATTGGAGGAAATCGGGGAGGCGATTGGGTCCATGGCATCCGGGAAGACTCCAGGTCCGAATGGCCTGCCCGCTGACTATTACAAAGCTTACCGGGACATCCTGACGCAGCGTCTACACACTATCTACTCCACGGCCTTGATGCACAATGGGTTGCCACCGTCTATGCGGGAGGCTTATCTGGTGTCCCTTCTCAAACCGGGCAGGACCCCGAGAGCCTGGGGTCATACATGCACTTGGCGCTCCTGAATGCGGACTACAACATTTTTGCTAAGCTGCTGGCAGAACGCTTGGCGCCGTTGGTCCCCGAGTTGGTCCATACCAACCAAAATGGGTTTGTACCCAAGCGCAGCACGTCGTTGAACCTGTGGAGGTTCTTTTGAGTGGTGGCAGACAGCGGGTAGGAGTGGCCCAGGGCAGGGTGCTTGGTGTTGGATCTTCAGAAGGCATTTGACTGCTTGGAGTGGAGCTATCTGGCGGCGGTGTTGTCACGCTATGATTTAGGCTGGGGGTTTCTACAAATGGTGGGCCTGTTATATCACAACCCCACAGTCCAGGTGTGGCTAGGGCCATACATTTCCGAAAGCATCCCGATCTGTAGGGGAACCAGGCAGGGGTGCCCACTTTCTCCCCTCCTGTTTGCACTGGCAATCGAGCCTTAGGCAGTGGCCCTGCGAGCAGCATTGGGAGTGGGAATACCTCTGGGAGATGCAAAGCATCAGGTCTCGCTGTATGCGGATGACCTTCTAGTCTTTGTGAGGGATGTTGGGGCTATACCGGCTTGCCTAGAAGATATTTTACGCGACTTTGCTACGCTCTCTGGACTCTGGGTAAATGCAAATAAATCCTGCTTATATGCGTTCGGAGGGGACGTTCAGGATTCGGGCTATGTTCTGGCATGTGCGCAGTTGCAGTGGAATGCTGATACTTTCCGCTATCTGGGAATCCAGATATACCGTCAACCGGCTGACCTCTTTGACGGTAATTTGGGTTGGGCGGTGACAGCCATCAAGTTGCAAATTAACTTCTGGAAGACGCTCCCGCTCACGGTCACAGGCAGGGTGGCGTTATCTAAAATGGTGATCCTTCCACGCCTTCTATATTACTTCGCCAACCTGCCGCTGTATGTCCCGGCAACCTTCTTTAACAAACTTGCTACCCTCCTCAGAGACTTCTTTTGGGGTAATGCGCGCCATAGGATAGCGCTAGCGAAGTTATACTTGCTCACAGACCAGGGGGTCTAGCTGCACCCTGTTTTGAGCACTACTATTTAGCTGCTCAGCTGCAGTGGATAGCCCGATGGCTCGCAGACAGAGGTCAAGAGGATACGGCGACTACAGCCCCTCCCCTCTTTTTGGACTCCATTACTGGGCTTTTTCATCCGGCTGCTAAGTTACCCACGCCGGCTCCCCTCCGCTTGGCGGTGGCTTACAAATGCTTCCGCCGCTGCCTGTACGTCACTAGAGAGCTAATTCCTTATGCGCCTGCCATACCGCTAGTGGGCTCCTCCAGCGGGCCTGGGGTACTCACGTCCCTGGAGCTTCTGGAGTGGCACAACATCGACGTGAAGACTCTGGGAGATCTGTATCGGGATGGCATGCTTCTGTCATTTTAATCACTAGCTGAAGAGCTGGGGCTACCGCAGGGACACTTTTAAAGTCACTGCTCCTTGATCACTACACTGGCTCTAGATGGGGGATATGGCAGGGGAGCCGAGTCAACACCTCACCATACAATATCTCCACATATTGGGTCGCGGCCGACATTTAATCTGGTGGTTTGCGGCATCCCTCCGCACACATGCGGTGATAAAGTTAGACTCCCTTCAACGCGGGTGGGAAGAAGACTTGGAGAGGCAGCTGGAGGATAGGGAGTGGGAAAAGATATTGAAAAGTCCTAAGAGAATCCCCAGTACCTCACTCCTGAAAAGATCAACAGGTAGTTTCACCATGCGGATGCAGCCTGTCCCCGCTGTACAGAGGGGGCCGGCCTAGGGCATATGCTGTGGGGCTGTCACACACTGCACACTTATTGGCGGGCTATTAGTGAGACATTGGGCGCATGTACTAACCGCAGCATACCTTTCGAGTGGCCCACTTACTTATTACACCAATTTAGTAGGGCGCGACCACAAAAGTCACTTCTCGTTTCCTCGACCTGGGGCTAGTCGTTGCCAAGCGCCTTTTAATGAAGTGATGGAAGTCGCAATCCCCACCACACATGAGGGCATGGAGGTATTCCCTCATAGCATGGGCTAAAGCAGAAGGAATTGCTATCACACGGGAGGAAACGTTGAGCCTGCGTAAGACGCCAATAGCAGCGCATTGGGAGGGTCTGCTCCAGAATATTATGTGCATGGAGGAGGACACCATAGAGCAGCGGTCGCTTGTTGAGGGAGACACCCCTGCAACTTGAGATGGGCAGTATGTCGGGTGCACCCTTATCCCGCCACACAGGTGCATTTATACTGTCCACCGACTAAGCAGCGATGCACCTATGTGAATTGGCAGACGAAGCAGCTCTGTGGAGTGCTGTGAGCCAGGGAGTGAGGGATGGGGCGGAGAGGGGGTGACAGATGTTATTATCATGGGGGGAAGGTGAGGGGACTAAAGGATAAATGAAAAGTGGAAAAGATGTAATCAGAAGTCGAACTTAGCTGCTGTGGTTGGTTTCTTTCTTTAGTTACCGTTTGTTTACTCTATAACATCTGTGCATTCACGCAAGATGTATGATCTGTAAAACTCTACATAATATGTCTCCAGAACCGCATTATGACGGCATTGTGGACTTTACTTCTGCTGCAGCGACGCATATGTTGTAGTTCTATCTGGAACTGTGGCTAAAGAGTCACCAGAATACATGGTGACCATCCTGAGCTTGTATGTACGAACTGAGCGTCACTGTCTAAAAATTCTAATGTTACCAGTAATGTAATGCTGGAGATTATCTTGCATAAATATGTAAATGTTTTGGAAAATAAAAACAGATTTAAACAAAAAATAATAATTCCAATTTATTTTGAATAGGTGAAAATTCCTCTATGGAACACACTTGTTGTATTATTACTATACTAACTGTGATATTAACCAATATTTTGTTCTATGTTATAATCAAATATCGATAGATGGATAATAACTTTTAACGCTGAGATTTGCCTAATGAATAAGTAGATAAATAACTAAGATTTTTTTAAATAAAACCCTTTAACTCACGCTAAACTCTCTCAAAATCTGTGACTCAGCCAGGAGGAGCTTCAGCCAGGTGGGATTTCACAAGCATGGCATCCAGGCTCCAGACGAAGGTCCAGCAAGGCATCCAGGCTCCAGACGCAGGACCAGCAAGGCATCCAGGCTCCAGATGCAGGACCAGCAAGGCATCCAGGCTCCAGACGAAGGTCCAGAAAGGCATCCAGGCTCCAGACGAAGGTCCAGCAAGGCATCCAGGCTCCAGGCGCAGGTCCAGCATGGCATCCAGGCTCTCATCCTGGTCATCCTGGATGTTGCGTGACTTGAGGGGGTTGTTGATGTGTGCTGCACTTGGCCCTGGCTGCTCCATTCTGCATTTCATTGTTTTTTTGCCTATTTTCCATTGGAGGTCGACTGATAGGTGATTTTTTTCCATTAGACTAAAAAAAACTCATGCTGGGCTGACTTGCGTGCGCTTTTTTGCCGCTAATGGGCCTTTCATTGGTTTTCGCCCGCTAACCCTGGAATTGATATCGCCACGACGCTAATGTTAGCGGCAATTTTCATCGCTGATCCCTGAAGTTATCGCCATGTAGCGACGTCTTGTACGTACATCGCTAACAAGGCAATAGTTTTCAGCGATGCACAGCGGTAAGAAAAATGCCGCTAACTAGCATTAGCGGTAGTTTTTGCCAGTCCTTGTACATATGCCCCATAGCGTTACCCTGCATGCCACTTGCATATAAATGCTATTCTTCAGTCCCCCATCAATATATTTTGAGAACATGAGACGAAGAGAGAAGTTATATTGTTGTTTCAGTTACAGTTTATTGCTTGTACGAGTTCACGTGTGGAAGGGACGACTATTCTTTAACCTAAGGAAACTGAAAACAGGAAACTTCATGAACTAGGTGAAGGCCAATATTTGTGAATTAAGCAAACCTGTAAAGACATAATAAAACTTCGCAAACACTAGCACGGCTGCCTTTCCCACAATTTTCTCTATAAAAAATGTCTTTGTTTTTTTCAAGTTCTTTTTGGTTGATCATCGCCACAAAACTTTCTTTTTTCGTAAAATGTAACATTCTGGAAAAGATGCGGTATTAATTTGAAAAGTGTGTAGTTCTAAAATATTTTCACTCAAAAAGATTTTGCCACTCCCTTTCCTCAATATATTCGTAAATCACCGCCTAATCTAAATACAGAAAATAATTTTTCAACAAGGATATCACTTGTTATGTTATGTTCAAAATATTGCATTTTAAGTCTATAGTGTGACTGTCTTTAAAAGCTTTAATGGGCAAATAGAAAAACAGTTATCCGAACTAAAACTCCAGAGAGTTACTGTTTTAATTAAATAAAGTTATTCCCAAACGACTCTTTTGTATACAAAGTATCGCTGTGATTTTGAATGTACCCAGATTGCAAGCGTCTGTGCTGAAATACATTTAGGGTTTGGGGCGGGAACAGAAGACTGTTAGAATGGGGTTGTCATGTTTAAAATGTATCGAATCTTTAAGTTTGTAGGTATTCGCAAAAATTATACGTGACAGCAAGAATAATGTCATGTTCAAAATATTTGAAGTAAAGGTGGTTCCAGACTGACGGAAAGGAAGGCCTTCACACTAATGAAATTGTGGTATGGGGCAAGTGGTTTCTCACAATTGAAAACATTTTCCCTCTGCAGAAAAAAGGCAAGATGGATAAACGTGCCAATGCACATTTGTTTTTTTCTTTTTTTTATGATAACTATCTTCTGCAAATCAACAATGCACCTGATTTGTTGGTTTATTACCTGGAATTTTTTGTGAATCTATGAAATATACTCACACACTTTGAATTTTTTTTAAAGGGTTTTGTGAATGGGGCCTTCAGTGACTGAGAAATATAATTGTTAGTTTACAGTACACTGTGTAATTTAATATCAGGATACCGCACTGAAAATGGGTCCAGTAACCACAAACCAAACCGGCTTGGGATTGGAGCGGGATAGTTGAGTTTGCTGAATGCCAACGGTAGAGAGCTCTTGCAAATGAGGTTCTTTCTTAAGAAGGTGGAAAGAGAATACAACAGAATCATGAATGTGGTCCCATTCTCTGGGGCATTCACAAGCAGCAGGCAAGATATGCTGCATAGATACAGTGGGCCTGCAGTTTGTACTTCGAAATGAACTGGGAACATTTAAATATTTGTTTATAGAGTTGCCTAGAAAACTGTGTGTTTTGAAATAACTTCAGATTATGCTGTGCTACAGTTTCAAAAAGTATTCAAATTTGCCAGGCAACAAATATATACACATATACTAATCAGTGATCCTGGGGCGTACAGTACACATGTTGTACCCTTTCACAATCAATGCTGAGAAGCGATTTATTCTGTGTGTTTACTCTTGCATCTCTTTTGTTATTTTAAAAAGAAATGGTATGTGATATTGTGCTTTAGTATTCCAGCACAACAGAAGAAACCTCTCCCAGGGCGCTTGGCATCAATGACTGAACTCTGCTGCATTGGTTGGTATCAGGGGAGGTCTTGGGAAACAGCAAGAGCTTTGAACTTGCCCTCCAGTGGTTTACAGATTTAGTTATCCAAGCAGACACAACTTAACATTTTGAAAGGAAACCGCCCTCAATCCTGCCAATTCCACCTTTCAGTGTATCATAAATAGGTAGTAGGAAGGTCCTGTTACTAATACGACAAAGCACCAAAGGCCAAATAGATACTATAGCTTTGTGGTCACAAACCCTGCAATTTGCAAAATCACATGGTTTATACCTGCAAAAAGTATTTTGAAATGTATTATGCTCAATTTACGAGTTGCAGTGGCGCTGGTGACATTTGAAGTTGGTGGGATGTAAAAGTTGTGTATGACTTTAAAGTAGCGAGCGATGTGAGCAAGATAAATGGACGAACGTGGAGTCCATGGTGGGACCTCCTAATGAAAAACAAATTAAAAACGGCCTCACATCATACCTCATTAAGATGTTCAACAGTTACTGAAATGTGCAAATTGTACAGCATGACAACTTCAGCCCTTTAAATGTGCTTGCCCAGTGTCTTGCACTGCATGTGGCATCAAATTAGGAAGAAAATGCTTTAACTAGGCTTCGGGCAGCACCCATTGCTGCTGGCTGCAATCAGTCGTATAGAAATATTTGCAGACAGGTCTTGAACTGGGATGAAAAAAGTGGGGGCTCTCTAAAAGGGAACATGTAAAATAAATTTCTGTGATTACCATAGTGTGCCAACCAACCAGTATTTTGGTTTCTCTCTGAGATGTTTGTGCATCTAGATATATAACACAACAACTGACATACACTTAAAAGCCGTCAGTACAGTTGGCTTTGTCAACTGTTATTAGCTGATAACAGATAAATGAGTAAAAAATGATTTGTTATAAATAATTAACATCGGAAATGTTTAAATTCTGAAATTGTGAGTCTGTGAAATAAACAGTATAGAAACCTGTGGAAGGAGTTTTGGCCTTCAGTTATATGCACTTTGTGTTAGATATGTAAGCCCTTTCTTGCTGCATATCTACAACCACCTCTCTTTCCTCTTCAGCACCCTCTTTTCACTATTCCTCGAATGCACTTCCTTGCATCTCCCTTACTTTACCACTTACAAAGGATTCACAGCACCCACTCACGTTTAAGAAATGTATTTCCTTTTGCATTGTAAATATTTTGACATCTGTGTACCCCCTTCACACATATTTCCACAGAATTTCATATGCAACTGGAATACATGACCATTGTTCTGTGTGCTGTGCAGAGGGGCCAACCCACTGACAGCGTCAGAGCTCTCAATCATAGCCCCTCATAAACACCTAGCAAGGCTCAAAGTATGCAATATGCAAGAGTAATACGGTGCACAGAAAAAAGTACAGAAACACAACATAATGAAATACCTAACAGTCATGAAGAATCCAAGATTAGGTAAAACGTAAAATAGGAGAACAACTAATTCGCTGACATGCATTGCCTTAACGTTTTTAACATTCATGGTTCGTAAATCAATCCATGTTTTTGGCATTACTGTTAAGGGCATTAAGATGGGGCCCCTTTTATCGCTATATAGCAGATAACTGTCTTTACTATAAGCACATATTTCTCCCTTTGCGCTTGTTTTGGATATTTGGATCAACTTCCCAAGGGAACAAAAACCCTGCTCGTCTTTTGGATCAATTTAGCTGGGTAAAAAATAGAGCAGTTCTACTTCTAAAGCAGCCAGCGAAGGGCAGCCAAGGCCTGGGGTGTCACAGTGGGGGAGGTTAGCGTGACCAGGTGTCTCAGCACAATATACATAACACACAATTAGCATTATAACATTTACCATTACGGAGGACAAGACACCAAATCACACATGTGACGAATGGGATAGGGTGGGATCTATGCCTCTGTATGATGGATAGCTGCCCTCACACAGGGATGGAGAATCCCACATCCAAAACTGTGAAGCTGAAAGCGTCACTGGCCAATAGTGGATACTATCATAGACTACAATGGCAATGATGAGCTTTAGAACGGTAAGCCTGTGTCATGCGTCGTCACGGTTCAGAAAGTTGATTTACTGCCTGGCTTCTGTCTCCTGCTTCAGAGCAATGTGAAGCAGGCAGCATGAGACAGACAGACAAGACTTAACAACACTGATGTCTTTAAAGATACGATCATATCTCTAAATAAATAAATCAATTTATGATTAGTGTAGGAATTTCAGTGGGGAGCAGCCCTAGAGCCCTACTGGAGAAATGAAAAAGACTTCTAACTCATAAAAGGGGTATCACCCATTACAAATTACAAACAGGATGGGACATGAAAAGGGCACCCCCTTCCTATTTGGGAGTCACAGTGGACTGTATCAATTCTTTATAACCGCAAGTTTTATTGACACTGCATGGTGGGTGGTCTCTGGTTCACAAAAGGGAAACTGTTACAATGGAGCGGTCTTTCCAATGGGAATCGGGTTGGGCAGCATTGGGTGGGAGGAAGTAGTGATCCATGGGTCAACTGCCTGCTCCTCACAGTGGGTTCTCAAACTGCAACATTCTTTCAAAGCAGGCCTGTCCTTTTCGGGGCACTGGCTACTTTTTGTATTTGAAAAAATATGTTTGCTGTTTGTGAAAGTAAATGCAAGGATGGTTGTCTGCTGTCTCTTCCAGGACACTCTTTGCCATTCGCAGTCGTTCCACTGGGCGGAGAGGGGAGGGGCGGGTCGCAATTTGCACACTGCCCAATTAATATCGCTTAGACAGATATATGGTTTATACTGCATACCACAAACCTGTCAGTGTGCAAACTGGACATCCTGAAGTACAAATGTAGTGAGTATTTCCATTCTGTGTAATAAGAGAGACGATTAAGTCTAATAGGCTTACAAAAAACATATTGCACATCACTGGGTACCAGATTTAATAACATTCATGCAGAACTACGGATCACTGACAGAATATCGAAAACACAAATATCGTGTGGACAGATTATCGTGTGAAAAATATCGAGGACCAAAAAATCAAGAAGGTAAGTGCAAATAGGTATCTACAGATTTACTAGTCTTAACTCCAAATCTATGCACCTTGAATATATATAGCGTCATGGTACATATGTGTGGAGTTCAATCTAGTTAATCTTTGCTTACCTATAGAAACATACCTTCACAATATTTTTGGCATTCATATTTTTGACACAATATTTTGTCGCATTATATTTGTATTTTCAATATTCTGTCTAAATACCTTCTACGGAGCAAAGCTATTGAGGAGCAGTGCTCGAATTAGCCTGTGTCATAAAAGTGTTTGCATGTGAAACTTGATCCTTGCTGCCATTCGTGGTGCGAAATGCACTGCCATCCATCGCGTGAGCACCTGCGCAAACACAGAGAAAATCTGGCCAATATGAGTCATCTCTTTGCTGTGAACAGCTCTCCTCTGCCCGACAGGGCTAGACCCGCGCTATCTAAATATACCAGGTAAAATAAATAAAATGTATCACACCTTGATGCAAATAACTCCTTGGGGGGGATCTGTGCAATCACAAATCCAGCCGTTTTCTAAAACACATGAATGCATTCTTATTCTAGAAATCTACTTTTATATAGAGCTTTTTGCTTCTGTTTCTAAGTGCTGTAAACAATGTGTTACTTTGACCCTATTTAAGGTTTTTGTTAGAATGGATGGCTGAATTGCCATTGGTGAGTTTCAAATTCATGATTTATTGATTATACAGATGTCAGCAGCTAGGGCGTATTTCTGTCAGGTACCTTTTCGCAAAGCAGTGGCGTAATGCAAAACGATGTCCCGTCCCCCGCACAATGTCGTGAATGGCCCTTCCACTCCCATTTCAGTCATAGATAGGTAGTGCTTAATTTGTAAACATATAAGTTCCAGGGCCCAGGGTAGCGCTTAGGAGGCTGACTGCTGCTTGCACATTAATTTACTAGACTAACGTATTTTCCTATGGATAGGCCATCTGGTGAGCTGTCCTAAAAAGTGCAGATATTAAGAATTAAATGCTGGTGCTGAGCACCGGAAACACCGGCACAAATTAAGCACTTTTTATAGGTCCTGGGCTTCATTGAGGCCCCCTCAAGAGTGGTGAGCATTACGCCTCTGCATTGAAGCTTGATATGGAGATAATTGGATCTTTACGCAAGATTCCCAAGATGTCAAGGCTGGGGAAGCATTGGACTTCGCCCTTACTATCTCACCACCTTTTCTTCTTGGGGTTACACTAATATATAGGCAACGCGGTCCTGTGGGCTCCTTTCTAAAATCCTTGGATGAAGCCATTGCACCCAGGGCCTTGCACTATACTAATCTTTTGTTACTTGGCGACCTCAATATTCATTGGGACAGTAAAGAGTCGGCTGATACCAGTGCATTGAATGACACCTTAGGCCTTATCCACCTGACGCAATGGGTCAATTCCCCTTCACACAGCGGGGGCCATACTCTTGATGTGATCTGCTCTAACTTCTCCCTAACAGCTCAGGATCCCCTACCGGTTACGTGGTCTGATCACTCTCTAATCCACTTTTCCTGGTCGATTACACCTCCTGATCCGCCCTTGAGGCTAACTGAAGGCAGACCTCCCCCCACCTAGAGCTGGCAGCTTTTGGCAGGGTTCTGACAGAATTACGTCCATTGGCTGGGGAGGGACTGTTGGAGGCAGTAGGAAGCTTTCACAATTGGATTGTGAGAGCAGTGGATCAATTGTCCACACAACAGGACCACAAGAGAGTACGAATGACCTTGTCCAAACTCTGGTTCTCCAATGAACTTAAAGAACAGAAAAAAGCGTGTGAAAAATTAGAACACACCTGGCGACAAGCTTATTGCCCGCTGGCCAAAGTAGCACTCAGGAAATGTCAGAACTGCTATTATGACGCAGTTAAGAGTGCCATGGGTTTGTTCTATGCTGAGCGCATTGTTCAGTCCAGGAATAACTGAGAGGAAATATTTTCGATTGTTCAGAGCTTTTTGAAGCCGGTTGCAGAGCGTAAGGCTGCCCCCGCCTCCAATTCCTGGTGCGAGCAACTCTCTGACTTTTTTTATCAATAAAATATAAGCTATTCAGGATAGCTTGGGACCAGATGGCTTGGGCCTGATAGAACATTCGTCCCAGGTGGTTCGTGAGCCTGACCGCACCCACACGACTTTTACAGTATTCACGCCCATTCCGTTGGCTGATACCCTGACTATTCATAAAGCACTTAAATTAGGATCCCTTCAGACCCTTGTCTCGCCAGGCAGCTGGCAACAGTGGCAACTGTAGTCAACCCCGAAGTTAATAATATTATTAACTTGTCCTTGCAGTCCGCCACGGTGCCTGAAGAATGGAAACAGGCTAAGCTACTACCCTTGTTAAAAAAAATCCTCATTGAACCCAGACATCCTGGATAGCTATCGACCAATCTCACTCCTGTCGTGCCCACACGATGACACTAGGACCCTGAGGCTCAGGGTCAGGGGGACAGGGACACCGGACACCACATCCGGTCAGGGGGCGGGGGTCAGGGAATCACTCGCCTGCAGGACCTCAGGGCGAGAGGTCAGGGGACCACGAGCGCGCCGTGCAGATGCAAATACATGTATGATAATAAAGACAGACGCTGACCACCCTACCGTCTCATGTGCCTTCCTGATCCAGACCATCGCGACGCGACAACTGGCGACGAGGGTGGCGACATCAACCTGCGTGGATTCGTGGGCACCTCGTCGAAAAGGATCGATCAGTGTCAGGAGACTGGTGGCCAGGGTCAGGAGAAAACGGCTAGAAGACAGAGCGCAGCGACGCGGGAGCCCACCCCGGCCGCTGCGAGGAAAGACTGCCTGCCCCCGGTAAGCGCTGTGCATGAAAGCGCGAAGCTTGAAGATTTGCCGCGAGCTCTCGCGAGAGTCTCAGCGGCCATCTTAGGGGCAGGCGGGAGGACCAATAAGCGAGCGGCAAAGGCTTGGCGGCCATTTTAGAATCAGGCAGCACTTCCATTGGCTGCAAAACACCGCGTGACTATCGGGGACCATCTTAAAAGCAGGCAAATAAGCCAATCAGAAGCGAGATTGGCTCGGCGGCCATTTTAAGGCCAGGAAAAATCGATCTGCCCAAAAAAAAGTGCCGATTTTTTAAAAAAAAGGGCAAAAGTGCACATCAAGCACAGGCAAAATGAAGGAAAGAGATAAATGAAGAAATTAATAAAGGCAAAAAGGCAGAAAGAAAGAAAATAAAGGCAACAGAGAAAAGACAATAAGGAAACAATAAAGGGGCACAAACGGAAGAGAATTAAGGGCATAAATAAGGAGAATACAAAAAAGGAGAACAAGGAAAAAGACAAAAGAAGACGTGAATAAAGGCACAAAGACAGAAAATAAAGAAAATCAAATAAAAGCAACAGAACAAAGGAAACAAGGAGAACTGGCAGACCCGAAACCAAGTGCGCAATACAGAAGACCACTGCCATTCAGCCTGTCTGAACCGCAAACAGGGATAAGATGGGAGAAATGGCTCCGACGTTTCGAAAACTACGCTGACGCAACAGATGTCACAGCAGCCAAGAAACGAGGGCTGTTCCTAAACTACGTGGGCGATGAAGTCGAGGATCTGTTGGTGACACTGCCAGCTGCGGACATTGACACTTATGACAAGTTAACAAAGTGCCTGACAGACAAGTTTGATCCGCAAAGAAATGTCGATTTCGAGAGGTACAGTTTCACGATCGCCTTCCAACAGGCAGAGGAATCACTAGACGATTTCGCAACGAAGTTGAGGAAACTAGTGACTCACTGTGCATTTGACAAGTTTGATAACGAGCAGGCCATAAGGCTACTGATCATCGCAGGCTGTCGGGACATAGATTTCCGAACAAGAATACTGAAAGAACCGATAACGTTGGAGAATATCCTCGCCCTCGGGAGGGCAGAAGCGCGAGCAACAGCACACGCGAAAGAAATGGGACGTGGTAAAGGAAGAGGTGGAGAACAAATTAATCGGATGGCGAGCAACAACAACAAAACAGGAAACTGGAGACAAGACAGGGGCGGCCAGGCAGGGAGGAAGCAACAAGAAGGAACGTGCTACAGATGCGGACTAGAGTTCCCACACCGAGGCGGCCCATGCCCAGCATTTGGCCAGACGTGCCGAAAATGCAACGGCCGAGACCACTACGCAAGTGTGTGTCAAGGGGCACAGTTCAGAAATGACCGTGGAAGAACGAGTAGAGGAAGGATGCCGACGCGCAGACACATCAGGCATGTCGAGACAGGAGTGAGGAGTTCGTCCGCAGAATCAGGGGAAGAAGAAGAAGAAGAAAAAACGGAGCGGCTATACCTCATGACAGAGGTTAACACAGACTCAGAAGAAGAGGAAGAAGAATGCGACGAAATAATATGCCTGGTGGACAAAAAGAAAATAAAGAAAACGGAGTCCGTAACAATCAAAGTGGGACCACATGATACCACGTTTGTGTTAGACAGCGGCGCAACGTGCAATATCATGTGCGTCTCTGAATATGAGAAGATGAAAGTGAAGCCGGCTCTGAAGCCATCCCGAGTGAAAGTATTCACATGGGGGGCAAAGCGTCCAGTGATCAACCTAGGGAAGTTCAAAGAGGAACTACGATATAAGGATCAAAGGCTAACGGAGCAGATACATGTGCTCAAAGGAGACATCCCAGCACCATGCTTGTTGAGCAACGTCACGGCACAAGTGATGGGACTAATGGAAATGACATATCAGATGTCAGAGAAAAAAATAAACATTCTAAAAGAATATCCCAAATTGATAGAGGGTTTAGGAAAGCTGAAAGGACGGCAGATAACGTTGCACATAGATGAGACAATAAGACCAGTTGTGCAACATCACAGAAGGGTGCCCATACACCTACAGCCACAAGTCGAGGAAGAGCTGGAGGCCCTACTAAAACAGGACATCATAGAACGAGCGGATGGGCCGACACCATGGGTGTCACCCATCGTGGCCGTCCCAAAGAAGGACAAATCGAAGATAAGAATATGTGTGGACATGAGGATCCCGAACAAGGCAATTGAACGTGAGCGACACCCTGGCCCACATCTAGACGACATGATTAGCTGTCTCACAGGCATGAGAAGGTTCTCGAAACTGGATCTGTGCAAGGGATACCACCAACTTGAATTAGACCCTCAGTCGCGATACATCACGACGTTCTCCACCCACCTCGGACTATTTAGGTACAAACGCTTGAGTTTCGGGATCTCGTCGGCTGCAGAAATATTTCAGGAGACAATTCGTCAAGTCATCAGGCCGGTCAAGAACAGCCTGAACTACAGTGACGATATCCTGGTGTTCGGGAAGTCGGACGAAGAACATGACACGACCTTAAGGGAGGTATACTCACATCTAGAAGGAGCAGGTCTAACGCTAAATGAAGAAAAATGCGAACTGGGGCGAAACGAGCTAGTGTTCTTCGGTCACATATTTTCCAAAAAAGGAATGCGGCAAGACTGCAGCAAGGTAGAGACATTGGAAAAAGCAAAGAAGCCCACAGACGTGGCGGAAGTGAGATCGTTTCTGGGGCTAGCAAGTTACTGTGCACGCTACATTAAAGATTTCGCCACCGTCAGCGCGCCACTGAGAGAACTGACGAAACAAGGCCAAAAATTTCAGTGGACCAGCGAGTGTGACAAAGGGTTCGAAGAGATAAGAAGGGCAGTGACAGCAGTGGTTCATTTGGCATACTTCGACCCGAAGTTATGCACAGAGCTGACAGTGGATGCCAGCCCCGTGGGGCTGGGAGCAATTTTAGCACAACATCAGCCCGGGAGAGACTCCCCAAGACACATCGTTGCATACGGGAGCAAGAGTCTGACAGACGTTGAGAAAGGATATTCACAACCCGAAAAAGAGAGTCTGGCAGTGGTGTGGGCCTGTGAACATTACCACATGTTCGTATACGGAAAACCGTTCACGATCGTGACTGACCATCAGGCGTTGATAACAATCTATGGCAACCCGAATGCAAAGATACCGCCAAGAATAGAAAGGTGGGGAATCAGGCTCATTGACTACAGTTTTAAAATTATTCACAAGCCAGGAAAAGAACAAAACCCAGCAGACTATGTGTCAAGGCACCCCCTGCCGCAGAACTCACAAGCGACCACGATGGCAGAAGAGTACTTGAACTTCGCACTGAAACTCAGTACACCGGCGACAATAACAGAGAGTGAACTAAATCAAGAAACGAAACAGGACGCCACCATGCAGGAGGCGATGAGGATCACCAGGGCGCAGCGATGGAGACACGTAAACAACAACATGGTCGTAGGAAAGGGAATAGACAAAGAAGAACTGCTGGCATTCAAAAGAATAAATGAGGAGCTGTCAGAATGCGAAAATGGAACAATAATGAGAGGCATGAGGATAGTGATGCCCCAAACGCTAAGAAGAAGAACGGTGGATTTGGCACATGAGTCACACCGGGGCATGGTAGCCACTAAAAAGATGCTGCGGGAAAAAGTGTGGTTCCCGGGACTTGACAGCATGGTGGAAGAGATGGTGACAAAGTGCCACGTATGTCAAATAACAGGACCACCGTCAAAACCAGAACCCCTGCAAATGTCCCCGCTGCCACAGGCGGTGTGGACCGAGCTGGCAGCAGACTTCTACGGGCCACTAGAAACAGGAAGCTATTTCCTGGTTGTGATAGACGAGTACTCAAGATTTCCCCTAGTAAAGCCAGTGTCATCAACATCGGCGAATGCCACGCTACCAGTGTTAGATGACATTTTTGCAGCATGGGGCTCGCCGCAGACATTAAAAACAGACAATGGCCCACCCTTCTCAGTAGAAGAATTCAAAAGATTCATGGCGTACCTAGGCATACGTCACAGACGAATACGCCACTGTGGCCACAAGCAAATGGGATGGCTGAGCGGTTCATGGGGACCATCAAAAAGGCGGTGCAAAGAGCAAAACTGACTCAAATTTCGATCGGACAAGCCCTGTGCCAGGTACTCAGGGATTATCGGAACACACCACACAGTTCCACAGGGAAGTGCCCCGCTGAACTGGTACTAGGGCGAGTGAGCAGAACGAGACTGCCGCAGGTGAAGGAAGGAGAAAAAACGGAACAGAAGGACGTCGCTATCAGAGACAAGGGACAGAAAGCAAAAATGAAAGAGTATGCCGATCAAAAAAGGCATGCCACGCCTCACAAGTTAGAGGAAGGGGACATGGTGCTCGTGAAACAGCGGCAGGTGAGAAAGTCAGACAGCGCGTTCGCAAAGGATCCGCTGAAAGTGGTGAAAGTGAAGGGGCCCATGATCACCGCTGCTGCTGGCCAACACCAGATCACAAGAAACAGCTCCCACTTCAAGGAGGTGAAAACGGAAGAAGAAGGAGATATGCCAAAGGAGGAACCCACCAGAGAGACTTGGCAGGAAGATCCACCACCCGTTGTTGGAGAACAGCGACCAAGGCGAGAATGTAAAAAGACGAAGAGACTGATCGAAGAGATGTGAGGGGACTATCTCTCTCTCTCCCTCTCTCTCCCTCTCTCTCTCTCTCCCTCTCTCTATCTCTATCTCTCTCTACGATAATCAGCATGAGTCACAAGGACAAGTGGCAAGAAACTTGTTTCGCAACAAGGGGGGAGATGTCGTGCCCACACGATGACACTAGGACCCTGAGGCTCAGGGTCAGGGGGACAGGGACACCGGACACCACATTCGGTCAGGGGGCGGGGGTCAGGGATCACTCGCCTGCAGGACTTCAGGGCGAGAGGTCAGGGGACCACGAGCGCGCCGTGCAGATGCAAATACATGTATGATAATAAAGACAGACGCTGACCACCCTACCGTCTCATGTGCCTTCCTGATCCAGACCATCGCGACGCAACAACTCCTACCAGCTGTGGCAAAGGTATGTGAGAAGGCAGTCTTCAAACAGCTGTCTGCGCTTATTGAAACGTCTGGTGCTCTTCACCCGGCTCAGTCCGGTTTCAGAGCCCCATACAGCACAGAGACTGCTTTGGTTCGAGATAACAGAGGCTATTAAGAATTGCTGTGATTCTGGTGGCAGAGCGGTCCTGGTTTTACTGGACCTCTCTGCCCCATTTGATACGGTTGCACACTGTCAGCTTTTAGCTCACCTGTCTAATATTGGAATTTCAGGCCAGGTGTGGGACTGGATCGAATCCTTTCTGACCAACAGATCATAACAAGTGTGGGTACCGCCTTTTTCGTCCACACCAAGAAGTATTACTACAGGCGTTCCTCAGGGCTCAATGTTGAGCCCTCTACTTTACAATGTTTATGTGACTCCACTGATATATCTGGCGGAAGGGCTGCGAGCCGAAATTATAGCTTACGCTGATGACACCCAGCTGCTTTTCACATGGAAAAAAGATGAGGCTTCCGTGGAGTCAGCTAGAAATTGCCTAATGGGAGTTTTTAATTGGTTGGCGCAGGCCCAACTTAAATGTAATGAGGAAAAGTCTAAGGTCCTCCTCTTTCGCCGAATTTTCAGGATGACCTGTGGCCCGAGGGCTTCCCCATGCCAAAAACCTTGGGTAGTCCAGCAAAAAACCTGGGGGCATGGTTCAGTGAGGACCTCAGATTCTGAACTCAGATTAATAAGTTGGCAGGAGTGTGCTTTGGTACACTGAAACTCCTCAAGAAATTTCTGCCGCTCCTGCCAAAAGCGGACAAAGAAATGGTGACCCGCGCTCTCATCCTGTCGCCGCTTGATTATGCTAACTCTCTCTACATCAGCCTCCCTTGCTACCAGATAAAAAAAGCTGCAGACTATTCAGAACGCGGCCGCTAGAATGTTATTAGGCATTCCACGAAGCCTCGGAATCAAGCAGTTTCTCCGTGATTTGCACTGGCTTCCTGTTGACCAGCGCATTTTGTTCAAGGCACTAACCATCGCCCACGGTGCCCCTTACAAGTCTGGACCCTCTTATCTTAGGAGACGTTTCAAATTCTATACGCCATCTAGGCATCTCCGGTCAACGGGTCAATGCCTTGTTGCCAACCCACGATACCGCCTCGCCAGAACGGGAGGGAGCTCCCTTTCCTTAAGGGCGGCCAGGGCCTGGAATAGCCTGCCCTTCGAGCTCAGGAACTACCACGATCTTAGGACGTTCAAGAAACAATTGAAAACCTTACTTTTTGATTAAGTCGTTTAGATGCTGTTTCCACTTCTGCTTACTCCTGCATAGGCTTATCGAGCCAGGACACTTCCGAGTATCTGTGCGCGCTACAAATGACTGTTAACATAACATAACATAACATAACATAACATAACATATGGATGCCCAAGTGTTAGCACAGTGTAACTGAGCAGGAGTAAGTTATGTCTGTGCCAGCTACTTAAGGAACTTGGGAGGAGAAAAAATATACTATTACATTTTGAAGTGGCCAAACACATGTGTATCTGTCTCGCGAGACCTACACCTCTCTATCTTCATGCATGGCTGAAAAATGTTCAGACAACACCAAAATGCACAAACAATTTCTGATCTCAAGAAAATTGACACCTTTAATAAATGCAGGGCTGGAATTCTCACTGCTTGTAAACATGTCCATTTGCTCTCTCTTGTCAGAGGGCTGAGTTCATAAATCCCATTGCCAGTGTTACACACCGTACCAAGTTATGTACCCACTTTAGAGTGGTTGAAAAAAATGGTGGGATTCAATTTGTTGCTCCCAATGTGAAAGAAACATGTTAACCAAAACAAGCACTGACCAGGGCTTTAAGTGGGTTGGGTCCATCTGGGTCTCAGAACTGCTAGCAAATAAAAACGGACATTGATTTAAAAAACTTGAAGTTAATCCATGTCGGCAATCTAGTTACAGTTTATATTTCACATCTTTTATTTTATCTTGCATTCCCTAATAATGTTAGCTATTACCAGAAAGCTGTTTTTTTTAATTGTTCCCATTATCTTATTAGTCTTGTATGGTGCATACTTTGAAGTGAGTTGCCTCTCATGTTTTTACCGGGACATCATTTAGAGTTCATTGCGAGTTTCCCATAGTGCCTTCCCATAGTTGCCCAGTTTCAGATTGCTTATGTGTGACATTTTGATAACTTCAGTGTAATTATGAGTGACATTCAACGACTAGGAGCAACACTTACTCGTGAGCAAAATCAAGCAATGAAGACGAGGGAAACATATAAATATCTGAAATTCCATCCTTTTCAGCAACGAGATACTCTAAGAAGACCTTAAAACTGCTGCAAAGCACCAGAAATGGAAGGGCAATATTCTAGTAAAAAGGAGTAACTCACAGCTAATACTCATAAAATACAGTTTTGCAAATATGAAAACTGTCACTACACAGAACACTTCTTGCAGCACTCCATTATTCAGTAGAGCTATATTGACATTTTTACTGTTGTATGAAAACTCCTGGACATACAAAGAATTCAGCTCCACTGCCAGTTGGTGTTAAACCCATGTTATTTAAACAAAGCACCCTCCACCAGTCAGGTGAGCACAAGGTGCAATGTGCGACAGAGGTTCCACAAGTAAACAATCTGCGTGAGAAAAGCAGTACCTCATGGCTATCCTGGTAAAATACACAGTTCTGTGAATATGACTGGTTCATGTTCTTTGCAGCATGGATATTAACCCATGGCGCCTGGCAGTTTGAGAGATCCACTTGTAGAAGGTATCATTTAAAGAACGCGCAGTCCATGGAGAGCTGGCTATAAGTTTGTAGGTTTTTTTTCTGAGCTTATAAACAAAAGATTTTAGTGAAGGTTTTGCCCTGTATTATTCTTAAATATAGATATCCTAAACAGTTATTGTATATAAAATAAAGAATACAGTATAATTACACAAATTAAAATCAAAGAGGGGTCCTGCCGCCTCCATGCACTGGAAGCCACAGAGGAGGGGGCACAGATAAAACAGGGTAAACAGATTTTAAAAGTCTTTCTTGTAATACCTTCACTCCACTGCACTATAGATTGTCGGATTGAATATGTATTACCTCTCCATGACACACCTCAGAAATGGAAATACCGAGGAACCATACTACCTCGCCAGTGCGTTGCACCCATGTTATTATTATTATTATTATGTCGATTTGTAGAGCGCGATTGCTGCCCGGGGGCGTCCAAGCGCTAAGAAACCAACAGAACAAGAGGAGGTAGCCCGGTGTTATTGGGCAGCAATGAAGAGGAATGTTTTTAGCTGTTTCCTGAATGAGGTGAGATTGGAGTTTTTCCTTAAGTGGAGGGGTAGGGTGTTCCATAGCCTGGAAGCGTTGTAGGTGAAAGTCCTACCGCCAGTTCTGGACTTTTTTATTTTGGGAATTGTGGCCGTGAAGGTCTGGTTGGAGCGCAAACTCCTAGTGGGAAGGTAGTGTGACACTAGGTTGCGAGTGATGAGAGGGCCCGTTTTCCAGAACGCCTGGTGCGCAATGCATAAGGCTTTGAATTGTATTCTTTGGAGAGTGGGTAGCCAATGCAGTTTTTTCAGTCCATTTTTGACTGATTGACGTCGAGGGATCTGTAGCAAAGTGCGTGCGGCACAGTTCTGCACCGTCTGTAATCTCCGTATCGTGTACTCAGGGGCGGCGAGGTAAAGGGCGTTGTTATAATCCAGTCGTGACTGGATAAGGCCCTGAATGGCTACTTGTTTTGCCTCCATCGGTAGAAGATGGAGTACCTTCCTTAGCACTCTGAGGAGGCCGAAGCAGGTGGCTGCCAGTTTGGTAGATTGGGTGCCGAAGGACAGAGATCTGTCTAGCCACACCCCAAGGCTCTTGATGCTGTCCTTTGGGGCCGGAGGGGTGCCCAGGCAGGGTGGCCATAGAGTGCTGAGGGAGTTAGGGTTGGCAGGGCCCAGGAGCATAAGCTCTGTCTTGTCTCCATTCATTTTTAATGAGGAGGAGGACATCCAGTCCTTGACTTCCTCTAGGCATTTCCTCAGCCCTCCTTTTGAGGTCTGGTTAACTTCCTGTGCCAGTGAGACCACTAGCTGAGTGTTGTCAGCATATGAAATGATCTTAATTCCATACTGACGAACAACTTCAGCCAGTGGCCTCATATATATGTTGAAGAGCGCCGGGCTCAATGAGGAGCCCTGCGGGACTCCACATTTTAATGGTCTGCTGGTAGAAGAGGAAGTTCCATCAAATACCCGAAAGGATCTGTCCTGTAAGAAGGATTCAAACCAAGACAAGGCTTTGTCCTTTATGCCGATGTTTGCCATGCGGTCCAGCAGGGTGTCATGGCTGACCGTGTCGAAAGCTGCGCTTAAATCAAGGAGGATCACTGCCACTGATCCTCCCTGGTCCAAGATGTTTCTGGATTCCTCGGTGACCATGAGGAGCGCAGTTTCGGTGCCATGTCTTGGTCTGAAGCCCGTTTGAGTAGGATCAAGAAGCTGGTGGTTTTCGAGATATTTGTTCAACTGGCTGTTGATGTGTCTCTCTAAGATTTTACCAAGCCAGGGAAGGAGAGAGATTGGCCGGTAGTTACTGAGGTTCGAGGGATCCAGAGTGGGCTTTTTTAATAGTGCTCGTACCATGGCTTGTTTCCATTGTGGCGGAACTACGCCAGTAATAATGGAGGAGTTAAGGAGGTCCATGATGACGGGCAGGGTGATAGCTGAGGCTGACATAATGATGTCTGGTGGGGCTGGGTCCCCTGGTGACCCGGATTTGACTTTTTTTGCCAAGGACTCAAGAGTCGAGAGGTTAAGAAGAGCAAAGTGGTCCAAAGTGGGGGAGGAGTTCAGGTCAGAATGGCTTGCGATAAAGGTGATGCTGGGAGGAGTAGGGAAAGATTCATAAATGGTAGTAATTTTATGCAGGAAAAAACCTGCCATGTTGTTGCAGTGTTCTGCGGTCTTAGTCTCATCTAAACTTGGTGGTAATTTGGTGAGGCTTTTCACGATGCGGAAAATTTCCCTGGGTTTAGATTTCGCCAGGATAATTTCGTTGGCGAAATAGGCTGTTCTACTGGCCTTGATTTGTTCTTTATATATTTTGAGTAGTTTTTGGTATTGGATTTTGTTTTCTGGCAGAGAGTCCAGGCGCCATTTCCTTTCTGCTTGTCTACACTGACGTTTTGTAGTTCTGAGGGATTCAGATTACCATGGAGCTGATTTGTGACAGCGTTTTGTGGTGGTTTTCCGTTTAGGTAGGGAAAGGTCGAGTGACTTGGTAATCCATTCCTCATAAGAAAGGTTTGCTAAGCATGGGTCCACATTAGGCGAGGGTGTGTTACTGGACAGTTTTTTGGTCCATGTCTCGATAGGGAGGCGGGACCACGGTCTAGCTACTCTTATAGTGGGTTTGGTGGCTGGGGGTTTGGTGGTGTGCCATAGAAGAGGGACCAGTAGATGGTCAGTCCAGGGGAGAGGGAGGGGTGGACTAGTTGTCAAATTAGTACAATTACTGAAAACTGGGTCAAGCAGGTGTCCTTGATCGTGGGTAGGGGAGCTGACCAGTTGGTGTAATTGTAACGCGGCAAGATCGTCGGTAAGAAGAGCTGCTGTGTGATCTGGTTTGGAATCGAAGTGAAAGTTAAGGTCACCCAACAATGTGAAATTGGCGGAGCCGCTGACACGGTCTGCCACACTCCGTGCTAGTTGGATGTGGAATTGTTTTGGGGGGCCGGGAGGTCTGTATATGAGGGTGCCTGAGAAGCAGTTGTTCGGCGAGAGCTCCAGACTAAACGCTAGGCTTTCGCCATGTAGCGCCTCGTCCTGGTTATCTGATGACTTGTTCATACAGCCTCTTCCCATGAGGCTTCTTTCTGATGCCAGTTATTCGATGGATTGGAAGGATTAGAGAAACTTCTAGAGTACTTCACAGCCTCGCCCAGGCTGTCACTGACAGGTGCTACAGCTGAGCCAATCCCTGAGGCACCCATATATCTCTCTAGGGTGCCCTTTGCCCACCCCAGGTTGCCGAGAATTATAGAAGATCATCACGTCCATGGGCAAATATAGGAGAGCTTTGGATAAGACCCAGCTTTACTGTCAATCAAGAGATTAACAGAACCTTCACCAGCCTCCATGTTACACAACCCCAGAAATGAGGATCGAAGTGGTACTAGTGACACTTCGTATAGCGAGCAGTGCCGGTCAAGGCACGGGCCAGCTTGTTGCGATAACTCCCCCCTGCACGGGCTCGGCTGCAGCCGCTGTCCAGGAGTCGAGTTGGCAACTCGCTGCACTGGTCGCATCATTCTGAGATTATTGCTGCTCGGCCCAGTACGGCCGGACAACACTGCAGCAGGCTGACTGTGAAACATCACCATCACCCGCGTAGCTAGGGGGGGTGAGGGGGGCGGACCGCCCCAGGCGGCACTGTTTCGGGGGCGGCGCGCGTGCGGCGGCCTTTATAATTTATTTTGGTACACTCAGTGAGTGTCCCCAAATAAATTATAAAGGCCGCCGCAACGCCCCCATTTGAAGTGAAAGCAAGCTGCTTGCAATTGCTGCACACACGTGAGTCGCGACCGGGTCTCCCTACAGCTACGCCTGACGTCACCAGGCCGAAATGCGCAAGACCGTTGCAGGCAACTGCAAACGTGAGGTGCGTGCGTGCCGTCTGCAGAACACCGATGTACTGCAGAAAAGTCCAGATTCCGGTGAGCCAGCCTGTTATCTTTTCTTTTACCCGTCAGATGTAATCATATGTTTTTTTTAACTGTTTGAAAGAGCCAGGGCGTACACTGACTCCGTGACACACACATCTCTAGGCGGGTCAGCCCTGCTGCCTGTGGCATAGTTTAAGTGGTTTTTGGGAGCGCGCCGCCCGACGTACATTGGTGACCCATGGCCAGTCCGGACCAAGCTGCTGCAGTAGAGAGTGGTGGTGCGGCCTCAGCAGGCGGCTTGGCTGCGCTGCCCTGTTTAGAATCGTTGCAGTGAACCGACCCAGAATCGTCCTTCAGGATTGTAGCAAAAAGCAGTGTAATGTCCAGACCCAAATCCTTTCCCATGGTGCATCACAACTGCAGAGAGGTCAAAAATAAAGCATTCTGGTATGAGCGTGTTTGTTGATTACCTGCAACAGTAGGGCTCCACTACCACAATCAATCAATGCCACGAGAGCCACAAGGGGGTCCTGCACCGTGGGCGCTGCCCGGACCATCGGACAGTGCGGGGCGGGGGTGGGGGGGAGACCGACCATAGTGCCACACTGTTCCCCTGACCTGCCTACGAGGTTTGTTCAGTATGCAGCTAAAGTAGAACTCTGCGTCGTTGGCCCACTATATCTTATATTGCCAAGGGTTAATATGCCTGATGTAAAGAAAGTCTGCCACCATTACAGAACTGTATTGTATGTGGATAGCTCAGTGGGTTTCTGCTTTTGTGACAGAGATCCCTTTCTTACTTGTGGTTCAGCCGCACCTGGAGCTGAGGTCGGGGTGGAGGGTGTTGATTATTTAAAAAATAAATAATAGCTTTGAAAGCATCTGCTGCAGAGTTTAACTTTCTTGTTGCACAAATGAGTGTGATTTCCGATTTTTGTCTGTTTCCATGGACTTCATTGCATAATGTTGGTTGCAAGAAAGTCACTTTAAGTGTCATACATTTATTCACTGAATATCTCTCACAAATCCACTGAATCTATAAACATTTCACACACAAGCAATTTGAAACATTAGCAGCTGTGCTTAAATGGGTGTAATGTCTAATATTTATATGTTTCCCTTGTCTTCATTGCTTGATTTGCTTGCTATAAAGTGTCACTCATATTTGTGGAAATGCCACTCATAATCACACTGACATTATGAAAGTGTCACACATAGCATTCTGAAACCTTGGCAGCTATGGTGGTGAGGGGGAGTATTTTTGGACTAAGCCTGAGCAACCTGACTGATGGATGAGGTCGAGGATCGGTAGCATAAGGGAGACTAGTGGGCTCTTCATCCTGTGTGAGAGTACAGCAGAGAGAGAAGAGGGACAGATGGCAGATCAAGCAGTCAAAGCCTTCCCAACTGCGGCAGAAGACTGGCGGGAAGGTGGGGGCGGGGGTGTGCCACTCCCACCTTTTTCACTCCACCATTCCCTAGTTCAGATGTGACTAACTCTTCCTTCCTTTATGCCCGGCCTGCTGTTAGCTGTACATCCGGTGCCAGCTGCGCCCCTCCACGTGCATAAACCATGAGCTGAACATTGCAGGCATTACCCTACAATTGCAGAAAGTTAGACATGGTCGCCGGTTGTACAGTGGGGTGTCGGAGAACATTCCATGAAGTATAGAACCCTGCAAATGCTGGTCATTTCTACGTTTTTATTTATTTATTTAACCCCTTGCATGCTGATGACGGAACCGCTCCGTCATCAGCTGCGGGTGCGCTGTGCTGATGACGGAGCGGTTCCGTAATGGCCCGCCCCGCGAATTCCGCGCCTGCGCTGAGGGTTCTATTGAGCGGGGCGGGCCATGACGGAACCGCTCCGTCACCAGCATAGCTCAACCGACGCTGGTGACGGAGCGGTTCCGTCACCAGCATGCGGCCGCCGCGCCCCCTTAGCACTGCGGCGGAATAGCCGCCGCAGTGAAGGGGTTAAAATTTTATACTATACGCAGACGACAAAGTACTCTACAGTTTTTTTTTTACAAAAAAAATGTGAGAAATGATTTCAAGTAATAATCATACATATTTACAAAGAAATGTTCAGGATGACGTCAGAGCATTTTCAGAGAAGGTAATAACCAAGAGAAATAACCAAGGATTGGGAACACCCAGTGGTGCTCGAATAATTTTCAGAGTGGTGTCGCTGCCATCAATGCTTCATCACTGAACTCACAATGTTGTACATATATCATTAAAGCATGGTGTGTTCGCGCATTGTCATTTATAGACAGCACAATCTCCATTGAAGGGGTCACTTAACTTGCAAAGACATCCAGTTTTACAGATAAAACTAATATAGTGCACAAGCGATGTGTGGAAATCGGGTGTCAATCAATCAAACAAACAGGATTTGCATAGTGCTACTTATCTAGGCACTGGGGGGGTGGGGGTGGTGCTGCTGATGAGGGACGTTAATTGAATAACCATGTTTTTAGGCCCTTCCTGAAATCCTGCAGGGTGGCAGTCAGTGTGTTCTTCTCTGTACTGCCGGTCACCGGTGTATTAAACTGTGTAGCCTTGGACCGTGTCATGTATTGTGCATGTAACTTGCATGATCGAGGTAACTATTAGCGGCGATACTACGTGTCTCTGTCGTTTTTCATCAGCACCCCTCCACCCCCCCCCACCCCTCTCCCCAGGGGCGGCAATCTGAGGGATAGCCCCGGGCGCCACAAGCTCTAGCTACGCCCCTGATCACCATTGCGGCGTCGGCCCACATCGGGGCCCGCCACTATGGGTGGACATGGTCACATACGGCACAGTGAGCCAACAACGTACGGTGCGAGCAGCAGCGGGCGCACTGACAAACTTAAACTACAATCTGTTGCACCGCCCGCTAGCACAGCGGATGGCCGGGCCAGCCCGCCAATGTGTGAATGACACACAAGTTTCTGTCCTCTTCTGGCTGTCACTGCAGTAGCCATTTTGCAGATTGACTCACTCCATCACGTGACGTTACATTACAGTGAATCTGAACGGCGCAGGCGGGTGAATTAACTAATCTTATTACATTGTAGCCTCAGCCTGCCTGCCTAAGCCAGCCCAGAGCGAGGTGATCCAGCCACCCCCAATCCTAACACAAACAGCACTACCTGCGCACTTCAGCCAGCTTTCTGACTGAGATACTAACAGCGCTCTGGCTTGACAGCTGAGGAGGCGATATAAATGAGTGACTAGGCATTTCAGTGCATTGATGCGGATCACCACACTGAAATGCGTTAGTCTAACGTCTGATGCGTTGTACTTGGAATGGCTGCCTTTTAGAGGATCATATAGGTGGTCAAACTACCTGCTTATCCAATCCTCAGCTTCTAAGCAGAGCGCACAGAGCAATGGTCATGTGCTCCAGTTGCAATTGTAATTATGTGCAAATGTGTGAGAAGGGAAGTTACACAATAGTCAAAACATTGATAAAGTGTAAAAAGGAAAGGCAGTGTTTAAAGGTGAGTAGGTGTATTGTGTCTATCAGGGGTGGTGAAGTGGAGGATATGTGATGAAGTGTATTCAGGAGAAAGTGAAAATAGGATGCTGAATAGGAAAGGTGTAAGGTATGCAGGTGGAAATAAAGAGGGTGTACATGTCTAACACAGATCGAGACACTTCGAAGATCACTACCCCTTCAACAGGACACACAAATGTTTCATTCAGGCTCACAATTTCAGAACTGAATCCTTTTCAATATGAATTATTTATAACAAAATCATTGTAGTTAGGTAGGATCCTTATGCATGATTACCCCCACTTTTTTCCTGGTACTAAGCTGTTTTTTGATAAATCTGACTGGGATCCTGCTAACCAAGACCCCAGTCTATCTGCTTTCTCCCTTAAATTGGTATGTTTAGTACTTAGGTACATCCCAGATTAGATAGTGGGGTACCCATCAGTCCCTAGTATATGGTACTAAGTTACCCAGGGCATAGGTAGCCCAGAGGTCCCCCATGGGCTAAAGCATGCATTATGCCACCCATAGGAAACCATTCAAATGGGACTACAGTCCTGTCATTGTAGCCTGTGTAAGCTGGTGCTAGCACCACTTAATACAGATATAGGTTTCCTATATCTGGGGTCACAGCACTTAAAACCTATAAGTCACCCCTATAGCAGGCCTTATCAATCCTGAAGGCAGGGTGCTTGGTCCTAAGTGGGAGTGTGCCCCTGCATGAACAGGACACCCCTACAGCCTACGGAGTCCATTCTCCCGGGTTGGAAGTGAAGCAACCATATACTATATAGACGGGCATCGCATAATTATGTGATGACCATCTCGAAACTGGCTGCAATTAATCCTATCATGTTTGGTACCAAACATGTTGGAATCATAACCCCACACCATAAACGGTGAGGGGGGTATGATTCCAAGCACTGGAAGAGCTCTCCGTTAGGCTCTCCGTGCTCCCTGTACCAGCCTCCTTCACCCGGACAGCACAAAATGGTTGTTGCGACCAGAGACACAATTCTGCCCTCCTGCTGCTGAGCCAAGCTCGAGCAGGGGAAGGCAGAAAAATAGGCATCCTGTCACAGGGAGGTGTGACCACCTCCCAGACAGGATTTAGTATATTGGGGCAGGGTGGGTGCGCTTGCAAGCGCCACTCAGTCTACATGAGTGGCACATTTGGTGTCCCCATGCATAGTCCAGTTCAAACCCTTGGCTCTCGCTCTTCCGCGTAACTGGACAAAGGACATGGGGGTAACCTTCCCACTGTCCAGACCCTCCCCTGGGAGGGTCCCCTGTATAGTCCCAACCCTTTCCTAAGGGTACTTAACGGCTTACCTATGGGTGGGTGCCTAGATCTGTTGTGGGACAAGATTCAGAACAGACACGACTTGTTCTACCGTCTGGGCACTCTGGACTTTGCGGGACATCGTTTGGGCTCGACTTTGTCTCCCTTCCAGTCTGCTGCATTGTCTGAGCCTATGCACTAAACAGGAACCTTCCAAGGCCTGTGGGCATCAAAGACACCTGAAGCAATTGCCCTCGGAGTGAAGGAGTCACTCCCCTGCAATCGCAGGCACCGCAACTAAGTCGATCGGTCTGCTGATCCTGAGCTCCTCCGGACTCCGTAAGACACAGGTGGTGGTTTTGCACAGCTCTCGAGACTTTCCCTGCCCTCTCACCAAGTTTGAAGCCAGTATCCTTCCTGGGGATTGCAATAACCGATCCCCTGTGTACCGCGTCAACTTGCAGTTGCAAAGGCTTGTTGGCTTCCTTGCAATTAGTTCTTTGGGCTCCAAGTAGCCCCAACCTCGAGCACCTCCAGTGACCAGAATCTTCAGCCACACCGTATTGTGTGCATCGTACCCTGCATCTTTTGGTGAGCTGCTTGAGGTCCTCTCCCGACTCCAGTACCTCTGGCCTGTAGGTCCATCTGAGGGTCACCTTTGTTTCCTTTGGGCTCCCCTGATTGCTTGAGGTCTGCTCTGACTCCCCTGCTTTTCGTGAGTCCCCTGGACCTTGCTGGTCCCGACATCGCACCTTCTTCGACTTCTTTGTTGGTTGTATTTGCCAAGGCTTGTTGGTGCTCCCGCCGGACACCGACCCCTCAGCACCCGACATCTGATGTGGGACAGCTCGTGCACGGCTCCTGGTCTTCCTCAGCATCACCTGGACCTCACAGCTGCTGAGTCAAAGTCATCGTCATCCATCCTGCAACACCCGACATCGGAGGGCATTCGTCTACCAAGTCTCCTGGTGACTCCTGAGTGACATAGACACTGTTCCCTCTGCTTGCAGGTACCTGTCATCAAGAATCCATCCTCCGTTTTCACCGGACATTCTTCTCCTTCAGCAGCGGCACTTTCCTGAAGTCCTGCATTGGGTTCGACAACGGTTTCCGACACCAATTCACACCTATGCACCGGGCTTCCCTGGTGTAGGTAAGATTGGTACTAGGGTATCCGTGGGTGGGGTGGCTCTCCAACCTGTGTTTTATACGGGGTGTCTTCAGGGTCCACTGGGAAGGGGCCTTAATCTTTAAAATTCCAACTGCGACTTAGACAAGGAGTTGTACAAAGCACGCGTTAGTGTTCCCACACTGCACACGCTCTCCGTTGGGTCCCTATCTACTCACCTTGAGTGGTTCCTTGGGTCCCCAGCACTTCTACGTCCTCTTGACCATGTCTTGACCCGAGTCATGGTTCTTATACCACTTTCTAAGTATATGGTTTGGTCCACTGTATATTCTGTGCTACTTACTGTGTTTCTTAGCAAAGTATTGTGTGCATTGTGATTATATCCGGGTAGGAGATATCTAAACATGTTAGAGAGTATATCATAATAAATACATATATTTTTATAAATACCTTGTGTGGTTCTTTATCACTTAATCTATACTATAAGATTGCATTCTGGTAAAACAAGCTTCTTTACACTACTTCTGGACTAAGCCTAAAGGTTGTTCTCCACAGCTACCACTTAGAGAGCTTTCTAAGGTTGGCTAAGACCTCTTAAATCACCATACGGGTTGTCTGGACTGGTGCAAAGTGCCCACTTACATTAGTGGACATCATATACCAGGCCAGCTTCTCACACTCCTTCATCTTAAACAGCTACCGATCATTGAGAAAGACAATTTATTCTGGCTAGTGTTAGGTGAATGTCAGTTGTTGTGTTATAAATCAGGTTACAATAACAGAAAGCTCAGAGAGGCATCAAAGTACAGGTTGGGTGCACACCATGGGAATCACAGAAATGTGTTTATGTGTTTAAAACCATGCCCTCGATTACACAGGCCACACCCTTTTAGGGCTCACTGACAGAATATTGAAAACACAAATATCGTGTGGACAGAATACTGTGGCAAAAATATCAAGGACCAAAAAAAATCAAGACGGTAAGTGCAAACAGGTATGTATGGATTTACTATTCTGTACCTTCAAGATGTATATCACAAAGGTACATATATGCGGAGTTAATTATTGTTAAACTTTGCAAAGCAATCGAGGGTCGGTTAAAGCCCTGGCATTGATAGACACAATATGTTCCTCCCTTGTATGGTACTCACACACACTCATAGGCCACGCAGACAAACCCACTTACAGACACACATGTTCACAAAGTCCTAAAGATATGCAGACACCCATGCACACAGTCATGCAGGCATTAATGCACATGGTCAGTCATAACCCAGTGCAGATGAGGTTGAAGATCTGCATTAGTGTAGAACAGGGTGATGTGCAAAGGGGAACAAAATGAAATATATCTGCAGGCAATGTGATGCACAGCTTGGTGTGATGTGCACCAAGTGAGCACTAGTGATACGCTTAAGGGGAAAACATGGGGATGCACCACAGGGGAGTATTGTCTGAGGTGTTTCCCAGAAGCAGTGGGTGATTGCCCTCAAGATAACAGTGGATTCTGTGCATCGTGATGGAAAACAGGAGTCATGCATGAGGTAAGCATTACATGTTGTGCGTCACTGGAGAACTCGTTTATTTACAGTTCAGGGGCACACTGACGTGTGTATACTGAAGACTTTGGGCCTGATTCAAAAACTGCACTTTGTAATACGTTTTGTAGTACTATTGTACTGCTACAACAGTTACTATAAAGTACTATTCTCAAACTTCACTTTTGTAGTACCTTACACTTTTCAGTCAGCTTACTACTTTTCGGTATTTAAGCTAAAGAAAGTAAAGCATTGATAAGCTAATTGGTAGGCTAACAAGGTCATTTATCTGCTAGTTTTTGTGAAACAAGTTCACATCCTCAGGCGGTAATTGAATGAGCTTTAACAGAAATATGCAAAACCTTTTGGACACCAAAGTAGATATCTTATCTCACACCTCCTATAAATTACTTTAAGGAATGCCAGCCTGCCAGTATTATCGTTACACCGTTACTCAGAATTTCAACTTTTAAATCCTACACAAGAATTCATCTGAAGAAAGTAATTAACTGATACCAAAATTAGGCTATCAAAGTGATTTACCGATTATCGTTCATAAAAGAAGTTCACTTCTTCAGACAGTATTCAAATGAGCTTTAAGCATCTAGATCAGTAAGTATTCGGGAGCAGTGGCAATTGGTAGGAAACGGGGGTGGCGGGCGTGGGGAGAGTTGAAAAATACAAAATATAAACAAAAAACACTTACTTCTTTTGCCGTCTCTCCTCCTTTGTCTCTACGCTTCTCTTCCTGACTGAAAGTCTGGAAGAAGCAGGAAGCACCCAGGCTCCCCTAAGCCAATCACGATGCTGCTGTATCCATGACCGCAGCATCGTGATTGGTCTGAGCGCCGTGGTTCGGACAGGAACTGGGAGGCTGTGCATGTTCTCCACTGAAGCTATGCATTACAGTCCGGTGGAGAACATGCACAGTGCGCATGACTGTTTGGCTGGCCCAAAATCGCTAGCCAAACCGCCATGCTCACTTATTGTGCACAAACCAATCCTCCTCCTCTGGCACCAGCCCCGCCCGCCCTAACCCAGCCCCCCTAGCAATGAAATGATAGTGACTCTGTTATTATATTATTTTTCTTTTTCCCACTGTTCTGAGAGCAGTGAGACAATGTTCCTCCGCCTTAGTGGAGGAGCCGCTCCTGCTCGGGGGTACTAGAGCATGTTGGTCTAAAGGTGCACTGATAAACTATTCAGAGTTTTTGCACATCAACTGGTTACCAACCCAAGCATTTTAAACTCCAACAGATATAGAAATCTATGACAGCTCAAAATGGTCATTCAGAAGTTTTACCAAAAAAACCCTGCCTCTTGCATATTAATAAGCAGAATACCCCTAGTAAATACTGCCTACGGACTATGAATGTTGCATTGCCACATTTGCATTCTCAGAATACCAATATGGCATCCCCTGCCCCTTAACGGGACAGGAGCAGCATTTTTTTGTAAATGTGTCTTTATGTGAATGAACATCAGGGAAATAGGTAGTAGCCTCCTGGATAGCAGTCTTCTTCCCCCAGTGCCTGTATGTGGAAGTCTCAAAGTAGAAGCTGTCCATCATAGACCAATTAAACTTTAGACACTAGCCCCTTTGAGGTTTTGATAACTGACTGCAATTGTTGTTAGAAACCATTTATACATACCATTACCAACGTCTGCAACTTCGAAGCCACACAACTTATAATCACACATACCATAGATTACTTACAGTATCACAAGTTGGAGATGGCCTGCATACATGCTCGAGCTGTGAAGTCTCTTCTTAATGTCTATGTTTCTCCAAAACTCCATTAACACCTTCACTCCACACTTCAAAGAACTGCTAAACGCCTCAATAACATAAGGGTCAATCCCTCGAGCAATGAAACACATCATAGCAACTCCACTGTAAAATAAACTTCAGTAAAACTAGAACAGCTGTGCAACTTTTCCCAATGTCAACCCTACTCTAACCCCAGCATGATCAGAAAACAACACAACGAATATGTTGAGGCTCACCACTGACAACTGGGGATCAGGTCAGTCAATAGTAGTGATTCGGCACAAAATAACCCTTCAAATCTTGATAATGGCACATTTAATCTGATACTAATATATCTATTCATGACCTTTGTTATAGTACACAACAAGGCTCGTCTGGAGTGACAGAGAAGTGAACAGAAAAAACTCAGAAATGGCTATAAAATTGGTCAACGGTTTCTTTTTTGATAGCATCTAGCAAATTAGACTCCGATCTTCATTGTCTGCAGCAAAGATCATCACTTGTGAGGTTCACCACGGCTCCTTCATATCTCCATGACAGTCAAGCATCTGTTTGAAACTACGGTCATGTCTGATCTCACAACACCCACTTCAGTTCCAGATGTATGCTGGTGATGCTTGTGTATATCAAATACTAGGGAAACGCCCCAAGCATTATTGGAACATTGCTTACTGCCTATGACACATCTATTTTTACATGACCGATCAAAAATAGAACTTATATGGGAGGCATAAACAAGAGTTTGATTCCATTCGACTTGCCTCTAATCCTGGGAGCAACTCCAGAACTTTCTCCAGTTGTTACAATTCTATGCATTTGGAATGATGCTGACCGTATCTTCCCGCAAGGCCATACAGTAGTCAGAAATACTAAATTGGAGACCATGACAATGAGAAAGGTCCCCCTTTCCTCCAGTCACTGGGTGAACTAACAAGAACTCTGGTCCTGCCTTGCTTAGATTATCTTAACATAAAGTCTGCAGGAGCCCTCCAAAAAGATGTATGGAAGATGTAAATGATTCAGAACGAAGCTGACAGATTATGCCTTAACCTAGAGAGCTTGCAACATGTCACACCCACCCTAAAGGTTTTCCATCAGCTTGCAAGGCACCAGAGAATTATCTTCAAGGTCCTCTGCATCTGTTTTTGAAGTATATCACGGTTCAGGTCCAAAACTACAGAAGCTTACCCTAATATGCTACATCCTATAACCTGGGATCTATCACTGACAGATCGATTTACGAACCAAAATTCAGGAGCAACAAATATGGAGACAAGACTGAAAGTGCTGGAAGCTCAATTTTGGAATAACTTGAAAATGTATCTTGGAGCTCTGCCTGATATGGACAAGTCTAAAATGAGCTTGAAATACATCAGGTCTATTGTAGGAGGCATTCCTGACAAATCTCAGACTTCACAAATCCCATACCTATCAGCAGAGGAACTGGCCACTGTTTTTTCCATCTCCAAGCAGGTGTTCAACCCACAGAGAGCTCCTTATCTTGACAACCGTTTTACAGACTCACTGATCTTAGATATGCAAATAGGTTATAATACAACACATAGGCACACTACCAAATAGGGCCACTTACCCTCGAAGCAGAAGACACCACTGTTCCAGCTTGGAGGTGGGTGTTTGGGCTTACCATTTATGAGACTGTTTAGTTGAAACTCAGCCACGAGGTGCTCAAGCCCACAGAGAAGTCCAGCCTTGAAGCCAGAGTAGTGTAGAAGCCAGATCAGCGGACAGACCCAACATAGTCACATTGAAACATTAAATTATTCAGTGCCTCTGCCTCATTGACTATTTACTGACTAGCTGAAACAGACTATAATAAGGCTTATTTTTTGCAACTTGCAGAGGATATGCTATGCTTACCCTAAAGACTAATATTTGTCATATGCGCTATCTTATTTGAAATATAGTGCATAAATATTAGAATAATGTTTGGGATGGTAGGATCTTATGATTTTGTGTATTATTCCTAATTAACTGCTGTTTTTCTTTGCGTATTAATTGGAGATCGTATTCTTTCTTTACTGACTAGACAATGACCCAGATGCAGTAAATATTAACTCAGAACCCCTAACAATGCTAAGGGGGCCTACACGACAGACACTAAGCAGCTCAAACGTCAGAAGCAATCAACGTCTACACACTAGAGGATTTTTGTGCCTTAGGCTGACAATAAGGGCAGAGTTGAAATACTATTGCATGTTTAGCAACAGGACACCCTGATAAACTTTGCAAAGTGAGCATGATAGGGTAAGAGCTGCATGCATGCAAACACCTCTAAGATTCCATACATATCAAGATCAGCGAAATTCAAATTCAAAGTAGGGTGACCTTGCGTTGCTTGGAATCTTAGCACCAAATGAAATAAAATCACTAGCAATGGGCGAAAGGTAAATCACATTATTTTTCCACACAAAATACGTTTCATTGAAGCAAAATTCAGTTTTATTGTCAGCAATGCACACACAGTGTATCTTGCATAATGTCAAGACCTGAAACAGAAGTCATTTTTGGAAACCAATTAACATAATATTATATATACTTTGAATGCTTGCCTCAAGTTTGAATAGTTTCCCACCTGGCTAACCCCAGTTAGGCCAACACACACAGCAGAATAAAATGACAGGGCAACCAACCATGGTGATGTTTGTTCTTCAAACTCACGCGTGAGTGGTTAGACCCTTAAAAACAACATTTCAAGAGATGTTAGCCTATTCAAGAATACATCATGTAAAGTGAGTAAAAAATCAAGTTTTTTTAAATTAATTAAAAACATGCCATTATGATCTATTGACGGTCAGTTTCCAATCCTCAGCACTACAACATTACAGAACTAAGTATACCCCAAAAGCATTTTTGTGTAGGAGAGCAATTATACAATCTTGCAGGATGTGTCAAACTGAAATTTCAATATTCATATCTATTTACATGATATTTCTTCCTTACAAAACAAATGTCTTATAATTTCATTTTCCCTTCCATCACCCTGAGGAAATTCTATCACAACAATAGAAATGCACTGCGGGTTTATAAATAAGTGCCACAGAGTTTTCATAATTTTCTTGTAATGTTGACCTCTTCTTTGTCGAAACCCTCCATCTGATGAAAGCTCCAACCTCTCTGATTTATGTTGCATCAGGCGAGCCCTCTATTCTCTCCACAGTATTGTTTTCTTCGACATCTTGCTGAGCCTGCCGGATTTCACTGTAAACTGTGTCAGTCCCCTTCATCACAGGAGCTTTGTGAGAATCAGGTGTGTCTTGCATCACTTCAACGTATTCCACATCATTGCTTGTTTCATCGGGTACTTTCTTTTCTTCTGTAGGCTTTTCAATGTGATTTTCACCATTTTCATTGTGAGCATAGTATGGATCTTCTGTCGTATTCTGGCCTGTAGAGACTTTTGCATTGTTAGAATTGTTTGCTCTAGCCATTTCTAGAGAAAGCTGTTTGACCTTTTTCTTCCTTTGCAAGTACCACCATATCAATCCGGCAGCAACAGCAATGGAAATGGTGACGACAGATAATGCAATAATTGCCTTCTTCCAAGATGCAAGAACAACCTTTGCCGGCAGAAGGCTACTAGCTCTGGTTATTTTGGCTTTGTTTGAAGCTGTACAGAAGTAGGTTCCCTCTTTGGACTTATTGAAATCATAATAGATCCAAGAGGTATAGTGTTCGGGCACAGTTGTGACATTCAGAATTTGGTCCTTGTAGCTCTGGTCTCTATGGTAAAAGGTAAATGTAATTGGCAGAGAGCCTTGTTTTACTCTGCACATTAGGCTTAATTCATGTCCGTCCTCCACTTCTCCGTTTGGTGGAATCATGGAGAAAATTGTTTCTTGAACAGGAGCGGTCCCGCCCTGCTCTCTGGGGACATTTGGTCACATTGGGACTCCTGCAGGGACCACCAGCTCGGCAGCTGTGCTCCTCGCTGCTTGGCTGCTGAGTCGGTCCGGATTCTGGAGCTCCGAGTGGGCTCCCGCCGTAGACGTCTCCCGTTGCCCAGCAACTCACCGTGGCCCGGGTGAACTTGAAATTACACAAAATAGTGATTTACCCAAGGGAGGATGTGGGTCCAGAGAGGATTGTACTGGATAGTGTGTATTAAGTACAAAACTGACACAAAAAAAACTTCTCACTGGTGCTTACTCTAAGGGAAATACTAAATACTGTTTAGCATGACGCAAACAAGGCGTTTTTGAGTTGTGTGTGACTGATGTCATAATCAGCGCAAGGTGTAGTAAAACATTCACTGCACAATTTATTTGCCATTAACTCGGCAGGTTTACAAGCAGGGTTGCGTTGCACTAATCTTGAAAAATCTTTGCCACTGAGTTTATTGAGAGTCATTACTTTCATAATACATTATCTGAGTTTGCAGTCCACTTCTGCCACCTAAAGTTACCTTTGACTTCTCCACTCGCTCTCTTTAAAAGGCAAAGTGTACAAAGTGGAGTGTTATAGTACCCGGGTCCCGGAACGGTTCTTACCACAGTTGCTACCCTACAACTGCCTAGTACCAAGAGAATAATTATGAGATACATCGAGATTAAATTCATAACTGATTGACAGAAATAATTGCTAATGTGGGTACTAAATGCATGATTTCACGAAATGCCTTTTTTCTCAATCTATATCATCAAATTCTTTTTCTGATCTAAGACACTTTACTGGGTTGATACGTTGTCTAAAGTTGTTGTGTGCTGCATTTTGAATAACCTACAATTTACCAGTAAGGACATTTTAACGCCCTCACGAAGGGAATTGGAATAGTTCAAGTTTCTCCAGCTAGTAACTCAGGAGCTACTGGCAGCTCTCCAGCAAACTGTACGTAGGTCTCTTGTTTGCAGCCCAGCCTACTACATTAGAAGCTTTTGCTTGGAAAAAATAAAATTTGTAAACGAGAATTGAGAGGGTGTATTTAAAATGTAAATGCATATGTTTTCAAAACTCAGAAGATGGTGTTCAGAGAAAATGGGTTAAATTTCCAAAATATATTTGAAACTTACATCTGAGTGATAAATCATGTGGTGTTAGGGAGAATTATTACTAATATTATTACCTTGTCCCCATGGGCAATGCAGCCATGGTTCTTCATATTATCTATGTAGAGGCATTCCAAACTGACAAATGCTTTTTGAGTTCATGCTGGCAACCCTGACTAATGTACTGAGGTGATCACTGCTAGTAATCTTGCATATGGTGCCCACTAATGTAATCTTATCTGATGAGGTCAGTATTACAACACAAATAATATTATTAATAGGATTATTTTCATTGATCAAAAGTAGCTCTTGTTACATAAAGGCTAGGGACCCCTGCAGTATAACTTGGGTGAACGGAAATTTAATATCACTATTGCAACATCCTACTAGGTGAAAGACGTTTTTTATTTTTAGTGCAAGAAAAACAACATTTGAGAGTAGCTTTCTGAGGCTTTCCACCTTGGGCATGCTATGCAGATTCGTATGTTAAAGTGTAAATACTCTGGAAAAGGACTGACATTTTTGAAAGGCTCAAGCTGAACCACTTGTTCAAAACTAAACGCCAAATGTACAAAAATTGGGGATTTCAATTTCCCAATTGCGATTTTTACTGAAATGCAGCTAGGAATTTGCAATTCCAAATGTACTGAAGAATATATTTAAAGATAGCGATTCTTAGCCGGGGGGGGGGGGTCTCAAATGGACCGATCTCATGAATATTAACGAGGTAGGTTGCAGTTTGCAACCCATTAGGAATCATTGCCATCACAGAAATAGTGACCTGCTGCTGGGGCCAGCAGACCACCTAGTTTGTGATCGCTTTTAAATAAAGTAATTTTTTTTAAATGCAGCCCATTTTTCTTGAAGGAAAATAGGATGTGTTTTTAAAAAAAGAAAACAAAACGTTTAAGTTTCATTTTTTAAGAGTAGGCAGTGGTCAATGGGTCACTGCTTGCTCTAAAAAAGTAGTCTGCTTTTACATTCTGAAAGGGGAAGGGGTCTCTTGGGGACCCCATTCTCATTGTGAACAAGTTAGAACCCCCTTCGAGGTGTCAGTAAAATATTAATATTTGCGACCCAAATTCAACTGCAAAACCTTAATACATACCACTGCAAAATGGTATTTTGAAGGGACGCCCATGTGCTCCTTCCAAATACATATTTGCCAAGCCAAACTGCAATTCAGTAATACGTTACCGAACCGTAATTTGGCTTTTGTACATTACAAAATGGCTTTTTGTGGTCGCAAATGGCCCGACTCCCCAAGAAGATTTGGACATAAGGCACTACATTTTTGGCACTTCATGGCAAATTTTGGACTCTGGACGTATTAGAAGGTAGTGTTCAGTTCTGTTAAACAATACATTTCTTGAGAGCCCCAGATATTGCTAACATAGATATGAAATCTCATTCTTTGCTTTGTGTAGTGATTAATGAATATAGATAGTGACTCAGCTGGTTCCATCTTTTCTACCATCCATGCACTATGCAAAAACACGGCAATTTGTGACTGAGGTTTAGAACTCGTACTTCGTCTATCTCTTCTTAGTAACCTTGCAGCACCCTGCAATTAAGTGGTCATTTAATCCAAGTGGGGCTTTATGCACTGGACGTTCACAGTGCAAAAGATCTGCAATGTTAAAGCACCACCATAACAATTTAACTTCTGTATGACTTACAATTAAGCCTAGTAGCATCGTATGTTTTTGTGTTACCTGATGTGAAGTTAAAATAACAGAAGCATTTTAGTCTTATGTAGGCACTTACAAAAACTGGTGATAAAGCTGAGCTTAGAGGGGCAGCACATATCTGCACAGCTGATATAGTGGTGTACCATCTAACCATCAATGCCGCCACAGTGGAAACTCTTGTTATTTACTCCTGCTCTTTGATCTCTTCAGCTAGATGTAGGGTGTCAAAATGATCAATTGCACAGTTTTATTCGTCCTATGAAGCCCCAAAACATGGGCATTTTCACTCTGGGTGAGACTAGTCTTCTTGTTCCAGAGGATGTATTCCTTCTAGGTGGTTTGTGTACAGTGACTGATTTATAGCTAGAAAGGTCAAATCTCTTTATTGGAAAAAAAAGACTGTAGTCAGTTTCTTGCGCTTGATGCTCTCCTCCACTCAAAGCCAGTGAAGACAATGTAGGATGTGAATCACTGTGAGGGAGTGGTGAGTCCATACATCTATTACTCAGGAGTGAGGTGATATCGCTTGCTTTGATGCAAAAACTAAGTCATCTACTTCGCATCCTTCTTGAGTGGTGCGTAATAAGCCAAAAAAAGCTCCTACTTTCGTAAGAAGCAGCACACGGACTGGCACTGCTATCCAGGTGATATTTGTGAGTCTCCAAGACGAAAAAACCCTGATTAGCCCCTTGCCTTTGTAGCCCCCTTGCACACCATCTCCATTGCTCTGGCTGCCCCCTTACACAGTCTCTTCTGCTCCATCACCTGTCGCATATTCGCCACACCTGGAATTCACATGCAGCCATTTCCCAGTCACTGGGAAGCAGCCCAGATGTGTGGGCCTGTGAGTATGCAAAGTTTACATCGGGGAAGTCAGGTCAAAGTGGAAAACGTGACCCAGTTTGACCCTGGCAAACTTCCCATATTCGGTGTGGGGAGTCAAGGCGCTCTAAGGCTCAACGTATTGAGCTCCTACCTAGAGAATCTGAGCAGATTTCATATTACAAGCTTTGCACTGGTGCCAAAAACAGATCCAAAATAGATTTTAGATTAACCCATGCTGCAGAAATACATTGGCCCCAGGATAAAAACAGTGAAATTGGCAGTGCACTCAAAAGCCTGGGGCATATTTACATGAAAATGGTGCAGCGAGGTGCCGCAAGCAATTCTGCCGTACCGAGCGGCGTCATTTTCAAAATGCAGGGATGCCCTGTATTACCAAGAATACAGTGCATCCTTGTGCTCACCCCTGATACAAAAGCTGCCTAGCGCCAACGCAGGCACTTTTGTACTTTGGTGCAAGGGGGCCTGCATAGCAGGGATGATTGTATTAGTGCAGAAAGGGACACCTTCCTGCACAAAAACAATCATTAATGGCATTTTGCTCCTGTTAAGTGTGCTGCACAAGGCAGCACGCATAGAAAGAGCACAAAACGAGGAGAAATTAAAGTATTTCATCTTATTGCACCACATTAACACCTTCTTTTGAAAGGCATTTGTTTCTGGCGCTGCCTCCGATTAACAGATCCTTGTAAATCTGGAGCAGTGTCAGAAAGCCATGGGTGTTGCCGGGAACGCCCACAGCAACACCCATGGTACGTACGCCCCTTTGCTGCAGAAGGCCATATTTATAAGGCTGTGTTAAGCCACACAAAGTGGCTTAGCGTGCTATGTAAATTGGAGCTTTCATAGAGTGCCACCGAAGTGTCAAAAAATGTGGCGCTAGGGGCTTGGAACTATGCCCCTCAGTTTGGAGGGCAGTGATCGTTTTTGCCAAACTAGTTCTAGGGTGCCTAGACACACAAGTGTGCACAGCAAGACAGCTCATCTGGGAGATACTGCATCTTTTGGCTTGTGTAGGCCGAGGTGCCCACCTTTGATTGAACAGCTGCAGTAGGTATGACTGACGATGAAATACGCCCTGAACTCTGATACCGGGATACAGAAATCAAACCCGGAAATGCGTTAATTCTGGACAGTACTAACGTGAGGATGCAATATCATACCATCCATTATTAAAAAAACAGCATGAGATTTCTGCATTGCACTTTGACTTGCATTATGGCAAGGATATATTTAGTTCAGAGAAATTAAGATAAATACAAATTTATCAAATAAAAAACACGATTATCCGCCAAAACATTGATTAGTGCGATATTTGCAGGGCCACCTGCTGTTACTTATGTAAAGGCAATAAATTAAATATGTTTGCTCGATTTGTGGACCACCAGTAAGGGTTTCAGGATAACTGCTCAGTGATCAAACCCGAGTCCACGCTTGGTCCACTAAATACATGTGCATAATACATGCAGGTTGGAAGCCTTGCAGTCTCTTTCGTGAGAAAACTTTACCAAAACCAATGTATTTCTTGAAACAATGGGGAATATTTACTAAGAAATGACGCAGCGTGGCCCTGCAAACAAATTACCAGCGCCTTGCTGTATCATGTCAAAAACGCAGGGATGCGCTTTATTCACAAGAATACGACCAAACCCTGTGTTTTCTCTTCTGCTGGCACTAAAAAAGATGCCTCGCGCCAACGCAGACACCCTTGTGCCAGGATGCCTAAGTTGCAGACTTGATTGTTTATGTGCATGAAGGGACACCTTCCTGCACATAAACAATCATTAAAGGCGATTTACTCCTATTTGTACTGCAGAATGCAGCACACATAGAAAGGGCAAAAAATGAGGAGAAATAAAAGCATTTCTCCTCGTTGCGCCGCTCTAACACCTGCTTTTTAATGGCATTAGTTTTTGGTGCTTCCTCAGATTTACAGATCCTTGTAAATATGGGGCAGTGTCAAAAAGAAATGGGTGTTGTGGTGAAATGTCCACAGCAACACCCAAAGCACACCCCTTTGACACAGAAATCTGCGTGAAAGGGTATGATATTTACAATGCAGCATTAAGCCATCCAAAGTGGCTTAGCGTCACATTCTAACGCGACGTTAAAAGTGCTGCTCCGGTGGTGCAATGCCCTTGTAAATATGCCCCCATGTACCGCACAGTGTTTCCGCACACATCGTTTTCAAAGAGGCCTATTGCTTTGATGGGAAGAAACCCACACATTGGATATCCAAGGGCTACTGGATGAATGACGTACAACAAACAGGCCTTTAAAAATCCAACAGGGACTGAGTTATTACTACATTAAAAAATGCGTACCTTTTAATACAACACTACGCACATTGTAAAGCTACAATAGTGTTTGCCTACAGTTGTACGTTACTCAACGGCCTCACCATGCGAGATTCCTAAGGTAACAATAAAATTGGAATACTGAACTAAGCCCAAAAGAGGGGTATACATAGACGACATACATTATCATATTCACTTATCGATTAAACAGTGTCTACATTTTTTTTAAGTGATGGTATCACATCAATATAGTAGAAGAGTAATAACTAAAGTGATGCACAGCTGAAGTCTGAGACAATTGCCGTAACTACTTTCAGTCGACGTGACAATGTTATTACTTTGCTTGCTTTCTGCTTAATGTGTTTGGAGGACCTCCATGGATACTGTTTCTCAAAGTGATAAATGTGGATTTCTTTCAGTCCACACTTCTGTTGTTTATTCACAGCTGTCTGACACTACATTCACACTACTTTATCAGTTCATTTTGACCCTCATTCTCCCTGCATTCTTCATTCAACCATTTTTAAAACAACTTTACAAGTGCATGATATGGCATTACTGACCAATGCTTAATTTGTGTATGTGGTGGGCACAAACACTCCATTTTGGGGGACCAGGGCTCATTTAGCTTTATCTGTTTTTTTAGCCATGCTGTACAGATATGTAAAGAGTAACAAACAGGCAAACGCGTAGCTAGGATGGGCTGGTCTGCCCCAGGCGGCACCTTTTTTGAGGCAGCTGAGGCAGCCGCGCGGGCGAGCCGGCACTCTCACTCACTGACTGGAGGAGGCCCGGCCGAGGCCCGTTGTGGCCGCGGAGGCCTGTGAGCTGTGACTGTAGGGCGGCGCGGTGGCCCGTGGCTGGTGGTGCAGCGCTGCTTTACAAATAATCACGGTACCAGGACACTTTGAGTTTTGACCCGTGGGCCGGCCGTGACACCCGTCGGACGGGACAGTGACAGCCATCTCCCATTCTGATTTAAGCACACCATGCATTTAATTATAAATGTATGTCGGTTGATTCCACTTCCGATTCGAAGCAATGCAATCACGTCATCAACTCAGGGCCCCCACCTCCCAGCCTCGCTCACAGGGCCGTCAATCAGGTAGCGTGCGCGGGCGCACAGCCGCAACCAATGACGGCCATGTAACATTTTGGGCCAACCCTCTCGCCGCCGCACCGTAGCCAGCCAGCTGAGCCAGTGTGACGCGTTACGCGCTGCGGCTGCGCGCTCACCGCCCCAGCCCCTCCTGTCGTGTCGAGGAGTGACTGTGGAGACCACCACCACCATTTTTCCTGCCTGGCCTGGCCGGGGCCCTGCAGCCCTGCCCTGTTCAGCGCTTTACAGTACTGTCTCTCTCTGTGCTGTGGGCTGTGGCTGCGGGCGGGCGGCACTCTGCGCGACACACACCAACATAATTGAGGTGAGAGAGAGTAGGTCGCAGCGGGGGGGGGGGTTGAGTCGAGTCCAGAGATGGGTGCAGACATACCAGGGTGGTGGGGCTTGATAGCTGAGTTTCAAATCGCTATGTGTGACTGTGAATCTTCATAATTTCAGTGCAATTATGAGTGAGATTTCAACTACTATGAGTGGCACTGACTTGCAAGCAGAATATCATACAATGAAGACGAGGGAAACTTATAAATATTGGAAATTAGACTCACTTGAGCATAGAGAAACTCTGATAAGATCTTAAAACTGCCGCAAATGCCCGAGATGGCTGACTCACAATTACGAACTAAATTATCAAAATCATGTCACACCTACTAGCAATCTGAAACCTTGGCAGCTATGAAAGAGGGTGGGCATCACTTCACATGACAAAGCTTTGAAGACCATGCCCATACTTACATATTTCATAAAAGTGTCGATAGGAAGTATGTGTTTTATTCTATTGCTATTTAATTGCTGCCCGTGTACAATGCTGCTTGTATAATAAACTCGTGAATTTTGGATAGAATAATGTATTGACTAATAAGGAAAAAGGCGAAAATAATGCTAATTAGGCAAAAATAAAAGAGGAGCATGTTAAAACAAGGAGAATAAAACAAATCACTTTAACCATGTGGTGGGTGTTGTCCAAGTCGGGATCATGCAAAAAATGAATGTGATGGAAAAAGGTTCATCTCATGGACTGTTGTGAACGTAGTCGGTAAAGCTGCACTGCAGGGGCCACCTTATTCATAAGCAAATGTTGTAATCTGGAATGTAAGACGTTTCAAATAACTACTAATATCAGCCTCAGATGCCACCACTACAAAACAATAAAATCGGACATCTCTAAAACAGGTCACGTGGCTCTTCTAAGAATGAATACCAAGAAGAGCAAGGACTAGCGTTTAGACTGCAGAACCATAGGACCCTAAACCGGATGTGATGGTCCTAACACAGAGCTAAGCTGCCTCAGGCCTGTACCATAAATGAATCAGAGTCAGCTGACTCACCGACTCCAGCCGCCGCAATCCGCACATGACATGTGTTACAGCAATGATTGCTGGGCAGGCTTCAGGAGGGGCTGTGAGACACCCAGCTGGCTGTAGTATTTCTAAATGCCACACCAGTATGGTGAGAGTCCCCGGGTCCGGTGCACCGCCCCCTACACAGTTAACTTACTTGGACGAGTTAATAAACTATGAGAACTGCATGCACTCTGGAGACATTTTAGATTTAATGTATGCGGCGGGTCGCATAGTGCGCTCAGTAGCTCCAGAAGTTAGTTACAAAGATGGACAGCCCTACAAATCTTTTACTGTTGATTCTAGAGCATTATATTGCACAAAAGACCACCACAATTTAAAAAGGACATCTAGTTTCTCTTTTGAGAGGAGTAAACATCTCAATGCCCATTAGATTCCTCATGTTAGACTAATGTTCTGATTTGTTACCTTTGCCTCAAATTGTAAAGCGCTCTGATGGGAAACATCCTTTACAACGCAACTTTTACCACGCAGTGCCTTTACGACGCAATTTTTACAATGCAAACCATTACAGCGCATTGCGCTGGGGGGCGCTCTAGGATAGGGAATAAGTTTAATTTACTATCCAACACCTTCCCTAGTGTCCACGGGGACTGGAGTTGGAATAGTAAATTAAACTATTCACTATCCAGCACCCCAAAGCGCTATGCGTTGTAAAGGTTTGCGTTGTAAAAACCGCGTTGTAAAGGCATGCGATGTAAAAGCATGCGTTGTAATGTCATACATCCCGCTCTGATATCCTTCGGGTTCAAGTTCGCGCTATATAAAACTTTATAAATAACTAAATGTAACTTTCATGATCGAGGTAACTGTTAGCAGCAATACTACGTGTCTCTCCTCGGAGACTCGGACATCTTTCAAGTGCTCACCATCCTTTTTCCCCAGCACCCCTTCCCCCCCCCCCAAGGGGCGGCAATCTGAGGGGTAGCCCCGGGCGCCACAAGCTCTAGCTACGCCCTGGATAAAAAAATTACTTATAGTACCATATATCAAAAGGAAGTATAGGGTGATGGAAGAAAGAGACATGAGGCGTAAACAAGGCTAGGCTACATTGGCATGTAGCAATCCCAGCATTTGGAAGTGGGCGTCTATTAAAAACTTTGCACCCTGCACTTATTTTTTTATTTTTTTACAAATCAAGCACTGGTTGAGACAGCAGAAAAATTCTAGCAGTGGTTGAAGTACATAAATAAAGTATGGGAACTGTGATCTTGAATGCAATTGGGTAGAATCAGGGAATCTACTACAGGGGTCAGAGGCCTGGTTAAAAAAAACAAATTATTGTAAACTATTTTGTTTGCATGTTACCTTCAGGAAAATTTATATAACATAAAACACACACACACCTTAAATGACAAATAATTACAGGTTGTTTTAATTTATGGAAATGCTTTCTATTACGTTATTCAATCTCAGTTGGTTAATGGGATCTTTGTAGAAGTCTGTGGATCATTGTAGAAGTCTGTGTGTAACTCAAGAGGAACAGAATGGAATCATGCTTGACACAGGGTGTAGAATATTGACTTGTGCATTTATAGTGCTACAAGGTCTCAGCATGCAACTGAAATCACCTGGAATATGCAAGTCAATAGTTTAAAATCATATTATTCACAGTATAAGATATAGGATAAACTGCGACGGATTGTGCAAACTGATTTGGCGTCTCCAAGTGCTTCCAAAATATATAAATGTAATAATATGGAGTCAGACTGCATCTTGTGGAAACTAACTCAGCTGGTAACACTCTTACATTACCTTCGGAAAAGAATACATCTTTGTCACCATGAAGCTTAAAATGGCTCCATCGATTAAATATACCCTTTCCCAAGCAGCCTGTAGATTTACTAATTAACCAATTGCACGCATTTAATGTCTTTCAAATAACTGGCACTCTGGCCAGAAGGCTTGTGGCGCTATAGCTGTCTGCTCTGCCTTGTATTCACGGTACAGTTGACCCCCTTCCCTGCGCTTTCAGGGAGAGAGGCCGCAAGGTCGGCATTAACGGTTAGAGAATTGTTTTTTAACAACAAGTAGGGAAACTGTTTTTGTAAGTATAAAAAAGCCAATAGATCACGCCCACTTAAACCACTGATTTCTCACCTCTGGGGAGTATCGTTTAAGGGTGAATTGCAAAAAATTCTGCTTGAACAATCGTCGATGCCTGATTTATTTGGGGGGGTTTGTATAAGCACTGAGCATTGCTTAATATGGTTACGCAGTAAGCTGGTGTTTCACATGGAGATTCATTCTACTGCAAGAAGATGGAATACCATGGAAAGACAGCAGAAATCATCACAGTAAATCAGATTCATGCGTGTTAATCCCCCAAAAAATCCAATTTTGCTCACGAATTTACTGGGACCCCAAGTAATGGTAATTCCACACTGACATAAATTACCTGTTTCATTTTGCAGTACATTTTGTCTCCTAATTTCATAAACAACCTTTTTTTACTTTCGTCACAGCTAATCAGGTAACAAAGCAATACAAAATCAAAAAATTTATGAATGACTATGATATTCTTTTTACCCAGGCTAATCAGGCAATGAAGCAGCAAATCAAATATCAACGAATGAACATCACTGGGCTGTTCCACTCATCATCCTGACTAGAAATGCCACTGACCTCTTGCCGCCCGTGTGCCAGGGCCTTGTCGTACAGGTGGATGCCAGTGGTCAGTTTGTCCATCCGGTCCTCCTCGCTGACCAATCCCACGTCGAAGGCGTATGCGTAGCCCTGCTCCGCCAGGCAGCGCGCCGTGCGGAGCCGCGCGCCCCCCTCCGCGCGCCCCTCCGCCTCCAGGCCCATGAGCTGGGACAGCCTCTCCGCGCACGCGGACCCCTCCTCCTCCTTGTTCAGCCGGTCGTACACGTAGGCCAGGTTGGCCCAGGCGTTGAGGTTGTTCGGGTCTTCCTGGCTGATGTTGACGAAGATCTCCTTGGCTTCGTCGAAGTCCTCGAGGTAGAAGGCGAAGATGCCGAGCAGGTTCCTGATGGCGTACTGCTGGGGGCCGCTTTCAAACTCCAGCTGCACCTGCAGGCTGTCTCTCTTCAGCATGATGTCCCTTCGCCGGAAGTGCACCGGGGTGCAGGATTCGAAGTTTAGGTTCATTTCCAGGTGGAAGTGCCCCGGGATGTACTCCATCCCGTCGATCAGGGTCTCGATGTCTATATCGTCTGCCTCCTCCATTTTATGACAAGGACACTTCGGAGCCTTCGCTCTCACGCCTCAGCTGCAGCCTTTCCTTCACGCCGGGGCCTCTTCCTGGATACTAGTCATTCTGGTTCCTCTGATTCACGAGCCGCCTGGGAGGAGTTGTGAAAGGGAGCGGCTGCTGCACAGAATGCCGTGCACTGCCCGTCTGTGTGCTCAGAGGTCACCAGCGGGGGAAGAGCTGGGAGAGTAACCTGGTTTTACTCCTGCAGCTCCCGAGCTGCCCTGCTTTTCAACCTCCTACTGTCCCCACGGCATTTACTCTCTGTATTGGGGTGATGCCTTTCTCTCCGGAAAGGATATGTGATGGTGCATGTCTAAGACATTGGTTTGACTATTTAAAACGGATTGTCTGAAGACCAATATTTTACACAGACATCTACATAATGACAAGTTATGATGTAATGCTTAACTTTGATAGAGCGCGATTGTGATCTTTTCATTTGTAGAGGTGCATCATAATCACAAGTAGTTTGCACCTGCATTTATTTTTGTCGTATTAACATTTAGTCATTAGCATGTAATAATACGAAAAGGTAAAATGATAGAAATATTCTGTATAATGTGGAGAAATCCACGTGGCCGCGGTGCCATGAACAATGTAAATCTTAGTGTCTGTTTTATATTTGACTAATGAAGCTCATTTATGAAATGTAATGCATTGATTCAAGCATGCACCATATCAATGTCTGTACTCCGGCATGTTTAGCTGAAAATATTAACGTGTAGCATTTGTGTATGAGGCTTACAATTTTTACGTATTTAATGTGCTCATGTAGCGTGTTGCTTTAGAAATGCTTAGTAGACTGTACATTTACGCATGACTTCCATAAGGCCTATGTGCCTCACTCCTATGTTGGCTGGTTTCTGTAGGCCTTAAATGTATTCTCCCTGACAGCTCTCATAGAGGATTAAAAAGCTGAATCTCATGTGCACGTTGTAATTGTTCTGTTCTCACTTTTCTGTTGCAGGTGGAGAAATTCATCCTTGTTAATTAGAATAATGCTTTTGTTTTAGGAGTGAGGTTTGGGGAGGAGAGGATACTTTCGTACAAGGAGTGGTGATAATGTGGAACGGTGTTATTTCTCACTGGAGAAGGCCTGGGAATCAAGGTCATCAAGCCAGGAGCAGGGAGTATTGAAACTAAATGGAAAACTACCTATGAGGAGGCGCCTAGCGGGATGAGGTGATCGAATGTTACCCAATGGGCGTGTCTAGGATTTGGTGTTTTTGAATTAGGGACAGTGCCTCGGGGATTGAGGTAGGAGAAGAGAGGAGAGCGATGGAGCAGGAAGGAGCATCTTAGAACGAGCTCTGTAGCGTTATGCTACATGATTCATTCAACATGAGTGCACTTCTTAGGAAGTCTTCATGCGCTGTCACCTTTTTCCTAACTTGCCTGGGAAAATGTTAAGTAGGGATGTCACATAGTGGTAGAGTAGGGACAGACTAATGCTTTTTACTTGCGAATCTCCAATGAAGACTGATCTAGTCGTGGAGGCACTCATTACACTTCTACACCCTCGTCTTGAAGTGCCTGTATGATCAGTTATTTTTGACTTTGTATTAAACCCACTAAATTCAAAATATGGAGTCTGTTATTCTTTGGAGTCATGATTCTTTGAACCTGTGAGTCTGACCAAATGAGTTATTTCAACTCTCTATTCTTCTAAAGCAGGTACAAAAGTTGTGGGTTCCAGAGTACATTGATGAGAGGGAACCAGGCTCCTTCAGTTGGTAGAACTGTTGGATGGTTAACTCTTGGAATGAGGGGAACATTTACAAAAGTTAGGGTAAGTTTAGCCATAGAGCCCTGAAGAGCCCAAAGGATGAGAGCGCAAAGGACCAACCGAGAGTGGAGGACAGCGGACTTTGTCAGAGAGCGACGAAGAGTGACGGTACGGCGGATACAACAGTTCACAGTGGAGTTAGTATGAAGTGTGTGAATGCGTAAAGTAAGATTGTGAAGGAGGGTGAGCTGCTGTGTGAGGAGGAGAAGTGACGTCGAAGTGTGCCGCACTGCGATAGGTCGGTTGGTGTAAAGCTGCGCTGGGTTTGGTGGATTGTCAGCAGGAAGTTGAAACAAAAATATTTTGTGGGCAAAAAAACTTGATTCAATCCTGCGATGTTTTAGGGTGTTATGAGACCTTTGTAGGAGAGACAGAGGAGTAGTGACTCGAGTGGGTGAGGAGGAGCCACTCGAGGATACCACAGCACATATGGCCACAATTGTAAGACTCCATACCATAGTTTGGTTTCAAAATTGGCATAAGATTACCGAAAAGGATGGTGATTTGGCTTTCCCATGTTATGGTTCATTTAGATTGGAGGTGCTGTACCAGTGGAGTGGAGTGATGGCTTCATTGCGACCTCCGCCTAGACTGACACAGTTTGAGGCACATGATGCATGGATGAGAGCAGCACAGAAACATACTGTTTTTTAAAACTGAGGACTTTGATATGAACTCACCCCAATTTTTTTAATACATTTTTATTAAATTGTTTTATATGTGTATGGTCCACTTTTATGATTCTTGTGAATCGAATAAAGTTATTTGATGATGATGAGAGCAGCACAGACAAAGAGCAGAGAGCGTAGTCAGGGAAGGATGAAGAGAGCGATAAAGGCATATCAGGATGTGCGATGGGCCGCACAGTTGGAGGGTAGACACCATCGAGGGAGGGAGGCTATTCCCATTAATAGTGAAAACAGGATACTCTTTGAAGAGGAAGGAAGAGGATGATAGTGACACTGATGGCAGTTTGCTAGATAGGTTATTAGCAGAGCGTCTCTGCCATACTATCCAGAGTCAGATGAGGCAAGGTGAGCACTCATGGAGAAAACGGGAGAACCGCTGGCAAGCCGTAGTGCAAGAGTAGTGGGAAAGATTTCAACAGGAATGGAAGGATCAGGGATGCCAGCATTAGGGGGCACAGAGATGAGTGGAGTTAATGCTACTACGCGGTCACCAGAAGCCCTTATGGTACCGGTCACCATTGGTCTAATAGTGTCAGTGTATGATCCAGGTCAGGTAAAGAACAGTAGTCCAGCACGGTCCGCAGTAGGAGAAAGGATTAGGAAATGTGGAAATGGTCCATATTTGGTATGTGAAGAAGCTAGTACCCCATTGCCAGGCACGGCAGACTCTTCCAGAGGGCCCATTGGGTCTAGTGCACTAAGATCAGTGCTATTGGCAGACTCACTTTCGGACTTGAGGATGTGAAAACCTCCAGTCTGGGGACCCACAGGGAGGATAACGGCAGGAGGGATCGATCAGGGAACTCCTGGGAGTCAGTACGCTCTACAGCATACAACAGAAGAAAATCCCCGCTGAAATCAGCACAGGAAAGCAAAGAGGTGAGCAGTGCATCAAGTCAGGGAACGATCAACGATGAAGTAAAGGCAAAAGTGTTAGATGTAGTAAGCTAAAGGTAGAAGTGGATGAGATCATAAGCGGAAATTTGCACCTGGAAAGGAAAGAACTTTATGAACAGGATGAGCTGTTGTTTGTGGCAAAGGATGTTACCCATAAGGCAAAGAAGGCCCATGAGAAAGTGAGCGAATTGGCACAGAGGTATGATGTGGATTTTCTAGAACCAAAATGTTACAGGGAGGTCGTAGGTTAAATTACAGTGTTCAAGAATTAGTAGAGAAAAATCATAGGATTGAAGACCCACATTCGAGAATTGATTATAGGGATACGTGCATGAAGCATGCTAAACAAGTGGGAGGAAAGGTGGTCCAAGAAAAAGAGGGCCAAGATAGGAATAGGAGATAGGCCGCCTCCAGGAGTAGAGGGTTAGCCATTGCAAGAGGTACCAAGCGGAGGGTATGTGCATTGGCCCTGGAGCATGGGTGATTTGGCAGCATTTACAAATGATTTTCCTTGGCTGAGGGAAAAGTCTTTTGAGTGGTATAAGCAAGTTGATCGCTTTGTCAAGATGTCAAAAGTACTGTGGATTGATTTGAATACTCTGTTCGATATTGTGGTATCAAGTGATTTGTGGTCATCTTGTAAAATTGCTCTTGAATGGCCATCTACTGAACCTGAGCGAGACCCATTAACGCATGGACCTTCACCTATAGTTATGAAAAAGTTTGAGCAGGTGATTACATGGTTACAGTCCAAGATTTCCCCACAAGACATTGATTGGGTAAAAATAGATCGGACTACTCAAGAGCCCAAGGAATCAGTACGTGCTTACAATGAAAGGCTTTTACAAGCCTTTAAGCAGCACAGTGGATTGGATACGTTAGATTCTAAGGATATGAGACAGTTCGTATCAAAATTCATTTTAGGATTGAAGTCAGAAATTAGCTTTATGATCCAGCAGCATCTGATCTGTTTACTGTGACAAGGCCCAGGTCTTTACACTGAGGGGGTCTGAGTCTACAAGTGCAAGTTCCCCAACCTCCGATAATTCCACAGGGGAATTGAGTCTACCAGCAGATGCCCTTCATTGAAGCTTTTGATTAATTTGATCCAGACCAGTTTCAATGATGGTGCCTAAGTGGGGAGGAAGACTGTACCCATGGAGCAGTCTTGGAGGTAGACCAGAGAGGACTGTATGTGGAGGCAGATGTGGACGTTCATCCTATTACATTCTTGATTGATACTGGTGCTACCTGTTCTGCTGTGAAGTCCGCAGTAGTCCCAAACCTACCCCTCCCGGGACAATCGATCCAAGTTGTAGGAGTTGCTAATAGGAGAATGACCAATCCATTGTCAGATGAGATATCTGTGAGAATATAACCTTTCAGGATCAACATCAATTTGTGGTGTGCGATTCGAGTCCAGTCTGCTTGTTAGGTTGTGACCTTTTATGTAAATTGAATTGTACCATCTATTACACACCCAAAGGAGTGGAGTTGCAGACGAAGGATGATGACATTGCATTCAAACTGGTGAATCAGAATCTCTGCATAGAGATGTTTCCCATGTTGACAATAGAAGATCTGCCATACGACTTGAGAGACTCCGTCCCTCCAGAGGTGTGGTATTTTACAGGAGAAGAGATAGGACTATCCGAGGGGTTGAGCCAGTTAAGATCCAGATCAAGCAAAATGCTCAATTCCTGAGAACTCCCCAGTACAACCTGACGCCAGAAACAGTGGCAGGATTCCAGCCTGTAATTAAGTGCATGATTGAACAAGGTATCTTGGGAACCCATTCAATTTCCCTATAGTGGGACTGCAGAAGCCAAGTGGGAAGTTTCTGCAAAAGGTCAACACGATTGTAGTTCCATGTTGTCCTGTGGTACCGACTCCATCAGTGATCCTGTTTCAATTTCCTTTTGATTGACCTATGTCAGGCATTCTTTTTGATACCGTTACATGAGGAAAGCCAGTTTTTATTCGCTTTCCGCCTGATAATCGTGTGTTGACATGGTGTTGTATCCCACAGATATACTGAGAGTCCATCGATCTTTAATTGGGTCTTGAAGAAGAATCTTGAGAGCCTAGTGCTGCTGCAAAATTCAGTTCTCATGCAGTATATCGACGACCTCCTGATTGCATCAGAACCGTATGAAGCTTGCAGGATTGATACCGTTGCACTGTTGAATCACCTAGGAGAGAATGGACACAAGGTGTCTCAGAGCAGACTTCAGAACTGTTTGCCCGAAGTTCAGTATTTGTGTTATCGCATTGAGAAAGGCAAGAGGAAGGTGTCACCAGATCGCATTGAGGCGACCATGAAAATGAATGCGCTCACCACACAGAGGGAAGTCAGGATGTTCTTGGGAATGGTTGGGTATTGCCGTCCGTGGATTCCCAACTTCTCATTGAAGGTGAAACCTGTGCAGAGGTTGACACACAAGGAGGTGAGTGATCCAGCACCATGGGATAACAACTGTTTAGTTGTCTTTCTGGAGCTGAGACTGTGTCGCGTTCCAGCTCTAGGAATGCCTGATTTCAATAAATCATTTTCATTATTTTGTTGCGAGCACGAGGGTTGCACAGTTGTCAGCACTCACACAGACTCATTGAGGTGTCCGTAGACCAGTTGCCTACTTCCCAGCTACCCTAGATCCGGTAGCTTCACCATTGCCCGGATGTCTCAAATCTGTTGCTGCAACAGGTGTCAGCATTGAAAGATGAAGTATTGTGATGGGTCATCCTCTTACTGTATATGTTCCACTTTCAGTTGAGCTTCTAATAACGAGAACCAAGACACATCATTTGACAAATAACAGACTCACATGCTTTGAGCAATCAGAGAATGTGACTCTGAAAAGAAGTTCTGTATTGAATGCTGCTACTTTGATGCCTATTCCAGGTGTTGAGGATGAAGATTGTGAGGACCATGACTGTCTTGATGTGACTGAACTATGCACCAAACCAAGACCTGACATTGTTGAGGAACCTCTGCCTGAATCCGATGATATCCTCTTTGTAGATGGTTCATGCTTAAGAGACAATGCGGGTTCTTTGAGGGCAACGTATTCTGTCTGTACTACCTCTGGAGTTGTGGAAGCCACTTGTTTACAGGGAGTACACTCCACACAGGTGGCTGTCACCTTCTACACCGACAGCCAAGACGGGTTCAGTGTGGTTCATGACTTCGGACAGCTATGGTCACAGAGGGGGTTACTGATGTCATCAGGCTCTCCCATCAGAAATGGGGAATATGTGAGACAATTGTTGGAAGCTTTGCAATGACCAAGAGAAATAGCTGTGGTAAAGTGCCTTGCTCACAAGAGGGGGGATGAATGTGATGATTGGCAATAGGTTTGTGGATGAAGTTGCACATTTCTGCACTGAACAAGGATGCATTTTTAATGGGGAATACACGAGAGAGCACAGAGAGAACCGAGCTCAGCATGATGTTAGCCATAGCGGACACTAGGGATGAGGTCAAGGGTCTGGAAGGAGTGGTTGTCTGCTCAAGAAGCCGCCGGCTGGATTAAAGTAGCTTGTGAGGAAAGAGATTATGGCATTTGGGTTTCAACTGATGGTTGAACAGTGCTGCCAGATGATTATTGAGTCCTATAGCGAGGCAGATTCATGGAGCAGTTCCTATTGGAAAGGATGTCATGGTGTGAGTGTTTAGAAAGACGTGGTTCAATCCGCAGTTTCGTGCATTTGCTCTAACAGTGTGTCAACAGATAAATGCTGGGAAGAAGGCAGCCCTACGCAGGGAGGTCTGCTCCCCATGTAATTTGGGCAAGTGGAGCAGTCTGACGACCGCTCAGGGTTGGGCGTTCTTTGGGCTACTTTTGTAGTCCAAAGGGTTTATAGCCAGGTTTGTGGGAGGGAGGGGTTTTGGTCTGGGCTGCATTAGAACAGGTGCGCAGGAGTTATTGGTTTTTAATTAGGGTTGTCTCTTTGGAGCAGGTGCATATGTGGTTGGCAGAGAAGTTGCCATCGATTAACAAAGTTTAGTCTTGCTAACAGAGCAAATTCAGTCTGAAAGGGAACATGTAGATTAGTTCACACCTGAATTCACAGGAAGATCAAGGTTATGTAGGAAGTCTACTTGAGTAGGGGTTCATAGTTGTAGTAAATGGTTCAGGAGTTTAAAGGTCACAGTTACAGTTAAACAGATCCGGAGCGGGACCAATATTACTGCATTAAGTTGTTGTGGGGGTAGCTTAATATAGGTGAGATAAGTTGTATAGTGAGGTTTTAGTTTTATGGGGCTATTGCCTAAGTTGTTATTTGATATGCACCTGTTTCAATAAAGCAGCCTTTTTCATGCAATTCTGGTGTCAGTGGTCCGTGCTGCTCCCTTTCTTCCCCAAGTCGCGTTATGGGACTTCGGTAACTAGAAAACAATTACATTTGAATGAAATTCCTGAAAACAAATTAAAGAATGATTGTGAGAAAAGCACCCGCAGGTCAGAGCAGATCGGACTTAGAGATCGGGAATTTCTTTTTTTTAATAAAGCTAAACAATGGGCTGCATTGAATTGCCTTACTTGACCATATTTAGGCAAGGCAAATAACTTTATTTCAGTACATTGAACCATAAAAGTACAGATAGAAATAGTAATACATGATAAGATGCAATCAATGCTGTTTGATTTAAAATCTTAACAAATCAAATGAATACAAATAATTTAAAAGTATTACAGCCTTTGGTGTCTAAGCATGTACCTGCTGTGGCAGCCCTGCAAATCTCAGCAAAAAGTCCTGTGATATGGACTGGAAAAGGGTCCGTTGTGCCACCTGCAAAGACAGGGCTGGTAACAAATAATTTTAGCCTACGGCCAGCATGTAACACTTGAAATGGACAAATCAAAAATGCCTAATCATTTTTCCGGCAGTTTGCCATAAATCACAGTTAAAATATACAATCGAATAAAAATATTGGGATCGAAGGTGCCTTCAGTAAGATGCATAGAATTATAAAATAGATCTTAAATCGTGACAAAATTCTTATACAATATAAGTCATAACCATATGATCAGTACAGTCTGGCCTCCTCTAGTATTTAGAGTGCTGCACAGTTAGGGAAAGCATAGAGCCTCATGAGTATCAGGGAATTGATTGCTGACTCATCTTTTTCCTAATCCTCCACACAATTAACAAATAACGTGATACAGCAAAAACCAGGCTTTGCCTCATATCTGATTTTAAAATACGAAAGGCCTCTGCAAATTTCCTGACTCCTAAGTTCCGGAAAAACGGGAGTAACCAGCATTTAGAAACTTTCCTGGAAATATGATTGATGCCCGTCATGTATTTAGCAAAGTACATTTTTTCCTCTTTGACTTTTTGTAAGGAAAGTTCTCCTGCACTACCAGTTTATTCAGTATATATTCTACAGATAAGCTGAAAATGACAGGGCTTTCTGCTGAAACCTGATCTGAGTCACACTTTCTTGTGACTTATTAAGAAAGGAAGCAATTTTCAGCGGAAACTTGATCTGCAAGTGTTTCCCTTGGAACTTCACTGAGCTAGGCGATTGCAAAAGACCAGTCACTCGCAAGTGTTTTGTTTCACACACAAGTGATATTATTTAAAGTAGTTAGCAGCGTAAAATGCTATTTTAAATCCCAGGCTTCAAGAGAATTATAGGGAGTATGCTCTTTTCCGATCTCACAGAAAACATCAAGTTATTCTTCCTGTTCTACCTCAAAATTGGTTAATGTAAATTTGACAGAAGAAACAAAGCATCATGGGGCCAGTCACAGTCTCCTTAGTCTGACGCACTCCATCAAGTTTCTGGCAAAACCTTTTAAGTTCTTTTTTGGTCTCACCTGCTAACAGCACATACTTTGTGGCAGCTGTGAGAGATATTGTTTACTGTAAAAGACTTGGGGCCTTATTTATGAAGGCCTTGCGCCGCCGGTGCGTCACTTTTTCCCATTTTAAAAGTGGCGCACCGGCAGCGCAAGGCCTTCATAAATAAGGCCCCTGGAGCCCACCTATTACTTACCATACCGTGGCATTATTGTCACTGTTCTTTGCTGCTTTCTAATTTGTCAGCACATGCTGGACATCACTTCTTTTTATTTCTGTGGAGCATGGAATCAGCACAGATTGATTCATCTTAATTAGTGTAAATCCGCTGCTCATGCAGTGATTGAGGTACTATTTCTTCTTCCTCTCCTACCCTATTTCTCCTTGTTGCTTCTTCTACTCCCAACCCATCACCGCAACATCTAACTCCACAACACTGCTGCCAGCTAGCTCATCCGAGTTATCCCCGACTGATATCTGTTTTGCTCCATCACCCAATAGCCCCTCCTGGCCTAAAATGCATTTATTTGTTATCAAACCAGCTCTGCAGAAGAATTGTACATAATAACAAGCTCCTGCATCGGCTAAAAAATGTTTACATAGATCATAGATATTTACATAGATCATAGGTCGAGATAATTGGTAACATTTGATTATAATTGCATTTATATAGTATAAGGCTTTGAGGTGCAAGATGGGAAATTAATTGTCAACTCGGGCAACATTACATACCACAAAATTGCCAATCCACTTCATACCACACATTGCTACTCCACTCTACGCCACTCAATTTCACTTCACACACCACTCAGGTCCACGTCACGCAATTCCACTCCACACAATTCAACTCCATACCACACAGTTTTACCCCACAAAACTCCACTCCGTGCCACACAATTCTACTCCATACCAGACAGTTCCACGCAACACCACACTATTCCACATTCCTGTATGCCACACAATTCCACTCCACATAATTCCACTCCACACCATTCCACTCCATGCCACACAATTCTACTCCACTTCCCACCACACAATTCTATTCCACTCCATTCCAAGCCACTCAGTTTCGCTCCACACAATTTCACACCACACAATTACACTCTACACCAGTCTACTCCACTCAATTCCACTCAACGTCACACAGTTCCACTCCATGCAGTTCCACTCCACAGAATTCCATGCCACGTAGTTCCACTCCACACAATTTCACTCCACTCTACACATCTCCACTACAGGCCACACAGTTCCACTTCACAATACTCGACTCCACTCAATTCTACTCCATGCTACACAATTCCACTCCACACAATATAATTCCACTCCACATAATTCCCCTCCTGCAATTCCACTGCACTCCACACAGTTTCACTCCACACCACACAGTTCTATTCTGTGCCACACAATTGCACTCCACACAATTCCATTCCACTCTATGACATACAATTCCACCCCCCACAAATCCACTCAACAACACACAATTCCATTCCACTCAATACCATTCCACGCCACACAATGTCACTCTGCTCCACTCCACGCCACACAATGCAACTCCACTCAGTTCCCCTCCAAGCAATGCCAATCCATGCCACTCCCCTCTACCTCACACAATATCACTCCACAACACACCTCACAGTGCCACTCCACACCACACAGTTCCACTCCATGCCACACCACACAATACCTCTCCACACCACACAATGCCACACCACTTCATTCCACTCCAAACCACACAACTCTGTGTCACAAAATGACAATCTACAACACACAATTCCACTGCATGTAACTCAATGCCACTTCAGTCCACTCCACACCATGCAATCCCACTCCAACACACCCAATAGATCTCATATAGGCTAGTCCTATTGGCTTTGCCAGTGCTTATTTATATTGTAGATATGTCTGTCAGATGCTCATAAAAGTGGCATGAGGGCTTTGTGGCAGGCCCCAATTTTATATTTGTTGTGTTTTCGTTGCTGTCGAAGGAATAGCAGAAATTGCAGCATTTGGATGGGGGCTGCCTCACAATGTCAGTCATTGTATTTTTGTACTGTTGACCTTGGGTTTCGCTACCGTTTTCCCATAACACATGTAAGAGGATGGGGATGGAAGGGGCAGTGCCCCTCATTATTTGTGTTTCAAAATGTGGCTATGTCTTTGCCACTGAGTACCATGACTTGAGGGAGGAAGGTTCAATCATAGTGGTATCCTAGATTTTTGGATTTTTAAAAATATTTTGTATTATAAATAGGGCTGCCAGTTTTATGGCATTTATTTTTTTGACATTTCCATATGTATTTATGCATATTTATTTTTTGCTAATTCTATCTGTCTTGATCCATATTTATTTTCCATTTTGTGAAAAAAAGGTAGCTGAAACAAGTATATTTCCACATTTATTTAACCGATAAATGTACACTCATGGTTGAATGCCTGAGAGGTTTCAATGATAAATGAATGCACTTATATGAAAACATACACATTTCAATATCAACCTTGTGCATGTCTACTGTAGTTTCAGCCTCTTTATTAAAAATTACTTTATTTTCTTAACCCCATTGCCTGTCAATCTGCATAGCTATTTGCTGGCAGAAAAGATTGACAGCATTTAGACTCACTCAAAAAACAACCCAGTTTCCATTTTTATCTACATTAAAAAATATATACAGACAAGAAAATAAATGGTTTTCTCTCTGTTTCTGTAAAAACAGAAAACAGGGAGCCTTAATTATAAATGTAGTAGGTTGCTGGAGGCTTGATTGCCCTCAACTTTATTGCATTTTTGCTATTTGCTACATCAAGCCAACGTTAAGGAAGGCTCTCAGATGCATGCATGCACAAATCCAAGCCTGTGCTCATGCCTGGCAGTTATTTTGTGTTCCATGCCCTGTATGTGCTGGACCTGTCAGCGATTTTGTCAAGCATGCATATTTAGTCTAGCATTTTGGTTTGAGGTTGCCCCAAATGTTATGCATGGTTTGGGTGATGGTGCCATGATTCTTGGGGCTATAGGAGAATTCTTCCCCGATTTTTGGCAATTTCTGTTGTGACTGATCAGAGTCTTGGGGGCTTTGGGAAGCGCCTCATGAAAAAGTTACATTTGTTTACTTTAAGCAGTATGAAAAATGGGGGCTGTGGAACTGCATGCGATGCAAGCAGATTTTCCTTGTTTTATGGGTATTTTCTACTGGGGGATCTATCAGTCTAGTTAGCTATCTGGGGTTGCGTAGTTGTGATTTATTTTCTGCTGCAGTTGCTTTGCCTGTGGGGGGCAGTAAGAGGCATAGGTAAACCCCCAGAAGTTGTCTTAAATTCTGGGTAGCATCCAGAGTAAGATCCTTATCTGCATGCATGCTTAGACTGAGGCATGTGTTTGTACCCAGCACCTATTTCCTCTACCAAGTCACTTTCTGTGTGTATCAGGTCTTTAGGCTCTTCTGTGAGCATGTGGGTTAAGCTTGAAACCATTTTGTGTGCCATGCTTTTTTGGTGTGAGTGTTGGCTGCCATGAACTCTGGGGACTTACCAGAAGTCTTTGTTCTGTCGAAGTACCCGTAATACACAGAGGCTAGCTCCAACTCTCCCGAAAGGCACTCCACACCCATACAAATTCATTGTGAACCATGAATACCCAAGGGAAATGGAATAACAGCGAAATGATAGCTGGTGCAAGACTTTCTTCACATCAGACAGATTTCAGTAAGCACAACTTCTGTACTCTGGTCTACAAAAGAAAATGCAACTTTCTTTTGACTACCATCATAGGCTATTCTAGTATTACTTTATTTTAACGCAAACAAATACCTTGTTTGCAAATACCTCTTTCTCAACTGCTCTACTTAAATTTCTTTTAATATGTAAGTGTATCTATTACTTTTTATGCTGACATCCTCAACAAGGGGAATAATAAAATGGATGTTTAACTCACCCTACTTGTAATTCTCTAGAAGAAAGAAATAAAAAGTTGCAGATCATAAGAGGTGAGTTAACAGCACTCACAACCCAATAAAGTTCACAAAATATTTAGAAGATACAGTCTTTGACTTCTTATAAAATGATTCCCAGTTCAGCAATGATCATTCCATAGGGTGAATTGAGTCGCAAGCAAATCCTTACAAGAGATTATTAAAGTTCAGGAAACGACTGTCGTGGATACAGGCACACCCTTCTACCAGAGTCCTGAGACCAGTAGTAGTGATAGGAGATGCAGACAACCAAGGCAACATGAAGAACAAAGCGTGGTCCAAATATTCCTGGGTTTTCAAATCTCCAGCGGCAAGTTTAGGAAAGATTTGATTCACTTCACTATTCTCTTTTTATAGTGAAGAAGCAAGATGAGCGCTACAGAATCTCACAAGGTAAGATTTACAAGTCTTGTGATATTTCATTTTAATTTCACTTTCACTTGGTCTCATTTCTGACCACGGTGACCGCCATCTTGTATGAGGCAGTTCTGTAAACACATTTGTGCAATGGAAGTGTGTTAAGGCATTTTGCAGTAATATTCCATTTCCTTTTATTATAGCTTGTAAACCCACCTCTATATTCCTCCTTAGCCATATATACGATAATGACACTGGGCTTGTGGGGGTATTAGAACATCCTCAAAATATTCCTTAAAGTGTGGCCATATGTTTCAGGTTGTGTGCATCAAGCAGCATCTGCTTTGGGGTAACGTAGTACCAGTCTCCTAACTGTATGTCTATCTTCAACAGAATGCCACATGGTGGGTTTGGGTAGCCCAGTCTCAGACTTGCGATTAGGGTCCAGGACAGACAGTTTTTCAGGAAGAAATTCCTTTATGAGTAATTATGCATTATATCTGTGTTTAATGTTTTGTATTGTCACTGCCTTAATCTCACAACTTGCTGTGTGCTTGCTTTCTTATTTGTTCTTGTCTATAGGGTGGCCAAGAAGGAGCCATATTCCTAACTTTGAGAAGTTGTCTCAACTGAACACAGCACCTAGAAAACACTGGAGCTGCCAAGAAAATTTCCAGTAGCTCTAACATCTCCAAGAAAATCAACAGTGAGATGATCATGGCATACCTTGGGCAACCAGAAATTGTGGTGGGGACTATTTCTTTTTGCTAAAGATCTCATCTTGATAAGAGAGAGCAACATGATAGTTCATGTCTGGCATTCCCAGTTTAAATGATCTAGTCTGACTAGTACAAGTCTATGCATCCAAATACAACATGTATTCAAGCAACGACCTTTATATTTAGGTGACAGATGAGCCTATGTGAATTGACGCAAAACTATATATGCTGTTGATGGGTATGATGAAGCAGTGACCCACAATACATAGTAATGTTTACTAGAACAATTAATGATAATGGTGGGATGCTTGAACCATACTCTTACCTCTGTTTATTAGCTTATTAGAAAATGAAACAAATGGTGATTGTAAGGTTGAACCAAATAAAATACCCCCTTGCCTAAGGTGCCCAAATACTGAAACCCAAAAGGGATTCTGAAACAATAGGTGATTGTCCATGATGCAGCCGAAGACTTACAAAAATTCATTGCACTAAACACTTTTATTCATCATGGCTAGCTGGACCCAAATAAACCTTACAATGTATCCACCATCCTAATGATCAAACCTTGGTCCTCCAATGGATCCTTTTGTTGAGCTAACACGGACTTGGATATTTAGAGAACGTGAGGCAATTTCCTTACAAGGACCTTGAATAAAGAAATGCCAAATACATGTCTATTCATCACTTTTCTCTGAGACATCAAAACCACCTATCTTGAGACAAGAAAATTATGACGCAAAGAAATGACACACATACAAGATGATTACTCCTGGAAAACATTTATCTAAAGCCTCAATTTGAATGGATAGCACATAAAATTGCACGTCTTATCAGATTATATATTAGATAGTTAGTGCAGATAGCCACACATTACAAGCAGATTCAATAATGAACATTTGCTGGTTGCCTAAAGAGAGAGAGAGAAACAATTAAAATTTGAGATTTCGTATTTGTATCATACAAACCAAATATGGTTGAGAGAGAGTCCGTCTTCAATAAGGATCTGGCCAAATCAGAACTGTAACACAGCATGCCACAGAAGGTGTCAGTTAAACCTTCAGGCAAAAGGTTATTTCCTGCTCAACTTTACCAGCCGGCAAAGTGCATGTTCAGGACAGTCAGGAATTTTCAGTTCAAGGGTTTTGGTATTGAAGGGAAATCAAAGTTCAGTCCGACAGCATGCCAGGCAGGGAAATGGAAAAATGACAGCCAGCACCGCCTCCTCCTCCAGAGGGTAATTTTACTTCCAGAAGTTCATGGTTAACACCCACAAAGTGTCTTTTCCATCAGTCCATGTGGTTTCCATTGATTGCTCACGAATGGATGCTCATGGTGTGATCAATACCTCCCTAAGTATCCCGAAAGAGTTATGTAATCCTTTTGCAAAATTCATTAAGTTCCAAATGTCCATCCTTTCCACGGAAGTAAAAAACGTCCGTTTCACTCACAGTCTGTCCGTTCCCAGGCGTTATCCCTGGGTTAGCAATCATATTGATATGTTTCTGTCAAGAGTGTTGCTAAATCAAAAGTGAGCCCATTGTTGAATACAGAAAATAAACTTTGTGGAAAGGTCTCACAGCGTCTAAAGCGACTACTGTAGCTTGATTCTGCCTTTTGAGCAAGAAAGAAAAAGTATCTGAGGCCTACATGAAGTTTCGCTGAACCGTTACTGTGTTGATTATTATGAATCACACAACAATATTTGTATTTCGACTTCTCTTGATTAATTAAATCACCATTCTTCCTAAGCAGTTACATGTCACTATCAGGCACTACTAAGATTATTTTTTATAACATCTTTTGCATGTCCGTAATTTTTTAAAGCAAATATTAACGTGTCACTCTGAAATACACGTTTTTAATCACATTAACATTAGAGAAAGCTCCAGTTTTTCTTACTATCGATTATTCCTGAATTAAGCATTTTAATCATTTCAGGAGCTTTATTCTGCAACATCTTTTTATTTTGAAACATAGAAGTTATTGTCACCACAATCTCTATATTAACTAAGGTTTGTTTCTTAAAACACATTTCTACATAAATAGTAAAATATCATGTTTCTTCTCTCTCTTTGCTTCCATTTTGACTTTCTCACGTTTCAAACACTTCTGCATGCTTTTACAATGCAGTATGAAATCTCACATTTTTCAGCTCAACCTGTTTACATGTTTTCATTAATAAATAATTTATCGTAATCTCTATAAAAAGGGAGAATCTATAAAAGAAAACGCCATTTAACATTTGCGCTCCATCAATTTCCCCTTTGGTGGCGAATCAAGCCATCACACAATCTTATCTTTTCATCAGATCATATTCTGATATCACATTAGAATTCAGTCTAAATGTTTTCAGTGTAATCTGTTTCAAAATTTTCATGTCACATTTTCTATCTTCTAATTCAACTTCTCTTTTTCTTTTTCCCCCCTCTATTTTCCTCATCATTTCATCTACGTTTACAATATTGATGTATTAGTACTATTATTATCATACCAAAAGCAATTGTCATTGATAGGATTAGTCTCAAAATGTAAAGCTTTCCTTTATGTTGACCAACTAGAGTCATTACAGCGTATGTTTCTCACTTTTTATATTTACCTTCCCTATGTGCTCATGGAGGTTTTTTCATTTGTTTTTCAGATTTTTTCTTTATGTCCTCCCGCCGATCTACTGGATTTATGAAATCCTTTTCTACACTATGCAAAGCACAAGTCAGGTTATGTCGATGCACATATACAGTATCTATAGGTGATGTAGGATGGAAAAATTCCCCCATTATTTCAGCATCTCATGCATCTGGTACTACATTTAGATTTTTTTTAACTGGAACTTCCTAAAAAATCTAATCTTAATTTGAATAATAATATTGAAATTGCCCTTTACAATAGAACACACTTGTTAGTACACTACAAGATATACCCTATGTAAAAGGTAGGTGATCATAAGTCAACCCTTCAGACACAGAACTAGGTAATTGCATGCACACATAACAATCTCTCACATCCATAGGGTTGACGTACTCATACAAAAATTTAGTAAATACATTTAGTGAGAAATAGTTAATTGAACGATCATGGTGTGAGTCAGTACTTGTTAAATCACTAGTTATCATCACTCCTTCTTGTACTTTTGTCATCTCGGTCGTTGTGGTCTCATGTAAATTAGTATGTTTATTAGAATAAACATAATGAGCTAGATTTAGTATTATCAACAACAAGACAAGGATTAGTACAAAATCTGGTAAAAGCAAGCACATACGCTGACGCCTTAGTGAAGATTGATTTGTATTTTCCATCTCAGATGTAGAGGTACAATATTTTTTTAATAGAATGCTCTGGGGCACATGCATCAATGGAAATTGCATTCGCAAATGGTGCGAATCGCAAAATTCGGCCGTTTGCGAATGCAATTCCCATTTTTGGGATGCATTAACATTTTTGTGATTTTCGCAATTTAAGATTCGTAAAATTGCGATTTCTTAAATTGCGATTGCATTTAAGGAATCTCTAATTGAGATTCCTTAAATGCAATGCATCAAGCTTTAAAAATTTGCGAATTCGCAAATAAGGGGAGCAAATTACCATGAAGTTGACCTTCATGGTAATTTGCGAAAACTTTGAAAAATGCACTAAAGTGCATTTTTCAAAGTTCCATTTTACACACACACATGCCCTTGGGGCATGTGAGTGTGCAAAATGTACTTCTAAGCAGATTTCAGGGGTGCAACAGGTATCCTTTGGACACCCCTGCACCCTTGAAATTGCATTCTTAATTTGCGAATTTCTAATGGTGAATTGCAAATAAAGAATGTCTTTCCATTCATTCCTATGGGCCTCTAGGCCCATAGGAATTGGATGGGGAGGTATTCCTTAATTGCGATTCTCAATTAGAGAATCGCAATTAAGGAATTTTAAGAAATCGCTATTTTTTTTAGCGATTTCTTGATGCATTGCAGTTTGCAATTCCTTAATTGCGATTCCTTATTTTTCGCTATTAGGAATCGCAAAATGCAATATTGATGCATGTGCCAGCATGTATCATAATTCATTGTGCGGTAACCTTAGAACAGATTCTTATCACTTTGTCTTTATCCCTTACCTTTCTTTTGGCCTTTATTTTTTAGCACCTTTTCACAACAGTTCTTTCATGGTGGTTTTTGTGAGATGCAATCTTTGAAGCCAAACGTGTAATACTCTTTCTCCCAGTCGTTTGCAGCAGCTAAATACGTCCACTCTGGAGCTGCATATCTTTAACTTGGTGTTCGTGCTCTCTTTGTTTTGCGTACTGGAGATTTTTCTCCGTCTTTATCACTTTTCTAGGACTGACAGGAGACTTCAATCACAGTGGAAGGTATTTATCCTGTGGTCAGTATGTCTCGACCTTTCAGATTTTCTGGGCAACTGGTCTCCTTTTCACACTCGTTTTTCTGGTACACTGTTCACATCACTTGAGTCAATACTTCTCTTAGTTGAGTCCCCTTCGCTTTGAATCTCGTTTTCAATAGGGATCAACTCTCCTTGACTCTTGTTTGAACCAGTGTTTTGTGGTCCCAGTAGCTGGTAGCCTCCCTACTCTGTGCTCGGTCTGGACAGGACGTCTCTCTGTTACCACCGGTCCATTCACTACAGACCCGCACTTTCAAGAGGACATGGGACTCGACGAATGTGGGCTGCATGCACCCAATTAGGTAGGCCACCACATTTCACAGCAGTTATGGTTACAAGTATCACTTGATAAGGCCTATGCCAACGAGGTTCCAAACAGGATTTTTGTATTTGCTTCTTTACTAGTACCCAGTCACCTGGGCGCAAGCCATGACACTGCTCCTGCTGAACTCCAACCTGGTGAGATACAGAACGCACCACATCAGCCAATCCTTTACAATAATCGAGTACCAAGTCAGCAGAAATATTCATAAGCTGATTTGCTTGGACTATAGGCTGCCTCATAGCCCTCTCCATTATAATCTCATGAGGGGACAGTCCAGTTCTTGTGTCTGGGATGCTTCACAAACTCATCAGCACCAGCGGTAGTGAATCAGGCCATTTCAGGGATGTAGATGCACACACTTTTGCCAATCGTGACTTTATAGTTCCATTAACCAGTTCAACAACATCAGATGCTTCTGGCCGATAGGCACAGTGTAGTCTTTGTTCAATTTGCAATGCAGCACAAAGCATTCATACCACTTCATTGTTGAAGTGTGTACCTCTATCCGATTCCAACAAGACTGGAAATCCAAACCTAGGTAGCAGCTCTCTAAGAAGCAGTTTAGCTACTGGTAGGCTATCATTGCATCTTGTGGGGTAAGCCTCTACCCAACGAGGAAACAGACACACAATCACAAGGACATATTTCAATCCATTGCAAGGGGGCTTTTCAATGAAATTGGGCTGCATGCTGGTAAAAGGACCCTCCGATTTTCCAATGTGACTCGTATTGACCACTGTTTTTCTTCCTGCATTTTGTTGTTGACATATCACACATCTTTGACACATACTCTCTGCAATGGCTATAAATCACGGATTGCACCAGGTCTGGCGAAAGAGACGTAACTTAGCAGCTCTTCCCACATGTGTAGGTCCATGGCAATTTCTTGCCATAGGAAACAACAGGCTATCTGGCAACACAGGTTTCCCATCCATGCATACCCACACCTCATCCTCCTGTCTACAATTGCATCTGCTTTAATCCACCGCTCTTTCTCTGCTTGTGGGACTGTATCCTGTAATTCTCTGATCTTTTCCCAAGTTTCCACAACTGAAAACATCAATCTGCATTCTGTGTCATCAGACTGTTCCTTCAAAGAGTCCCCATTAAATGCGTAAGAATTTAGTGCGCAATAACGCACAGTCTCATCAGTGTAATGATTGCCAACAGACACATAATCATGAACAGTGTGGTGGGCGGAACATTTCGCCTCCCTAACCTGAGCCGGCAGTTGTAGTGCCATCAGTAGGTTTTTCAAGCCCTCTCCGAAGAAGTCATGAACCCACGTTGAGACCTCAATTGCCCAAAATCGTGTACCATCTTAAAAACCATATTGACTGTCAGTAAATATGGTTACTCTTATTTGCTCAGTAATGCTGCAAGCCCTGGTAAGTACAATCAATTCAGTCACCTGTGCAAAATACACTCCTTTAAACCATGAAGATTCAACCCCACCCACTTCACTACAGATTGCATACACAGCTCACAAGGTACCTCCTAAATCTCTCAAACATGATCCAACCACAAACAAAACATGATCTGACTCAAGCAACGGGGCATCTTGGATGTCAGGTCTTAGTTTGGTACACAATTCGTTCACGTCAAGACAATCATGATCACCTTCATCCATTACAACTTTATGTTCATCAAGATAGCTGGATTCAAACTCTTGCACCTTATCACAGTCACATTTTCCGCACCCAAGATAACTTGTTCATATTTTGCTAATCGACTACTCGTGAGATGCTGTGTTCGAGTTCGAGTCAACAGAATATGGCACATACACTTTCAAAGTATGACCCATCATGAAATTTTCACACTGCTACAAACTTACACATGTCCCAGCGCCAGCTTTCAAACATCCAGGTAAAGCAGCAGCTACAAGATCTAATGTAGCTGAAAAATATTCAACAGGTCTGCAAGCACTTCCATGCATTTGCTTTAGAACCAATAATGCACAACCTTTGCGCTCACTTCAAAACAGAGTAAAACTCTTGGTAAAGTTGGGCATTCCCAGTGCTGGAGCTCGACACACACTGTCTCACAGTTCAAGAAAAGAGCACATGCTTTCTTCATCCCATGGAACTGGATCTGACACATCTTTGTGTCAGTCTTTGTAGTGGCTTGGCTATCAGAGAAAAATTTGGTATCCACTGCCTGCAGTAACCAACCAGTTCCAAAAACATACAAACTTCCTTTTATGTGTTAGACAGATTCCTTTGCAAAATAGCAGTGATTCGGTCCTGTGACACTTTTCCTTTTTCAACGTAGTGTCCCAAATGAGAACTTCTCTTTTACAAAACTGAAGTTTTGCTGGTGACACCTTATGTCCACTAACTGCCAAATTATTCAGTAGGGTAACAGTATGTGTAACACAAGCTTCTTTAGTTCCGGATGCAATTAACAAATCATCAGTGTACTGCACTCGCACAGAGTGATTCGGCATTTCCAATTATTCCAAATTTCTCTTCAATATTTGATTGTAGATTGAACGACTTTCTGTATACCGTTGTGGAACTTGGCACCATGCCAAAACACGGTTCCCAAACCAGAACGCAAATAAATATTTATATCCGGATGTAAGAGAAGGGAGAAAAAAGCTTGACACAAATCAATCACCGAAAACCAAGCTTCACATGGGATCTAATACAGAATCACAGCAGGATTTGGTACTATTGGACAACAAGGTATCACAATTTAATTAATTTTCCGCAAATCCTGAACAATTCTATATTTCCCGTTTGGTTTTGGTATGCCCATGATAGCTGAATAACACAGACTTACCAAAATCTCTCTCAGAATTCCTTGTTCGATCAGAGTCTCAATCAACGGTATTATTCCAGCAATAGTCTTGGGGCTTACATTTTACACTGGAGTTCTTGGGTATTCTGTGTTTGGCTTTACTGTGGTTCAAATTGGAGCTGATCCTTTCATCAACCCAACGTCCTTTCCTGTGAAATCCCACACTTCAGGTAAGACTGCGTCTCTTAGCACAGGGGGTAAGTCATTTTCAGTAAGTAAGGGATACAAGCCCTTTACTTCTGTCTTTTGTTTAGACATTTTAAACACCAATCTTTGTCTTTAGTATGAAATGTTATTCCTTCTGGGGTACAATATATGTAACAATTCATTTTGCACAGCAAATCTCACCCTAACAAATGTACCGGACTAGAATCACACACCACACATTTATGTAAGTATTCAAAAGTTCCAATCTGCACTTGCATAGGCTCTGTCACTGGGGTTGAAATCAATTGATTTGATACTCCTACTACTTGAATTGTTTCTTCCGAGAGGGGTAGGTTGGGAATTTCCACAGTTCTCACAGTGGATCGTGTAGCACCAGTATCTACTAGGAATGAAATAGGTGTACCATTTACCTTGCCATCCACATAGGGATCATTCGGATCTACCTCTAAGGATGCGCAAGGCACGCATTCCTCCTCCCCTCTCAGGCACCATCACTGGGACGTGTCTGAGTCACTGTCATCCTTCTGCAAAAAATATTGTGATGCCACTTGCACAATTCAATTCACTTGATCATTTGTATGGAAACCCATATTCACATTGAATTACTGTACCTGTCCATTCAAATTTTGAATAGGAGCTTGAGGCATATTTTGATTCTGGCCCCTTATGTTTGGCATCCACTGAGCCATCATACCTTTATTCACCTGTGACTGGACCATTCCGTCTGTACCTGCCACAATTGTCTGCCCATTTACCTGATTAGCCATATTAGACTTACAACTCATGTTTCCAATGCCCGAACTTGATGCAACAGTGACACGGATACATCTTTTTCAAAGTCTTCATATTTGATCCTCGTCCTCTTCCTTGAGGCATCAAATTCTGCATGGGATTTACCATTACACCTTTCATTCCAGTTGTAGTCAGACCATTTCCCTGTATCATGCCTGAACAAGCATTGGCATAGCCAATAGTTCTCGCTTTTGGGACCTTATAAGTATTTAGTTATGCAGCACAATATCCTTGGTGCAACAACATCAACTGTTGCATGGGTATACACATATAAGGTCCCAAAAGCAAAACCTATTGGTTATGCCAATGCTTGTTTTCCTCTTTAAATGAGTGCTGCATTCTACAGCACACATTGGAAGAGCAAAATGACTGTAGTGATTGTCTTTGTGCAGAAAGGTGCCCCTTCCTGCACAAAAACAATCTCCCCATGACACAGGCATCCTTGCACCTTGATGCAAGGGTGCCTGCGCCGGTGCATGGCAGCTGTTTGTGCGCTAGCACAGGGGAGAGCACAGAAATTCTACATATTATTGTAAATATGTCACATTCCTGTGCTTTAAAAGTGCTGCAGCGTGCCGCGGCCAAAGCGCTTGCATTGCTGCTCTGCGGCATTTTTTTGTAAATCTGCCCCTTAAAGTTTATGTTACAAAATTACGTCAGTCTGCTTGTAAGCCTTGGATTAAAATGTTTAAAAACATTTTTTTGAAGTTTTATATAGCGCGAACATGACCCGAAGGTATCATAGCGCTCTACATGACCCCCAGTTGCATTACAGACAGACACATTATTTAGGCAGGGGGTGATTAAGTGATTTGTCCAGAATCACAGGATGTTTAATCCTCCCGCCAGACTCGAACCTATTTCCTAAGCTTTCTAAAAAGGCTGCATCACAACAGCTTCTTCACATGAAAAGTTGTTTAATGTGTACTAATATTTATGTGATAATATTCTCTGGTAAGTCGCAGTACAGTTTTCAATTAAAACCCCGCCGTCAGTACTGTGCAAGACCACAGCTCACAAATGTTACTTCTTTTAAAGGCTCTCCCTCAATGCGGCGTAACTATTACTCAACACAAGCAGCGAAGATCCATTCACGCCTTCCGTTTATTCACGGGCTCTGAGAGGCGCAGCTACGTGAGAGCTTGTGGTCAGGAGATGTCAGAGTCCCTGGCAAGCGTTAAGCACCTCCCCAGTGTGTAAATTAAGCATCGTACCCCAAGAATGGAAACAGAAGGTGATTTTAGCTCTAAAAAACAAGATTACGTTTTATGATGACCTTCTATATGAAGTGGGAAGGCGCGTTTTCACGTGAGAAATATTGAGTGGGAAGTCCAGCCGTGAGTCATTGAAATCCCCCTTCTGAAAACATTGTAATTGACACTTAGGGGTCGATTCCGATCCGGTAAAAAGCGCTCCGAATTGCCGTTCGGAGCGTTTTTCCAGTACGAATCGTACCCTGCAACGTCCCCCGTACGTACGACGAAGTACGATTCGTACCAGGAGCTGGACTCCGTACGAATCGTACAGGGACTGTACGAATCAAGTCCACGTATGAATCTCCCTCGGAACCCGCTGTACGCGACATCTGTACGGTTTGCGGCTGCTTTTTCTGACCCGGCAAGTACGATTCGTGTTGGGTACGCACCGTACGACCCTTTTTCTACGGTGTGTATGTGAATGTGCGCTTTTCCGTACGAATCGCCCTTACCTGACGTGGACCGTACGAATCGCGTCCTGATACCCCGGTCCGGATGGTACTCGTCGAGTCATACGGTGTGTGTACGAGTCGTACGGAGACGGCTCCGGATGCAAATCGTATGGACGAGAATTTTACCGGATCGGAATCGGCCCCCTTGTCTCCATATCTTCTTCTTGGAATCCCATTTTGCCTCTGTATATCGATTTAACGTATTTCAATACTTCCACTGACATTTCTCTTTTTCTATTCGATGTGCTTTGTGTTCCTCTTCTTCAAGAGCCTCATATTGCATGGGTCTAGGACTAGGTTTCACATCATTCATTTGTCTCCTCAAATTTTCAAAAATCCTTAAATTAAATGTCCCGTATTGAGGAAACACTAGGGACCATCCATCTCAGTGTATTCTACCTAATTCTCCAACCAGGTACAAGTGTGATCTCCTCTCTCTAATGACATCTGCAAAGCAGGTGTTCCTTCCGGAGCCACAGGTACTCCTTCCCTAGTAGGTTCATCTTTACATATTAAAGCCTTAAATAGCTTAAAGAATTTCATAATTTCTTTCCTTCAATGCAGTTTGTTTTTATTCATGCAAATCCTTCTTCCGTATTATTGTTTTTACTTCCAATCGCTCTACGTTCTCAACTACCTATCCCAGTGCGGCTCCACACCAACCACCAATACCAGTGCGGCACTTGTATGACGTCAGTCTAACTCCTCATTGCAACTGACCCTCCCTTCACAAACGGTTTCGTCGTCTTTTCCTCTTTCGTGTTTTCAAAACAAATTTCATGCAAAACAAATATGAACATAAAACAGCTTTTTCTGTCCACTAAATGAATTATAGGACCCACTCATTCAGAAAATTCTCATTTGCTTCCAGTGAAACCTCCTCCAGTGCGATTTCACCCTCTTTAAGTAAAAATCTTCAAGATCTTTCAAAGTGCGCTTCCTGAATAAACCTCAACAATTTCAACTTGGCACGCTTTAAAGTTCCCTTTCCCAGTACCGGCAACAACGACTCATGCAGAGAACTCACAAAACAACAGACAAACACACAGTGTATGCCACACTAAGACTCACCCATAGGGGCATATTCAGGGATCTTAGGCCTCGACGGACCCATACTCACTTAGGCCTCGATGGACCTAAACTCAATACAACATAGACATACAATTTCCACAATAGGACATCATACTTCTGTGATCACAAGTTCATTTTAGTCTTTGTCTAATCACAATTTTACCATTAGTCAGAACCCTACTATTTCTTCTAAGCTACTAGAAACACCCTTTTGACTACGTCTCCTTATATCCTAGTTTAATTAGTCAACCTAACCATCCGACAAGCAACCAAAAATCTAATGCAGCAGAAGACTTATCAAAGTTCATTGCACTAAACACTTTTATTCATCATCCCTAGCTGGACCTAAATAAACCTTAAAATGTATCCACTATCCTAATTATCAAACCTTGGTCCGCCAATGGATATTTTATTGAGCTAACAGGGACTTGGATTTTTAAAGAATGTGAGGCAATTTCCTTACGAGGACCTGGAATAAAGAAATGACAAATACATGTCTATTTCACCACTTTTCTCTGAGACATCAAAACCACCTATCTTGGGACAAGAAAATTATGACCCAAATAAATGACACACATACGAGAATGATTACTCATTGAAACGTTTATTTAAAGCCTCAATTTGAATGGCTAGAGCATGAAATTGGATTTCTTATCAGATTTTATATTAGGTAGTTAGTGCAAATAGCCACATGTTACAAAGCAGATTCAATAATGAACATTTGCTGGTTGCCTATAGAGAGAGAGAGAGAGATTCTGTTGTCATATCATACAAACCAAATAAGGTTGAGATATAGTCAGCCTTCAATAAGGATCTGGCCAAATCAGAACTGTAGTACAGCGTGCCACAGATGGAGTCAGTTAACCCTTCAGCTGAAAGGTTATTTCCTGCTCAACTTTACCAGCCGGCAAAGTGATGGTTCAGGACAGTCAGGAAAGTTCAGTTCAAGGGTCTTGGCAATGAAGGGAAATCAAAGCTCAATCTGACAGAATGCCAGGCAGGGAAAGGAAATGGAAAACTGACAGCCAGTACTGACTTCTCCTCCTCCAAGGGGCAATTATACTTTCAAATGTTCACGGTTTATACCCCAAAAATATCTTTTCCAACAGCCCATATGGTTTCCATTGGTTACTCACGATAGGCTGCTCATGGTGTGATAAATACCTCACTAAGTAATCTGGAAGCGTTATGTAATCCTTTTGCAAAATTAGTTACGTTCCAAATGTCCATCCTTTCCACGAAAGTAAGAAACTTCCATTTTACTCACAGTCTGTCCGTTCCCAGACACTTTTCCTGGGTTTGCAATCATACTGTTACATTGCTGTCAAGAGTGTTGCTAAATCAAAAGTGAGCCCATTGTTGTGGTAAACATCCTTTACAACGCAACTTTTACCACGCAATGCCTTTACGACGCAACTTTTACAACGCAAACCATTACAACGCATTGCGCTGGGGGGCGCTCTAGGATAGGGAATAGGTTTAATGTACTATCCAACACCTTCCCTACTATCCACGGGGACTGGAGTTGGAATAGTAAATTAAACTATTCACTCTCCAGCGCCTAAAAGCACTATGCGTTGTAATGGTATGCGTTGTAAAACTTGCGATGTAAAGGTAGGCGTTGTAAAAGTATGCGTTGTAATGTCATACATCCCATTGTTGTTGAAAACAGAAAAGAAACTTCCCGTAAAGTTCTCACAGCGTCTAAAGTGACTACTTAAGCTCGATTCTGCCTTTGGAGCAAGAAAGAAAAAGCATCTGAGGCCTACATGAAATTTCTCTGAATCATTACCACGTTATGATTATTATAAATCACACATCAATAATTGAATTTTGACTTCTCTTGATTAATTCAATCACAATTCTTCTTAAAAAGTTACATGTCAATATTAGGCAATATTAAGATTTTTTTTTAATAACATCTTTTGCATGTCCATCATTTTCTAAAACAAATATTAGCGTGTCACTCTGAAATACACATTTTTATCACAATACCGTTAGAGAAAGCTGCAGTTTTTCTTACTATTGATTATTACTGAATTAAGCATTTTAATCATTTCAGGAGCTTTATTATGCAACATCTTTTTATTTTTATACATATTAGAAGTTCTTGTCACCACAATCTCTATAGTAACTAAGGATTGTTTCTTACAACACGTTTCTACATGAATAGTAAATATCATTGTTTCTTCTCTCTTTGCTTACATTTTGACAATCTCATGTTTCAAACGCTTCTGCATGCTTTTACGATGCAGTATGAAATCTCATGTTTTTCAGCTTCACCGGTTTACATGTTTTCATCAAGAAATAATTTATCGTAATCTCTATAACAAGGGAGAATCCACAGAGGCAAATGTCATTTAATATTTGCGCCCCATCATCCACTTCCTCCTAGACAAGTGTAAGGGGCCAATCCTTTGAAGTAAATCATATGATTTCAAATTACACAAACAGTGATCATACATTAGTCACAAGAAATATCTAGTTTTAATTTAATGTTCTTGTGCTCATAGTATATATCATTATTGACATCTCCTGCTGCCAGTGGATGATACTGGCTATATTGATGCAGTCTATGAGCACCAGAAGAACAATAAGATACAACTAGAATCTTTTTTGTGACTAAGGTGTCACCAATATTTGTGTAAATTCATCAGTTTGTGTAATTTGAAAAAGTGTGAAACAGCCACACTATAAGAAACACTGGCCTGCCTTTCCACTGACAGACATCATAACTTATTTCATCAAACACCTCCAATATGTTCTTCAATTAAATGATGTAAGATAATTAATTATAAAGCAAAACAATATGTTTAATATACAGTGCACACAGTTAGTCCAGTAACATACTTTTAAGAAAGTTTATTCAATTTGCATCTATTTGTTTAGTGTAAGTTGCCCGTCCAACGGACAAGATTCTGGAAAGATGGAAGTTTCATTTATGAGAAGTTGCATGTCTAGCTCTTCTTAATCTTTCATTGATTTAAATCCTGTTAAATAGACAAATCGTCAACATTGAGACAAGTTTGTAAGCCCTGGGTTGCTCTAAGGCAGCAAATAAATGCTGTCCATGTATTTTTCAAAAGATGAACTTCAAGGCTCCAAAAGAATACAGTATTGTGAATGGTTCTTTTGATATTGTAACGATGTAACACTGCATAAAATATGTGAAGAGGGTGCTCCCTTCCATTTGTTCTGATCTCCACTCCCCGTTGGAGACATTCAAGGATGGTATTTGGCATGGGAAAGGGGACTAGCTATCAGTGGTGCAGTGGCACCGGTGCCTAGAAGTGGGAAGGGGCCCAGGCTGAGAATTTGTTTTAAAAGTGTCTGCCTGGGGCCTACCTCTGTGTTTACTGTTTGGGGAGGGTGAGTAGTGGATAGAGGGATATGGGAAAAAACTAGAAATGTAAAAGAGAGAGACAAATCGAATGAAATAAAAAGACAGGGTGGAAGGAAACAGAAGAGAGGAAAAAAGTGACAGACCAGGTGAAGGGGATAATGATGAGAAGAAAAGGAGTTAAGGAAAAGTCGAAAGGCAAAGAGAAGAGGAAGAGAATGGTGCTATAAATAAGGAAGCGAAGGGGGGAAGGGAGGACGGAAATGTGTTGAAGTGAGAGAAAAGGGGAAAAGAGTGATACAGATAGGGAAAGGAAGGAGAGGGTGAAAGGAGAGAGAGGAGAAGAATAGAATGAGTGTGAACATGGGGCCATTTTGAGTTTGAGCATGGACAGCGCATGCAGTATTAGAGTATACATTTGAAGCTCCCCCCACTCTCTGCCCATATTCTTTATTAGCTTGTGTCTTTGTCCTTTGTAAATTCTGGTTTCTTATTCTGTAATCAGCTTGTAAGCCCCTCCTTAGTACCTCCGTGTCTTCATTTGTAACGTCCAATGAGGACTGGCCCTTTTACTTTGGTTGTTACACTGGCTGTTATTTACTCTGTAAGCACTGTTTTCTTTAATGGGTTTCGCCCTCCTACAAGCACAACATGCTTTCCTTATATTTAGCGCACCATGCACGCTTTAACTTTCTAAGCAGCCAGGACATTTGGGGGCCGCTTGTTTAGGAGAGTTTGAGCTATTGGCATTGTAAATGACAATTGCTTAAACTCTCTCAAATGCAACACATAATGCTTTACAAATAGTTTTTGGGTGGATTGTTTCCAAGTGCCCCATGCCGTGCTTGCATTTAACCCTTTCGGTGCTCATGACGGAATGGTTCTGTCATGAGCACCGGTGCTTTTGTGCTCATGACGGGATCAATCCGTCATGAGGACAGGGGCAGGAAATCCCTCTGCTGTAAACAGCAGAGGGATTTCCATTTTTTTGGTGCCTCTGGATCTGGGGAAGAGCTTTTCCAACCTCCCGAGGCCAATCCCTGGTTTTGAAAGTAATGACGACCAGGCGCATGGCATTGAAAACAAAACTTAAACTGAGTTTCAGTTTCAGTGATCGTGGGGCTATCTCAGTCCCCCCTGAGCACCGACACACTTGGGAGAGGTATCGTTGGAAAGGGGAGAATATCCCCTTTCCAATGGTACCCTTCCATAGTGGATCCCTGCTTGGGGAATCACCCCAGGTGGGCGATCCCCAAGCAGGGTTCCACCCACTAGTGCCAGGAAGGGGGAGCGGCCCCTTGGGTAAGGGCCTTTGCTCCCCCATTGTGTTTTGGGCATACCAGCTGTTCTGCCCCCATGGGGGGCAGATGGGGACAGTAGCCCTCTAACACCAGGGATTTTTTTCTTAGGGTGGGGGCTGCCCCAAAACGGGCATGCCAATGCCCCCACCCCCTCACCAAAAGTACAGCCTTTTTGCCCCGCCTGGGGGGCAAAACGCCCACTAGACGCCAGGGATTTCTTTTAGGCAAATTAAATTAGGGTGGAGGCTGCCCAAAATGGGCATGCCAATGCCCCCACCCCCCAAAAAATGTGTTTTTCGCCCCCCGGACGGGCAGAAAGCCCACTAGCGCCAGGGATTTTTTACCGGCGATTTTACTTAGAGTGGGGGTTGCCCAAAAGGGGCATGCCAATGCCCCCACCCCACTAACATTAAAGCCTTTCTGCACCCCCTGGGGGTATATGGGGGCAGTAGCCCCCAGTCTGCCCCACCAGGGGGGGGCAAAAAGCCCACTAGATGCCAGGGATTTTATTTTGGGCAATTGAAATTAGGGTGTGGGCTGCCCAAAACTGGCATGTCAATGCTCCCACCACCCCAAAAAAAATTACAGTCTTTCTGCCCCACAGGGAGCAGAAAGCCCATTAGATGCCAGGGATTTTTTGGGGCAATTATACTTAGGTTGGAGGCTGCCCAAAACAGGCATGCCAATGCCCCAACTCCCCCCCCAGAGAAAGTCCAGTCTTTTTGCCCCCTTGGGAGGCAGATGGGGTAGTGGCCCCTGATCTGCCCCCGGGGTGGGGGGCAGAAAGCCCACTAGGGACCAGCGATTACGCTGGCTTTTTTTTTATGCCTCCCTTGGGGCCATATCGGGGCAACCCCTCCCCCCCCCCCCCTATTCCCCACCAGGACGACAGAAAGCCCACAAGGCACAGATTTTTTTTAGCAATGTGCCTACCTGTGGATTTTGGGCGCTAGTGCAGCCGGCACATAGGGAAATCTAGCAAACCTGTATATTTCTGGAAACTAGACACCCAGGGGAATACAGAATGGGGTGACTTGTCTGGCTCTCACCAGGTTCTGTTACCCAGAATCCCTTGCAAACCTTTAACTTTGTCCAAAAAACTAATTTTCCTCACATTTTGTGGTGGAAAGTTTTGGAATCTGCGTGGATCCACATAATTCCACCCACCCCGCATTCCCCAAAGTCTTCCAAGAAAAACAGTACCTCACTTGTGTGGGTAGGCCTCGTACCCGTGACAGGAAACGGCCCAAAACGCAACATGGACACCACATTTTCACATTGAAAACTGATCCTTTTTTTGCAGAGTGTCTAGCTGTAGATTTCGAACCCTAGCTCTGCCGACACCAATGGAAACCTAGCAAACCTATGCATTTTTTAAAGCTAGACACCCAGGGAAATCCAGTATGGGGTGACTTGTCTGGCTCTCACCAGGTTCTGTTACACAGACAAATCCCTTACAAACCTCAAAATTTGTCAAAAAAAACATTTTCCTGAAATCTGTGTGGATCCACAAAATTCCACCATGCCCTCATTCCCCAAAGTCTTCAGAGAAAAATGGTACCTCACTTGTATGGGTGGGTCAAGTAACTGCGCCCGGCAGGGGCACAAAACCTAGAGAGGCGACATCAAAATTACCAATCACAAACCAACCTGGTTTTCAAGGGGGGTCCCATGAGTTTTTGGCCCCGGGCTTGACGGCCATCTAGGGAAACCTACCAAACCCACACATTTCTGCAAACTAGACACCCGGGGGATTCCAGGGAGGTATGGCTTGCGTGGATCCCCTCACGTTTTCTTACCCAGAATCCCTTGCAAACCTCAAATTTAGCTGAAAAAAATCACGTTTTCCACACATTTTTTGTGGAAAAGTTGTGGCATCACCGGGCTGAAACAAATTTCCTACCACCTAGTGTTCCCCCAGGTCTCCCGATAAAAATGGTTCCTCACTCATGTGGGAGGCCCAAGTACCCGCGACAGGCAAGGGCCATTTAGAATCCCCATGATGTTGTAAAAAAGGACGCAAATTTGGCGTGGATAGCTTATGCGGTCAAAAAGTTACAGGGGCCTAAGTGCCAACTACCCAAAATACCCAAACAAAGGCTTAGCACAGGCGGGAAAAGGCCTAGCAGTGAAGGGGTTACTAGAGGCCATGCCTCTTTTTTAAACGTGGCTCGTCTAAAGAAAGGAGCGTGGCCTCCATTAAGTGCAAGTGCGTCATGGGGCGCTTGGAAACAAACAATATTTGCACAGTGGCGGTGCGTCCATTGGGGGCGCTGGGGCGTTGCTCCACTAATGCCACATGGCCCCATTCCAGAGTAATATAACTCGAGTATCGCAGTCGCAGGGCTGTCTCACGCAGAACGGATGGCTGAAAGTAAACGCTAATGTGTACCCAGCCCCCACCCTCTTCAGCCTCCGATTGCCTCGCGCTGAAGGGGGTGGGCAGGGCTGCGGCAGCACTCAATGGTTTGAGTGACAGTCAGACTGTCGGTGAGACACCGCGCAGGCTGAGGGCTGTTGTGCAGAAGGTGCAAGACCGGCCCAGGAGCAGAAGCAGTACCAAAGGGGGTGGTGATGGACGGAGCATCTGAACCAATCAAACACTCACACCGAGTCAACAGATCTGGGTTTAATCCATCACCGTTCTTTAGCCCACTCTGCCACCCCAGTTCAGACATGGCCATATGCAAATCAGTCTGACCCGGTGCCTCATGGGAACAGTCCAGCCCGAACTGCCAAGCCATGCCTTCCCTGGACGGATTCAAGCTTCCTAGGACCGGTTTCTGGCATTACAGCCGTCTTCAGCCAGGCTTACTTGAATCCAGTGGCAAAGTGAGCAAGGGACTCACGTCTGAGCATACCCTGCCAACTTATGGTGGCCAAAGCGGTACAAAAGGGGGTGGTGATGGACAGAGCATCTGAACCAATCAAACACTCACACCCAGTCAACAGATCTGGGTTTAATCCATCACCGTTCTTTAGCCCACTCTGCCACCCCAGTTCAGACATGGCCATATTAATATCAGTCTGACCCTGTGCCTCATGGGAACAGCTCAGCCCGAACTGTCAAGCCATGCCTTCCCTGGACCAGATTCAAGCTTCCTAGGACCGGTTTCTGGCATTAGAGCCGTCTTCAGCCAGGCTTGCTTGAATCCAGTGGCAAAGTGAGCAAGGGACTCACGTCTGAGCATACCCTGCCAACTTATGGTGGCCAAAGCGGTACAAATGGGGGTCGTGATGGACGGAGCATCTGAACCAATCAAACACTCAGGAGCAGAAGCAGTCAAGCAGAGGTGGCGCGGACCGGTCACAGTCAGGCACGTTTTAAAATTTTTATTAAAACTCCCCCGGCCGGCCCCCACCCCTGCGCCTCGAGTATTGCGAGCTGCGACTGAAAGTGCAGTGTACACAGATTAGTGCAGTGTGTGGCACAGAAAGAAATACGGTAACAAAATGTGTAGAATCCAAAAGTGGAGAGCGTGAGGCTGAACACAGTGCCCGTAGAGGAAGGAATATGTTTTTAGAGGCATGCAGATTTCAAGATACATGGCTATTTACAAATATTAAAAGTACAACATTCACCAACTCAGTGCAGTGAATGATACAAGTGAACAAAGGAGACATGGGAGAAGGCGGAAAACTATGGAAAGACTAGGGAAGTGGTGTGCAGTCTCCCCTCATGGCAGTAGTGCTGGAACAGCGTGAGAGTCGTTGGTGCTGGTGAGATACATCAGCTCTCTGAAGAACCAGTGGAGTGAAAAATCCACGAGCTTCTGAAGGAGCCAGGCCCTCCAAAAGGTCATAGGGGCAGATTTATGTTAACTGGCGCATCCCCAGGGATGCGCCAGTTAATGTGCGCCACAGTGCGCCACTGCTCCGCCACCCATGGTGCGCCGCATTTACAATGCGTCGCACCATGGTGCAAGGCAGTGAAGATGCGTGACGCATCTCTCGGCATACGGGCGGCTCATTGCAGGAGTCATGTCGCAAGTGCGACATGACTCCTGCAATGCACAGGGGCCACCTCTTCAATGCATGGTGAGTCACCCTTATGCCTGCTTCAAGCAGGCGTAAGGAATTGACGTAGAAAGTGACTGAGTGAAATCTCATAGATTTCACTCAGCCACTTTTAGGAGGCGTTCCTGCGCAGGAAGGCCCCCCCCGCACAGGAACGCCTCCTTATGGCGCAGGGCTTTCCAACGTGACGCATCTCCTAGATGCATCACGTTGTAAATAGGGCGCATTGTTTGCGCCGCCGTTGCGTCACATTAAGTGACGCAATTGCGGCGCAAGGAGGCGCAAGGGCCTCATAAATCTGCCCCATAGAGTTTCCATGGGTCTGCACCGCGCCCATCGGAATGATACACTGAGTGTGTGTCTCACACAGAGATTTCGACTGCGGTAAAACTCCAGGGTAAAATATGTGGAATTGGTGCAGAAACACTGATTTCCATATATCCTCAAAATGACATAGTTCCCACCAATTCCCTACCTCTGAATTATTGGGACAGGGAAATACTTTGGATTTTAACGAGACCCTCGTAATGAAGGCCCTAGTGTCCTTGAGGAGGGATTCTCCCTTTCATACAAGGGGGCAGTAGCGAAAAATACACTATCTGAAAAGGGGGGGCCCTCGGCCCCCCCGCACGCATGGCGGCGCGGCGACCGTCTCACCTCCTCTCCCGGGTCCTTCGACGGTGGGGGCGTGCCCGGGGGGCGCGGCCCACCGCCGATTGGCCGGCGCCCCTCCTGACCCGGATTCAATGGGACTGGTTCCGGGTCGGGGGGGGCGGGCGTTAGGAGGGGCCACCCGGCCCCTCGGGAATAAGAGGTAGGGAGCGCCCAGGAGACCCCCTTGTCCCTGGACGCTCCCTCGCTGAACGTTGTGCCCCGCGTTCGGGGCTTCTTTGTTTGAATAATTTTCCCGTTTTTTCTTACAGCGTGGTAGCAGTATCGCAGGAGGCATCGCCTTGGTCGGCGTCGGGACAGCGAGAGGAGACTCCGGCTGGATCGCCTTTGTTCGGCGTCGGGACAGCGAGCTGAACTTTCCTGTTTTATATTTCAGCGTGGTAGCAGTATCGCAAGAGGAGCCGCGGCATCGCCTTGGTCGGCGTCGGGACAGCGAGAGGAGACTCCGGCTGGATTGCCTTTTTCCGGCGTCGGGATAGCGAGCTGGGGATTCGAAGCGCCGGTGCAGGAGCAGGCAAGAAGCGGCTGTGGAAAGCGGTGCGGGCCGCCACAGGTTCGAGGTATTGTGCGGGGCGGGCGTTCCAGGGTCGGCAAGCCGGTGTGTTGGGTAAGCTGCCGGTGTGAAAGGAGACCCGATTGGTCTTGAGGCCTGCAGTCTGTTCGGTGAGCGCCCAGTTGTATAGGCTTGAAGAGCTCGATTGCACGGCGCAAGCACTAGAGAGTGCGGGAACAATTTTGTTAGGAAGAAGGGGCGGGCAGTTGTGGGGGATTCATAGTTCTCCCTGTGATCGCGCCTTCCGCTTTCCCGCGCTTTCCCGCACTTACAGTCACAGGCCGGGGTAGAGAGGGTATACGGAGCAGGGAAGTGGGCAGGGGAGACCCCATTTCGAGTTTAAATCGGTAATGAGAGGGGGGAAGTGTCTGCAATTTAACAAAGGGAATGAGTTCTTATAAATTGACCGCAGAATTGTTTTACAATTATTAGAGACAGTGAGTTGATGTTTATGGTTTTGCTCACAAGATCGTTTCTTTCCTTAGGACGCAATTTGTGATTATTACCTTTACATAAGTACATCTATCTAGTTCGTTTTGCACGCTACTTATTTATAATTCTTCCCATTTAGGGGGGACACAAGTGTGCAAATTGCTGAAACAGGGTGACATTTTGTTGAGTTTTTACGACTGTAAATGTGGTAATTTAGCGATTGAGTGTCCATATCCCTATAGTTCTGGGGACTGAGTCCAGGGACGAGTCCAGGATTGTCCTGCCCTTGATAGGAGTGTCATTTTTGAATTTCGCCTATGCACGGTGATAACTCTAAATTTGTATTGCAGGCCATTTACCGACGTTATTGGGGGCAATCACTAGCGGACAGGACGTAAGAGCATCCAACGCGCAAGGTGGTGTAGACCAAGGACCAAGGACCAGTCGGTAAGAGGGGTACGGGGGGCTAGCATTCATTGCTCCAGGTGGCCGCCGGGTGGGTCTACATTAGGTTTACTCACCCCCTTACATAAGCGGACAAGCCGCTAGTGTTGCGGTCGCCGTTGCATGGTGCTGAAAGCCCCCTGGTGACCCTCCAACTGAAAGGTACACACAGTTGACCTGTTGGGATCTAAGTAGGCAGCGGGTGTTTCGGGGTAGGCGTCATGCCAGGTCCAAGGGGTGGAAAACGGGGGTCCAACATGGAGGCTATGATGCGGGCTATGATGCGGGAGATGACCGACATTAAGCAACAGTTGGGACAAATTAAGGAGCGGGAAGCTCGGTTGGAGGACAGAGAGGGCGAGGCCCCGGGCCCGTCCGGGAGACCGGTCCGCAAGAGGGTGGCACCAGTGCCAAGAGGGGAATTTGTCACCCCGCAAGGGAAACCTAGGTCCAAAAGACCCAAGGAGGCGGTCCCCACCCCAGGCCCAGGGGATCCGTTACCCGCCACACCGCCCGCGGTGGTCCCACCCCCGCATGTGCCTACACCCATTGCCCCTGTGGTGCCGGTGCCGGCAGGTCAACCAGTAGACGCTGGGTCTGCTCCCGCACCGGTGCCCACAATCCCGGGTACAGGCGGGCCACACCCGGCGCCCGCTCTGCCAGCTGTGCCAGGACCACTGGGCATAACCCCAGTGGTACCTGTTGTCCCGGGGGGTAATGTAGATTCAATGCCACCCGAATTGTTATCTCAGTTAACGGCCATGATGCCATGGCTCCAAAAAGGAGGAGCCTTCCCGAATTCTGCAGACCATGCGGCAGAGGCGGCAAGGTTTGTAGAAAAAATCAGATCGGCACCGATCGCCGACAGTGTTGCATTGCCAATTTCTTCTCCCCTTGCAGGTCCAAGTGTTCCCCAGCTGGACGGAGTAAAAGGGCAGCCGCCCCCGGTGCCCGCACTTGGTAAGGAAGTGGCATTGCCGCTCTTGGGGGACGGTGTAATACCTTCCAGGAGCGAAAATCTAGCTCAACATGTGTCTTTAGCTGTTAAAGAAATGATTTGGGCTGATAAATACGTGTACATTTATTCTTTATTGTTGGATAATAGGGAAATGGAGCAGGCAAAAGCACTGAAAGAGTGGATGCTCCCAAGTGAATGGAGGGCGCAGTGTACTAGATTCAGGGTTGAGGAAAATCTCAATAATTGGATGCAAGCATGGGCGGTTTTCACTGCAGTTAAGGCTGAGCGTCCCCCAGATCTGCAGGCTGCATTGGCTTGCTACTCGAGCAGGATTGTGGGGTGGAGTCAACAGTATTCTGGGGAGGCATGGAAGGGTTATGATGTCAATTTTAGGAAGGCATTGGAATTCAATAGATCATTGCCATGGGACTCGGTAGATTCTATGGCTTGGCACAAACAGTTCTCTGACACTGCACCGCCCCCTCAGTTCGGTGCGGTCAAGGCGTACACTAGACCGCAGCAGCCCTTTCGGCCCCCACAAACGAGTGAAATACCTGGGAAATTTAGGGCAGGCGGGCCAGAGAAGAAAGGGGTGTGCTGGGATTTTAATAGGCGTACCTGCGCAAGGGCCGCGTGTAAGTTTAGGCATGCATGTTCCTCCTGTGGGCACCCGTCTCATCCAGAAACTACCTGTAGGTCCAAGCAAGGTCACACAGGACAGAGGGGTAGGGGAAAGCCACTATAAGGCAGACAGGTTACGCCCCCCCACTCCAGTGGATGTGGTGGCAATGATTCCATTGTTGAACAGATACCCTGACCACAAAGCGGCCACCCTACTCCAGGAAGGTTTTTCGAAAGGTTTTAGGATCCCGGCCGGGGGATACACAGGCAGTGCCCACTGTAGAAATCAATTATCAGTCAAACACAATCCGGCTGTTGTGGCCGCCAAAATTGACAAAGAGCTTTCCTTAGGCAGGATAACTGGCCCTTTTCCCGCGGTGCCAGTACCCAATTTTGTGTGTTCCCCACTGGGAGTTGTCCCCAAGAAAGAGAAAGGGCAATTCAGATTGATTCATAACCTATCAGCGCCAAGGGGGGCGTCACTGAATGATGCCATTGACGAAGGTATCTGTAGTGTTAAGTACGCATCTTTTGATCAGGCTGTTACCTTATTGCAGGCCACTGGACCCGGGGCGCTGATGGCGAAATCAGACATAGAATCCGCCTTCCGACTCCTCCCAGTCCACCCGGCGGACCAGCATCTTTTAGGTTTCACCTTTGGGGATAGGTTCTACATGGACAAATGCATGCCCATGGGTTGTTCTATTTCTTGCGCCTACTTTGAGATGTTTAGTTCATTTCTTGAATGGGCCATGAGACAAGTGTCGGGCCATCAAAGGGTCATGCATTACTTAGATGATTTCCTCTTTCTTGGTACAGCGGGTTCGCAGGAGTGCGCACTGGCATTGCAGGAATTTTGCGTGCTCATGCGGGCTTTTGGGGTCCCGCTAGCGCCTGGGAAGACGGTGGGCCCGACCACCTGCCTAGAATTTCTGGGCATCGAGATTGACTCAATGGAGGGATGTTTTAGACTACCCAGGGACAAGGTGTGCAAATTCAAGTCATCACTACAGTTATGCCTCCGGAAGGAGAAGGTCACTTTGCAGCAATTACAGGAGGTGGTAGGGCAATTGAATTTCGCACTAAGAATCATCCCAATGGCTCGCCCCTTCTCCCGCTCCATCGCGCACGCGATGAGGGGGCTGAAGGAAAAGCACCACCGCACGCGCCTATCGTCTGAAATTCGCCAGGATATGCTCATTTGGATGGCATTCCTGGAAGATTTTAACGGTAGGGTGGTCTGGCCCGGCCCGCTCACGACATCGGCGGAGTTGGGATTATGGACTGATGCGGCCGGTAGTGTGGGCTTTGGTGCCATCCTAGGGAATAGGTGGGTCGCTCAACAATGGCCAGAAGAATGGAACACATGGGGCTTGCTCAGCAACATTGGCTTCCTGGAACTTTTTCCAATATGGGTGGCACTGATGGTTTGGCCCGAACACCTATGTAACCAATCAGTGGTGTTTTGGTCAGATAACATGACAGTGGTGGAATGTATCAATCAGCAGGGGGCGCGGTGTCCTTTCATACTTCGTCTGATCAAAGAAATTGTTTTGCGGTGCCTTAAACTGAATGCTAATTTTAGAGCCAAGCATGTCCCTGGTGTTTTAAACAATGCGGCTGACTCCCTTTCTCGCTTCAAAATGCAGGTTTTCAGGGAACATCTCCCCACAGCAGACCCCTCGCCAGCACACTTCCCAGCAGTACTTTGGCAGATTGGTGCCCCAGATTACAGGACCTCGTGGTCGCTAGCCTAGCCCCCAGGACCAAGACGGCTTACGAAGGGGCGTTTCTGTCTTATTGTTCTTTCTTGGGGCCACAGTGGGAAGTGCTTTGGGCGAAGGAGGATGGGTTTGCAGCCTATTTAGAATGGATGCACAAAGAGGGGCGCTCAGTGGCAGCGGCGACCAGACATAGGGCAGCAGTGTCATTCTTCGCTCAAGCTAGGGGCTTCAGGGATCCCACTAATACCTTTATGATACGCAAGGCTTTAAGGGGATGGCGCCGTATTCAGGGACACCAGAAGGATAAGAGGAAGCCCATGGGGTTGGCCCGGCTAACAGCCTTACTGGGCACGCTGGAGATTGTTTGTAACTCGGAGTGGGAAGTGCTTCTTTTTAAGGCGGCATTCTCCCTGGCATTTTATGGGGCACTGAGAATTAGTGAACTTGTGGCAGGGTCCAAGTCTGACATATTAGGTGGCTTGCAGAAGGCTGGGGTGACGATAAGGGGTGACACCATGTGGGTGATTATCCAGAAATCAAAGACTGATCAAGAAGCTAGGGGTCACACCATAATTCTGCAACGGGCACCCGCCAACCCATGCTGCCCGGTGAGGCACGTAGAAGCACTCATGGGACGGATGGTCGGTTCAGCAGGCAGGGCGTTGCTCTGTCACGCCGACGGGAGCCCCTTGACCAGGTATCAATTCAGGAGAGTGTTCGAAATGGGGGTTACTAAAGCAGGTCTTGATCCTAGAGATTTCGGATCTCATTCCTTCAGGATTGGGGCAGCAACTGAGGCGGTGGCGAGGGGCCTCCCTGTGGAAAGAGTGAAGACAATTGGAAGGTGGTCATCAGACTGCTATAAACGTTATGTTCGGATTGACATGCTATGATTACTTGTCACTCACGCTGGGTCTCTTTCCGCTCTCTTACAGTTTCTCAGACCTGTTACGCAGGGGAGGAATTTGTCGTCGGGCACCGCCAAGATTCATCGGCACGAAGCGGCGAACAGGAAACAACAAAGAACAATGTCTGGATTGTTGGTCATTCATATGTGAGGCGAGCGGAATGTGTATTCCTGTCAGGTGATAAGAAAGAAAGGGCGGCACAACTAGGGTTGAATATCACGTTCTTTGGCAGAGGTGGGTTGTGTCTGCACGAGTTTAGGGGTTTCTTCCAAGGGCTGTTAGCACGCCAGCGGTCTCCACCGTCAGTGGTGATACTTCACCTTGGGGAGAACGATTTGGCAACACTGGGCAGGCGCATCTTGATTGAGGAGATTATCTCAACAGCGGGTTGGATAGCTAGGACCTGCCCCGGGTGCACACTAGTATGGTCACAACTAATACCTCGACTTCAGTGGCGGGGGGGTCATTCGGTCAGGGCGTTGAATCACTCGGTAAAGAGGATCAACACACGGTTGGATAGGTTGTTTCGAACCCCCGTGTTACAGTCAATACCTCATGGGTGCATCTGGGGTCACAAGTATTACTTGAAGGACGGGGTTCATTTGACAGAAGAGGGTAATGTCCTATGGTCTGACAATATCTGGGCTTGGCTAGAGGGCTGGGATAGGAGGAGTGTGTCCTTAGGCAGGGGCTAGAGGGGGAGGCCAGATCGTCGGTTAACAATACTGGCCTGTGGCGGTAAGGTCATTATCGGTGAGCACATATTGGAGGTCTGAGGGGGCGGGCATCATCCTATGGAGGTTCCCGCCCGGGGGGAGGGGCCTGCGGGCCACTCCCAGTACTCCAGGGGCAAGGTAATATGCAAAGGAGCGCGGGTAGGAGTAGTTCACGCTTTCCTTAGGCTGGTAGCCACCCCGCGCGCGTGGACTCATGACGCCACCGGCGCAGAGTAAGGGCCCTCCTTTAGTGGGTAAATGGAGTTTGGGGCGTAGACCGGGCAATTCCCGGGGTAACACTGCGCATGCGCACTTCTATGGGGGAGGCGCAGCTTGTAGGACCTGACACCGGTAGTGACCCTGCCATATGGCCAGAAATGTACAAAAATCAAGATAGGATGTTTAGATTAAGCTAGGAACAACTTGTATTAGAGTTTTGTTAAGGTCAGGCTCTCAAACTTGTTGATAACAATTGTATAACTGAATGTCCTGCTGATTTTTGTATTCATTGTTGATTATGCAATTAAAACCTTTTTTAATTTCATACTTTAATAAATACGGCCGGGCGACTAGCGCCCGCCTTCCAAAAAGTAAAACACGTCTCGTGTCCACGTTCCTGGGTGTTGGGTGCCGGATTGGGGGGGAGGCGGCAGCTAGTCGCTGACCATGTGAAAAGGGGGGGCCCTCGGCCCCCCCGCACGCATGGCGGCGCGGCGACCGTCTCACCTCCTCTCCCGGGTCCTTCGACGGTGGGGGCGTGCCCGGGGGGCGCGGCCCACCGCCGATTGGCCGGCGCCCCTCCTGACCCGGATTCAATGGGACTGGTTCCGGGTCGGGGGGGGCGAGCGTTAGGAGGGGCCACCCGGCCCCTCGGGAATAAGAGGTAGGGAGCGCCCAGGAGACCCCCTTGTCCCTGGACGCTCCCTCGCTGAACGTTGTGCCCCGCGTTCGGGGCTTCTTTGTTTCCCACCCACCATCCCTTGGTACAAAGTTTAAGCAGCGTTATGTCCGGTTTAATGGTAAGTTTCAAAGGTATGGACCGCGGGAGAGAGTAGGCTGTTGTTGTATTTTGTGATCTGTTGTCAGGATTTTTTCCCCTTTGTAGAAAAGTTATGTGTGCAGTGAAACGTAATTGAAGATATGTGTCTTTTAGGCCTTTTTTCCCTTTGTAGCTATACGTTGATATTGTGTTTTTGAGTAACATGTGTGAACCGAATTGTAATTTTGTGCCATGTGTCGTTAGGCCTTTTTTCCCCTTTAGCTATGCGTGGATACTGTTATTTATTAGCCAGTGTAGTTGTCCTTTAGAATTTTTTCCATAGGTCGTCGTATTTATTAGGTATGGGGCATGCGGTAAGGTCATTATCGGTGAGCACATATTGGAGGTCTGAGGGGGCGGGCATCATCCTATGGAGGTTCCCGCCCGGGGGGAGGGGCCTGCGGGCCACTCCCAGTACTCCAGGGGCAAGGTAATATGCAAAGGAGCGCGGGTAGGAGTAGTTCACGCTTTCCTTAGGCTGGTAGCCACCCCGCGCGCGTGGACTCATGACGCCACCGGCGCAGAGTAAGGGCCCTCCTTTAGTGGGTAAATGGAGTTTGGGGCGTAGACCGGGCAATTCCCGGGGTAACACTGCGCATGCGCACTTCTATGGGGGAGGCGCAGCTTGTAGGACCTGACACCGGTAGTGACCCTGCCATATGGCCAGAAATGTACAAAAATCAAGATAGGATGTTTAGATTAAGCTAGGAACAACTTGTATTAGAGTTTTGTTAAGGTCAGGCTCTCAAACTTGTTGATAACAATTGTATAACTGAATGTCCTGCTGATTTTTGTATTCATTGTTGATTATGCAATTAAAACCTTTTTTAATTTCATACTTTAATAAATACGGCCGGGCGACTAGCGCCCGCCTTCCAAAAAGTAAAACACGTCTCGTGTCCACGTTCCTGGGTGTTGGGTGCCGGATTGGGGGGGAGGCGGCAGCTAGTCGCTGACCATGCTGAGTTTTGCACTTCGGCACAGGAGAAAACGTGTTATTACACTGTGAAAAGAATTTTCACCAGCTGGTGGCTGAGATTTGCCAGTCTGTCTTTATAAAAGCATTCCAAGCACTGCACCTTGCTTCCAAGCACCTCACCTTGCTCCCAAGCACTGCAGATTGCTGGCAGCACATCCTTTGCTGTTTTCCCCCGCAAGGTGCCACACTGGTGGCCGGGCAGTTTTGAGGCATCACACCGTGTATGCGTACAGTGCCCCAAAGGAATGTGCCCGAGCTAGCACTGCCATCTCTGCTCTGATGTTGTCAAAACGCTCACTGGCCAAGGTCAGGCACTTCCTTTGTAACGTAGACATCACAGCAGCGTCGGATTGCCCCAGTGGGCGGAGGCAAAGGCCAGCTGGGTGGAATCTGAACTTGAAGGCACAAGGTTTGGACCCAATGAAAGCGTGCCGGTTTTTTTTCCACACTAGGGTGAAATTGAACACCAATACATTTTACTTGGGTCGTAGCCGAACATATATAGCCCTTAAAGATTGTCTAGACTCTCCAGAAGCAATATTGTGCGTTGTGTCAGCCTAGTTAGTGCCCAGTATTTCCATTTCAACTCACAGAGCTATTTAATCATCCCTTTGATTTTTGGAAGCAGGCCATTTTGTAGGTGGGTGTATTTGCGGGGTGAACTTGGCGTCATCTGTTCAATATCCTTTCTTAGACTTGAGTGATAAAAGCAGGCAGGGCCAGGATAAGTGCATATTGATTTAATGTCTGGTCTTTTGCCACCCAGCAGGCTCTGACCCCTGAACAACAGGCGTCCTCCTGTTCCATGCTGGGGGGTCTTTGATCCCAGCTACCACTCACGCCACGCCACCAGTGCTGTTTTTGCAAATGGAAGACCTCAAAGGCAGCTGTACAGCCTCGGACCACTCGCTAGTTAACACTGATGCCAAAAACATGGATTGACTTTTAGCGCCTTTTCACCCTGCTCCTTGGCTGCGTTCAAAGCTGGCGGCCAGCAGACACTCACAGGCTGCGAGGAATGAATGAGTAACATCTGTCAGGGGCAGTCAGGTGTCTCTGGGTGCTGTGGGGGTAAGGGGCGAGGGCTGATGCCTACCAGTGAACAAGTATATACAAATAACAATATCCCAACTGGTATTATTCACAGACGATTAGATAGGATATCTATACAGTATTATCCAAAAGGAAACAAGGAGACTCAATTGAGTTATCATATGTGTTCAAGACATCATTTATATCAGTGTATCGAAATGATTTGAATGTAGGACAAACGCAATTACAGTTAGTAACAGCACTGCAATTAATCAATAACAGGTAACAGCCCAAAGTTGTACTAGGTGCACGAGTGCAAAGGTGGATGGCACTACGGCGACGCAAGTGACAGTGAAAAACAGCGTGGACGGCGCAAGGTGAAATGTGAAGAGTTATATACAGTGCATGAAAACAGCATAAAATTCAAACAATTCAGTTTTCCAAATTTTCTGTTTTCTGACAGCCACTGGATAAGAGGCGCCTAAATTATCGCTGGGAAGTCGACGGTGTTTCGATCCCAAGTAATTGGGATCATCATCAGGACTGTGGGGCTGGAGGCAGTGCTGTATGGAGAAGAGAGGGAAAGAGTGAGGGGCATGCAGGGGCATGAATCCATCACAAGTGTGTGAGGGGTAGTTAAAAAGCTTACCGTCTGGGAGCTGGATTGCAACCACGTTACAAAGATCAGTGGGGTATGTCAGGGGCAATCAGGTACTGGGGGGTAGTGGACTCCCAAATTACATCCTGGATTCCCTCGATGTCTGAGAGATGGGGATAAGAACTATTTTAGATAGCAAATGGGGAGCCAATTAAAAACAGAATACTCGAGCCAATATTTGTACTCAGAGTCAAGTTCAGGACGAGAACAGAAGACTTACCAAGAGTCTGAATAAAGGTGGAGTGATTCTCGAACACGCCAAAGTAAATCTTAGCGTGATGGCGAGGGGGGCGGTGAATCAATCTGTAGGAAAAGGGGGGACAGTAATTAAAACCGAAGGGTATCGGATCGGATTAAACAAAAAGGAGAGAGCAGCGCGAAGGGTTACCTTCCGCAGTAGATCAGACAGGCGAATGAAGCGCTGTCCTTGCATTGCTATGGCAACCGGGGGCCTCAAATCCTATCTAAATAGTCATAGGTAGAAGGACTTGCCCGATGACGTGGGGCCAACTCAGAAAGGAACGATTGTCCTGATAGGCGCCGTGGGGGAAAGGGGCGGGAGTAGTAGTGCAGAAAGCCCTCAGGGGAGAGTGCCTGTCAGATTTACGGGTCGGTACTGCCGTCGGGTGCGAAGGCGAGTTGAAAATATAATAAAGAAGGTAAAATGAAGTAACCTGAAAAATAAAGGACAACGTGTGTGGCATAGTATTGAAGCAGTCTTGACATTAACGTTCAATTCACGGCACAGATTACATGTAATGCATATATTCACAGTCATTGTTATACATGTATCCGAATTGGCATTATATGTATCTCGGGGGTTAATTACACATTTGACCCAAAGCAATAATAGCCATCAAGATGGATGTTGTGGGAACTATCGCGTAACATGTTCCATAACATATTATCAGTTTAGTTACCACCATATGCATACCGATAGCTAGTGTACAGTGTTGGCACAAACATTCCATAAATTCAAGAACTTACGGGAGTGGAGAAGAGGGCAGGGGAGAAGGAATTTCGAAGTGGGGGGATGGGGCGGGGGGGGGGAAGGTTGGGATGAAACTGTGGTCGGCCTGGTTGTATCACCTGGAAAGGGGGCTGAATAATTTCCCCACAATGTCAAAAGTCAGGGAAAACCAGGGGCAAGACAAGAAAAGTAGAAAGGGGTGAATTAGATGATAATAGTGCTATTCCACTCATCGATGGTGTTAAGTCCATTATTGACAGAGTCGCACAAGGTCATCCATTTGCATTCACTCTTATTCAAGAGGGAACGTATGTCGCCACCCCTCGTCAGCAGTGTCAGGTGTTCAATTACTTGCCATTTCATGTCGGTATCTCTATGATTTTTTTCGAGGTAGTGGTTGACCCAGGGTGCTCACGTCACTTTGCAGTTAATGCGGCTCTTGTGTTGCACGATCCTGTTTTTAATGGTTTGTGTTGTTTGGCCAATATACAAGAGTTTGCATGGGCATTCGATGGCATATATGACATTGGTGGATCTGCAATTTGTGTGGCTTCTGAGGGTTTGGGTTTTATCCTTGTATTGGAATACTTTAGTATTGGTCGTGAGTTCGCATACTGAACAGCTCTGGCATTTGAAGTGGCCCAAAACTGGCGGCATGCCCCATGCTGCAGTAATGGTATGGTGATCTAAGGTTTTTTCCTGCCAGGTGATGGCTCGTACCAGATGGTTGGCCAAATTGTCACCTCTTTGGTATGAGAAGAGAGGTTCATCCTGAAAAGGTTCAAAGGTTCGTAGGATTGACCAATTCTTCTTGATTATTTTGGCCACTTTGTTGCTATTTGGATTGAATTTGGATACGAAAGGGATTCTCCTAGAAGGTTGTTTGGTTTGAGTGCAGAGGAGATACTCTCTGTGGCTATACCACGCTCTTTTGCGAGCTCTCGAAACCAGTCGTTTAGGGTATCCCCTCGAGATGAGTTTTTTGGTTAGAACCTCAGCTTCCCTGAAGTAGTCATGACGCCACTTGCAGTTGCGCCTGATTCGAAGAAATTGTCCGAAGGGCAGACCATCCCTAAGGTCTCTCGGATGGTAGCTGGTGATTGGAGCAAAGTGTTCCTCTCAGTCGGTTTCCGAAACAAACTGGTACCCAGTTTTCCTTCCTCTACATAGATGGTGACATCTAAGAAGGGCAGGTCATTCGGTTTGCTTTCGCCTGTAAAGCGGAAATGTTCTTGGGAACGGTTCAGCCAGTCGATGAAAGACAAGAGGGTTTCCTTGGTGCCTTTCCAAAGTAGCAGGACGTCGTCGATGTATCGACGCCACAGACTTATATTTCCGTGGAAGGGGTTGGATGGTAGTAGAATAAGGGTCTTCTCCAAATGATGAACATACAAGATTGCAAAATTCGGAGCAAAGCAAGCGCCCATAGAGACTCCTTTAATCTGTAGGAAAAAGGTGTCTTTATATAGGAAATAGTTGTTTTGGAGCGCAATGCGGAGAAGATCCATGATGAATTGAGTTGGTATTTTAGTCGGTTGTGGTCTAAAGTGAAGCAATGATTCGATGACTTGTAGGCCTTCTTGGTGGGGGATGTTCGTATATAACGACTCAATATCAAGTCCTGCCATGAGATTTTGTTCTTCATCGTAGTCCATATCCTCAATGGTGTTAATAAGATCTGTAGTGTCCCTGATGAATGTATCCGTTAGGGGGACAAATTCTTTGAGGATGGCATCAATGTACTTTCCTATCGGTTCCAGAATGGATCCACATCCTGAAACGATGGGCCTGCCAGGAGGATTACATAGGTCTTTATGGATCTTGGGTAAGACGTATACGACAGGTGTACATGGGTGGGGATTATTAAAAAAAAGGAAGTCCATGTGGCTTATGATGTCCATCATTTTGGCTTGTTCAGTCACCGCCGTAATCTTCTTTCTAATCTCTGGCAGTGGATCCTTAGTGAGTGGGCGGTAATGTTCGGCATTGTTGAGTTGCCGTTGAATTTCCAAGTCATATTTATCCGCTTGTATGACGACAATTCCTCCACCCTTATCCGCAGGCTTGATAATGATGTCTGTATTGTTCTTCAAGGCCATGAGTGCCTGTCTTTCAGCTAAGGTGATGTTATATGGAACAAATTGTGGTTGCGATTATAATTCAGCAATGTCGCGGAGTACAAGCCTCTCGAAAGCCAAAATTTCTGGAGGCATCATAGTAGAAGGAGGATTAAATGATGATGGTGGATGAAACCGTTGTTGTGTTGGTGCATTGAGTTCAGTTTCATTAATGAAGAACTGTCTAAGGCGTATTCTCCGAAAGAATTTCAGAAGGCTGGATTGTAATTCCAGGAAATTAGTTCTTTCAGTCGGAACAAAACTTAAGCCTATCTTCAACCTCTCATGTATAATTAGAGAGGTTGAAGATAGGTATAACTTCATTGTTGGCCATGGTAGGCAACTCAGGTACAGTTGATGAGTTAGTTATTATGGGGGTTACCATTGGTAGTATCGGTTGCGTGTTTGTCTCTCTCCTGGTACCTGTGGTCGGTATTGACGGCTTCTCGTTTGTCGTGGAGGAGGTTGGCCACGTCCGCGGCCCGGTCTAAAAAACCTTGGGGGAGCAAGGGTGGAGGTCTGTTGGAGGGTCTGCTAGAGCTGGAGCCTTCACCAGGGTCTGAGTCTTCGGCAGAGGTATTCGAGGAGTCGGAGAAGGTAATGCGTTTGTTGTTTCTATATCTGCCCCAGTTTTTGGTTCTGGGAGGAATATAAGGCGTGTTATAGAATTCCTCGTTGAGGTAGGGGTAGGTGTTTTCAACTTTGTAAAATTTCATATCCTTTTCGATTTTTGTGGCTTTTTTATTTTGTTCAAAGGTACTGAAGGTGGAAATAGTAGTATTCACTTTCTCTAATAAGCTCTTGGCGTCAGGAATTGTCGAGTCGGCTAGGATGAGTTGTTCTAACTCTTCAATTTCTTGAAGTTCCTTGCGACTGTGTTCTATGGCGGTGTCAATGCCCAAAACCATCCAATGGCGGGAACACGTGGTAGAGAGGTGACTGAAGCTGGTACGGAATTTTGGGTCCTGTGTGAAAATGGCAGGGGTATTTCGAATCTGGAGTCCTATTGGGATGACACCAGAGCGAAGATAGTCAGTGAGCATGCGAGCATGTAAATCAGTTCTAATCTGCATTTTCTTCAGTTTCTCTAATTTCTCCAGGAGAACACGAGAATTGTTGGGCGGGTTAGTGGTGGAGGAAGAAATGGGTGGACCAGTCAAGAGGGAAGGACCACCCATGAGGGTCTGAATATATTCCTCTGAGTAAGTTAGAGACTCCTTGGACATTCTGAATGATCTACGAAGTATCAAACAGAATATGGGATAACCAAATTAATCCCGAAATGAGGGCCCAAAAGGGCAGACTCTCGCAGCTCAGCAGCTGCTCACAATCTAGTGTGGAGGAAACAGGAGTGAAAACCCATCAACCTTGTTGGGATTGGTGTAAGAAGATATATACAAATAACAATATCCCAACTGGTATTATTCATAGACGATTAGATAGGATATCTATACAGTATTATCCAAAAGGAAACAAGGAGACTCAATTGAGTTATCATATGTGTTCAAGACATCATTTATATCAGTGTATCGAAATGATTTGAATGTAGGACAAACGCAATTACAGTTAGTAACAGCACTGCAATTAATCAATAACAGGTAACAGCCCAAAGTTGTACTAGGTGCACGAGTGCAAAGGTGGATGGCACTACAGCGACGCAAGTGACAGTGAAAAACAGCGTGGACGGCGCAAGGTGAAATGTGAAGAGTTATATACAGTGCATGAAAACAGCATAACATTCAAACAATTCAGTTTTCCAAATTTTCTGTTTTCTGACAGCCACTGGATAAGAGGCGCCTAAATTATCGCTGGGAAGTCGACGGCGTTTCGATCCCAAGTAATTGGGATCATCATCAGGACTGTGGGGCTGGAGGCAGTGCTGTATGGAGAAGAGAGGGAAAGAGTGAGGGGCATGCAGGGGCATGAATCCATCACAAGTGTGTGAGGGGTAGTTAAAAAGCTTACCGTCTGGCAGCTGGATTGCAACCACGTTACAAAGATCAGTGGGGTATGTCAGGGGCAATCAGGTACTGGGGGGTAGTGGATTCCCAAATTACATCCTGGATTCCCTCGATGTCTGAGAGATGGGGATAAGAACTATTTTAGATAGCAAATGGGGAGCCAATTAAAAACAGAATACTCGAGCCAATATTTCTACTCAGAGTCAAGTTCAGGACGCGAACAGAAGACTTGCCAAGCGTCTGAATAAAGGTGGAGTGATTCTCGAACACGCCGAAGTAAATCTTAGCGTGATGGCGAGGGGGGCGGTGAATCAATCTGTAGGAAAAGGGGGGACAGTAATTAAAACCGAAGGGTATCGGGTCGGATTAAACAAAAAAGGAGAGAGCAGCGCGAAGGGTTACCTTCCGCAGTAGATCAGACGGGCGAATGAAGCGCTGTCCTTTCGTTGCTATGGCAACTGGGGGCCTCAAATCCCATCTAAATAGTCATAGGTAGAAGGACTTGCCCGATGACGTGGGGCCAATTCAGAAAGGAACGGCTGTCCTGATAGGCGCCGTGGGGGAAAGGGGCGGGAGTAGTAGTGCAGAAAGCCCTCAGGGGAGAGTGCCTGTCAGATTTACGGGTCGGTACTGCCGTTGGGTGCGAAGGCGAGTCGAAAATATATAATAAAGAGGAAGTGCATTTGGGGAAGAATAAAAAGAGGATGCTGGGAAAGAGAGGGGGTTGGAGATGTGCAGATGGACAAGATATGCAGAGAAAAAGAGGATACCTATCTAATATAAAGCACACATAATTGAAGGCCAAAACTTCTTCCACAGACCTCCATGCCATTTTAATTCACAGACTCACTATTTCAGAACTTTAGAATTTTAACATTTTCAATGTTAATTATTTATAAGAAATCATTGTTGTTACTCATTTATCTTAAACAGCTAACACCCAGTGACAAAGCCAATCATACTGACAGGCTTTAGCCGTATGCCAGTTGCTGTGCCATTTATCTGGATAAAATTACATCTTAGAGAGAAACCAAAATACCGGTCTTATGGCACACTATAGGAATCACAGAAATGTATTAGGCATGTTCCTTTATAGGAAACACCCATTTTTTTCATCTCACTTAAAGACCTGTCTGCACATATTTCTATATGACTGGTTACAGCCATTAGCTGTTGGTGCTTCCTGAAGTCTGGTTAGAGCATATTTTTACAAAGTTAATGCTGCATGCAGTGCAAGACCCTGGGCAAGCATACATTTTAAAGGGATAAAGTTGTCATGCAGCACATGTACATATTACAGTATCTTAATTAATGCAAGAAGATATAGGGCAGTTTTTAATGTGTTTAATATTTCAAGACTATATGTTCCCACTGCTTAAAAAGTCTTGCTTTATCACTGCATTCATTTGCTTTAAAATGCGCCATTTGTGAATCTTTTTTAAATTTCTTTCTCAGGAGAGGGACTCTCCCTAGACCCCAATTTTTTCCATTGAACTTGTTCAAACCACTAACTAGTGTTTCTATTGGAAAGGTTAGTGCCAAAGCAGTCTTGCTTAGTACCCTAGCCCTCTTCAGAAGTCAGACTTGCTTGGCAACCTAGAAATTCTCTGAAATAATGTATACGTTTTCTTTTATGAATGCCTAGAAGAACTGAATTTTTAGTCCATTTATCCGAGAAATAGTGCTGAAAATCGCACCAACAAAGATGGCAATTAAAAAAAAATCTTCATGGAGAACCCCTCCGAACCCCCTTTATTGCCGTCGGGCTCGCTCGCTATGCTCGCTCGCATACGTTGGTTCGTTCTGCATACGCCCTACCAGTTTCAAATTCCACCAGCCGCCACTGTATTTGCAATTCAATAGGTCTTGCATTTGCGAGAATGTAAGCTATTGACATTTACTGTGCCAATAGCTCTAAGTCTCTTAAAAGCGAGACCTATTGCAATGCAAATGCTTGTTTATGATGGTGTTAGAGTTTGTGGCACCCAGGCTCACTAACATGCACTTGATTTAATCACATGAAAGAGGTTGAAATTTCCGGAAGGTCCCAGCTTCGTGGCCGCAAGTGGTTCCATGGCGAGTGCGAATAGATAGGGAGATAGAGGGCAGCCATGCCTAGTGCCACTTCTGATGTGGAGCGGCCACAAGATTGAGTCAGCGATCTGCACCGAGGCGATATAGGACGCAAATGTATTTAAGAAGTCTAGGGCCAATGTTTAGGCGGTCCAAGAGTGCAAATAGATAGGTCCAGCTGGGAGAATCGAAGGCCTTATCGATATCGGCAAGAAGGAGCACAGCTGGCTCATTCAGTCCAGCCACGGAGGCAATAGCGTTATGTGCGTGACGAATATTGTGTCGGGTGGCACGGTTGGGCATAAAGCCTGCCTGATCAGGATGGACTAGCATTGTAATGTACGGGACAATGCGGTTAGAAAGAATTTTGGCCAGGAGTTTGCCTCCACGTTGAGTAAGGAGATCAGTCTATATGAGGCATGCAGCTCAGGGGGTCGGCCGGGCTTTGGGAATACTACTATCTCAGCGTGACGCCAGTCAGCCGGGAGGCGGCCATCCCCCACAGCAGCATGGAGAGACACCAAATAATGTGCTGATATTTGGGATGAGTATGAGCATGATGACCTAGATGCCCATCTAGGTCATCATGCACAGAATCTGGCAGGGAATGCGGGGGCAGATCGTCTAAAAATCGGTCAATGGTGGCCGCAGGGAGAGTCTCTTGTGAGGCGTATAGGTCTGTGTAATAATCAGCAAAGCTGGTAGCTATGCGAGCAGGGTCTGTAAACACCTCACCCGTCGGTCCCCAGATTTCGGGAAGGGTCACAGGTCGGAGAGTCTGCAGGCACAGGCAGTGCAAAAGGGCGCTAGATTTGTCGCCCACTGATAAATTTGGCTACGTGTGGCAATCCAATACAGTTTGGCTTCGTCCAGCAGGTCACTGGCGTATAGTTGTTGCACAATGGGGAGTTGGTGGCGAGCTGCCGCGCCACTGACCTCTCTGCTCCTGCCTTCTAAGTCTAGGATTTGCGCTTACGTGTGGACCAGTTTCTCACAGCCTGCCGACACTGCGCAGTGCAGACAACAATGTTCACCCCCTGCAGTGTTGGCTTCATGGCCTCCCAAAGGGTCCCAGTGCCGATATTATGTGAAAAGTATTCAGTAAGGGTTGTATACATCTGTTGATGGTAGGAATCGTCCTGTAGTAACCATGTCAAGAGCCTCAAGCAGGGCGGGGAGCAATCAGGGCCCAAATGTAATAGCAGTTTAACCGGAGAGTGATCAAACAGGCCTCTGGCCAAGATCTCTGCCATCTCAATTTTGTAGACGTGAGGAGCAGATATGAATATGTAGTCAAGGCGGGAGAAGGAATTGTGTATGGGCGACTCGCGTGTGGCAGTCTGCCACCCTGTGCTGCGCCATCTATCCATTGAGGGGCACATAACATCATTCCAGTCGCCCCCAGCTAACAACAGGCCGTGTGGAAGCTCAGCCCAAAGGGAAGTCACCCGCTCCACCAAGGTCGATTGCAAGGGAGTGGGGGCATACACACAGACTAGAGTGAGACACCACTATATACCTGCCCTGGGGGTCAGACCAAAACCGTTCATGGACAAATGGCAGTCTGTGATGGATTAATATCGCCACTCTCCGAGAACCCCTAGTACAACCAGAATGGTAGGTCTGGGCAAAGCCGAAACGCGCCAGCCAGAACTTCTTATTGCCCAGCAGGTGTGTTTCCTGCAGCATCAGGATGTCTGTGTTGTATCGCCCAACATGACGGAGTATAGCCCCTCTTTTGAGCTTATCCAATAAGCCACTGACATTCCAGCTAATAATGGTTAATCGCCTTGCCTGAGCGTCTGTCATGTTGGGTATATATCATGCAAATGGACCAACAAGTGCGTATTGTAATGTGCGCGGAGTAGAAGGAGGAAGTAGAACACTGTGACACTAAAAAGTAACATTCATTTCCCCAGAACCCCACACCTCCCCCTTCCCCTCCCAAATACCTCAATAATGTTGAAGTATCTGTCGCGGTATGGCGAACGTCCCGCCCCCAACAGGGGGTAGGATCCACTCCCATTCAATGGATCCCAAGAGAACATGAAACATGCATTAAAGTGTCTTCAGTCAAAGTAAAATGTACAAAACTATGTAGCCCAGATTTGAATTTCCCTCAAGAGAGTCATATCCACAGTTCGAGAGTGTTCATTTATGAAGGTGACTGGGATTGCCAACCATCTGTTACGCATCTACAAGAGCTACTGCAGGGTTGGGATTTTTGTTTCGAGCGTGACCGGCGCTGCTGTTTCCCATTGAGTCTGGCCAGGTCCCGGCCAGAGCCCACCGATGAAGCGTCAGAGTCCATTCGAGGAGGGGCGTTGAGCTTACGCTTAACTGATTTGTATGTCCAGTTAAAGACCTCTTCAGGTGTATCAAAGAAGTAGGGCTGTGATTTGTATTAGACATTAAGTGTTATGTATCATTTTAGGACCCTATTGTAAGTTTCCCGATTCATGCCCTTATATAGGTATAAATCACCATATCCTTATATAGGCATAGAAATCATAACCATATTTAGGCATAGCTCATGCAGTCCAAATACCGCAGGGCTACTTACACTAGTTCCGAAAATCCACAACGATTTCTTGGAAAAACCCGCCTTCAGCAGTCAGGGACTTCCCCTTGCTTGAATATGGATTTGTCCAAGAACTCATGGAGTTTTCAAAGAACTGAGACTCTTTGATGACGTTATTATGTCCAACTGTACGTCAAACCCGGCGCCTTCAAGGTATAAATATGCCCACACTAGCCCAAGCAAACACACAGTGGTTTGGAGCAGTTCGACTATCTACTTGCCCGACGCGCCCTGCTACAGCAAGTGCCGAAATAAGCCGACCCTCCAGCAGACGCATTGAGAGAGACGCTGTATTTTCTCCTGCTGAGAATTCCAGCTCAAGTGTTTCCAAGCTACCCTTGCGGGTTGTTGGGAAATCGAGCTGAGTACAGAGCTGATTAGACCCTAAGAGAAATCTTGGACAGATTCTTGGCAAAAGAATACTATATTTATGCTACACCTCACTTACTTCTTCCCTCGTACTAAGCTTAGGTTAGATACATTGGGGTAGGTGTATTTTAGATGCACCTGTTGAGTACTTTTAGCCTCTGTTATTTATGTATGTATTCATCTATGGTTTAGGAACCATACAATGCTCTTACAGTATTATTTTATTCTACTATTTATACTGTAAGCATTATATTTTACAACCAGTTTTGAGAATGTAACAGTTCATTTCTTATGCTTGAGAAAGAAGACTGTTCAATAAAACCTTTTTATTGAAAACGCCCGTCTATTTCTCTGCACCTCTGGTGAAATGAAGCTTGCACAATTGACTGAGCGAAATATCTATCTATTGTTTCCACCACTCTGTCGATATGTTTTATCTTGGGGAAACAAAGGTGTCATGTTTATGCGGTTGTCAGAGACTAATCCCTTCTTGTGAATTCGAGAAAGTTTCTAGTGCTTTGCTTGCTGCCACACACAATTAAGTCTAGTATATTCGATAGAGACCTAGTCGACCTCAGTCCTACGTCTAATCTATAGGATATATTATTCTAATTCGCAGAGCCTATTGGGAATATAGGAACTACACTACCTTAGAAGGACCGGGAATAGTAAGGAATATTGAATTTTCAGGCCACGCAGACGGGCCTTGGCCTCGGTGAATGACTGTCGGCGCTGCTGGACCAGTTTAGTATAGTCGGGGAAAATCATGATGGGCTGAGAGGCGTACGTTTTGACTCCCTTGAGCGAGCTTGTTGGAGAATCATATCACAGTCTCTGTAGTTGAGGAAGCGGGCGATTAGTGGACTGGGACTCGCCCATGGGGGTGGCTTCTGCTGAGCCATTCCATAAGCCATTTAGTTGAAAAGGCAACAGCGTTGTTGCTCTCACAGCCCTCAGGAAAACCACCATAACTGACGTTATTCCTCCGAGCTCGGCCCTCTGCGGCTTCCACTCTAGCTGCCAGGCCGAGCATCAGCGACTCCAAGTTGGATACCTATTTTTGAAGGGGAGTCACAGCGTCCTCCGTCGCAGAGATCCGTATTTCTGTTTCAGTAATACGCTGGACCGAATTCCGGAGGTCCTGCTGAAGAAGCATGACATCCCACCCCACAGTGCCAATTTTGGCTTCCGATGCATCTCTACATTGAGTGATAGCCGCCAAGAGTGCTGCATTGTCAGGGATAGCAGTCGCAGCAGTCTTCGGGCCGGGCAACAGGGTGTTGGCCCCAGTGTTTTTGTCTATGGTGGATTGTTTGGATGTAGCTGCAGTAGGCTTATCTTTAGCCATTATGATCAATGCTGGGGAGGGACGGCCCAAGATGGAAGTCCAGAGTAGGTGGTAGGCCAGTAGGACGCCAAAACACAGCCCCAATTGCAGGAACACACCACTGGCCTGGCAGGAACGGCCACCGGGTGAGGGCCTGACACCCACAAGCTGTACCAGGACCTAGCCCGGCTGCCTCTGCAGGTGGTGACCGCCGCACCCTCCCTAACAGGCTTTTCAAGCCCCCAAAGCACCAGCAGCGGCCAGGACGGTGCCACTGGTGGCAGGGCAGCTGACAGAACCCGCAAGGAGCCCTGAGAGGAGCTGGGCAGTGACGTTGTCAAGGGAAAGGCCACACACTATGTAGAGTAGGCATCCCCCAGGGGGGCGATAGAAATAGGAGGGGAGCAGAGGCCCAGATCACTCACCGAGACGTCGCTCGAGAGAGGGAGGCCTTGGGTCGCAATCAGGCTCCATATCGGGCCACCACAGGAGCAAGCCCCGCGGGGCGCGCAACCGGAACGGCCACCGAAGACCGGGAGAAGCCGCTTCCCGCAGGCAGATAGTCCGTGAACTCCACTGGGGCCACTGGGCCATCAGGTGCTCAGTGTTGAGGCGGGTGGGAAGGGAGGTGGCAGGCCGCACCTGCTAGGCTTCACCACAGACAGGAGGAAAAGGAGTGGGCAGACGCACGTCTGGGCCCCAACGCCAGGCCGCTCAGGCCAAATCTGGGAGCCTAGAGGTGTATCCCCTAGATGGGGGAGGGTCAATGGTGTTGTGGTCCAAACCGACAGCCGATCTCGTTGGTATCTACCGCAGGGACCCGGGCGGCAACAGAGCAGGAGGCCTGACCGATGGCCCACAAGATGGCAAAAGTAGTCCGTCTCCAGCCGCAGGCAGTCCAATCACCCGGCAGATGGAATCTCGCAGAGCCCCAGGGTGAAAGACGGTCTTGTCTGTGGCTAGGGCGATGTCCGGATGGGGCCCACAGGCAAGCGGGGCTCATGTCTGCCCATAGCCTCGGCAGCAGTCTTGTCACGCCGGAGGCAAGACCCGCTTAGGCCGAATCCCGGGCCCAGCCAGGCCAGCAGATATGGCAGCTCTACGGCGGGATTAAGCACCCGGTGCAGATGTTATGGGTGCCCCACCTCCTCACCGTGTCTCCTGGACAGTAGGTAGGTAGGGAGGCAGCTGCAGTAGGATGGCAGGATTCATGCAGGATTATCGGCGGGGTATGGGAGCGATATTACAGCGCGTCTGCCATGAACTTAAAGTTTTGCCCAAATTTAATCTGCATTCCTGATCTTAAGTGGTCCCATTTTGATTTTTATGGAGTTCCAGCATTCCTGAAATAGGTTGCAGTTTTCAAGGATTTTTAATATAAATAGGGCGGTACGATTTGGTTATACGGTTTTGATTGTGAGTTGTCAAGGGCTGTGTTTTCTACGATATTTGATGATCTGCCCCATTTTTGAGTTGCGGTGTCCAACTGGGTCCAATGGGACTTTGTCCTGAGTTTGAAAAATATGAGTGCTCTTTCACATGTGTTGCTTGTGCTTATTGTGATTAATGCGCTTATTGTTGAGAATTGAGGGTAAGGCTCTCGGACTTAACCTCAACTAAGGTTGAGGTGTTAAGCTCAACCTTAAGGTTGAGGTTTTAAGCTGCGAGGCACCCTGGCCACACCAAAGATAGGGATTTATTGAACTTCTGTTGTGAGATTGTACTAACAGATTGGTGTTTAGTTGATCCTCGCTTTGTGCGTTTGGTAGCACCAGGAGGGTACTAGTCTGTATTCCCTCTTGAGCAACTGCTGATTCTATTTTTCTTTAGGTAAAGCCGTCATGGATTGTTGTACTTTTTGCTATTTTGTTTATGCAAAGCAGATTGGAGTACAGTGTGCTGTGAGCTACATCATTAGTTTGCACCCTGAGATTTGTTGTTTAGCTTGTTTACCACACTGGAATTGGTCATTACGTCATTTGGTGTTGCCCAGTATCTGGCTGGTTCCACAGATTCGCCCAGAGCTTGGGTGTTTCTGTCGCATTGTGATTTACGGGAAACTGCCGGTATATAAATTAGGGATTCACAAATTCTGTTGTATTTTACATGAGTTATGAAGTTCTTTAAGAAAATAAGTGCTATGTTTAAAATGATGGTGCATCTGTTCATCAAAGAAGCTCCTACAGAGGACACATTGGCATATGATAAGGCCACTAATGTCAGACTACACACCTGCTTTTGATTCAAATTGTGGAATACGATCACCATAAAAGATGAATCCTTGCAATTTCCCCCGGATGGCACATTCACTATGAGAAAAATTGAAAATCTGATAAGAGTGATGTTTGAGCTGAACCCCTACCAAGACCTGTAGAGTTTGAAACATTGAATGGATGGGAACATGCAGCATATATAAAGGAAACACCAATATAAAACTCAAACACAAAATCAAATCTTCAATTGGATGGAGTCAAGATTCAATGTGAGACTACAGGGGTGGCAAAAGAGTGTGCTTGAGGGTGTGGGTGTTTCTCCTGTGATTGTAAAAATGTGAGGGAAGTGAAAAAGTCATGAGAGGGTTGTGGGAATGACAAGAGAGAGCCTGAGGGTGATAGTGATACAGATGATGAATTCTTGGATGTGTTGCTGAATTCCTGACCACCTCCATACAATGCTGTCCCTTAGTCCGGAGTGGCACTTCTATTGCAGTGGGAGCCCGTGGAAGCGGCAAAACCCTTTGTAGGAAATGCGAGTGCCTCAGCTGAGCAGGGCTCCCCAGAGGGAGGTTTACACCCTGTCATTTTGGGTCCATCTCTAGAGGTCTCTAGTACACCTGTTATCACTTCAGCTTTAGTTGCAGAATCACAGTGCCTGATTCACAAAGGTAAACTTACACTTTTGTGTAAGTTTACAATTGTTTAGTATTCACAAAGGGATTTACGAGAGGTATCTTTACATTACGAGCTATCGTTTTATGTGTGGAGACTTTGCACTCGTAAATATACTAATTGTAAATCCCTTTGTGAATACCAAACAATCGTAAACTTACACAAAAGTGTAAGTTTAACTTTGTGAATCAGGCCCACAATATATAGATGCCCCAGTACATCTGGTGTCATTACAGCCTTAATGGCAAAATCGCCATTGTGAGAAGTCCTGTTGTATAGCTCCTATATATCCTTATATCGTGTTAAGTTAGCATAGGTACATTTGAGATTTAAACGCCGTTTTTCCTTTCTTGCAACTTCTGCACACGACCCTTAATTGTTGACTTAGCTTTCAACCTAGTGGTTTGCCGTGGTGTATGTGAGAATAATATGTTATTGCTCTGATATCAGTTTTGTTTAATAAACCATGTCTGCACGGAGAGTGCTGAAGTTTCAGGAGCAACACGATATGGAATTGTTATGAGGTCTGATCTCCACGCCTTCATAGTCATAACACAAGTGCAGCCTTTGCCAACTTGGGCTTGAGGCGGGATTGATATTGCTTTGCAGGAGAATAGTTAACACACTTCACTTGACGCGGTGCACATGCAGAGAGAGCTGGTGTATGCTGATGTGATTCCTTCATGCTAGGACACTAAGGTATGGGCCCGCCCTAAAACAACCCAAAGAGACCTTCTTAGCTAATAATATAATATATGTGTTAGGGAGGGTGAGATATAAGTGTTGTTAACTCTTATTCATTACAGCATGTTAACATGCTGTCACCATTCGCTTTTTATGTCTTAGTAACTATGCTGATAATTTTGATACTGATAATAAGTATACTTGTATTATCTAAGATACTGCGCCTGAGAAGACGGCATTAGTAAATAAACATTTCAAATGCACATGTGTCTTCTTTACTCCATGTTCTGGTTTGTAATGATAATATAACGAAAGAGTGTTCATGAGTCCCACGTACCCTGAGGTACTGTAAGTTCATGTTCTGGTTTGTCTAAACATTGGGAGTTTGATATGTCCAATGAGACACTGTAGCAAGCTCGGTAAGGGGTGAGTTGGTTGCTAAGGTAAGTTTTGGGACACCCTAATTTGCCGAGGTTCCACTCCTCTGTGCACAGTTCTGTGTGAGTACAGAAACCCTGCAACATGGCGCCCAACGGTTTCGGTGGTCTTATATCATGACACTCGAGTAGTTTATCGTTCATGCCTTAACCCCTTCACATCCGTTTCCGGAAAACGGGGTGTCGGTGAAACCTACCTATTTTTTGAAATAGGTCTTTATTCAAGCTTGATTCTTTCTCAAACGGTTTCTTTGAGTTACTACCCAGTTGTGCTACAAAGTATTCTTTGTGTGTTCTTGTTTCCAGTGTTGTCATGGCGGCGGTGGCTATTGCGCAGCATAGTCGCGTAGCGGTACGCAACCATCTTCAGACGTACCAAGTCCCAGTAGATGGGATGGCTGTGTTTTCGTGGTATGTGCAGATCCGGCGTTTCCTTACGAGTTGTTTTACTCTTGGGTTACGTTTCCGGCTGTGGACGCTAATTCTGGTTTGTTCCACTCCTACACTGCCTCGGATGTCCCGGCTGAATATACGCCGTACAGGGCATTGGAAATACCTATTGATCATTGGCAGCATCGAGTTTGGTTTGATGGCGCCCTCCCCCACTCTTTGTCCGCTGCGAGGTTAGGTCCACTCTCAATTCCAGGTACAAATTGGCCTGCGTTGGGTGGCTTTACCCCGCACCCGAATCACGGGGCTTGTACCCTGGCAGAAATTCGCAGGCTACATGTTGTTTCCATTTCCGTGATTCGTGCTTTAGTGCAATACATCGGTCGACATCTTCCTGGTGGTCCCCAGGGGGGTGCGGCCGCTCCCATGGAACGAGGCGGAATGCGTCTCAATCCAGTGATGGTTAATTCGGTTTTTGGTGCGCGTCCAGTTGACAACGATGACTTCCCATTCTGGCTAGCAGAGAAGTTTGATCAACTGGAGGCGGTTTTTCCGAATTCTACTCCTGCTGATAAACATAGAATGTTAACGATTACTCTACCGAAGGATATTACTCCTGAACTTGCTGACTGTGAAAGCTGGGGAAAAACATTTGCGGCAGTTTATACGAGGTGCTTCGGCACCCCGTCTATGAATGCTCTGCCTGAAATCATTAGACGTGTTCAGAATGATCACGGTCCAGAGGCAGCGGTTGAATTGGGTATGCGCCTATGTGGTTCTTTTGAGATTGTAAGTGATCTCATTCTCTCCAATGTTAAAGGAGATGCAGTTAACTTTCAGGTGTCGAATGCTTTGGCTGCTCTGCCCGATGCCGACAAACCCCGCCAGTTAGCAAAGATTGTGGTGGCCGCTTATAAGACAATTGGCCGCACAAGTAGAGGTCTGAAATATTTTCCAGTGAAGGATAAAAAACAACCTCAGGGACAATCTGCAGTGACAGATGTCCAGCCCAAGTCCAAAAAACAGAATTGGCCTAAAAAACAGACACAGGGGAAGCAGACTAGGCAAACTCAGGATTCTGTTCCTGCAATACAAGCTCCTGCGCCGGCAGACAGAGTTTATGATTTGCGCGATCGCGCGATGATTAAATCACCTGATCGTTTTCAGGGTTCTGATCAACGCTCTCCTCGTTCCTTTCAGGAAACATCGGCCCAGAAGACCGGTGGTGGAGGAGGGGGTGGACGTGGACGTGGTGGCCAGCAAGGACGTGGTCAGTCCCGCCAGACAGACGGCGCAGTGAAGCAGGAGGATTCTACGCCTAAGCGTCCGCAGTTTGCGAGGAAGAAAGTCGCAGCCTTAACAGCGCATAGATATGCCACAGATAGTGAGAACGCGGCTTCGGAATCTGACGTGGGCTCTGACCTTGCTGGACAGCGCGGCGGAGATTACCATAGTCAGAGAGGCGCTCCGTCCACTACTGAGGGTGACAGCGACTGAGGTGTTTGTTGTAATAGAAACAGCTGATACGAGATTAGCTCCCCCTGAAAGACTTTTTGAAATTGTCCTGTTAATTGAAGGTGACATACAGCGTACTGTCAGAGGGGTATTTTGGGAGAACCTTTCGTCTACGTACGATATTTTGCTTTCCGAGGCTGACTGGCCCCCACCTTTTGTGCTCGCAGCGCCGCGAGGGGAGGAGGTAATCCTTCCCAGTTTCGCGCACACTGTCTCGACTGAGCATGCGCAGCATTTTGCAGAAGAGTGGGCTCGGGCTCTTGCACCGGCTCTCTACCGCAACCAATGTGGTTGGGACAAATTGTCCCCATGCCACGAAATTCCTTTGCGGTCTGAGCCGCAGCCTCAGCCTCAATATCCCATACGGCGTGAAGCTAAATCAGCCGTCGCAGAAATCCTTGAACAATTGGAATATCAGGGAGTTATTGAAACGTGTGTGTCACCAATGAATAATCCCCTTTTTACTGTGACCAAACCTGACGGATCATATCGTTTGGTATTGGATTACCGGCATTTGAACTCGCATTGCCGTAACTGTGCAGTACAGAATACTCACGGCTCTGCCCTAGTGGATAGTCTAGTGCGTAAGCGTTTCAAGACAACGCTTGACATTTCCAATGGTTTTTATGCCCACAGACTGGATGGCTTTAGCTCCCAATGGACTAGTTTTACGTCCGCTGGTGTGCAAAAATGCTTCCGGCGACTCCCAATGGGCTACAAAAATAGTCCAGGGGTCTTCACCTCCAGAATAGTCACACTATTGGAGGGAATCGATCCGGATGCATGTTCTTATGTGGATGATATTTATCTCACAGACGACGAAATTTGGATGCATCTGTGTCGAGTGAATTCCATAATTTGTACTTTTGCTGACATGGGTTACAAATTTAACTTTGCAAAATCGCACATTGCTGAACACACAGTGTTGTTTTTGGGTTATGAGCTCAACAATGAAGGTAGAGGTTTGGCTCCTCACTTCTTAGAGAAGTGCGCACAATTGCGCGCTCCTACAACACTGAAAAAATTACAATCTTTACTGGGCTTTTTGAATTTCGGCAGAACTTACATTCCGGAATATGCCCAGCGTATCAAGCCTTTGTATGCTTTGATACAACCGACTTTCTCAAAATCATGCTGGCTGCCTGAGCATTCAGCCATTTTGCAATCCTTGCAGGCTGATCTGCTCGCTTCTAAATATTTACTGACTCGTGATAACCACACCAACCTGGTAATAAGAATAATTCCTGGGACGGTGGGTTTCACATACCTCACTTTTAATGAAGGTGACACAGTACCTATTGCTTACAAGTCACACTTGTACACTTCGGCTGAGATGCGGTTTCCCACAGTGGAAAAGGTTTTAACTGCTGTACAGATGGCTATTCTAAAGGAACGAGCACTGTCTCAGGGGAAACGCATGCTAGTGGTAACACCCTGTCCTCACTTGGAGGCAGTCACGAAAGCCAGTGTACCGAATTCAAAGGCTTTGCACCCTCGGTGGATTCAGTGGGCAGCGTCATTGTCATCCACGGATGTCATGTTTATTTTTGACGCTTCCTTACGGTCGCAGGAGTACTTGCAGTATGAATTCGTTCATCCTGCTCCTCTGGCTATGCGACCTTTAGAGGACTTCCATTGCATCATTTACACTGATGGGTCGGCGCAGGTTGCGCATGGCTCTAAACATGCCTACGTTTCCGCATGCGCCATTGTGGTCGGTGCTATGTTGAATGATGAGTTCGTTTCCAGGGAAGTGCACACGTTGCCCCTGGGCGATTGCACCGCACAATTGGCAGAGCTTCGTGCTCTCTTACTAGCTTTGGAGTACGCAGATCCAAGTGTTACTACTCTAATTGTAAGTGATTCTTACTACTGTGTCCAGTCTTACAATGAAAACTTGTTCTTTTGGATTCAAAATGATTTTCATGATTCCAAGGGTAGCACAATAAAACATAAAATGATCTGGGTTCGAGTGGCAGAGCTTAAGGCTATGTTGCCACTCGTTTATGTGATTCATACTCTCGGTCATCAGCGCGTAGGAGTTCACGCTGTTGGCAACTCGCTTGCTGATGAAGCAGCGAAATCAGCAGTATCTACATACTTAGTTGCAGCAGTTACTAGGTCTAAAACCAAGATTGATAGCGACATCTTGGCAGCGATTGCTGCCTCTGAGAAGGGAAGTAAACATCCTGCGGGATTCCCTTCGAAGTATAAATACCACTTAAGTCCCGAAAAGGTTCCTTTTGTGACAATTCCTGATGTTGGGGAACGGCTGATTCCCAACTCGGATCGCAGAACAGACTTGATTACAGCGGCTCATGAAGGTGTGGCGTCTGCGCATGCGGGCGTCTCAGCCACTGTAACGCAACTACAACAACGTTTCTGGTGGCGGGGACTGTACAAACAGACGCGTGATTATGTCCTTCTTTGTGACATATGCCAGCAGATTAAACCTTCAACTGCTACGCGTCCGCCACAGACTCAGTTGTACATTTCTAATAGACCACTAGGCTGTGTTTATTTAGATCACTGCGGTCCTTTTTCATCTGATACTGCGTATAAGTACATCTTAGTAGCAGTTGACTCATGCACACGCTTTGTGTGGGTATGGCCACATCGCAGCGCTGATTCACGGACTGTCATTAGAGATTTGCGTATCTTTATAGGGATTTTTGCCTGTGGTACCTTCCATTCGGATCAGGGTCCGGCTTTCGCCTCTAAGGCGTATAAGGATGCCATGACTTCGATGGGGGTCCAAGTCAAGTTTTCGTCACCCTACAGACCTGAGGGTAATAGTGTAGTTGAACGAATGAACCGTGATTTAAAGCAATCTTTGACAGCCCGAGTTATAGGCACTGGCAGAAACTGGCTGGCTCACCTCTATGGCGTGCAGCGTGCTCTTAATAATCTCCCTAGAAGGTCTCTGGGTGGGCGGACCCCATACGAAATGCTCTTTGGCATCAAGATGTACGTCCCTGACCTTGACGGTCTAGACTCTGTGGTTCGCGCCACTTCCTTTGACGCAGATGAACATTGCAATGTTTTACAGAATCTACAAAAGACCAGAGACAGTCTTGCAAAGGAACATTTGCCCTCCACATCGGATGATGCGTTGCAGATCCCGGTAGTTGGCTGGCTACCCCAAGTTGGAGAACTTGTTCGAGAGAAGATCGACAACAAGAAAGAGTTTGGTCCCTCCTATCGAGCTCCAGTCCCAGTGCTTGGAGTGAAGGGCACAAGAACAGTCATTTTACCACCACTTCCAGGTCGTAAGGAAAACAGGTTTATTTCTATTGACAATGTCAAGATACACAGAGTGGCCCATTCTTCTTAGCATGACACCAGCTGTTTCCTGTCCTTCCATTGTGAGAAATTCAATTATGCCCACTGCTTCTAATAATGAACCTGAGGTGGCCATCGAATTACCTGCTGTTTCCAGTTCATTATTAAATAATTTACCCGGAACTAACATTGATGAGACAGACTATACATACCCCACTGATTTGTCCATGCCTGACCTGCAAGCTCGTTTAGCCACGGAATCCAGATTTTCATTTGACTCTGCTTCCCTTGCCTCGAAAAAACCCTCTCAAATTGCGGTATATGCTAGCCTGTTTAAAAAACATTTTTTGATTCCTCCTTGGATATACATTTGGCTGGTCCTTTTTTCGGTTTACCTTTTTATGTCAATTGGTTTTGTGTTTTATTTTTTTCGAATTATGAATGGACACTATGTCGAGGAGAGAACTTGCATTACTCATTTAAATGGAACATTGGCCCCACTTTCCTCTTCACATTCTACACACAGATTAAAAAGAGACTTGACTTTGGTTAACATCACAGCATGGCCTGTTCTGGATGGAATCGCGTGGGATGCAGTTCGTTTTCAGATTCATGGCCCAACGGAAGTCGTTAATGTTCCTAATGTACTAAGAGTTAATATGGGGGATGTGGTGAAACAAAACATTCGTTCTGATGATTGGGATGTTAATGCTGTGGAAAGTTTGTTTTCTGATTTGAAATACTATGCTGCTTTTGATGCTGAGGATTTATATTTAGAATCTGCTAATTATGGTGAATTGTTCTGTTACCAACATTATGGCAATCACTTCTTACACAAAACATCTTCCCGAAGGGATGCTGTTAATTTTACTCAGTGGGAACATTGCCCAGCACCTACACAAGGGAGTTCAGAAACGTTTCTTAAAAAGTATACTTATTTCACTGACTTTAATCAGTCCAATCCCGAGTCCTTTTATTTTAAATTTCACAAACAGCCACTGTCCAAGGTTAGACTTACCGATACAAAATTGTTGTATTCGAAGGCCTTCCTAGATCAATTAGTTACTGGGGGCTATGAGTTATGTAAGGAAACCATAGACCTTAAATCGGTTTGGGGTTCAAGGGCCTGGCAGGTACGAGGCACTGAGGCTTTGCACCGTGCATGTCTCATCCCGAATCATATGTTGTTTTTAAATGAAACCATTTCCCAGACCACATGCTTTGGATTGGCTACATCTAAAAGGTTAAACACCCCGTCTTTCCCGGAGTTGGAGGAATATGAGAATTGGAGTAATTTTACTCAATTGTCCATTAAAGATATACAGGCTCTGCTTCTTAATTCCTCCTTTAACATTTCCAGTATGAATCCCAAGGGTTGGCTGCTTTGGCACCGTAGTGCTGATTCTTGCCAAAATAGATTTTTAAATATAACTGACGGTTTTAAGACTGTTAGATCTGATCCCCGGTTTGATTTGAGTCATACTGTCACCTCTTACTCTGTGGGCAAGTTGTGTCAGGCTTGGCTGAAACATTCAACTTTACCTGCGGTTAAGTATCACCTTTCCAAACTGAATGCAGACGTGGATTTGAATGATTTCATTAAAGGCCCAGCTAGTGGCAGGTCGAAAAGGTGGTTATATGGGGTTTACAATGAAATTTGGAAACTCTCACAGATTGAGGCTGCTTCACGCCTTAGGGCTATTGATCAGGCGAATCTTGAGAAAGTGCTTGCAGTTGTTGACAATAGCATTAATGTGCTTTCCTCTAGAATTTACACTTTAGATAATATTGTGTCGTCTGTTGTAGATATTGTGCATGATGAAGTGTCAGTATTATACCATGGTCAAAATCAATTACGGTCAATCATGCAGTTTGCATGGACACTTCAGACTCTGAAAATGGGTAAAGTTCCCTGGGGATACATGAACGTTTCCTCTTTATTTTCACCGTTTAATTTGACAGACAAACAACGCTTGCTTTCAATGCGTGATGCTTCCTTTTCTATGCTCCATATTGAAAGGTTGGAATCTTTACCTTTTTCTGTGGCAGAAGCCACTACTGCTACGTGGCTTATCCACGGTTTAATAACACTGCCTTTTGCTTTATATAAGTTTTCAAATTGTATGAAATATGTGCCAATAGGTCGTTTTGAACCCTTAGGTAGCGGTTTTCTTCATGAGGTCTGGTCACTCCCATACACATACAGATGTTTCAAAGATGAACAAGAAGTTTATCTAACGGGGGATGAGTGTACTGAGACGCCAGATCATTCTTTAATGTGCAGACACATACAGTTACACGGTTCATGTAACAAGGACCGACCGAATATGTCTTGCTTTTTACAGGGCACGCCAGTTCCTGCTATCATCCCCACGTTTAAATTGTTAGAGAATGGTAGTTATTTAATGCTCAATAATGAAAACTGTTGTGGTTTAATTAAAGGTATAGCTTTCATAGTAACAGTAAGTGAGCGAGTTATTTGCTGCAGAAATGTTCTTTATCCTCCCGCACGTGAACATAGGGAGTCTTCCATTTGGCCACAGATACCGACCTTGGGAGCAGAATTCAGCGGCATGGCTAGAATAAGAGCTCTATTGTCCCAGAAAGAGGTGGCCTTGAGCTCGGCCCGTGAAACTTTCGTGCTTCACATTGCCAACACCCGTACGGAGGTTCAGGCTCTTTTAAATACTGATTTGCCTTTGCATTTCGGAGCCATGGTCCGTTCTATCTTTAACGCATCCTCCACAACGGGCCTAGCACATTTTTTTAAAGTTGTTAGCGGTGGTCTCGTGACTTCCTTTGAGAAGATTTTTGGAGTCATCCCTGCCTTCTTCCATTCTATTTTTTCATCCTTATTTGGAGGGTTCCCGTTTTTACTTGCATTAGCGGCTGGCGCATTGGTGGTTTTCTGCCTTTTTAAATATGGATGCCCTTCCTGTGCAAGACCACGCTCAGCTGCTACTGACGCGGTTTCGCAACCGCATGCTTGATTATTATGGCACACTGCCGTTGGCGACTCTAAGCACGGCTTTTGGATTATCTTTTCGGTTCTCCTATTTCACCTGTGTCCAGCCTGTATTTCGCTGCCTGACCTGTGATTTCCTTTGGGCCATTGATTTGTGTCTCTGCGGACCAATATCTTCTGACGTCGATTTTGATCAACTGATGAGTCCTATCATTGCTCACGAGTTGGTTTGTTCTGACGAAAGGATTATGGCCTTGGCGGTGGCACATGGACTAATGGGTCCCTGGGATGTGTTGTCGGCAGCGCAAAATTTCTTGGAACGAAGTTTTCTTGAAAACCCACCGAGCTGTCCTCTGATGGTTATAGAGGATCCGGTGCTGGAAGATCACGTATGTTCCTTTCATCTTTTAAATTGGATGGCTGAACTGTTTTCGGATGAGGACAGTGACTTCCTCCTGGAGGCTGTTGCAGCATACTTTTCATATACAGTCTTATCATAGACACTGCCTCAAATTGACATGCTGATTGATAGCATTTCCTTGATTTTATTGACTTTTGGTCAAGACATTTTATTTTTGCTTGCCTATTGGCTTGAGCCACATTATACTTGTGGGCTATTTTTTAGCATTAGTTTTTATAATTGAATTTTTATTCATGCTCGTTTATAATTGGATTCTGCTCTCATGTGATGGCACTTCTGTTATCTTATTTAGTCCGTTCTCGGATCATGGGGGGGTGTTGTATAGCTCCTATATATCCTTATATCGTGTTAAGTTAGCATAGGTACATTTGAGATTTAAACGCCATTTTTCCTTTCTTGCAACTTCTGCACACGACCCTTAATTGTTGACTTAGCTTTCAACCTAGTGGTTTGCCGTGGTGTATGTGAGAATAATATGTTATTGCTCTGATATCAGTTTTGTTTAATAAACCATGTCTGCACGGAGAGTGCTGAAGTTTCAGGAGCAACACGATATGGAATTGTTATGAGGTCTGATCTCCACGCCTTCATAGTCATAACACAAGTGCAGCCTTTGCCAACTTGGGCTTGAGGCGGGATTGATATTGCTTTGCAGGAGAATAGTTAACACACTTCACTTGACGCGGTGCACATGCAGAGAGAGCTGGTGTATGCTGATGTGATTCCTTCATGCTAGGACACTAAGGTATGGGCCCGCCCTAAAACAACCCAAAGAGACCTTCTTAGCTAATAATATAATATATGTGTTAGGGAGGGTGAGATATAAGTGTTGTTAACTCTTATTCATTACAGCATGTTAACATGCTGTCACCATTCGCTTTTTATGTCTTAGTAACTATGCTGATAATTTTGATACTGATAATAAGTATACTTGTATTATCTAAGATACTGCGCCTGAGAAGACGGCATTAGTAAATAAACATTTCAAATGCACATGTGTCTTCTTTACTCCATGTTCTGGTTTGTAATGATAATATAACGAAAGAGTGTTCATGAGTCCCACGTACCCTGAGGTACTGTAAGTTCATGTTCTGGTTTGTCTAAACATTGGGAGTTTGATATGTCCAATGAGACACTGTAGCTAGCTCGGTAAGGGGTGAGTTGGTTGCTAAGGTAAGTTTTGGGACACCCTAATTTGCCGAGGTTCCACTCCTCTGTGCACAGTTCTGTGTGAGTACAGAAACCCTGCAACAGTCCCTGGTATACTTGTCGCCACTACAGCTTTAGTTTAGTTTGGAACCTCAATGCTCCAGGGAACCCCCTTCGGGACTGTGCATGTGCCTGGCCTGAGAGAACCTTACTGTGTCCGGAGTGTGGGTGCCCCCTCTATGCTGTTTGCAGGTGGCCCCCCTCAAGTTTTGTTATGCCACTGAAGACACCTCCTCCAAGAAGATAGCTGTCGTAGTATTAAGAGCTGAATTTGAGGAGCTTGAGAAGGGGATTCTTGATCTAGACTTTATACCCATGTACAAGGTGGCTGAGCAAAGGTTCTTGAAAAGCGAGGCAGAAAGATACTCCTACAATGTGCATGCAAGGTTGGAAGAGTTGGTTGAGGATTTTGGGATCAATTTGAATGAAAATAAGAACTTGTGGATGAATTTCAGGGTGATGATGATGCCGGAAGAGGAAATAAACAAAATAGCAATGCCAAGTTTGAAACTGCATGCATGAAAGGAAAAAGAAGAAAAAGAAAGAAGGCACAGGAGGAAGGAGAGAGAGATCTAGTGTGATTGAATCAGAGCCTGGAGAAATTCCTGTTGAAAGAGGTGCTTAGAGGTGCATCCTGACAAATGTTACACTGAATGTACAGGACTGTGAAAATGTCAAAGGTGCTTTAAGTAGATTTGAATATGTTTTTTTTTTAATTGTCCTCCCCAAGGGTTTGTGAGAAGAATGCAAAATGGTCGTAGGTTAGCCAAGGGAGGCCAGACTAATCCACCATCCCCAACTGCCATGGACAAATAAAACCAGGTAATTACTCTATTAAAAATGAAGGTCCCACAGAAGGAATTGGATTGGCTCAAAATAACCAGAACTACTCAAGATTCCAAAGAGTCAGTGCATGCTCATTATCAGAGGTTAGTGCAAGTTTTCTGGCAGCTTAGTGGCGTCCAAAATCTGGAATGTGAGAATCTTAGTGAGTTCCAGTCTCCGTTCGTACTCAATTTGCGTCCAGAAATTAATTTCCATATACAGCAACTTGAAACCTATGAGGGGAATATTGCACTTTGCGGTGTTGAACTTGTAAACCAACTTGAACTTTTCTTTGGTTGCAATAAGGTACTATGTTGCTGCTGGTGATATCTCCACAACTAGCTAGAGCATCCTCGTTCTTACCTCTGTCGATCTTGAGACCTTTGTGGGGAATATTGCACTTTGCGATGCTGAACCTGTAATCCAAGAGTTGTATTGTTCTCCCCAAAAATTGGTTTTACAACTTCTCGCTTCGGGAAAACTCAACTATATCCGAACGTTACCTTCCTCACACCTTACTCTACTCGCTTTCTTTACCATGGCGCAGCCTACTACTCGCTCCTCTAACTGCCTGGCACGGACAAGCATTAATGCGTTCAAGATTGTCTACCCTCCCAACCTCTCGAAGAAAGCAGCAAAGACCTTCAAACACAATCTACTCAAATGCTGACCTGAAACTTTTATCTCTGATACCTGTTTGTATGCCTCTAAGGGCATAGTGGTTACAGACCTTATCTTCTACACAACCAGAAAAGCCCAGTGGAGAAGAGTTTTAACTGATACGCTTCGTTCCAAAGCTCTGTGCAAAACCCCTCACAGGCTCCATATAATCATAATTCCTTCTACAGTCTTCAATGCTGAACTGACCATTTCTCTCTACAATAATGGCAACATCCTTATTCAAGCCTCTGACCTGAATCTGAATCGTTCTGACAGTATTTTTAATAGGGTTAAAAATACAGTTAATAACCCTAATCCTGCTAGTATTGGTCATGGTAGTCTCCCCGTAATTGCTGTACCTTCCACGTCCTCCCACTCTGTCTCCTTTCCCTACAACCCTATCTTCAACCCTGAACCTGCCAGTCTAGATCATTTTAGTCTCCCCATTACTTCTGCTCCCACACACTATGTTTTTGCTTCCTCCACCTCCCCCTCTCTCACTATGATCCGTTCTGATACCTCCCACGACACGGTTAATAAGTGTAATACTCTCAATATCAACCCTGACACACTGTGCTTTCCATCTCCAAGTGCCAGAAACTCTAATCTGATTGCTTCTCCTATTCTGCACCCAATTTTGTACCCCAGCTCCTCACCTTTTAACTCTCTACTACCTTCCTTCTCTCCTATCTCTCCACCCATTTCACATAATAAAGTCACCGTGCCCTCCACCATTCAGTCTCATAGGTTTTCTCTTCAACCTCCAGCTCAGAACCTGGACGCCCTCTATGCTAATCCTCCCCCCAATCGATACTGACCTCAAGGGGGGTCTGTCTCCCCATGTAATCTTTTCAAGGGTAAGGGACCCCCCCATTATCTTTTTCTGGGCTGGGACTTGGTTATGATAGCCTCCGCCTGCTTGAGGAGGAATTGGTTGACCTCAATCAGGACCTCCTTACTGTAAAGGATAACCTCAGGACCCTCCTACACTGCTCATTGAAGACTAAGAAGTTGTGCAAACTCTATCCCTCTTTTGGGCCTGATCTACCTACTCTTCCAGCAAGTATTAAACGTTGCGGACTGGAAAGGTCTTCTCTCACTAACCTTCTTAACCCACGCTGGCCCTCTCAACCTCTTCCTAGCCACCAGTCCATACCCCTTAGGTTCTTGCCTCAGTTGTCGGATGAGGACACGCTTGCACTGTTGCTGTCGTATAATGGCTCTGCAGACCCTCCATTCAACATACCAATATCTCCTCTGACCCTGGTAAAGAACTTAGTGTGAACATTAGATCCGTGAATAAGGATAGCCTACTTCAGATCACCACTTCTCACCTAGTAGAGGCAACTACCAACTCTCATTTCAAATCGATGCGTCTCAACTCAAGATCAGCAGTGAAACACACAGTGGATATCTCTGAACTCATCATCTCACATGCATTGGACCTCCTGATCCTTACTGAAACTTGGCTCAATGACTCCTCTCCCCAATGCTTGACATCTTAATCCCTTCTGATTATGACATAATCAAATGAGATAGGCCTGTCAAATCGGGGAGGGGGGGATGGGCAGGTGGGCATTGCCTGCATCCATCGCTCCAGCCTCATGTTGAAGCAGGCTCAAAATGCTCGGAAGTCCTCCTATGAGCACCTAGACACCGAGATCTGAAAAAAAGGCAAGATCGTTTGTGTGCTTCACACAAAATATCATCCCCCTGAGGATAACCTGCGCTGCTTAGAGCAAATGATGGAGTCCATTTCCGCTTGCTCGGTCCTTCACCCTAACCATATTTTCCTTGGTGACTTCAACCTACACTGGAATGACACAAATGATCCCTTAGTTTGCACCTTTAAGGATGTTCTCTCTGACCTCAACTTCATGCAGGCCTGCAATGGACCCACCCACAACATTGTACCCTGTGATTGGTTGGATCATCACCAAATCTCTTTTCACTTCTTCAAAAAGGTCTTGCTCAGACATGGTCAACCACTTAAAAACAAACAGCTGGTTCACACTCTGAGAGACATCACCATCAATATTCTAACTAACATGAGCAAGAATCTTCTTGAACCTCCCCCTAACATGAACAAAGTGGACGAGTTGATGTGTCATTACATCAACTCTATGTCAAGCATTCCGATCAAACAATCCAAACCCTCGTTCAATGGCTCCCTTAATGAGGAACGTCGCAAACTTAGGATCTCTGAGAGACGATGGAGAAACACTCCCTCCACGACTAGTCTCAATAAGTTAAGGAGGTTTAGTTGTGCTAACAACACACATATTCGCAGTACTAAAACAGATAATTTCAGGGCTCAGCTTGACAGCGCTAAAAACCGACCCAAGAAATTGTTTGAAATCATCAAACTACAAGCTAACCACTCTACTAATCTTATCCTGGCACTCAAGACTCCTGGCCCCAGTAAGGAGGACTTCTCAGCTCACTTTTCAGAAAAGTCTACGATTATTGAACTCGATCTACAACATGCCACTCCTAAATTGCGGTCTGTGAGCTCCCTTGCTACTGCAATACCTACGACAGTGAGTGTGATAGAGCGCGCGAGGCCACCCGACCAATAGTTTTCGCCGTTTCCGGCTTCAGGGCCCATATACTTTTCAAATCACCATATACATCGATCAGGTGACTTCACGAGCTCTACCAAGTTGTGTGTGTGTGTTCCCTGCTAACAATTTTCAGTGCACCCGACTTACCATCCACCGATGCGGGTACCTAATGACCACAATGAATCAGGGAGCTAGCTGTAAAGGAAAGGCAGCAAAATACAAATCCAACCAATAACATTCAAATACTGTTTAAATGACCACGGACAACTGGAAGTTTTTAAATGTTTATCTAAAGTTCATTATTTTCTTGCATGAGGTACAATAAAACAAGGCAATCAATAACCAAGATAACGTAAATCACATAGGCATAAAGAAATAATGACAGAGTAATCATCAAGGTACTAATAAAATGTAACGAGAAAAGATACTATGCAATTCAGTATTATCTAAACAGGGATAGCCTAAGTGTGGGTGACTATAGGAGAGCTTATAATGAATAACACGCTTCACTTAAGGTGAATGGGCCTTTGAACAATCTAGGCAATGAAGTTCTAGACCATATCAGGAAATGACACACTGCTATGCAAAATATAATTTCTAACCAGTGAGAAGACATAAGAACAAAACCTCACGGAAAAATATGTATTTAGCTTTCAATGGTTGCGGAAAGGCATGGAAAATATAACATATGCAATGATGAACTTTATTAAAGCAAAAGTCAGAAATTTAGAAGGTGCAAGATTTAAAGAGTTTTCAGAGCAATATTTACCTAGAAAGGTGTGGAAACCAAACCCTGGCCACGGGTCAGTTAAGGACAGGAAACCCTCAAAGAAGGATACCCCTCAAAGGACAGCAGGTGCAGAATGGACACCCAGGATAGGACAGGATACCCTCGGAATAGGAATCAGGACAGGACCCTCAGGACAGGGCAGCAAACCCTCAGGACAGGACCCTCTTCAGGACAGGACCGGAACCCACAGTTCGGAAGCAACGCCTGCGCTCCACCCGCTCTGCAGCTATCGATCAAGACCCCGATTGGGTCAGCGAACTCCCAGCTAAGTGCTTTGCCAGCACTTTAAGGTTCAGTAGAACCTTAGCCTATGGTCAAATTCGGACAGAGTGCTTCGCAGCGCTCTGTATCTTCAGTCACCTATTGAGTGCGTTGGGTCAGTGACAGGTCAGCTAAACCAGACAAGTCGGACGGTTCACTAGGTGAACCCAGGGTAGATATACAGTTTGGGGTCAGTGTACCACCCCCCAATGTTGCAAAGTGTCAGAATCCCTCAATTTCGATTGGTCCTAAGGTAGGATTTGGGTAACACACCAATCACAATACACGATTTGAAGCCTTCATTAACATATTTGGGTACCGCCTAGCAGGTTTGGGGTTCTCATGAGAACTGTGCAGGAAATTAACATTGTAACACATGAGGAGCAACATTCGCCGTTCTCGTAGCGCAGAGGTGGCTTTCCCAGGCGCATCTTGACTGTGGCTGCCAGCTGGCTGAGTTCCACTATCCAAAGTGGCCACCTTTCAATGCTCCCTGGTCATGCGCAGAAGAGACCGTCAATATGGCTCCCAATCAGTTTGGACCCCCATTCCCCGCGGTACATGGAAAGTAAGCGAAAACAAGTTAATACATAATAATGTCATTATGAAAATACATCATAGGGTTTGTACTTTTAACTCATCATCAAGAAATAAAATTATTGCATTAAATGTTAGCTACATTGACACAATCACAAGAGCAGTGGCACGAGCAGTACCACATGATAAGCACAGCTATGAATTACGCATGCGCATAACTTTCCCTCCACTTCTGCAGACGCGTCAGGACACGTGAGTGTGGCTGACGCATGCGCAGTAACTAAAATACAAGCGGCGGCCATATTAGAGGACACGGATTAAATTCATTAGAAATACACATAGGCAAGCTTCGGGAACTTTGCCTAAACAAAATAAATGTTAGTAAAACATACGTTTTTGTTACCTTATTACACATAAACGAGGTTCTTGACTTCGGCAAGCCGCAAAATATGCGAAGCTTTGCTTCATCAATCCCCTCTTTGATGATATTTACTATCATCACAAATTATAATGGAACCAGATGCCAACTTTCTTTCACACTTTATAAAGTTCTATTTCTTCCAGCAACCGTTCTAACTTTTCTCTCTCAGTTTTAGCAGGGTGAGAAGTCTTCACCTTTTTGTATATCTGATCATTCACTTCCTCTAATTCAATCTCATCCACACTTCGTTTCACTCCTCTTGCATTTACCTCGTGCTTTTTGGTGCGCTTGCGGCATTTACAGCATAAGAAAATGGAAAGTATAATAAGACCTATAATACCAATTGGCATCAGAATTTTGAATAATAAGCTTTTACCTATGCTAGCAAGCCAATGACCTACATTTGAGAGACCATCTACCAGTCTCTTCCAGGCACTATCAACCTCGAGTGGTTTGAGTTCCTTTGCCAAATTAGTAATGTTTTTCACATATCTTTTGATCTGTACACTTTTATCCGGAATATAAGTGCAACAATGTTGCGCCTTCAACATCCGGCAGACTCCGCCCTCTTTCGCTAATAAGGTGTCAAGAGCAAGTCGATTTTGTAAAACCATTGATCTGATCGCAACCATTTCGGTATTGACCAGCAGAAATCCATGAGCTGTTTCAGTAGACAGCACATCTACTATAGTAGACAATTTGCAAATTCTGTGAGTGTTCAGAACCACTCCCACTCCAGGTATCAGTGCACTGAAAATACTACCCATAATTTCACCTATACTTTCTCTTTTACTACGCACTAAGCCATTAGTATCTTCATTGCTTCCAGCTTTTCCATTCACATGGTATATTTTCGGGAAGACAATGCCAAAGTAGCAGCTTCCATACCAGTGATCCGGCAATTTGAAATAAGCCTTGTCCCCACAAATATAATAAATTCCAGGAAACACAGGCTCTGACCCATTTTTGAAACCCCAACCTCCAATTACCTTGTAATTATGTTCGCATTCACTGGAACCAATGAAAACATTATTATAATAGCTAGTCTTCTCGCGGTGAAGACATAGCTTGCCTTTCTTTTCAAAATCCAGCAACAGAGCAGGACCCGCTCCACCAGATGAGGTGCCTTCCATGTTCTCTGCCCACTTTGGCTTTTTCTGACTTTCGTCATTAGCCTTCTTTTGAATTTTAATTCTCCTTTTCTCTGCCATGTTCAGGAACATCTTTTCCTGCTCACGCAAAGAACAAGTCAAGTTATCTCTGTGTGCGTCTGCTATGTCAATGTTACCTATAGTCAGAAAGTAGTCTCCCATATATCTTATGGTGTCAGTTTTGGTATGTACAGGATTCAAGTTCCCACGTATAGGAAGTTCAGAAAAAATCACGTCATTGTTAGAGTAATAGTACTGTAACGGTCCTCTTTTATAGAATAAACTAGCTAAAATGCTACAGGAGATTCCATATGTCAATGGCAGATGATGGTATGTCACGCCCTCAGCCACCGAAGTAGGTAGCTTCATGCAGACATAGCAATCTTCAATTTCCATAGTCTCTACATAGTGTATTAACAAGTTTGCGAAAACATTTAAGTGTGTCCTGTTCTTCATTCCATGATAATGTAGTCCTCCCTCATCTGATGCTTCTAAGTTCTGTTTTGTTTGTCTCAAAGCTCTTTCATGTCGTGCTACACTCTGTGTTGTTAGCTCCTCATTGTCAGTATTTACAACTTCAGTAGGGACAATGTTAGTATCTTTACTTACAGCAAAGGGAATGAAAATTGTTAATCCTATCCAGATAACTATCAGTACTACTACACTACATATACACACCTTGCAACACGTCTTAAAACGGCTGCAACTAGGTCTACCATTCACCGTTGAATCAGACATTTTTGGCTCAGAAGGAGTGTTCTCACCCCTCTTTTTGGCTTTTTACACAACTAGCTTACTTTGTGCAAATTCACGGTGGTTCGTCTTCCTCTTCAGCTGAGTACTCTGGGACGGGTTCTCCGTCGCTCACGTCAGTTATATCAAGATCTTCAAGCTCCTCCAAAACCAGTGTCCATTCAGGAGACTTGTACTTTTTGTTTTGTCTTTTTATTCGTTCACTCCTTCTTTTGGAAGAGTCTTCTTCTTGCTCTGCTATTCGAGCACTTCTTCTTGCTTCTGCACGTTTTTCTTCCACTGTCTTTATCCTTAGTCTCAATCTTTTTACAAACCTAGGCTCAAGGTTGTTTCTTTTCTTTAGTCTCTTAGTCGGTACTTGGACTTCACTTTCTTTTCTTATTCTCTTGTTCTCTTTATCTTGTGGTAATTCTTCTCCACTTTCTTCTCCTACTTCCCTTATCTGACTAGTTCCAGGGCTAGCATCAAATTCTTCTGCCTGGTTGCTAATCTGGCCTTGTTCAGGAATATTTTGTTTTTGGCTTTCGATTGTCTCTGTTTCTGTTTCTGTTTCCTGAACCCGTTCTTTTAACCCTCTCTGATCCTGTTCAAGCACTTCGATCTCTTGATTTTCTTCTGCTCGAACTATCACTCTATTTCTAATCTCTCCCTTATCTGCATCAGGTGTTAGCGGTGGTGTATCGAATACCTGCTCTGTCCCTGTCTGACCTTCTCCTTCCTCAGTTTTGATTTGAATCTCAAGCGGCTGAGGTTCTTCGCCTGTGCCTTGCTTTTCCTGACTAGTCCACTCTCTCCCTTCACTAAGTCGTTCTCTTGTTCTGATAGGATCTTCGGTCAGATCAATCATCGGTATCCATTCTTCTGGCCATATGCTTGGCAGCTCGTCTTCAGCTACTCCTGGCTCAGTTTCCGGGACCTCTTCCACAGGCTGGTTTCTTGGCAGTTCGTAGTCAACTACTCCTGGGCCAACGTCTGCTGTTCCTGCAACCTGACTGGTGCTGGGCTGCTCGTTGTCAGTTGCTTCTGGTCTGGCTCCTTCAGGGTCCTCTGCTGGTTGCCCTTCTTCTTCAAATCCTTTGTCTGGCAATACCTTCTGGGTGTGTCCAGCGTGGATCCACTGGGGAACACCTGCGACCTTCACTGCAGTGGTTGTCACTAGGATTACTTGGCGTTTCTTTCCCCACCTTGGTGCCAGACAGCTTGATCGAGTGTGCTTCTTTATTTTGACCCAATCTCCTGGAACCAAGCTGTGGAGAGGAGTCGTTGGATTGAGGATGCCGTCGTCTCCAATCTGGCGAGAGATAGAACGCACTTGGTCACCCAATCTTCTGCAGTATTCAAGCACCAAATCATCAGTAATACTCAACAGTTTGCTTCCTGGCACCCATGCTTGTCTCATCACTCTTCCCATAATGATTTCATGGGGACTTAGGCCTGTCTTGCGGTCAGGAACACTTCTCAGTCCCATTAAGACCAGAGGCAGGGCCTTCACCCAGGTCATGCCAGTTGCATCAGTCAGCTTTGCTAGTCTGTTTTTGATAGTTCCATTTACTTGTTCCACTATTCCAGAAGCCTCTGGGTGGTATGCACAATGGAGTTTCTGCCTTATTCCAAAGGCCTTACACAGTTCAGCCAGTATTTCATTCTGGAAATGTCCACCCTTATCTGATTCAATAATGTATGGTATTCCGAATCTAGGTATCAGTTCTTTTAGTAAACACTTCGCTACTGTCAGTGCGTCACTTTGAGGAGTAGGGTAAGCTTCTACCCATTTTGAAAATACGCAAACAATGACAAGGACATATCGTTTCCCTTCACAACGGGGCATGGTGATGAAATCAATCTGTATCCTTATAAAGGGACCCCCTGATCTCCCAATCCTGCTCAGTTCAACCATTGTCCTCTTGCCTGGGTTCATCTGTTGACATGACAGGCACCTCTGGCAGAGGGACTCTGCTACCTTCCTGAACTTTTTACTGTACCAAGTCTGTTGAAATACCAGAATCATGGCATCCCTACCAATGTGTGATCCTTCATGTATTAATCTTGCCATTGTGCCAAGCAAGTGTCGGGGTAACACAGGCATACCAGTTGGGCCCAAAATCACACCATCCACACGTCTCGGTCTACACCCATCCTCCTTCCATTTCTCTCTTTCTTGCCAAGGAGCCGATTCCTGCCACTCTCTCACTTCATCCCACGTAGGCACTTCTTCAAACACCTGAAGCTGGCAGCTGGTTCCTGGCCCCCCTCGTTTTGGATTTACAATATACCGATCTTTGGCACACCATTGGGCCACTCGATCAGCATAATCGTTTCCCAGTGATACTCTGTCCATGCTCCTTTGATGAGCAGCACATTTTACCACTGCCAGTTCTTTGGGTAACTGGATGGCCTCTAAAAGGTCATGAACAACCTTTGCATTCCGAATGGGAGTACCTGAGGAAGTCATGAATTCCCTTTGTAGCCATAATTGGCCAAAGTCATGCACAACTCCATAACAGTACTGACTGTCAGTATACACTGTTATGCGTAAGTCCTTCCCAATTTTGCAAGCCTTTATCATGGCTATCAATTCGGCTACTTGTGCAGACTTGATGTTATATAGGTAACCTGCTTCTTCAATTTTGGTGAAAGACACTACTGCATAAGCAGCACTCAAACCTCCTAGTTCATGTCTTAGACAGGAACCATCCACAAATAGTTCTTTATCATGTTCAGGCAATGGCGTTTCTTTTATGTCTGGGCGTGGTTTAGTACTGAACTCTGTCAGGTCAATACAATCATGTTCATCATCATCCCCACCTTCTATTTCCAAGGGGTCGGGGAGTAAGGTGGCAGGGTTCAGAATACCGCACCTAACAATGCTTACATTTGCTGCACCCACAAGAATCCTCTCGTATTTAGTCAGCCGACTAGGGGTGAGATACTGTGTTTTAGTTCTGGTCAATAGAATTACCACTCCATGTGAAACATACACGGTCACAGGATGTCCCATGACAATGGACTCACTCTGTTCCAAACTTGCACAGGTAGCAGCTACTGCTTTCAGACAGCCTGGTAACCCAGCAGCTACTGGGTCCAATGTGGCAGAGAAATAAGCCACAGGCCTTCTGGTCGTGCCATGTTCTTGAGTCAGGACTGACAATGCGCAATTATCGCGAGTGTCACAGAAAAGGGCAAACTCTTTGGAATAATCTGGCATTCCCAACGCAGGGGCTGTACACAGACAGTTTTTCAGTCTTGTGAAAGCCATTAGACTTTCATCGTCCCACTCTACAACATCTGGCATTCCTCTCGTGGTCATTTTTATCAAGGGCCTGGCTAAAGCTGCAAATCCCAGAATCCACTGTCTGCAGTACCCTAATACCCCCAGGAACATTCTGACATCTTTTTGAGTACGGGGCAACTGCATCTTTTGAATTATTCTCACTCTTTCTGATGTGACTTTTCTGACACCCTTTTCTATCTGGTGTCCTAGATATTTTACTGATTTCGCACAGAACTGTAGTTTGTCAGGGGCCACTTTATGCCCTTTCTCACACAGATGATTTAGGAGGGCAATGGTGTCAACTACACAGTCCCTGTGACTTTTAGACGCCAGTAGAAGGTCGTCTATGTACTGTACTAACACAGAGTTCCCAGGTAAGATCAAAGTCTCTAGACATTTTTTCAAGATCTGATTAAAGATAGAGGGGCTCTCTGTATACCCTTGAGGGACCCGGTTCCAACAATACACGTGACCCTCGAAGGCAAATGAGAAAAGAAATTTGCTGTCGGGGTGCAGGGGTATCGAAAAGAATGCATGACATAAATCAATCACAGTGAACCATTCAGCATCCCAAGGAATCTGGTACAATATCACTGCAGGGTTTGGGACAATAGGGCAGCAAGGAACTACAATTTTGTTAACCTTTCTCAGGTCCTGCACTACCCTATACTTGCCACTAGGCTTTTTGATGCCCATAATCGGTGATTTGCATGGGCTGCTCATCACTTCCTGTATGATGTCTCCTTCTAATAATTTTTGTATTTCCAGAGTGACACCTGCTTTCACTTCAGCATTCATTCGGTAGGGCCTAGTGTTAGGATATACTGCATTGTCCTTGATGGCTATCTGTATGGGGTCCACATCTTTCATCAACCCCACATCCTTCCCAGTGAAATCCCACACCTCTGGCTTTACGGCTTCCTGTAGTTCTTGGGGCAAGTCCTGCAGGGTCAATCTTTTAATTTCTGAGTCAGGTCTAAGTAACAATAATTTATAAATGCCATCTTCATCTGGGGTCTGTATTTCCACACCTTTTGGTGTGCAAAAGATGGTACAGTTCATTTTGCACAGCAAATCACGACCCAGTAGATTCACTGGACTGGTGTCACAGACGACAAATCTATGCATCTGTTTAAAATTTCCAATTGAAATCTCCATTGGTTCGGTAACAGGAGTACTAATCAATTGATTAGATACACCCAGTACTTGGATATTTTCTCCCGAGAGGGGTAGGTTTGGAACGTCCACTGTTCTTACAGTAGAACGGGTAGCGCCAGTGTCCAACAGAAAGGTGACATCATTTCCGTCAACCTTTCCTTCAATATATGGTCCAGACTGGTCTACCGGCAAGGAAGCGCCAAGTACGCACTCCTCGTCCTCCCCTCTCAGGCCCCGTCAGTCCTGATCATTACAAAGGAAGGTATCATTCAGCAGATACTGCGAAGTTGCTGTATTTCTGTTCTCCCCGCTTTCCCAAACCTCTATCTCTTCATCTTCTGCCTGTCTTCCCCTGTATACCTGCTTGGGTGCTCGAGGCACCTGAACTGTTTTTACCTGGGGTTGAGTCTTTCTTGGTCTTTCTTTCTGCGTCTGTGGAGTTAAATCAGGAGTTTTTTCATTAACATCGACTAATTGGGGACACTCGTTTCGCCAGTGTCCAATTTCGCCGCACTGATGGCAGGGAAATTTTTTCATAGCCTCTTCCCTGCTAAATTTGGGCCGGGGCTTTCCTCCACCCCCTCCCCCGGGACCTTTGTTTTCAGCATTTTTAACCATGTTACTCAATTGTTTTTCCTGCTGTTCTGCGAGCTTCACCTGAGCCCACATCACCTTTTCCTTGAGGGCCTTTTTCTTTTCTGCCATCTCATCCTCGCAGTACTTAGCGTACCGCAGGACCTCATCCATTTTTTTTGTATGCCAACAGATTTTATTATCTTTTATCCACTGACAAATTTCAGGTCTTAAACCATTTACAAACCTGTAAATAAAGTGCGTCATATCCTTCAGGTCGATGTTATCAATACCACTGTATGTTTTAAATACCTGCAATAACCTCTCATAGAAGGAGTGCACTGTCTCGTCCCTTTCCTGTGTTGTTCTATCTATTTTTGTCCAATCAGTTTCCTTTGCGGGCACCTTTTCTTTCAAATGCTGAATTACCTGCTCATATTTTCGCATGACATCCTTTGATGGCTCTCCAGTTTCCTTGTTTCTGGGGTACTCCTCACTCGGCCAGTCTATGTTTATTTTACACTGGGTCCATAAATCTACTGGAACCACAATGTCGAAAAACCCATCCAGGTCTTTCCACAGACATTTCTGTACCTTCACGAACCTTTCCACCTGCCTGTACCAGTCAACTGGTTTCTCTCGTAATTTTGGAAAATCGTTCGTGAAGGACACAATATCCTGCCTAGACCAGGGGACATGCACATATTTCCCTCCTGGAACTTCGCGCATGGGGCATAAATGCTCAGGTTTTTCTACCTCTCTTAAAGCAAACTCGGGAGTCACTTGTCGGGAGCGAACCTCTTCCCTCTTTTTCGCCCACCTGCTTCTCCATCTTTCCACATCTCCCCATTTCTGCAGTACCCCCATTAATTCTTTAATCTGCAACTTCTTCCCTGCCACATTCAGGTGTTCTTTATCTTTGTCTGAGAAGTCTGCTCTGTACGGTTTCTGTAAGGGCTTGGATTTTGAGATATCTACCCCCATACTAACTGCTGTTTCGGTCAGTTTTTCGTGGAGCACTCTGGTGTTCCTTGTAAAGCTTTTACATATGAACGACAATTCTTCTTCAGAGTAGGTATTCAATCGATCCAACCCCACATTTCCTGCCATTAATTCTTCTATTTCGACCCTCAGCTTGTAGAGGTCTAAAGGTTTTGTTTGCGGAGTCTGCTTCTCTAATTCACGACTCCAACTCTCAATTTCATCCGGAGTTACCAGAGAGACATTCCTAGTACCTGTTGCTGTTTCTAATTTAATTTCTTTTGTATTAAAAGGGTTATGCCTCTGCTGTATTCCCTTTCCAGTCTGTTTGTTTGGCAATTCCAAAAACGCAACTTCAGACTCGCACTCACTGGACTGATCATCTATGATGATCGGTTCCTGTCTCGGGGTTGCCATGCCTGGGGTCATAACTGGAGTAATCGGATTTCCCTGACCATTTCCGTATAACGGGACCACCGGTCCAATAGTTACTGGAATAGTCAATGCCTCAGGACTGGTATTTAACTGGGAAATTTTCTGAATTATTTCTGTTCTTTGTCTAGCTAGAGCCTCTTGCTCCTTTTCCACTAGTACCCTTCTTAAAGTTGTGTCATGTAATATCTGTGGGGTCAACGGAGGAGTAAAACTCGGGGCAGTAGGATGCGTTTCACTTGGTCCTCCCCCATAATTTGGTTTCGGGAATAAAGTTCCAGTATTAAAGGACCTGCGCTCTTCCCCATATGGAGGTTGAACAAAAGGCAGTCCTGAATTTGATGGTTTCTCTTTGCTTTCATACAAGGGTCTGGGAAAAAAGATTTTCGTACGTGAATATTTTTCTTCCTGGCTTGCGGGCACTTTGGGATATATATCCCTTGTTTCCGTCGGTTCGGGTTTTTCAGGATAGGGCAATACTTGACCACCCCCTCCCAGTCCCAGGGACCTGTCTTCTTCCTTTAGGAAGTGGCGTCGGGGAACATCTCCTACACTGGAAGGTCGGGTTCCCTCATTGTAAGGTGGCGGACTTCTGGTACAGATGTCATCTATTAGTTCATCATCTGAATCCCTTTCAAACCCTAGGTGCCTTGGATCAGGTCGAGTTCCTGTAGTCTGCGAGTGCCACATACGACTTCTGCGCTAAACTTTGTTTACAAACTACCTCCAATCAGAACGCGCTTCAGAAATTCGTGCAACCAATGGGTGCGCGACACTAAATAAGCTCCGCCAATGGGTGCGCGGCCCCTTCGTGAGACAGTTCCCACGCTCCGGCGCTCACCCCTCCTTTACAATTCCAGCTCCGCTACCCGCCCGCTGCTTCTACCAATCCTAGCGCGGCACAGAGTGACGTCAGAGGCGCTTCGCGACTGACTCCCTCCCTTCACAAGGTAACGGAAACTTTCTTTCTTTTAAAGTGCTCAGTGCTTGGTTATTTTACAACAAATACACATTCGCCACAGTGCTCAAGTGTCTAGACAGAGAAAGAATTGTTTTACTGCAAGTAAACTACTTCCATTTACTTTTCACTCGCTGCGGGCAGATCTCTTCCGCCTACCCTTCACTCTAGCATCGGTGAACCTGTTATTCCCCTAAACTCATCCACTTCTTTCCGGGATATATTCCGAGTTTAAGGTTTCTCAGCGGACCCCTCTGCTTTCACGCTAGCTCCGAGGAACCTGCTACTCTTCCGATGTGACCCTTACTAGGTTACGCCACTATGGGAATTTTGCCAATGAACCCCGTTACTGTCATTTATTCACACATGTATTCAGAAAACCCTAGTTAGTGCTTCCCGGTTATCCTAACCTGCACCTAACTTTCCTCGAACCTGTGACCTCAGGACAATGGATTCCATTCACCACTTGCCCTTTCAATTCCCCTGGGAGTTCGGACAACATACAACTAAACGATTGACAATTGCATGGATTAGTACATATAACAATATAAGAACAAGAATAATGGCAATACAGTAATTCATGAATTTCAGCAGCGTACTCACAAGAGAGTGATCAGTTCCCTCAGAACAGCCGCTCTTATAGCAGCATTAATATAATAGCAGCTTCCGACTTAACTAGTCCAACTAATCCCTGCCTTACTCTCAACTAGTCCCTAACCATCCTCTAGCTACCAGAAAACTGATAGAGCGCGCGAGGCCACCCGACCAATAGTTTTCGCCGTTTCCGGCTTCAGGGCCCATATACTTTTCAAATCACCATATACATCGATCAGGTGACTTCACGAGCTCTACCAAGTTGTGTGTGTGTGTTCCCTGCTAACAATTTTCAGTGCACCCGACTTACCATCCACCGATGCGGGTACCTAATGACCACAATGAATCAGGGAGCTAGCTGTAAAGGAAAGGCAGCAAAATACAAATCCAACCAATAACATTCAAATACTGTTTAAATGACCACGGACAACTGGAAGTTTTTAAATGTTTATCTAAAGTTCATTATTTTCTTGCATGAGGTACAATAAAACAAGGCAATCAATAACCAAGATAACGTAAATCACATAGGCATAAAGAAATAATGACAGAGTAATCATCAAGGTACTAATAAAATGTAACGAGAAAAGATACTATGCAATTCAGTATTATCTAAACAGGGATAGCCTAAGTGTGGGTGACTATAGGAGAGCTTATAATGAATAACACGCTTCACTTAAGGTGAATGGGCCTTTGAACAATCTAGGCAATGAAGTTCTAGACCATATCAGGAAATGACACACTGCTATGCAAAATATAATTTCTAACCAGTGAGAAGACATAAGAACAAAACCTCACGGAAAAATATGTATTTAGCTTTCAATGGTTGCGGAAAGGCATGGAAAATATAACATATGCAATGATGAACTTTATTAAAGCAAAAGTCAGAAATTTAGAAGGTGCAAGATTTAAAGAGTTTTCAGAGCAATATTTACCTAGAAAGGTGTGGAAACCAAACCCTGGCCACGGGTCAGTTAAGGACAGGAAACCCTCAAGGAAGGATACCCCTCAAAGGACAGCAGGTGCAGAATGGACACCCAGGATAGGACAGGATACCCTCGGAATAGGAATCAGGACAGGACCCTCAGGACAGGGCAGCAAACCCTCAGGACAGGACCCTCTTCAGGACAGGACCGGAACCCACAGTTCGGAAGCAACGCCTGCGCTCCACCCGCTCTGCAGCTATCGATCAAGACCCCGATTGGGTCAGCGAACTCCCAGCTAAGTGCTTTGCCAGCACTTTAAGGTTCAGTAGAACCTTAGCCTATGGTCAAATTCGGACAGAGTGCTTCGCAGCGCTCTGTATCTTCAGTCACCTATTGAGTGCGTTGGGTCAGTGACAGGTCAGCTAAACCAGACAAGTCGGACGGTTCACTAGGTGAACCCAGGGTAGATATACAGTTTGGGGTCAGTGTACCACCCCCCAATGTTGCAAAGTGTCAGAATCCCTCAATTTCGATTGGTCCTAAGGTAGGATTTGGGTAACACACCAATCACAATACACGATTTGAAGCCTTCATTAACATATTTGGGTACCGCCTAGCAGGTTTGGGGTTCTCATGAGAACTGTGCAGGAAATTAACATTGTAACACATGAGGAGCAACATTCGCCGTTCTCGTAGCGCAGAGGTGGCTTTCCCAGGCGCATCTTGACTGTGGCTGCCAGCTGGCTGAGTTCCACTATCCAAAGTGGCCACCTTTCAATGCTCCCTGGTCATGCGCAGAAGAGACCGTCAATATGGCTCCCAATCAGTTTGGACCCCCATTCCCCGCGGTACATGGAAAGTAAGCGAAAACAAGTTAATACATAATAATGTCATTATGAAAATACATCATAGGGTTTGTACTTTTAACTCATCATCAAGAAATAAAATTATTGCATTAAATGTTAGCTACATTGACACAATCACAAGAGCAGTGGCACGAGCAGTACCACATGATAAGCACAGCTATGAATTACGCATGCGCATAACTTTCCCTCCACTTCTGCAGACGCGTCAGGACACGTGAGTGTGGCTGACGCATGCGCAGTAACTAAAATACAAGCGGCGGCCATATTAGAGGACACGGATTAAATTCATTAGAAATACACATAGGCAAGCTTCGGGAACTTTGCCTAAACAAAATAAATGTTAGTAAAACATACGTTTTTGTTACCTTATTACACATAAACGAGGTTCTTGACTTCGGCAAGCCGCAAAATATGCGAAGCTTTGCTTCATCAAGTGCTCCTCTCTACTCCATAGTGTGCACTCCCAAAAGCAATGCCTCTTGGAATTCTTCCGGCTCCCAGATGGGGCGGAGCTGTTACATTCTTTGGCGTCTTTAACACCCTCCAACCATTTCAGTGACCCCATACCCGCTAAGGTTCTCAAAGATCTCAACTCGACCATTCTCCCTCTCTGGACCCAGATCATTCAACAATCTCTCTTGCAGGGGAGGATTACTGACTGATTTAAGATGGGGCAAGTCATGCCCATCCCAACGAAGCCAAATGCCGACTTAGCCGATCCCAACAATTTCCGTCCGATCACCAGCACCATGTCTTTAGATAAATTGCTCGAGAAATGCGTTTACACACAGCTATGCAACCACATCGAGAAATGTCAGCTCCTTGACCTCTACCAGTCACATTTTAGAGTGGGGCACAGTAGAAACAGCTCTAACTCATATTGTTGATGATGCCTTGAGATCTCTTGACCAAGATGTTCCTTGTCTTCTGATGCTTCTTGACTTGTCCTCTGCATTTGACACTATCAAACATGATAACTTGATTACTCTTCTTCAACATAGGATGGGGTTATCTGGCCCTGTCTTAAATTGGTTCACCTCTTTCCTACATGACCGTACCCAAAGACTCAAAATTAACCAATCACTTGCTGCTAGTACCCCGGTCACTATTGGGGTACCTCAAGGTTCGGCACTCTCACCCAAGCTCTTCAACCTCTTCATGGAACCTCTATCTGATATTCTCCCCTGGACTAGCATTCAATACAATATGTACGCGGATGACACTAAACTTTTTTTGAAGATTTCCTTTACAGATGACATAAAAACTCTTAATGGGGCGCTTCTAACAACTCCACAATGGCTAACGCATAATCATCTGTTATTAAATACCTTCAAAACAGAATTTCTCCTGATTATCCCCCGTAACCACTCAGCACCTACGCAAGACTGGATCAAACAACTTTACACACTCAACTGCACCCCTCATATTGTTGACTCTGCTAGATCTTTAGGCGTCAACCTGGACAAATACCTAAATATTCAAGCGCACATCAGTGCCACCATTAGGAGTGCCAATCATCAGCTCAACACTCTTAGGTAAATCAAGCCTTTCTTACCTCCTGAGGACATCCAGTCAGCAGTCCAATCCTAGTTATCTCACTCCTGGAATATGGTTTGCTGACCCTAGCTGGGCTTCCTATAGCTAGTTTAGCTCTGCTAAGAGCCACTCTGAACTCCTCTGCCAGACTCATCACGGGCTCCAGGAAACATTACCATATCACACCTGACTTAACTGACTTTCCATTGAAGCTAGGATCTGTTTTAAGATAGCCTGCCTGAGGCATAAAGCTTTTCACAACAACACCCCTGTGTACCTGGCAAAAAAACGTGAGCTCTCCGGCTCTAGTCGGAACTTAAGAAGCTCTAATACTCTACTACTGAAACCTCCTAAACTCAACAAGAAAAGAACTTACAACTGTACCTTCTCCGGCTTCGCTCCAAGAATTTGGAATGCCCTTCCGCCTGAGATCAAATCCAACCCATCAACTGCTTCATTCACAAAATATGTCAAATGGCTACTCCTGAATGAACTTCATCAGCAATAGCCCTGATGCCATTTGCAAGTCACTTCCTTCTCCTGTTTGACAATCATTTTACATTGCGTTTCAAAATATGTTTCATTGTCCTTTTGACATACTGCTCTGCTAGTACTGCACTGCACCTACCAGTAGGGCCGATACCTGTTGATCGCTTGTTATTTCGTCTTCCCCTTGCACCCCCAAGTACTTTTTATGTTCTAGGTACCTCTTATGTTCCTTATTGCACTGTACTCATGCTGTTATCTCATGCCAACGTTCATTACTTTGTACAGCTCTCTGATACCTGTATGGGTCTTGCGCGCGCTCTATAAAACTTTTCAAATAAATAAACAGCAGAATGTGATTTGTTGGCAGTCAAAGTCCTTAGACGAGATCCTTAGATATGCAAAAAATTGCAGTGACAATTTGGATGCAAAGCAAAATTGTTGTGTAGTTCCTATATTCCCAATAGGCTCTGCGCATTGGAATAATATCTTCAATAGTATAGACGTAGGACAGAGGTTAACTAGGTCTTCTACTGACGATATTAGACTTAAGTTTTGTGTGCCAGCTAGCTCAGAGCTCACTAGAAACTTTCTCGAATAGGCGAGGAGGAGTTTAACCTCCCTGGATAGACAAGAAGGGATTTAGTTTCTGACAACCATAAAACATGACAACTTTGCTCTCCCTGATCAAGAGTATATCTCTAGAGTCGTGTGAAAACAAAAGACAGCTATTTTACTCAGTCAATACGTGCATACTTAGTTTCACCAGATTGTAGAGAAAAGAAGAGACGGGCGTTTTCAATAAAAGGTGTTATTTATTGATCAGTCTCTTTTCTCATACAAGAGAAATGAATCGCTACAATTGTAATACTTATAGTTAAGTAAAGTGCATACAGTAAAAGCAGGATTATAAAATAATACTGTAAAAGCATTGATATGGTTTCTTAGCCATATGTTACTTTAAAATGGATAAAAGATATACATACATATATACATTGACTAATCGTACTCAACTGGTGCTTCTAACTACGCCTACCCCGGTGTACCTAACCTAAGCCTAATACATGGGAGGGAGTAAGTAAGTAGCAGTTTAAGTTAAGTTTGTTTTGCCAAGAGTCTGACTCAAGAATTCTCTGTAAGGGGTTAGTCAGTTCAGTACCTGGGATTTAGAAGGCAGGAGGGCTGGTATCTCTTTCTCAGGACTCGGTATCCCAGTTACCCGCGAGGGCAAGCTGGAAACGCTGGAGGCTGAATTTCTCGGCAAGAGGAGAGGCAGCGTTTTTCCTCAGCGCGTCAAAAGGGGAGGGGCAGCGTCCGTGGGCTCTCGCATCAGCTGGGCTCTCCGGCAAGTAGTCGCTGCTCCAAGCTCATCACCACTGTGTCTTTACTTAGGGCAGTGTCGGTATATTTATACCTGAGAGGTGCCGGGTTTGACGTAAGGATGGACATAAGACGTCAATTAAGAACTGGTCGTTCTTACATTCTTTACAGGAGTTCTCGAACGAAATCAAAACAATAGCAGCGGGGATTTCCCAGGTTTGCTGGAGGCTTGGTTTGTTTAGAGAACTCGGTGTGCTTTCTAGGGGGCTGGAGGAATAGTGCTTGCTTAATGTGACAGCATGCGCTATGACTAATTTATGAAACTGGTTTCTGTGCCATTGTAAGGGCATTAGTGATTTATAACCGGACAAGGGTCAGAAATTGGAGTATCGATACAGGTCCCTAGATAAACACACTACACCCACTCCACGAATTCATGTCCATATTTACTAACCTAATCAATAGTAAACATAACTAATGTGCATGTGTATACCGAACCACCCCAAAATACATTTTTTGCATTTGAAAATAGGCATATTCGAAATACACGAAAATGAGTATAGGTACTGTATGCATTCAAGCAGTGTAATCATTCAAAAAAGGCATGCAAATTTATCTCAGCATGAATGATTTGCGAAAATAACACATGAAATGGCTCTTAATACAGAATAAAAAAGTGCAAGACCACTCCATCACATATAAACACAATTACTTGTAAATACGCTAGAGGCTGAGGTAATGTATTGTCTCTAGAGTTCCTAAAAATAGAAGCTCTGTTCTCTAGGAATAGTTGTACTTTAAGCAGAAGATGAGTGCCAAAAAGTAAATATTTTGGATTTGGGAAAAAGGTTTTCGTTTTCAGGGGAAGAAGGAAAAAATTGTCAGTAGCTTTGTTTTTAAAACCGAAGGCCAAATTCAGAGTTCAGGGAACGCTGTGTGCACGTTTGCTTATAGTCACTCTCTCTGTTCTGGTGAAAACATCATTTCAGACAGACTTTCAAAAAAACAATTTACTGCCTCAGGTGAAAGTTCGACCAAGTTGGAAAATGTCGCTACCATGCAGTCGTGCGCATGTTCGCTTTCAGTGATGTTTTGATCAGCATTGCTTACAGAAGGACGTACCTGGTTGATGCTGCTTTCATCCTGTACTTCACTACCCTTCAATCGTGGTGGTGAAGTCTCCACGAATGCCGTCATCAGGATAGGTAGCCGCTGGGGACAGCACAATGCATGAGCCTTTACTGGACCCAACAAAGTATCTGCATCCAATGGTACTTCTGATTGTAGTGTAAGACATGTGTCCAACAAGCATTCCTCGCCGCATAGCATGCATCTCAATACAGGTAAGACACAATTCTGCCATATGGGTCTGAATGAAAGAAACCAGGTCATATTTAGATCTCTTAGCCGGGCTAATCCAAGGACTTTAGTTATGCGGTCCCAATAGCGTATAGCTAGGATCGTTTCCTCCATTGTTGCTGGAGTCTTGTCTGTGACATGGCTTGCTATAACGAAGCAGGAGTAGCAAAAATAAGATGCCTGCTACGAGTCCCAACAGGAGTGGAAGTCCGCCAAAGACAGAATGGACGAAATCGGGAAATATTCCCAGGACTGCTTTGAATGGAGTTAACAGTCCCGAAAAAACGGACTTAAATACACTCGCGATATCATTTGTATCAGAAATATTTAAGATTTCGCTTAGTATTTCTGTGAAGTGTAGGGGGCAATGTTGCAGGGTTTCTGTACTCACACAGAACTGTGCACAGAGGAGTGGAACCTCGGCAAATTAGGGTGTCCCAAAACTTACCTTAGCAACCAACTCACCCCTTACCGAGCTAGCTACAGTGTCTCATTGGACATATCAAACACCCAATGTTTAGACAAACCAGAACATGAACTTACAGTACCTCAGGGTACGTGGGACTCATGAACACTCTTTCGTTATATTATCATTACAAACCAGAACATGGAGTAAAGAAGACACATGTGCATTTGAAATGTTTATTTACTAATGCCGTCTTCTCAGGCGCAGTATCTTAGATAATACAAGTACACTTATTATCAGTAGCAAAATTATCAGCATAGTTACTAAGACATAAAAAGCGAATGGTGACAGCATGTTAACATGCTGTAATGAATAAGAGTTAACAACACTTATATCTCACCCTCCCTAACACATATATTATATTATTATCTAAGAAGGTCTCTTTGGGTTGTTTTAGGGCGGGCCCATACCTTAGTGTCCTAGCATGAAGGAATCACATCAGCATACACCAGCTCTCTCTGCATGTGCACCGCATCAAGTGTGTTAACAATTCTCGTGCAAAGCAATATCAATCCCGCCTCAAGCCCAAGTTGGCAAAGGCTGCACTTGTGTTATGACTATGAAGGCGTGGAGATCAGACCTCATAACAATTCCATATCGTGTTGCTCCTGAAACTTCAGCACTCTCCGTGCAGACATGGTTTATTAAACAAAACTGATATCAGAGCAATAACATATTATTCTCACATACACCACGGCAAACCACTAGGTTGAAAGCTAAGTCAACAAATAAGGGTCGTGTGCAGAAGTTGCAAGAAAGGAAAAATGGCGTTTAAATCCGAAATGTACCTATGCTAACTTAACACGATATAAGGATATATAGGAGCTATACAACACCCCCCCATGATCCGAGAACGGACTAAATAAGGTAACAGAAGTGCCATCACATGAGAGCAGAATCCATGTATAAACGAGCATGAATAAAAATTCAATTATAAAAAGTAATGCCAAAAAATAGCCCACAAATATAATGTGGCTCAAGCCAATAGGCAAGCAAAAAATAAAATGTCTTGACCAAAAGTCAATAAAATCAAGGAAATGCTATCAATCAGCATGTCAATTTGAGGCAGTGTCTATGATAAGACTGTATATGAAAAGTAAGCTGCAACAGCCTCCAGGAGGAAGTCATTGTCCTCATCCGAAAACAGTTCAGCCATCCAATTTAAAAGATGAAAGGAACATACGTGATCTTCCAGCACCGCATCCTCTATAACCATCAGAGGACAGCTCGGTGGGTTGTCAAGAAAACTCCGTTCCAAGAAATTTTGCGCTGCCGACAACACATCCCAGGGACCCATTAGTCCATGTGCCACCGCCAAGGCCATAATCCTTTCGTCAGAACAAACCAACTCGTGAGCAATGATAGGACTCATCAGTTGATCAAAATCGACGTCAGAAGATATTGGTCCGCAGAGACACAAATCAATGGCCCAAAGGAAATCACAGGTCAGGCAGTGAAATACAGGCTGGACACAGGTGAAATAGGAGAACCGAAAAGATAATCCAAACGCCGTGCTTAGAGTCGCCAACGGCAGTGTGCCATAATAATCAAGCATGCGGTTGCGAAACCGCGTCAGTAGTAACTGTGCGTGGTCTTGCACAGGAAGGGCATCCATATTTAAAAAGGCAGAAAACCACCAATGCGCCAGCCGCTAATGCAAGCAAAAACGGGAACCCTCCAAACAAGGATGAAAAAACAGAATGGAAGAAAGCAGGGATGACTCCAAAAATCTTCTCAAAGGAAGTCACGAGACCACCGCTAACAACTTTAAAAAAATGTGCTAGGCCCGTTGTGGAGGATGCGTTAAAGATAGAACGGACCATGGCTCCGAAATGCAAGGGCAAATCAGTGTTTAAAAGAGCCTGAACCTCCGTGCGGGTGTTAGCAATGTGAAGCACGAAAGTTTCACGGGCCGAGCTCAAGGCCACCTCTTTCTGGGACAATAGAGCTCTTATTCTAGCCATGCCGCTGAATTCTGCTCCCAAGGTCGGTATCTGTGGCCAAATGGAAGACTCCCTATGTTCACGTGTGGGAGGATAAAGAACATTTCTGCAGCAAATAACTCGCTCACTAACCGTTACTATGAAAGCTATACCTTTAATTAAACCACAACAGTTTTCATTATTGAGCATTAAATAACTACCATTCTCTAACAATTTAAACGTGGGGATGATAGCAGGAACTGGCGTGCCCTGTAAAACGCAAGCCATATTCGGTCGGTCCTTGTTACATGAACCGTGTAACTGTATGTGTCTGCACATTAAAGAATGATCTGGCGTCTCAGTACACTCATCCCCTGTTAGATAAACCTCTTGTTCATCCTTGTAACATCTGTATGTGTATGGGAGTGACCAGACCTCATGAAGAAAACCGCTACCTAAGGGTTCAAAACGACCTATTGGCACATATTTCATACAATTTGAAAACTTATATAAAGCAAAAGGCAGCGTTATTAAACCGTGGATAAGCCACGTAGCAGCAGTGGTCTCTGCCACAGAAAAAGGTAAAGATTCCAATCTTTCAATATGGAGCATAGAAAAGGAAGCATCACGCATTGAAAGCAAGCGTTGTTTGTCTGTCAAATTAAATGGTGCAAATAAAGAGGAAACGTTCATGTATCCCCAGGGAACTTTACCCATTTTTAGAGTCTGTAGTGTCCATGCAAACTGCATGATTGAACGTAATTGATTTTGACCATGGTATAATACAGACACTTCATCATGCACAATATCAACAACAGACGACACAATATTATCTAATGTGTAAATTCTAGAGGAAAGCACGTTAATGCTATTGTCAACCACTGCAAGCACTTTCTCAAGATTTGCCTGATCAATAGCCCTAAGGCGTGAAGCAGCCTCAATCTGTGAGAGTTTCCAAATTTCATTGTAAACACCATATAACCACCTTTTCGACCTGCCACTAGCTGGGCCCTTAATGAAATCATTCAAATCCACGTCTGCATTCAGTTTGGAAAGGTGATACTTAACCGCAGGTAAAGTTGAATGTTTCAGCCAAGCTTGACACAACTTGCCAACAGAGTAAGAGGTGACAGTATGACTCAAATCAAAACGGGGATCAGATCTAACAGTCTTAAACCCGTCAGTTATATTTAAAAATCTTTTTTGACAAGAATCAGCACTACGGTGCCAAAGCAGCCAACCCTTGGGAGTCATACTGGAAATGTTAAAGGAGGAATTCAGAAGCAGAGCCTGTATATCTCTAATGGACAATTTAGTAAAATTACTCCAATTCTCATATTCCTCCAACTCCGGGAAAGACGGGGTGTTTAACCTTTTAGATGTAGCCAATCCAAAGCACGTGGTCTGGGAAATGGTTTCATTTAAAAACCACATATGATTTGGGATGAGACATGCACGGTGCAAAGCCTCAGTGCCTTGTACCTGCCAGGCCCTTGAGCCCCAAACTGATTTAAGGTCTATGGTATCCTTCCATAACTCATACCCTCCAGTAACTAATTGATCCAGGAAGGCCTTTGAATATAACAATTTTGTATTTGTAAGTCGAACCTTGGACAGTGGCTGTTTGTGAAATTTAAAATAAAAGGACTCCGGATTGGACTGATTAAAGTCAGTGAAATAAGTATACTTTTTAAGAAACGTTTCTGAACTCCCTTGTGTTGGTGCTGGGCAATGTTCCCACTGAGTAAAATTAACCGCACCCCTTCGGGAAGATGTCTTGTGTAAGAAGTGATTGCCATAATGTTGGTAACAGAACAATTCACCATAATTAGCAGATTCTAAATATAAATCCTCAGCATCAAAAGCAGCATAATATTTCAAATCAGAAAACAAACTTTCCACAGCATTAACATCCCAATCATCAGAACGAATGTTTTGTTTCACCACATCCCCCATATTAACTCTTAGTACATTAGGGACATTAACGACTTCCGTTGGACCATGAATCTGAAAACGAACTGCATCCCACGCGATTCCATCCAGAACAGGCCACGCTGCGATGTTAACCAAAGTCAAGTCTCTTTTTAATCTGTGTGTAGAATGTGAAGAGGAAAGTGGGGCCAAAGTTCCATTCAAATGAGTAATGCAAGTTCTCTCCTCGACATAGTGACCATTCATAATCCGAAAAAAATAAAACACAAAACCAATTGACATAAAAAGGTAAACTGAAAAAAGGACCAGCCAAATGTATATCCAAGGAGGTATCAAAAAATGTTTTTTAAACAGGCTAGCATATAATGCAATTTTAGAGGGTTTTTTCGAGGCAAGGGAAGCAGAGTCAAATGAAAATCTGGATTCCGTGGCTAAACGAGCTTGCAGGTCAGGCATGGACAAATCAGTGGGGTATGTATAGTCTGTCTCATCAAGGTTAGTTCCTGGTAAATTATTCAATAATGGACTGGAAACAGCAGGTAATTCGATGGCCACCTCAGGTTCATTATTAGAAGCAGTGGGCATAATTGAATTTCTCACAATGGAAGGACAGGAAACAGCCGGTGTCATGCTAAGAAGAATCGGCCACTCTGTGTATCTTGACATTGTCAATAGAAATAAACCTGTTTTCCTTACGACCTGGAAGTGGTGGTAAAATGACTGTTCTTGTGCCCTTCACTCCAAGCACTGGGACCGGAGCTCGATAGGAGGGACCAAACTCTTTCTTGTTGTCGATCTTCTCTCGAACCAGTTCTCCAACTTGGGGTAGCCAGCCAACTACCGGGATCTGCAACGCATCATCCGATGTGGAGGGCAAATGTTCCTTTGCAAGAGTGTCTCTCGTCTTTTGTAGATTCTGTAAAACATTGCAATGTTCATCTGCGTCAAAGGAAGTGGCGCGAACCACCGAGTCTAGACCGTCAAGGTCAGGGACGAACATCTTGATGCCAAAGAGCATTTCGTATGGGGTCCGCCCACCCAGAGACCTTCTAGGGAGATTATTAAGAGCACGCTGCACGCCATAGAGGTGAGCCAGCCAATTTCTGCCAGTGCCTATAACTCGGGCTGTCAAAGATTGCTTTAAATCACGGTTCATTCGTTCAACTACACTATTACCCTCGGGTCTGTAGGGTGACGAAAACTTGACTTGGACCCCCATCGAAGTCATGGCATCCTTATACGCCTTAGAGGCGAAAGCCGGACCCTGATCCGAATGGAAGGTACCACAGGCAAAAATCCCTATAAAGATACGCAAATCTCTGATGACAGTCCGGGAATCAGCGCTGCGATGTGGCCATAACCACACAAAGCGTGTGCATGAGTCAACTGCTACTAAGATGTATTTATACGCAGTATCAGATGAAAATGGACCGCAGTGATCTAAATAAACACAGCCTAGTGGTTTATTAGAAATGTACAACTGAGTCTGAGGCGGACGCGTAGCAGTTGAAGGTTTAATCTGCTGGCATATGTCACAAAGAAGGACATAATCACGCGTCTGTTTGTACAGTCCCCGCCACCAGAAACGTTGTTGTAGTTGCGTTACAGTGGCTGAGACGCCCGCATGCGCAGACGCCACACCTTCATGAGCCGCTGTAATCAAGTCTGTTCTGCGATCAGAGTTGGGAATCAGCCGTTCCCCAACATCAGGTATTGTCACAAAAGGAACCTTTTCGGGACTTAAGTGGTATTTATACTTCGAAGGGAATCCCGAAGGATGTTTACTTCCCTTCTCAGAGGCAGCAATCGCTGCCAAGATGTCGCTATCAATCTTGGTTTTCGACCTAGTAACTGCTGCAATCAAGTATGTAGATACTGCTGATTTCGCTGCTTCATCAGCAAGCGAGTTGCCAACAGCGTGAACTCCCACGCGCTGATGACCGAGAGTATGAATCACATAAACGAGTGGCAACACAGCCTTAAGCTCTGCCACTCGAACCCAGATCTTTTTATGTTTTATTGTGCTACCCTTGGAATCATGAAAATCATTTTGAATCCAAAAGAACAAGTTTTCATTGTAAGACTGGACACAGTAGTAAGAATCACTTACAATTAGAGTAGTAACACTTGGATCTGCGTACTCCAAAGCTAGTAAGAGAGCACGAAGCTCTGCTAATTGTGCGGTGCAATCGCCCAGGGGCAACGTGTGTACCTCCCTGGAAATGAACTCATCATTCAACATAGCACCGACCACAATGGCGCAAGCGGAAACGTAGGCATGTTTAGAGCCATGCGCAACCTGCGCCGACCCATCAGTGTAAATGATGCAATGGAAGTCCTCCAAAGGTCGCATCGCCAGAGGAGCAGGATGAACGAATTCATACTGCAAGTACTCCTGCGACCGTAAGGAAGCGTCAAAAATAAACATGACATCCGAGGATGACAATGACGCAGCCCACTGAATCCACCGAGGGTGCAAAGCCTTTGAATTTGGTACACTCGCTTTCGTGACTGCCTCCAAATGAGGACAGGGTGTTACCACTAGCATGCGTTTCCCCTGTGACAGAGCACGTTCCTTTAGAATAGCCATCTGTACAGCAGTTAAAACCTTTTCTATGGTGGGAAACCGCATCTCAGCCGAGGTGTACAAGTGTGACTTGTAAGCAATAGGTACTGTGTCACCTTCATTAAAAGTGAGGTAAGTGAAACCCACCGTCCCAGGAATTATTCTTATGACCAGGTTGGTGTGGTTATCACGAGTCAGTAAATATTTAGAAGCGAGCAGATCAGCCTGCAAGGATTGCAAAATGGCTGAATGCTCAGGCAGCCAGCAAGATTTTGAGAAAGTTGGTTGTATCAAAGCATACAAAGGCTTGATACGCTGGGCATATTCCGGAATGTAAGTTCTGCCGAAATTCAAAAAGCCCAGTAAGGATTGTAATTTTTTCAGAGTTGTTGGTGCGCGCAAATGTGCGCACTTCTCCAAGAAGTGAGGAGCCAAACCTCTACCTTCATTGTTGAGCTCATAGCCCAAAAACAACACTGTGTGTTCAGCAATGTGCGATTTTGCAAAGTTGAATTTGTAACCCATGTCTGCGAAGTTGCAAACAAGAGAATTTACTCGACACAGATGCTCCCAAATATCGTCGTCTGTGAGATATATGTCATCCACATACGAAAAAGCATCAGGGTCGAGTGCCTCCAGAATAGAGACAATTCGAGCGGTAAATACACCAGGACTATTCTTGTAGCCCATTGGAAGACGCCGGAATTGCTTTTGGACTCCAGCGCTTGTAAAACTGGTCCATTGGGAGCTAAAGCTGTCCAATCTGTGGGCATAAAAACCATTGGATATGTCAAGCGTTGTCTTGAAACGCTTACGCACGAGACTATCCACTAGGGCAGAGCCGTGGGTATTCTGTACTGCACAGTTACGGCAATGCGAGTTTAAATGCCGGTAATCCAAAACCAAACGATATGATCCGTCAGGTTTATTCACAGTAAAAAGGGGATTATTCATCGGTGACACACACGTTTCAATAACTCCCTGATATTCCAATTGTTCAAGGATTTCCGCGACGGAAGATTTTGCATCACGCCGAATGGGATATTGAGGTTGAGGCTGCGGCTGAGACCGCAACGGAATTTCGTGGCAAGGCGACAATTTATCCCAACCACATTGGTTACGGTACAGAGCCGGCGCGAGAGCCCGAGCCCACTCTTCTGCAAAATGCTGCGCATGCTCTTTCGAGACAGTGTTCGCGAAACTGGGTAGGATTACCTCCTCCCCTCGCGGCGCCGCGAGCACAAAAGGTGGGGGCCAGTCAGCCTCCGAAAGTAAAATATCATATGTAGAAGACAGATTCTCCCAAAATACACCTTTAACGGTACGCTGTATGTCACCTTCAATTAACAGGACAATTTCATATAGTCTTTCAGGGGGAGCAAGTCTCGTATCCGCTGTTTCTATCACAACGTAGACATCAGTCGCTGTCACCCTCAGTAGTGGACGCAGCGCCTCTCTGACTATGGTTATCTCCGCCGCGCTGTCCAGCAAGGTCAGAGCCCACGTCAGATTCCGAAGCCGCGTTCTCACTATCTGTGGCATATCGATGCGCTGTTAAGGCTGCGACTTTCTTTTTCGCAAACTGCGGACGCCTAGGCGTAGAATCCTCCTGCTTCACTGCGCCGTCCGTCTGGCGGGACTGGCCACGTCCTTGTTGGCCACCACGTCCACGTCCACCCCCTCCTCCTCCACCGGTCTTCGGGGCCGATGTGTCCTGAAAGGAACGAGGAGAGCGTTGATCAGAACCCTGAAAACGATCAGGCGATTTAATCATCGCGCGGTCGCGCAAATCATAAACTTTTTCGGGTGGCGCAGGAGCTTGTATTGCAGGAAAAGTACCCTGCGTCTGCGTTGTCTGCTTCCCCTGTGTCTGTTTTTTAGGCCAATTTTGTTTCTTGGACTTGGGCTGGGCATCTGTCACTGCAGATTGTCCCTGTGGTTGTTTTTTCTCCTTTACTGGAAAATATTTTAGACCTCTACTTGTGCGGCCAATTGTTTTATAAGCGGCCACCACAATCTTTGCTAACTGGCGGGGTTTGTCGGCATCGGGCAGAGCAGCCAAAGCATTCGACACCTGAAAGTTAACTGCATCTCCTTTAACATTGGAGAGAATGAGATCACTTACAATCTCAAAAGAACCACACAGGCGCATACCCAATTCAACCGCTGCCTCTGGACCGTGATCATTCTGAACACGTCTAACGATTTCAGGCAGGGCAGTCATAGACGGGGTGCCGAAACACCTTGTATAAACTGCCGCAAATGTTTTCCCCCAGCTGTCACAGTCAGCAAGTTCAGGAGTAATATCCTTCGGTAGAGTAATCGTTAACATTCTATGTTTATCAGCAGGAGTAGAATTCGGAAAAACCGCCTCCAGTTGATCAAACTTCTCTGCTAGCCAGAATGGGAAGTCATCGTTGTCAACAGGACGCGCACCAAAAACCGAATTTACCATCACTGGATTGAGACGCATACCGCCTCGTTCCATGGGAGCGGCCGCACCCCCCTGGGGACCACCAGGAAGATGTCGACCGATGTATTGCACTAAAGCACGAATCACGGAAATGGAAACTACATGCAGCCTGCGAATTTCAGCCAGGGTGCAAGCCCCGTGATTCGGGTGCGGGGTAAAGCCACCCAACGCAGGCCAATTAGTACCTGGAATTGAGAGTGGACCTAACCTCGCAGGGGACATAGAGTGGGGGAGGGCGCCATCAAACCAAACTCGATGCTGCCAATGATCAATAGGTATTTCCAATGCCCTGTACGGCGTATATTCAGCTGGGACATCTGAGGCGGTGTAGGAGTGGAACAAACCAGAATTAGCGTCCACAGCCGGAAACGTAACCCAAGAGTAAAACAACTCGTAAGGAAACGCCGGATCTGCACATACCACGAAAATCACAGCCATCCCATCTACTGGGACCTGGTACGTCTGAAGATGGTTGCGTACCGCTACGCGACTATGCTGCGCAATAGCCACCGCTGCCGCCATTACAGAACTGGAAACAAGAAAAAACAAAGAATACTTTGTAGCACAACTGGGTAGTAATCCAAAGAAACCGTTTAGGTATTAATCAAGCTTGAATAAAGACCTATTCCAAGAAATAGGTAGGTTTCACCAACACCCCGTTTTCCGGAAACGGAAGTGAAGGGGTTAAGGCATGAACGATAAACTACTCGAGTGTCATGATATAAGACCACCGAAACCGTTGGGCGCCATGTTGCAGGGTTTCTGTACTCACACAGAACTGTGCACAGAGGAGTGGAACCTCGGCAAATTAGGGTGTCCCAAAACTTACCTTAGCAACCAACTCACCCCTTACCGAGCTAGCTACAGTGTCTCATTGGACATATCAAACACCCAATGTTTAGACAAACCAGAACATGAACTTACAGTACCTCAGGGTACGTGGGACTCATGAACACTCTTTCGTTATATTATCATTACAAACCAGAACATGGAGTAAAGAAGACACATGTGCATTTGAAATGTTTATTTACTAATGCCGTCTTCTCAGGCGCAGTATCTTAGATAATACAAGTACACTTATTATCAGTAGCAAAATTATCAGCATAGTTACTAAGACATAAAAAGCGAATGGTGACAGCATGTTAACATGCTGTAATGAATAAGAGTTAACAACACTTATATCTCACCCTCCCTAACACATATATTATATTATTATCTAAGAAGGTCTCTTTGGGTTGTTTTAGGGCGGGCCCATACCTTAGTGTCCTAGCATGAAGGAATCACATCAGCATACACCAGCTCTCTCTGCATGTGCACCGCATCAAGTGTGTTAACAATTCTCGTGCAAAGCAATATCAATCCCGCCTCAAGCCCAAGTTGGCAAAGGCTGCACTTGTGTTATGACTATGAAGGCGTGGAGATCAGACCTCATAACAATTCCATATCGTGTTGCTCCTGAAACTTCAGCACTCTCCGTGCAGACATGGTTTATTAAACAAAACTGATATCAGAGCAATAACATATTATTCTCACATACACCACGGCAAACCACTAGGTTGAAAGCTAAGTCAACAAATAAGGGTCGTGTGCAGAAGTTGCAAGAAAGGAAAAATGGCGTTTAAATCCGAAATGTACCTATGCTAACTTAACACGATATAAGGATATATAGGAGCTATACAACAGCAATTTGTTGATAACAATGCATGTATCTCTCCCGTTGTCCTTGCAACTTGGAGATCATACGTTTCTTTTGATGACGTCAAGTGAACTGGCGTCTGTAGGAGCACAGTCTTCATTCTGCTTAAAGGATCAATTCGAATAGAAGAGATTTTCAAACTGGGCCAAATTTTTCCCTCCCTGTCTGGAGTGTCGTTTGGATACAATACTCGCTCACAGCAAGTGACCATGGAGCTCACACTTACTAGATAAGGTTTTCCTGGCAGTAAGCCACAACATCTGTGATCTACAATTAGAATGTAACTCCCGTTAGAAAGTCTTCTAAAGAATGGTTCTATTTTTGTTGCAGGTGTGCCGAGCTGGTGACATGAAAGGTTATTTGAAGCCCCTTCACAGGCCCCATGTAAACTTATAACCTGACATAGAAGTATACCACTTAGTGATTTTTCACAATTATTACCACTAAGAAATACACTCTGTCCTGTATTACTATAACATGTGTGTGTATAAGGTAAGTTCCATGTTGACTTAATGCATCCTTTACCCAACCTTTCATACTGGCCTGCCGGTATATATTTCTGGCAGTATCGAAATTGGAAAGTCGTTATCGGAATAGTTATGATTCCATATATTATCCATTCAATGACAGGTCGTTCTGACATTGTCAATGGTAATCTCTCAAGTTTTTCAATGCTCAGAATTGTATACTCTGCACCCTTTTGTGCCAAGCTGATTTGTGTATCAGTAAGGTTAAAGATACCGAATAATGACGTTGTGTTGATTAAACGCCAAGGCACGTAGCCTGAACGCAGATTTTGTAACGTCCAGCCAAGCTGTACAATAGAACGCAATTGGGACTCACCGTGTTGTAACATCAGTAAGTCTTGCTCTATTATATCGATTGCAGATGATACAATACTGTCCAGTGAATATATTCTGGAAGACAGAGTCATTAACCCATTGTCCACAACAGAGAGTGATTTTTCCAAATTAACACGGTCAATTTCCCGTATTTTCTCTGCTGTTTCAATTTGAGTTACTTTCCAAGCTTCGTTGTAAGCTGCATATATAGAGGCCGCTATGAAACGTTTTTGACGCTGTTTGCGTGGTCCCATAATGAAATCACGCAAGTCAGCACCTTCTTTAAGTAAAGTCAAGTGTTGCTTAATTTCTGCCAGTGTGGATGTTCGTAGCCATTCGAAGCAGAGTTTTCCTACACTGTATGTAGTTACAATCCCTGGATGTTGTCGCTGGGAGTATCTAGGGTCTGGCCTGGTTATTGTGAACCCCTGTTTTTTGTTCAGGAATCTATCTTGACAGTTATTTGTGTCTGTGGGCCAGATCAACCATTTTTTCCAATCAGGATGTGTTCTGTTTTGGTTTAAAATATGGGATACGTCTATCTCATCATCTGTAGTGTTATTACTGTCAGGTGTTGGTTTTGGGATAGACGGTTTGTTTAAGTCTTTAATTTTGGCTAGGCCAAAACAGGTTGTCTGTTGAATTGTGTCATTCAAGAATATAATTTGTTCTGGGATCATGCAGGCTCTAAACAATGATTCTATACCTTTGACCTGCCAATCTCTTGTACCCCAGATTGTTTTCGTTTCAATGTTATTGTTCCAGAAATCAAAACCGAATGTATTCATTTTGTCAAAAAATGTCTCTGAATAGATTAATTTTGTATTTGTAAGCATGGTTTTCATTCCTGTCTTATTTAACAGTTTGAAATAAAACGTTTCTGCATTACTTGTGTTAAACCCTGAGAAATATGGAAATTTTTCATAAAATGTTTTCGAACTGCGTTTTGGTGGAGTTGCACAATGTTCCCATTGGTTATAATTAAAAACATTTCTAGGTTGAGCAGATTTATGCAGATAATGGTTACCATAGTGGTTGTAACAGTACATGTGGTCATAATTAGATGAACCCTGTAAATAATCATGTTCTGTATATTTAGCTGACATCACTAGATCTGACATCATATCATTAATACTTTCAAAGTCCCAATCATCAGCGAATGTGCTTGATTTTACAATGTCACTTAATGAAATCTTGAATTGATGAGGATACTTCAGGAGCTCGACAGGGCCATAGATTTCGTAATCAGTTTTGTCCCATGCTACCCCACCGGGTATAGGATTGGCTGTGAAGTTTACTGAAGAAAGTTCTCTTTTCTCGATGTGTGAAGACTTGTGTGGTTTTAGGACCAAGTTGATATTCTGACTTGCTGTGTCCATTGTAACATATTTTCCCTCAATGAAATGACCCAAGTATAGTACCAGGATGAGCCAAAGTATGAGGACAAATACACCTTGTGCCACCCAAAATTCAATCCATGGAGAAATCAGATAGGTTTCTTGTAGTTGATGAAAGAGTTCTTTTGCTTTGTCTTTAAAAGTCTTTGATGGTGTCGGCAGTTCCTCAGGTTCGCTCGGATCCTCAGAAAAATCATCAAAGTTGATGAAATAGCCTGATGCAGTTCTGTCAATTGTTTCAATTGCTTCTGGATTCCTTTTTGTTTTTGGAATTTGCTTTGTTTCATTAGCATAGTCTGTGGTTACATCATTGTAGACTGGTGTTTCTTGATGCATTATTGTGATTTGGGTTTCAAGAGGTTTAAGTTCCATGGCTTTGTTGCATAGTCCTTGTTGATTCACTGTAGGTTTATCAAATGTGATTAGTCTCTCAGTTTGAACCTCTGTGTTTGTAGCAAATTTTGGTGTTCTGCTATTTCTTGGGAGTCCACTTGGCCTACTACTTATTATCGGCCACATGATTGTGGTTTAACCAGGTCGATGGATACAACTCGGTTCTCCTTTTTACCAGCAAGGGGCGGTAGTACAACGGATCTTGTTCCGTTGATAGCTAAGACAGGTACTGCCTTTCTGTAAGAAGGCCCAAATTCCTTCTTCACCGTTATTTTCTCTCTGACCAAATCCCCGATTTTTGGAATCCAGACAGGCCTTGCTTGGACAGGTGGTTTCTCTTCAGTGGTTGTTGGCTGTTGTTTAAACTTTATGTTGCTCAGGTCTTTTCTTGTTTCATTTAAGTCCTGTAAAATAGCCAAACGATCTTTGATATCAAAGCATTTCTCTTTAACCACTGAAATTTGACTATCGAGTTCCTGGATTAACATTCTAGTCCCAAACAATAGTTCGTACGGACTGAGACCTCTCAGAGAATTTCTTGGCAGATTATTAAGACTACGTTGGACACTTATTAAATGTTTGACCCACCCAGCTCCCGAACCTAATACCTTTGCCGTTATAGATTGCTCTATGCCTTGGTTTTTTCTTTACACCATCCCGTTTCCCTCAGGAAGGAAGTGATAAGAGTCCCGCAATGCAATGCCCATGCTGGCCATGCCCCCCCCATAAGCTCGAGAGCTAAAAGCAGGGCAATGGTCAGAATGTAGCATGCCAATTGCGTATATGCCATTATAGACTCGCAAATCTTTTTATAACAGTTCTGACGTCAGCCGAGAGCTGGGGTCTACATTTTAAGTGATGATAGTCTCTATATGTTAATTTGACGCATTAGTCATACTGGGTTTGATATATTTATTGTTTAATCCTATCTTGAGCGAAACGCCATGGCAAAACACCGTCTCGGTCGCCACTGCGATCTCTGTTGCCGTTTGGACAGTTTTTCGCAAATATGTGATGTTGCAGGCTCATTCCTGGCCACCAGTATGTGGATTGCAATTCTTCCAGAGAATCCTTTAGCTTAAGGTGTCTAAGACCCTCACCCATATGTGCGTCTGCTATTAACAATATTCTCCTGTTCGTGTTTGGAATTACTCTATCCCCCACTCCAAGGATTTGAGCAAAAGGAACGGAGTTTGCATCGATTATGTATGTCTAATTGAGTGGATAGGTGATGGGTAGCGCTGAGCAGTCGCCTTTTGATGACGTTTTCACCGCCAGCATGGTTTCCCCATCAACGTATTTTCCTGAACGCTTTTTTGTAGCTACGGGAGCAGATTTAGTTGCTTCCGCTTTGGCTGTCTCAGCCAATGAATTCCCTGCAGCGTGAACGCCATCACGCTGATGACTCAATGAATGTATCACGTGAGTCTTTGGTAGTTCTTTCTGCAAAAGAACTACTTGTTCCCAAAGCGATTTTTGCTTTATTGTGGCACCTGTGTCATCTTTGTAACCGTTTTGAACCCAGTTCTGCAAATCTTTCTTGTATGATTTGACGCAGTAATATGATTCGCACACTATTAGTGTCGGGAATTCGCGATCGGCATTATCTAGCGCCATTTTTAACGCTATTATTTCAGTTTGTTGTTCTGAACTATTTTCCACTGAATGTGTTTTAGTTACCAGAGGTCTCAATTTATCTCCGCGCCACACGTATTTAACAATTTCGCATGTGGCGTTATAGGCTTGTTTTCCCCAAACCGAGGGTTGTGCATGTCCGTCTGCATATATTACACAGGCGTACTGTCGTATGGGCAGAATGTCGATTGGCAGATGGTATTCTCTTTCATATTCTAGATTTTTTAATTTTTTCATTTCTGGGTCAAAATAGTATTTCACTCTGTCTGTAGCAAGAGAATTTTCCCATTGTATCCATTTTGGATTTAATGCCACAGTAGGTAAATTACATGGGCTTGTTAAATGCCTCAAAAGCTGATTCTGCTGTTCTGACTGTAATCCGTCTGCCGTCAGCTTGGTCTCTTTCTCTTGCTACAGCTGTTTGAACCGCATGAACAATGTTTTCCTTAATGCTGAATGTTTTTTCAGCTTCTGTGTACAAATGTGATTTGTATGCTATTGGTACCGTTTCTCCCTCATTAGAGGTCAGGTATGTGAATCCTCATCTTCCTGGGATGACCCGAATTACAAGGTTGCGTGTGTTATCACGTGTTTGCAATTTTGTTTTAGCTAACATATCTGTTTGCAATGATCTCAAAATTTCTGTGTGTTTTTGAGTCCAATTGATTGTTTTAAAATCTGGTCTTATTAGGTCATAGAGAGGTTTAACCCTCTCTGCATAATTTATAATGTACGTCCTACCGAAATTCAGGAAACCTAGAATTGATTGTAAGTTTTTCAGCATTCTTGGTGCTTGGATTACGGCACATTTCTCTAGGAAATTGTCTGACAGGCTTTTGCCTTCACTTGATAATTCATATCCTAAAAACAGGACAGTCAGATGGGCAATTCTTGACTTCTTGAAGTTGAATTTGTAACCCTCTGCTGCGAACCCAAGTATTATGGTGTTCACTCTTTTCAAGTGAGTATCCAAGTCATCATCTGTTAGATAGATGTCATCGACATAAGATAATGCCTCATCATCATACATTTGTAGTAACTCTGTTACTCACGCTGAGAATAATCCAGGGCTGTTCTTGAACCCCTGTGGCAAACGACAGAAATTTTTCTGCGAGCCATTTATTGAGAAAGCGGTCAAATATCTGCTTTCAGGTGCTATATTTTGACAAAAGAATCCATTAGAGATGTCTAATGTTGTTTTGTATTTTTTGCGCACTATGCTATTCATTAGTGCTGCACTGTGTGAGTTTTGTACTGCAAAAGTTTTGCAACATGAGTTTAGGTGTCTGTAGTCCAAAACTAGACGATATGAATCATCTGGTTTGGAGACTGGAAACAAAGGATTGTTCATTTGTGAGGTGCATGTTTCAATCACCCCCTGGTATTCAAGTTGATCTAAGATCTCCCTGACCTGTTTTTTAGCTTCTTGCTTAATTGGGTACTGCCTCTGTGCAGTTGGTTGTGATTTTAACTGGATTTTGTGAGGAAAAGAGTCCTCATCCCATCCCACATGGTTTTTATATAATGTAGGAGCTTGGGCTACTGCCCACTTTCTTGCAAGTGTATATTTTTTATGAATTGGAATGTGATATGAGAAGGCAGGCATAATCATTTCTTCGCCATGAGGGCACTCCCTGACAAACTCTGGTGGCCAGTCTTTTTCAGCTAAAAGGATGTCATAGCCTTTGGAGAGATTATCCCAAAATAGACCCCTTATTTTCCTAGTCTTATCTCCCTCTATACGTAATGTTATTTCGTATATTTTATGAGGTTTGCTAACTCTGGTGTCTGCAGTTTCCAACTGAATGTATTCATTCGTGTCCACTGTCTCCAGATGATTCATCAGGATCTTGCGAGCTATGCTCACTTCTGCTGCGCTGTCTAGCATTGTCTGAGCCCACTCTCTGTTTTTCAGCTGTGTCCTCAGGATCCTAGGCATGTTTGATCACTTTAATACTGGCTACCTTCTTCTTTGGAAATTGTAACTTTTTACTTTGATGAGCAGGCTCCTTGTCTTTGGACTTGAAGTGCTCTTCCCTTTGTTCTGACCATCCTCTTCTTTCCGATTTCTGCGAGGAAGTCTGAAAAGATCGAGAGGGACGTGTATCAATATCTTGATATCTATCAGGTTTCTTCAAATTATCCCTATTTCTAAGGTTGTATTTTTTCTCAGAGGGCTCCCTCTGGGGATACTCGTGTCCTTGGTCCGGAGATCTCTCTCTCCGCCGAGGAGACCTTCCTCTGGACTGGAATCTTTTTTCTTTGGGAGTGGATTGTTTATTTCCATCCCAGTTCTTTTTTGGAGCTGTTAGATTATTTTTAATAAATACCTTTTCAGGATTTTCAGTTAGTTGGGGTTTCACTGGTTTCCCACCCAAACTATCTCTTCCTAGTTCTTCATAGGATTTTTCTATGATTCTGGCACGTTCAAATGGTTGTTCTGCTATATCTGTTTCTTTCAACTTCTGGCGGATCGCCACAGATGCTGCTTCTCCTTTTATGTTGGATAATAATAAAGCTGAGACCTGCTTGAAGTCTTTAAGTCATTTCATACCCAGAGTTAAAGCAGGTTCTGGACCGTATTCATTTTGAATCTGTTTTAGCACATCAGGTATTACCGCCATGGACGGAACACCATGTGTTTTTGTGTAAATGGAAGCAAAGACTGTGCCCCAAGTGTCACAGTCCTCCACATGTGGTGCGATCCCCATTGGAAGGCAGATAGTCAGAATTCTGTGTTTCTCAGTAGGGGTAGCATCCGGAAATACTGCCTCTATTTGAGTGATTTTCTGTGCTAACCAGAATGGAATTTGTTCCCGTTTTATGGGTACTTTACCCAGACATGATTGTATGTTCTGTGGTGTGATTTTATTTGTGTTCCCCTGATGAGGGGTCAGCTGTGGAATGTTAATAGTTGGTTGGACTGTTGAAGTCCGCATTACATATTGGACTAATTGTCTATGTATTTTAATCAGTTGTTTTAGCTGTGCTAAAAGTTCTGCTATTGACATTTTTTCAATGTCTGGATGTGGTGTGTAGCTGGCTAGAACCGGCCACGTTGCTCCTGGTCTACCTAGTGGACCGAGCCTGGTGATGTGATTATTATGTTTTAGGGCGCCTTTAAACCAGAGCAGGTGCTCTTGGTATTTTAATGGGATTTCCACCTCCTCGAAAGGAGTGTAGTCATCCGGAGTCCTCTATTTTATAATAGTGGAACTCTTTTGTGACAGCGTTCGCTGCTGGAAAGTTTATCCATGAATAGAATACCTCTGTCTGCCGATACTCGTGTGCCTCAATTACGAATATGACTGTACCACCTCTTGGTGTTAGTCCATTTTCCATAAGTTTAAGTGTTATAGTTTTTCTTATGCTGACCGGGATGAGTATTGCATCCGGGTCTTGCTGTAGGAGACTTGTGTCTTGCGCTAGGAGTTGAGCTGCTATTCTAGCTGTCTCCCTCTCTTCTTCAGTTTCTGACATTTTTACTGACAGAAAGGTTTTTGTTGCAGATCAGGTTTCCAAGGAAACAAAGATTAGGTGCACAATATTTTGGAACACTGTATCCTTCAACGTTGAATAAACCAAAAACCATACATAGGAGTTTCCTCCTACTAAGTTTGGCGGATTTTTAACCTTTGACCCACTCCAGACGTCTTTGGAGTATTTATGGGAGAAAGGGTCTGTGTGAAAAAGCACGACTGAGTTACTTTAATGCCTTGCGTTAGATTTATCGCCTTGCCCCGCGTTGGGCGCCATGTAGTGTAGTTCCTATATTCCCAATAGGCTCTGCGCATTGGAATAATATCTTCAATAGTATAGACGTAGGACAGAGGTTAACTAGGTCTTCTACTGACGATATTAGACTTAAGTTTTGTGTGCCAGCTAGCTCAGAGTTCACTAGAAACTTTCTCGAATAGGCGAGGAGGAGTTTAACCTCCCTGGATAGACAAGAAGGGATTTAGTTTCTGACAACCATAGAACATGACAACTTTGCTCTCCCTGATCAAGAGTATATCTCTAGAGTCGTGTGATAACAAAAGACAGCTATTTTACTCAGTCAATACGTGCATACTTAGTTTCACCAGATTGTAGAGAAAAGAAGAGACGGGCGTTTTCAATAAAAGGTGTTATTTATTGATCAGTCTCTTTTCTCATACAAGAGAAATGAATCGCTACAATTGTAATACTTATAGTTAAGTAAAGTGCATACAGTAAAAGCAGGATTATAAAATAATACTGTAAAAGCATTGATATGGTTTCTTAGCCATATGTTACTTTAAAATGGATAAAAGATATACATACATATATACACTGACTAATCGTACTCAACTGGTGCTTCTAACTACGCCTACCCCGGTGTACCTGACCTAAGCCTAATACATGAGAGGGAGTAAGTAAGTAGCAGTTTAAGTTAAGTTTGTTTTGCCAAGAGTCTGACTCAAGAATTCTCTGTAAGGGGTTAGTCAGTTCAGTACCTGGGATTTAGAAGGCAGGAGGGCTGGTATCTCTTTCTCAGGACTCGGTATCCCAGTTACCCACGAGGGCAAGCTGGAAACGCTGGGGGCTGGATTCCTCGGCAAGAGGAGAGGCAGCATTTTTCCTCAGCGCGTCAAAAGGGGAGGGGCAGCGTCTGTGGGCTCTCGCATCAGCTGGGCTCTCCGGCAAGTAGTCGCTGCTCCAAGCTCATCACCACCGTGTCTTTACTTAGGGCAGTGTCGGTACCTGGCACCTGAGAGGTGCCGGGTTTGACGTAAGGATGGACATAAGACGTCAATTAAGAACTGGTCGTTCTTACATTCTTTACTAGTGCTTGCTTAATGTGACAGCATGCGCTATGACTAATTTATGAAACTGGTTTCTGTGCCGTTGTAAGGACATTAGAGATTTATAACCGGACAAGGGTCAGAAATTGGAGTATCGATACAGGTCCCTAGATAAACACACTACAAAATTATGAGGAGGAATTCATGTTGGCACACACTAAGTTGGTGCAAAGAGTATGTCAGAATGGTCTGTAAGCAGAGTTCCCTTGAAGGCGTGCACATGCACGCCCGCGCACCTCGGTACTCCCAACGCGCAGTTCTGTGTGTGTGGCGCGTACACACATCCCCCGAGACCATTGCACCGAGAAAAAAAATGGCATTTCCAAGTTGCATTGAAGAGGCATTTAGCAAGTGCTTAGAGCAATTGCCAAATTTCTTTTGTTTTCTAGAGTGCTGCCGGGCTCTTTGTGTACTTTTGTTTAAGTATTAGTATTAGTGTTAATTACAGAGCCCGTCACGAGCTGCGATTAACACGAATGCTTTAAACAAAAGCACACAATCTGCCCGCAGCCGCACTCTAGAAAACAAAAGAAATGCAGCACCAAACACAGCGTGTGCTTTTAGAATCACCTATTAAGAGAAGAAATGCAACAAGTCTATAAACACAGCACACAATGTGCTTGTAGTTTTGTTGCATTTCTTCTCTTAATAGCGCTAGGCTGCAGGGTGATTGTGTGCCTTTTTTAAAGTTTCCATGTCAATTGCAGCTCATGACGGGGCGCTGCCATTAACATGAAAAAATTAACAAGGGCACACAAAGTATTTTGGAAGTCAGTATTCCCGCACACCAACAACGATTCAGTTCTACTTCCCACTGGTGCTACTCACACACCAACATCTGTTGCCCAGATAGCATTAACACATGAGGCTTCATAATGTCAGAGTGCATGTCCCATTTATTATTCATGTAGCTTTCCTTTTAAGGTGTGTGTAGAGTTATTTTACATGCATTACCTGAAGGTGATTGACAATCTAAAATTGTGAAAGAATAAGAATATTTTTAACTTTTTCAGGCACAACCTTGCCCGTGTCCCCCACACTCAGATACTAAACCCCATGCATTTAGTTGGCAATCCTGTGTGATTCTCAACTGTGCAAACAAGGGACTGTTAACCTGAGCTACCAGATATTGTATTTAAAGAGGGGCCAGCTGTGGATCATTGGGCTTTTGGTAGTGTGTGAGGCTGATTGCAGGATTGCACTTGGTTTAGATGGTGCTCCCCGAAAAGCAGCACTGCAGGCCATTTTCAGTGTGCTCTCCTCTGAGAAGGTGGCTGCGCAGCTTGGCTCTGTGGTTCATGCGATGGGCCTGGCTGCTGTAGGCGTGCATGCTACCCGGATAAAATAATGTGCCCTGGGGTCAGTGACATGTAAAGAGGCCGTGTTCTAAAATGTGCAAAGAAAAGAATGCTAAAATATATATCCACCCTGAACGGCCCAGACATGCAAAATTTTCAATTCATTCAAATTACACTAATCTGACATGTAATTTGAACTGAAACATGGTTAAAAAACCTGGTTAAATAGCCTGGAAACGCAACTGGACCCACGCATGGATTTCATGTATACTTACTATAAATGTAACACCAGGAGGGCAGAGCAGTGCACTGCACAGTGTAGTCCCACGCAATCTGCGGCTGCCAGAGCAGCACGCGGTCTGTCATACTTTGCTCAGAGAGTGCAATAAGCAGCGCTCCCGTTTCCAGCTTGTCAGCAACTTCACAGCGCTATAAATGTGTGACTTTTAATTTTAGTGCTGTGGCGCGGATCACCACACTAAAATGTGTTAATCCAACGCCTGATGTGTGATCCTTGTAAGGGCTGCACAATCACCCCACAGCTGCGCTCTATTAAGAGAAGAAATGCAGCAAGCCTACAAACGCGGCATGTGCATTCAGATGAAATAAGCTTAAAAGTAGCAGCACAAACCATTTGTCTCCGAGCCATGTAGCTTCTGTCATCAGCACTTCTCCTCCCTTTTTCCACAAGAGCAGTTCAAGCATGAATGGCAAAATATTCTAATTTGCAAATGTTTTCTATATAATTCTAGTTCTGCAATATTTACTGCATAATGCATCATCTGCTGCATAATTTGACGCTTTTAGCTAATAAATTGTTTGTAGCTCAAACGGATCAAATGTTACTAAAAAATTTGACTTGTGCTTCTGCAAAGTGGACGGCGCTTTGCAAAGGTTGACTGATCACCTTTGTCACTGCTGCATTTGTATGTTACACTGGTATTATTAAGGCAACATTTTTCCAGAGACTGTTAGCATGTGTAAAAATGAAAACATAATAAAGTGTCAGGAAATATACTGCATTAGGCTGCAGTCTTTTTTTGACTGCATAATTTAGTCAACACTGCGGCATAATTTTGTCCTCCATTGCTGCATAACTCCAGTGGTCCCAAAGCTGGCAGCACATGTTAAACGTGCTTGTGCATAAAGGAGAAAGACTGTGAAGTTTGTGAACTTAGTTTGGTGCTTGTAAATCCTGCATTGCCGACCCCCGGTGAGTTACAGCTACTACTGCTGAAACCAGGCCAACGGAGGGACCAATGGGTGAGGCAGCCTGGCCTCAAGGTCAGGGCCTGCTTTAGCGCTGGTGGAGCCCTGTGCGACAATGTTTGTTGGTGCCCTCCCCAATGACTCCCTCTGCCACTGATTCCCTCATTACCACCCTTTAATAGTGCCCCTCAAGTTTCCATAACCACACTCTCGCTCAGATGAATTTAACTTGATTTACAGCACCACTGATACCAGTGTAGGGTGTCAGAGCACTTTACATCACACTCATTACACAGAGACAATTAATCATATGTGTGTAAATCTCTGTATAGGAAATATTACATAAGACAAAGGACTACAAGGTGTAGGAGTCACATGACATCCATACAAGTGGGCAGTATAGTTTAATTGTAATTGTATTGTAATTGTAATTGCATTTATATAGCGCTTACTACCCCTGACAAGGCGTCGAAGCGCTTTTTCGGCGGGTAGCACGCTACTCCGGAACCCACAGAGGATTAGTGTTGAATTAGTATAGTGAAACATGCAAGTACATTTTAAGTGGTGGATAGGTTAGTCAGTTATTTGGATTTGGAATGATAGCAGAAGGATAGAGTAGGACAAAGGTTTGTATTTATTTATCGCTCGCTTGTTGACGCATGCTATTCAGGGAGCCTATAAAGGATTAGTGGTGAATTAATATGGTGAAATATGAGGTAATTTCAGTGGTGGATATTAGTCTGTTACTTGAAGTGAGAAGGATAGAGGATGGATAAAAGGGGAAGAAAGATTTGCATTCATATAGCACTTGTTACCCCTGATGGGTGTTGAAGCGCTTTTCTGGCGAGTAGCATGCCACTCCGGAACCCATAAAGGATTAGTGTTGAAAATTAGTATAGAATAAGTATGATGTAATTTGAGTAGTAGATATGTTATTCAGTTATTTGGTCAGTATATTAGTATAGTTAAATATGGAATATGGAATTTGAGAAGTGAAACATGTTAGTCTGTTAATTTTGATTGAAAAAGGATAGTGGAGGGATAAAAGAGTGAAGGATATTTTTTTTTTAAGTCTTAGCAGTAGGAAGAGGCTTTTGGATGAGTAAAAAGGAGTTTTGGAGGGAAGGAGTCAGAGGTGAGAGTTTAGAAATGTTTGCTTTAGGGGATCAGTGTAGTAAAAAGAGGTGTCAGATAATGCAAGGAGGGGTAAAGCAGGAGAGAGTCTAGAAAAGGTTATTTTGGTGATCATAGTAGTGGTATGGGGTTTGGGATAAATGAGAGAGTGGATGTAGAGGATATATTGATAGATCTATAGGATGAGAGATAGGGTAGTGCATTAGAAGGAGTAGTAGAAAGAAGTTTGAGATGAGTCAGAAGGTTGGGCTAGAAGATATATTGAGCGAAGTATAGGCTGAGAAATAGGCTAGTGCATTGGAAATGCTAAATTAGAAGAAAGTGATAAATATATAGATCCATAAGTACATTGAAAGTATATAGATACATAAAAGAAGTAAGTATATTTAGATTAAATATAATGATAGAGGCACAGGATGAGAAATAGGGTAGTGCATTGGATATGCTTTTTCAGGAGAAAAGTAACAGACACACAGATCCAAGTACATGGAAGGTACATAGATGTACAATGGAAATATGTACATGTAGACCAAAAATGATTTTTATTTATTGATGAATATTATTATTATTATTATTATTCTTTTTTTTCTTTTCTTCTCTTAACAACATAATTGTTTTAAATTTCCGTATGGTGCTTATGTGGGGAAGAGCCAGATCTTGAGTAGTTTTCTGAAGATAAGGTGGTTGTCGATGGATCTTATGTTGGGGGGTAAAGAGTTCCATAATTTGGCTACTTGAACAGAGAAGGATGTGCCACCCATTGTTTTTTTCTTGTATGGTGGGATGCTCTTGTAATTCACTCGCTGAATCTTAGCGAGGAGGTTTCTCAGACTTGCCTGCTGCCCGAGGATATTTGAACAACTCGCCGGTCCCGCTTCGCGGGTCCCGCATCGTGGGCTAAGAACTTTGCAACCAACTGTCACCAAGGGGTAAGGCGAGGGCACAACAGGGCTGCGAGCGTTGCGACCACAGGGACTCAGTTTCCCAGGAGCCCCTGTGTGAACCACCACCATCACCTGGTCCGCTCTCCCTGTCAGCCTGACCCGCCCCCTACAACGAAGGAAGGATTTAAATCAGCTGCGCCGAGCAACAGAGGGATGCTCTTGTAATTCACTGGCTGAATCTTTGCGAGGAGGTTTCTCAGACTTGCCTGCTGCCCGAGGATATTTGAACAACTCGCCGGACCCGCTTCGCGGGTCCCGCATAGTGGGCTAAGGACTTTGCAACCAACTGTCACCAAGGGGTAAGGCGAGGGCACAACAGGGCTGCGAGCGTTGCGACCACAGGGACTCCGTTTCCCAGGAGCCCCTGTGTGAACCACCACTACCACCTGGTCCGCTCTCCCTGTCAGCCTGACCCGCCCCATAACACTCCCTCCGCCTCTCCTCCCATTTAGCGAGCAGGACTCACCGCTGCGCGGGAGCGTGCCGGGAGAAGCCCGGGACAAGGGCGGGACCGTCTGTGGCCGTCAGGGGCTGCAGGAGGCTGGGCTGGGCCCGGTCCCTAACATTTATAATGTGTCCATTTCTGCTAAAGGTTTGTTGTTTACTGGGGTACCTCAAGCATTAAGGATGCTCACAGACATGCCCAGTCCCTTACCCTCTAGTGTTGGGGCCACTATCCTTGGCCCCCTTCATATATACTTTGCGAGGGCAAATAAAGAAATTGACAAAGAACTCCTGCTAGCGGAGAAACGCGCAGAGCATTTCGTCGCTCTATAGAATCACTAAAAAAGAAACCACTGATTACCACCCAAAATGTAACTATCTCCCAAGAACTGGGTAGTACTGGTAGGTTGGATGTAGATGCAGATTTATTCAGCACCGACCCTATACCTAGCATTTTTCAAGATCATAGTACAACCCTTGTTCACTTTGATAATATTAGTAATGGCAATACAACTAGACCTCCTATTGTTTCCAACAGTTTAATTGATCTAAACTCCCCAGCTCCTCCGATTCCTGTCACGCAACTTCATTCAACTTTTTCCAATCACTCAAACGACATTGTCGAATCTCTTGAGATTACTCCATCACTTACTGTTAGTAATACCAAAATTAATCCTAAGAATCTACGGAGGGTACCCCACTCTCCGCCAAGGAAAAAACGGAGAAAAGGCAGGGTAAAAAGAAAAGGGGAAAATTTATTGAGTACTATTCCTCTTCTAGTAGGCCCCAAAATTAAATCAGCTGGCCCACTAGTGAGTGATGTTTTACCGGGAACTCAATTATTACCACCCCTCCCTGGAGAATCATCAACTATGTCTAATAAAGAGCCAACAGAACTATTCGAACAGATTTTAAAATCCTATATGCTCCCACTTATGGAGAGAGTTAGAATTATGGGGGGAAAATGGATTGTCTTTTGGCAGCTGCTCACTTGAGCACATCTCCCGATCTTGTGAAACCCAGAGACCAGCCCCGACAGAAAAGCCAGTTAAGTTCAAGTACATCGAACCCAAGTAGTTCACATAAAACAGATGGAAACTTAAATCCTAACAATAAAAGTGCTCCCCCAATTTCTACCAAGCCGACGGCTGTACACAAGCCAGCCAAAGAGAAGAAATTGCTGGTCCCGAATAAACCGCTCCCTCCAACGATTAAGCCAACCATGTTCCCGGGGGTAGCTAATACCCAAAGAACCATCTTAAATCGTAGGACTACAGTGGACTTACCTCCAGAGTCAGCTAACTTTGTGATCCTTTTAACAGGTGTCCCCCTATTCATAATGGAAATATCGAACACAATGATAATTTAAAAAATAAAGTTATCTTTTGGCTGAGAACCAACAGACCCCTTCCCGCCCATTTAAACGGAGAGATAATCTCTGTAAGAAGATGCAACTGGGTGGGCCCTCGACCGAAGGATATTGAAGGTGATGTTGTGATCGTTAATTTTAAGGATCACAGAGTCATTACATATATAAGCGATTGGTATCTAGGAAAAAATGAGGGTGGAGTCTCAACTAGAAACCTAAGCTATTTCTATCCAGAGGCCCTGTTTAGACCCCCTTCTCACTCCAGAATTAATAGAAATTCTAACCCCGAGAATTTAGCCCACCATACTCCTTTTTTTCCTCACCCTGTTAATAATTTAAACATTCCTTTCCCCCTCCCTTTATGTCAATATACCCCCAGATGCTTTCCCCGACCAAATAATTATACCAATCACACCAACTACAATGAGTACTGGAATATTCCGCTGTATAATCTTTATGAACCCATTTTGGGGTTGGATTTAAATGAATGACTTGATTTGCCACCCATTGATCTAGAGCTCATTCAAGATTGCACGGGTATTTTTGTTACCCTAGATTCAGTACCCCCCTTTGATGAAGTACAGAATGTAATGTCTTCTAATATAGGGAATGAGAAGCTTGATTTTACTGGAGGGGATTGGGGCGAGAGTTTGGTAGCAGATGAGGTTGAGGGCCAGGTTGTGCTGGCATCAGAGGACGGAAACAAGGAGCTTAGTACATTTAGAGGGATTCAAGATAGAACTCAGGAAGCTGAGATGGTTGTTCGCGGAGAGCATGAAAACGATAAAATCTGTTTCCAACTCAGGAGGAAAGATGTATCTTTACAGGCTTTCCAAAGTCCTAGGGGGGGGGATCCCTTTATCATCTAGCATGAATATTTCTGCAGGATCGGGTACGGCCAACCACCCATCATTATTGAGACTTATTTCGTGGAACATAGCTGGCCTGCGAAGTAGGCTTCAAATTGAGGAGTGGGTGGAGCTGGTGAATAAACAGGACATTTTGATTTTTCAAGAGACTTGGGCAATTGATCCTATCTTTCTACCTGGGTTTTTAAATTTTTATAAACCTGCTTGTAGGACTGGAGTGGGCAGACCCTCAGGGGGTTTATCTGTCTGGTTAAGACAGTCATTGGTCTATCAAACTTCAGAAATGTTCACTTCTAATCTTGATATTCTTGTGCTTAAGCTCTCAAATCCAGGCTCCCAGACGATAGTTATTATAAATGTCTATGCTAGAGGTATCCCAGGCGGACGCAGCCCTATTGGCATATTTAATGATCTGGAGCTGATACTTAACCAAATTAAAAGGGAATCCTTTGTTATTCTGGCAGGCGATATTAACTGCACTTTTGAGCCGTTTTCTGATAGAGAGATGGACTTCCAGGCAGGAGAGGATAAACTTTGGAAGGTTCCATCCCTAGAATTATCTCCTATCAAGAAGGGGACTGAAGCAGCCCTCCATTGGCTGGGACTCTGCCTTGAATGGGGATTGAGAGCCCTAAATGGGCGAATCCCGTTAGATAAACAGGGGAAGCACACTTTTGATAACGGACATAGGACGAGTAGGATTGACTACTTTCTTATCAAGGCGGAATACTGGTCCTCTCTGGTCGATATGATGGTGGAGGGTCGCCCAGAGAGTGATCATAACCCCCTAGTACTCAGGCTAGCTTTAGACAGTAATTTCCGCCTGGGAGTCCCTCAGAATTGTGCTACAGCAGATGTGTTTTTGGAGAATGACAACAGAAGGGTACAGTGGAGCAGAGTAGCTGAGGAACCCGCGACTTTAAGTTTAATTTCGCGAAAAGTGGTGGAGACTATGACCGCCATGGAGACAACGACTGATACAGTTGAAATCTGCGGGCTACACGATAACCTTTTCCTTTTTTTGAAATCGCTTTTCACAAAAAGAAATAACAAACCTGGGAAAAAAACTCGAACACCATTGGGAGGGGGAAAGTGGTACAATCAATCTTGTCGTAAAGCCCATATTGACTTACTCGCAGCTCTTAAATCGCGTGACAGTGCCGGTATACGAAAGTTCAGGCAGGAATATAAAAGGTGCCAGAATGAGGCCAAGTCGGCTTGGGACGATAAACATTGGCAGGATCTCTATGAGGCGAGTTTATCCTCTAATCAATCGAGGTTCTGGCATGTCCTTAAGTGGGGGAATTCTTACGAATCACAACTTCCCTCCAACCATGTAGCTGAAGAAGGATGGGTTGCACATTTCGGGGCTCAATTTAGCAATTCTGGCCCTCTAGTAGTCCCTGCTGCAAGCATATGGGAGGCCCCCCATAGAACCAAGAGTAATGATCGTCTTTTTGATCGTCTAGATGTGGAGTTGGCCCTAAACCAGACTAAAGGTGGGAAAGCTCCCGGCATAGATTGCATTCCCTCAGATCTCTTTAAATCAGATCAGGCAGCATGAGTTCCTTACATACTGAAAATAGCTAATGCGGTGGCAGAGGGTGCCCCGATACCAGACTCTTGGCAGGGGGCGGAAATCATTCCAATCTTTAAAAAGGGGGATCGCTCCCTGCCCTCTAATTACCGCCCAATTAGTCTCATAGACGCCATCCAAAAAATCATCTCTCGGATGGTGCTATTTAAGATCACAGCATGGATGGACGAAAAGTCTATTCTATCACCACTGCAGGCCGGCTTCAGGCCTGGTGTAAGCACAATAGATCAGATTTTAAGATTCTTATTAATCTATTGGAAGGTGGTGGTTTTAAGTGAAGGTGTGATTTATGCGGCCTTTGTGGACCTTAGGTCCGCCTTCGACTTGGTACCAAGAACCAAATTGTGGGAGGCTCTGTCACAAATGGGTCTGCCAACCGTCCTGTTGGATTTAATTATAATATTTCATGAGAAGAATTATGCGCAGGTCCGTTGGGGCATGCAGGGCCAAGTCACCAAAAAGTTCACAGTGACTCGAGGTGTCCGTCAAGGATGTGTCCTTGCCCCCACCCTTTTTCTCCTCTTTATTAATAGAGTTGTAGATTATTTTTCGGACACTCCCACAGAGGCTCCTAGTTTAGGTGGTATGAAGGTTTCGCTTTTAATTTTTGCGGATGATACGCTTCTACTTTCAAAAACCCAAAAGGGGCTAGAATTGGCACTTAACAAATTTGTAGAATTTTGTGATGCCAATGACCTCCAGGTCAATACAAGCAAAACCAAGTTTATGGGTTTTACCAAAAATAGACCAAGATTGGGACATGTTAATCTTAATGGTGTAGATTTGGAACAGGTACATGAGATGACTTTCCTGGGGGTGGTTCTTGACCACAGATTAAGATGGTCTGCTCAGCTGGACGTATTGTCATTAACATTTTCACAGTTGAGTGGGACACTGGTCAAGGAGCAGAGATCCTCTCTAACTAAGAGAGTGAGCCCAGCACTCAAAATATACAATATTAAGATTAGATCGGCAATTGTTTATGGAGCGGACCTATGGGGTTATGCTAATCTGTCCCAACTTGAGAAAATACAAAATACATTTTTACGAAACTTGGTGGGTCTCCCTCAATCGACCCCCATGCTTCCCATAATGTTGGACCTGGGATGTTATCCAATAGAGGAACTAGCCAAACTAAGAATTATCCTATTATGGAGGAGAATATGGGTAACCCCTGAATTGGCTTCTTTGCTGTGGGTTTAGAAGACCTTAGACGAATAGTGGGTAGTGGAAATATTCCTTGGTTTAAAGCGGTCAAATCTACCCTGTCAGATATGGGCCTTATTCAGCTATGGTCCGATCCCAGGACCAGCGTGTTCCCGGGAAAAAAGGATATCAAATATCAGTTTTGGGCCGCATATAGAAATAGACTGATTATGGAACATAGCTCATTAACCCTCTCTGGTAGATTTCTGAGCCATAAAGTGGATACAAGCATGGAGATTTACTGGGATGCCATAAGAAAGAGCATTGATAGGAAACTCTTCCATCAATTTAGAGTAGGAACGCTACCCTTGAGGTCGTTTACACACAAATGGAGGGGGGGTGTTGGGGATTCATTCCCATGGTGTCAAGACCAGAAGGAAACTTTAGGTCATTTCTTCTTTGTATGCCCTGCATATGTTGGCCCACGGAAAAAATGGCTAAAACCGATTTGCCAGAAGCTTAAGACCAGAGGGGCAGATGAGGCTTTAAGGTTGTTAGGGATGGTAACATCTCTCCCGGTGGCCATATCAGTAGCTAAATTTCTAGGCTGGTCCTGGCTAATTAGAGTTAAACATATGTACAGTATTAGCTAGTCTGATAGTCTATTGTTTTATTATTAATACTATTATTATTTTTATTATTGAACAGCCAGTGATGTATTGTGATGTATTGTGTATTATGTGATTCATGTATTATGTTGGTTTTAATGTTATTCTGTGTGTTTTACTTTGTGATGTCTTTTATGGTAAACTGTATTGAAATAAAGACTTATGAAACTGTATGGTGGGATTTTGAGGCGAGATGCTCCTTTAGAGCGTAGGTTCCTTTGTTGAATGTGTTTGGTGATTTTATTCCTGATGAAGAGTGGTCCTATTCCATGTATTGCTTTGTGGGTAATACAAAGGAGCTTGAACGTGGATCTTCTGGCAACCGGTAACCAATGCAGGGCTTTCAAGGCAGGGGAGATGTGGTCTCGTGGTTTGATATGCAAGAGTAGTCTGGCAGCCGAGTTCTGAATCCGTTGTAGTCTTTTCATGGTCGTTAAAGGTGATCCGTGGTAGAGGCTATTGGCGTAATCGAGTTTGGATAGAACAAGGCAGATGGTAGCTTGGACCTTGTGTGGAAATCCCAAATGAGGGAAAATTCGTTGCAGCGTTTTTATAGTAGCAATGCTTGATCTTGCTAGTTTATTCACTTGGACATTCATCGACAGCTTGGAGTCCATGGTCATTCCGAGGTTTCTTACTTCCTTTGATACTTTAGGCAGTGATCCCAGTTCATCAGGCCATGCGGCAAGCGGGCTGTAATTTTTCCAATCGCCACGCGTGAGTATTTCAGTTTTTGAAGCATTTGTTTTGAGATGGCTCCAAGTCATCCACTGATCCACGGCTCTGAGACAGCTGAAAATTGTTGAATTTCCAATGTCTTTGGGGCATTCCAGTTGAAGGAGTATTTGCGTGTCATCTGCATAGTTGTAACACGTGAGGTGAAATTTATTGATCAGTACTGGTAAAGACTTCATGTAGATGTTGAAAAGCATGGGCGAGATGATAGAACCTTGAGGGACCCCTGCTTTTGTGGAGTACGGTCTGGACGAGAAAGGTGGGGTGTGGATGACATTAGTTCTGTTTCGAAGGTAGGACGCGATCCAGTCTAGAGCAGTTCCCTCTATGCCGGCTTCATAAAGTCTTTGTTTCAGAGTGTCATGGTCAACCGTGTCAAAGGCAGCTGAGAGGTCCAAGAGGAGTAGCGCAGCAACCCCGTTGCGGTCAACTGTATTCTTTAGGTCATCCCAGATGGCAAGGAGGGCAGATTCAGTGCCTCTTCCCGGACGGAATCCTGTTTGGAAATCTGATAGTATGTCATTATCTTCAATGAATTGTGACATCTGGGCGAACGCTGCTCTTTCTATCAGTTTGCCCAGGAAAGGTCCATTTGTAATGGGTCTGTAGTTGTCGGGGTTCAGCGGGTCCAAGTTTGTTTTCTTCAGTAAAGGGTGTATGTATGACTTTTTGAGTACTTCTGGAAATATTCCAGTAGTTAAAGAATCGTTGATCATTCTTCTTACTGGAATGGCAGCAGAGGTTGTTAAAAGAATTGTCTTGAAAGTTTGTGGCGGACAGGGGTCAGAAGGGCTGCCGGCAGGCCTGCTTGCTTTGACCAGGTCCATACATTTATTGTGTGAGATGTGTTGGAAGGAACAGGATGAGTTCCTTCTAGGCAATTTGGTTTTCGAAATTCATTGAGTATTTTATAGAATTCTTTATTTGCACATTTAGGCCCACATGCATCATTGTTGGTATTTGCGATTCCTAAATTGCGAAAATTAAGGAATTGCAATTTAGAAATCGCAAATACCTATGCATGAAAAATTCGCAAATATTTTTGCGATTTCTTATTTTTACTTATTTGCGATTCGCAATTTTTCGAATCGCAAATAAGGAATCATTTACATTGATTCCTATGGGCCTAGTGGCCCATATGAATCAATGGTAAGGCATTCTCATTTTGCGATTAAAACGCAATTTCTAGGGTGCAGGGGGGGGTCCAAAGGACCCCCCCCTGCACCCCAGAAATGTAACTTACAGTCCATTTTTCACAAATACATGCCCAAGGGCATGTGTGAGTGTAAAATGAAAGTGTCAAAAATGCACTTTTTTGCATTTTTGAGACTTTTCTTAAATTAGCATGAAGGTTGACTTCATGCTAATTTAACACTTCTAATTTGCGAATTCGCAAACTTTTTCAGATAATGCATTGCATTTAAGAAATCGCAAATTTGCGATTTCTTAAATGCAATCGTAATTTAAGAAATCACAAATAATTTGCGATTTCTTAAATTGAGAAAAAACAAAAAAGGTTAATGCATCCCAAAACAAAGAATTGCATTCGCAAACGGCCGAATTTTGCGATTCGCACTGTTTGCGAATGCAATTCTGTTTGATGCATGTGGGCCTTAGCGTTTTGAATTCTGTCTGAATAGTACCTTTTCTTAGCTTTTTTGATAGCCGATTTATATAATCTGTTAATTTTTTGTAGGTGAAGTTTGTCTTGTTTGGCGTTTGTTTTGAGCCAGGTACGTTGCAGCTTTCTAATTTGTTGTTTTATGTCTTTTATTTCTATGTTTCTCCAAGGCGCTTTTTTCCTTTTGTTCTGTTGTGTGGTTTTGAGTGGTATCAGGATGTCAAAAGCTTCCTGTAGCCACTCATATAGATTCTGAATAGAATTTATGGTTTCCAGATTTATACTGGATGTTAGTTGTGTTTCCAAGTGTTCCAAATTTATTTATTTATTTATTTATTTATTACATTTGTATGGCGCACAGCTACCCAAAAATTGAGTTTGTTCCACGGCCGATAGGTGGATGGATGTAAGGCAGTTTTAGATGAGTCGCTTAGTGTTGTTTTATGTTGGAAAGCAAGCAAGTGGTGGTCTGACCATGTGACTGGAGTTATAGTTTGAAAGGTAACTAGTTTAGTATTAGCAAAAATGACATCTAGGATATGTTCAGCGATGTGTGTCGGATTGGGGACAATCTGATGCAGGTTCAATGCGTCTAGGCCAGTGATTATTGTTTTTGGATGGGTCATATTGGTTTTATCAAACCAAATGTTAAGGTCACCCAGAATGCACAGGTTGGAGCGTATTGTTATCAGGTTTGAAACTGTGTCTAGAAGTGCGTCTGGGAATGTTGCCTTGCTAGGTGGAGGTCTGTAAAGGAGCAGGAAGTTACAGGTGGAAGACGGTGTAGGATTGCATCTTGTTAGAAGAGCCTCACAATTCTTTATGGAGATATTGTCAACTTTAGTGATATGTATTGTTTGCCTGAATACAACAGCAAGACCACCTCCTTTTTTGACTATATGATTTTTGGTGATTATTTGATAGCCTAGAGGAATGGCTTCATGCAGGACTGGAGCCATATCCATGATTGGAGGTTCTCTTTAATAACCAGAATTGATTTCTATTCAAATGAACCCTTTTTGCAACATTAAGATAATCAGGCTGGGGAAAAACATGCAGCTCTTAGATGACAGCTCACTGTTCTATGTTAGGATTTTGACTTATAAACTGCAAGTACCAAAAGGATCTCACTGACAAAAGCAGTAACTCACTGACCCATTTACATTATGTGCACTTTGTGATCTGAATGGTACATGTTCTTTGCAGCAGGCAAATTAGCCCTCTGCGCTACCTTTCCATGAGTCAAAGCTGCCACACAAAACTCATCTGTTCATAATGTGCACTTATTATGGTTACCACTTAGTACATATCTTAGCAGAATTTATAGTGGGAAACTAAATATTTTATCTGTATCTTCTGAGAATTTTTGCCCCCATGAAATGTTATCTCTGTCTCTCTTTTATACCTTAGTTATTTCATTGGATTGTATTGTTAATTATATGAATTGTTCCTGAGGCAACTTGTTGTTATTATTGTTATTATCATCAATATGGATGACTCAGGTTAGACAATTTTAGCGTGCTGGTGCTGCCTCATTGGCAGTGTGCCTCAATTTCAGTATTGTCAGAGGGGTGCAAGAATGCGTGACTAAATGCATTTTAATGCAGTGAATCGGACACTAGCATTAAAATGCATTAATCGAAAGCCAGATGCGGCCCTACCGTAACCCAGCCCTAAAACTGGGAAAAGTAAATATTATAATTTTATTTTTCCTACTCAAAGAGAGCATTTGTTGAAGTTTTCATGTTAATCGCAACACCCGTCATGAGCTGAAATTAACATGAAAACTTGAACAAATGTACACAATCACCTGCAGCCCAGCTTTATTAAGAAAAGAAATGCAGCAACATAGCTGGCAAGGTTTCAAATTGCTATGTGGTATGGTTTCAAACCTGCCTTAACACCATTCAACTGGATCTGTATGTGAGGAAATGCACAGTCTTTTCACTTTTTGAGGCAAAGGCTTGGAGTGATATTTGGCACTGCAGCCACACACGCGCTCTGGTAACTGGCGCACATAGCCTTGGTTGCAGCGCACACAGACCTTACACTGCTGCACACAGAGGAACAAAATTAGAGTGAACATTGTCTGTAAGTGGCACATTCAGGGTTCAATTCTCTTCCCGGGCTCAGAACAAGAGAGAAGAGATTTTGTTGACATGGTGGTGGTCAGATGGCACAAAAAGGGTGATGTATGACAATATTACATGTGACTGTATATTGCGTAGCAGCGCGATACCTTTATGTACAGTTTGACCAGCAGGTTCTCTTTCACTGATATGTAGATTTTTTTGCGAATCTTTCATTGTTTTCAACTTCTTTACAGCAGTTGGAGTTGCGCTTTGACTCCACGTGTTAAATGTTGATTCCGTACTTCGACTGCAACACAAGTGGCATGCATGAGCAGTTTACTTGGACAACGGCGAACTCCCTGGGAGAGTACTGTTGATCTTCGGGTTACTTATCCTCTAACACGTCGCCAGTTGTAGCGTTCTCCCCAGCTTGGGGGCCTGACATTGACTACGCCACACATGGAGCTTAGTTTTACACGTTTTTATTAGTCTGTGTGTAACTACAAACTCAACATTCTAAAGTAGCCTTCAATGCATTCCACTCTAACACTTACGTCACAGTTCTATGGAGTCCCTCAGAGCCAAAAGGGTTCGATCATCTCTAACTTGCAAGACACTACACCCAGGATCAGGCATTGGGGTCAGAGCGGTCAGAGCGGTCAGAGCTGCTGACTGTAGAATTTCTTTTCTTCATTATTCCTTATGAAAGCACTTTCAAATATATAAGTTCAAACTTCCAGTTGTACAAAACGATTACTTTTAGGAAGTACTTCTCAGTGCAGTGCCATAATGTGCCCAATTCATGTGAAAGCTTTCAAATGTTAAAGAAATACACTTTTTTTTAATTTGAAGGTTACTGTACCATATTTTACTTGATGTTTATTGTACGGTTTACACAGCAAATGTTTTCAGAGCTCGGCTCATGCACCGGCACCAAGACCAGAGCCAGGCCTTTGGTTATGGTTAGTCTCCCCCTGTTAAATTGTTGGCTCACCAATCTCTATGAGATATTTTGTTCTTTTTAATCACGTCTCACCCTGCCTCAACGCTCAGTGACCCCGCCTCATTATTGTACTCAGGATCGCCACTCCCATACTTTTCTTTACCTATTCCACTCCCGCAAAGAATAACTGCTCAGTTCAGGCAGAGACACGAAAAAGGCCTCCACCAGGCATGAATTACTCACGACTGAATACCCTCGGAACGCCTGGCATGCAACTACTTGAGCGCAGTGGTATACCATCCATTGGCATTTTCCCGTTGGAGAATATATTATTTTCTCATAGACAAGTTGAGGATGCAACACGCCCACCTGCGCAGAACGGCTGCGCACTCGAGGCGGCTGCACAAGTTCTCAGAGCGTCGCCGGGTTGCTATGGCGACCCCTGAGGGAGCGCGCGCCTCTTGGCAGCTTGGCCGTCTTCCCGGACCTGGCTGTCAGTGTGCGAAGCAGCCACGGCTCCCGCGGACACCGCTAGCCGGACAGACAGCGGCTACCCATGGCGACGAAGAAGTTCGAGGGGGCCCCCTTCGGCTCCCAGGCTGCAAGGTGAGCTGACCTGCTACACACTGCCCAGAGCATCACACATGTTATCACACTATCTTCAGCAGTCACTTATAATTTGCTCCGAATGTGCTGAGAAGACTGAGCAATAGGTAAAATTCACGAAGACTGACATTCTCTCACTTTATTTTTAAATGAAAAATCCAACAAAATATTATTTCATTATTTTTTTTCTATCTGCAATCTATTATGTTATTTTAATCATTTTAAAACTCTCGACTGTAGGGGAATGTCCACTATATGGGCACAGACACACACCGACCATGAAAGTTACACTGTAATGTAATTTCAATCATGTTGCATTATGTTATATATTCTAATTTATGACTTTGTCAGGTAAGCACAATTTTGTCGAAATTCTCTAGACTTTGTGTAAAATCACCACTATTCCAGCACGACTCGCGATTTTATCACTTTTGCACGATTGTACATTAATCTTTATATAACTAGACTCACGATTCTATTTAAGACAGATGACTTATTTGGTAACAAACTCGTGATCTCACTGCTACTCTCATGACCGTAAACCCCCTTTGGATATAGAAGAATATATTTATACTTTGCAGGACAACACATTAAATGGTTTATATGTTGTAACACATTTGCGAGAGGAAAGACATTTCGGCTAGATATTTCTTTTAATTAAATAAATTGCTTTTTTACATTTATATCGTGGTTTTATCACAGTACATGATTTTTTTCTCGTGTTATGCCAAAATCTCTAATCCATTTTTTTCAAAACACTGGTGCAGTGAAGTAAGTTTTATTGAGGTTGACTAGAAAAGGATAACATTTTTGGCTTCCTAAAAGTTACTTTGGAAAGAGTTTACAAGATTCCAATTGCAATGATACAGTTTTCGTGCAGACATCTCTGCATGCTGAAACATTAAGAGGTTTCACTCCTGTCTGCATTCTTGGTGTTCTACTAGTGAGGATATTTCCAGTGCTTAATTTGTAAAAAAAATAAAAATAAATAGAAAAAGTGCGAAGGCCTTTCTCATGAGGCAGCTGCAGCCTTCACCACCAATTGCCCCTGCCAGCTCTGCCAATTATAGTGCCAACACCAGGGCACAAGTCCTGAAAAAAGAAGTGGGGGGACGCTGTCACCGGAAGTGACGTCACGACAGGAAGTGACGTCACGAAAGGAAGTGACGTCATAAAAGGTGCCGAGCTCCTCGTCCCAGAGAAACCAAAGAGTGAAGTCCAGCTGTTTGGCAGGGGGGATGGTGTCCCCCCGGTAAAATAAGTGGGGGGACGCCGTCCACCCGCGTGGTACCCCGACTCGAGCCCTGGCCAACACAACTACTAACTACTGCCTCACACCTACAAGTGTGACATTTCAGATTGTGCAAGGCAACTCTAAGCGTTAATAATGGTATGAGTGCCAGGTATTATTGATTTTTAATATATATTGACTTATTAAACACTTTTGTTTTGCTCATCTCAAAATTAGACAGACAGTACCAACATGTGGTGGACTGTCTCTAGAGCAGGTGCTGATACCACTGGCTCAAATTAAACACTGGATTCAATCAATCAATCAGTGAATTTGTAAAGCGTGTTACTTACCCGTGAGGGTCTCAAGGCACTGAGGGGGGGGGGGGAGAGTTGCTGCTACTGCTCGAAGAGCCAAGTCTTGAGGAGCCTTCTGAAGGTGAGCAGGTCCTGGGTCTGCCGTAGATAGGTAGGGAGGGTGTTCCAGGTTTTTGCAGCAAGGAAGGAGAAGGATCTGCCGCCGGAGGTCGTTCGTTGGATGCGCGGGACGGCGCTGGCGGGCGGGGGTGTAGAAGTTGAGTCTGTCGTTCAGGTATGCTGGTCCGGTGTTGTGGAGTGCTTTGTGTGCGTGGGTAAGGAGTTTGAAGGTGATCCTCTTGTTGATGGGGAGCCAGTGCAGGTCTCTGAGGTGGTGGGAGATGTGCCTGCGGCGGGGGACATTGAGGATCAGTCGGGCTGAGGCGTTCTGAATGGGTTGCAGTCGTCGCAGGTGTTTGGCCGGGATTCCTGAGTAGACTGCGTTGCCGTAGTCTAGCCTGCTGCTGACGAGGACTTGGGTCACTGTTCTTGTTTCGGTCGGGATCGACTTGTAGATCCTGCGAAGCATGCGGAGGGTGTTGTAGCAGGAGGAGGAGATGGCGTTGACCTGCTTCGACATGGAGAGCACGATTTCATCAGAGGTGTTAAAAGGGCAATGGCTGCCAACCTAATCAGAATAAAAATTGGGGTTTTGAGTTCTGTTTGTTAAGCAGGATATCGTAAGGGAATGGGGATAGCAGCTGTGCCCCCAATGTAGAGATGGAGCCCCTGAATAGACCAATGCATGTTGGAGGAGAAAATGGTTTATTGAGAACTGGAGATGCCCCTGGAACGTCCAGGAAATTCTCCATTTGTAAATAATAAGTGCCGGTCCCAAAGTTTTGCCTGGAAAGCCAGCAGCCAGCACCATGGATGTCGATTCTCGAAAATGCCAAGGGTAGCGGAAGTGACATCATCAGCCGTTTGACGCAGCAGATGATGGCACCTTTGACTTGGTGATATCACAGGAAGTAACATTGTGCGACCTTTGAGACACTCGCCTCATGACATCACAGGAAGGTCCCACACGTCCTTTGGCCTGGTGCTCGCACCAGAAGTGATGCATTTTAAATTAGAATATTTATATCAAACAAAACCTTTGGAAAATCTGAAGTAGAAGCAGATGAAATACTCTATAAAGAAAGATATGTTATTCAATTTCTATTGAAAATTCTCCTACATACCTGCTCAGTACGAGACAGAATCTTCAGATCCAGGGTTGAGATAGTGCAGCATCACTTTTGAATCTTTTAAAATATTGTACAACAATGCAGTTCACTAAATTGCAGCAGTGCATTGTGTGGCATACGTTAGAATGTATATGTTTTTAAACTTGAACTTAGAAAATGTCATGCCCGTTTCCTTTCTGCCCTAATGACATTGCCAGTAGTCAACCCAGAATCAAGCCAGTTGTCATATGTACCCTCTATGTGAATGTGGTCGAGGTTGTTATTACAAATTGTGCAACATTAAAATCTATTAAAAATATACAGGAGAGGTTTTGTACAGCACATATTTTGAATCTTTTTATTTCAAGGTGTTTTGAAATGTGATGATAAAGGTTAAAGGAGGCATGGTTCTATTTTTTTTTATTTCACATATTTTTTATTGATATTTTTTGTACATATAGTCATCAACGCTTTGCCGTTACAGGGTGGCAGCCCACATTGGTTGTGTTTTTCAAGAGTACCTTATACAGTATATATGGCTGGCTGACCCCCCTATCCACTGCCCGTTAAGAGAATAGAGATGAGTGAAAGAAAGAGGAAAGGATAGGGAGTAGGAGAGAGAGAGTAAGCCTTAATGTGGCAGAGGTTTGCGTCCCTCTAGATTATGTTTGCGGTCTCGTGGGGGTGTTGTGTGGGGCCCCCTGGTCACTTTTGCTGGTTCTGTTCACGGGGGTTCATAGGGGTCTAGGCATTTGTCCAATGAGGCCCACATTCCCCTGGAGGTTTTCCTCCATGGTGAATCTCGCAGGGCAGTGTTGTCCGCCCCTCTGAGGTACGTCACCCATTTGAGCCAACCCTTGAAAGTTGCCTTGGATGTGTCTTTCCATTTGGTGAGAACTATTTTAACTGCTGCCGTCAGTAGGAGATCTACTAGGTCTCTGTGTTGTTGTGAGTCTATTTGTGTCGTCATGAAAGCTGTGGTGAATGTAGAAAAAGTTTGTTCTAGAGTGCACCCCAAGATCCTGCCTCTTCCTGACACCTGAACACCACTGGGCAAGGAGATTGTTTTTCGGCCTCACACCCACCATACATGTTGTAGGCGGAAAAGTGTGGTAAATGCCTGGTTGTGTGTTGCCAGTTTAGGATGGTTTGCAGGGCTTAAGCGGTAGTTTGGGAGTGTACTGGCAACTGATTGCGGGGCGTGGGATGCGATGATCAAGGGAAGGATCTTCAAGGGAGGATGTTCGGAGAGCGAGTGATAGAAAGTTTGGGTTGATGGAATGAGGTCATTGATTGAGATGGGGAAGAGTGGAACAAATTATATGGTCTTATGGGGGACATGGAAGCGGGCGAGTGGTGAATGGGGCGGGAGAATGAAACTCTGAGTTATGTCAATGATTCGTATATAAAAGTATTGTTAAAGTTAATAAAGTTCATCTAGTTTGTAAGCAATCTTGTCCTAATAAATGGCCTTTTACACTATCACGACAGCGTGGAGTGTGATTATTGCACAAAGCTATTTATTATAACACCCCTATTTACCTAGCTAAAAAACAAGAACTATCTGGTTTGAATCGGACCATAAGAAGCTCTAACATCCTTCCCCTGAAACCTTCCAAAATAAAAAAAAAAAGAACCTACAATCGTGCTTTCTCCGGTCTTGCACCAAGAATATGGAACACTCTTACTTCCGAGATCACATCTAACCCCTCGAACTCCTCATTAAAAAAAAAAAGTCAAATGGTTACTCCTGAATAACCACCTACAGAAATAGTCCTGAAGCCACCATAACTAACTTTTATTTCTTGTTGACATTTTTGATATCTCATTCAGTGTTGCACCTTTTTGTCACTATACATGCACCATAAGATTAGTTGCTCTTTTGTTACTGTACATGTACTACAAGGTGTGTTGCTTTTCTTTAGTATTTGTGCTTGTTAGGTTCCTTTATTTTGTTGTATTTATACCTTTACCTCCTTATCACTTCTGCTCCTTTGTACAGCGTTCTAATACCCTCACAGGTCATGTTCGCGCTATATAAAACGTTTTAAATAAATAAATAAATAAATATATTATTCACCTAAAAGAGCACTTTTTTATAATGACTTAGGTTAGAAGATTCAAAGGGGTCAGCTTGGTCTCCAGCTACTCGATACTGATGCCAGCTGCTTTTGTCAGAGAGATCAAGGAAAACGTTCTCCCTCCATGTCCTACCATTGTCTCCTTTCCCTACCACAGACAGCTCTCAGTGTGGTTCGCTGACTATAACCCCCAGGTCCCTCCTGTCCTCGTCCCAGTCCTAAACATAGCAGAGATCACTATCTCCGCGACAGAAAAAAAGTACAGGAGCATGCTGGGATACCTAACCCACTTCCTCCCGCTGGGAGTACATAAGCGATACCAACCCAGCATGCAGCCTGTTCTTTTTTTCTGTCTTCCGACAGAATGGGACGTGTTTGCTGCTTACCTGTGTCTTTCCTCAATGGATGTCTCGTCAGGCTGCTGGGCTGTCCTCGACATCCTGCTCCGCGTCTCCTGGCCTGCCGGGCTTGCTGGGAGTCGCGTTGATGGGCGCCCGGCCCTTTGCGGCTGGGGCGCCGCTCCTCCGGATTCCTTCCAGGTTACAGCGCGCGTCTCCCTAAGGCTTGGCTGGACTGGAAGACATGCAGATGAGGCTGTTTTGGGGGCCCAGGGGCTCAGCTGGGCGGTACTCCTGGTCCCCCTACCTGGCCTGTTGGGGTGCTGCTGGCCTTCTTTCCTCTCTGTCGTCCCTGCTGTTCGTGGTGTCGGTGCAGGGGTGGGCCTTGCTGAGGATTGGTGTTGGACCGGTGGCTGCAGTGCTCTTCCCTGCCCGGCGCTGGTGTCCTGGAGGGCGCCTGGGCTGGCTCTTGGGGCAGGGCGCTTGTGGTGAGTCCTTCCTGCCCCTGTGATGAGTACCGCATTGTGGTTCCGCTTTTTCTCCCCAGTTGCCTCGCACTTACATGTTCCTCTGGCTTTGTGCTTTGTGCTTTGCCTGGATGGGTCTGGCTGTGCGCAGTAGGGCTGCTTCAGCGGTCTTGACCGGGAGACCTGCTTTGCCACTTCGGTTGTTTTTCTAGCCTTGTTTCCTGCTGGCGCTCTCAATTTCCTCGTGGGTTTGTTTGGTTGTTGCTGGTGCTCTGGGGCCTGGAGTCCTCTGGTCTCTCCACATGTTGGTTGATTCCTGTTAGGACCTTTTTTTTCTGTGCTGGCTTGTGGCGCTCCCTGTTCCCGCGTGCTGGGTGGCTTTTTGCGCTGTGTCTCTTCCTTGCTTCCCAGTGCTGGGAAGAGCTTCCTCCACAGGTTTTGGATTCCCAGGCCTCCATGTCTTTTTGCTTGCTCGGCGGTTGTTGCTGGTTGTTGTCTGAGCGAGGGGGTTGGGGGACCGTCTATGTCTGGTGGTGTTGGCCCGTCGCCCTGGTGCGTAGCGCGTTGCGGGTTTCTTCTTCCCTGTGCTCTTCTGCTTTGCTGTGCTGGCCTGTGGCCTTGGCTTCATGTTTACCTCTGCTTGGGGTGTGTCGGGGCTGGTGGGTCTTGTGGGCTTCCGCCCGTTCCTCTGTGCCCGCATGTGCTCTAGTGGGCTTTTCATTTTGGGCAGGCTTCAGCCTGGTTCATTTCTCTGGCCTCTGGGCTTCATACTCTGTGTGCTTCTGTTCCCCCTGGACAGGCCGGGTCGGTGCCTGGTGAAGTGTCCACCTTGGTTGCTTTTTTCCCGGCTTCTTCGGCCTCCTACCTGTCCACCCTGTTGGTTCCTGCCTGTTCTTGTGGGTTCGGGCCTGGTGCGTACCTGTCTGGGTGCCTGACTGTGGCTCGTGCGCGGGGTGCCTTGTTTCTTCCTGCCCCCGTTGCATGGCCGGTGCTCTGGGCTTCGCTGTGAGGGTTTTCCGGGCCTGTGGCCTTTTTCTCCCTGCTGGCGCGTGGTGGTGCCTGGGTGATGGCTGGGCCCACCGGTGCCCTTGCGTTTGCTCATCTCCTCTCCTCTCCTCCAGCGTGCCCTCCTGCCCGGGCTGGTAGGCTCCTTCTCCCGGTGGGTTCCCTGTGAGTGGGGTTCGTGCTGGTGGCAGGTCTTGGAGGTGGGCGTGCGGCCCACGTTCTGCCCCGTCTGCGGGTGCGGCGCATCTGCTCTTGGGCTTGGCTCCTGCTTGGGTTTGGCTGGGTCGCTTCTTGCGTCCTGCGTCGGGGTCCTTGGTGCTTCCGGACTCCCTGTTTCTTGGGTTCCGTTGTTTTTTCCGGGGGAAGGGGCTGTTCTGCCATCCCTCTGTCCTGGTAGGCCTTGGTTGGCTGTTGGTCCTGGGCTGTCCTGCTGGAACCCCTGGTGGGCTTCATGGCTATGGTTGCGGCTTGCCACTTGCCCGGTGCTGTTGTGGTTTCCTTTTCCCCTCTTGTGGCTCTTTTTATGGCTTGGTGCGCTTTGGGGTCCTTTACCTTTCGCTGTCACTCCCTTTGCCGCCTGTAGTGGCTGGGTGTTGTGGGTCTTCCTTGGCTTCTGCCTAGTTGGCTCCTTGGTTTCTTGGGTGCGCTGCTTCTGTGCCCCTGCCTGTCTCAGGGTTTGGGCTGCCCTGTGACCTTCTTTCCTGGTCTGGGGTGCCGTTCCCGGTGTCCTACTCCCCGTGCCTTCTCTTGGTCTTGGCTGGTGGGTTGGTTGGTGGGGTTGCCGGTTGTGGTCTGGTGTCGGGCTCCCCTGGTGTGTGGGACACGTTGCTGCTTCCCCGCCCCCCTTTTTTCTGCCTTGCCTGGGCCCTGATGCTGTGGCGTTCCCCTTGTGGGCCTGTCCTTGGGATTGTGCACATACCCCTACTGTGAGAACTGCTTTCGGCCTGTGGTGTCTCTGGCCATTGCTCTTGCTGACTCTACTGGGTTTGTTCTTTCCCTTTTGGGTCTGTTCCCGCGCCGCCGGGGGGTTGTGTGCCTTTTGGTCTCTCCTAGCTCCTCTCCTTTGGTTTGGGGTTGCCTGGGGTGTTCCGGGGCTCTATGGGGCCTCGGCTCTGCCTCTGTTGGGTTTGTTCCCTTGCGGTTCATGTTTTTGGCCTCCCTTTGCGGGGTCCCTGACTGGGTCCCTGCCTGGGTTCTTCCCTTGCCGCTCATTTTCTGGTGCTTTTGGGCCTCTTTAGCTGCCTCTTGGTGAACGGTGGTTCTGGCCCTCTTCGTCTGGGTATTGGGTTGGGCCTGTGTCCTTTCATGTGCCACTCCTTTGCGCCAGGCTGGTGTGCTGGGCCCTTTGAATTGGTTGGTGGGTGTGGCTTGCCAGTCTCCCTCTCTGTCTTCCTGCTGCTTCTCCGATCTTGATGGTATGGCAGTGGCGGGCTTTGGGGCCATTCCCTGGGCCCCTTCTTGATTGGGGGTTTTTGGGGTTGGGTCGGTTGGCCCTTTGCCTCTCCTTTCGGGTTCTGTCGGCTCCGTGTTGGGGTCCTCCTGGGTGGCTGGCCTGTCGGTTGTCCGGTTGGCTTCTTGGGTCTTTCTGGGCCGCCTGCGTTGTTGGGCTCTTGGCCTCCTTGTTGGTCCTTCCTGTTTTGCCCTTCTTGGGGTTCGCCTTGGGTAGTTCCTTGGTGTCCTCCTGGCCTGTGGGTCGGCTCTTGGTTGCTGGCGGTTCCTCCTTCCCATTTCTGGGGTTGGTTTCCCGGGTCTCCCTTTTTGGGCCCTTGGTTTTTCTCTCTTGGCTGTGCCCTGGTCGGATGTGGATTCTGCTTTGGGTGGTGCTTTTTACTCTCCCTGGACTGGATTGGCTTTTGATTGCCTCAGGCCTGGCCGCTGGCTGGTTCCTGTGCCCCAGGTTTTCTTCTCCCAGTTTGGCGGCCTTAGCTGCGGCCTTCTGGTGTCTCTGCTGGGCTTGGCTGCTTGTCTTTCCTGCCTTTGGCCTGGGCCTTCTGTGGGATCTCTGTGCCTCCGGTTCCCTATTGCCACGGATGTCGGCTGTTGGGGGGAGGGGGGCCTTGCCACGGTTCCTTGCCCCTTTCTTCCTGGTTGTTGCTCTGGGTCGGTGCCTGTTTTCTTGTCTGGTTCCTCCCTCTTCCGTCTTGGTGGTTCTGCTGGTGGCTTCCCCTGGTGTGTTGGGGTTGGTCCTGTGGTTGGTCGCGTTCATTGTTCTCTTGCTTTGGCGTGCCTCTTCGGTCTCATCTTCCTTCCCCTCGCCTTTTGGTGTGGCCGTTTATGGGTTGCTCCGGCTATGGCTCGCTTTCTTCCCTGCTTTGGGGGGTTCGATCTCTGTCTTGCCCCTGCTGGATTCCTTCTTGGGCCTGGGCGGTGTCCTCCTGTGCAGCCTGCTCTTGTGCGCTCATGGGCACTGGGCCGGGTTAGCCTGTGTTGTCCCTGTTGGGGCGGCTGCTTGGCGGTGCCTGGGGCTGTGGGTTTCTCCCTTGGTGGTTTTCTCCCTGGTCTTTTGCCCTTCCTGGCTGGTTTACTCCGTTCGGGCACTTCCGCTTCTTTGGGGCTCCCTTCCCCTGGTTGTTCAGGGGGGAGGGGAGGTTCTTTCTGCCCCACTGGTGTGTTTCCTTGGGGCTTGGCTCTGGGTGCCAGACCTTCTTCCGGCTTGCCTTGGGGGTTCTTGTGCTTGTTTGCGGTCCTTTCTGGGTTGTCCCCGCTTGTTTTGGGGTCTCCGCTCTGTAGGCTTGGTTGGGGGCGTGGCTGTTTGTGCTCCTGCCTGCATGTTCTTGTGGGGTCCCTTCTGCTTCGGTTGGGTGCCTTTTTGTTTCTCGGTCTGATGCCACTGGCGTTGGTGGGTGTCCGGAAGGCCGGGTTGTTTGCTTTAGTATTCTACACTATGTTTAGGATTGGGACGAGGACAGGAGGGACCTGGGGGTAATGTCCTATTACTTACCGTAATCTTCATTACTCCTGGTCCCATTGTCCTCGTCACCATTCCTAACACCCCTCCCTCACTCCCTGCAGCCGGCCTTCCGGTTGTGGGCTTGGTATTTTCAGGCTGCATGCTGGGTTGGTACCGCTTATGTACTCCCAGCGGGAGGTAGTGGGTTAGGTATCCCAGCATGCTCCTGTTCTTTTTTTCTGTCGCGGAGATAGTGATCTCCACTATGTTTAGGAATGGGACGAGGTCAACGGGACCAGGAGTAATGAAGATTACCGGTAAGTAATAGGACAATACACCTTTTCATTTTATCCAACTCCGGCCTCCCCAGAGATCGTCTGTGGTGCTGCCTGGGCTAGAGAGACTCATATTTAAAGAATACACAAATAACTTAGAACTTTACGCCTCCAATTACAGTCAAACTGAAAGGTGCCTCATAGTAATGAAAAGCATAATTTGTGGACCTCCTGATGGCAGGACATGTGAGGCTGAGCATTTAGGAACCGAGGTGAGGAGCCTGGTGTGCAGGTACACCTGAGAGGAGCAAGTCCCGGGCATGTAGGGGACTCAGGCCCTGCGCGACATGAAAATGATTTAACATTTTTGGGAAAGTCTCCCTGTCTGCATGGGGCGCTGGGGCAGATAGGTTCAGTCTATGCACAAATTGTACCTGTGATCAGAGCCGCTGCTTCTGCTGCTATAGCAAACAGGAATACAGCAAATGCATGTTACACAGAATTTCTACATTTATAATGCACTCGGCCCGCATTAAGCAATTATTTCAACACTTAATGCAGTATTTGGGCCCACGAGTGGGGACCTAACATTTCATCAGAAATCCAGGGCATGGGGACTTATCATTTCACTTCATCAATGATGTTGAATATGCGTAATACCATTACAGAATTTCCTCTTTGCTTCTTTGATTATCTTTAATGCACATCCAGCCCCAGCCCCATCTCCTGCCCTACCATAATCCATTATCGCAAGTACACAGCCTACCTGCACATCTAGCAAGTGGTGCACCATGGGCTGCTGGGTAAGGTGCAAACATGTAGAAAGGACATACGTCACCTTGATTCCAGCACCTAACAGGCTGGCAGTGGTAATGCCTCCCCTTTTCCTTCTGCTGCAAGGAGGCCCAGGCAGACGGCAGGGCAGTCTCTTGCTGGCAGCATGAGAGTAAGCACCAAGCTGAAACCTTCTGCTAAACCTGATGTACCCCACCCAGCCTTCTGCACCTATACACGCGTACAAGTGGCACCTGCTAGAGTACATGTACTAATATTTTTTTTTAATTTGGAAGTTTTCTATAGCGCTGGCCAGACCCGAGGGTATCGGAGCGCTTTATAACAAGATGAGGAGGAGACAAAAATACATGGTACGGCAAGGAAAGAGAGATACAGAAAAAGTTCAAAATGTAAGCATTTCGGAGTACAGCTGAGTGTCAGAGGGAGGCCGATTGAGGGAGAAAAGTTCAAAAGTGGACTTTACAGTTCTCTTGGGTCTTTCGCGGTGAGCCGATTGAGGTAGAGGGGACGAGGGAGCCTCAGGCGAGGCATAGAGGAGGAGGGGTCGTGAGGTGGTATCAAAGTCCAAGGGAGGCACGACTGGTGGTGGTCAAGTTCGTTTCGTAGTGTCAGCCGGGGGGCTGAGAATGGAAGAGGTAGGAGGTGGTTGTGCGATGACTGGTGGCTACCCGTTGAGGGAGCGTTGACGGGAGCCAGCCAGGAGGAGGCAAGAGCATCACGTAATTGCGTTCGGGAAGGCACGGTTGAGGTAGAGAGTTTTAAGAAGGCTTTTGAATTTTGGAAAGGAGGGGGTGGTTCTGATGTTGATTGGGATGGCGTTCCAGATTTTTGGGGCGTTGCCAGCAAAAGAGCGGGCAGCAGTCTTTTGTTTACGCGTTTTTAAGGGAATGAGGAGGAGAGAGTTGGAACTCCTGAGGTTTCTTGCTTGGCCGGCTTTCTTGAGTTTGGAGGCTAAGTATTCTGTTTTCCCTGTGTGCAGGGCTTTGTGTGTGAGGCAGGCCGTTCTGAAACTAGCTCGCATTTCAACTGGTAACCATTTCAGATCTCTGAGCGCAGGAGAAATGTGGTCAAATTTCTTGATTCCGGTGACCATTCTGGCTGCAGCATTGTGGGTGGTTTTGAGCGGGGCTAGGTGAGAGCGGGCAGTCCCGGAGAGAACTGCGTTCCCATAGTCCAGTCTGGACAACACCAAGGCTTGGGTTGCTTGCTTGAGGTCGGAGGAGGGGATGTGGGGTTTGATTTTGTTAAGGAGTTTCAGATTGAGGAAGGCACTCTTGGCGGAGTTTTTGATGTGATTGCACATGGAGAGTTTGTGGTCAAGGGTGATTTCCAGTGATTTGACAGAGGGAGCCAGGGTGAGAATTCCGTTGAGGGCATCAATAGCTTTCAACCATTCAACGATTTGCGGGTTTTCTTCTTTGTTAGAGATGAGGAGGATCTCGGTATTGCCCTGATTGAGTTTGAGGTGGTTCTTTGCTAGCCATTCTTGGACTTCATTGAGGGTATTGTTAAGTCTTTGAATGCCATTGAGGGAGGAGGTTTCCAAGTAGATCTGTGTGTCATCTGCATAGAGATGAAAGGGGATATTCACTTTTTTCAGAATGGAGGTGAGAGGTTCCATATATATGTTGAACAGTTGGGGGGAGAGAATGGAGCCTTGAGGAACTCCTCTGTTGACGGAAACGAGATCGGAGGCAAAGGATTTGATTTTTACTCTTTGTGAGCGGTTTTGGAAGAAGGAGGAGAACCACTGAAGGACCACTTTCTCTGCGCCTGCCCGTTCATTCAGAGCTTTGATGAGAAGACTGTGGTCTACAGTGTCAAATGCAGCAGACAAGTCTAGGAGAATGAGGAGACAGCAGTGGCCAGCGTCGAGGGAGTTGAAGATGTCGTCCATGATGGTGAGGATTGCAGTTTCGGTGCTGTATCCTTTTCTGAAACCAGATTGGTGTTGGTCGAGCAAGTTTATGTTGTCAATGTGTTTGTTCAGTTGACGGAGGACACATTTTTCGAGGACTTTGCCAAGGAAAGGGAGATTGGATATGGGGCGGAAATTGTTTAGGTCGGTTGCGTCTAGGCCTGGTTTTTTCAGAAGAGGAGTTACTTGGCCGACTTTAAGGCAGTCTGGAATGAAGCCAGTTTTTAGAGAACTGTTTATGATTTGGCACCAAAGTGGAGCTAGGGAGAGTTTCTGCTCTTTGACCATTTGAGCGGGAATGGGATCGAGGTTGTGAGAGGATGGCTTGGAGAAGGAGATAAGATTGAGGATCTCCGATTCTGAGACGGGGACAAAGGAGGACCAGGTTGAAGCAGGACTTTTTATTGAGGAGAATTCGCTTGTTGGAGAGCAGTTTTTGTCAGGGGGAAGAAGGTTAAGGTCCAGGGAGAGTTCGATCAAGTTGATTTTTTTGTTGAAGAAGTTGGCGAAGTTGGCGCATAGGGTTTTTGAGGGCTGGATGAGACTATTCGTTGGCTTGGACGTTTGTTTTTTGATGATGTCAAAGAGTTCTCTTGGTCTGTTTTTGGCTTGATCCAGCACGGCGCAGAAAAAGTTGGATTTTTCGTTGTTGATGTGGCGTTTGTACTTTCTTCTTGCTGCTTTGAGTTTCTCGAAGTGGTTGGAGGAGGGGTCTTTTCTCCAGAGGCGTTCAGAGGCTCTGAGTTGTCTTCTTTCCTCATTAATGTCCTTGTTGAACCAGGATCTGGAGGGAGTGTTCCTGGATTTTTTCAGTTTCAAGGGGGTTAGTTCATCAAGGATGGAGGCCATGGTAACATTGTAGTGGGCTGTGAGTTCTTCTGTGGAGAGGCCTACCGGGGGGATGGGCAGGCGGGAGGAATTTTTTTTCTTCTAACTCATCTGGGTTGATCAGTGATACGTTTCTCGACCTTGAGGGGGGATTAGAAATAGAGGGCAGAGGCATGGTCTGAAGAGGTAGGTGGAATAGGATAAGGTGATGGTCTGACCAGTCGACGGGCAGGATGTAGTCTATGGAGATTGCGTCATGATTGGCGATGATGGCATCCAGGATTGCTCTTTTGTTGTGGGTTTCTTGAGAACAGTGCTGGGAGAGGTTGTTGGAGAGGAGAAGGTCATTTAGGCTTTGTACAGGAACACTGTTCTTATCATTCCAGTGAAGGTTAAAGTCGCCTAAAATGATATTGTTGGAATCTTGGAGCGAGCAATGGGAGATAATGTCAGATAGGTGTTCTGTGAAAGTGACGGAGTTGAAAAAACACTCTCTATTGCAGGGCTAGAGGGATATTTAAAGACCAAGCCTAAGTATTATCCCCCACTGGAAACAACTAATCAACAACAAACCTAGGGGTCTAGTTAGAAATCCAATAGTGATCCTATGCTTTTGTAGCCATGTCTGTAGTACAAGGGAACAATAACAGTGAAACTAACAAACCAAATCAAAAAATGTGAAGCACCAGTAAACGTAGGTCACCCCTGGTTAAGGATTCCCATCAAAGGTCTTGTACGAATCAATATTATCATTTGGTAATCCTTATCGGGTATTGTGTCTCTTGATCATTGAGACCAGCATACCCAGATAGCCAGTTCGGGGTAGCGACCCACAATCACTCGGTACTACCACATGATGTTGATATGATGGGAAGTGCAGTGCAAAAAGGATAAGTGGTGATTAAAAAAGGATAGGGAGCTTAACTAAAACTAATTTTAATAAACGTTAGCCCCTTCCCCATTAAAAACAAGAACAGTGTAACATCATCATCGCAGTCCACACAAATAGCTGCGAGGAGACCAACATGTTTCAGCCACCACGGGTTAATTCCCCAGGCTTTCGTCAGGGTCTCTGTTCTATGAATATGCTACTGCTTATAAGTAAATAAGGTGTGAAAAAATTATACAAAAAAACACACAAGTGAAAACCAGTAAAGGATATAATGTTCCTTCAACTGTGTCAACTCCTCTCTTCGGCACCTGGTTGACTTAATACTGTATGTGGGGGACAAACGTACAAGTAAATCACAATCAGCTACAATGGTCCATTAGGAAAAAATACATTGTTTCTAAAACTATGCAACTTCTTTACTCACCCAGAGTGTCCGGGGAGTGGACCTCACCTCTTCCTGGACCTGGCTCAGGATATGTGAGACCCCGCTCTACAATGACAGAAACCGACTCCGTAAATACAAAAGACCGAGGGGTCAGACATTAATCTGCTCTGGCAATGTACATAATACGAAGTCTCAAGGTCTTCTATGTATGGAGCTCATTAACAACCATCAAAAGATTCCCTGGTACACCCCACTATCCATTCCACTGCCAACTATAGGCTGAGTAAATATTAGCGCTATATGACTTAAACCAGCAGTCAAACGGCAGATTGAAAAAAGCGCCTGGTATAAAACTAATAAGAACGGTAGAACTGGGTTCCTACCTGTCCGTCGTTGTCTCAGGCAGTGACTGAGTCAGGGGGAGGCACAGAAACTCCTTCGTTCTGACTACTTCACTGTTCTGGTATGAGAGAGCCAACCAATCGGTGCCTGTAAGGGAGGGGCTGAACCGATCGGCTGGGAAGACTTACATTAACTGACACCTTCAATTACAGCAAACGCTGATGTCCGGAATCGATTAATACCCGGAGAAGGCAGGTTTGTGTCTCAGAACTGAATGCAGGGACGTGAGACTCGCGCGCGTAATCTCGCGAGACTTGCCTAGTATAGGACTACAAAATGATGTCACATCTCGATTAGATGTAGTTTATTGATGCAACTTCCGCCTACCAATGCAAACAAGAGTGCGCTGGAGGAAAACAGAAACTACCAGATGACGCAATCCTGCGTCAATCGGTAGTTTTTTAGGGGATGCAGTGATAACAAACTTTACCCGCATAAGCACTCAGAGTGTCAAAACCTTATCCCAAATTAGGTGCAGTACCTAAGCAAAGACCATTTATTAGAGGGAATATATTCGTGTATGGTTTCTTCTTCAAACCAAGAGCGACGGTACTCCACATTCATCTTGCATACTTCCTACAGTGTCACCTCCCTCTGGATAGTGTGGCTCAGATTGATTACTAACGAGCATGGGGAGAAAATGTGATAAGTGACTATTCATGTTTGTTGTATTACTTCTTCCAATCCTCTGTGTAAGAGGTCTAGTCACCACCATTATTTAGCCCTTTAAAGTGCGCATCACATGACGGTCACCACACTCTCCTTCATGTGTATTCAAGACAAGTTGAACCAGGGTATGTCATCGTTCAATCCTCGTCTATCTGTCCCAAATTTGAAAACCCACTTTTGTTCACGAATGAACAGATATCTAGACACATCACTCACATGTGGTGGAATAAATGGTTTCTCCAGGACATGCCACTTAAAGTCTGTTTCCGCATGATTGTGTGTTATGAAGTGCTTGGTGAGTTTCGAAATGTCTTTCTTGCAACGAAAGGTGCTTTTGTGCTCCTGCATCCTCACGCGCACCTTTCTCGTGCGGAAACAGACTTTAACAGACTTGTATATTAACTAAAGTTAATATACAAGAGCTATGCTATATTTTACTACTAAACAGGCAGCCACAAGTGCAGTTACCTTGCAGATAACAGTGTAGTGATTTTAATGGTGCAGCAGGTGCAGTAGCGCCGGGCCCAAAAGTAGTCAGAATTCCTCTAAACACATAATATTGCTATATCTGACTACTGAATTAATCTGCATTTATCTGTATTAATATACAAGAGTTATGCTATATTTTAACTGCTAAACAGGCGGTCAAAATTACAGTTACCATGCATTTAGAGGGGACTTCATTTAAATGGCGCAGGGGGTGCAGTGGCACCGGAGCCAAAAGCTCTAGGGACCCCACTAAACCCAGATTATTGCTAAAATGTACAACTAACCAGGCAGTCACAAGTGCAATTATCTTGCAGACAACATGGTCATGATTTCAATTGTGCTGCAGGTGCAGTGACACCAGGACCAAAAGCTCTCGGCACCCCACTAACAACCTAAATTTGCTACATTTTACTGCTAAACAGGCAGTCACAAGTGCATTTACCTTGCAGATACTAGGGTCATAATTTGAGTAGTGCAGCAGGTGCAGTGGCACCGGGCCCACAAGTTGTCAGAACTCTTCTAAACTCATAATATTGCTATTACATCAATTAATTATATTATTTCCCTCTTTCATTTCATTTTTCAAAATGTTGATATTACCGGCACTATACCACTAGTCCCAGCACAATATATTACCACCAAGTCATAGCACTTTAACAGACATTTTGTAACTTATATTGTACAACTACTAAGCAAGCTACAACTTAAAACACAAAAAGCTTATTAATCACATAGGTGAAACCTAATGCATTTACCAATGCTTGTTTAAATTTGCTTCTCTCGCTTGAAAAAATCTTCACTCTACGATCCAGGAAATGGAAAAATAATGGTGGAAAAAATAAATACATGCCACTGGTTGAAAGGGATAACAGAGGGAAAAAGCAGCAAACGAGGGAGAGAGCAACACAGAGCGCGGGTGGGAGGGAGAAGAAGCATATGAGAGAGAGAAGCACATGAGGAGACAGCAAAATTAAGCACATGGGGAGAGCACACGAGGGCGAGAGATGGAAAACGCAGTAACTCTCATGGTGTGCCTAATGAAACAGAATAATAATCCTGTATTTGTAAAGCGCACAGCTACCCGTAGGTTTCCCGGCGCTGGGGGCCGTCGGGAAGATTAAGCAAGCTATTGCCCAGAGTCACATGGTGCTGGGCTAACCTGCCGCCAGTGCTGGGGATCGAACCGTGATCCCCAGCGTCCGGCATCAGTCGCCCTGGCCGCTGCGCCACACCTCTTCCACAGAAAAAAAGGGGATTCCTAAAAGTGAGCATTAAAAGGATATAGGTCAGCCAGTTAAAGCAAGGTAAAGAAGCTGTGTTACATGGGGAAAAACACAAGAAAAAGAAGGAAAGCCATCAAATAAGAAGCAATAAGATCAACCAAGGAGCCCGTTGTAAGTTTATGGGGTGCTCCAAAAGAAGCCACACAGCTAAAGTGTCTTGTAGGCGAGACCTCAAAAGTGCAATGGCCAGTAGGATATTAGCTTCACTGTGCCACAATACAGAGAAAGGAAGAGGCATTAACTAAAGGGAATTAATTGTATTATCTGAAATACAACTCAACATCAAATTTACTCAACAATACACGGTCTTAATTTTGGGATTTAAAGTGCGCTTCAGAGTGAGTGTATGAGATCGATTACACTTTCTCTACCACAAAGTAATAGGATAATGGTGCTAATCAGACATAAATCAGCACAAGCTCATTCCAAGTTTTGGAAACCCCAGGAAAGAAACATGTCTGCGGGCTTCTACTTTCACATTGAAAGCACACTGGGAGAGGATGCTGTGCCCTGCATCTTTGAAGGATCACAAGGAGGGATTTACTAGCAGGAAAGGCCAAAGTACTGTGATGAATGCAAACAGTATCAAGAGGCAACACTTTTGATTTCATTCTCACTTTCACAGGGAGCCAGTGAATTTGCAATACAGAGAGTCTGGTCATAGAATACAAAGGTAAATGAAGAAAGTTGACATGTTAATAAAGCATAGAAGTAGGACCACAATGGTGCATCTGTTGAGGGCAAATCAATTGACAGTACCCACTAACATAGAAAACCCAGAGAATGAGTCATTAAGGGGAATTAGATGCAACCTCTGCAAACATTACATTCTGTATTTAATTAAATTACTATGATTTAAAAGCGGCTAACTAATCATGCACTGGAACACATGAATACGTACCTTCTTCTGTGCTCAGTCAACTGTGTCTGAAGACCAGGTCATGTGCTAAATTTACTGAAACCTGCCGGAAAAAACCATGACAGTGCTGGGAAATCCATGATGCCTGGTCACCCTACCTCTAAGGCAAATTTTGATGACAGGTCAAAATTATTTCGCTTGAGCTTATCATATGGCAGATATGTGCTGAGTCTGAACCCTCTGAGCATGTTCTGCCTACTTTATGGCTCCCCAGTGGTATATCTAACTAGGCTTTACACTATCTGTGTTGCAGATATTGTGATCTTAACCTTGTGTGTTACCATTGCAGAATGCAGAGGGCACAGACACAAATATGCTCTCTTTAAAATCTAACAGTGAAAGTTCAATTCTTGCTTCATTCCTTCTCTGGGGGAGGACAACCTTTTCTGATATTAAAATGTGTAGGAGATTTGGTGCCCGCTGCTTGACGCTAAAAGTGAAAGGTGTTTTTTACATCAAACTAAAAAATATGGGATAATCAGTTACAGCGCTGATGACATTTTCCCTACTCCTGCTCAAAACAATGAACCAGGATAGCTTTGGACGAGAAAGCCTCACTCACCTTTTGTGGCACCCTTCCTCATGGGCTACCTCATCTTACCCTGATAAATGGTACTGTCAGGGTGGACTTTACACCTGGGTGAAGGGGTTCTTAATACATGTAACTGGATACTCAGGGAACCAGCGCTTATTAGAAAATTACTTTTGCATACACTCTGATGACCTACCTTTAAAAGTGGGTACACATGGTAAGATTAAAAGAGTGAAATCAGATGAATGTAGAACATTATTTCTCAATAACCCTAAATGGTGCCTACAGGTTTCAGCCTGCAAAAATGCCCCTATAGGGTCGGTGGCTTTTATCAGGGGAATGGAGATCACTAATCTAAACACTATTGTGTTATTGTGACGTGGTAACTATACTACATTCAACTGGAAGCTTAAATAAAAACCCTTACTTAGGTATAGGAAAACCACCTGCTTTCGACAAAGGAGGATACTTTCTGTAGTCACACTTTAATCATGAGGCAAAATCCTGACTTGTAACTTATTTGGTCCGCTGTAGGCCCACTCGTTTTTATGCCATCACTTCAGAAGAGGGATTTATATCTAGTATTGAATTGTCAAGAATCAATCAATTTGTAAATCAATTTTTAGATATTCAAGAAAATGTTGTAATCAAATTACCTGATTATATATTGGTCACCTTATATTTACTAACAAAAAAAAGAAAATGTTTGTGTGCATTGATATGGGAACATTGTTCAGAAATGTCACACAACATCACAGATCCCGTGACAGTGGGAACATTTTCATACATTTTACTTAATAGGTCACTGTCATCAGAGCAACTTTAATCCACACAATGAAATGTTTGTTAAATGGTAGGAGACAACCTGGCTGTTTAGTGCATGTAATAGTGGATTTGCATGACATCTATAACATCGTTTTGGATGGAAAATAGTGAGGATAATGTGTATAATTTGAGGGTGTAAAGTGAAACTGAAAGATAGGTGTGGATCAAACTGGTCATCACCTAAACCCTACTGAGTATACCTCTATTAGCCTGTGACTGTAGATGCTTCGGTAGGTAAGATCTGTAGTAGGCTGTTCCCTAGGCCAAATCTTACAAACAATTATTTGAAGGCCAATGTCAATCAATCCAAATCTTTGCTTATGGATTCTTTTTGTGGGACAATTTCTGCAGTGATTGCGGAATTGATTTGTAGTAGCTGATATTGAAGAGATGCCATATGCATTACGTACAAACTGTTATGAGTAAGTGTCCACAGAACCTTTCTGAAAGTCTGGCATTGAAGAGATGCCATATGCATTACGTACAAACTGTTATGAGTAAGTGTCCACAGAACCTTTCTGAAAGTCTGGCATATTGTAGGCCTCTTGGACAGAATACCTTTAGTGGTGAGGACATTGAATTCTGGAATTTATGCAGTAGAAATGTTTTTTATACCAATGCAAAGTACGTGGTAGCTAGGCATTTGAATAGAAGACAATCTGTAAATATAAGATGAATAAAAGACAGCAGTTCATTAATTCAGATTAAATATTATTCAGTATTTCACTGATTGTAATTGTGTAGATTTGACTTATGTGGTATAGGTAATATATAGCGTTTACTATCCCTGACTAGGTGCAGAAGCGATTTGCAGATGGGTAGCACGCTCCTCTCTGAAACCAATGAACAAGGGTTTGTCATGCTGTCTCATGCCTTTTGCAATATGTATTTCGTGCAAATTTATCATGCAAATCCTTTTATATGGATATTAACATTGTGTGTTTTGAGTTATATGGGATATTTTGCACCATTAAGAACTTTGACATTATATTGCTTTGTTTTGTATTGTATTGGCATTTATATAATGCGCTTTTGACTCCAGGCTAGGTGCTGAGATGTTGAAGCGCTTTGCAGGTGGGTAGCATGCTGTTCCTTGGGATACTTACATCATTAGAGACATTTGTTCATTCTAATTGAGTTGGAACTCATCATGCTGTCTATCACACAGGTGTTGCACGGTTTATAAGGGCCTTTATATGCAATTTTTCCTGCACTCTGCACTTGTGGTAAGCTAAGGTGTGAGAAACTACAAAGACATTAAATATTACATTTGTTGAATAGGCAAAAACCACTGGAAAGCAGACTCTTGCTAGTAATTGTATTCCAAGGATATCCGCGAAGCGAGGGTCATAACTATTTGTGCATCAAAGTCAATTGTAGTATCAAAGAAAGCAGCACATTCAACTACTGTTGTATGTTTTAGTGAAAGATTTCCTTTTAAGAGTTAGGTTGATAAGGCAAATTAGTTTTTATAGGTCATACTTGAACATGGAATCTTTAATTATACAGAATGGATCAAGGATGTTCAGCGAAAATCCAGGAGGGCTGGACCCATGCCACAATTTCACAGTAATCACTGACCAAGTAAATGCTTCCCATTAGGTAAATTGTATGTGAAAATATCTTAGGTGTGCATCATGAAAATCTGGTGTGGTTCCAGCTTGCCTACTTTGAACACCCCTGAAATAAGACATGGTTGGTCCGAAAATGGCCTTTTGAGGACAAATGGTAAAGAAGGAATATGAACACTAGCGGTAAGAGTTGGCTATGGGCAAAGAAGGGGAAATGCAGAAGGGACAAGTCAAGTATGAGGTGTGGTGTGTTCACTGTGTTGTGCCTAGGAAACTTTATTTCAAACAAGGTGAACGGGGCAGTAATTCTAATGATTTAGTAGACCTTAATGCTGTCATTGGGATCCCAGACTTGAACCACAATTTCCAAAAATAGATTTGAGAGAAAAAAGTCTACTTCCTCCATTCCTAATGTTCCTAATATTTTCTTTTCTTTTTATGTTTACTATTTCATTGTTGTGGCATATGAGACTTCTTACCACTGCCAAACTGTATCAGTACATCTTATATGTACACATGAGGTATACTTACACATTATTGTTGAACATTTTAAATAATGTCTTCTCAGAGGGAAGTGTTAAATGTGTAATTTGATGGGGCATAAATGTTGTATACAAAGGTGTAAATTTACATGCAACCTTCTTTTTGATTTACCTAATAATAAAAAAAAATGAAAAAAGAGGAATAAGTCTAACCTACTTCTGTGAGAGTGAGGACGTAACCTCTGCACAAAACAGAAGGTTGTGAAGAGTCTATTCCCACATCAAATACATGTGGAGCTTACATAGTGATGGACTGACTACTACGTGTTCAGAGTTGAAGATTGGTCCAGATATGACTATTTTGGGGTAGTCTGGAAAGTAGTAGGAAATCATAATAGCCTCCAACTAGACATAAGAGTGAATATGGAAGGAGTGCAACATTTACACAATAAGTGAGAACTTTCTTCAAGGATGAGAGTTGGCTGGAATGAAGATTTGACTGACAACAAAGAATACAAAACCACACGTCTGGCTAGAAGAGTGAATTAAAATACAGCCTTCACAGGGAAATTCCAAGAAGTTGGAGACACATTCAAGCAGGGCTAATCCACTCCCTTGTTTTAATCCTGACCCAGGGGCGTATGAATAAATACGCCAGTTTTAAATCACAATATCATTTGTTGCACGCTCTGCTTGCCTTACTACCCCCAGTTCACTCTAGGGTATCTACTACATGTCTAAAAACCATTCATCCCGCTCCTGCCTCATAATGACGGAGTTGTAGCCTGCACCGTGAACAGCTGTCACGGTGTGAGGAGATTTCCAATGATGAAGCATACCACCTTTGGTAGGTGAGGGAAATCCTCCCTAAAAAGGAATATCCCATTACAGTTAGGCTAATTTCTTTTTCTTGGTAAAGACCCAGGTGTTCCTTTGTGCGTTATTGTGGTATAAGTTGGGAGCCAACACCTGCTGGTCTATAAATCTCTCTTAGCCGTCACTTGTTGTGTTTGAAATTCCAAGAAGAGCTAGAGAGGTATTTTTAAAAAAAAACATAACATATTGATCTTCCTAATGATTTTAATCATCTTAAAGGGATTTAGTAGTGAAACTCACAATCCAGGCTGGACTAGAACGTTTTTTGATAAAGAATGTAGGCAGAGGAAAGAAGACTTACAACATTATAAAGTATCCTGAAGTAATAATCAATAATTTAAGTTTGCAATCATTGTCTACAAAGTTTTAATTGCCACGAAAAAGATGGAATATCTAAACATGAAACCACTGTCACTCCAGTACGTGATGAGAGTTACAACCCGCAATAAATTTGTAGACCTTTTTCTCGGATATCTTCAGTGCTTCAGTATGGGAAATGTTGAGAATGGTAAAAGGTGAGATGCCTGTTCTCATGCATATGTGAGAGGGAAAAGAGGCTGGCTGTAGTCATGAAGAGCTAAGTTGGGGAACTGTGTGCAAAGGATAAATGTATCCAGGGAGTTTGCAAATCGGAAAACAGAAAGGCACATAGACCAAATATGATCTTCCTGGAGGCATTTAACTGTTTACCATTACTAGTTACTCCTTGCTGTGCCTTTTATAGAACTCTTTGGCAGAGCTGCCCCACCTTGGTTAAATAGCGTTATAGTGCCCATGTAGAAGAAAGTCAGAGCGAATGAGCCAAAGACCTATAGATCAATTAGGCACATTGATATTGACTGAAGATCATATCCTAAAATTATATTGTTCTCTGTTGAAGACTGGGTAGAAGAAGTAAGGGCAGTAATCCCAATAGTGAGGGATCATGCCCTAGTCACAATGGATAACCTTTTTACACTTTCTCCACAATCAGAGCAACGCAATTTACTTCACAATATGGGACTTTTTTTTAGACTTCACATTCACTTTTTACCTGACATCTTGCGAGATGATGGTTGGTGCAGAAGCTGCAACCATGAGAATGGAGGAGCAGTAATTAGCAATTAACACGAGGTAGTAGAGAGATACCAGTTCCCAAAAGTGATTGAGCTCGAATGAGAAGGAGAGCAGGTCTTTCACGACCTAATGGGGGGTCAAATATGGGGACCTGTTTACTCATCTGTTCATTTCACTGTATAAAAAGTATTTATACCAAATACTCAAAAGTAATGGGAGTAAGTCTTGCACATGGTCCAAACCACCAGTAATGCTCTCTGTGTAGCATCTTGATTTGCCCACTGCACTGCTCCAGATAGAGGCCCGCCTTATGCAAATAAGATGAGCCCGCTCCATAAGGGAACACAAGGAAATTCAGACCAGTTTCAGCCTTGTTAGACCTTGTCAGTGAGGTATAGCTTGTATTTTGTGACACAGTGAGTATACAGATGAGCATAGTAGTCAAGTTTTGTTGTAGATTACCCCTTCTGGCACACCCTGGCGGACTGAGATAATCCTTGTACGGCACTCTTAGGATGGATTGTATTTTATTTGCCAACCGCCATTTTGTATGTATTTTTAATTTCATGAATATATGTCTGATGGTTGACTTGTGGGAAAGCTTTTCTCAGTACAGTAAGGTTTGTCAAAGGCCATAGGTTTGATCCACTCGTGAAGCACTGCAAGAATTCTTGTGTTTATATTGTCAAATGTAATTTTGTACATATTTGTAATTTTAAGACTGTATACATGAGTGTTGCCTTTTGGCAAAATCTATGTTCAGTACAGTATGTCTGAGTTTAATATAGTGAGAAACCAGCTATAAATGCTATAGGCCTAACTTGCTCATCGGAAAAAGTTATTTATGATATTATAGGTCTGATCTTTTGTATATTTACATATTACAACAAATGCAGTAGGCTAGGTCTGACCTACTTATTGAGAAAAGCATATGTTAAAGTCAAAGGTCTTTTAGGCTGAATTGTTATTTCATTCTGCTAACGCCTGTAGACAGGTGTTTTGTTACATGAAATCTCAGAGATTTTCATAGTCGGCAGGGAGCTTTATATTGGTGAGTTCCTCTGCCCCACCCAGGGAGAAGATTTGCACGGGGAACATTCTTGGTGGGCCCACTTAGGTTGGGGTGTACATTGTTTTACCAACTGTAATGTACACATTTATATTTTTATGTCAATATACCTGTTGGTTACCTTGTGCAAAAAAAAGCTTATGCTTAACATAAATTAATCTGTCCGTCTGTAACACAACTGGTGCTCATGTAGGGCGTTCTGATGCCTTTGGGTCTAGTTCATGGTATATAAAACTCCCCCCCCCCCAAAAAAAATGAGGGGCATGAGTCGGTTATAGTGGCAATTTTCCTGGCTCGTTCATTGGATAAAGCCTGGCACGCTCATTGGGAAAAGCCTGACTGGTTCATTTGGAAAAGTTATGTGAAATGCAATAGGCCTGATCTGTTCATTTTGAAAGCGTACACAACAAAGACAGTAGGCTTTACGTATTTATTAATGCCACTAGGCTTGTAAGGGTGGAATATCATTACACTGCGTTAAAGCCTGTTGACAGGTATTATGTTACTGTCTTAGGTGGAGCTGACAGGTTTAGTTGGTTGTTAGGCTTTTGTAATAAAAATATATAATTAAACTGAATTATGGTTCTGGCTCAAACACGTCAAACAAGTGAAATTTACCAGTTATGGTTACCAAGGCACACAGCACATACAGTAAGTTGCGCCACCTGCCATGTTGTTCTCTTTTTGTGCTCTTTCTTTTGTTTCTGGACAGTTTGCAAATTGGTGTTTTGAGCCTGATGGTTGTTGCAAGTTATGGCATGTGTTGTGTGCTTTGGGAAATATAACTGGTTGGTTTCAGTGGTTTGTCACGTTTGAACCAGATCATATCTCAGTTTTTAACTGTTTTTCTTTTCAATGAATTTCATTGGTGTTCGCCCAGCCACAGCAGGGGTTGACTGCTAGGCCCTGCATGCACCTGCTGTGGGAAGCCACCCCAGAGCCCCAGCAACTCATGGCCTTTGGCCTGGCCATGCCATCCGCCCAAGCCACGCCATCCGCCCAAGTCACTGCTATCAGCCAACCTGCATGGTGCGCAGCCTTTGGTCATGCCCAGCGGGAATTTGGCAGAAGGCCTGGCCTCCGGTTCTCTCTCCAACCCGCACGGCTGTGCAAAATATTTTCCACAGCACAAACTCTTGAGTCACAACAACTAAAGAGTTTCAAGATGGCTGAAAAGCAAATTCAGAGCCGTATCCAGACAATCGCATTTCTTAAAAAATAAAAAATGTGATTGACAGATATCATGAGTCTTGATTCTCTAGTTAAGGCAGAGATATACTAAAGCATTAACCCTTTAAATCCGGTGCAGCAACATTTTTAAATGCTACTATCTCAAAAAGTACCAAGTATATATATATATATATATATATATATATATATATATATATATATATATATATATATATATATATATATATATATATACGCATTCCAGGTTTCCTGTCATGTAGCCGGGCACATCCATCTAACGGTGCCGGGCAACGGGGTTCAGGATCCCTGTGATACTTTGAGCAGTATCCACGTGGCAGTGCAAGTAAGAGCCCGCAATCCGGACAGATTTTCCCCAAAAAATTTTTGGGAGTGGAAATCTGTCCAGAGTGCGGGCTCTTACTTGCGCTGCCCTTCGGGTACTGCTTCAAAAAATATATATATGTATATACATATATATACATATACATATATATATATACATACACACACACATATGATGATGGGCTTTAGATCAGCCCTCCTCATCTATTGGACTGCTCGAAACTCATTGACACTCTGCTTCCATCCACAACAGCATACAGGAGGGGGCAACGGGTCAGCCCACGTTAGCCAATGCTCTGTTGCCCTGTCATTGAACATGTTAAAGTGCCAGGGTTCTTCAGTTTTCTGGTTTCTTCTTTATTATTTATAGGTCATCTTTCATTTCCTTCCTTCTCCTTTTTCTTATTTATTTTTATAGCGCACACTACAGCTCCCGAGACAGTGCTGGTCTGCTTGCTTGGCATCCATTTCCTTATCAGCGTGCTACATCATGTGCGGCCACTGCTTCTAAACTGGTCAGCCACTGTGGAATGGTAGTGCCTATAGTGTATCATTGCTTAAACACTTTAAGATGGCCACACCTAGGTTGTAAAATTGGGGACCTTGTTGGAACTTTAAAACAACAATACACTATGTACAGTGCCATTGGAAAGCGGCCACAGCAGCTATGTTTAATTTTATTTTTATTGCGAGCATTCACCCACCACATCTATGCAACGGAATATTTTCCTGTTTCTACTATCTTTTTTTTTAATGTATCTTGCATTTGCTTGTTGAGTTTGTGTGTGTGTTATTGTGGATGAGTAGGTGGGTGAATTTTAGAATTAGTCTGTGGGTGGATAAATGGATGCACATGTGCAAAGACGAGTGATAAAGTGCATGTATAATGACTTATTGAGTGCCTACACTCATCAAGTACGGACGAGGACATTTCCTGGTACCAGGCAGACATATTGGCATTGCCCGTGCTTATCAGCTTTGTGAGTTACTGTGCACTTTACCATTTTGTATTTTTTATAGAGCCTAGTTATTGTGATGATTGTACTAGGAGGTGATTCCAAAATTTCGTAGGCTTTTTAATACTAAATACATGGGCGCCTAGTTTGCTGACAATTGGAAGTATGAAAGTACAGTATTTATTTAGGTGCCTTGTGATTTTAAATCTTAGGAATTGGCAGCACACATATTTCAAAAGTTATAATTATAATTAGAGGATTTATAAATGTAAACAGTTTGACGTTTATCTAAACCCTGATGTATATCAGACATGTGTTTGTATATTGCATTGTTATACCTCGGAATGGAAGTTAAACTTTCTTGCTACTAGTTTTAAATTTGAGCAACATTAAATGTATCGTTGAAGGAGCAATTGCGATTTCACGAATTCAAATTTACATTTCAAAACAAACTTTATATTCGCCATTTCAAAGGTATGTCGGCTCTGTATTTAGTGGCTTAGGTGATAACTGCTGTTAAAATGTCTAAAAATAAAATATGTAAACAATGACATATCAATGCTATTTATATCAGGTTATTTCACTTGTCTCCTTGTTGCTTTTTTAATGGGATTGTTATTTGCCCACTAGTTATTCTCATAGTTGTCCTGAGGTGTAGGCGATGGCATAACTGTGTGCTTTTCTTTAGGCTGTTTACTTGTTATGTTTGGATGATGTTATTGGTACTGTTGGCATTTACATAACTGGGTATATTTATGTATTGTTTAAGATGTGGTCGAGAAGACTGCTCGTAGAATCTCACTGAGCAGGGTCATTATAGTCGTATTGTGGGAAGGGAGCAGAGTTATTCACTTCCCTGAAGCCAGAGGGTGCAAGAGGGGGGATGTCAAGGAGGTTAGTTGTTCTGCTATATGGAAATGGTGTTAAGGCTGGAGGTGCATTTCAACAGTTTTTCGCTGTCTTAATCTTCCATTTCGAAACTCCCAGTTGGAGAGTTAGGGTGGTGAAACTATCTAGAAATGTAATTGGCTGCTGCATGTGCAGTGGGACCTATTCATTGATGCACTCAGGGTTTGTTAGCTGCATGTATCAACACTGAAACTAAGCAGCAGGTGGTGTCCACAAAGGACTTCACCACACCCACGTCAGTGCAGTACAACACTGTTAATGTGTGTCAGGTGGTTCACAATTGAAGTTTAGGTTCTAAGATATCCAGGAGTTAAAGCATGAAAAGAGGGCTGTGGATGCTGCTCTGGGTTTTCAGTGGTTACATCTAACCCCCTCTCACTCTCCTCCATCTTAAAGAGGCCACACTGGTGAATGATGTCACAATAGAACTCAAAACACAAATTTGCATCTTCAAACAAAGCAACATGTCTTAATACCAGTCGTTAGTGGTTGTTAAAGATGCAGGGCTGGGCAAAGAGATTTGTTTTCTCTCTTCTTGGCCATTTTCTAGATATTCATGTGGGAGCAAAGGAGAAGAGACGATGAGAAGAGAGCAATTTACTCTGAAAGGCGGAAGATACAAATGTATGAGGACAACATTGGCTGAGTAAAAAGATCCTCTGCAGGGGTGGATCGGCATGCTGCTCGGTGTGTGTGTGTTAAAGACACGGCACAAGGGCCCTGTTGTGCAAACCTGCTCTTTCCATCTTTAGGAATGTGTCGAAAATGTGTTACTTCAGTGGCCACCATATGCTGAAACAGCACAATGACTTAAATTGTGAGAACGTTTCTGTTGCCAATGGAGGGGGAACACGGTATGTGTGGTCTAAGTATTACAGCCAACTGCAGTGCTTAATTTGTGCCGGTGGTTTCCGGTGCTCTGCACCGGTACTTAATTGTCAACACCGGCACTTATGGCTACTCGCCACATGTTGGTGCTGTTTGTCTGATTTAGAAATGAGCCCAACCACCTACTCAGGGTTACTAACTTATCGTCCACCCAGACCCCTGGGCCAATTCCTCAACACCCTCCCAATGACAATTGCAAATCTAGCCTCCATGCCATCAAACTTTACAGTCTTGGGGGATCTTAACATCCACCGGGACAATACCTCTGACCACACCACTAACAAACTAAACCTTAGCCTCTCCACACTTCAGCTTAAGCAGTTGGTTTCTGAACCCACCCACGTAAAAGGCCACTTGCTTGACCCCATCTTTAGTAACTGCCCCGGTCTCACCTCAGGGGCGCCATCTCCGCTTCCCTGGTCTGACCACTTTCGGATCCCCCTGACTTGGGAAATCTCAAACTATTCCCTTCCCACCAATTCAACCTCATGTCGAGAATGCAACTGGTCTAAGCTCCCCAGAGAACTCTGGATCTCAGCCCTCGAAACCTCCAGACCTAACAGACACCCCAACCTCATCTTAGCTAACAAGAAGTTTAACCACTGGATTCAGAGCTCCTTAGACGCTGTAATTCCCTTAAGGCTTACCCACAATAAATGCAGAGCCAAGACATCTCCCTGGTACTCCCCCAAACTATGGTAGCTCAAACAACATTGCAAAAGGCAAGAGAGGAAATGGAGACAGACTTATGCAGCCCCTATCAGATCCGAATATAGGATAGTTTTAAAAACCAATAAATTGAACTATAACTCGCTCAAGCCGCCTTCTACGAGGAGATAATCCAAGCAACCTCTCACTCTCCCAAGGAAATCTATCGGATCGCCAAAACCCTCTCAAAACTGCCCCAGAAGCAACCTACCTCCATCAATGCTCCATCCCGATGTAACAACCTGGCGGAATTCTTCCACCAGAAAGTACTAAAAATTGTCTCCACCTTCACTCCTACCCAGTTTGATTCCACTAATCGCTCAGGACGCAGAACCCAAGCAGAATTGGAACTATTCCACTCCCTGGACCCTGCATCCTTAGATCCCATCATGCACCAGGTCAAGTCAAGCTCCCCCTTAGACCCAGCACCCCCTTGTATCCTGTTACCAGTCCTAACTAACATTCTACTAACAGTTCTTGACCTGTTGAACGCCTCCATCTCCACTGGAGTGGTCCCCCCCGGCATGGAAACGTGCCTTGGGAAAGGCCCTTCTAAAAATTCCCAATGTCGATCAGAACAACCTAGGCAATTGCTGGCCAATTTCCCTACTTCCCTGGCTCAGTAAGACCTTGGAAAAACATATCAACTCAGTGTTGGTAGAATTTCTAGAAAGGAACAACCTACTCCACCCCTCACAGACTGGCTTCCGCCCCCAACACGGGACAGAAAAAGCCCTCTTTGCTGTAACGGAGGAGGCAAGGAATATCCTGGATCAGGGTGGTTCTGCGGCAATCATTCTTCTCGATCTCAGTGCCGCGTTCGACACTGTAAACCATGATATACTGATCCAGAGACTAAGGGACCTGGGTGTATTAGGGACTGCCATCGCCTGGCTACAATCCTTCTTAGGTGAACGATCCTTCCAGGCCTTTGAAGGCGACGCAGTCTCCAAACGGATGCCTGTAGTTGTGGTGTGTCTCAGGGTCTTCCCTGAGCCCCACACAATTCAATATTTACATGAGTTCCCTGGCAAGGAGTGTCCTTCCATTTGGCATAAAAATCATCACCTACGCTGATGACCCTTTGCTCATGGTGGCATTAAACCACCCCAAAAAATCACCAAGCAATCTTGCAAGTTGTCTTGAGGGGGTAGAGAAATGGATGGAACTCTCCTGCCTAAAACTCAACAGGGATAAAACTGAGATTATGTTCCTCGGAAACACCCCCTCTCTTAGCTTGGAGCAACTTTGGCCGAAATGCCTGGGACCCGCTCCAGTACCCAAAGAACAGATCAAAAGCCTCTGCATATGGCTTGACCTCTCCCTCAGCTTTAACCACCAAGCGACGAAACTCTTGACAGCATGCTATGGTCTGCTGAGGATTCTACGCAAGATTCTTCCACTACTCCCATTTCATGCCAGAAGAATCATGGTACAGGGTCTTATCCTATCCCGCTTGGACTATGGGAATGCCCTCTACCTAGGGGCCCCACATTCCACCATTACCAAGCTCCAAATAATCTAAAACTGTGCTGCCCGCACGCTCCTCCAGACCCCCCACCGGCAGTCTGCAGCCCCTGCGCTAAGGAGCCTTCACTGGCTAACAATCATGAAAAGAATCCAATTCAAAGCCAGGTTCATTGCGCACAAGGCTTTTTGGAAGACTGTCTCCTTAATCAGTCAGCCCCTGATAACTCCCTACCATCCCAACAGGGACCTCCGCTCTGCATCCTCTTCCCTCACCCTACTGCCAAGAATAAAAAGATCTATGAGCTGCGGACGCGCCTTTTCCTACAACTCCGCCAAGCTCTGGAACTCTTTTCCCATCCACATGCAGACAGAGCCCAATCACTTACGCTTTCGCAAACTCCTAAAAATCTTACTGTTTAATAATCACCTCTAACACGCCGATCCTTCTCCTCTGCGTGCGTCTAACTACAGCGCTAGGATGCCTCAGGGTAGCTATTGCGCTTTATAAATGTTTTTTTCATTTCATTTCACAACAACAGTTATTTATTCACTCAAAATACATTACAGCTGACTAATACCTTGGACCCACCCCACTAAATCATTTCTGGAATCCGGGGACCCCTGCTGAGTCATTATTTGAAGCTGTGGATTCCCTGCCTAAGCAATTTTTATTATTTGAACCTCAAAACAATACACAAATACAAAACAGGTATGCAAATGCTCAAATATTGAAATATTTAGTTTAATTCACATTGAAATATAGAAAATGTTATCAATTTTTTCATTATTGCTTCTTTATTTGTATATATTAATTTTAATGTATTAATTTTGATATTATTACATTTTGTAACACAGTCACGGACTCCTTGATTAGGCTTTGCGGGCCCCCAAGAATCCTCGCACCACAGGTTAAGAACCACTGCTTTAAATCATACTTAGAGTGAGCTTTGGCTCCACCCACAGCATTATTTCTTACTCATCTCATACTATTGGCCGGTGTGTTCAAGCGACCTCCACAGAGTGATTGCATTGCAGTGCATGAGGAACTCTTTAACATCTCAAACCGATACTGATCGATCACACATTAAAGTTTGTATTATGGAGAACCATTGTATAATAGAAACATCTGTTCTTTTTGAGTTTTTTACAATGTAACAAGCTTTTTTACATGTTTTTGTCAGCACTCAAAATGCAAGTCAGACTTATTGTCTTGACTTTTGCTTGTTTTTGTAATGCAGTATCAGATGTTTTGTTTACTGTTAGAAATGGGGGTCTCTAGTTGGCAAGGGTTTGCACCTTTGTCCAAGTAGTCAGGGTAAGGGAGTTACACTCCTAAAATAACCCCTGCTCACCCCCCTTGAAGCTTGGCACGAGCTGTCAGGCTTATCTCAGAAGCAGTGTGTAAAGCATTTGGACATAACCCATAGTAACACTGAGAAAGCACTACAAAAGGACAAACCACCAGTGTAGAAAAATATCCAATATTTTTATATATCCAAAACAAGACCAAAACGATAAAAATCCAACATACAGTACTTAAAAATATATACTTTGCAAGAAATCCTTAAAATTGCAGAAATACCTCAAAACACAGTTCGTACGAGTCAGTAGCTCTATCCTGGGCTACCTCAATGCTGAAAACGACAGAGTCTAACAGTTCCAAACGACCGCATCAATATGGGCCAGCGAAAGCGTGGATAGACTCGGTAACAGTACCTTTCTCATTGCGGCTGGCACGGTGGTGCGAGCCGGTCATGGCAACCGTTGCGGTTACGTTGCAAAATGGATTCAGTGCAGGTAGCGGCTCGGTGATGATCGTTCAGACGGCATCGGTGAGGCCAAGGCTAATAGTGCAGGGTGAGGCGATGCTCGAAACACTGAAGCGGTACCCAGATGTTGGTGAAGTCTTTGCAGTCCCTGAGACTTTAGAACAAGGGGCAAGCTCTACTTCAAGCCCTTGGAGATACTCAGCACAAGTAAAAGAAAGTTCCGTCCAGTCCTTTCACTTCCCAAGGCAGAAGCAGCAACTGCAGGCCAACCCAACAAAGCAACAAAACAGCAAATGGGCAGTACTCCTCCTGGCAGCTCTCCCAGCTCTTCTTCTTGGCAGATTCCTTGATTCCAGTGAGTTCTGAAATGTTGGGGTCTGAGCCCCAATATTTATACTCAAAATCATTTTGTTTTCTCAGGCAGAGAGTGTCTGTGCTAAGTCCAAATCAGTTCTGTCCTCTCTGGCCCAACTTCCTGGCAGGAGGTGGAGACAGCATTGTGGAAGGCAGACCAGGCCCATTCAGGTGAAAAGAAATCTCATCCCCCTACTCTAAATGCAGCCCAGGTCTATTCAGCCCAGCCATGACTCTTCCAGACTCTCTGGAGCCACTGCACATCCCCAGCCCCTGTCACTCCAAAGCCAGATTGTCAATACACAACCTAGCAGAGTCCCACTGGAGGGCTAAGCAAGAAAACGCCTACTTTCTAAAAGTGATATTTTCACATACAATGTAAAAATCACCCTCATTAAAAGATGCATTTTAACATTCTGAGTTCAGGCATACTAAAGTTTATTTTCCTACCTTGTTCCCAGAGGTAGTTATGTTTATTAGATGTTGTAAGCAAACTCCCCATTCTATACTACGGGAACAGGTAGCCTTGTAATAGTGAAACATTAAATTGACAGTATTTCACTATCAGGACATGCCACCCACACCAGGGCATGTCCTACCTTTCACATACACTCCACTCTGCCCACAGGGGTACCTTGGGCCTACCTCAGGGGTGACTAACATGTAAGAAAAGGGAAGGTTAGGGCCTGGCAAGTGGATGCATTTGCCAAGTCGACATGGCAGTACCAGACTGCACACAGGCTCTGCAATGGCAGGTCCGGGTTACATTTTCAGGACTAGTCATGTAGGTGGCACAATCAGTGCTGCAGGCCCACTAGTAACATTTGATTTGCAGGCCCTGGAAGACTTAGTGGACTTTACTAGGGACTTACCAGTAAATCAAATATGCCAATCATGCAAACACCAGTCTATAATAACACTTTATAACAGAAGCACTTGCACTTGAACACTGAACAGCAGCCGCGTCCGGCAGTGGGAGTACCTGCAGGGCGGTGACGTGGGGAGGAGGAGGGGCAGGGTGGTGGGTAGTAATGTATGGATTACGGAGTTTAACAGGTAAGTAAACATTTAAATAAATAAAATGAATTTTGTTGCGTGCACTGCATCCCCAAATGCGATGCAGTGCACGCAACGAAATCCGTTTTATTTATTTAAAAGTTTACTTACCTGCAAAACTCCGTAATCCATACATTACTACCCCAACCCTACTCCTCCCCCTCCCCACGTCACCACCCTGCAGGTACTCCCACTGCCGGCCGTGGCTGCTGAACAGTAATGAGAAAGTGCGCAGAGACACTAAACCAGCAAAACCAGAGTCAAAAACGGCAGGTCTGAAAGCAAAAGCACTGGGGAAACACACCAAAAAATGCCAAGCCTAACATTTACCAATTACATCTAGAATTTTTGGACTTTGCTTTAGCTTTATGATCATATTTATTTTTGTAATTTGGCTATTTGTGCAAACATATGTTAGATGTACATTACCAACAAAAATGAGTCACACAGAGTGGAAAATCAGATTGCAAAATAAATCTAAAAAGGAAAAACGAAAGCCAGCCCTAAAACCACGAAAGTGGGAAACAATGGGATATAGAAGCAACAAAAAACACACCAGGCTCAAGCTCCAGAGGTGGCCTCAGAACCTGGTCCACAAGAGCATCATCCGAAACCACAGAGCAAGTTAGACTTTGACAGTTTGCGAAACAGGGTTCATGTAGGTCCATCATGGAGCAGTCCGCCCTGTTGTGGAATTCTTTATACCCCACCCTGAGAGCTCAATACACTTACAGGCTCTTCAGGAAACACCCGGCAACTGTCCTGTTTTGACATGTCTTTGACAACCTGTGGCGATACTGTTGAATGGTAAATACCTGAAGCATTAATAATGATGTGCAGTGAAATGACAGGGAAGACTAACCTTCTGCATCCAGCACTGTGTGTGTGTGTGTGCGTTTGTGTGTGTGTGTGTATGTGTGTGTGTGTGTGCACAAAGAGAGATTAAACACTGTTGTTTAAGGAAAATGCTTGACGACACCAAAATACAACATTCTGCTAATTATCTGTTATATCAATTGTGGACCTGCTTCCCATGCAGCGAGGAATTCGAATGGTATTTGTGACTAAGGAGATGCACAAGGCTGTGTGGTGACTTTCTTTTACATTTAACTCGTCAGACAAAAAATCAAGGCAGTGATTAGTAGCTGGGAAACTGAGGGCTGAGCAGGAGGTTCCTGCTGCAAGAAAGCGAGTCATGTGTCTGGTTAGAGAAACTCTATTGCATATTTATTTTCCTTTGTCTTTTCTGTCATAAAGAAAGACATGGAAGTCAGCTATTGGGATTGCATAGGTACTGGGGCGCCTCCCATTAACTTTTATAAAAATACAAGGTATTCGGTCATTTGTGTTTTTGGGTGACCGAAGAAAGCCATTGTTTTTGTATTGTAAAACTAGGTAATATAATTGATAAGCAATGTTTACATTTCCAAATGTATCATTTCAATTATTTGTAATTATGTAAATGTAACCCTGTTTTTATTTCAATCTATGATGATTTCCTTTGTCAAACAATAAACATTTAATGGGTACTCCGAGCAAACACATATGTCCATCCACTTTTACTCCTGCGGGCATGAGGTTGTTGGCTTATTGTCTTCTACATCTCTTGCTTCGCTCTCTTCTCTGGCTGTCAGATTGAATCTGAAAGTGGTGTTTTTGGATTATGAGGCCTGGGTTAATGACTCTATTTATTCTTTGAATATTGTTTTTGTAGTTTTGTTGTCTTGTTGATCTATGACACATTGTCACAGTGGAGTTGGTCTACACAGGGTCGGTGCTATAATGGGTTCTGCATCTGCTGTTTGGTTGCCTTGCTGTTAGGTAGATGTATGTCTGCTACTGATAGGCTCTGCGATGTTGCTGAAAGGTAACTTGTTTGGCGCTATAACGATAAATAAAATAAATGACTGTATACATATATAAGCTTGCATACTCCATTATATTCTTCCTGGGTCTCTTGCTGCCTTCTATTCAGTGAATCACACCATGCTGGTCTCAACACCGTGCACTCTAGAGATTACTTGCACAGCCCTTGCAAGGATCTCCTCGAACCTCTAGAACATGAGTACTCACAAACATTTTCCCGGGGGCCGCAAAGTTTGGTCTATGGTGTGTCGGAGGGCCGCACTGATCCCAGCAGGGGGGGTGTAACGTGAGTGTAGGGGAAGCAAGGCATGTATATCTAGTGGCTGTCTTTACCAATAACGTGGTTCCCAAAGTTAAGGGCCTAGGTACTTCCTTTCCCTAACTGCATTAAGCTTTAAATAAGCGTTGGCAGTATGTTTAACTTTTTTTCATGTTAGTGGTGAGTCGTGTAAATGGCAGCCCAGTAATGCTGCTGCCCAGGGAGCCGCATGTAAAGGTCAGAAGGGCCGTTCTTTGAGGGTCACTGCCCTAGAATCACTTTTGTTATGTGCTCTTGAGTGCTTTATTCAACATACTCACCTCCTTATGTAGGAATAGGGCAGAGATGTTCAGCAATCAAGGCAAAATATTAATTAAATTAATTAAAAAATAAACAAAATATTCCTTAACATTGGCTCCACCGGCAGCCATAAGGAAATGCGGCTTGACCCTATGAGTAGGTGATCCCCAAGTTTCCATCCTTGGTTGTCTCTTCTCCTTGCTGCATGCCACCTTCCTTTGTTAAATTATATCATTATTTGGTTTTGTCTAATACCTGTTCGCTTTTGACACCCAAACCTTACATTTTCCCTCCCGAGCCCTTATCTTCAAGACAAAGTGAATGACTGCATCAACGCTGTTAACAGTTGGAATGCAATGTGCTGCCTTAAACTCCACTCTTGTACATCAGAAGTGATCTATTCAACTCCAACAACTCTGTCCTCTCACATGCCCTACACTTCCAATGCTTTAGCTCCCTTGCCTACTGCTACACCCATCTGAATCTGTTTGAACTGCAACATATGCCTATCCTCTTTACACTCTAATGCCATCCAAGAGTTCAGGAACTGTAGGGGCAACTGTTGGGATTAAGATTCATTCAGCAAAAGCCAGCAGCAGGTTTAAGGCAGGCTCATTTGGTACTGGTCAGCTTCGCAGTTGCAAATGACCTGGAGTCAATTCTGGGGTCCTGGGTTCAGGCAAGCAGGACCAGTCCTACTTCAGGCTTTAGCCTGCAAGGTATTCCTTCTGCGAGTCTCCACAGTTCCAGGATTGTTCTTATGAGAGTTTCTAAGGATGTCACCCAGTGCCAACCTGTGAAGGGTACACCCCCTTTGTCTAACCCTAAAATGTCGCTGGTCAATTTTTCCCTTTTCTCTTGGTTTGGATTCTTTCTGTCTAAGTGGACAAAGGGCAGGCAGGACCAGGTGTTAGCGTCATTTGTCAGTGACAGGGCAGGCATTTTCGGAAGTCAGGAAGGGGATGGGTACAACCCTCAGGCTAACCTTTGAAGCACAGGAAAGGCTTAGCACAGCCGCCCCAGGCCATCCTGCTCAGGAGAGGATCACCTTCCCCACACCAAAGACCCTTTTATCCCCTGCCTGCAAGGAATACACATCAACCACTTGAGAGCCAACAACAGTCATGTGACCTTGGACACTGGCAGAAGGGCACATTTGGTTTGGGCAGAAAGTGCCAGCTTTCTAAAAGTGGCCTTTTCCAAATAGTAATTTAAAATTCGACTTTGCAATTAAAGAGGATTTTGAATTACAATTCAAATTAGTTATTTCTCTAGCTGTTTCAAAACTGACGTTATCACTTATTAAATGTGATATGATAACCAAGTGTTAGTCTATGGGAGAGCTAGAATTGCTGCAGCGAAAGAGGATTTAAAATTACAATTCAAATTAGTTATTTCTCTAGCTGTTTCAAAACTGAAGTCCTCACGTATTAAATGTAATATGCAAACCCAGTGTTAGTCTATGGGAGAGCTAGAATTGCTGCAGTCAAATTTTACTTTGGGCGCTTCTCAGTGCCAGAATCTGTAAAACTTAAGGATATATGTTCTACTTTGTATATATACCATAGAGCTTGGACTCTGAGCTTTTAGGGTCTACCTTAGGTGTGACATATACATATTAACAAGGAAGGTTAAGGTCTGGCAAAAGGTTTATTTTGCCAGATCAAAATGGCAGTTTAAAGCAGCAGTAAATGCTGAACCGTCAGGCTTGAGATATACAAAACTCAAAAAACACACCAATGCATTTCTCAACACCGAAATTGAATTCACTGTAAAACTCAAAATACACCTCTGGTCCAGCATTTCATCCTTGCAGGCATTAGTTAAAACGACCTGACCTGGTAGATAATCGATATGGAAAAACGAACAGAGAGGGGTGGTATCATCACTGCCATCTTGGATAAAAAGAAGTGCTTGTGGATGGCCAAACATGACTCCATTACCGATGAAAGAAAAATAATACTACGGATCACACAATGTATAATTTCCATGTGAAAGTTGTCTCCTAATTCCCTTCTTTGGGATCTTAAAATAAATTTATAAAATGTGAGTACTACTGTTCAAACGTGATTTATGCTTGGAATAGTAGATTTGTATTTTTTTATTGATCATCTTTACATCAAATGATTGGGTTTATGGATTACTTCATTTATTATTTGAAGATCTTTCATTGCTTTTGTCACAATAACACTGCGTTGTCACAAGGGTTAGTCTTTTGTCTAACTCTATGGTCTTGCAAGGTTTAGCCTTTTCCCGTCTTCTACAGTGTATTCAAGCAATTTTTATCTTATCAAATTTTCTTAAAAAATTGAAATGTCTTTTTAAATGCTTTATGTTCAATTGCACTACTATCCAGGCATTACTTTTCATTTTGTTCCGCTCTTTGGAGCATTTAGTATACACTCCTCCCTGTGCCATGGTCATTTTTCGTTATTGCCTGCGACAGGGTTGCACTATTGTTTCTAAACAAAAAGCAGTTCCATTACTTATTAGTTGGATTCATTTTCAATCTCACTTTCTTCTTTTTCATTTGTGAGAACATGTCAGCGCCTGTCGGCTTCAATTTGTCTTGTGTGTTTTTGTTTTCTTTCCTGGAGCATAGACCAAATAGTGAGTGATTTCTTGATTAGTATTCTTCTGCGCTAATTGAGCTCGGATTGTAGTGCTTATTGTTTTGCTTTTGCTTGCAAGACAACCTGAAACCATCAGAGTGAACGCTTGTGCGTCCCATTATTTTCAATAGTTTAACGCAAACAACTAGCAATAACACAACTTTGTGGCATGGAACCAATTTATAAAACAAACATTTCAACTGCCTGCTGCTTTCTTTTTTGATGAAACTGTAAAGACACTCCTTTAGTTTAAGACTGTTGGCATATAGTATAAGTTTTTCCGAATTAATATTTGCAGCTGTGTCACATTTAATAATTTGTTAGTTACCTCTTTAATAATAGAGGATGTTTTATTTATCATCAAACAATTGGTCATTTCAAAAGGTTTATATTTTATTTTTAACTCTAAGCACCTTTAGCCCCTACAATCACCCTTACCTTCCTTTGCTTCTATATACCGCAAATCCTAAACTCTCCAATACATCCTTTTAACTCGTCCTACCCCTGTACCCTAAAATCACCCTTTTCTCCCTTTACCTCTACCAACCCACTGCTGTACTCTAAAATTACCCATCCCTCCTGTTACCTCTAACCACCTCAAACCCTAAATCCTTCTTTACTACCCTTTACCTCTACCCTCCCCGATCTCTAAAATCTCCCTCACCTCCCTTTACTTCTACACACCCTGAAACCTCGTCACCCTTACCTCCCTTTACCTTCACCCACTCCTGAATCCTCGTCACCCTCATCAGTCACCCTCACCTCACTTTATCTCTTCCCACCCCTATCAAGCCACCCTCCCCCTGTTTAGTTTTACTCACCTCCGAGCTCCCAAGTGACCCTCACCTCCCTCTACCTCTACCTACCACTAAGTTCTCAAACACCCTCACTTACCTTTACCTTTATCCACCATTGAGTCCCCTAATCACCCTCACCTTCCTTTACCTCTACCCATACTTGAGCCCGCTAGTCACCCTCACATCTATTTACCTCTACCCACCACTGAACCCTCATATCCACAATACCTTCCTTTACCTCCACTCAACTGAACCCTAAATTCACCCTTACCGCTACCCACCTCGAACCCTCAAATCACCCTCACCTCCCTTTCCTTCTACCCACCACTGAACCCTCTTGTCCACAATACCTCTCTTTACCTATACTCACCTGAACCCTAAATTCACCCTTACCTCTCTTTACCTAAACCACCAAGGACACCAACATCACCCTTCACTCCCTTTACCTCTACCCATCCTGATTTCTCAAGTCAACCTCACATCGCTTTACCTTTACCCACCCTGAACCCTTAAGCCACCCTGTCATCCTTTTACCTCTACCCATGCCTGAGCCCTCAAGTCACCCTCACCTCCCTTTACCTCTAGCCCACCCCTAAGCCCTCAAGACACCTCCACCCCTTCTCTACCTCTACCCACCATTGAGCCTTGAAGTCTCCCTCACCTCCCTTAACCTCTACCCACTCCATCCCTTTCATGCGTCCCACCTGAACCTTAAAAACAGCCCTTACCTCCTTTTACATCTACCCACCCTCAATTCCCATATTCACACATATTTCCCTTTACCGTTACCCACCAGAAACCTTAATTCAGCCTTATCTCCCCTACGTCTACCCAGCCAGGTCCCTAACATCCCCTTACCTTCCTTTACCTCTACCCACCGAACCATAACCTCACCCTTATAGCTACCCACCTCGGACCCCAAAACCACCCTTAACTCCCTTTCACTCTACCCACCGCTGAACACAAAAATCACCCCTACTGCCCTTTCCCTCTGCCCACCAGAACCAACCAGTCACCCTTAGCCCCTTTACCTTTCCCATCCCGCACCTTAAAGTCACCCCACCTCCATTTACCTCTACCAACCCCTGAGCCCTTGTTAGATTTAGGGGTCTCTAGTTGGCACAGGTAGGTACTTGTGACAAATAGGGACCCTTGCCTCTAGTCAGGATAAGGGGATTTAACACAAGACCATAAACGACAAAAATACTCAATACTAGTACTTTATGATGGTAGATTTAGCTTAGTTAAGTTCAGTTCTTAAGATGCGACACTTTGCGTCAATGTACCTTACGATGTGTTGCGCTTCCACGACAAGCAATGTCGCAGCGAGTGAAATGCGGCAAAGTTCAGGTGCAAAGAAATAAGGACGTGAAGATCTTCCAGATGCGGCACGCTTCTCCGGGATGCGAGAAGTTCTTGGTTCGATGCGTGGACTGCAGCGGCGACACCCTTGTTCAGAAGTGCAACGGAAACAGCTCCAACTGCGACACTCTTCTCCCACGATGTGTGAAGCTTCCGCGCCATGCGACAACTACAGCGGCGACATCCTTGTTCAGAAATGCGATGGCAGCAGCTCCAATGGCGGCGTCCTTCTCGGGATGCAAGGCGCTTTCCTCGATGCAGTGCGATGTCACAGTTCCAGCGGCGACACCCTTGTTCAGAAGTGCGACGGCAGGGCCATGGACGGCGACACGCTTCTACCTTGTTGTGAGACTCTTCTCTCAGTGCGACAACTCCAGCGGCGACACCCTTGTTCAGAAGTGCGACGGCAGCAGCAGCGACGGCGACACGCTTCGATCTTGTTGCGTCGCGCTTCCAGCTCCCTGCAACACGCTGTTCCTCAGAAGGCCCAAAACCACAGCAGGCACTTCCAAAAGAACTCTGGGGAGCTGGCGGTTGAAGTCTGCTGTCCCTGAGACTTCAGCAGGAGGCAAGCTCTTTTCCAAGCCCTTGGAGTTCCTTCACAAGTTGAAAGCAAAGTACACAAAGTTCCTTTCTCCTTCCTTTGGCAGTAAGGCAACCACTGCAGGCCAATCCCCCAAGCAGCACTTCAGTTTGGGAACAGTCTCTCCTCAGTTTCTTCAGGTTCCTCTCCTCAGTAAAGGTTTCTTCTTGTAGTCCAAAAGTGATCTAATTTCATGGGAACAGGGTCCCAATATTTATACCCCCAAATCCTTTGTTCTCTGAGGGGAGAGGGGCCTTTGCCCAGTCCAAACCAGTTCTTAAGCACTCTGTTTACCAGACTTCTCCTTTCCTTTCACAGTGCAGGGCAGAAACAGCAGACTCCCCACAGGAGGTGGAGCCAGCATTGTGGAAGGCAAGTACAGTCCTGGAGCACTTTGTTTGCAGGACTCCTTCTCTTCTTTCAATGAGCAGGACAGAGACATCAGCCGCTCCCCAGGAGGTGGAGCCAGCATTGTGGAAGGCAGGCAAAGCCCTATGCAAGGTTCAGGTGCAACTCCTCCCTCCCATCTAGATGCAGATCTCTCTATTCACCACTGGGCTGACTCATCCTGTCTCTTGGAATCCCCTAGCCCTGTCACTCACCAAACCATACAAAGGAATACACAACCTAGCAGAGACAGTCTTGAAATGTTAGGCAAGCAAATACCTACTTTCTAAAAGTGGTATTTGCAAACACAGAATGTTAAAACTAACTTCACTAAAATAGGCATGTTATCATTCTGAGTCCAGGCATACTTAACTCGAATTTCTACCATGTTCTCTAAGTCAGTTAGGATTATAAAATGTAATAATTCTAACAGCCCATTCTGGCCTTTGGAGAACAGGTAGCCTTGCAATAGTGAAAAACGAAAATGGCTGTAATTCACTATTCGGACATGCCACACACACCAGGACATGTCCTACCTTATACTTACAACGCACCATGCCCTTGGGCCTACTATAGGGGTGACTGATATGAAGAAAGGGGAAGGTTTAAGGACTGGCAAGTGGGTGCACTTGCCCACTCAGCATGACAGTACCAGACTGCATGCAGGCTCTGCAATGGCAGACCTTAGACACATTTTACAAGGCTACTTCTGTGGGTGGCACAACGAGTGCTGAAAGCCCACCAGCAGCATTTGGATTTACACGCCCTGGGTACACTCAGTGCACTGTACTAGGGTCTGACAAGTAAACCAAAGAGCCAAACATGGAACCACTGATTAGTACATCAATTTGCAATAGGGAGCACTTGCACTGTGGCACTGGATATCAGTGGCACAATGCCCAAAGTAAAAATACATGAGGCAACAGCAAAAATGAAAGGGAGACCCACACCAATGGTGCCAGGTCTAACAGCCCTCAATTTACCCTCAACCCCTTTACCTCTGCCCACCCTGAACCCCCAAATCACCCTCACCTCCCTTTACCTCTAGCCACCCTTGAGCCGCAAGTCACCCTCACCCCCTTTACCTCTACCCACCTCTGAGTCCTCAACTCACACTCATCTCCCTTTACTTCTACTCCTGAGACCACAAGTCACTGTCAACTCCATTTACCTCTACCCACCCCTGAACGCTAAAGTTACCCGTAACTCTATATTCGCTACCCACCCCTGAGCTATCAAGTGCCCCTCACCTCCCTTTCCCTCTACCCACCCTAGAATGCTCAAGTCACCCTCACCTCCCTTTACCTCTACCCACCCCAAAAAAGCTCAAGTCACCCCGCCTCTATCTTTACCTTTAACCAGAGCTGAGCCTGCAAGTCAACCTCACCTTCCTTTATCTTTACCCACCCCTCAACCCTCAAGTCCCCTTCACCTCCCTTTGTCTCTACCCTCCCCTGAACCATCAAGCCACCCTCACCTCCCTTTACCTCCACCCACACCTAAGCCCTCAAATCACCCTTAGCTTCCTTTACCTCTACCCTCCCCCTGAACCCTCAAGTCACACTTATCTCGTTTCACCTCTACCCATCCCTAAACCATAAACTCACTTTTTTTTAAATAGCATAAAAGTATGTTATATAAAGAAAAATACTGACCTGTATGGTAATATACTACGTGGTAAAGGTATGAATACTTATCCTATGTGGTACTTACCTGCTTGATAAATGTCCTGTGTGGTAATGGCTGAGTGGTAATGACTGTTTCCCCTTAGGCAGGGCCCATCCCTGCCACTTTCTAAAACACTTTGCTTCTTTCACCCTAGTGCCTCTAAATGTTTTGGGGGCAGTGTCAGTTGTTTTATGCCCTTCAGTATGTTAGGCGGGCAAATTCGCACATTTGACCGTTCGTCCTCTCCCTTCCTCCCCACACTGTATAGTTTTGATCTCGTCTGGGATAGCACATGCACTGTTGCTTGTGAGACATTTTGTTTCCTTACAGGGGACGTACAGCCTGCCCATTGGTTGTCTTCATTGTCACTCTCATTTCCTTGTTTCTTTTTCGTGAACCTTTGTCATTTGCTTTTCTCTACCCTGGACAATGCCCCAAATATCGCTTCCCTCGCCCAGAGTTCTTCCACTGCTCGCCGCTTTCACAGATACTTTTTTAAAACTTTTACTTGCACTGCTTCCCCCATCCAACGTTGTTGTTTGCACTGCTACAACGCCTTCCAGGTTTGTAGCTTGTCCGGTTCGCCCCACCCCTCCCTCGATCTTGCTTGCCCCATCCTCCATTATCCCCTACTCCTGTGTTTCTTGCCCCTCCTGTCCGTCCAGAAAAAGAGAGCACAAAATCCATGCCAACAGGTTTCAAGATGTTACAAAGATGCAGACACTGCATGGACATTTTGGTGCTGTCTTCATGCAGGATCAATATGGCAAACTTTAGCTCGGACATAAGAGAATGAAATAGTTTTTTGTGAAGGCAGAGAATATTCCCATGCTAAGAAAACTGATCACTTCCCCTCGCGGTCAGCAGTGGTACAGTCATATCACTCTTTTATCTACCTTTCAGACTTACTACATAGCAACCACGCGGCTGTACAACATGGCTAATACAAATTGACAAAGCCAACAGCTCTCTCATAGGCAAGATCTATTGACTTTACTTATGCTTGTTAAGTTTGCGTTTTCACATGCACATTCTCCATTGGACTCCCAACAACATATAGTGATGCTCATTGCTGCTTTGTTGCTCGAATGGCTGATGAGCGGTTGCAGCTCAATGTGTACTTTTTAGATAGGTTGTACGACTCATAAAGGGTGCCTTCAGTAAGTTTAGTTTAGTTTAATGTATGCCTTGTTACAAAGTGCAAACTGTAAAACTTACATTTCACTCTCAGTAAGCCTCTGGGTTCTTAAACAATTATAAAACACTGCTTAAAATAAATTTGATACATTCCTGATTCCAAAACGCTGCTTGAAATCAATTCTTTAAGTGGGATAAGCTAGTCCTCTGGTAAACTTATACAATTGTAAAAACATGTTTTTTAATTGTTATCTCACCTTCCGTATCCTCATGTTTTTGACCATGTAAGACGCTTTTCTTTTTCATTGGGACACCTATTCACTTATTCATATTGTCCTACCTAGTAACTCCATTCTTCTGTTTTTAGGTTTCGCCCTGGCCGTAGCAACTGCGTAGCAGTTGCTCCTCCCAGGGCGAAATCTTATGTCCTACATATGGGGCTTTGGTCCCGCCTCTGTCTTCCATTGGCTAGCTCCATAAATGGAGGCTAGCCATTGGAAGAGATTGGCTGTCAATCACGCTTTCCCCGTGAAAACGCGATTCGGGGGCGTTTCCGTGTGTTTTTTTAAGTCCCGCCCTCTCCTCTTCCCCTTGGCTGGAATTTTACCTTCCAGCCAATGGGAAGGGGAGAGCACGAAAAACACGCCCCCGAATCTGCCGGCCGGGACACCCCCGTGACATCATTCCCCGGGCCGCGCTGTGATTAGCTGCCGGCCCGGGACCTGACTTGTTTATGCTTTGCGTAGCTTTGCGATGACGTCCACTTCTGTCTTGCTGTTTTCCCTCACCAAAGATGTCCAGCGGGCATGAATACTTTGGCGCTGCGATATTCTGGTGCAGTGGAGTGTTACTTTACCCTTTTCTGCAATTTGTATTCCATTTAGTATTTACTCTTTCCAAGTAAAAGGTGGCACCGTGTGCACTAACAAGTGGAAATGTTACACCTGAAGATTGCCATGCTTGTTTTACATTTCCTCACATAATCATTAATCCCTGTAATTGTAGGTGTAGGTTTAATATGCTAGCAAATCAAGCAGACCAAATAAAGTGTACATAAAATATTGGCTGATCGCGGGTGGCACCTTCTCTCATCCGTGTGCAGGTTTGTGGTTACAGGAAACCGGAAGCCGTTCGTCCTTGGTCTCCGTCACAAAGTTGACAGCTGTGCCAACTAAGTTTAACGTGACTTGATCCGCTGTCTTTCCTTCTTTCGGCGCGCACTCAAAGTTGTTAATTTAGAAGAACCGATAAAAAAAGCTAAAGCAGAAAAGTTTAATTGGATTCAAAAATAACATTTTATCGGCCTACTGCTAAACAGGACTCCCAACTGTTTCCGTGCTGATTCCAGTGTACTCGTTTGCATCCCGCAGACATTTAGCCCTTACTTTAAAAACACACACCCCGGACGAAAGGCAGGTGACTTTTATTTGCACTGCCCAAGCGTTCGCTCCGTGGACGTCGCTTCGTCGAGGTTCAGTATACAACAGCTCGGTGTTACTTCGCAAGTAGATGTAAACTTCGCCCGTAGTTGCACTGTCCTGTTTGGGTCTGGTTACCTGAATATGAACATAGAATCAGTGTTCTGGAAGTAGCTTTAACCCGGGTCGTGCAAACATAGAATTCGAATGTCCATTATTTCCATCCAGCAATCCTCACTGTGCGAGCAGTTTATGCAAACAGTTCTGTAATTCGGTGTCTCCGTTTTGCACTGCAAATGCACACATATGGACTTACCCGGATAGTGAAATGCCGCTTTAAGGTAAAGTCTGGGCTGATTTACGTTTCTGTTTTGCAGTTACAAAAATTCACATTGACTCATGGGGCAGGATTGGGCATTTATCCTCCTCTGGCATCTCCTTATTGGCTGGAGTCAATGTTGGCCTGGCCTATAGGCAGGGCCCTTGGAATTATGTGGTTTTGTGGTTGCATCATTTTACGCATAATTATGGATTAGCCACACTTTGCAGATTATGCATCGTGTGCTGCAAAATTTGCAGAGTTCAACAAAGTATATTTCTAGCTCAAACGGATCAAAAGTTACTTCTCTTTCTGTTGCTTATTTCTGTATTTGGTTGTCTAAGTGGTACAAATGAGGTGGAACCTTTGCCCAGATAGTGTTAACGAGTAAAAATTCAAAAATGTTGAGCTAATACTTAATGGGCTACATTATTCTGCATAATTTACTTCTTTTTGCCACATAGTTTAGTCACCTTGCCACATAATTCGGCCTTTCCCTGACACACAACTCCAGTAGCCCTGTCTGTAGGGAAAACTAGCTGTGCCAGAAGACCTGGTCTGACAGGTCAGTGTGTGGGCTGTATTTTGGCTGTTTGTGGTCCTCTTTTATGGTCTAGTGAGCCGGATTTTACTATTGCTAGCTCTGATATTGTGGTCCTATTATATACCACAGCTTGCAGCAAGCACAAATGGATGCGGTCTCCCATGACTTGCAAAACCGATATACAGGGTGACTTTACAAGTTAAAACTGACCCGATTTGAACATGTGGGCCACGTTTTTCGCTGCCTGATTTGCTATTGAGAACCACATTCATTTTGGTGCCCAGGTCTATTTTCTGCCCTTGTCAGACCAGGCAGAGAATATATTAATGGGAAAAGCGAGAGAATGAGAGGAAAAAGGAGCAGTACTGGTTTGTACATTTTTGCTAGGGCTGCTTTTGGTTCCCATTCCAACTCTGTTGGTTGGTTATCTGCTACTTCTGTTTGCATTAGCGTCAGCTTGCGTCTCTCTGCGTGCTGATGATCGGTGTTTTGGTTGACAAATGTGATTTCTCCTTTCTTTGTTGCTGCCAACCCGTCCTGCTTGAATCGGATGGCGCCAGCCTGTGTTTACAGCTGCTGATGAACATTCTTTATTCCTGCTGCTCTGTACTTGTTTGCCCACAGCTGGATTTCATGTTATTGTTACAGCATTCACTCGGCCTCCTAGGGATATTTTATTAATCTGCTATGCAGCTTGGCCTGCTTAAGTCCAGGGGCGTGACATGGGTCAAGTGCGTTTAGTTGGGACAGGGCCTTGGCCTGAATTGCCATACCTAGATGTGCATTCAGTGGAGCGTCTAGCTGTGGCTTTCATGGCTGTCTATTTCAGGGTGCTATGAGAGCACCAGTCCTAAACCATGATTTGCAGAATACAAGTTTAGACTTCTATGTAATGCCAGCCTCACATTGCTGGTAGGTGAGCTCCTCTGTCTGGGGCATGGACTTCAGAAAGCCAACCCCTGCTTAGATCTAGTATTTCAATGATTTCTGTGTATTAAATGTAAAGTGCACTGTCACCACTTGGCTTCCTGACGTCGAGACTACTAAAGGTAGAAGAGTAGCTTGGACACGGATATTAACGGAAAATAAGGGGTTTCAAGGCATGCCTGGAGGATATAAAACTGCCCTCTTTCTTACTCACCAAGCGAAGGTTGATCCAAAGCATGGGACCTGGATAACTAAAAGAAAGACCTCCTTCCTCCTCCAAGTGGTGTCTATTCCCCTGGGCACACAAATAAACTAGTTTTCTGAGCAAAGAGTTCGGTGTGGACTAGACTGTAAGGATATATAATCAACCTAATTTCAGAACTGTTCTCCCCACAGTAGATATTTTGAAAACTTAGAGAATATTGGAGCCCACTCTTTGCTCTGCTGGCAGTCAAAATCTGGAATATCTTTGGGGGGAACAAAAGACACACAGATGATGGAAGGAATGCAGAGCAAATCAAACATTCTCCCCCAGTCAATAGATCTGGGTAAAATCCATTGTTCTTTTGTTCACCATGTCTCCCCAGTTTGGACCCAGCCATATGCAAATCAGTCTTGACCCTGTGTCTCATGGGAACAGTCCAGACCGAACTGCGAAGCCGGGTCCTCCCTGGACTAGAAACCAGCATCTTTGAGGGGGTCTGTACTGCACTGAGGGCTACACTGTGAGTACTCATTTAATCGGGGCAGTAATACTGAACCCAGTAATTACTGCGGTGTGCGTTATTACTGTATCATTCTGACCTCCACAGTTAAGGATGGGGCATAACATGCATTATTGCACCAGATTGTTGCTTATTTCCAACCATTTTTACTGGGCACATTATCTGAGAAACTGTACATGTGCGGTAATTAACTGAAAATTCAGAATCCGTGTTTACACAAGCTCACTTTTGCGGCCCAATCTGGATTCTTGAAGCACTCTGGGTGAGTCCCTATGTATGACGTGAATGCCCTGCTCCTAAATTAAGGAATGGCCGTCAACCCAGAACATGCTGCTAGTTATAGGGTCTCTCTGGAACTCACTGACCTCAAGAGTAGTCGTGACAGAAATTTGCCAAGAAGCTTGTGGAAATTGTTGTTTAACAACACCAAGGCCTGAAGGACCAACTTGTCTGAAGAACTGACCACTTTTAATTTTCGGTCCTCAATCCAGTTATTCACAAATTTCAGTGGAATGATCTGTGGAAAACATTCCATACCTATCGCAAAACTGTTTTAAAAAAAAATGTTTTATTATCTCAGCGACACGCAAACAATGTTTTGCATTCAGTTTTCCACCTAATCTTGCTCACAAAGATGCACACCACAGGCAAAATAAGGAGAAGGTTTAAAGGCTAGTGCAAACTGATTTTTAGGCTGGCGCCAATACTTTTGTCATGTGGCCTATAGCCTTTTATCAGAGAAGAGGAGGACTGCAATTCTGCAAAACATAAAATAAACTGCGAGATAGAACCAAGTTACATCTTGATGGTGCCAAGAGACAGGAAACAATATTGCGTGTATCAGATGCCCATTTTTGATTTTCTCCTTATTGCTGTATCCACCAGTCCTGGTTTTTGCTTGGGGAACTCGAGGCACATCGATCGCACATATAAAGTCTCAAGAATTGCGGATTCTTCAGAGTCAGTCAGGGGTGTTTCTTGATGGCTTCCTCATACCCAGAGAGATTTGGAAACACAAATCGACATGGGCTTTCCTTCAGGTGAAGGCTGCTGTTAACAATCCTTGCTAACCGTCAACCTGCTTCTCTTATGTCTTTGGCTCCCCCGACCTAAAAGTTCTGAACTTCCATAAGCGAAAAGGTTGGAGCATGGAGATTCCCACACTGTCAAACCGCAGCAAGTGGGACGACGCCTCAAATTTTAGGGAAAAAAACTTTTGTACCCTTATTGCTATGTGTTACTTTAAAAAGGTTTTGTGAGGGACCTCCTTAATATGTGCGGTTATTTCAGCCCCAGTAAAATATGAAATGCTGGTGTCAGTATTAATTTCGGTGCAGCCGGTTAGTCATGTGATGCAGTGGTTAATTTGTAAATGAATGAGTGTTGGGGCCCAAAGCTCTGTTCGAGCGGTGCCTTTAAGAAATCGGTTCCCCAAATACCAAGGCTCGGTAGTGTTGAATCCTCCCAGCCTCGGATTGGCAAGGTGGGCCATTGGCTTATGGGCCTCTGGCTGAGGCCAGTTGGTGGGCCGTTTTTTTGTTGTTGTTTTGTCTAAGGGCCTCACCCCCCCTTCCTCCTCCCCGGTGCACTCCATGAAAGGCTGTTGTTCCAGCCTTTATTAACAAACATCCACTGAGCCTGAACCTATGCACATGAAGTCTGGCCGGCAGGCTGTGTCCGAGGCAGAATTACAATGGCCTGTTCCATCTGTCCCTGCACAAGGTGTGCCTGCCCTCTGGTTCCCTCCAGGTGTGACGGAGGCCACAAGGAGCTGCTGATGCAAGCCGTTAGCGCTTGCTTTGCAGGGGACTGCAGTGTGGAGAGGGCTAGAGGGGTTGGTGAGGTCCTGCGAGGGAGCTCCCCAGTTTATTTTTGATCATTCCCACTCCATGCAACAGGCGGTGATAAATCAATCTCTTCTCCTTTGTCTGCCGGATATCAATTACTGCAGTTAACATGGACAGGTTGTGGCCTTAGTTGACTTTGAAACTGGGAAACCAGGTTCAAGTCCCAGTGTCAGCTCAGCATTCTGGGATTATGGGCAAATCACTTAATCTGAAGCTAAAGAAATTAATATGACCCTCTGTAATGTTACCTGGTGATCTTGTAAAGCGTTCTAATGTCTCTTGGCCAAGTTCATGCAATATAAAACTGCATGTAAGGAAAGTGACTGTTTTTAGGTTTCACCTGTCGAAAGCTGCGCACCGCGCAGCTTTTCGGCGCAGGCGAAATCTTATGTCAACAGTATGTGGCTTGGTCACCGCCCCTCTGTTCCATTGGCTAGCTCCATAAATGGAGGCTAGCCATTGGAACAAAGATCTGTCCGTCAATGCCGGAGCAGATTCGTGGGCGTTCCCGCGATTTTTACTCATCCCGTCCCTTTGTGATCGTCATGCGGCGGTGGGTTATTTTTTTTTTTTTTAAAGCTTTGTTTTCGCCATTTTCGAAGTGTCGTTTTCAGGGGTGGGTTGCGCGATGTCCCGCTGTCCGTTCCCGCCCCCCCTCCCGCTGTCAGTGTGCCCGTTCCCGCCCCCTCCCGCTGTCCATTCTCACCCCCCCTCCCGCTGTCCGTGTGCCCGTAGGTGCTTGGTGGCAACAGCCCATCATTGGCTGCGCATGGGGAAGGGCGGGGGCAGCGGGTCACGGCGGCGGCGTGGTTTCGCCGTGCGAGTGTGTCACACAATTACAAAAAATCGGGGAGTGCCGTGTCAGTTTTGTGCTCTTCCCTCAGGTCCTCCCCTGCCCGGCTCCTCCGCATCCTCCTCCACCTCATCCACCCTGGCAGAGCAGACCCCCTCCTTGTCCTCTGCCCCGGTGGGAGCCAATGGCAGCCGGAGGGCGCTGCTAGGCAACGGCATGGCCGGGGGCTCCTACTCGAGGGAGAGCTGGTGCCCGAAGCACTCCTGCCCCAAGGCGGCTCCGGAGAGCCCAGTGCACCCGCCGGCGGTGAGTGCTGCCTGCATGCATACGTGCCTGGTCTGCGCTCTGCTGGGGGTTGCCTGCGCGCACTTCTGGGGGGAGGAGGGGAGTGCCTGCATGCATTCTCTACTTCTGTGCGCCGATGGGGGTGTGCGCCTGCATGCTTGCCTCGTCTCCGTGCTGCTGGGGGGTGCCTGAGTGCACTTGTGGGGGGAGGGGAGGGTGCCTGCGTGCAGTACCTCTGTGCACTGCTGAGGTGTGTCTGCATGCTTGCCTTATCTCCGCTCTGCTGGGGGGTACCTACCTGATGTACCTCAGTGCACTGCTGGGGGGGGGTGGGGGTGCCTGCATGCACTTCTTGGGGTGGGTGAGCCTGCATGCATGCCTGGTCTCTGCTCTGCTGGGAGGTGCCAGCGTGCACTTCTGGGGGTGAGCCTGCGTGCATGCTCTACTTCTGTGCACTGCTGGGGTTGTGCGCCTGCTGCATGCATGCCTCGTCTCTGCTCTGCTGCGGGGGTGCCAGCGTGCACTTCTTAGGGGGGGGGGGTTGTGCATTTCGGGGGGTGAGCCTGCGCATGCAAGCTCTACCTATGTGCGCTGTTAGGATATGTGTATGCCTGCATGCTCTGCCGCTGTGAACTGCTGGGGGATTGTGTCTGCACGCTGTACTTTTGTGCACTGCTGTAGGTGTACACCTGCATGCTGTACCTCTGTGCAGTGCTGGGGGTGTATGCCTGCATGCTGTACGCCTGTACCTCTGTGCACTGCTGGGGGTGTACACCTGCATGCCGTACCTCTGTGCACTGCTAAAGATGCGTGCCTGCAAGCACTACTTATGTGCGCTGGTGGGAGTGTGTGCCTGTCTGTTCTGCCGCTGTGAAATGCTGGGGTGTGTCTCTGCCTGCTCTGCCATTGTGAACTTCTGGGAGTGTGCGCATATCCGCCCTGTTTCTGCGACCTTCTAGGAGCGTGCCTCTCTGTTCTATATCTGTAAAATGATGGGCGCGAAGCTGCTTGCTCTACTTACATGTACTGCTGTGAGGATTACCTGCCTGCTGTATCTCCGTGATTTGTTGAAACGAGTGCCTCTCTGTTCTACCTATGCGACCGGCTGGGAGGTGTGTTTGCCTGTTCTATATCGGGACTCCTAGGAGACCTGCCTAACTGCTCAGATATGTGCCTGCCTGCTCTATCTCTGTGAACTAATGGCACGGGAGGCGAGTCTGTCTTGTTTCCTGATAGACACTGTTTCTGTATCCCAAGGGCCGTGTACATCCCGATGTGCTGCAAAATAAGTTTGAATCCCAGCTGTGGTGCAAATTGTGTACTAAGGGGTTGTGTGCATGCCTGGGCGTGTGTGCGCATCTGTGTGTGTTTGCCTGTGTATTTGAAAGCATCTTTGTGTGTGTGTATGTGTGTGTTTGCCTGTGTATGTGAAAGCATCTGAGTCTGGGGATGTGTGCGTCCCTATGTGTCTGTGCCTATATATGTGTACGCATCTGAGTGTGTGTGCGTGCTCTGCTCACCTACCCAAGTGAAGATTTCAACCTGCCTCAACTCTCCCGGGACATAACCCCCTGTCTTGTGGATATTAAACGAAAGGTACGTCATGCAGCGCTGGAGGCATTTGCCTTGCTGGCCTCGTCCATGGGTTCAGATAAAGCCAGCCTCTTCAAGGCCGTTGATATTGTGGAACTTAATGAGGAGGGGGATGGAGTGATGCATGCAGTCCAGGCAAGGCTAGCCAGAAAAACCCTTCCCAAACTTGATGCACAAGGTCTAGTAGACTATGCCACCCCTCTACCTACCTCTGCTCATGGAAGAGGTGCTCACATTCTTCCAGGAGCGGACTCCGACTGGCTTCTGTCAGGATGTAGGACTCAGAGTGCGCACACTCCCAGCGGTGACTGTGCCCTCAGGCGTCATGGATCCTACAATGACCTACTGCTTCTGGCTGATCCCACCGTTGGTGCCAGGAGGGTGTTAAGCGCAGGTAAAGGGAAAAACAAACTGCCTTGGGAGAATGATTCCGCTCCAGTAGTGGGAGTTCAAGCGAAGGATTCCCTATATGCCAAGGAGCTCCAACAGGTAACTGTGATTTCTTTCATGAGTGTGTGTGGCTGGCTCTGGGTGTGTATGTGTGGCTGGCTCTGGGTGTGTGTGTGTGGCTGGCTCTGGGTGTGTGCGTGTGGCTCTGAGTGTGTGTGTGTGGTAGTAATTGCTGTCTGCTGAGCGCATCCGTAGGGTACAATAGGTCTCACATTTGCAAGAGATTAAGCTAATGGCAATGTAAATGACAATGCCATTTATTTATCTGTTTTCAAAACCAACACATAAATACAAATGTTGTCATTTACAATGCCAATAGCTCTAACTTTTCCAAAGGCGAAACCATTGCATTGTAAATGCTTGTTTCTATATACCTTTGAATTATACTTTCATCCTGATGATGACCCTCGGATTTTCTCACCAGTGCCAAAACGTTGACCTTCAATAAGTGACCTTCTCAATGCTTAGACTTATGTTCACCAGTGGATCAAGTCCCTGGCCTAAATGATTGTTGCCAGTTGTATTGATTTTCCAGACTTGAGTCCATTATATTTTTACAAAGTTGGTTGTTTTTCCTACATTGCTTTTGTAACACTATCAATGCACCGGGCCATTCCCACCTCCTTTACAACCTTTGCAATGTTTATTCAAGTGAAAGATGAAATATAGAATATTATGTTTGCAGTGCTGGTCTTGTGTATGTCCCTTATAGTTTTACAATGTGACAAATAGTTCAACATAAGTTTATGCCTTTTAAGCAGTTCTTTTTAGGAGGATCCACTTGTTGCTTTATAGTTCTCTGCGCCAGGGAAGGAGGTCCTTTTGGGGTTATAGCAAGCAGATTCCTCCCTGATTTCTCGTTTCTAGAGATCACTACCAGATATAATTAATTTTAAATCCCCTAATCTCCTACTCACATTCTGTCAGAAACCTCTAGCATGCACATTTTTAGTCATCATTTTTATACTAGGAAGTGGAAAAATGGTCATGTTACAACCATTCTTAACTCAAAAATAGGGGTTACAGCACTACTACACCAGCACATTTTCCAGAATGTCTACCTGCCACACATACTGAACCACTTCTTTGTGTTTGTGTTTCACTTCCTTACTAGCCATCTAAGTCCTGAAAGCAGCCCATTAGTAACCCTGAAACTCAACATGTTTTAATCTATTCCATAGGTTTGATGTATCTGCAATTTATCCCACGTGTAAGAAGAAGGGGTCGTACACGCAGGTGCCCTACTGCAAGAATGCCAATTCATATGAAGTGAGTAGAATGCCACTTTCAACCGTGTACCAGGTACAAAGGAGCCTGTTTTTATTGTTGCCATGTTATAATACCTTATATTGGTTCGAGTATGTGAAAAAATCTAACTAACAGCAAGTACAAAAGTACAACTTCCTTTTCTGGATCCCAGGCATTGGTGATCACAAATGTAGTTCACTGTGGCCCTTCTTGGCAGGCTTTTGACAATTTTTGAGAATTTACTAAGTTGATGTTTGTATTATTAATAATTTATTTTTTGTACATACATGGAATAGAGTCCACAGCTTGTTTTCCCTACTGGATCTCTCAGGAGTCTTGTTTATTGTGAAGGTATTTTGGTGAATTTAACGTATATTGATGCAGCCTTTATGTTGCTAATCATACCACTTTATTAAGAGTGCATTTGGGATTTTGAGCATGTATGATATAAGTAATATACGCCTTTATGTATCAACGCATTTCCCATTAGACATAAAGGGCCAGATTTACAAACACTTTGTGTTGGGTTTGCATTACTTTTTTAACGCAATCCCACGCAAATTGTTGTGGTGGGATTTATAATCCAACGCAAATCACGATTTCCATTGGATTGCAACACAAAGTAATGCAAATATGCACAATGCGCTGATTTGCGTCACTTTGCATCAACATGACATACCATGACTGGTACATAGGCCCAAAAGGTCTGCTCCATGATGTTTTGGGCTGCTGGTTTGAGCGTGGGAAGACTGGCAATTTGTGGCAGCTCATTGATAGTCAGCACTTTTTTTATCTGGGAGACGTGTTTACAGTAAATTCCATTTGGTTCTCAATAACCTACAAATCCCACCAATGACACTAAACAACTTTCCCATTCTCTGATATCTTCATCTGTGCTCATACCTATACCGAAGAACACAACTCTTTCCTGTGCATCATCTGACAATTTCAGCCCACAAATAGTCATATCTCTAGCTCTCTCATCACACACTTTTTTTATGTCTGACGTCGCTCTAAGTGTTCTCTCAGTTCTGGTTCTTACCCCGCATGCATCATATGACCTACTTTTAACCCCTGCGGGCGTGCAAAATGTTCGCGCTGTGCAAGACTTTTTATAAGTGGGCAGGTTTCGGACGACCGGGGGAGGTCCTCCGCACACGCCCACAGTGACGTGGACGGCTCCCGGCTGTCACGAGCATGCAAGGGGTTAAAAAAGAAGCCTATTGAAGATCCTTCCAACTCTGCAAATTATTGTCCTGTTTCAAATTCCTCTTCTCTAAAATGTTGGAATGCCTGGTCTTTAACCACCTCACTGCCCTTTTAGTCTGGCTTTAGAACTCTACCCTCCACTGAAACAGTACTTTGTTATGTATCCTAATAAATTACTTCTGCACACCATAAGAAACGTTTATAGTAATACATCATGACTTCTCAATCAGTCTTGATATTGTCACTCACACGTTTGTGTTCTGTACACTCGCCCCATTAAGGATAACTAACCAAGCACCCAATTGATTTTCCTCGTAGCTCTCTGTCCAATATGTTTATACATCTCCAGCCCTACTTCTCTGCCAGTTGATATTCCTCAAGGCTCAGTTCTGGGTCCATTATTCTTCTCTCTTTACACCACATCCCTAATTGAATCTTCCTTCCCATCATTTGGCTTCTTATATTACGTACTCGCTAATTACATTCAAATGATCTTCTCCTGCCCAAACTCACCCCTGAACTCCGGTTAAAAGCCTCGGACTGCCTCATAGCCATTCATCACTATATGGCTATCTTCTCCATATTGCTAAATTCCTACAAGACTGAAATTATTTACTAGCCAGTTAAATCAGAAATATCACATCCAACTGTTCATATACTGTTTCCTCCCCTCACACTGCCCCCGCACGCCACTGGCCAAAGATCTTGCCATGTATTTCAATCCTTCAACGACACTAGCATCCCACATCATCTTCTTACCTACCACTAATCAATACCAAGTCCCCAATATCTGCAAAATGTATCTCCATGTGCCCACCAACAGACCAGAAACACGGCTCTGAACTAATTCTGAGCAAGTTGGAATAATGGACAGCCTCTACATTCAGTCCTTCCATTCAACAATGTCATAAATTTAGCTATTAGAACCCTTTGGCACCTCTCTAAGCACACTAGAACATTTTACTATCATCATTGGTTGATTATTTTCAAAAAGCAGGGCAACTTACAAACCATCAATTCAGATTTTAAAGCTGTAAAATACCTATCCCTCAGCTATCTGCTTCATTGTCATAAATGTGTATGGCTACTCACAAGCAACATTTGCTTGCCTTGCTTACATGTTAGTTTCTGTTTGTGTTAGTCAACATTGTGAACTTACTTTCTGTTTCCTTAGGCTGTTTCCATTTATTGCCATGATCACGTCCACTGACTGGCAGACTGGAGTCACACTCCGTAAATTTGCTTTCCCACAGCAGCAACAAATATGTATGTATCAATTTTCCGGCCGGCATTTGTGAGATTTAGCATTATCATCAAAATTAGCTTACTTGGGATTTTATCCCCTTAAAACAACATCGAAATAGATACTTCATACATGTTTACAGCAGTAAGCAAATAACACACATATTACATAAAATATTAAAACTAATAAGTTTAATAAAACCATTAAAAAGAGTTACAAATCTAGCTCATTCCAGTACTCACATTCTCAAAATCCATGCAGTATGTAAATACTTCGATAGGCTAAGAACAATTCCTTCACAAGTATCCAATCCCAAAATCCTTAAAGCTACTAGGTATTGCTTTACACCACAAAGCCTGCAAACTGGGACTAGCCATTGCTTTCAGGGATGCTCATAGGCTTCGCAAAAAAATAGCAAATGCCCTATCATTTCCCAATCCCGTTCTCAGACTGGACAAAGATCAGTTTCTGTATTCAACTTTCACCATTTTACACAGAAACCATTAATAGGGAGGGTCTCAAATCTCCCTTGCCAAAGGCTGTATGATATAGTCCGTATATTGTTCAAAATATTAGCCCAATTTACAGTCAAAGAAATTTCCTGTAAGCAAATCATGTGGGGTCGTACCATAAATATTTTCAAGGGTAACCTGCCAGTACCTATATGAGCGGTAATTGCAAACACAACAGTGATGGACAGAATGTGGATCAATGTCACACATTCACCCCAGTCCAAAGATCTGGACCCAAATCCATCGTTTTTCCACTCCACACCACCCTGGGTTAGACAATGGCGATATGCAAATCAGCGCTGACCCTGTGCCCCATGGAAACAGTCCAGTCCGAACTACAAAAGCCATGTCCTTCCCAGAACGGAAACAAGCATCCGAGGACCGGCCCGGTTTCGAGGTAACACCTCTCATCAGCCCGGCTAGCTTGATTCCAGTGGTGTGGAGTGCCTGGGACTCACGTCTGAGCATCCCCAGTACACTTAGAGCGGTAATTGCAAACACAACAGTGATGGACAGAATGTGGATCAATGTCACACATTCACCCCAGTCCAAAGATCTGGGCCCAAATCCATCGTTTTTCCACTCCACACCACCCTGGGTTAGACAATGGCGATATGCAAATCAGCGCTGACCCTGTGCCCCATGGGAACAGTCCTGTCCGAACTACAAAAGCCATGTCCTTCCCAGAACGGAAACAAGCATCCGAGGACCGGCCCGGTTTCGAGGTAACACCTCTCATCAGCCCGGCTAGCTTGATTCCAGTGGTGTGGAGTGCCTGGGACTCACGTCTGAGCATCCCCAGTACACTTAGAGCGGTAATTGCAAACACAACAGTGATGGACAGAATGTGGATCAATGTCACACATTCACCCCAGTCCAAAGATCTGGGCCCAAATCCATCGTTTTTCCACTCCACACCACCCTGGGTTAGACAATGGCGATATGCAAATCAGCGCTGACCCTGTGCCCCATGGGAACAGTCCAGTCCGAACTACAAAAGCCATGTCCTTCCCAGAACGGAAACAAGCATCCGAGGACCGGCCCGGTTTCGAGGTAACACCTCTCATCAGCCCGGCTAGCTTGATTCCAGTGGTGTGGAGTGCCTGGGACTCACGTCTGAGCATCCCCAGTACACTTAGAGCGGTAATTGCAAACACAACAGTGATGGACAGAATGTGGATCAATGTCACACATTCACCCCCGTCCAAAGATCTGGGCCCAAATCCATTGTTTTTCCACTCCACACCACCCTGGGTTAGACAATGGCGATATGCAAATCAGCGCTGACCCTGTGCCCCATGGGAACAGTCCAGTCCGAACTACAAAAGCCATGTCCTTCCCAGAACGGAAACAAGCATCCGAGGACCGGCCCGGTTTCGAGGTAACACCTCTCATCAGCCCGGCTAGCTTGATTCCAGTGGTGTGGAGTGCCTGGGACTCACGTCTGAGCATCCCCAGTACACTTAGAGCGGTAATTGCAAACACAACAGTGGTGGACAGAATGTGGATCAATGTCACACATTCACCCCAGTCCAAAGATCTGGGCCCAAATCCATCGTTTTTCCACTCCACACCACCCTGGGTTAGACAATGGCGATATGCAAATCAGCGCTGACCCTGTGCCCCATGGGAACAGTCCAGTCCGAACTACTAAAGCCATGTCCTTCCCAGAACGGAAACAAGCATCCGAGGACCGGCCCAGTTTCGAGGTAACACCTCTCATCAGCCCGGCTAGCTTGATTCCAGTGGTGTGGAGTGCCTGGGACTCACGTCTGAGCATCCCCAGTACACTTAGAGCGGTAATTGCAAACACAACAGTGATGGACAGAATGTGGATCAATGTCACACATTCACCCCAGTCCAAAGATCTGGGCCCAAATCCATCGTTTTTCCACTCCACACCACCCTGGGTTAGACAATGGCGATATGCAAATCAGCGCTGACCCTGTGCCCCATGGGAACAGTCCAGTCCGAACTACAAAAGCCATGTCCTTCCCAGAACGGAAACAAGCATCCGAGGACCGGACCGGTTTCGAGGTAACACCTCTCATCAGCCCGGCTAGCTTGATTCCAGTGGTGTGGAGTGCCTGGGACTCACGTCTGAGCATCCCCAGTACACTTAGAGCGGTAATTGCAAACACAACAGTGATGGACAGAATGTGGATCAATGTCACACATTCACCCCAGTCCAAAGATCTGGGCCCAAATCCATCGTTTTTCCACTCCACACCACCCTGGGTTAGACAATGGCGATATGCAAATCAGCGCTGACCCTGTGCCCCATGGGAACAGTCCAGTCCGAACTACAAAAGCCATGTCCTTCCCAGAACGGAAACAAGCATCCGAGGACCGGCCCGGTTTCGAGGTAACACCTCTCATCAGCCCGGCTAGCTTGATTCCAGTGGTGTGGAGTGCCTGGGACTCACGTCTGAGCATCCCCAGTACACTTAGAGCGGTAATTGCAAACACAACAGTGATGGACAGAATGTGGATCAATGTCACACATTCACCCCAGTCCAAAGATCTGGGCCCAAATCCATCGTTTTTCCACTCCACACCACCCTGGGTTAGACAATGGCGATATGCAAATCAGCGCTGACCCTGTGCCCCATGGAAACAGTCCAGTCCGAACTACAAAAGCCATGTCCTTCCCAGAACGGAAACAAGCATCCGAGGACCGGCCCGGTTTCGAGGTAACACCTCTCATCAGCCCGGCTAGCTTGATTCCAGTGGTGTGGAGTGCCTGGGACTCACGTCTGAGCATCCCCAGTACACTTAGAGCGGTAATTGCAAACACAACAGTGATGGACAGAATGTGGATCAATGTCACACATTCACCCCAGTCCAAAGATCTGGGCCCAAATCCATCGTTTTTCCACTCCACACCACCCTGGGTTAGACAATGGCGATATGCAAATCAGCGCTGACCCTGTGCCCCATGGGAACAGTCCAGTCCAAACTACAAAAGCCATGTCCTTCCCAGAACGGAAACAAGCATCCGAGGACCGGCCCGGTTTCGAGGTAACACCTCTCATCAGCCGGCTAGCTTGATTCCAGTGGTGTGGAGTGCCTGGGACTCACGTCTGAGCATCCCCAGTACACTTAGAGCGGTAATTGCAAACACAACAGTGATGGACAGAATGTGGATCAATGTCACACATTCACCCCAGTCCAAAGATCTGGGCCCAAATCCATCGTTTTTCCACTCCACACCACCCTGGGTTAGACAATGGCCATATGCAAATCAGCGCTGACCCTGTGCCCCATGGGAACAGTCCAGTCCGAACTACAAAAGCCATGTCCTTCCCAGAACGGAAACAAGCATCCGAGGACCGGCCCGGTTTCGAGGTAACACCTCTCATCAGCCCGGCTAGCTTGATTCCAGTGGTGTGGAGTGCCTTGGACTCACGTCTGAGCATCCCCAGTACACTTAGAGCGGTAATTGCAAACACAACAGTGATGGACAGAATGTGGATCAATGTCACACATTCACCCCAGTCCAAAGATCTGGGCCCAAATCCATCGTTTTTCCACTCCACACCACCCTGGGTTAGACAATGGCGATATGCAAATCAGCGCTGACCCTGTGCCCCATGGGAACAGTCCAGTCCGAACTACAAAAGCCATGTCCTTCCCAGAACGGAAACAAGCATCCGAGGACCGGCCCGGTTTCGAGGTAACACCTCTCATCAGCCCGGCTAGCTTGATTCCAGTGGTGTGGAGTGCCTGGGACTCACGTCTGAGCATCCCCAGTACACTTAGAGCAGTAATTGCAAACACAACAGTGATGGACAGAATGTGGATCAATGTCACACATTCACCCCAGTCCAAAGATCTGGGCCCAAATCCATCGTTTTTCCACTCCACACCACCCTGGGTTAGACAATGGCGATATGCAAATCAGCGCTGACCCTGTGCCCCATGGGAACAGTCCAGTCCGAACTACAAAAGCCATGTCCTTCCCAGAACGGAAACAAGCATCCGAGGACCGGCCCGGTTTCGAGGTAACACCTCTCATCAGCCCGGCTAGCTTGATTCCAGTGGTGTGGAGTGCCTGGGACTCACGTCTGAGCATCCCCAGTACACTTAGAGCGGTAATTGCAAACACAACAGTGATGGACAGAATGTGGATCAATGTCACACATTCACCCCAGTCCAAAGATCTGGGCCCAAATCCATCGTTTTTCCACTCCACACCACCCTGGGTTAGACAATGGCGATATGCAAATCAGCGCTGACCCTGTGCCCCATGGGAACAGTCCAGTCCGAACTACAAAAGCCATGTCCTTCCCAGAACGGAAACAAGCATCCGAGGACCGGCCCGGTTTCGAGGTAACACCTCTCATCAGCCCGGCTAGCTTGATTCCAGTGGTGTGGAGTGCCTGGGACTCACGTCTGAGCATCCCCAGTACACTTAGAGCGGTAATTGCAAACACAACAGTGATGGACAGAATGTGGATCAATGTCACACATTCACCCCAGTCCAAAGATCTGGGCCCAAATCCATCGTTTTTCCACTCCACACCACCCTGGGTTAGACAATGGCGATATGCAAATCAGCGCTGACCCTGTGCCCCATGGAAACAGTCCAGTCCGAACTACAAAAGCCATGTCCTTCCCAGAACGGAAACAAGCATCCGAGGACCGGCCCGGTTTCGAGGTAACACCTCTCATCAGCCCGGCTAGCTTGATTCCAGTGGTGTGGAGTGCCTGGGACTCACGTCTGAGCATCCCCAGTACACTTAGAGCGGTAATTGCAAACACAACAGTGATGGACAGAATGTGGATCAATGTCACACATTCACCCCAGTCCAAAGATCTGGGCCCAAATCCATCGTTTTTCCACTCCACACCACCCTGGGTTAGACAATGGCGATATGCAAATCAGCGCTGACCCTGTGCCCCATGGGAACAGTCCAGTCCGAACTACAAAAGCCATGTCCTTCCCAGAACGGAAACAAGCATCCGAGGACCGGCCCGGTTTCGAGGTAACACCTCTCATCAGCCCGGCTAGCTTGATTCCAGTGGTGTGGAGTGCCTGGGACTCACGTCTGAGCATCCCCAGTACACTTAGAGCGGTAATTGCAAACACAACAGTGATGGACAGAATGTGGATCAATGTCACACATTCACCCCAGTCCAAAGATCTGGGCCCAAATCCATCGTTTTTCCACTCCACACCACCCTGGGTTAGACAATGGCCATATGCAAATCAGCGCTGACCCTGTGCCCCATGGGAACAGTCCAGTCCGAACTACAAAAGCCATGTCCTTCCCAGAACGGAAACAAGCATCCGAGGACCGGCCCGGTTTCGAGGTAACACCTCTCATCAGCCCGGCTAGCTTGATTCCAGTGGTGTGGAGTGCCTTGGACTCACGTCTGAGCATCCCCAGTACACTTAGAGCGGTAATTGCAAACACAACAGTGATGGACAGAATGTGGATCAATGTCACACATTCACCCCAGTCCAAAGATCTGGGCCCAAATCCATCGTTTTTCCACTCCACACCACCCTGGGTTAGACAATGGCGATATGCAAATCAGCGCTGACCCTGTGCCCCATGGGAACAGTCCAGTCCGAACTACAAAAGCCATGTCCTTCCCAGAACGGAAACAAGCATCCGAGGACCGGCCCGGTTTCGAGGTAACACCTCTCATCAGCCCGGCTAGCTTGATTCCAGTGGTGTGGAGTGCCTGGGACTCACGTCTGAGCATCCCCAGTACACTTAGAGCAGTAATTGCAAACACAACAGTGATGGACAGAATGTGGATCAATGTCACACATTCACCCCAGTCCAAAGATCTGGGCCCAAATCCATCGTTTTTCCACTCCACACCACCCTGGGTTAGACAATGGCCATATGCAAATCAGCGCTGACCCTGTGCCCCATGGGAACAGTCCAGTCCGAACTACAAAAGCCATGTCCTTCCCAGAACGGAAACAAGCATCCGAGGACCGGCCCGGTTTCGAGGTAACACCTCTCATCAGCCCGGCTAGCTTGATTCCAGTGGTGTGGAGTGGCTGGGACTCACGTCTGAGCATCCCCAGTACACTTAGAGCGGTAATTGCAAACACAACAGTGATGGACAGAATGTGGATCAATGTCACACATTCACCCCAGTCCAAAGATCTGGGCCCAAATCCATCGTTTTTCCACTCCACACCACCCTGGGTTAGACAATGGCGATATGCAAATCAGCGCTGACCCTGTGCCCCATGGGAACAGTCCAGTCCGAACTACAAAAGCCATGTCCTTCCCAGAACGGAAACAAGCATCCGAGGACCGGCCCGGTTTCGAGGTAACACCTCTCATCAGCCCGGCTAGCTTGATTCCAGTGGTGTGGAGTGCCTGGGACTCACGTCTGAGCATCCCCAGTACACTTAGAGCGGTAATTGCAAACACAACAGTGATGGACAGAATGTGGATCAATGTCACACATTCACCCCAGTCCAAAGATCTGGGCCCAAATCCATCGTTTTTCCACTCCACACCACCCTGGGTTAGACAATGGCGATATGCAAATCAGCGCTGACCCTGTGCCCCATGGGAACAGTCCAGTCCGAACTACAAAAGCCATGTCCTTCCCAGAACGGAAACAAGCATCCGAGGACCGGCCCGGTTTCGAGGTAACACCTCTCATCAGCCCGGCTAGCTTGATTCCAGTGGTGTAGAGTGCCTGGGACTCACGTCTGAGCATCCCCAGTACACTTAGAGCGGTAATTGCAAACACAACAGTGATGGACAGAATGTGGATCAATGTCACACATTCACCCCAGTCCAAAGATCTGGGCCCAAATCCATCGTTTTTCCACTCCACACCACCCTGGGTTAGACAATGGCGATATGCAAATCAGCGCTGACCCTGTGCCCCATGGGAACAGTCCAGTCCGAACTACAAAAGCCATGTCCTTCCCAGAACGGAAACAAGCATCCGAGGACCGGCCCGGTTTCGAGGTAACACCTCTCATCAGCCCGGCTAGCTTGATTCCAGTGGTGTGGAGTGCCTGGGACTCACGTCTGAGCATCCCCAGTACACTTAGAGCGGTAATTGCAAACACAACAGTGATGGACAGAATGTGGATCAATGTCACACATTCACCCCAGTCCAAAGATCTGGGCCCAAATCCATCGTTTTTCCACTCCACACCACCCTGGGTTAGACAATGGTGATATGCAAATCAGCGCTGACCCTGTGCCCCATGGGAACAGTCCAGTCCGAACTACAAAAGCCATGTCCTTCCCAGAACGGAAACAAGCATCCGAGGACCGGCCCGGTTTCGAGGTAACACCTCTCATCAGCCCGGCTAGCTTGATTCCAGTGGTGTGGAGTGCCTGGGACTCACGTCTGAGCATCCCCAGTACACTTAGAGCGGTAATTGCAAACACAACAGTGATGGACAGAATGTGGATCAATATCACACATTCACCCCAGTCCAAAGATCTGGGCCCAAATCCATCGTTTTTCCACTCCACACCACCCTGGGTTAGACAATAGCGATATGCAAATCAGCGCTGACCCTGTGCCCCATGGGAACAGTCCAGTCCGAACTACAAAAGCCATGTCCTTCCCAGAACGGAAACAAGCATCCGAGGACCGGCCCGGTTTCGAGGTAACACCTCTCATCAGCCCGGCTAGCTTGATTCCAGTGGTGTGGAGTGCCTGGGACTCACGTCTGAGCATCCCCAGTACACTTAGAGCGGTAATTGCAAACACAACAGTGATGGACAGAATGTTGATCAATGTCACACATTCACCCCAGTCCAAAGATCTGGGCCCAAATCCATCGTTTTTCCACTCCACACCACCCTGGGTTAGACAATGGGGATATGCAAATCAGAGCTGACCCTGTGCCCCATGGGAACAGTCCAGTCCGAACTACAAAAGCCATGTCCTTCCCAGAACGGAAACAAGCATCCGAGGACCGGCCCGGTTTCGAGGTAACACCTCTCATCAGCCCGGCTAGCTTGATTCCAGTGGTGTGGAGTGCCTGGGACTCACGTCTGAGCATCCCCAGTACACTTAGAGCGGTAATTGCAAACACAACAGTGATGGACAGAATGTGGATCAATGTCACACATTCACCCCAGTCCAAAGATCTGGGCCCAAATCCATCGTTTTTCCACTCCACACCACCCTGGGTTAGACAATGGCGATATGCAAATCAGCGCTGACCCTGTGCCCCATGGGAACAGTCCAGTCCGAACTACAAAAGCCATGTCCTTCCCAGAACGGAAACAAGCATCCGAGGACCAGCCCGGTTTCGAGGTAACACCTCTCATCAGCCCGGCTAGCTTGATTCCAGTGGTGTGGAGTGCCTGGGACTCACGTCTGACCATCCCCAGTACACTTAGAGCGGTAATTGCAAACACAACAGTGATGGACAGAATGTGGATCAATGTCACACATTCACCCCAGTCCAAAGATCTGGGCCCAAATCCATTGTTTTTCCACTCCACACCACCCTGGGTTAGACAATGGCGATATGCAAATCAGCGCTGACCCTGTGCCCCATGGGAACAGTCCAGTCCGAACTACAAAAGCCATGTCCTTCCCAGAACGGAAACAAGCATCCGAGGACCGGCCCGGTTTCGAGGTAACACCTCTCATCAGCCCGGCTAGCTTGATTCCAGTGGTGTGGAGTGCCTGGGACTCACGTCTGAGCATCCCCAGTACACTTAGAGCGGTAATTGCAAACACAACTGTGATGGACAGAATGTGGATCAATGTCACACATTCACCCCAGTCCAAAGATCTGGGCCCAAATCCATCGTTTTTCCACTCCACACCACTCTGGGTTAGACAATGGCGATATGCAAATCAGCGCTGACCCTGTGCCCCATGGGAACAGTCCAGTCCGAACTACAAAAGCCATGTCCTTCCCAGAACGGAAACAAGCATCCGAGGACCGGCCCGGTTTCGAGGTAACACCTCTCATCAGCCCGGATAGCTTGACTCCAGTGGTGTGGAGAGCCTGGGACTCACGTCTGAGCATCCCCAGCCCACTCAGGGTGAAATTGCAAAAAACACAGTTGATGGACAGAATGTAGAACAATGTCATACATTCACCCCAGTACAAGGATCTGGGCCTAAATCCATCGTTTTTTTGCACTCCACACCACCCTGGGTTAGACACTGGCTATATGCAAATCAGCTCTGACCCTGTGCCTCATGGGAACAGTCCAGTCCGAACTACCAAGCCATGTCTTTCCCAGACCGGAATCAAGCATCCAAGGACCGGTTTCTGGCTATCAGCCTTCATCAGCCTGGATAGCTTGACTCCAGTGGTGTGGAGAGCCTGGGACTCACGTCTGAGCATCCCCAGCCCACTCGGGGTGAAATTGCAAAAAACACAGTTGATGGACAGAATGTAGAACAATGTCATACATTCACCCCAGTACAAGGATCTGGGCCTAAATCCATCGTTTTTTTGCACTCCACACCACCCTGGGTTAGACACTGGCTATATGCAAATCAGCTCTGACCCTGTGCCTCATGGGAACAGTCCAGTCCGAACTACCAAGCCATGTCTTTCCCAGACCGGAATCAAGCATCCAAGGACCGGTTTCTGGCTATCAGCCTTCATCAGCCTGGATAGCTTGACTCCAGTGGTGTGGAGAGCCTGGGACTCACGTCTGAGCATCCCCAGCCCACTCGGGGTGAAATTGCAAAAAACACAGTTGATGGACAGAATGTAGAACAATGTCATACATTCACCCCAGTACAAGGATCTGGGCCTAAATCCATTGTTTTTTGCACTCCACACCACCCTGGGTTAGACACTGGCTATATGCAAATCAGCTCTGACCCTGTGCCTCATGGGAACAGTCCAGTCCGAACTACCAAGCCATGTCTTTCCCAGACCGGAATCAAGCATCCAAGGACCGGTTTCTGGCTATCAGCCTTCATCAGCCTGGATAGCTTGACTCCAGTGGTGTGGAGAGCCTGGGACTCACGTCTGAGCATCCCCAGGCTGATAGCCAGAAACCGGTCCTTGGATGCTTGATTCCGGTCTGGGAAAGACATGGCTTGGTAGTTCGGACTGGACTGTTCCCATGAGGCACAGGGTCAGAGCTGATTTGCATATAGCCAGTGTCTAACCCAGGGTGGTGTGGAGTGCAAAAAAACGATGGATTTAGGCCCAGATCCTTGTACTGGGGTGAATGTATGACATTGTTCTACATTCTGTCCATCAACTGTGTTTTTTGCAATTTCACCCCGATTGGGCTGGGGATGCTCAGACGTGAGTCCCAGGCTCTCCACACCACTGGAGTCAAGCTATCCAGGCTGATGAAGGCTGATAGCCAGAAACCGGTCCTTGGATGCTTGATTCCGGTCTGGGAAAGACATGGCTTGGTAGTTCAGACTGGACTGTTCCCATGAGGCACAGGGTCAGAGCTGATTTGCATATAGCCAGTGTCTAACCCAGGGTGGTGTGGAGTGCAAATAAACGATGGATTTAGGCCCAGATCCTTGTACTGGGGTGAATGTATGACATTGTTCTACATTCTGTCCATCAACTGTGTTTTTTGCAATTTCACCCCGAGTGGGCTGGGGATGCTCAGACGTGAGTCCCAGGCTCTCCACACCACTGGAGTCAAGCTATCCAGGCTGATGAAGGCTGGTAGCCAGAAACCGGTCCTTGGATGCTTGATTCCGGTCTGGGAAAGACATGGCTTGGTAGTTCGGACTGGACTGTTCCCATGAGGCACAGGGTCAGAGCTGATTTGCATATAGCCAGTGTCTAACCCAGGGTGGTGTGGAGTGCAAAAAAACGATGGATTTAGGCCCAGATCCTTGTACTGGGGTGAATGTATGACATTGTTCTACATTCTGTCCATCAACTGTGTTTTTTGCAATTTCACCCCGAGTGGGCTGGGGATGCTCAGACGTGAGTCCCAGGCTCTCCACACCACTGGAGTCAAGCTATCCAGGCTGATGAAGGCTGATAGCCAGAAACCGGTCCTTGGATGCTTGATTCCGGTCTGGGAAAGACATGGCTTGGTAGTTCGGACTGGACTGTTCCCATGAGGCACAGGGTCAGAGCTGATTTGCATATAGCCAGTGTCTAACCCAGGGTGGTGTGGAGTGCAAAAAAACGATGGATTTAGGCCCAGATCCTTGTACTGGGGTGAATGTATGACATTGTTCTACATTCTGTCCATCAACTGTGTTTTTTGCAATTTCACCCCGAGTGGGCTGGGGATGCTCCGACGTGAGTCCCAGGCTCTCCACACCACTGGAGTCAAGCTATCCAGGCTGATGAAGGCTGATAGCCAGAAACCGGTCCTTGGATGCTTGATTCCGGTCTGGGAAAGACATGGCTTGGTAGTTCGGACTGGACTGTTCCCATGAGGCACAGGGTCAGAGCTGATTTGCATATAGCCAGTGTCTAACCCAGGGTGGTGTGGAGTGCAAAAAAACGATGGATTTAGGCCCAGATCCTTGTACTGGGGTGAATGTATGACATTGTTCTACATTCTGTCCATCAACTGTGTTTTTTGCAATTTCACCCCGAGTGGGCTGGGGATGCTCAGACGTGAGTCCCAGGCTCTCCACACCACTGGAGTCAAGCTATCCAGGCTGATGAAGGCTGGTAGCCAGAAACCGGTCCTTGGATGCTTGATTCCGGTCTGGGAAAGACATGGCTTGGTAGTTCGGACTGGACTGTTCCCATGAGGCACAGGGTCAGAGCTGATTTGCATATAGCCAGTGTCTAACCCAGGGTGGTGTGGAGTGCAAAAAAACGATGGATTTAGGCCCAGATCCTTGTACTGGGGTGAATGTATGACATTGTTCTACATTCTGTCCATCAACTGTGTTTTTTGCAATTTCACCCCGAGTGGGCTGGGGATGCTCAGACGTGAGTCCCAGGCTCTCCACACCACTGGAGTCAAGCTATCCAGGCTGATGAAGGCTGATAGCCAGAAACCGGTCCTTGGATGCTTGATTCCGGTCTGGGAAAGACATGGCTTGGTAGTTCGGACTGGACTGTTCCCATGAGGCACAGGGTCAGAGCTGATTTGCATATAGCCAGTGTCTAACCCAGGGTGGTGTGGAGTGCAAAAAAACGATGGATTTAGGCCCAGATCCTTGTACTGGGGTGAATGTATGACATTGTTCTACATTCTGTCCATCAACTGTGTTTTTTGCAAGTACCTATATGAGAGCAACTTTTTGGACACTCTGTGTACATTCCTCTGGTTGGTCTGGAGCTCCTTCAAACCCAAACCGGTTAGATTTAGGCGCATCAGGTTGAAAAGCCAGGGGATCTTGTTGGAGGTATCCGGAGCTATGACCTCTTCTATCACAGACCAATAATCACTTAATTCTTTGGTACTCCACAATCTCCTCAGGAAAACCAGCACTCTCAAATCATATGTTTGTTCAATAAAGTTTATTACCTAAATCAATGTTCAAGGGTAGTAGCGGTATACTTTGTGGTAAACCCACAGAGTGATCTCATAAATGTATGTTTCATTCTGCAACATACTTAGAGAGAGGAAAATGCCTCTGAGAATTGTTTTTGCAGTCAGGATTGTTTTAGTGAAGGAAGGGGTACCTCCCCGCACCAAAACAATCCTGTCTGCAACACAGGCACCCTTGCATCTCGGAGCGAAGGTGCCTGTGTTGGCGCAAGGCAGCACATTATATGCCAGCGCAAACAATGGAGAGGAATGTGCCATGTTAAATATGGGTCATTGCTGCTCTCTCTCCGTCTTGCATTATCAGCGCAGCAAGGTGTCTTGCTGCGTTCCGTAAAACCTTGATAATTTAGCCCCAAACTATCCCTGAGGTACTCTGCCGCAGTTTGAGGATGCTCCTTTTGTTATGCTCTGGCCTGTCTAAGTTGGGGGTTATTTTTACACCCCAGTAATCAAACTCTCTTATTCTTTCCAGGGTCGATTTCCACAGTGTAATCCAGCCCCAGAATGCTTATGTGGATTAAGAGCCATACATTTAGTCTTTGAGGTGTTAAACTCTAATACTCAGGTGTTACAAAGATTCTATAAACCTATTTAACAGTTGTTGTGCTCCCCAAGTTGTTTTGGGAATGAGGAGAGTATCATCAGAGAAGAGTAGAGCAGACATCCTACAGCCTTCCACTAAAGTTGAATCATTGGTACAACTATTGAGGAGGCTGATGGCATTATTAGTATAATGGGAGAATAACGTTCATGCCAAAACACATAACACCCCTGCCGTACCTCTCTGTCTTTTGGGATGTGCTCAATCAATTCACCCTGACTACCCCACCTCACTCGATTATAATTTTCATTATGCATACGAACAATGGCCGATAGGATGCTGTGGGGAACCCCCATCTGGCCTAGGACAGCCCACAGTTTTGAGGTATCGCGCCAAAGGCTGATTTTAGATCAACAAATATGACATACAACTGCCCTTTATTTAATACAACTGTCTTCCAGTAAATAATATTAAGCGAGAAGACCTAATCAATAGTACTCACATTTTTTCTGAAACCAGCTTGTAGGGGTGTCAGAATGCTACAGGTATCCACCCACTCTTGTAATTTATTTAGCACTTGGCAACAGAAAATGTTCTGGAGACTTTCAATTAGACTCATCGGCCAATAGTTACATGGGTTGTATCTATTCCTTTTTCTAGATGGGGGCTATTTCTGTCCCTTTTCACGTGGACGGCATCAGCCTAACAATCAAGATAGTATTATTTTATTTTTATTCATAAAGTTTTATATAGCGCTGGCTAGACCCGGAGATATCAGAGTGCTTAACATAAGGATCAGTGCATTACAGGTTACATAGTTACAGGATCAGCGAGTTACAGGTTACATAGTTACAGCAATTAGATCAAAGAAAACGGAGGGGGGGGAACAGCAGGGAGGAAGAGGAGACAATGTCATATGTCCGGCTGGGTAGGTGACGGCCAAGGGGGTGGACCAGAGCCAGACTCCTCAATAGCTGCAAAGAACAGCTCCACTAGGCATCAGCCAAGGTTGCTCGGGCTCCGCAGTAGGTACAAAACAGTTCAAGCTGGTGAAGACGCTGTACCAGCGGCCCCGGGCGCAGGTCCTAGTCAACGGAGCTTTATCTCCCTGTCCTCATTTGCCGTGGTACGCGACAGGGATGCCCCCTCTCTCCGATCCTCTTCGCTCTGGCTATGGAGCCTCTTGCCTGCCTTATTCGTGGTGACCACTCCCTTACGGGCTGGCGGTGACCTGGCTTTGAGGAGGACAAAAGCGCACTTTATGCGGATGACGTACTTCTGGTTTTGGCTGACCCAGCCCAGTCGGGACCCAGATGCCTCCGGGCGCTTAGCCTCTTCGACTGTACCTCTGGTCCACGGCTCAACCCGGCTAAGTCCGTGTTGGTCCCCCTACACATATCGCGGGAGTGCTTTGATTGGCAGTTGACGATCCCCCTTCGACGGCAGTCCTTCAAGGACTTGGGGATCTGGGTGGCCCTTCTGCCCGAACTGGCATGGTCTCTCAATGTCACCCCGCTGGTCAAGCGGGTCCGTGCAGATCTCTCGAAATGGCGTACTCTACCCCTAAACCCTTTGGGAAGGTTAGCCCTTTTCAAAATGATGATTCTGACCCGTTGTCTCTAGATGCTTCAAAACACACACCTCTTGTTCGCCAGGTCTTGGTTCCGGGAGATGGATGATATGATTGCGAAGTTTCTATGGGGGGGGGGGGGGAGACCCATGCTGGCCCTGGCCCAGTGCCGCATTCCACCTTTTGACGGAGGTCTTGGTCTGATGAGTCTCTATCTGTATTATTTAGTGACCCGACTACTCACGCTTCACGATCCAGCGTATTGCCTGGAACTGCACACTCTGGGCTTCGCATCCCTCCAGGGGATGCCCTATGGTGCGGCAGTCCCTCGGCCTCTCCCTGAGATTACTTGTGGAGTGTTCCTGGCTTGGTGGGCCTCATTGTGCCATACCTGCTGGTCGGGCAGGCTGGCGCAATATACCCCCCTGTGGTGTGGTACCCGGCTCGGGGAGGTGGCATCCCTGGCAGTGTCCTGGCAGTGGGACCTCATTGGGATATCCCTACTGGGTGATGTCTGGAGTGGTACCCACTTGCGCTCCTTTCAAGACCTGCAGGGAAGGTATTTTCTCCACCCCTCCCAACTTTTCAGCTACCTGCAGCTGCGCCATGTCCTTCGCTCATACATCCGAGATGGTACTTCCTTGCCGGAGTACAGTCTGCCGGAGGCGCAGATTATGACTGATGATTTAGGGAAAGGAGGGATTTCCAGAATATATTGATCACTCACTAATAATACCCCCAACTCCCTCTCTCACCTTCGTGATAAGTGGGAGGGCTGGCTTGGGGCGCTAGAGGATGCCGACTGGAGAGATGCCTAGATGGGCTCCAAAACAATCACGGTCTTGTCGCGGCTTCGGTTGGTCCAAATTAACTTCCTGCATGCTGCCTATCTTACATTGCTGCGCCTTCACAGCGCAGGGCTCCGGTCGGATGCCCTTTGCCCCCGCTGCTCCCATCAAAGCGCAGACTTCTATCACATGGGGTGACTTTGTCCCGCGATACAGAGGTAATGGGAGTCCTTAACAGGAGAATTGACGGAGGTCTGGGCTGGGAGGCTCCTTTGGCTCCTACATATATTCTATTGGGTATAACTGATGGTATGGATGGTAGCAGAGCCAAAAAGCTTTTTCTTAACACGGTGGTAGCAAAGAGGGATATCGCTGCCCATTGGCTGACGGCTTCAGCACCAACATTGGTGCGTTGGCGCAGGGGGGTGGACTGGTGTGCCGCCCTGGAACAACCTCTTTATGTGGCCACGGGATGCCCCGGGAAATTTAGAATGTGGGGGAAGTGGGTGGGGGTGTTAGAGTTTTAAGGTGGGTCGGCTGGATCTACGGAACGCTTCTAGGGATTTAGGTTTTTGATTAGCATGTTTTTCACCTTTTATGTCAATGTGAGTTGTGCTTACCCTGGACTATTCAACAACAAAGTAAGGAGTTAAACCCTATCGGTAGGTCCCAGCCTCTGTGGAGGGAGGGCAAGGTGCGTTAATCACAACCCCAAATGGGACGTCCTTTGTCCTTTAGAAGACCCCTCACTCACCAACCTAGTTGGTGACATACTTCATCATCGGGGTCCCACCTGAACAGCCGAGAGCCATTCAGGTGTGCTGCGACACCTGACTACAGTGGAGCTGGTTTTCTTTTATATGTGCAAGACAGGTAATCATGTGTTTAAAAGGTATCCAATACTACCCACTCTGGACTTTATTATGGAGTGTTTTGGATACTTATTAAAATGTGGGACACCAATTGCCCTGTTAAGTGGGCTATCGGTGTATAAAATAAGACGTATGGTGAGTTTAAAAAGAGGTCTACATGTTTCAACCTATGTGCAATTTTGAGGTTTTCTTCAGGACCAATGTTGTACCAGCGGGATGGTATGCGCACGCTAAGGCGCACCCAATCCACGTTGGTGACCTTGTTAGAATCACAAAATGTGACTCTCTATTAAAAGTGTGTTCTTCTCCTGTGTTCCCGGGAAAAAAACCTGAGGAAAAAAGATAGGGAGAGGGTTGTGGGTAACGGACATACACGTACAAACATATAACATTGATATATCACTCCGTGCTGAGTGCACCTTGTGTGGTCCAGGCACCACCAGTGCTAATGTCTGGGGGCGGACCGGTGTTGTAATGGCAGGTCAGAATACTGTAATATATGGCCAATATGACCGCAGAAGATTCGTGCTGATAGGGAAAACAGCCGTATTTCTGTGCGATTCAACCCACAGGACACTGGTTGTGCGCTAGCCAACATACTGGTGTGTGGCCCACGCTCGTGAGAAGGGCGGTAGCACCGAATGCTAGGCTAAGTGGGTGTCGTGCCTCGTGGTTGAGGGATCTATGAAGACCGTGCTCGTGATCGATGTGAATTTAAAATAGGTACATTGAGACTGTACCTGGGGGTGACGCGCTATCCGATGTGAGATATGAGCGTCTGGGATTATCATGCGTACGGGCGAAACATATAATATTACGAGTGAATCACAATAAAGAGATTCGCCGCTTGGTTAAGATAAATTCTTACTAGGAGCACTGGTATTCAAGGCTCCATGAGCATCCCCGAACTGGCAGTATCCAGAACTCGCTACGATCTGTCAGGAATAAAAAGCGAGGTAAGGGGGTTTGCCTCATGTCATGAAAAGCAGGGCATCGGCTGCCCAAATGCAACAATCTTACTTGTAGAGGTGAAGATGGGCGCCTTTCGTGCCTATGCCGTTCGACGGGAGCTCCGTGGTGTTACTGTACGGGTCCGTCGTCCCGGTATTAAGGGGTTGACCGTTTCCGGGTGGGGCGTGGTTTGCGGGAACGTGTCATTCCTGACTAACTACCAATTGGATGCGGGGGCTCGCCTGTGAGCTCTAACGCGTCACTTGTAGTCAGGTGAAATCTTGTCCAATCAGGGTCGGAGCGTTTCGTGACTGCTAGCTGTTGGTGCGGATTGAACAATGGGAACTTTAGGTTCCGTAAGTGGCGTGTGTGCGGACAAATTGCAAAGGAGTCCGTGACTCAATGATATACGTGGGGCCAACCTAGGGGTGCACAGTGCTGACCCAGATTGATGGTTTGATTGCAGTATAAATCCTACAAGCTACATTGGCGTCTACATAGAGCGTGGGCAATGCAAAACGCAAATGTGTCATGAAAAGATCATGAGAAATACCATGAGAAATACGTGCGCACAGAAGGTTTTGCACTGTTATGTACACAAGGGGGTGCCCATGATTTCGTCGTGGATCAGAGAAGGTATATGCAACGTGGGATTCAGCGGGGATATAAGATATGGATGAATGCAATGGTCATCCAGTACTGGTGGACATAACAATGGCTAAATTGTCGGAGGTTAGTTTTTCAGAGTCCGACATCTAGTGGGGCCTTCCTTGTCATGTCTTACAGCTGTCTAAGATGGTAGTTCAATAGACAAATGGTCCAAGGGTGTAGTGAACTTGCATTGTTTGGTCACACCACTAGACCACTGAATTCCATGGAATATTGTCATTCAAGCCGGTCTTGTGTGTTGAAAGTCTATAAATCCAACGTTGCTCCTTCTCGAAAAGACGTTGGGTTGGGTTGGTGTCCCTTTGGATCTGTTCTATGATCGTCCATTTGATTTCATTGGGACTGTGTTTCATGGATATGAAGTGTTCCGTCAGTTTAGTCATTGATTTCTGGCAACGAATGGTGCTCCTGTGCTCACAGATGCGTTGTTTTTTTTTTCCTGCCAGTCATCCCTACATATCTTAAGTTGCAGGGGCATATGATCAGGTATACTACGTTGGTGCTATTGCAATTAGTATGTGATCTGATGTTCCACGTTTTTCCATGTTCCAGAGCAAGTGTCTTCGTGTTCTCAGTGAGAGGGCAGACGCTGCAATTTCCACATTTGTAGTGGCCTGTTACCTTGGGCAGGCCCCAGGCGTTGAGTACTGTTGGTTGTTCCACAGTCGGTGTCCTGAGTCGGGTGTTCACTACACAATCGCGTATGCTTCTCGCCCGCTTGTAGGAAAACAAGGGCTTATCCCATTTGAGGTTGCCTGTATTAATTATTTTCCAATGTTTGTTAATAGACTTTGAGACCAGGTTGGACGCAGTACAGTAGGTTGTCACACACGTAAGAGGTATATCTTCTTGTGTCCTGGCGGTTTCCTCCAGGAGCACCTCACGTGGTTGATTCCTCGCTCGTTTCTGGCATTTCTTGAGGATCCTGTCAGGGTAGCCTCTTGCTTGGAGTTTAGATGTTAGGTCTCCCGCCTGATCCCGATAGTCATTGATTTTACTGCAATTCCTTCGAATTCTCAGATATTGCCCATAGGGCAAGTTTTCCCTGAGGTGTCTCGGGTGGAAGCTGTCAAACTTCAAAAGGTTATTCTTAGCAGTAGGCTTAAAGTGTGTTTTGGTTTCTAAGTGTCCTCCTTCCTTGGTGATTGTCAGGTCTAGGAAGGTCATGGTTTTAGAATCCTTTGTGTGTGTAAACTTCAGATTGTTGTCTTGGGAGTTTATCCAACCAAAGAATGCCAGAAGGGTTGTTTCTGGACCCTGCCATATTGTCAGAACGTCGTCTATGTACCGCTTCCAGAGGAGAATGTGTGATGCTAAAGGGTTTTGCTCGCTCAAGATGAATCTCTCCTCGAAATCGAACACATAAAGACCTGCCACGCTGGGAGCGAAGGTACTCCCCATAGAGGTACCCCCTATTTGCAAGTATAGGGTCCCCTCGAACTCAAAATAGTTCTTTTTCAGTGCTAATCTTGCACATTCCAAAACAAAATTCCTGGGAGTCCTGTGCGTCCATTCTTCTTTGTTCAGAGCCTTTTCCAGTACTTTGAGAGTGTCGTCCTGAGGTATGCTCGTGTATAGGCTCTCTATGTCAAAGCTGACCAGTATGGTGTCTTCGTCAATTGTCATCTGGTCTAACAGCTGTAAAACACTTTTGGTGTCTTTCAAGTATGTGGTCGTTTTTTGAACCAGGGGTTTTAGGAACACGTCGCCGAATCTCGACAAAGGTTCCAGTAACGAGCCTATTGCCGATACAATTGGCCTACCAGGTGGGGGATGCTTGTTCTTGTGCATCTTCGGGAGAGTGTTGAAGTATGGTATCTTCCCTTCATTGCTGCACAGAAAACCAGCTTCTTGTTTAGAGATAAAACCCCTCTCTTCACCGTGGTCAATCAGGGACTTTAGTTCATTCCTCAGTTCGGATGTCGGATCATGGCTTAGCTGTCGGTAGTTGTTGACGTCAGATTGTAATCGCAAGCATTCTGCTTGGTACATAGCAGTGTCTAGTACTACCACCCCACCCCCTTTGTCCGCCGGTTTTATTGTGATAGTTTCACACATCTTGAGTCATATGTAGCTACCTTTGAACAAGCAGTGTTCAATGATATTGAGGCTTACCAACCTGAAAAACCATTCATGAACCTAACCAAGGCAGAAAGGACTGCACTGGATAACCTCAAGATGTGTGAAACTATCACAATAAAACCGGTGGACAAAGGGGGTGGGGTGGTAGTACTAGACACTGCTATGTACCAAGCAGAATGCTTGAGATTACTATCTGACGTCAACAACTACCGACAGCTAAGCCATGATCCGACATCCGAACTGAGGAATGAAATAAAGTCCCTGATTGACCATTGGAAACTCAATAAAATTGATTATAAAAAAAAGACAGTTTTGGAATCAGCCCAGGGGGGATGGTCATACCTCCATCAAAATGCACCAGGTCCCGGTATTCCTGGGGAGTGCCGTCCGCCTCCTCTTTCAACTTACCCCCAGGACACGAGTGATGGGAGGAGAGGAGAGACAGTTGCAAAGTCTGAAGAATTCACACAAAGAGCTGGCCTGGGAAAACAGCACAGGGATCCCTGAAACCAACACCCGTACTTCATAGCTGTAACCAGTCTGGATAAGACCTGGGAAGCAACTTTGGGATCCCTGAAACCAGAGCCCATTCTCAGTGTCTGAAGCCAATCCAGAAACTTGCAAACCCAGGCCTCACTGCAGAGACACTAGTGATCATCATCTTGAGGAGTGAAATAACTGGTGGATTGTCACAACTTCAGGAACAGCCCTTTGGTGGGGTTGGTGATCAGGACAGGAGAGGAAGCCTGCATATCATCGGTGTTGAGGTCTGTTCGGGGGTCAAAACAAACATGGAGGGAGGCCCTCTTGGGGGGGTCTGATTCATCGCCAGCTCATTGCGGTGTTTCGAGGTAGAATCGTGTTAGTTGTAGGGGAGGACTGATGGGGGGGGGGAGCGAGGTCACTCACCCTGGGCTCCCTGTAGTGCCACGTCGTTCACCATCTTGTGGAGTGAAAGCCGAAGGCCAAGGTGTCAGCCGCCGCCCCCTGCTGCCATCCTACAGGCGCCTGGCCAATACCACGCAGTGCTGCCCCGGGCTCTGGTCCGTACATATGGGGTCCAAATATCGAATTTGGATACAAATAGATCCCCTTGCATTATATCTGGCCTGGTGCCTTAACTTGTTTTGTATCTAGGATGTCCCTGATTGTGTCACTCAAATCAAGTTCCAATGGCTCATAAACTGTGTCAGGGCTGTTATACTCCAGAGTGATATCTCTTATATCATTCTCAAAGGAATTGGTAAAGTGATCTACTCAAATTTCAGGTTGAATATAAAAATCCATACTAGGGGTACCCACATTATGTTCTTGTACAATTAGCTAGCAAAAAGCTTTATGATCTTTCACATTAATTGCTTAGAGCATATCCTGCCATCTGTTAGTATCACAGTATCGTTTGGCTTTAAACTGTGCCAAATTGTAGATTTGTAGATTTCCCTGCATCTACTGACTTGATCATGGTCGCCTATTCCTAATAGGAAGGATTATTATTATTATTATTAGGAGCTTATAAAGCGCACTTATACCCAAGGGCGTTCTGGTGCTACACACTGACTCCCACGAGAACACACGGGGATCTAATCCCTGAATAACCAGGTTTTCAGCCCCTTTCTAAAAGGGAGGAGCTCCGAGGCATTCCTGAGATGCGCCGGCATGCTGTTCCAGGCTTTTACTACACAGTAGGAAAAGCTGTTTCCTTCCCACCTGGCCGTTTTTATTCGGGGCACCGCAACTAGTCTGCCTTTGGAGGAGCGCAACGCTCTCCCAGGCACGTACCATTTGAATCACCTCCTCAAAAACTCTGGGCCACTGCCCTTCAGTGCTTTGAAGACAGTGCACAGAGCTTTAAATTGTTCTTGTCTGATTACTGACAGCCAGTGCAGTTGCTGGAGTCCCTCTCGTACGGAAGCAAACCGTGGGATCCCTGTAAGCAGTCTTGTACCAACTGTAATCTGTATGTATGTTTTTTTTTCTGATTCAGGTACAAACTATTACAGTAGTCCAAGCATGACAAAATGAGGGCTGAGACTGCTGTCCTGAAACCATCAGCTGGAAGAAAATAATACATTTTTCTCAATATCCTAAGGATATGGACGCAGATCGAAACCACTCCACTAACCTGATCCCCGAAATCAAGTTTCTGGTCCATGATCACACCCACATTTTTTGCCTTACCAGTGGGGGCTGGTAGCTTTCCCATGGCTTCAGGCCACATATTAGGTGTCCAGATGTTAGGGGTGTTCCCAAATATAATGACCTGGGTCTTCCCTGCATTCAATTTAAGGCAGTTGGAGGCCATCCAGCCAGCAATGTCTTTCAGACAGTCATGGCACCTTGTGGCCATATCCACTTAGGACCCTCGCTGTATGCATAACACAATCTGTGTGTCATCTACGTTGGATGTGAGTTGCAGACCAAAAGATCCTATCAAGGCCGCCAATGGGCTGACATAGATATTAAAAAGTGTAGGACTCAGGGAGGACTCCTGCGGCACACCCCAAGGGAGGGCAAAAGGTTTAGATTTGTCCAGCCCCAAGTCAACTGTTTGGATTCTGTCGGGCCAAAAAGATTTTAGGAGGCTCCAGGCTGTGCCTTCCACCCCTACCTTTGACAACCGGTCCATCAGCATCCCGTCTTGGACCGTGTCGAAGGCAGCCCACAGATCCAGCAGAATCAGGACATCCACCCCTCCCTGATCAACCGCAACTCTAACCCCCTCCGTGGCCTTGAACAGGGCCAGCTCCGTGCTATGTCCTGCACGAAACCCAGACTGTGTGGGGTCGAGTGCCTTAGTCATCTGAAAGAAAAAGCTTAGTTGCCTATTTATGGCCTTCTCCAGCAACTTAGCCGGAAGCGGGAGTCGTGATATGGGTCTGTAGCTGTTAGGATCGTTTTTATCAAAGGATGAGCTCTTTCCTCACTGATCTATATACCCTATTGAACCAAGGGGCCTGCTTAATAGAGGTTACAGAACATTTGCTCACAGGAGTACTAAAGTAGCATGTATTTCCCTGATCTTATTGGAGCTATTCCTTTGATCAATATTAGTTTCCAGGAGATCCATAGCCTCCACAACAGCACTGTAAACACACAGTCATTTTTCTGGTGTTTGGGAGATCAGAGTCCATTTAAAGGAACATTTGTTATTTGTCAAAGACAATTCCTTAGAGGAATTCAAAGGAGCTGTGGTAGTTATTTTAAAGGGAAGTTTTAAAATTCAAGATAACGCATTATGATCGTTATCTGAGCGAGGGATCCCTTTCATATCCACCCAAGTATTTCCATAGTGAGAGGGCTAATAATTTGTAATCAATTCTACTCAAATGTCTTGGCCTAATATAAGTGTGGCTACCATTGAGGTCGGAGTATGAACGTCCATTGCAGGCTGTACCCCCCCAAGGACATAGTTAAAGAGAGCATTTGACTTGTCATACTGGACCACCTTTGCACCGGAGGAAACACTAATAGCTGGATCCCCCGGACTATATCTTTATCTTCCAAGCTGGTTACCGAAAATATACTACTGTCCAGTGTCTCGATGGTTGTATATAAAATTTCAGACTAAAATAGTACAGCCTGGCATTCTATTGTTTTCCAAAAGCTATTCAAGACATTGTAATGCTTCAAAAGACCCACTCCTACCGCTGGGATTATAAATATTCAAAAGATTTACTGGTAATGTTGAATGCATATGCAGATTAATGGCATGTATATCCAAGCAACTGGTATTTAACTGACTCATTGTGCTGTTAATGGTAGTCTTGACCCATATAATAAGCCCCTCCACATGGTCTTCCTGTTCCATTAGCTGTTGCATTAATAAAGAAAGACCTAAAACCGGATCTATAAACAGGAAAAATAGACCACGTCTCCTGAAAAATACAAATATTGTCTTCGTCTATAAAGATACCTCATTCAGGGTTATTAGGTTTTGATTTTATCGTTGCTACATTCCAAGATAGAGTGCCTAAAATATTTGTTTTCTTGCTTTGCTCGACATCAGGGTCATGTTCCCTCTAAGGATAAACTGTACCTAAACTTCCCATTGACAACTCAACATCCGAAATCTGTAGTTGCAGGACTCATCTCAGAATGATCAGCGCTAGATGTCTCATCATCAGTCATCTGGGTACCGGTCTGCATCTGTGCTCTGTTTATAGATCCTGGTTCAGAGTGTGTGACAAGATCTAAAGGTTGCAAATATCTTGGTCAGTCCAGGTTTTCCAAGTTCATCAAGAGAAGAAATCTGTTTTGCAATTCAAAGACACCACCATTCAGACAAGCCTGTTCTCCAGAGGATTGGGCCATGTTCATAGGTTGCGGAATGCTGGTAAACCTATAAAAATAGGCCAGTGGTAAAATCACAATCGATGAATTCCTCATAGAACAACTATTAAACTGAGTCAGTAAGTTGTGCACAAATGTAGGCTGCTGAAATCTCAACACCAGATAGTCATCTTCCACACATTTCCTAAAGGGTCTGACCCAATGGACTCTCCTGGCAAACAATATTTGATCAAAGTCATAGGCATTGAAGTTCAAATTCTTGGACAGCCAAAGGTCAGCTTTGTACTTTAGTTGTTTCCCAGTCTCAGGCGAGCCTGTGGCCAAATGTGGGACGCGAGCTAATATCACATAGGGACAGGTGTCCGGTGGAAGGCTGACTGTGCTTCGGACGACCTTATTGGTACAGTGTGCTATGAGGCATCGGTTGAAATGCTGTTGTTAACAGGTGTCCTTGCTGTAAAGCCTGGGTTAGCAGCTGCTCTTTTTTTCAAGGATATTATGACCAAGATGCAAAACTACCATCGGTGGGCACGAAGCTGGCAAGCTAGGTCCCTTATGAGGACCTACATCTGTGATGCCCTGGGACCAGGTAGCAATGGAGCCTCTCTTTGCAATAGTGGCCACACTTATACCAAGGTCTAGCAGCTTGGAATCAGTCCTCTCACGCCCGGCAGTTATCAGAAGTTAGAGCTCTTTTAGCATTGAAAAAAATCCTACAACTTATATCTTCCACCAAATGATCCTCTACAGAAGGAGGGCTACTAAGTCTGCACAGTTCTCCCACTTGTCCTGAACTCTGGGAGAGTGAGCAGCATTTCTCTTGTGGTTTGCTGCAGGTTCAGTCAGTAGCACGGAGACAGCATTGTTTATATCATGTCTAGCTTTGATGTTATTGTATGCAGCAGATGGAAGGGTAGAGGCGGAACATTTCCATCAAGGGATGGCCTTCTTTCTGCGAACTCAATTTGCTGCGAGATGACAACAACCACACATGCACGAAAAGTGTGACTTGCATGGCTGGATAATTTTAGCATAATAAAGTTAGAACATGCGTTGCCAGCCTTAGTCTGTTGCAGCAAACAATTGATAGAAGGAATGCTTGAATTAATCCCAGACTCTGGTGATTGCTCGGGCCGCATTCCAGTCCATCATTTTTCACCCACCATGCCTCTTGATGCCACTACATACTGAGACCTGCCATATGCAACTCAGTCTTTGTCTCATTTCAATAGAAACAGTTCAGCCCAAACTGCCAGGCCAAGTCACCTCCAGACAAAAACGCAAGCAGCAACCCCTCACAGGTGTTAGCTCACTTAGGCCTCTTCACTGAGGTATAACTGACTTCTGTGGTTCAGAGAGCATGAAACCGAAATCTGTGCTTACTCACTGCACTAAAGACAACAATCAATGGATGGAATGCTTGAATTAATCTTAGCCAATGTCAATTAATCAGGCTGCATCCCAGACCATCCTTTTTCACCTACTAGGCCACTCAAAACAGAGGCCTGCTATATTCAAGCCTGTCTTGGCCCTACAGCAGCTTCCCAGCCCAAACTTCCAAGCCAGGTCCCCTTCATGAGAACACAAGCAACCATAGACAAGTTTGGGCCTATTGAATTACTGCCGAGAGTAATTGACAGTGGCTGAGATTTATTCAGGCACTCCACATTGTTTTAGTTTCCACAGCACTTTTAATTTGGTCTTTTTCCTTCCTGGCATTTTTTAGTTTAATCTTTATGATCATAACTTGTCAGTGTTTTCAGAAAACGCTTCCTGTTACGGCCTGTTATAGTGCCACTCCTTTCTACTTAACTTTTATCTTCTACTGTTTCCACATAAAATGTAGTGGAGTTCTAGGCTCAACTACATTGAGGTAATCTTTTATTTGCAACTGTAACCTACCTCTTCCTGCATCTTTGATCAGCAGTTAACTGGTATTTGTAAGAAGTCCCCCAAACGCCTATGGAAGGTGGGGTCACAGTCTTGGAATGAGCTGTGTCAGAAGCAAATCAATGTCAGTAATTTTTAGACCTGGCATCCTGGGTGTGGGTTTTTTCTAACCGTTTGCCTTCAGGCTGCCTATTTTTGCTGACCTTTTTTTTGCTGGCCTTAGGACTCTGTGCATTTTACCACTGTTAAGCACAGCTTTCGCTCTCACTTCAAAACATGGTGACATTGGCTTATACCAAATTAGCCTATTTATTTTGGTTGTAAGTCCCTGATAAAGTGGCAGTTACTTTAAATTAAATGCTACTAGTGCCTGTAGCACTTATTGTGCCACCCACTTAAGTAGCCCATCAAACATGTCTAAGGCCCCTCATTGCAGCCTGTGTGTGTGCAGTTTTAAACTGCCATTTCGACCTGGCAAAGTAAACCTTTTGCCAGGCCCAAACCTTCCTTTTTAATATATATGTCACCCCTAGGTTAGGCCCTAGGCAGCCCAGAGGGCAGTGTGCAATGTATTTAAAAAGTAGCAATGGAATTGGAGTTTAAAATCACAACTTATAGTGAAGTCGGATTTTAAATTAGAATTTTGAGCCACTGTTAGAAAATTGGCATTTTTCTTGTCTTAGTCATTTGGTGCCTACAACCTGTCTCTGGGCCATTTGACAAGGTGTGGGTGACAGTTGGTCTTTGGTTAATTCTCCTAGATAATCACACACACTGGGGACCCTTGGTGTGACTGAATGGGCCATTACTGGCAGGAAGGAACTGGATCCAGACCCACAAACACCTCAATGAGCTGTGTCCTGTTTCCTCATAAAGAGCAGCATACTCAATCAATCAATCAATCATACCATTTGTATAGCGCACTACTCACCCGGGAGGGTCTCAAGGCGCTTGGGGGAAGGGGTATGCTACTGCTCGAACAGCCAGGTCTTGAGTTGTTTCCTGAAGGCGAGATGGTCCTGGGTCAGCCGAAGGTGGATGGGGAGGGAGTTCCATGTTTTGGCAGCCAGGTAAGAGAAGGATCTTCCTCCGGCGGTGGCTCTTCGGATGCGTGGTATGGCTGCGAGGGCGAGGCTGGTGGACTGTAGCTGGCGGGGGGGCGTGTAGAAGGTCAGGCGGTCGTTGAGGTACTTGGGGCCCAGGTCGTGGAGAGACTTGTGTGCGTGGGTGAGGAGCCGGAACATGAACCTCTTGTCGACGGGGAGCCAGTGCAGGTTCCTCAGGTGGCTGGAGATGTGGCTGCGTCGGGGGACATCCAGGATGAGTCGGGCGGAGGCGTTCTGGATGCGCTGGAGTCTTTTCTGTAGCTTCGCTGTGGTTCCGGCGTAGAGGACGTTTCCGTAGTCCAGTCGGCTGGTGACGAGTGCCTGGGTGACAGTCTTCCTGGTCTCGGTCGGGATCCAGCGGAAGATCTTGCGAAGCATACGCAGGGTGTTGAAGCACGTTGAGGATACGGCGTTGACTTGTCTGGTCATTGAGAGGGAGGAGTCCAGGATGAAGCCCAGGTTGCGTGGTCGGTTGGCTTGGGTGCGGTGCCCAGGGCCGGGGGCCACCAGGAGTCGTCCCAGGCGGAGGGCGAAGATCCCAGGATGAGGACTTCCGTCTTGTCCGAGTTCATTTTCAGGCGGCTGTCCTTCATACACTTGGCGACGTCTTTCATCCCTTCGTGTAGGCAGGTTCTGGCGGTGTCGGGGTCTCTGGTGAGGGAGAGGATCAGCTGGGTGTCGTCAGCGTAGGAGATGATGTTGAGGTTGTGCTGGCGTGCGATGGCTGCAAGAGGTCTCATGTAGACGTTAAAGAGGGTGGGGCTGAGTGAAGATCCTTGCGGGACGCCGCAGATGACTTCGGTGGCCTCGGAGCGAAACGGGGGGAGGCGGACTCTTTGTGTTCTTCCGGCGAGGAACGAGATGATCCACTCCAGTGCCTTCTCTTGGATACCGATGTTGCTGAGGCGCTGGACTAGGGTGCGGTGGCAGACAGTGTCGAACGCAGCGGAGAGGTCCAGGAGGATGAGGGCCACTGTTTCCCCCTTGTCGAGCAGGGTCCGGATGTCGTCGGTGGCTGCGATGAGGGCTGTCTCGGTGCTGTGGTTGGCTCTGAAGCCGGACTGCGAGGGGTCGAGGGATCCGTTCGTCTCGAGGAAGGCGGTCAGCTGTCTGTTGACGATCTTCTCGATGACTTTAGCAGGAAAAGGGAGGAGCGAGATGGGGCGGAAGTTTTTGAGGTCGGTGGGGTCCGCTGTAGGTTTCTTCAGGAGGGCGCTGAACTCGGCGTGCTTCCAGCTCTCCGGGAAAGTGGAGGTGTTGATGATATTCCGGAGTTGGGGTGCTATGGTGGAGTCGGCCTTGTTGAAGACGTGGTGTGGGCAGGGGTCGGTCGGTGATCCGGAGTGGATGGTGTTCATCATGCGGGCTGTGTCTTCGGTGGTCACCGTGGTCTAGGTGCGAAGGGTGGCGGTGGGGGGCGTTGGTTCAGCGGTTGGGTGCGTGGGTGGTGCGCCGAAGCTGTTGTGGATGTCGGCGATCTTGCAGTGGAAGAACGAGGCGAGGGAGTCGCAGAGGTCTTGTGACGGAGTGGTGTCGTTGGTGCCCGTGCTGGGGTTGGAGAACTCCTTGACGATGCTGAAGAGTTCCTTGCTGTCGTGGGTATTGTTGTCCAGTCGTTCCTTCAGGGATTTCTTTTTGGTGGTGCGGATGAGCTGGTGGTGCTTGCGGGTAGCGTGTTTGAGGGCGGTCGTGTTGTCGGTGGTCCGGTCGAGGAGCCAGGCTTTCTCGAGGGTGCGGCAGGTCTTCTTGGAGTCCTTGAGTTCGTCGGTGAACCAGGATGCCTTCTTGCTTCTGGGTCTGCTGGGAGGGTACTTCAGTGGAGCGAGGTCGTCGGCGCAGGCGGACAGCCACTGTGTGAAGTTGGGGGCAGCTTCGTTGGGGTCCGTTGTGTTGGCGGGTGGGTTCTGGCTGAGGGAGGTGGTGAGCTGGTCCGCGGTGATCTTGCTCCAATTCCTGTGAGGTACCTGTTGTGGGTGGTGGTGGGTCGTGGTTCTTTTGAAGCTGAAGTGGACGCAGCTGTGGTCGGTCCAGTGGAGTCCGGTGGCGTGGCTGATGGTGATGTACTTGCTGGAAGAGAAGACGGGGTCAAGCGTGTGGCCGGCGTATGGGTGGGGGTGTTGACCAGTTGCTTGAGTCCGAGGTTGGCGAGGTTTTCCAGCAGGGCGACGGTGTTGCGGTCCTTGTTGTTCTCCAGGTGGAAGTTGAGGTCCCCTAGGAGGATGTAGTCAGCGGAGGGGAGGGCGTGTGGGCTGATGAAGTCTGTGATGTCTTCGCTGAATTGTGTGCGTGGTCCCGGGGGTCTGTAGACGAGGGTGCCTCTGAGGGTCGTCTTAGGGTCGGTGTGAATCTGGAAGTGGAGATGTTCTGCTGCGGCGAAGGAGTCGTTGGCGTCGGTCGTGATGCGGATGGTGTTCTTGTGGACGATGGCGATGCCTCCTCCGGTCTGGTTGATGCGGTCCCTCCTGATGATCTTGTACCCGTCCGGGATGGCGATGGCGATGTCGGGTGCAGAGGAGGCGTTCATCCAGGTTTCCGTGAGGAAGGCGACATCCGGTGATGTAGCGTCGAGGAGGTTTCAGAGTTCCACGGCGTGTCTGTGGACGGATCGGGTGTTGAGCAGGATGCACTTGAGGTGGTTGCTGCTGGTGCTTGTCTTGGTGGGTGCGGGGCAGGTTCGGGGGCAGGTGAACTTGCAGGTACAGCAGGTGAAGGGTCCGTGGGTGCGTCTCGGGGTGGCACGGCAGCAGACTCCCTGTAGTCAGTCTGAAGCCAGGGCCAAGAAGCCAGGGCATTTGTGCACTTTGAAGGCCTGCTTCTGGAAGCTTCTCTCCACTTCAAAGGCACAACATTGTATTCCTACTGGAGTTCAGACACCACCACTTCAGTACACTTCTGAACCTGTGGATAGTCTGCTAGGAAGAAGGACTGCTGTGCTGCTACAAGGACTGCCACTCTGCTGGACTGCTGCTCTGAAGAAACTGCTGCCCTGCTGTGCTGACCTGCTGCCCTCTTGCCTGGCAAAGAAGTACTGGACCTACAACTTTATTGTGAATCCAGGACCCCAGGGTGTCTCTAAGGGATAGCCTCCTGATCTGTGCCTCATGGACATAGAAGGCTCCCCACATAGCTCCTGGACTCAGATGCACAGCTGTAGTGAGTTTCTGACCCCCACGTGGTGTCTCTCAGGTCCTAGACCCTTGGTGTGGCTCACAGGCACTGAAATCGAGCTTTTGGACTGTTTGTAACCACTAACGAGCCCATTCACACAAAGATTGCACCGCTTGCACAGAAAATCAGTGTGAAGCGCCGCCAACCTGTCTCTTCACACTGCAGCATTAACCACCTGCAGGGGCCCGCCAGTGTGAAGCTCCAGCCTGCCCATCCAGCCATGCCCAGCTTGCTCTTTGTGACTCCGACAGCCTCTTGCAACACTCTCCATGCTTCTCTTGGCACAAAACATGAGAAGGTAAACTTCAGCAAGACTAATCTTTGACTGTATCCGACCTGCGCTCCATTGTGGCTAGCCAGAACTATTTACTTTGACCCTGTCTAGCGCAACCAGATAGCCGGGGTTGGTGCTTTTTTTCTTTTAGGTGCTATTTTACACTTTAATCTTTGAAAATTCCTAACTCTGGTTCTACTGATTGAATTTTGTGCCATTTTGGTCTTTTTTGATTTATTAAATCTAGCCCTATTTTCTTACTTGGTGTGGGATCCTTTTTGTCTGGCATTTTCACTGTTTTGCTATTTGAATTGTTGCACAAATACTTCACACGTTGCCTCTAAGTTAAGACTGACTGCTCTGTCCATGCTACCAGGTGGTTGAGTAGAGGTTAATTTGTGGTTTGCTTAAGCCTTACCCTGACAAGAATTGTAGTTGCTGCTTGACCAGGTAACACATCCCATTCAATATAGGAAAGGCAACCCCCTATTGAATAGGTCTGTGAGAAGGGGGAACATTATATATATATATATATATATATATTGTTGCAAAAGCAAGCTCCCACAAGACCTCTATGGCTTTACCACTGGCTTTCTAAAGCTCAAAAACCTGGGGCAAATTCAAAAACTTGTCTCCACACACCAACTTCTGATTTTTCATAAAAAAAAAAAAAATATATATATATATATATATATATATATATATATATATATATATTCCAAGAAATGTGCAGCGTGATACTGCACTCCGCTTGGACCCTTCCGCAAACAACAGTGGTCCGTGCCGGGCAGCGAGCCCATCAATTCAGTCAAACATACTGGTGTCCACAAGATCCTCGGACAGTATGAGGCACAAACACTAATTGCGTGTTGAAATTATTTAATCAGCCAAGATAGCAGCACACATAAACACATTCGACGCGTTTCGGGGCTCCTCCCCCTTGGTCACGAGTAGTAAACAGAGTAATAGGATGGTGATACATATGCTAAAAGTCACGTGGTCTGAGTGAAACAAACATAAACAAAATACTCCGCGCTTACGTCAGCGCTGTGAGGGAAGGTTGTAGTCGTGCATGTTGAAATACCATGTAATTAGGGTCTTTTGTAAAATGCATGAATTTAACTGATATTAACCCCATGCAGAACAATAGCATATAAATACATTAAACAAATTGAATTAATTTGTTTGACATTCCTGTTATAAGGACTAAACATACGTTGCCCAAGTGGGCTTGCAGTTATTAACGTTTTTACTGGAATGTCTCCTAAATTATAGGCAATGAAAGGCAATCTAAAGAATGGTATTCAGCCCCTGTGGGCAACGCGAAATAGGTTGTAACATTAACAAGAATTATGAAAAAGTCCAAAAAATGTCAAGAATCAATGCCCAAGTGGGCAAAAACCATTGCTGCATGATGAATTCTCAGTTCCAATGCTGTTTCACTATTTGTTTCTTAAATGGTCGGTATTATCATTCAATACATTTTTATACAATCAATCCCTGAAAAAATAAATAAATAAAAAGTGATCAGTGTAAATGAAAAATGGACCAGTGATTCAATAATTAAACTAGTAAAAATCTATCGTAAATCCTACATAACTTGTATACAGGACATGAAGTTAAAAACAAATAAGGGCGAAACATCTTAAGGTACTCACTATATTTGCATCTTAAATCCCAAATGGATTTCCTACTAGACAAAAATTACAGAATGCTCTATGAAACTAGATGTATTGAAATGACTCAACCTAGGTGTACTTCCATTTCTTCATCACAGTTATGGCCATTCGGAACCAGTGTTTTATATTGAATAATCATACGTGATTCCAGTCTCCTTAATTTTTGTACACGATTACCCCCTCTCTCATCAAATTTAACTGTGCACAGTACACAATAGCTCAACAAATTTGCATTTTGATTGTGATGAGTGAAAAAGTGGCGTGCTATTGGATAGGATTTATCCATGTTGGTAATGGCACGCATGTGCTCTAGCACTCTCAATTTGGCAGGTTTAATCGTGCTCCCTATGTAGGTTTTCTTACAAGGACAGAATAAGGCATAGACTGCATGGTCACTGGTGCATGAAGTGTGTTCCTGGATAATCAGAATCTTAGATGTGGGCGACAGTCGTACTTTTTTCAGATTCCGACTGTTCTTGCAAGCCTTGCAATTTCTACAAGTGAAAAAGCCTCTCACTCCGGTGGTCATGGATTTCTTGGGGATCACTGCCGTGCATAATTGGTCTTTTAAGGACCTCACTTTTCTGAAAGAGATTTGCGGGGATTCATTAACAAATTTGGCCACGTCTGGGTCGTTTAATAACACTGGCCAAAATTTGTTGAGACTCTTTCTAAGTGGACCTGCTTGGCTACTGTAAGTAGTTATGAACCGTGTATTGTTCTCTTTATTGTCCACTGGTTCGCTAGGTTTCGGCTGTAAAAGTGATTCTCTAGATCGTTTCTTAACAGCTTTTTGTGCATCAGTAATGGCTTTGGTGGAATATCCACGTTCGGCGAACCTTTTTACCATGTTTTGTTGTTCGACCAAAAAAGCTTCTTCTGTGCTGCAATTTCGTCTGGCTCGTAACAGTTCCCCTACTGGGATACTCCTAATTAGTGAATTAGGGTGACAGCTTCGTGCGTGGAGTATGCTGTTTCCCGCTGTCTTTTTTCTAAATAGAACTGTCTCTAGTTTGCCATTCTCAACTCTCACATCCAAATCAAGGAACTCTAAGCTCTCTTTGGACCAATTACTGGTGAAGTTAAGATTGAAAGTATTTTGATTGAGTTCGTGTACAAAAGTATTGGCCTCTTCTTGGGTTCCCTTCCACACAACTAGCACATCATCTATGTACCGCAGCCACTTGATAACGTGGCTACGGTACGTAGGTGACCTGTATGCTACACTCTCCTCCCAGTATCCCATATGGAGACCCGCAAAGCTAGGAGCAAAGCAAGTCCCCATAGAGGTCCAGAGGGTCTGTCTATAGATTTTGTTATCAAACAAAAAGTAATTCTGCTTGAGACATAGTTCCATCATGGTGATAAGCATTTTGGTGTGGTAGAGATATGAGACAGATCTGCCAGAAAGAAAATGCATACAAGCATTAAGTCCCAATTGGTGAGGAATAGAAGTATATAAACTAGTCACGTCAAGTGAAAGAAGTGAAAATTCCTCCTCCCACACCACTGTTCTAATTTTGTTCAGGAAATCTCCTGAATCTCTGACATAGGATGGCAACTGTTGTACAAGGGGCTGCAAAAAATAATCAACATATTGGGAGGTACATTCAAAACAGCTACCATTGGAAGAAACAATCGGTCTACCTGGGGGATGTAATACACTTTTGTGAACTTTGGGGAGGAGATATAATGCTGGTAACTTTGGAGATTTACACACTAAAAATCTATATTCCTCCTCTTCAAGTAACCCTTTGGTTTTCCATTCTAACAATTGTATTCCAAATTGTCTGATTGAATTTTCGTATTCCATACGATTGCTTCTGCAATAGTTACTGGTATCAGATAATTGTCTTAGTCCTTCCAATATATAGTTCTCTCTTGACTGAACCACTATGTTGCCACCCTTGTCACTAGTTTTAATCACAATGGTGTGGTCTCTGCGCAGATTGTCAATCAGTCTACATTGGTCTGTGGAAATATTACTCCATTTCCGATGATATTTCTTAGTTTCAATTTTGTTAAGTTCATTTGCCATGCATTTTTCGAACACATCAATGGTCTCATTGTGAATTTGTGGAAGGAAGATAGATTTGGGTTTGAAATTACTTCCAGAACTCATTGTCAGTGATATATTAGCATCAACCAGGTCCTGATAGGGGTCATGGCTTTCCTCCCATTCTCCATTAAGAACTTTCAGGGAATGAGCTAGATTGACTTCAGAGATACTTGAATGATATGGTACATCTTTAGTATGAACATTGCCCGACCCTGCTTTGGTTGCAAACCACTTTTTTATTTTTTATTTTCTAGTAAAGAAAAATAAATCAATTTTACTTTGCGTATAGTTAAAATTCATAGATGGACAAAATGTTAAGCCCAAAGATAGTAACTCTACCTCAGTGTTGGTCAAGATGCGTTCTGACAAGTTGATTACTGTTTTCCTCTCCATTATTTCAGCTTCATTTGGCCCCTTGTACGTTTTCCCACCGGGCTTGCAGGGTTTCCTCCTGCAGATGTGTTTTTGTTTTTTCCTCCTCTGTTGCCTCTTCCTCGCCCTCGATATCCTTGTTGATTGTCTTGCATCAACATCGAAAACTCCATTAAAACGTTGGTTTTTACTCCCGTGAAATTACTCACAGTTGAGATGTCACTGCCACTAGTCAGTGACTGTAAGCCATCCTCAGATATATTTTCTGATGTACTTGCCAGTTCTTCAGTTGGATTGTTGGGGTTAGATTGCGACTGCATTGCTGCTCTCATCTTGTCATACTTTTTGGCAAACGTGAGTATTTGGCCTCGTTGGTAATCAACTAAATCCCTTTGGAATTTACTCTGTTTCCTGCTTCTAATATCTACTTCAATTTTATCCAAATTAGCTTCTATTTTGTCCATTTCTACTTTGAATTCATTTTCAGTACATATGTCCCTGAGTTCTTTTGTTAAGGCTTCAATTTCTCCTTTCAATCCTTTAGTGGCAAATTCGATTAGCATGCGTAACATATTTAACGAACACTCATGGTTATTCGCTGCCCAACGTGTGACTAATTCGGGGTCCGGGTTTTGGAAGGTTGGGGTGACAAAAATGCGTAACCCGCGAGGAACTCTGGACACATCTACGTACTTTTGTAGGGTAGTGGCCTCCCACCACTTGTTTTGTTCCAGTTTCAGAGCCTTCCATAGCTTGTCCCATAGGGTCCTTTTTGGGGATTTCACAGTGTTAGCATTAACGTTGCTGGTCGTGTTTATCACTTTCCCACAGTCCTGGAACATATCGCTGGCTGCTTTCGCCCATTTTTATCTCCTTTCCGCTGCCATCTTTAGGTGGCTGATCCGGCACTATTTTGAGTTCCGTGCCGTGTATACACGCTGCGCATGCGATGCATGTAATCTGCATCCAATGCGCAAAAGCCTGTTAACGGATTTACAGTTTATAAGTACGAGGAAAAATAAATGCTTCTGAGCAGCACTTACCCAAACACCTCAATAATCGGTGCCGGATTTGGTCGCTTGTCGCATGAAAATCCTCTATGTTTGAAATCCGTGGGTCGGGTCCTTAAATGTCGATATATATATTATTTGATAAACTTTGTATTTTTATATAAATGTTGTCAAAAACACATTTCCACAATTTACAATTGTCTTACGCAAAACATATTATTTTATACAGTAGTCACAATACATTTTCTTATTGCCTTTTCAAATTAGTGTTATTCAGAATAATAAGGTGCACAATCTAACAAATACAGTCCCCTACACTAACTTTTTCCTTTCAGAAACTCTACAGTCATACACCATACTATCACTATCATACTAACTCCCGGACCAACAATACATGCACAGATGAAAAAACTTTAGGGGTGGCAACATCCACCCTCTTGAGCTGTGCTGGAGTCTGGGGTATCACACACTCCGGTCGACGTACGTTTCAATGAACAGTCTCACTAATCTCCATCTTCTTCAGGACCATAAAACTTTTTTTGTATATACCGATTTGTGACAGGTAGGAAAAATTTAGGGGATGTACATGAACAAAGAGTGATGAAAATACAAGAAATTAACACATATTAGTTTATTATCCATTTCTCATTTGAGTTCCACATTACTTTAACTCATATTTCTGTATTAGCCCCTAAGAGTTTTTACATTACTCCTCTAGAGAAATTCTTAAAAATACAAACAAATGCTCGTTTTTTAATAAAATTATAAGAGTACCGTTTTATAGAAACCATCACCTTAGTGAGAAAGAACAAGAAATGAGGTGATGAGTTTACGAAGAGAGAGAAATGTTGATTAAAGAAAGGAAAATATAACTTTAAATTTTAAATTTGTGGGAAGAAGAAAGAAAGAAAGAAAATACCATGCTTTGGCAATACACAGTGTTTGCATTAGCATATGTGTAGTTTAGCCAGTATATCTACTATCTACTTCCCCCATGACTCTGAGCTGTGTTATATTGTTTTTCAGAAAACGGTTCAGAGACTACAGCTTTATATCGGAAAACTGGGTATGGTTTTCTATTTTCAAATTATTACCACTCAATTAGCTAGAACAATTACCCCAATGGATTCCTTTAAACAATTACGTAGTAGAGCCTATAACTTTTATTAATGCCATTCCAGTACTTATTAATCAGATATAGAATACTCTCCTACCTAGTGGAAAACCTGAGCAAGCGCTCCAACCAAATCTGTACCAGCAAAGCTGATATATCTTCTATGAGGCAACCGTCGCTTAGTGTTCAAAACCTTTTCTTCTCTATAAATGTAATAAAACAAAGGCCTATTTTATTCGCTTATTGATGTTAAAATCATGGTGTGAGCAAAGGTGGGCGACAAGAAGCTGTTTATATGAGTATATTTACCGTATTTCTATTCCTCATTAGATACTTCTCATATCGTAAATGGAACAAAAAGCAGCTTTAATAGGGCAAATGATCTATGCCTGGTTTCCCAAAGGTTTGTTCCCAAGAGTACCTAAAAACAGAAATGTCTCATTAGGCGTCAGTAGCAGGGGTGGACTAATTTGGAAATTAGAGTAAACCATATGGGGTGTAAGGATTTTATGAGGAACATAGACTTGTGCAACTTACCAGCGTTATCTCTCAATCTCTCCGTTATGCTGATATAAAGTTTCAATTGCTGCAACCTCCTTATTAATTTCGTGTTGTCACAAATTGATTCTCGATTGCTGAATGGAGGTGTCTACCTTGACCAGTGTTTAATAAACAAGTGAACAACCCTGTGAGAAGTTGGCCTGGCATATGATGTCCACTATTCTAGTGGGCACCTTGCACCAGTCCAAACAACCCTTATTGATGGTAGGTTTAAGACAACCTTTATAGATAGCTATCCTAGTGGTAGCTGTGGAGAGCAGCCTTCAGGCTAAGTCTTGAAGGAATGTAAAGCAGCTTGTTTTACCAGTCTATAATCTCTTGAATGATCAAATGAAAGACCACCCCACCAGGTATATATATAAAATATATGTATTTATTCTAAAACACACCCCTCTAGTCTCTTTATGAGGCTAGAGGCAAAAGTACAATACAAGAACTTAAATAGCACACAGTAAATTAGCACAGTATACAATTTACCCTAGGGGCCTCACCAACCATATACTAAGAAAGTGGTATAAGAACCACGTGAGGGATAGAAGTTAGGCCTAGGGCCTGTAGAACCGCTGAGGCAGCCAGGAACCACCCAAGGTAGGGATGCAGGAGACCCACGGGGGACTCGTGCAGTGTCTAAACACAGCAGTGAATCACCGTTGACTTCTATGGCGAAAGTTAAAGTTACAAAGTTAAAGTTTAAGGTCACTTAGGAGTGGACTCCGATAAAACCCTTTCAGTACTGGACACTTCGAGAGTCAAGACCCATGGGAGCACCAAAGTACTTGTGTTACCTCACCCAGGGAAGCCGGGTGCATAGGTGTCTTTTTGTGTCGGGTTTCGTCGTCGATTCCAATGGAGAGCTGCAAAGAAGTACTACAGGCGACCAGGAGAAGTGTCAGGATGGATCCAAGGGTGGACTGGAGATCTGAAGAACCTGAAAGCAGAGGGGACAGAGTCTGGGTCACTAGCCAGTGACCAGGATGGCGACAAGAAGATGCCAGCCAATGTCAGGTGCTTTAATGTGATGTAGGTGAAGCTTGACTCTTCAGCACGAGGTCCAGGAGGCGCTGATGATGACCAAGAGCTGGATTCGAGCTGTCTCATGTCGGATGTCAAGTGCTGCAGCGTCGGTATCTGGATCGGACCCAACAAGCCTTGGCAACAGCAACCCACGCAAGGTGACAAGATTGGCTTCGGTGCAGACCAGCAAGGTCTGAGGGACTCACCCTTTGGAGGGGAGTCAGGGCATGTTTGGAGCAACTAGGAAAGCCCAAGAAACAAAGGATTGTGTTTCATGGGAACCCACCAGTCGACGGACTAGGGATCGCGACGGAGCCTCGAGCGGAGATGCTGAAAGCGAGCAGGAGTGTAGGCCCACAATCTTCTATGCAAAAGGTGCTCAGGGCTTGGACTACAAGTAGCCCAATGCACAACTTCGGGAAAGCTCGGGAAGTTGATGCACTAGCAAATGTGCAGGATGTCCAGGAGTTCCGGTCCCATGTCTCTCATGATAGCTACAGGTATCAGCTTCGTTGGGAACTTGTGTTAGCCTCGGAGATGTCTGGAAGTCCATGTCCTGTGTCGCAGATTCTTCGGGATCCGGCGGGAGTCTCGAAAATGCAGACCGGCAAGATGCTTCTTTGGTGCCTGTTGAACAGGGGAGTCACTCCTTGACCCCAAGGGAGATTACTTCCGTCTTCCATTCGATATAGAATGTCGAAGGTCCAAGATTTCTGTATCAGAGTTTTGTCCAGGGTAATCTAAAATCCTAGGGACTGGGTTCCTATACTTATACCAAGTTTAGGGGTTGGACTAACTCTAGGGTCCCACCTATGGGAGGACCTGGGGAGGGGGTGGTTACACCCGTTCCCCTTTGTCCAGTTTTGCGCCAGAGCTGGGGCTGAGTGCCGCAGCAACCGGTTTGAACTGAGAAATGCATGGGGACACCTTGTGTGACCCAGGCACTGTCTGAAAAGCATTCACTGAATGCAAATCACCCTGCCCCAATACACTAAAGCCTGTCTGGGGAGGTGCTGGCACCTCCCTGGACAAGAAACCTATTGTCCGGGCCTCCCCTGCCGGAGTTTAGTCCAGCAGCAGGAGGTCAGACTCGTGTCTGTGGCAGCAGCATCCATTTTGTGATGCTGAGGCTCTTTTAAACATTTACCGGGTAAGTAAGTGTGTACATGTCTTCTCCCTCTAGAAGGGTGGAATTCTACAAAGTGTTTGACACCAAAGCCATTTCAAAGTTAGCATTAACCGCGAGGCTTATAATGCACTTCAGAGTATATGGTATGGCCATATCACAGAACAGCTATAAGGATGGGATTCCGAAAGCTGCATAGGGGCTCAGCTCATGCTATGGCACCCTCTCACACAAACCAAGCACTCTGCCTTCAGGATTCTCAAGGCCTGCCATATGAGTGACTTATAGGTTCATATGTGTCTGTATTAAATGGTAGATATAGGTATACTATATCTAAGTAAGGGGTGCTTACACCACCTTACTCGGGCTGCAAGTGCAGACCTGTGGTGCCATTTTGGAAGGCTTCCCAGGGGTGGCATAATACATGCTTCAACTCCTGGTAGGACTCTGGGGTACCTATGCCCTAGGTAACTAAGGTACCATATACTAGGGACTCACAAGGGTAACACAGTAACCAATCTGGAGTGTACCTAATGTACAGGTAACCAATTTAGAGAGAGAACAGCTAGGCTGTGGTCCTGATTAGCAGGTCCACAGCCAGACTAAAGTCGATAAACCAGTGAAACACTAGCAAAAAGTGGGGGTAAACATAGGAAACAGATCCTACTCTCTTACAAACCCCAACTGTCATATGCTCTATAAATTAACAAGTCTGTTACACTAAAACTATCTAATTCAACAAGACATACAGTGAGTGCCCATTTACTCACTCCTGATGTTACTCTTCTCTATGTGATTGTCTTGTATACAGACGTGCTTCAATGCACCTCACCTTCTAAACCTCTGAACAAAATGACCAAGCTCACGCCCATTGGAGCATGAACATACACAGTTCAAATACGTTCTTAACGCAATTTAAAATAATGTGTTCAACAATAACTGCTATCTTGACTGTCACATATTGCGCAAGTTATAATGACCGAAAAGGGATTATTTTTCAAAAAAAGGTAACATGACCCAGATCCCTAACCAACCTAGCTGTTCAGCTTCTGCTCTTATCGTGCAAGTAATACTCGCATCACGCCTCAATGTCCTATACTAGAAGTAATGCTCGCACCGAGCCCAAGTCGGTATCATGCTCACCTCTCTCATGGACGTCTGATCTCCTTCATTATCAATGTTCCTCTGGATAGGGATGGTAACTCCTGCTGGGCCTCCTCCTTATATCTGGATGCTAAATGCCATCAGCCACTACGCTAAGTCACGTGACTGCGTCTCCGTGACTAGCTTGTATCTAGCGCGTATACGTGCGTCATATAGTAGTTCTTAACTATACATGTGACTACTTTGGCGAGGACCAGACTGTAAATAGATCCTATATCGTGTCAAAGGGGCGCTGATGTCTGTAAATAAAAGTTTTCACTTATAGTAATTAGGGATTAAAAAAAATATATATATATTTACCCACTATGGCCAAGTTTATTTGTGTTGTTGTATACTCTAATGCTGAATCCTCATATTTCCACATTGCGGCGCTTCTACAGGCGCCATCTTGGAATGGAGTTCTTACGTGGGGAAATGGTACTAATTGTCCAGTTCGTTGTCCTCAACTCGAACATGTCTATCTATAATACTCTAAATAAATCACTGATAGGCAAATTTTGAGATTTAGTAAGCCAAAGCAATAGAGGTCGTGTGGGAGCTTACTCACATCCCATTCAACCAGTTATCCAAATTCTCACATTGGTCATCAGGGGTGAGGATCAGGACTTGTATTTGTGAGGTGCCATGCAGTGATTTGGTGTACACTACCTTCCCATATCTAAGATCCATTTGAGTTTAAAATCTCCTTTATTGGCTTCTTTTAGTTATTTCCAAATGATTCCTCTGACTGTTGTGTCTGAAACCAAACCTGCAAGGATGTAATTCGATCTGGCCAACAGGGATGCCTACACTGTGGCCCAGCTCAAGTAGTTCTGAAAGGAGAGGGGACTTCCAGCAAAGAGCATCACCAGGAAGGTGGATCTACAAAAGGTGCTGAAGGCCTGGACAGAAGCTCACCAGTTAGTAGTGGAAGCCACACAAGGGGATGATGTGATGGAAGGACAAGGAGAGGGCCTGCCTAAGATGCAGTCTGCAGCTGAGGGGGATGACATGGTCCCTGTAGCGGAGCCCATGCCAGAGCAGCGAGCAGTGTCTCTTCTAACTGCTGTCCCCAGAGAAGCTTGCGGAGAGGAGGGAGGAGAGGGAGTTCAGGCTAGTGATGGCGAGAGCCAGGATGGTGGAAAAGAAGCTGGCCATAGAGGTAGAGGAAAAGAAGCTGGCCATGGAGGCAATGAATGCTGAGAGGGCCTTGGCAGTAGAGAAGCCTGAGAGGGCCTTGGCAAAGGACAAGGGTGAGGCTGAGAGGGCGTATCAAAGGAGAAGGCTGAGAGGGCCTTAGAAAAGGAGAAGGCTTAGAGAGCCTTGGAGGAAAGGAGACTAGCCATGGAGGAAAGGAAAACTTGCTCAGTGCAAACCATGCTGCCATTGACCAAGTCTAAGAGAAATGGATGCCGCCGAGTTTTGAAACAAGATAAAGTTGAGGCACTATCCCTGACGTTTGCGGGTAATACCCGCCAGTGGACCTCTGAGAGAGTGGATTTCCACTCCAACCACTAGTTTTGTATACTTATACTTTTGTTGATTTATCACAGAGTTTCTGTTACACACACTGCATAGTAGTATTCACAAAGTCCTGAAAAAGGCCACCACACCTCTTATGAGGGTACCAGGCCGAAACATGTCGACCTAATTCTTCACTCAGTGACAGGTTTAATTCCCTCATGTCACAGCTTGGTTTTTAATCCTGGCCAAGGAGTGCCCCAACAAAGCTTATTGCGCACCCTTGAGTTAGTTTTACTTCACTTTATATCATTGTTTCTCAACCCTCATCATACTCTGCTCTCCTAGAGGTTTAGTATACCTTCTCTCTTCTACAAAGCATCCCTAAGCTCCTCCGTCTCAGAGAGGGGGTTGTAGCCCACATTATGACTATGTTCATAATGCAAGGAGGTTACCCTACGATGAAGCATGCCACCTTCGGGTTACTGATGGGAACCATCCTTTAAACTGGACACCCCTTTAGCACTCTTCCATATGTTATTGACCCTGGGATTTCTGTTTATTTTTGGTTTCTGGGTAGGGGAGACAAGCCCTGCAGGTTTTTAAACTTCCCCTGGCCCCTTTTTTGTGTACTGCGGACAGGAGAATGGCCCATGAGCTATGTCTCAGAGAGCTGGACATCAGAGCTAAGCAGGTAGAGTCCAGCAATAACAGTGATAGCGTACCTACAGTGCCCGCTGGCGACCAGAGAGTCCATATCCCTAAAGGTCTGGTGCCTTACTTCGTTATGGAGGATGGCAATGACAAATGGTTTGAAGCTTATGAGGCGGCTTTACAGATGCACAGGATCCCTGAGGAGAGGTAGGAGTCTAGTCTGTGGAAGCACATACTAGGGACACCACATTGGCCCTATAGAATGGGGGCAGGATGTGGTATCGCCCCATGAAGGGAAGGAAGCCCTTGTCAGGAAGTATGGCCTTACCTCAGAAAAGTATAGGCAGAAGCTGCCCCAGCAGTCTTGGGTGGATTTCATGGAATCCTTTTGCAAGGCACTGGATGGTAGGGGAGGGCAGTGAGATGAATGATTACAAAGGGCTGTATAATCTGTTTGCAAGAGAGCACATGCTCATTAACTGCACCAACACTTGGTTAATAGTAAGCTCACTAACTCTAGGGAGCTTGCTAAGGAGGCGGATGCTGGGTCAGCACCTGTCAATAGATTGGGCATTACAAGGGAGATGACAAGTATCTCAAGCTGAAACAGCCCCCCACTGGTGGGCAGACACTGGTGTTGGTTAGTAAAGTGCTTGGAGAGGAGATTGCCCCAGATAGTGTGGGGGAGAGCGTAGAGGTTACCCTAGTGTCTGTCGGTGACAGAGATATGGTGCAGAGAACTCACATGCCTAGTAACATGAGGAAATACAGTCAGTGGGTCACCATCAATGAGTAGAGGGTAGAGGCTCTGAGAGACATCGGAACCAGCGTGACAACTGTTAGGTGTCATCTGGTGATCTCAGACCTAGGTAGTACCTAATGTGTTCCACCCAGTTGTTGCTGCTGACAGCCATGAGAGTCTTTACCATGTGGATCTGTTTCCCTTTGAGTAGAGAGGGTCTCAGATTCCTTGAGGGTAGCTGTGAGTCCATTCATGTTCGTGGATTGCCTACTTGTCAACGACCTAGAGCACACCATTTGAAAGGAGGCGGAGCTCAGGACCCACTTAGAGATGTAAGGGTTGCCTGAGTGAGTGTCCCTGACCCCACGTCCCATCGCTGCCCGAGAGGGTAGTCAGGAGGACCTGCAGCCTGAGAGAAGGGCCCAGTTGCCTGCCAAAAAGAGGAAGGGCAAGCAACGCGCGAACCCTACTGCTGGAACTCCCAAGGTCTGGCAGGAGGCTGACCTTGAGGGGGATGCCTTGTAGCCTACAGTTGCTACCCTGGTGAACCTACCTGAGCTGGCCAATTGGCAGGAAGGGGGTCTCACCAGGGAGGAATTCTGCAAAGCACAGCTGGAGGGCCCCACTCTTTAGGGCCTACACTAGGAGGCCAAAGGACAAGCAGCTGGCGACACCTCCACTGATCACCTGAATTACTGGGAGAATGGTCTCCTGTATAGCAAACCTAAGATTCCTGAGCCTGAGCAACACATGTTGGTGGTCCCCTAGTGCTACAGGGCCTTCCTACCAGAGCTGACTCATGACGTACCCCTGTCTGGTAATTTGGGACAGGACAAGACCTTTGACAGGCTTGTCACCTACTTTTAGTGGCCTCAAATAAGGAGGACCTACCATCCATTTTGCAGGTCCTGTCCTACCTGCCAGGCCAGTGGCAAGTCAGGAAGGAAGCGGAAGGCTTCCCTGCAGACTTTTTCTTTCATTGGCACCCCCTTTAAAAGAGTGGGCATCTACATTGTCGGGCCTTTGGACCCCAAGACAGCCATGGGCAACAGGTTCATTCTGGTCTTGATGGACCATGCCACCCGGTACCCGGGGGCCATCCCTCTGAGGACGGCAGTGATGGAGATATTTACTTGTGTGGGATTCCTCAAGGAGGTGGTGTCAGACCATGGTACCAACTTCATGTCTGCATACATGAAAGCCATGTGGAAGAAGAGTGGGGTAACCTAAAAAATCTCCACTCCTTACCACCCTTAAATCAAATCAATGGGCTTGCTGAGAGGTTCAACAAACCCCTCAAAGGCCTGATCATGGGCCTGTCAAAGCCCTTGTAGTGGAAGTGGGATGTCCTCCTGCCATACCTTTTATTTGACTACAGGAATGTACCTCAGAAGGGGGTTGTCTTCAGCCCCTTTGCAATTCTGTATGGTCATTCTGTACACACCCTCACACATCCTTTTGTCCAGCCCAGTGGTGTTGGTCCCCAAGGCCGCCTCCCCAGGTGTCATCCAAAAACTTTGGTTCTGTATAGACACCACGACTGACGCACACCCCAGCCTCAGAGCTGATGAGCTCATAGATCGGTTGGGAGCTGCCAATGTCCTTAGCATGTTTGATCTAATGTTTGGGTACTGACAGATTTCCTTAACCGAGGAGGCCAAAGAGAGGTCTGCGTTCTTCAGAAGGGCACTTCCAGTTCCAGGTAATACCATTCGGGTTAAAGAACACCCTTGCCCCTTCTAGAAGTTCGTCAACTAGGTTCTGGCTAGGTTGGGGAACTTCAGTGCCACCTACCTAGACAACAATGCAGTCTTTAGTTCTAGCTGGGAGGACCATTTGTGCCACCTTAGAGAAGTGCTTCAGGCTCTGTAGAGGGCAGGCCTGGCAGTCAAGGCCAGTATAGCAGGGTTCAGTGGTCTACTTGGGTCACCAAGTGGGAGGAGGCAAGGTGCAGCCATTCCAAGCCAAAATCCAAACCAATCTGGATTGGGACCCCTCCCCTCCAAGACCCAGACAGAAGTGAAAGCCTTCCTAGGCCTCACTGGTTATTACAGGAGTTTTGTCAAGGGATATGGCACCATTGTTATTCCTTTGACAGAGCTGACAACTAAGAAGCAGCCACGTCAGGTGATCTGTACAGAGGCGTGCCAGAATGCTTTTGACACCCTGAAGGAGGCCAGGTGCACAACACCCATACTCCAGGTCCATGACTTCTTGCTTTAATTCATTGTGTAGACAGATGCCTCAGAGCATGGCATAGGGGCCGTCCTCTGAATGAAGAGGACCTGGATCAACCTGCAGCCTTCATCAGTAGGATGTTACTTCCCTTGGTATAGAGGTGGAGTGCAATAGGGAGAGAAGTTGTCTGGGCACTGAAGAAGCTGAGATCATACCTGTTTGGTGCTCACTTCCAGATTCAGACAGACCACAGACCCCTTAGATGGTTAATGCAGGGGTGAAAACCACAAACTGTTGAGGTGGTCTATCTCCCTACAGGTAACTGAATTTACGGTGGAACACCATCCTGCAACAGACCACACCAATGCTGGTGATCTCTCCAAGTTCTTCCGCCTTAGTGAAGAGAACTCCACAGGGGTTGGGTAGTTCTCTCTACTTTTGACTGGGGGACATGTGTTAGATCTGGCTTTCTTGACATGATTTTCCCCTAACATTTTACCTTCAGACCTCCTGTTTTTGCTTGCCTTAGGACTGTACACATCTTACCACTGCTAACCGATGCTAAAGTGTTTGTACTGTCTCCTTAAAACATGGTTACACTGACTTAAATCCAATAAGCATATTTAATGTACCTGTATGTCCCTGGTAAAGTGGCACTACCTGTGCCCAGGGCCTATAAATTAAATGCTACTAGTGGGCCTGCAGCACTGATTGTGACACCCACTTAGGTTTAGGTTAGGTTTAAACATTGCAGCCTGTATGTGTGCAGTTTTAAACTTCCCTTTTGACTTGGCAAAGTCAATCTTTTGCCAGACCTAAGCCTTCCTTTTTAATACATATATGGTACCCCTAGAGTAGGCCCTGGACAGTCCAGAGGGCAGGGCACAAAGTATTTAAAAAGTAGGACATGCACTGTTAAGCTTTTCCTGTCCTGCTAGTGAAAAACTCTTAAATTCGGTTTTAACTATTGCAAGGCATATCTCTCCCATAGGATGACACTGGAGTTATCTTATTACCTTTTATAAGTGTAATTTCTAAATGGGAATAGATGACAAGTTCATGTTTGGTGTCTCAGGAACTGGAATTTAAAATCTTATGGTGAAGGTGGATTTCAAATTACAATTTTGAAAATACCACTTTTAGAAAGTTAACATAAGGAGATGATGGACAAAGTACTGAAACTTTTCAGACACTCACCAACCGTCAGAGATCAGGGTTGAATCCATCATTGTTTTTTAGCTCACTTCGCCACCCCAGTTCAGACCGAGCTATATGCAAATCAGTCTCGACCCTGTGCCTCATGGGAACTGTCCAGCCCAAACTGCCAAGCCAGGTCTTCCCTGGACCAGAAACAAGCATCCTGGGAACGGATTCATGATAACACTCCTCATCAGCCAGGCTATCTTGAATCCAGTGGCAAAGTGAGCAAGGGGCCCACGTCTGGGCATAGCCTGCCAACCTAGGGCGAACAAAGCAAACAAAAGGAGATGAAGGACGCAGCGCGGAAACATCTCAGACACTCACCCCCAGTCACAGATCAGGGTTGAACCCATCATTAGCTCAATTCGCCACCCCAGTTCAGACCCAGCTATATGCAAATCAGTTTTAACCCTGTGCCTTATGGGAACAGTCCAGCTCGAACTGCCAATCCAGGTCTTCCCTGGACCGGAAACAAGCATCCTGGGACCGGTTTTGGGCTAACACCCCTCATCAGCCAGGCTAGCTTGTATCTAGTGGCAAAGTGAGCAAGGGACCCACATCTGGGCATAACCTCCCAACTTAGGGCGAACAAATAAAACACAAGGAAATGATGGACGGAGCGCTGAATAATTTCAGACACTCACCCCCAGTCCTAGATCTGGGTTGAATGAACTGAAGAACGATGATGGATTCAACCCAGATCTGTGACTGGAGGTGATGTCTGAAAAGATTCAGTGCTCCGTCCATCATCTCCTTGTGTTTACTTTCAGAAAGTTGACATTTTCTTGCCTTAGCCATTTGGTGCCTGTAGCCTGTCTCTTAGTCACATGACTGGGTGTGGATGGAAGTTGGGCTTCGTGTATTCCTCCTAGACTGCCGCATACAGCTTAGGTGTGACTGAATAGGCCATCACTGGCAGGAAAGAAGGGAGGAGCTGGGCCCTGCCCCACTTACTCTTGAACGGGCTGTGTCCTGTCTCCACACAAAGGCCAGCATACCCCTTTAGTTAGTATGGAGCCAGGGCCAAGAAGGCAGAACATCTGTGCACTTCAAAGGCCTACCTCTAGAAACATCCTCCCACTTCAAATGCACAACTGTGTACAAATATTGGACCTCATGCACCACAACTTGAGTACACTTCTAGACCTGTAGATACTTTGCTAGGAAGAAGAACTGCTGTGCTGCTACAAGAACCTCAACAATTTATTGAGTTACCCCTTTTTATAAAGGCACAGGGGACAGGGTTCAACCGAACCAATGCAAACGTTTGCTCTGTGCCAAGCTACTAGGGGTCAAGCACAGGTTAATTTGGGGTTTCTTGTGCCTTACCCTGACAAGAATGTGGTTTGGTTGCTGCTTGACCAGGGCTCAATCCCCAGTCAACTAGTTACCCCATTTCTCTCAGTGAGTGTAACCTTAGTTCACATTTGCTGGCTTCTTCTCAGAGACGGGCAAATCTCAGATTAAACGTGTGTGTAGGAGGGGCATTTATTACAAAACTGCAAGAAAACGGCACCTATATTGTCGGCAAATTATGATGTATAAGAAAATGAAAAATATAGTGCAAGAGTTCTGCTACAAAACCAAAAATGCCATAGGCCAATATATGTTCCCCTATTAAACCTATTGACAATAGCCAAAGAAGAGTCTTATATCACTAGTGTCCACAGAAGGTCAGCAGTGCGTGAAAGCATTCTCACTAGGTATTTTTTACCCAACAACATTTCCAGAGGCTGGCACACTGAGAGAAATCGATACCACAGCATGACTGCTATGCCGAATGCTCGTGTAGACTGGCTCTCAAGCTGTGCATTAGTTGTCAAGCAGCTGTGTTTGCGTCTTTAGTTATTTCAACACTCAAGGAGTTGCAGGGAGCTTATTGCACATGATTTTATTTACAATTTAGAGCAAACCCGATAACGAAAACTGAACATATGAAATTTTAAAATGTAAGTGAAAATAATGCCAACAACACTAAATAGTAGTGATAGATTATGGAAGCAGCAGACCCTGGACCAAGGCTTGATTTCAGGTTGACGGCAATTGAGCACAAGCCGGGCGCACTAGGTGGGTTCATTCTGGTCAAACATGTTTACCTTCGGATTTTGTAGTGTTTTATCTAGGAAACCTGAATCGATATTCCTATTTTATGCCCTTGTCCGGCTTTAATCAATAATATCCATACAACAGCCTAATAATCATATCCATAATTCAGTCGTAGCACATGCTGTCACATTAAGCAAGGCTACTTCTCCGGCCCCCTAGTAAAGCACACCGAGTTCTCTAAACAAAACCAAGCCTCCAGCAACCTGGGAAATCCCCATTGCTATTGTTTTGATTTCGTACTAGAACTCCTCTAAAGCACTGTAAGAACGGCCAGTTCTTAGTGACATCTTTATTGACGTCTTATGTCCACCCTTACGTCAAACCCAGGCACCTTTCAGGTATAAATATACCAACGTTGCCTTAAGCAAACACTCGGTGGTGATTCTGGAGCAGAGCAGCAATCTACTTGCCCGGGAGCCCAGCTGATGCGAGAGCCCACGGACGCTGCCCCTCCTCCTTGACGCGCTGAGAAAGACACTGTATTTTCTCCTGCCGAGAAATCCAGCTCTGGCGTTTCCAGCCTACCCTTGCGGGTTGCTGGGATATCGAGTCCTGAGAGAGAGATACCAGACCTCCTGCTTTCTATTATCCAGGTATGGAGCTGACTAAACCCTTACAGAGAATTCTTGAGTCAGATTCTTGGCAAAACAAACTTAACTTAAACTGCTACTTACTTACTCCTTCCCACGTATTAGGCTTAGGTCAGGTACACTGGGGTAGGCGTATTTAGAAGCACCAGTTGAGTAAGATTAGTCAATGTATATATGTATGTATATATTTTATCTATTTTAAAGTATCATATGGCTAAGAAACCATATCAATGCTTTTACAGTATTATTTTATAATCCTCCTTTTACTGTACGCACTTTACTTTACCATGAGCATTACAATCGTGGCAATTCATTTCTCTTGTATGAGGAAGAAGACTGCTCAATAAATAACACCTTTTATTGAAAACGCCCGTCTCTCTTTTCTCTGCATTCTGGTGAAACTAAGTACGCACATTTGGCTGGGTGAAATAGCTGTCTTTTGTTTTCACACGACTCTAGAGATATACTTGTATTCAGGGAGAGCAAAGTTGTCATGTTGTACGGTTGTCAGAAGCTAATCCTCTATCCAGGGAGGTTAAACTCCTCCTCGTTTATTCGAGAAAGTTTCTAGTGACCTCTGAGCTAGCTGGCAAACCTTAAGTCTAATATAGTCAGTAGAGACCTAGATAACCTCAGTCCTACGTCTACACTGCTGAATATATTATTCCAATGCGCAGAGCCTATTGGGAATATAGGAACTACACTACATGGCGCCCAACATTTGGTAAGGCGATAAATCTAACGCAAGACGTTAGAGTAACTCAGTCGTGCTTTTTCACACAGACCCTTTTTCCCGTAAATACTCCAAAAGACGTCTGGAGTGGGTAAAAGGTTAAAAATCCGCCGGAACTTAGTAGGAAGAGATTTCTATGTATAGTTTTTGGTTTATTCAACGTTGAAGGATACAGTGTTCCAAAAATATTGTGCACCTAATCTTTGTTTCCTTGAAACTTGATCTGCAACAAAAACATTTCTGTCAGTAAAATGGGAGAAAGTGAAGAAGAAAGGGAGACAGCTAGAATAGCAGCTCGACTCCTGGAGGATGACAATAGTCTCCTGCAAACCGACCCGAATGCAATACTCATTCCGGTCAACATAAGAAAAACTATAACTCTTAATCTTATAGAGAATGGACTAACATCGAGAGGTGGTATAGTCGTATTCGTAATTGAGGCACATGAATATCGGCAGACAGAGGTATTCTATTCATGGATAAACTTTCCAGCAGCAAACGCTGTCACACACGAATTCCACTATTACAAAATAGAGGAACCACCGGATGAATACACCCCTTTCGAGGAGGTGGAAATCTCACTAAATTACCAAGAGCACCTGCTCTGGTTTAATGGCGCCCTAAAACATAATAATCACATCACCAGGCTCGGTCCACTAGGTAGACCAGGAGCAACATGGCCGGTTCTAGCCAGCTACACACCACATCCAGACATTGAAAAAATGTCAATACCAGAACTTTTAGCACAGCTAAAACAACTGATTAAAATTCATAGACAATTAGTCCAATATGTAATGCGGACTTCAACAGTCCAACCAGCTATTAACATTCCACAGCTGACCCCTCATCAGGGGAATACAAATAAAATAACACCACAGAACATACAATCATGTCTGGGTAAAGTACCCAAAAAACGGGAACAAATTCCATTCTGGTTAGCACAAAAAAATCACTCAAATAGAGGCGGTATTTCCGGATACTACCCCTACTGAGAAACACAGAATTCTGACTATCTGCCTTCCAATGGGGATCGCACCACATGTGGAGGACTGTGACACTTGGGGCACAGTCTTTGCTTCCATTTACACAAAAACACACGGTGTTCCGTCCATGGCGGTAATACCCGATGTACTAAGACAGATTCAAAATTAATACGGTCCAGAACCTGCTTTAACTCTGGGTATGAAATTACTAAAAGACTTCAAGCAGGTCTCGGCTATATTATTAGCCAACATAAAAGGGGAAGCAGCATCTGTGGCGATCCGCCAGAAATTGAAAGAAACAGATATAGCAGAACAACCATTTGAACTTGCCAGAATCATAGAAAAATCCTATGAAGAACTAGGAAGAGATAGTTTGGGTGGGAAACCAGTAAAACCCCAACTAACTGAAAATCCTGAAAAAAATATTTATTAAAAATAATCTAAACACTCCAAAAAAGAGCTGGGATGGAAATAAACAATCCACTCCCAAAGAAAAAAGATTCCAGCCCAGAGGAAGGTCTCCTCGGCGGAGAGAAAGATCTCCGGACCAAGGACACAAGTCTCCCCAGAGGGAGCCCTCTGAGAAAAGATACAACCTTAGAAATAGGGATAATTTAAAGAAACCTGATAGATATCAAGATATTGATACACGTCCCTCTCGATCTTTTCAGACTTCCTCGCAGAAATCGGAAAGAAGAGGACGGTCAGAACAAAGGGAAGAGCATGTCAAGTCCAAAGACAAAGAACCTGCTCATCAAAGTAAAAAATTACAATTTCCAAGAAAGAAGGTAGCCAGCATTAAAATAGTCAAACATGCCGAGGATACTGAGGAGACAGCTGAAAAACGGAAAGAGGGCCCAGACAGCGCTAGACAGCGCAGCAGAAGTGGCCATAGCTCGCAAGATCCTGATGAATCTTCTGGAGACAGAGGACACGAATGAATACATTCAAGTGGAAACTGCAGACAGCAGAGTTAGCAAACCTCATAAAATATACGAGATAACATTACGTATAGAGGGAGATAAGACTAGGAAAGTAAGGGGTCTATTTTGGGATAACCTTTCCAAAGGCTATGACATCCTTTTAGCTGAAAAGGACTGGCCACCAAAGTTTGTCAGGGAGTGCCCTCATGGCGAAGAAATGATTATGCCTGCCTTCTCAAATCACATTCCAATTCATAAAAAATATACACTTGCAAGAAAGTGGGCAGTAGCCCAAGCTCCTGCTTTATATAAAAATCATGTAGGATGGGATGAGGACTCTCCTCCTCACAAAATCCAATTAAAATGTCAACCAACTGCACAAAGGCAGTACCCAATTAAGCAAGAAGCTAAAAAACAGGTCAGGGAGATCTTAGATCAACTTGAATACCAGGGGGTGATTGAAACATGCACCTCACAAATGAACAATCCTTTGTTTCCTGTCTCCAAGCCAGACGATTCATATCGTCTAGTTTTGAACTACAGACACCTTAACTCATGTTGCAAGACATTTGCAGTACAAAACTCACACAGTGCAGCACTAATGAATAACATCGTGCGCAAAAAATACAAAACAACATTAGACATCTCTAATGGATTCTTTTGTCAAAACATTGCACCTGAAAGCAGGTATTTGACCGCTTTCTCAATAATGGGCTCGCAGAAAAATTTCTGTCGACTCCCACAGGGGTTCAAGAATAGCCCAGGATTATTCTCAGCAAGAGTAACAGAGTTACTACAAATATATGATGATGAGGCATTATCTTATGTCGATGACATCTATCTGACAGATGATGACTTGGATACTCACTTGAAAAGAGTGAACACCATAATACTTGGGTTCGCAGCAGAGGGTTACAAATTCAACTTTAAAAAGTCACGAATTGCCCATCTGACTGTCCTGTTTTTAGGATATGAATTATCAAGTGAAGGCAAAAGCCTAGCAGACCATTTCTTAGAGAAGTGTGCTGTACTCCAAGCACCAAAAACGCTGAGGAACTTACAATCAATACTAGGTTTCCTGAATTTCGGAAGAACTTACATTCTAAATTATGCAGAGAGGGTTAAACCTCTCTATGAATTAATAAAACCTGATTTTAAACCAATCAATTGGACTCAAAAACACACAGAAATTTTGAGATCATTGCAAACAGACATGTTAGCAAAAACAAAATTGCAAACTTGCGACAATACACGCAACCTTGTAATTCGAGTCATCCCAGGAAGATGCGGATTCACGTACCTGACCTCTAATGAGGGAGAAAAGGTACCAATAGCATACAAATCACACTTGTACTCACAAGCTGAAAAAACATTCAGTCTTGCGAAAAATGTTGTAAATGCGGTTCAAACAGCTGTAGCAAAAGAAAGAGCCCAGGCCCAAGGCAGACGGATTACTGTTTTAACAGCAGAATCAGCCTTCGAGGCATTAACAAGCCCATGTAATTTAACTACCAAAATGGATAAAATGGGAAAATTCTCTTGCTACAGAAAAAGTGAAATACTATTTTGACCCGGAAATAAAAAAAATTGAAATATCTAACATATGAAAAAGAATATCCTCTGCCTAACGACATTCTGCCCATACAACTTTACGCCTGCGTAATATACACAAACAGTTATGCAGAACCCTCAGTTTGGGGAAAACAAGCCTATAACGCTACGTGCGAGGTTGTCAAATGCCGGTGGCGCGGAGGTAAATTGATGCCACTGGTCACAATGTCACAATCTGTAAAAGACAATTCATGTCAACAAACTGAATTAATAGCTTTAAAAATGGCGCTCGACATTGCCGATCGCGAATTCCCGACACTAATAGTGTGCAATTCGCATTCCTGCGTCAAATCATACAACGAAGACTTGCAGAAATGGGTTGAAAAAGGTTACAAAGATGACACAGGTGCCACAATTAAGCAAAAATCGCTTTAGGAACAAGTAGTTCTTTTGAAGAAAGAACTACAAAAGACTCACGTGATCCATACACTGAGTCATCAGCGTGATGGCGTTCACGCTGCAGGGAATTCATTGGCTGAGACAGCCACAGCGGAAGCAACTAATCCGGCTTCCGTAGCCACTAAAAAGCGTTCAGAAAAATACATAGACGGGGAAACCATGCTGGCGGTAAAAACGTCTTCAAAAGGCGGCTGTGCAGCATTCCCCGTGAACTATCCCCTCAATTATACATACATAATCGATGCAAACTCCGTTCCTTTTGCTCGAATCCCTGGAGTGGGGGATAGAGTGATTCCAAACACGAACAGGAAAGTCTTGCTAACAGCAGACGCACACATGGGTGAAGGTCTAGGGCACCGAAGGATCAAGTAATCTCTGACAGAATTACAATCAGAATACTGGTGGCCGGGAATGAGCTTGGATAATCACAAATTTGCAAAAAAATTTTTAAAACTGCAACAGAGATCGCAGTGGCGAACCGGCCGAAGTAGTGCCAGAACACCTAATAGAAAGCATAAGGCGATCTATACGCATGATTAAACAGGAAACATGCGTCCCAATGTATATTATTTAAGACTAGATTCACTTAAAATGTAGACACCAGCGCTCGGCTGACGCCAGAACTGTTATAAAAGATTTGCGAGTCTATATCGGCACATACGCAATTGGCATGCTACATTCTGACCAGGGTCCTGCTTTTAGCTCTCGAGCTTATAAGGAGGCCCTGACCAGCATGGGCATTGCATTGCGGTACTCTTGTCGCATCCATCCTGAGGGAAACGGGATTGTGGAAAGAAGAAACCGAGACATAAAGCAATCTATAACGGCGAGGGTATTAGGTACGGGTACTGGGTGGGTCCAACATTTAACAAGTGTCCAACGTAGTCTTAATAATCTGCCAAGAAATTCTCTAAAAGGTTTCAGTCCGTATGAACTATTGTTCGGAACTAGAATGCATATTCAGGACCTCAATAGTCAGACTTCAGTGGTAGAAGAAAAATGCTTTGATATCAAAGATCGTTTGGCTATTTTACAGGACTTAAATGAAACAAGAAAAGACCTGAGCAACGTAAAGCTAAAACACCAGCCAACAGCCACTGAAGAGAAACCACCTGTCCCAGCAAGGCCTGTCTGGATTCCAAAGATTGGGGATCTGGTCAGAGAGAAGATCGCGGTGAAGAAGGAATTTGGGCCTTCTTACAGAAAAGCAGTACCTGTCTTAGCTGTCAACGGAACAAGATCAGTTGTACTACCGCCCCTTGCTGGTAAAAAGGAGAACCGAGTTGTATCCATCGACCTGGTAAAACCACAATCATGTGGCCGATAATAAGTAGTAGGCCCAGTGGACTACCAAAGTGTAGCAGAAGTCCAAACCTTGCTACAATCCAAAAGGTTCAAACTGAGAGACTAATCACATTTGATAAACCTGCAGTGATTAAAAAGGGACTATGCAATAATGCCATGGAACTTGTGCCTCTTGAAGCCCAAAATGAAACAGTTCACCAAGAAACACCTGTCTACAACGATGTAGCCACAGACTATGCTAATGAAACAAAGAAAATTCCAAAAGCAAATAAAAATCCGCAAGCGATTCCAACAATTGATAGAACTGCATCTGGCTACTTCATCAATTTCGATGACTTTTCTGAGGATCGAAGCGAGCCAGAAGAACAGCCAACAACAAAATCTTTTAAAGACAAAGCAAAAGAACTCTTTCATCAACTCAAAGAAACCTATCTGATTTCTCCATGGATTGAATTTTGGATTGTGTTAGGTGTACTTTCCCTCCTGCTTTGGCTCATCATGGTTATTTGTTTGGGAAATTTCATTGAGGGAAAATACAGTACAATGGACACAGCAAGTCAGAAGAACATCAACTTGGTCCTAAAGCCACACAAGTCATCTCACATCGAGAAAAGAGAACTATCTTCCGTGAATGTCACAGCCAATCCAATACCCGGTGGGGTAGCTTGGGACAAAACAGAATACGATATTTATGGCCCGGTCGAGCTCTTGAAGTATCCACACCAGTTCAAGATTTCATTGAGTGACTTTGTAAAACCGAGCACATTCTCTGATGATTGGGACTTTGAAAGTATTAATGATATGATGTCAGATTTAGTAATGTCAGCAAAATTTACAGAACATGATTACTTGCAGGGTTCATCTAATTATGAACAAATGTACTGCTACAACCACTTTGCACATCACTATTTGTATAAATCTGCTCAACCTAGAAATGTTTTAAACTATAATCAATGGGAACATTGTGCAACTCCACCAAAAGGTAGTTCAAAAACATTTTATGAGAAATTCCCATACTTCTCGGGTTTTAACACAAGTGAAGCAGAAGCCTTTTATTTCAAAATGTTAAATAAGACAGGAATGAAAACAATGCTGACAAACACTAAATTAATCTATTCAGAAGCATTTTATGAAAAAATGACTACATTTGGTTTTGATTTTTGGAAAAACAATATTGAAACAAAAACCATCTGGGGTACCAAAGATTGGCAGGTCCAAGGTATAGAATCATTATTTAGAGCCTGCATGATCCCAGAACAAATTATATTCTTGAATGACACCATTCAACAGACAGCCTGTCTTGGCCTAGCCAAAATTAAAGACTTAAACAAACCGTCTATTCCAAAGCCAACACCTGACAGTAATAGCACTACAGACGTTGAGATAGACGTATCCCATATTTTTAACCAAAACAGAACACATCCTGATTGGAAAAAATGGTTGATCTGGCCCACAGACACAAATAACTGTCAAGATAGATTCCTGAACAAAATACAGGGGTTCAAATTGACCAGGCCAGACCCTAGATACTCCCAGAGACAACATCCAGGGATAGTTACTACATACAGTGTAGGAAAACTCTGCCTCGAATGGCTACAGAAATCCACACTGGCAGAAATTAAGCAACACTTGACTTTACTTAAAGACGGTGCTGACTTGCGTGATTTCATAATGGGACCACGCAAACAGCGTCAAAAACGTTTCATAGCGGCCGGTATATATGCAGCTTACAACGAAGCTTGGAAAATAATGCAAATTGAAACAGCAGAAGAAATACGGGAAATTGACCGTATTAATTTGGAAAAATCACTTTCTGTTGTGGACAATGGGTTTATGACTCTGTCTTCCAGAATATATTCACTGGACAGTATTGTATCATCTGCTATAGATATAATAGAACAAGACTTGCTAATGTTACAACACGGTCAGTCCCAATTACGTTCTATTGTACAGCTTGGCTGGACGTTACAAGATCTGCGTTCAGGCTACGTGCCTTGGCGTTTAATCAACACAACGTCATTATTCTCTATCTTTAACCTTACTGATATACAAATCAGCTTGGCACAGAAAGGAGCGGAATATACAATTCTGAGCATTGAAAAACTTGAGAGATTACCATTGACAATGTCAGAACGACCTGTCATTTAATGGATAATACACGAAATAATAACTATTCCGATAACAACTTTCAAATTTAAATTCTGTCAAGAATATATACCAGCAGGCCAGTATGAAAGGTTGGGTAAAGGATACATTAAGTCATCATGGAAATTACCTTACACACATACATGTTATAGTGAAAAGGAACAGAATGTATTTCTTAGTGGTAATAATTGTAAACGGTCACTAAGTGGTATACTTCTGTGTCAAGGTATTAACTTGCATGGGGCCTGTGAGGGGACTTCAAATAACCTTTCATGCCACCAGCATGGCACACCTGCAACTCGAATAGAGACATTCTTTAGACGGCTTTCTAACGGGAGCTATATTCTAATAGTGGACCACAGATGTTGTGGCATGGTGCCAGGAAAAGCTTATCTCGTTAGCGTTAGTTCCATGGTCACTTGCTGTATGCAAGTATTGTTTCCAAACAGCCCTCCAGACAGGGAGGAAAACATTTGGCCGTTTTTTAATATCTCTTCTATTCGAATTGATACTTTAAGCAGAATAAAGTCTGTCCTTTTGCAGACAACTGTGCCCTTGACGTCATCAAAAGAAACGTACGATCTGCAAGTCGCAAGGACAACGGCAGAGATACTTAGCCTTTAATCAGCAAATTGCCCCTTACATTTCGCGGAAATGTTAAACCAAATCCTAAATATGTCCGATACTGGAGGTATCCCACATGTATTTAAGACAATTTTTTCGGGACTGTTAACACCCTTCACAACAGTTCTGGGCATTTTTCCTAATTTTTTCCATTCTGTCTTTGGTGGCCTACCACTCCTGTTGGGACTCGTAGCAGGCATTTTATTTTTGATTCTCCTGCTTCGTTATGGCAAGCCAAAACGCAGACAAGACTCCAGCAACAATGGAAGAAACGATCCTAGCTATACGCTATCGGGACCGCATAACTAAAGTCCTAAGAGATCTGAATATGACCTGGTTTCTTTCATTCAGACCCATCTGGCAGAATTGTATCTTACGTGTGCTTCGATGTATGCTATGCGGAGAAGAATGCGTGTTGGACGTCTGTCTTACACTACAATCAGCAGTACCATTGGATACAGATACTTTGCTAAGTCCTGTAACGGCTCAAGCATCGTGTTGTACCCAGCGGTTACCCATCCTGATGACGGCATTCGTTGAGACTTCACCACTGCGATTAAAGGGTAGTGAAGTACGAGATGAGAGCAACATCACCCAGGTACGACCTTCTGTGAGCACTCCTGATACTGTCATCGATGATAGCAATCATGCTCACGACTGCACAGTTGCGGCATTTTCTAACTTGGTTGAACTTTCACCTGAAGCCGTAGACACCTTTTTTGCAAGTCTGTCTGAAATGATGTTTTCCCCCGATCAAAAAGAATAACTTTTAAGCAAACTAGTCCACAGCGTTCCCTGAACTCTGAATTCGGCCTTCGGCTTTGATAAACAAAAGCTACTGAACATATTTGGAACAATATTTTTTCTCTCTCCCCCGAAAGCGAACGTATTTTTTTTTCCCGATTCCAAAATATTTACCTTTTTTTTTTGGCACATGTACTCTGCTTGAAGTAGAACTATTCTTAGAGAACAGAGCTTCTATTTTAGGAACTCTAAAGACAAAATATCATGTCAGCCTCTAGCACATTTACAGCAACTGTATTTATATGTGATGGAATGGTCTCAACCCTTTTTTCTGTATTAAGAGCCATTTCATGTGTAAATTTCGCAAATCATTCATGCCTATATATATATATGCATCCTTTTTAATGAATGATTACACTGCTTGAAAAACGTACAGTACCTATAACCATTTTCATGTATTTCGCATACACCATTTCAAATGCAAAAATGTATTTTGGGGTGGGTTGGTATACACATGCACCTTTTATGTTTACTATTGCTTAGTTTTTAGTAATGATGGACATTAATTCGTGGAGTGGGTGTAGTGTTTTATCTAGGAAACCTGAATCGATATTCCTATTTTATGCCCTTGTCCGGCTATAATCAATAATATCCATACAACGGCATAATAATCATATCCATAATTCAGTCGTAGCACATGCTGTCACATTAAGCAAGGCTACTTCTCCGGCCCCCTAGTAAAGCACACCGAGTTCTCTAAACAAAACCAAGCCTCCAGCAACCTGGGAAATCCCCCTTGCTATTGTTTTGATTTCGTACTAGAACTCCTCTAAAGCACTGTAAGAACAGCCAGTTCTTAGTGACATCTTTATTGACGTCTTATGTCCAACCTTACGTCAAACCCAGGCACCTTTCAGGTATAAATATACCAACGTTGCCTTAAGCAAACACACAGTGGTGATTCTGGAGCAGAGCAGCAATCTACTTGCCCGGGAGCCCAGCTGATGCGAGAGCCCACGGACGCTGCCCCTCCTCCTTGACGTGCTGAGAAAGACGCTGTCTTTTCTCCTGCCGAGAAATCCAGCTCTGGCGTTTCCAGCCTACCCTTGCGGGTTGCTGGGATATCGAGTCCTGAGAGAGAGATACCAGACATCCTGCTTTCTATTACCCAGGTACGGAGCTGACTAAACCCTTACAGAGAATTCTTGAGTCAGATTCTTGGCAAAACAAACTTAACTTAAACTGCTACTTACTTACTCCTTCCCACGTATTAGGCTTAGGTCAGGTACACCGGGGTAGGCGTATTTAGAAGCACCAGTTGAGTACGATTAGTCAATGTATATATGTATGTATATATTTTATCTATTTTAAAGTATCATATGGCTAAGAAACCATATCAATGCTTTTACAGTATTATTTTATAATCCTCCGTTTACTGTACGCACTTTACTTTACCATGAGCATTACAATCGTGGCAATTCATTTCTCTTGTATGAGGAAGAAGACTGCTCAATAAATAACACCTTTTATTGAAAACGCCCGTCTCTCTTTTCTCTGCATTCTGGTGAAACTAAGGGGCCAATTAGGATGGCGGTTTTTCCGCATCCTCCGGGCCGGCGGAAGTGTCCGCCGGCCTGGAGGATGCGGAATAACCGCGGCGGAGACTCCAAAGACCCACCGCCAAATTAGGATGGCTGGTGGGTCTGGAATTCCGTCCGCCGCTTTTCCGCCGCGGTCGGCTTCCGACCGCGGCGGAAAAACTATAACATGGCAGGCGGTGTCTATGAGACACTGTCCGCCATATTATGATGTTGGTGTAAATATGTTTTTCCACGGCGGCTTTTCCGCCATGGAAAAGCATACGGACATTCACTTTGGGGGCCCGTTGCGGGCCCCCTGGGTGAATGGGGGGTGGGGGGTGCACATGGGGGGTACCTATGGTACCCCCCTGCATTTGCGTACACACAGCAGCAGGCACCGTGCGGTGCCTGCCGCTTTGTGCATGTAAATGCAACACATGCATTTTTAATATTGCGGCGGGTGCAGCTTGAAGCTGCACCCGCCGCAATGTTAAAAATAGAGGATGTGACCGCCACCCTGGCGGTCACATCCTAATTGCCATGGAGGAACCGCCGCTGCCCATGCGGACGGTCCCTCCTACTCAGGGGTGGCCATCCTAATCGGCCCCTAAGTACGCACATTTGGCTGAGTGAAATAGCTGTCTTTTGTTTTCACACGACTCTAGAGATATACTCTTATTCAGGGAGAGCAAAGTTGTCATGTTGTACGGTTGTCAGAAGCTAATCCCTTCTTGTCTATCCAGGGAGGTTAAACTCCTCCTCGTTTATTCAAGAAAGTTTCTAGTGACCTCTGAGCTAGCTGGCAAACCTTAAGTCTAATATAGTCAGTAGAGACTTAGATAACCTCAGTCCTAAGTCTACACTGCTGAATATATTATTCCAATGCGCAGAGCCTATTGGGAATATAGGAACTACACTACAATTTCGTCTTTTTTTCTAGCTCAGAATCTTTCAGTGGGGCAAGCTGTATCCAATAAAATTGCTCTGAAATCAGAAACATTTGCCACGAGGTCCAGCTGAAGGCTCCAGAGGTCTTGAATGACAAACAAAATGTTAATTCCCAACTTTTCAGGGTTTCTGGAGCAACTGCTCTGGGTCACTTATAAAGATTCCAGGACCCCAACACCTGAGGGACAGCACTTATGGACCATAAACTACTCTGGCAGAGGTTAACAGCAAGGTCCAGTCCATGTTCAGTTGGTACTGGTCAGCTGGTTCCCTTCAAGAAAAAGTGTCTTGCAGCTTTTTGTGTCACAGTAGCCCCAAAGAAGGTCAGCCACCTGACCCGGGGAGTCCCCTTCATTGGCCTGGGTAGGAGATAGAGTAGGTCCAGTCCTCAGGCCTTCACTCAAGTCACAGACAGCACATCCATTTCTCTTCCATCCTTCCACAGTCCCAGAAAGTGTTCTAGGAAGGGTACCTTGTGGTGCAACATTTATGGTTTGCACTACCTAGTAGATGGAGAGACTCCTGCATGCACCCTTACCAAGGGGGAAAAAGTTCCCACTACTTTTGGAGCCGGCCTGGCCGGTGTGGGCCTTGGCGGCAAAAGCTTTCCTTGCTACTGGTTTCCCTTTACACTAAACTATGAATAGGTAGGCTAGACATGTGTCCCTTTCAAGTTAATTAAGTTCCTGGGCTATCCCAACTGCGCTTTTGAGCTGATAGGGCTCACACGCCCAACACCCAGTCCATCCTGTCACCAAGCCTAAACAATTGTTCTGCTCTGGTAGCAGTTTTCCCAGCTCATTAAGGTCAAGCACTGGCTGCTCAGCTACTGGTAGGCTAATGAAAATAGCCTCCAGGAGCTTCAGGAAGGGTGCAGTAACATTTTTAAAAATGTATTGCCCTAACTATTTATCATAAATCTACCTTCACCAAGGAATTAGACTTTTAATTAAAAGTATACATAGTCTTTAGATGACTATTTTAGCAGTTTCCTGTCAATTGTTACAGATTAAAGAGTATAATCTGTACTTTTACATTTTCCAGGGTCCAGCTATAGATAGCCCTGCCAGTGAACATTTGGGGTCTAGTCCCTGGAGGAGCATGCCAACTTTACTTTACTTTTATATAACAGGCACCTTACCTTGTGAGTGACAAGATGTACTTAAGGGTGTCTTATTAAGATTTAAAAGTAGGGTTTCCAGTCTGTCAAAAAGAGTTATTTTGACAGGTCTGACAGCAGGTTTTTAGGCTGCTGCACTCAGACTACACATGGTAGGCCTGAAGCCAGGTTTTACCGGCCAACCCCTAGGATGGCACAATAGGTGCTGCAATCCACAGGAGACATTTAGTTTCCAAGTCTCGTTGCATTTTCTACACCACAAACTAAGGATTTGTAGGCAGGTTAAGCATGCAAATCAGGAATAAGCCAGTTTAACTATGTTTTATGGGCACGTACAGACAGTCTACTACTGTTCAGCATTGTTGGAAAGTGCAGAGTTGTCAAGGCAGCAAAAATAGGTTGTAGAATAAGGTGAAAAATCTGGGGTGGCCATGCAGAAAAGGCTTATTTTCTAGACTTATGCACTATTAATAATGTGAATCACAACAAAACACACAATCAAGATATTTTTGGAATAGTATCATGCCTGGTTGGTGATACTTTATCCCATTGACTGCTGATGTGCACTTGTCATCCGTTAACATGACAAAGAGGGCATTCAGCGCAAAAAATAAAAATGCACTCCTCACAGAGTTCAAAGCCAAACGAAAAGTTGCCAAAACAGTCATGATATGCTTTTATAGTGCACAGATTTTTACTGTTTAGAAAAGTCATGTAAGTAGAGCTGTGCCCTTTAAATTCCGCTCCCAGCTTTTACGGAGAGTATTTTAACATAATCAGAATCTTAATTCTGGGAGCAGCCCTTTCCAAATAAATCACTGTTGGAAGTAAATTGCTTCCCTCGCCGCACACTTCTGCCTGGGAGCTGTTGGCCCCTGAATGACAAACAAAATGTTAATTCCCAACTTTTCAGGGTTTCTGGAGCAACTGCTCTGGGTCCTAAGTTCGAGGCCCTCATCCCTGGTGGTCTAGTGGGGAGCATCTCTGCTCTGCTGCTGCTCTCTGTTTTTCCACTTTCTGCTGTTTTGCTCCTGTGCTCTTTTTTTCCCTTCCTTTTATCTATTATTTGCTTTTTTTCACTTTTACATTTTTACACTCAACCCCGGATTGTCCACCGCCTGCCACCTTGCCTCACCGAAGAACACCCAAGTCCCGTTCGCCTGCCGATGGAGGAGCAGCAAGATCATTGCAGACCACACAGCCTTCAAAACCACCGTCACCGCACACCACCACCTCATTAGAACAACAAAAAAAGCAGCCATACAGGAATGCATCAATGCCAACGCGCACAACAGCAAAGAACTCTTTGCTGGGGTCAAAGAATTTGCCAAACCCAGCACAGAGACAGCAGACATTCCCCCCTCTCAAGACATATGTGACAACCTCACCACCTTATTCCACTGCAAGATCACGGAGATCTATGACAGCTTCGCAACCCCAGACTCACCGACCCCACCTGCAACCACAACACGCAATGCCTCCAGACCCCAGCAGACCATGCCCAACTGGATGACCCTCACCTCTGAGGACACCCTCAGAATCATGAGGAGCATCCACTCCCGAGCCCCCTCGGATCCCTGCCTTCACCACATCTTCAACAGCACTGGCACCACCATTGCACCGAAACTCTGCTGCACCTTCAACTGCTCCATTAAGTCTGCCACTTTCCCTGAAGACGGGAAGCACGCAGAAATCAACCCCCTGCTTAAGAAACCCTATGCTGACCCAACGGACCTCCAGAACTGTAGACCCATCTCTCTGCTCCCCTTCTCAGCCAAAGTCATTGAGAAAGTCATCAAAGCCCAACTCTCTGAATTCATCGAAAAACAAACCACATCCTGGACCTCTCCCAATAGGGCTTCGGAAGCAACCACAGCACTGAGACCGCTCTCGTTGCTACAGACGACATCCACACCCTCTTCAACCGAGGCAAGACTGCTGCCCTCATCCTTCTGGACCTCTCAGCTGCCTTCGACACTGTCTTCCACCACATCCTCTTCGCAAGACTCCTTGACACTGGCATCCAAGGCAAAGCCCTAAAATGGATCTGCTCCTTCCTCACCATCCGAACACAGAGAGTCAGACTTTCACCCTTCAACTCAGAACCCACAGAGATCAGCTGTGGAGTGCCTCATGGATCCTCCCTGAGCCTCACCCTCTTCAACATCTACTTGGCACCGCGTGAATACTTCGTCAGAAGCCACAGACTCAACATCGTCTCCTATGCAGACGACACCCTGCTGAATCTCTCCCTCACAGATGAACCCACAGCTGCCAAGAGCAACTTCCACAATGGGAAGAAGGCAGTCACCACCTGGATGAAGGACAGCTGCCTCAAGCTTAATTCGGACAAGACCGAAGTGCACTCTCCTCGGGAGTGAGCTCAGGCTTCCCCTCGTTCCCGCCAGTGCCGCCGCTGCCAGCAGCTGTGATCCTGTGCACCGCTGACTGGTGCTCTTGCCCCGCCAGCGCCGCGTTTGTATTGCGATTCCGATTGTCTGTGTGATTTTGCTCCTTGTTTTTTTCCTGTGCCCTGTGTAGTTTATTTTCTGTTCCTCTGTGTTTTTTGTTCCCCTCATGTCTCTCCCGACCCCTGCCGCGCTTCCCGCCACCTCCCCGCTCCCCGCCGCTGCCCCCTGCGGCCCCGCCCCCTTCCCTCTACAGCCCTTCCCATTCGCCGCCCCGCTCCCGCCTCCCAGCTGCTCCTCCCTCCCACTGGACCATATAGGGCATAGTGCTCACGGTGGAGAGCAGTGACCTCTGTCCCATTGGGCCGGTCACCCCCTTGCACCGTGCACTCTCCTCGGGAGTGAGCTCAGGCTGCCCCTCGTTCCCGCCAGTGCCGCCGCTGCCAGCAGCTGTGATCCTGTGCACCGCTGACTGGTGCTCTTGCCCCGCCAGCGCCGCGTTTGTATTGCGATTCCGATTGTCTGTGTGATTTTGCTCCTTGTTTTTTTCCTGTGCCCTGTGTAGTTTATTTTCTGTTCCTCTGTGTTTTTTGTTCCCCTCCTGTCTCTCCCGACCCCTGCCGCGCTTCCCGCCACCTCCCCGCTCCCCGCCGCTCCCCCCTGCGGCCCGCCCCCTTCCCTCTACAGCCCTTCCCATTCGCCGCCCCGCTCCCGCCTCCCAGCTGCTCCTCCCTCGCTCCGCCCCCCCTCTCTCCACTTATGGCAGAGTGGCAAACGCGCAGCGTTGCCGCGCAGCGGGCGCGCCGATTGTGCGCCGAAGGCGCGCCAAAGGTAAGCCCGTCTGCGCCCGTCCGCGCCTGGACCGCGCCCAGTGCCAGGACCCCTGGCTCCCGCAGACACCAGCCCACCCGCCGGACGTACGACGCCACCGAACTCTACGCACTCAACGCCGGCCGAATCCCGGGATGCTTTCGAGCCACACCGAGACGCACTCACGGACCTTTCTGCTGCCACTCCTGCAAGTTCACCTGCACCCGGACCTGCACTACTCCAGCACCGACTAAGACCAAGACGTGCAACAGCAGCAACCACCTGAAGTGCATCCTGCTCAACACCCGCTCCGTCCACAGACACGCCGTCGAGCTCTGGAACCTGCTCGACACCACAGCCCCAGACGTCGCCTTCCTCACGGAAACCTGGATGAACGCCTCCTCAGCGCCCGACATCACCATCGCCATCCCAGACGGCTACAAGATCATCCGGAGGGACCGCATCAACCAGACTGGAAGAGGCATCGCCATCGTCCACAAGAACACCATCCGCATCACGACCGACACCGACGACACCCTCGCACCCGCCGAGCACCTGCACTTCCAGGTCCACATCAACCCCAAGACCACCCTCAGAGGCACCCTCATCTACAGACCCCCGGGACCACGCACACAATTCAGCGAAGACATCGCCGACTTCATCAGCCCGCACGCCCTCCCCTCCGCTGACTACATCCTCCTCGGGGACCTCAACTTCCACCTGGAGAACAACAACGACCGCAACACCACCACCCTGCTGGACAACCTTGCAAACCTCGGACTCAAGCAGCTGGTGACCACCCCCACCCACTATGCCGGACACACACTCGACCCCGTCCTCTCATCCAGCAAGGACATCGCATTCAGCCACGCCACCGGACTCCACTGGACGGACCACAGCTGCGTCCACTTCAGCTTCAGAAGGACCACGACCCACCACCACCAGCAACAGGCTGCACGCAGAAGCTGGAACAAGATGACAACCGACCAACTCGCGACCTCCCTGAGCAAGAACCCACCCACCAGCGCAACGAACCCCAGCCAAGCGGCCACCAACCTCACGAAGTGGATCAGCGACTGCGCAGACGACCTCGCCCCCCTGAGGACCCAGCCTACCAAACCCTGCAGCAAGAGAGCCCCATGGTTCACCGACGAACTCAAGAGCTCCAAGAAGAACTGCCGAGCCCTCGAGAGAGCCTGGCGCAGAGACCCAACACCAGACAACATGACTGCCCTCAAGCTCGCCACCCGAAAACACCACCAACTGATCCACGCCACCAAGAAAACTGCATTCAAGGAACGACTGGACAACAACGCACACAACAGCAAGGAACTCTTCAACATCGTTAAAGAGCTCTCCAACCCCAACGCCGGAAACAACGACATCACCCCTTCGCAAGACCTCTGCAACTCCCTCGCCACCTACTTCCACAACAAGATCGCGGACATACACAACAGCTTCAGCACTCAACCGACGCACGCCACGACCGAACCACCGCCCCCCACCACCACCCTCCGCGCCTGGACCCCGATCAGCACCGAAGACACCGTCCGCAAGATGAACTCCATCCACTCCGGATCTCCGACCGACCCTTGCCCCCATCACGTCTTCAACAAGGCCGACGCTGTCATCGCACCCCACCTGCGGGACATCATCAACACCTCCTTCGACACCGCCACCTTCCCGGAGAGCTGGAAGCACGCCGAACTCAGCGCTCTACTAAAGAAGCCTTCAGCCGACCCCACCGACCTCACGAACTACCGCCCCATCTCGCTGCTCCTGTTCCCTGCAAAAGTCATCGAGAAGACCGTCAACAAACAGCTGGCCGCCTTCCTCGAGACGAACGGATCCCTCGACCTCTCGCAGTCTGGCTTCTGGGCCAACCACAGCACCGAGACCGCCCTGATCGCAGCCACCGATGACATCCGAGCCCTGCTCGACAACGGAGAAATGGCGGCCCTCATCCTCCTGGACCTCTCCGCGGCCTTCGACACTGTCTGCCACCGCACACTAGTGCAGCGCCTCAGCAACGTCGGAATCCAGGAGAAGGCACTAAAGTGGATCACCTCCTTCCTCGCCGGAAGGACACAGAGAGTCCGCCTCCCCCCGTTCAGATCAGAAGCCACCGAAGTCATCTGCGGCGTCCCTCAAGGCTCCTCGCTCAGTCCGACCCTCTTCAACGTCTACATGAGCCCCCTCGCCAACATCGCACGCCAGCACAACCTCAACTCCTACGCCGACGACACCCAGCTGATCCTCTCCCCCACCAAAGACCCCACCACCGCCAGAGCCAACCTTCGCGAAGGAATGAAAGAGGTAGCCGAATGGATGAAGAACAGCCGCCTGAAACTGAACTCGGACAAGACGGAAGTCCTCATCCTGGGATCCTCACCCTCCGCCTGGGACGACTCCTGGTGGCCCCCCGCCCTAGGCAGCGCACCCAAACCAACAGACCACGCACGCAACCTGGGCTTCATCCTGGACTCCTCCCTCTCCATGACCAGACAAGTCAACGCCGTCTCCTCGTCGTGCTTCAACATCCTGCGCATGCTACGTAAGATCTTCCGGTGGATCCCCACCGAGACCAGGAAGACGGTCACCCAGGCCCTCGTCACCAGCCGTCTGGACTACGGCAACTCCCTCTACGCTGGAACCACCGCCAAACTCATCCTGGACATCCCCCGCCGCAGCCACATCTCCGGACACCTGAGAGACCTGCACTGGCTCCCGGTCAACAAGAGAATAACCTTCCGTCTCCTCACCCACGCACACAAAGCCCTACACAACCAAGGCCCAGGATACCTCAACAGCCGCCTCAACTTCTACGCTCCCAAACGCCAGCTTCGATCGACCAGCCACGCCCTCGCCGCCGTCCCCCGCATCCGAAGAGCCACCACAGGGGGGCGGTCCTTCTCCTACCTCGCCGCCAAGACTTGGAACTCCCTCCCGACCCACCTCCGCCTGACCCAGGACCACCTCGCCTTCAGGAAGCAACTCAAGACCTGGCTGTTCGTGCAGTAGCGGACCCCCCTCCCCTAGCGCCTTGAGACCCTCTGGGTGAGTAGTGCGCTATATAAATGCCATGATTGATTGATTGATTGATTGAAGTCCTCATCCTGGTCTCCACCCCCTTCAACTGGTACGGCTCCCGGTAGTGCTCAGTCCGCAGCGCTCAGAATTCCCCACTCCCACAGACCAAGCACAACACTTCAGTATCATTCTGGACTCCTTCCTCTCTATGAACCATCAAATCAAGGCCATTTTGTCCTCCTGCTTCCACAGGCTCCGCTTGCTTCATAAGATCTTCAAGTGGATCCCCACCGAGTCCAGGAAAATGGACGCACTTGCTCGTCAGCAGCAAACTCAACTACAGCAACACACTCTATGCCAACACCACCCAGAAACTCCTAAAGAAATAACAGAACATCCAGAATACAACTGCCACACTCATACTGAACATCCCACACAGCAGCCACATTACCAGCCACCTGAGAGATCTTCCCTGCCTACCTGTCAACAAAAGAATTACCTTTAAGCTACTCATGCACGTCTGCAAGGCCCTCCACAATGCCGGACCAGCAAACCTCAACATCAACCACTGCCTCTCCTTCTACACTCCCACCAGACATCTCCTCTCCTCCCAACTGGCCCTGGTCATCATCCCATGGATCCGCAAGACCAAGGCTGGATGAAGATCCTTTTTCTATCTCGCTACGAAGACCTAGAACTCATTGCCTCTGCACTTCAGGCAATCACCATCTCTGCTGCAATTCAGGAAGGACCTCAAGACCTGGCTCTTCGACTGAACTGCTGCTCCACCACCCCACCCCCTCAGCGCCTTGAGACCCTTACAAGTGAGTAGTCGTGCTTTCTAAGAAACCTGATTGATTGATTGACTGTTCTCTGGATCATACATTTGTAAATTTCAAGAAGTGATATTGAACTGAATTGTAATGTTTTAGGGCCAGCATGGCCATCTACCCAGTACAATTCAATGGTGACTGATCTAGTTTAAAAAAAAAAAATGTAAACTTTATTTATCCATTTCTAAACAATCAAGCAGTGATGCATCTTTCGTTACATAATTTAGCGGATCATTAATCTCAGATAAGGAGAGCGTGCGTTCAGGCCTAGCATATTACATAATATGTAGTTCAGGTAGCTGACAGATAGTGAACTATACAATTAAAGGAACCTGCGGAACAGAAGGTGTACAAAGGGGCAAAATTAATAAAAAGTAAAAAAACAGCAGTAATGCAAAATATATATGCAATCTTATTCATATTACATCCTATGTAAGATAATTTGACAGTCAGATCTCCACTCAAAAAAATTATCAGGTGTAAGAAAAAGGGAAAATTAATGAAGTACCAAATGCATCTTGCACATATGCGCGTTACCTCAGCCAACCCCCTCAGGCATTATTTGACTTAATAATTGTGACTGACGGGCAGCAGTGATCTTGGCTATGTAAGAGCGGTAAGGCCCCCATACATCAGTAGGTCTAGGCGTACAGGGGACCAAAGTAGAATAATCCACACTGTTAATATTGCAAAATGCCAGGCTCCTAAGCCACGCCTTCACCCTCGGAGGTCGTCTACCACACCATAATAATGCAATCTCCCTCTTCCCCAACAAAAATCCCAATGCGGCAAGTTTGCGGACAGTGCGTGGGAAGTTAGAGACATATCCCAATAGAGCAATTTCCGGGGTAGGGACCAGATTCATGCCTAAAATGTCGCTGAAAGTGCGGTGTACCTGAGACCAGTAATCATGCAGTAGGGGACAACTCCAGGAAAGGTGGGCGAAACGGCAAACGGGGCCCTGCATTTGGGGCAGTGGTGGGAACGACCAGGGTCTATTTTATGTGAACGTGCTGGCGTATGGTATAATCTACGAAGAAATTTAAAATGGATGAGTTTGTGTCTACTGTTCAAGGATATTTCCTTCGTGGCTTTGCAGCACTGTTCCCACTGAACGTCAGATATAGGTTTCCCCAGATCACCTTCCCATGCGGTGCACACTTTAGTGTCCAAAGAGGGGAGTGAGGCACTACATAGTCTGTATAGTTTACAAACCATATGTGCCCCGGATGTGTGTTGGATTAGGAGCGTGAGCGGGGGAGCAGGGTCAGGAGCCAGTGGGAATGTAGGGAATGAAGCTTGTAACATGGATCGTAATCTGGTCAAAACAAAGGAGTCCATGAATGAGTGTTCAGCGAGGCGACGGTCTTCAGATAAAGAGAAAGCGTGGCCTTCAGGAAAAAGGTCGCCAATGGTGTCAATGTGGAATTTAGCCAACGTGTTTTTGACTACTGATTCCCCGGTGATCGGGAACCAAGAAGCGTTGGGCAAAGGAAGGGCCGGCGAATATAACTGGTCCAGGCCCAAGAGCCTGCGAAGCCTACCCCAGGCCCAGCAGGTCGATGAGACTGTTTGTATGTCCCGTGGGTCCCGCGCGAGGCCTCGAGGCAGGACAGCAGAAAGAGGTTCAGGGAGGACCAAGTCTGCTTCGGGTTTCAGATACAAAATGCGCGCGTTGGGGTGGAACCAGGAGTGTGCATAGGAACATTGTGCAATTAAAAAATTAAGATAAAAGTGGGGAACTCCGAATCCACCACGCTCATAAGGGAGAGTCGGAGTACGCCAGGTGACACGTGGATTTTCGTCACCCCAGCCCAAGCGCAGCAATAAAGAGTGCAGCTGGGAAAAGAAAACCTTGGTAAGCGGTATCGGAATATTATTAAAAAGGTACAAAAAACGAGGGAGTACAACCATTTTAATTATGGCAATTCGTCCAGCCATAGACAGAGGGACACGGATCCATCTCTCAAACTGGCTCTCTAATAAACTAACCGCGTTACCATAATTTAGTCTGATGATGGCGGAGGTGTCCAGGTGGACATGTATCCCCAAATATTTGACTGAGTCGTGACACCATTCAAGGGGGAAAGTGCAGGTCCACTCAGATGTGCTGGGGGTAAGCGGAAAAATCACTGATTTGTGCCAATTGATGCGAAGACCAGAGAATTTGCCAAAGCGAATTATCTCCAAAATAAGTGGCTCAAGATTATTATGATGCCAATGCTGCACAATTATTCAAGTATTGGAAGAGCAATGACCAAAACAATAGCCCTACTAGAAGCCACTTGTTCCGTTTAGTTTAGAAATCCAGAATTTTGTATTTTTTATTTTTGTTTACAAAATAAGCTTTAAATTGAATTGGATACTCTAAGAAGCGAAAACAATTTTTTTAAAGAAGATGAGGTTTTTTTATTTTTGAAGGGAGCTCTTTCTATTACAACACACACTCACTCTCTAAAATCTCTATAGTGCACATTCGATCAGACTTACAGTGACAGACTCATACCTCAATAATCCCTAGCTTCACATCCAGCCATACATTCAATCTCTCACCATTCATACAGTGCCAACCCTGGGTGTTCAATTTGGAAACCACTTTATATTTGAGGGAAAGCAGCAATGTTTCAATACAAAAATTTCAAAATCCTATATACATTTGAAACCAAAAAAGGCCATCTGGCAAAATTATTACATTTGTAAATATTTTAAGTGATCAACTAAACAGATTGGCCTAGCCAGAACTATGGTCTAAGCGTTTCGAATCGCCCCTAATGTAGGGATTCTCCTCAGGACCAAGGGTGTCTCTGCAAGACAAGAAGAGATGGAAACGTGTCTTACTACACACAAATTCACATAACCACCCCTAGTCAAAAGGCTCAGCAACAACATTCGTCTTACCTTATGGTGTGTCGCAGATCACACTGACCGTAAGTCTAAAAATAACAAATGTATGTGTCAAAATGTTGTCCGTTCTGTTCAAGGAGATCAAGCACAGTGACTATAGCGGCTAGAATTGATCTTATTTGTTCTGAGTGCAGAGGCTGCTAACGAATGTAGCGATGTCGGGTTTGTCAAATTTATTTCTTTTCTGAAATGCAACCAGATGCAGTTTTGTATTATAATCTTGTGCTTTGTACCTGTGCAGATCTGGGAAAAAGGAGAATGTTTTCCTAATTGTACCTTATATCCAGGCTGTCTGTCTTTTTCGTTTTTCCATTGTGTCTTTAAATCGTAATTTATTTTCCGTTTTTTTGACTCTGTAGATCAGGAGGGGAAAACAAAATAGGTTTGCGTGAGTGTCCATTATAGAAGCAACCTTAGTCTTCTCAAGACCGTTTCATACTTTTAACTCTGCTAGTGGCGTCCTTGATTCAATTGTGTTGCGCGCGTGAGGCGGACTGATTAATGGAAAAGTCGACTGGAGAACCCCATTTAAATTGTCTCTTGGTCAAAAAACGTGCCTTCCGTATAAATCTCTGTGTGTTAATCAGTATTGACGGACGGGTGCTAAGAGGCGATTTTCTTGTTGCATCATTAATGGGACTGGTGTATCGACATTAGATCACGGGCGACCGTAATTAGAACTTAATGCAGATTTAAATTACAAGGGGGAGACATTGATGCGTATTCCTCTCAATGCTTGATAAATTTTACTCTTATATGCTACGCTGGGAACCAGCCTTTAACCACTAGTTTACACATTCTAGATAAAGAACGCCGTCTCTATCTCCGATGGCTCCTTACCGTTTGCTTGAGTTTGAATCTCCCACTACGATCCTTCCGTTATTTCGTGTGTACAAGTAGCATTGCTTCTGTCGCGTCTATTAGAATATACCTCTCTGTTATCTATTACGGATGATTGGAATTATGTTTTGTTTGGCGATCAAACCTGTTCTCCCCTCATTCGAAGAGTGCACCGATTGTGCATAGTTCAAAGGACACAGTTTGGCGATGGCTGGTGGTTGCTCATGGCCTGTCTTTAGGTGCAAAATATTTCCAACAGTCTGTTTGCATTTGTGTCAGCAGCTCAGAATGAACTTGACATTTTACAGGTTGTAGATCTCAGATAGTTTGTTTAGTCCTTCAACCGCTGAATTAAATTTGATGATCAGTGTAGCTTCTCTTTTTGTTAATTTGGCCTCAAGGTCCCCTCCTTTCGCATCAAGTTCAACTTTTGAAATTATGGTCCATTTTAGGTCATTTTCTGTATGGGACAGTGTGTTCCAATGGTTCACCAGAGGGGCAGTCTGGACATTTTTTCGTATTCGCGACTTATGTTGTGAGATGCGTTGTCTTATCTCCTGATTTGTTTTGCCAATACAGAGTTTATTGCATGGGCACAATATTCCGTACACCACATTTTTGGATTTGCAATTTGTGAATTGTGTATGTCTTCAGTAGATCCCATTGTGCGCGAAAACGCCTCCTTCAATTGTTAGTGGGCAGCAAATGCACATTCCACATTTATGATGGCCAATAATTGGTGGCAGACCTACGTAATCTCATATTGTTGTTGTCTTTTGTTTAGGTAAAGCTGCTCTGACAATTTGATTGGAAATGCTTTTCTCCTTTTTGAAGGCGAATAGCGGTACATCTAGAAGTTTTGGATCAAGATTCTTGACCAGATGCCAGTTTTGATTGATCTGTTTTTTCAACCAGTTAGACGTAGGACAGAAAGTAGACACACAAACAATCCGTTCTAATGGCACTTTCTCTTTTTTGGTAAGTAATGTTTCGCGGGGTGTCCACCATGCTCTCTTTAGTGCCCGCATTACCAATTTATTGGGGTAACCTCGTACCATCAGTTTTTCTTTCAAATTGTTTGCATGCTGCATGTACTCATCCTTGAAGGTGCAGTTTCTTCTTATTCTGAGTTTTTTTTCAGACTGCGTGGGCGGTTGCTAGTATAATGTAGAGCCTTATTTCTGTCAGATTTTTTCTTGAATAGCGTATTTGCTAAACTCCCTTGGGAGGGATAGATTTCTACATCCAAGAAAGACATCTTTTGTCTTGAATGGGTTAGAGTGAACTGAATATCTGGTGTTTTACAGTTCAACCATTGATGGAACTCATGTAATTGTTCTTCCTCGCCTGTCCAAATGAAAAAAGCGTCATCTATGTAACGTCGCCATCCGTTAATCCACTGATTGTAAGGATTATTCGCATACACAAATTTTTCTTCCTATGCGCTCATGAAAAGTACTGCCAATTCCGGAGCAAAGGGACAGCCCATGGCTACCCCCTTTATTTGGAAAAAGAAGTTGTCATTGAATTTGAAAAAATTCTTTTTGAGTGCCATTTTTGCCAATTGCATTATAAAGTCTGTAGGAATCTTGGCCGGTTGCGGTCTGCTGTCTAAAACTGTTCTGAGTACCTCCAATGCTTCGTCTTGTGGAATTTGGGTATAGAGAGATACCACATCCATACTCACTAACCAATGTTTATTTTCTTCGAAGGCCACAGGATCGATCTTATTGAGAAAATCAGATGTGTCCTGTAAATAAGATTTAACTTCGGACAAGAATGGTTTCAGAAGAAAACCGACAAATTTCGAAACCGGTTCAAATAAAGACTCACACCCCGAGACAATCGGTCTGCCTGGGGGCTGTTTTTAATCCTTGCGAACCTTTGGTAGAACATTAAAAATTGGTGTTCTTGGGTGTCTGTTCTGGAGAAACTCATATTCTTTTTTGCCAAGGAAGCCCTCTTCGAATTCTATTTGTAAAATTTCAAAAAGTTGTTTTTGTAGTTCCCAAGTGGGGTCTTTTGGGATTTTTCTGTACCATTCCATATTTGAGAGTTGCTTCATAACTTCATTTGTGTATTGTGGGATCCCCCACACTACAATTGAACCGCCTTTAACGGCCTGCTTGATTGTTATCGTGTTGTCATTTTTGAGATCCAATAAGGCTGTTTTTTGATCATTAGATAAATTGTGTTTGAGAAAACTTCTCCTGCATTTCCCTTTCGTGGTAATTGCTGACAGTATTGTTCTCTCAAATGTAATAACCCCTTTCGGAATTTTACTCGAAGGTGGACAGAACGTAGATTTTTTTCTCAATCCAGTTGTTTCTGACTGATTACTCATTTCTTGACCAGTAAAAAAGGTTGTTAAACGGATTTTCCTGCAGAATTCGATTAATTCTGCCTTCATCTGGACGCAGTTTGTCAATTTTGATGGAACGAAAGAGAGCCCTTTCTCCAACACACTCATCTCCATTCCTGTTAAAGTTTTATTAGATAAATTATAAACCGGAGATTTATTCAGTTCTTGTAACTGTGTCTCCTGGTTGACATCTCCCATGGCTGATCGTTGTACCGAGATTTCGCCCGTGGTCTTTCTTGGCCTCTCCCTAAAAAAGGTTGCTGTTGTTGAGGGTAATTTTGCTGTGGGGGGAAATTTCGTTGATAGTTTTGCTGAAAGGTCCCTCCCTTTTGAAATCCTGGACGGAAGTTTGGATTGTCTCCTACACTACCACTTGAAGAGGATGAAGTGTCTGAGAAACCCATGAAGTTATTCCTTGATCAACCTTGATTGTCTGGGAGGAAGCGTCTAGCTTCTGGTCTTGAATAAAAATCTTGTTGGAGATACGGATATGCTTTGTCCAATGAAAAATTCAGTTTATCTTTGTCAAATTTTGTTTCTTTTTGGTTGATGGTATAATCTTTAAACTCTAGTATGTTTTTTCCGCCTTGTCCAATAATGCCTTTGAATCTGTAATGAATTGGTTTGTTTGAATCTCTGTTTCTAATGCTTGTATTGTTAGGACCATAAGGTCCCTGCTGCATTTGGTCTCTATGCAGCTATAGCCTTTTTTATACAGCGGGTCTTCTGTGAAAATCACAGGTCAAAAGGCTCAGCAACAACATTTGTCTTACCTTATGGTGTGTCGAAACGCGTAGACCATAGTTCTGGCTAGGCCAATCTGTTTAGTTGATCACTTAAAATATTTACAAATGTAATAATTTTGCCAGATGGCCTTTTTTGGTTTCAAATGTATATAGGATTTTGACATTTTTGTATTGAAACATTGCTGCTTTCCCTCAAATGTAAAGTGGTTTCCAAATTGAACACCCAGGGTTGGCACTGTATGAATGGTGAGAGATTGAATGTATGGCTGGATGTGAAGCTAGGGATTATTGAGGTATGAGTCTGTCACTGTAAGTTTGATCGAATGTGCACTATATAGATTTTAGAGAGTGAGTGTGTGTTGTAATAGAAAGAGCTCCCTTCAAAAATAAAAAAACCTCATCTTCTTTAAAAAAATTGTTTTCGCTTCTTAGAGTATCCAATTCAATTTAAAGCTTATTTTGTAAACAAAAATAAAAAATAAAAAATTCTGGATTTGTAAACGAAACGGAACAAGTGGTTTCTAGTAGGGCAATTGTTTTGATCATTGCTCTTCTAATACTTGAATAATTGTGCAGCATTGGCATTTTCTTTGTTTATTCTGTTAGTGGCGTGGCCTTGCTCGTTCAAGCCATACCCTTATTGTTCTTTAGTCAAGATTAATATGAGGCATTCTGACATATAAGATCGTATCGTCTGCATACAGAGAAATTAGGAGAGGGCCAGTTCAAAATTGAAGCCCTCGGTGTAGGTGTTTTTCTTGAAAATGGCGGACCAGAGGGTCCATCGCCAATATGAAAAGTAGCGGGGATAAATGTCGGGTGCCACGCGATAAGGAGAACTGTTCGGTAATCGTGCCATTAAGGCGGAGCCTGGGGGCAGGAGCAGTGTATAAAAGTGATACCGTGGAGACGAAGCACTCTGGCATGCCCATGCGTCTCATGATGGACAAAAAGCAGGGCCACTCCAAAGAGTCAAATGCTTTCTCAGCGTCGAGGAGAATCGCAGCTGCCGGGGTGGAGGGGTCTGTTCGATGTAGAACGGCAAAGAGGGTCCTCAGGTTCAAAGAGGTGGAGCGGTGAGGCACAAAGCCAGACTGCGCCGGGGATATAATGGCCTCCATCAACAATGAAAGTCGGATGGCAATCACTTTCGCTAATATCTGAATGATCTAGTTAATTTTGGCTATGAGACTGTGAATGTGATCAAAGGCAAATTACTTTATTTGCTTGTGCCTCAGTTACGTTACATACCAGAATTCTAATTGCATATTAGGAGGCTGACATTAAGTATTGTGGTATTCAAATCGAAATTCTACTGATTTGTTTGTAGAATACTCCTATTGCCCTTACTGTAATTTAGCTGGATTCTGGTGGGAGAAACTATGGTGCTGTAATCTACATTACCAGCTAGTAGCTCTGCACCAAAGTTGGATTCAATAACTCCATGCCTGGACACACTTGGTTTGTGGTGTAAGGTATTTCACCTGAAGTTATCGCTCTATATGAAATACACCAACTCATAAGGGGCTCATTTAGAGTTTGGTGGAGAGGGTACTTGAGTACTATCTCCACTAAACTCCCATGTTGTGGGAGTCAAGAGTGGTTGTATTTTCAAAAACAAAATCCCACTTTAGGATTTTGTTATTAAAAATATAAAAATATTTTAAATGTTTGATGGATGGTACCATCATGTCTATGCAACAGTCTGTCAAACTTTAATTAATTGACAGGAACTGCTGTTAGCGATTTGTGCCAATGTTAAGAGATGCCGTCTGGGGTGGCGGACATCTCTAAGCGTTACTCGGAACGATAAATCAGGCCCTAAGTGTTTATTCTGCAAACAGGAATACTTTTTTGAACAGATGCACTGCTGGGTCATAGAGCTTTTGTCTGATAGCAACAGTCCAGAAAAAGGTCTCCCTTACTCCTCTGGTTTCTGCTTTTTTCCAGAGATATGTTGATTCTCACACTGGAATGTTCTCAAGCAGGTGCCCATTTACCAACCTTTTCAGGGGCGTAGCTTGCCCAGTAAGCCTGGGGTGTTGGGGGTAGGGTTAGCGGGTGTGGGGGGTGAGGTTCAGATTTTCCAAGCACACAGGTTAATATACATTATACGAGAAGCAAAGCAGAAAGGGGGCCTTAAGGAGCAGAAGGAAGGGAGAGGAGTGAGGGTTGTGAGGGCTACTTATAAGTACGTTTTTGATCAAGTAGCCGTTTTTAAGATCTTTTAAACGTAGACAAGACTGTGTGTGAGTTTGTCTGCATGTATATATAGAAATTCCAAGTGAAATCCGACTAACACCTCACCATACCAGACTTAAAGCACTTGTACCCAACTATTTACTACAGAACACATTTATTAGGGAGGGTGTAACACCCCAAACACCCCCCTACCTCTGAAGCTACGCCCCTGAAACTTTTATTGTAACTATTTATTTACTATGCATTGTCATAATGAGCAGTGAAATGCAAATACCATGATGTATTTCTTTGCTTCTTTAGAGATCTTAGCATGTAAACAAAGTAAACAATAAGAAAGGCGATTATGATACCAATATGTTCACATCGATGCAGCTGAAACGAGGCGACTGTATTGATACAAAATTTCAATTAAAAAATAATGTTTTGTTTTCCTCTTGTGTTTTAGGAACGTCGATTGGGTCCAGGGACATACAACGTCACTCAGGGCGATTTTATACCCTGCAATCTTAAGAAGAAAGCATCAGGTCCTGGCTGGAAAAGAGCAGAGGAAACCGAAAAATTGACAGAAATGCCACACCTCCTCTACAGGGAGATGTGGATGAAACAACGATTTTTAGTGAGATTTTTGTATGATTTTCTCATTTTCCAGAGGAAAGTGTTTTGTAATAATAATTAGGTATTGGTATCGCTTATTAAACTAATGACATGGTTCTTTTACAATAGCACATCCAGTGGTTAATTACCATCAGCACTTATTTTTTGGGGCTCGCACTTATTTTTCCTCATCGGACATTTCCTGAGAGCATGAGAGGGAAAATCACACAAAGGGGAAAGAAGAAAGAGAAAGGAGTTAAAAAAACATGCCACAATGGGAGAAATCGGAACCTGCAAGGGAGATAAAGAGGCAGGAAGTGGAAAGTGTCTGGTAGTGGATTAAAGTTGTTTGGGATGAATTCATTAATACCAGGCTTGGTATTAAATTGAACCGGCTGCGGGCTTCTAAGCAGAGCTTTGGGCACCAACACTCTTTCTTTTATAAATTAAGCACTGAGCATGGCATGTCATTATAATATTAATTTCTTTTTTTAGAAAGAAAATATGGGCCCAGGTCGATATAACATAAAGGACTTTTTGGAGCTGGGGCTGATGAAGCCTGGAAGCAGCAGGGGTGCCTGCGAGACCAGAGAACCACGCTTTAAAGAGTCGGCACAGGTGGGCGTCTTCTTCAAGATTTATGTGTCGATTCCTGACAACACTGCCAAACGCTAAGCAATATTAAATTAGTCAATGGTGTCACATGTAAATTATGCCCTTTGGCCAATTACTTATTGAAGATTAGCCAGGTGATTGTTTTTCATAAAACTATAAATACAGATTATGTAAACAGTAAATCCAACTGGTAATTTACATTTTGTGTAATACCGCAGTCCAGTCAGCTCATTAAATCCTGTAGTCTTGTGTAAGTAAACAACTGGAGACAGAATCCAGTTTAGCAGGCATTAAAGACAAGGACAAAAGAACAGAAAGGAGAGGCGGGACAAAGCAGTAACTTACCTTCTTGACCACACTTACCGACTGAGTTAGAGTTTTGATGACAGAATTCCTATCCGGAGCAAGTGTGGCAGATCCACTTTATCCACCACACAGGCCGAAGAAATCCTGCTGCACGGTGGCTGAGGTTACCTTACCAAAGAGGAGTCTTTTTGTGAGGATCTCATATATTTGAGAAGAACCATCAACTAGTTCCTCATGGTCCAAAATGTCTGCTTGTTTAATGTCTGGTCATTTCTAAATCAGACCTGGGGATTCAGAAAAACCACTCTTCATGGGTGTAGAGAGGTAAACCACAGACGCCCGCTCAGATGTCAATGACTGCTCTCGTATGCTCAACCTGTTGGGAAAGAAAGCTGGAAGAGTGAGAGATAAGGTATTACTATTATGATAATATTAATGATCATAGTCATGATATTGTCAGGAATAGTAGAACATTGGAATGTTGGTAGCTCCATTGAAAACAATGGAGTGCTCCGGGTTTATAATGGCTGGTATAAGCCCAGAGCTCCAACATTCCAATGTTTCTTTGTTCACAGCTCTGGCCGTGAACAAAGGCTTCAGGGAGCCTAAGGGGATTTGAATCCCCTCGCTCCCCTTGAAGGCTTTGTTTTATTTGTTACAACATTCTGCCCTCTTGTGGCAGAATGTTTTAATAGCTTTATAGCCCTTCGTAGCTGGGCTATACCGGTTATTAAAGTCCCTTGCTTGTTAAAGGCCCTCGCCTTTGGCTCAGGCCTTTAACGCTGGAGAGGGCCTTTAATAGCCGGTATAGCCCGCAACGGTGGGCTGTAAGGCTATAGTACTAACAGTGGTTATAATAATAATCATCATCTTAAGAACAACAACTGTTATTATTACTAGTATTATTATCAACATTATTATTATTGTTATTATTACTAATAATTATAACAATAATAATAATAACTTGTGCTTAATACTGTAGTTTTTGCTGTTTCAGAGTGCTGTAAATACCTGTTAAGATAATGGCCAATCCTGCTACTGTCTGAACTACAAATGAGAGACAATCTGTATGTTTTGTCAGTATTTGACCATGCATTCCATGCTTGCCAAGTGCAAACATCTGAAGAGTATGAGGGTGCAAGCACTAGAGAGTTCAAGACACATTGCTACAGAGAAGCAACTTAATGTTGTTTTTTAATCCTGAATCTATAAGGACAATTATAATTATTTGTTTAGGACATGGTTTTGTAAAAATCTTTAACATATTTTAATATGTATTCTCAGAAACGCCAGCTACCTAATTCTTTATTTAAGTTGCAAAATAACATTATCTTTCCGCATTGCCACTTTGTAATTGTTTGCTTAAAGTATAATGCTTCCATTATATAATTTCTTCAAATGTATTAATTCCAACTTTCAATTTTCTCCGTATCATAGCGAAATCTAGATCATTGATAAATTCTCAATTGTGTCTATAGTTTGCAACACCTGGTCCTGGTGCCTATGGTAAAAAAGGAAACCCTTATGCACTACTAGAAGAAAAAGAAAGACAGTGTGGTGTCTGCCGTGGAATAATGGGCTCAAAAACCACAAGAGGTCTACCATACCCTGGAATGGTGAGTCAATACAATTTGGTTTTGCCTTAGGAAAATCTGAAAACTAACAGATTGAATTTTGGTATAACTTCCCGTTATGGATTTTTTGTGTTTCAAAGGCAAGCAATTTGGGACCAGGAACCTATAATGTACGAAATTATATTGATGACCTGCTAAATCGGGTGGTCAGCATACGCGGTCCTTATGATCTTTTCACCGGAGAAAGGACCACGATTGCTTCTGGACATTTTGCTACACTGGTAACTATGATAATTTACCATTGTGAATGCACTTAAAGCAATTAAAAACTGCATTATTACCTTTCGCCAGTTTCTTCAATACAGTAATGACAATAAGAAGTAAAATGTTTTCCTGTTTACTAAGAAAGGATAACCAATTTACATCCTTTTCGATTCAATGGATTGTCATTTTGTCCAACCCTTAACACATATTTCTTATCAATCATAAAGATTGTTGTGATTTCTTTAACCACATATTCTTCCTACTTCTTTAAACGGCCCAAGCCATATTTTGAGCTTCCAGAATTTGGTAGAATTTTCCCCTGACTACTTATTAATTATTTACTAATAGGTTTACATTCTTTACATATCCAACAAGATTTAAGTTTTAATTTGCATGTTTTTTTTGTGGCTGTGCCAGTTCTTCGTGCATTGTACTTGCTTTGTTCATGTTGTTGCTTTGCTGACTCCTTAAGAACAGTTATTACTTTGGACACATAAGGACTAGGGATGCAGCACACTTGTTTTTGTCATTCAGTAAACCCCCACTTACAGGGTTTTTTACAATCCATAGTAAATGTTTGGTGGGAGGATGTTTGAATTTGATGCAGGTGTTTCATTATTTGCTCAGAAACGCTCAGCTACTTCAATTTCATGGACAGAACAGTAATTTGGTTGGCACTCAGACTCCATTCAGAAAAGTGCAGGAACTCAAACCTAAAGTGAAGCCAAGAAACCCTTCACCCAAAGGGCAATAATGCCAATATATTCTCATATGAAATCAGCTATAGCGGCTGAGCATGCAAGCACTAGAATTCCGTTTGTTTCATATCTCAGCCACAGAATGTGCCAGTACTTCAAGAGATCCATTGCTGCGTCTTCATTGTAATGGCTTTAACTTCCAACTGTAAATAAAGACCCATTCATTTCTAGATATTTATCTCCGAATGGGCATTGATTCTTTTGTGAATAATTACTTTGCAATCTATACATTGTTGGAATTCCAAACCAACTATGACCTTTTAAGTAAACCTTGATTGCTAGCCCAAGCTACCATTGCATAGTCAGTCAGTCAAAATACTTTATTCGATCTAAAATACACATAAATCATAAAAGCACAGAGTTATATTAACAAGACATCCAATATCGAAATTCATAGATAATATTAATATACATTAAAAAACCATAAAAACTGTGAATAAAATAGATTAATAAAATAACTATTTGTCACAGTTACTTATTTGACCTTGTTGCCTTTAGTGATCAACATAAAAAAACGCTACACAGTAACAAACATAATGATTATGGAGCACTTGCAAAAAATATAATCCTGGTCGGCATTGCTTAAATTATATATGCGCATAATGGGAAAGAAATACAATTTCTGATATAGTGTATAATATTTACAAAAGAAGAAGAAATGAAGGTCAGTTTGGGACTCCATCGCATGGGCAAGGAGTCAAAGCATGTTGCGAATAAATGGCAGAAGGGTAGCCCAACATACAAGGAATAAGATTTAATCCAAACCTTAATAATAAAAATAATTGGTGAAGGATTGTAACAAACGGTAGGAGGCTGATCCCTCAGGGATAGCAGGTATGTTAAAATAGGTTGCGATCGTTGATTTATTATAATAATATTTATAGCTTTCTCTTTCCATTTTACTTAAAAAATAAGTTTTAAATAGTTTTTTAGAGGTGGTCGCACTAGTAGATGGGGTCTCAAAGAGGTGTTGTAAACCTAGAGTGGTAAAAGTATGTCGGACATACGAGATCCATGGGATCTTTTGAACATTGTCAAGGGAGAGAAAGTCTTTAATGATATATTGAGTGAGATAGAGTGATTCCCTTCTCCATATTGATTGCCACAGCAGAATTGGTGCTAGACAGACCTGATTGGATATATAGGATACTCCCAGCTCACGGTGGCAGTTAAAGGAGGAACAGCTACAAGGGGGGCTACTTACTTTTTCAGAAACTATCCTCTATAGATTGAAGTGATTCAGAATTTGTGTGTCCCCATACTCCTGCTCTATATGTCACAACAGAGGTAGCTTTGACTCTACATATCTATTGAATAACGCCCAATGGTTTGGAACCTAATTTGTTCGTAAAAATGAAAACAGCATTTATACTTGTTTCCAAAAATAGACTTCTATTAGGGACCATATTGGTCCAAGAAGAGGTTTTATTGAACAATATTCCCAAATACGAAAAGGTGTCTATTTGTTCAACTTTACGACCAGCTATGTAAAAGGGTGGGATTTTTTTTGCCCGATGGCTAGCCACTAAAACAAATGATTTTTAGCCCCATTCACTTGCAAGTCCAGGTTTTGCATGAATTTCACATACTCCGTACTCCGTAATCATTTTTGACTGGGCTGAGCCAGTCCGTACTATTAGGACTGTGTCATCCGCATAAAGGAGTATGGGAATGCGGAAGGTGTGTTTGGAAATAAGCAAGCTTAGATGGTTTATCATAGGGACGTCTAAAGTAGGATCAAGCAGGGCCGTCTCCACGCCATTTGCGTAAATACAAAATCTTAAAAAGGGAGTGAAGACGCATCCCAGTCTAACCCCTCTTTCAATCTGGAACCACCTAGTGCATTCTCCATCATTTCCATAGCTCACACACACTGTAGCCTGAGCGTACAGTTGCCTTATAAAAGAAGTAATGGCCTTATCGATACCCATCTCTTCCATGATATGCCACAGTTGAGAGTGGGAAACACAGTCAAAGGCTGCTGATAGGTCCATAAAGGCCATATAGATTGGTCCCATTTTAGCTAAGGTGTGTTTGGAAATAAGCAAGCTTAGATTTAGGCATTGATAGAATGTGCCTTTACCTTTCTTAAAGCCATACTGTGCGGGTATCAAAATATTTCTCTTTCTGGCCCATTCTTCTAATATGTGTAATAAGGTACACAGTCTAAATATCGAGTTTGTAATATCGACCTACAGAAATATTGAGTCTGAAATATCTAAGGTAAAGAATATCGAGGTCAAGAATATCGTTGGACAGAATATCGACCCTAAGGTAAGTAATATCAAATTTATTTATATCGATGTAAGTAATATCGAAGTCAGTAATATCGATATCTAATATATAGATGTTACTAATTTCGATGTTACTAATATCGATATTTGGATTACTATAATGTATTTTATTATGCATTTAATATGTATGTGTTATATGTTTTTTGTTAAGTATTTTACTTGTTTTAAATGACATGTGTACTATTTTTATATATTAATAATGATATTTTAAAGTGAATTTAATGTTTTACTACTGCAGCAGGTTGTGGGTTTATAGGGGAATAGGGTGGGAAGTAATTTAAATATATTCAATTAATTATTATTTTTTAGGGGGGCGGAGCTAGCAGCCGCGGAAAATGGCCGCATAGTCCCGGAGCTCCGTCGACACCATCGTACTATCCTTTAATATCCTGCTGTTACCCACGATCTGCGTCCCCCCTTCCCTCCCTCAGTGTCGCGGAACATCAGGGGACCTGCTTACCCGACGTGAAACGGATCCATCCAACCTCGGCGGAGCGGACGGGCTGCCTCCGCTGGGACCCCTGGAAGGCCTGCGATCCACGGCCTCAAGTTGTTACGTGCCCGCGTTGCGTGCTGCGACGTGCGGCAAAGTCTGAGCAGCAGCGCCGCCGGCTGTCGGGACCCTCTGCCGGGCTCAAAGAGGTGTCAGAGGAGTGGACGAGGGGAGCGCGGCCATCATCGCCCACACAGCGGACCCGACCTTCGCCATCCCCCACGGTGAGAAGTCGGGTGGGGACGGAGCGCAGGCGCGGCCTACCCTGTTCCGGGGGCGCCAGGGACACACACAGCGGACATCGCGGACTTTGTTTGCGGAGGGAGGAGTGTAGTAACTCGCTTTTCCCCCCCCTCCTCCTACCCGTCCAAGGTGCCCTGGTCAGCTCACTCACCCTGAAATCGGCCTCTCTCCTTGGGCCCGCGCACCTCCCCCGCTCTCCCGCTGCTCCTTCACCACGAGGCCTGGGCCTCGCAGCATTACTAGCGGCGGTTGTACTGTCTGGTGGTTGCTGACCTGCCGCTTTGGCCTCTCACCTGAAACTCCCTGAAGGGCTGCTCCAGTGGCTTACAGACGGCGGACTTTGGTTTGGCGGCCATCATCCCCCTTCGCGCAAAGGCGGGAGCATAGCAGGAACCTGCACACCATGGTGAAGGGAGACAGGACTCAGAGCAAACTCCCCTTCTCACAACGGAGAGTCCAGGTGCTGAGCCCTCAGGCACACCAGGATGAGGTCCCGCCTGCGGGTGAACGCCCTGAGGATCACTCGGAGATCAAAACAATGCTCCGCTCCATGGAACTGAATATTCAGTCGAATATTACGGCGCTGGGGACCAAAATGGACGCCATGTCATACAGGATGGACCGCATGGCGGAGCGCCTCGACAAACACACCGAGAGGCACGACATGGCGGAAAGGCGCATCACGGAGGTGGAGGAGGCCCAGACAGACTTGGATACCGCGAGACGCCGTGCGGATGAGTTGATCAAGACCCTTCAAGACAAGACGGAGGATTTGGAGGCACGGACGCGTCGCTGCAACCTTCGCATCCTTGGCCTGCCGGAGACCACTCAGACTGGGAGAATGGAGCTGTTTGTGGAAAACCTGCTAACTAACCTGCTCGGAGAAGGAGTGTTCTCATCTATGTTTGTGGTCGAACGTGCTCATAGGTCGCTAGCCCCACGTCCTAACCCGGGTCTTCCTCCGCGGCCAATTATTGCAAAGCTGTTGAATTACAGAGACAGGGACACGGCACTTCGGTTGGCACGGTCCAAGGGAGTTCTACAATACGAGGGCTCGACGATTTCCATCTTCCCTGACTTCACGGCCCGGGTTCAGGAGGCGCGCAAACACTTTGCGCCACACAAGAAACGACTCAGGGACATGGGCCTGGATTATGCCATGCTGTACCCGGCCAAGCTGCGTGTGAATCGGCAGGGACACTCGCACATCTTTACGGACCCTGCAGAGCTGCAAAAGGCGTTGAAGAAATGGGCTCGAGACAAGCCGGCAGAGCAGGTGGACGTTCAGGAAGAAGACGATCAGCAACGTGGGGACAACCAGGAGTAACCCGGCTAGGGCCGCACTATGGTACTGTGCTCTACCATCTGATCCTTTTTTGAGGTTGAGTTGACTCGGGGTGATCCTGATTCGGTGACACTATTCACTGCCGAGTTGTTGCGGATAAGAGGGTGTGGGCGGCGGGTACGACTATGGTTCACTGTTGTGGTTGGACTGCACCCACTGTGACTGTTGCTCTCTCTGCTCATTATTGCTGGTTGGGTGATGGTTGCGACAATGGGGGTGTGGGTTGGGGGGGGGGGGAGATGTCCCTGGCACTGCTGGGGGATATGTAGAATGTTTATCGTTGATTTGATGGGGTGATCCATGCTTGATGGTGTACGGCGGGGGGTGGGGACTCAGGAAAACAGAGTTGGGTCTTCCTAGACAAGCCTGTGGTGGCTAGCTACCTTTCGCCCACGAGCCGTAGGCTATGGGGTTTCTGGACTTGTGGTTGGGGAGGGGCGGGTGGGATGGGGACCTGAGTGACCGAGTTGGGGGGGGTCAGCTGTGGGAGGAGGGTGGATTGTTGGGGTTTGTTTTTGTCTTTGTACGGTTGTTTTTGTTTTCGATTGAAAATGTGCTTTGCCATTCTGTGAGGGAACCTCCCAATATGCACGCGGATATTGCTCCCCCTCCGTTTCTCCTGCTTGATAGTATAGCTGCAGTTCCTGCAAATCTATTCTGTGACTTTATTATCTTCTGCCATGGCGGGTGGGGCTGACACTTCCGAGCTCACGGCACTGAAAGAGCCGGAACCTGCACACTTAAGAGTCTTAACTTGGAATGTACGGGGCCTAAATGACTTCAGGAAGCTTCGTAAAGTCCTCTGTTACCTGCGCAGACATCATATAGATCTTGCATTGTTACAGGAAACACACTTGCCTTTGACTAGTAAAATGCTTCTTCATAAGGGTCTTGTGGATTGCAGTGTAGCTTCTGGGTTCACAACTCACTCGAGGGGGACTCTTATCTGGGTTAACCCAGGCTCCAAACTAACACTGACACCCCTGGAAGTTGACACCGAGGGCAGGTATGTCCTCTGCAGATGCAAGGGCAGGGGTCTTGATTGTATGGTGGTTAATGTGTATGGCCCTAACTTTGACTCCCCGGAGTTCTACACGACATTGGCACAGAAATGCGAGCAGTATGAATGCACAGGGATGCTCTGGGGTGGGGATTTCAATCTGGTTCTTGACCCGATGTTGGACAGGTCTGCGGGACCACATAGAAACCCGTCGGCAGCGGCAGAGGTGCTGCAGACTGCAATGACGCGCCTGGATTTACTTGATGTTTGGCGGCATAGGCATCATTCCAGGGGGGGCTACACGCACTATTCCTCGTACCACGAAATACATACAAGAATTGATTACTGGCTAGCGTCGCGGCCTCTAGCTTGTAGGGTAAGGGACTGTCTGATTCTGCCCCGTTCACTTTCAGATCACTCTCCTCTCCTCATGCTTCTCGAACTGCCGACGCCTCGTCTCCCCCCGTTCACGTGGCGCTTTCCCCCCTATTCTTTACTAGACGAAGTTTTTCGGGGTGAACTCGCAGAGGAGATCCAACACTTCTTCGACATTAACTTGGGCTCCGTGGATGACTTCCAAACGCTGTGGGAGACATTCAAGGTATATGTGCGCGGTGTTGCCATGGCCAAACACTCCAGCGTCCTAAAATCCATCAGGCAGCGGCTCCAACTCCTGGAAACGCGCTTGACAGAGCTGGAGCAGAGGCTGCAAGCTAGCCCTGACGAGGAAACACTAGTCACTATTAAACAGCTAGTAACGGAATACAATGAGGAAGCCGATAGGGAGGTCAAACACTTGGGCAAATATGCTACTGCTCGCACTTATGGCGAGGGTGGGAGACCCGGGTCCCTTCTGGCCAACATGGTTCGCAGCGAAAGGCGACAGCTTGCAGTTGGCGAGTTGCTGTCGAGTACGGGTGAGCTCCTGACTGACGAAGAGAAGATTCTAGAAGAGTTTCGACTGTTCTATTCAGCTCTTTATGAGGCTAAAACCACCGGCATGGATGGGGCAATAGATGACTATTTAGACTATATCGAAATGCCACAGCTATCAAACACGCAGAGAGAGTTTCTGATGATGCCTATTCAGAGGGAAGAGATCGTTGATGCCCTGAATAGCATGAGCACGGGCAGTGCTCCGGGAGCCGATGGGCTTACGGTCGGCTTCTACAAGGCCTTCGGGGACCTGTTGGTTCCCTACCTGTCGACTCTGTTCGACGGCATATGTCAGGACGGCTGTATGCCGCCGACCATGCGAGAGGCTCTCATTATTACCCTCCTTAAACCGGGAAAGCCCCCGACAGAACGGGGCTCATACCGCCCGCTCTCGTTGATAAACGTCGATGCCAAGCTATACGCCAAAGTCCTGGCGACACGTCTTGCTCTCTTGATCCCGGAACTAGTTGCTCCCGAGCAGGCTGGCTTCATCCCCACCAGGAGTCTTACCTACAACATACGCACTGTACTGGGGACAATGCAACATGTAAAACCGGAGAGTAGGGCGCTAGCTGTATTTCTTGACATGGAAAAGGCGTTCGACTCCGTTGAGTGGCCCTTCATGATCAGAGTGCTGCGGAAGCTGGGCCTGGGAGAACCCTTCCTGCAGATGATAGGTGCGTTATATTATGAACCATCGGCTAGAATTCGCCTGGGCAACAGAGTGTCGGACGCCTTCGCAATCCGCAGAGGCACCAGGCAGGGCTGCCCTCTATCACCACTGCTGTATGCACTCGTGGCTGAACCTCTAGCGTGCGCACTGAGGGAATACCATAGTCTCGAGGGAATTAGCTTCCCTACGTACAAGATCTGCATCTCCACGTATGCTGACGATACTCTCCTCTATGTTAGGGACCCCGAGCTCAATCTTTCTTCTGTGTTGCGGGAAGTAGTCCAGTTCGGAGCGTTATCGGGACTGAAAGTTAACTGGAGCAAATCCGTCGCGTTTCCGCTGACCCCAGCTACGAGTAAGTTTGAGATGGACTATCCGCTACAGTGGTCGGAGGATCCGGTTCGGTATCTGGGCATACAGTTGCACCCGGACCCAGACGTACTAGTGAGGGAAAACTATGGGGTGGCCTATTCCAAACTGTCTGACGATATCGACAGGTGGTGCAAATTACCGTTCTCCCTCTCGGATCGCATTGCCCTGATGAAAATGATAGTGCTGCCCCGGTTCCTGTTTTTGTTCAACACCATCCCGGTGACTTTACCGAAGGTTTTCTTTAAGACGCTGACACAGGCTCTCACGCGGTTGGCCTGGGGGGGCAAGCAACCGAGGATACAGTGGCAAATCCTAACACTCCCATTTGAACAAGGAGGATTAGGTGCGCCTGACCTAGAGAGATACTATAGGGTTGCGCAAGCAACACATTTGCACACGTGGACTCACGGGGATCGTAACATCCCCCACGTGATACTTGAAACCCTTTTCGCCTCCCCTCTTCCCGCTCCGGCCACGGTGTTTGAACCGACCTCGCGCCGGGTTGGTGCATTGGATTCAATAACAGCGACTAATCATGCGTGGCACTCTTTGGCTCGGAGTCACGGACAGGATCTTTTGTATTCCCCACTGGTCCCAATTGACTGGGCTGTGTGGCTCTCACCTCTACGGGAGAAGGGGGTCCTATGCGCGCTTCGACAATTGGGCATCCTCAAACTGGGTGACCTTTTCAAAGAGGGCACAGCGATCACCTGGACACAGCTGGCGCAGTCAAGGCCGCCTGCCACGCTACTGCAGCGCTTCCATTTCCACAGACTCCGCGCGGCATTACGGGTCATGTTGGGCGCGACCATGCAGGAGCCTCCGGAAACCCCGGAACTGACGTACGTTATCAAGACGCCATCCCCTAGTCACCTGGTGTCCAGGCTGTATCGAATAGGCCAGCGTGGCGGCCAACACGCTATCTCCAAAGCCCGATCGGCATGGCAACGGGATCTGCGGGCAGAAATAAGCGACGCTATGTGGGAATACTGCTGCCGCAACACCAGAAAGGTTTCCATGAACGCTCGACATAGACTTATTCATTTTAAATTCCTCCAAAGAGTGTATTACACCCCTGAACGCCTACACAGGTATGGCCTCCGACAATCAGCGGAGTGCGAGCGCTGCCACTCCCCGGTTGCGGATTTCATGCATCTTGCGTGGACATGCCCGGGCATCAACAGATTCTGGGCTGACGTTTTTGGGGAGCTGTGCACCATACTGGAGACTGAGTTACCGGTAGACCCGGCGCTGGCGCTCCTGGGACATTCTAAAATTCTCCCACCGGCGATGCGCCGCCTTGCAGACCTGGGACTCATAATGGCCCGTCGACTGGTGGCGCGATGTTGGATGCGAGGTCCTCTCCCGACCAAAGATGGATGGTCCAGAGATATGCTATACGGGTGCACTCAGTCACAGCTTTATAGCGAGCTTCTACCCCCTCGCAGCAGACCGAAAAATTTCTGGGACCAATACCTAACATATTCTACCAAAAAGTCTGACGCGGCTTCGGGGCATGAGGAGGAGGAGAATCCGATAGGAGAGGAGGACGCTGAGGCTCAGGGCTCTATACTTGGTGTTTAAGTGCTTAGTGGAGATCTGGACAAGTAGCCGGCTGAATCTCCGGGGGCGATGGGAAGTACTTCCTAGTGTGTCCTTTTGCCGCTGTTTCCAGTGTGTTACTTGCAGGGCGGGTTGCCACAGTACACAGGGGGCTCAGAGGTTTGGAGCGGGGGGAGGGTATGTCACGTTTGGGAGGGCGGGTAGGGTGGAGGCATAGGTCTGGAACTCACGCAGAGGCAAGCACAGGGGTAGTTGGGGGGGTAGGGGGTAAGTTCAGGAGGGGTGGTTGCGAGAGAAGTTATACGCTTGTTTTCAGGGGACGGACAGATATTCCATACCAACACACATGTCACACAATGGGACTGGGTGGGCTCCAAAAGAGGGGGCGAGGTTAGGAAGGGTAGGTCATGGGTCTTAGGGTATGTGTGCTCAAACAGTGGAGAAGGGGCAGGGTGTCCATTGTTCTCTGTGGAGCTCCTGCTCCGTTGACCTGCCGATTCTACCATGATGATCTTGTATGTTTATTACATTGCTGCCGGCCTCCGGGTTGTGGGCATGGAGCTGTGTGTATGTACTGTCACTGAATAAAAGTTTATAACCCAAAAAAAAAAAAAAAAAAAAAAAAAAAAAATTATTATTTTTTAGGAATGACAAATTAATTTTAATTAATTTTTGCATTTAAGTTTTGTAGCGGGTAGTGGGTTTATAGGGGAATTGGGTGGGAAGTATTTTAATTGTAATTACATAATTATTTATTTTAATTTATTGGTATTGATAATAAATTCATTTTTAATTAATTATGAATTGGCAATTAATTATTTTAATTGTTAATTCGTTTTTTTAATTGGTAATTAATGTTTGTAATTGGTAATTAATTTTTGTAATTGATAAATTTTTTTTTTAATTGGTATTTAATATTTGTAATTGGTAATTCATTTTTTAATTGGTGATTATTGTATGTAATTGGTAATTCATTTTTTAATTGGTAATTAATTATTGTAATTGGTTATTCATTTTTTTAATTGGTCATTATTTTTTTAATTGCTCATTAATGTTTGTAATTGGTAATTAATGTTTGTAATTGTTACATTTTTTTAATTGGTAAGTAATTTATTTTAATTGGAAACTATTTTTTAATAATTGGTAATTAATGATTTATAAAAAGTATTTTTGGGTATAAAAAATAATTTTATTGTTTAAAAGTTTTTTAATTGGTAATCAATTTTTAATAATAAATACGTATTTGGTTTTGAAAAATATTTCATTGTTCAATGTTTATTATCTGGTAACTAATATTGATTAATTAATACGTATTGGTATTTATTGTTAATTTATTGTTAGTAAATTATTCAATTGTAATTATGTTTTTAATAATTATTAATATGTATTTGTAAATGATGTTGGTTTCAAATTTAAATTATTAATTATTTTAAATATAAACATTATTTATAAGTATGTTATATTTAATTTCTATGCTATCCAACACTTTTCCTACTGTTGCACTCTCTGGAGTGGGAATAGTAACTTTTACCCCTACGCTATCCAACGCTTTCCCTACTGTTTCACACTCTGGAGTTGGAATAGTAATTTTTACCCACCCGCTATCCAACGCTTTCCCTACTGTTGCACTCTCTGGAGTGGGAATAGTAACTTTTACCTCTTCGCTATCCAACGCTTTCCCTACTGTTGTACTCCCTGGAGTGGGAATAGTAATGTTTACCTTCCCGCTATCCAACGCTTTCTCTAATGTTGCACTCTTTGTGGTGGGAATAGTAATTTTTACTCACCCGCTATCCAACGCTTTCTCTACTGTTGCACTCTCTGGAGCTGGAATAGTAATTTTTACCCCTACGCTATCAAACGCTTTCCCTACTGTTCCACTCACTGGAGTGGGAATAGTAATTTTTACCCTGCCGCTATCCAACGCTTTCCCTACTGTTGCACTCTCTGGAGTGGGAATAGAAATTTTTACAGCTACGCTATCCAACGCTTTCCCTACTCTTTCACACTCTGGAGTTGGAATAGTAATTTTTACCCACCTGCTATCCAAAGCTTTCCCGTGTTGCACTCACAGGAGTGGGAATAGTAATTATTACCCCTACGCTATCCAACGCTTTCCCTAATGTTGCATTCTCTGGAGTGGGAATAGTAATTTTTACCTTCCCGCTATCCAACGCTTTCCCTACTGTTGCACTCTTTGGAGTGAGAATAGTAATTTTCACCTCTACGCTATCCAACGCTTTCCCTACGGTTTCACACTCTGGAGTTGGAATAGTAATTTTTACCCACCCGCTATCCAACGCTTTCCCTAATGTTGCATTTTTTGGAGTGGGAATAGTTATTTTACTTTCTAAGCTATCCAATATTTTAATTACTGTAGGTTTTTTGGACTTTAAATAGTAGTTTTATTTATTTTTTATTTAAATTTTTTTTATATTATTTTAGATAATGTAGTATTTAATTAATTTTGAATATTTTGAAGGTATATTTAATTTTTTTAATTTATTAAACAATTATATACTTTTTATTTATGTTATTATTTTATGTGTGTAGATGTATTTGTAATTTACAGTATTTATAAGTAAGCTATAAGTAATTAAAATAATTATTAAAAGTTATTATTAAGTAAGTATATATTATATATTTTATGTATATGTTTAATTAATGTTTTATTATTGTATATGTATCATTTATTAATTTTAAACAATATTAAATATTTTTAACTATGTTTATTTTATTTATTAGTATTATTTACTTTATTTTACACATTTATTTTTAACTGAAAAAACGATATTTTTAATTACGATATTTTTAACATCGATATTTTAGTTTCGATATTTTTGTACTTACCTTGTCGTAGATAGGATGTCGTTATACTTACCTTCGATATTCCAGCGTCAATGTTTCTGTAGGTCGATATTCTTAGAGTCGATATTCTGTCAGTGATTCGTGTAATAAGACTCATCCCATCAATTTGGCAGTGCCATCCAACAGAGAAATGGGTCTATCATTTTTAGGAAGTGATTTATTACCTTTCTCATACATTGGGACAATAATTGTTTTGGACCATGATTCTGGTGGCCCCACTCTAGCTATAGTGTTAAAAACATTGTTTAAGAAGGGTCCCCACAGGTTCATATTCTCAAAAAAGAAGTCAACTAGTGCACCGTCCGGACCAGGGGGCTTATTCCTTATTCCTACTCTAAGGCACACTTGACCTCAGGTTCATCAAATAATAAAAATGTGTTGGATGTTGCTAGGGTACCTTTTGGGTGAGATACCAGGCCATCATATATAAGGCCAAAGGTTTTATAGAAATGTTCAATCCAGGTGTCTTCAGCCACATGGGTCTCAAGCATAGGACCTGAAGTGTTCGTCAGGAACGGAGAATTAGCGCCCAAAATGTTCTTGAGTTGTTTATAAGTGCAGTCTGATGAAGGCGGTCCCAGGCCTCCTCTTTCTGTACTTATTGTCTGTCCTTTCTGACCTCTTTATATTGTTGGCAGGAAAGTCTGACCAGGGTCTGATCCTAGAGATTGACTTAAGGGCTTTTTGAAGATTAGCTAGAGTCTTAGTACAAATTGAATCAAACCAGCCTGAGTTGTGGAATTACAAGCGGGAGCATCGTACACGAGGTTAGATTTCACCTCCCTCAAAATTAACTCAAAAGCCGCCACCATATTTGTTTGAGGTGATTACGAATTAAGACAAGTCATTTTCTTAGGGTATTTACTGGTGACAACAAAAGGGACCTCTTTTTCTTTGTCAAAGTTGCCCCATTTGATATCCCTATGTAGGGCTTTGGGACACAACTTGTACACATAGCATTACATACTCAAAAGTACAGAGGGAACACACACTCAATGCAGTTGGAATGCAGAAGTACCCCTAGTCCTTGGATACAAATGGTAAATTGCAGTGCCCACAGATTGTATACCATTGTTGTATGGAAATCTAGCATTAGGGGGAAACAAAACCTTTTTATATAAACAATGGTGTACTGATATCATAAGGAGTGCCTATTGGTTTGCAGAAGGTATACTATTTGTTGATTTGTCTGAGAGTGGAATTTTCAAGGAAAGTGTTGCTGTTTTTTTGCATTCACTTATCACTTACCAATGATATATGGTAAACTGTGATCCTTTTTTTTTATTGAGAATTTATACGGTATCAAAAAACAAGTAATTATACAGTAGTAATACAAGTCAATTCATAAAACAATGGGTCCTAAAAGAAAGATACTAGCAGATCAGATTATAAATACAATTCGATATAATAACATTTAAAGAGCAGAGAAAAGATCCGTACAAGACATAAATATATAAATATATAAATAGGCAACATATGAGTATACCTATCAATATATATACATTACCAGCTAAGATTTTACCGATGATCAATACGTTATATCAAGGGGGATTTACAAATATCAAATCTCCCGCAGCCCAACCCTGATTGATTATTTATTTAAAAACCTGACCCTCCCTCCACTCTTTCAGGGGGGCCCTTATTTTACAGCCAAAGTCACGTAGTTTCCTACCCTTGTGCAAATACAGCATAGATTCTATATTATGGATAGCGAGAAGCCTGGCAAGCCACATTGAAAAAGTCTGTGCATTTGGGTCTTTCCAGGCAGCTGACAGCAGAATACGTAGGACGGCAACAGCCAGGAAAATAAATGCCTCCGTTTCTGCGCTGCTGAAACCCAGCTTACTATCGCTCCCGAGAATCATCACTGTCGGGGATAGACTGATCTCAGAGCCTAGCAGCCCCTCTAGGAATTTCTCGATCTCGGTTTTAATCGCGGTAAGCTTTTTGCAAAAAAAAACATATGCAACAAATCCCCCGGGCCTTTCTGACATCTGGGGCAATTACTATCCGTCCTCATACCCCAGTCATACAACTTAGATGGAGTGTAGTACAGATTAAAGAGAGTTTTAGAATGCTGTACCTTCAGATTTGAGGATCGGAGTACCTGCCTATCCAGATATAGAGCTTTGTCGAGGTCTGCATCTGGATCTTGCAGTTTAGCTGCCCAGGCGGCCTCGTTCTTTACGAGATCATCTGGTACCTTTTCGGTTAATTCTTGGTATATAACCCGGATCCTATTTCCTCCTTTCAATAGATATGCGAGTGTGGGGCTGCGAGTGCCAAGAGCGGCGTCAAAGCCAACAGCTTTAAGCGTTTGCGAGACCTGGAAATACTTAAAGCTTTGGCCGGTCGGCAAACCATACTTCTGCTGTATGGCATCGAGTGTCATAATACTGCCATTCAGCATTACATCCCCCACTGTCTGGATACCCTGCTGTTCCCAGCATTTCCAGGCCCCGTCCACGCTCAGATTCGGAAAGAAACCTGATTTCCACAGTGGCGTATACGTATTAATCCTAGGGATCTGTAATATTTTCTGCAGTGTTTTCCACAGATCCCAGGCGCCAAGAGGAACCTTGTGCCGGGTTTTCTTAAAGAATCTGCAACCAGTTTTTCTCAGCAGTGCGCCTACGGCCTCCTTTCCCATCAAAAGTTCATATATTGATGGGAGGGCATACAAATCGGAGGTCGGGTCCTGGGTATATTTTTCACTAGGTGTAGGTTCAAATAGGGTAGACATCTGAGTCAGCAAACAGGCCCAATGATAGAATCTTACATTTGGAGCTCCTAAACACTCCGCGTTCCTGGGGGAGGGTCATGTATTTTGCTGCCCGCCAAGTCTTGCCATATTGCCACAGGAAACTGTTAAAAATAGACCCAAATTTTTTTATCACCCCCTCCTCGATTAAATAAGGGATGGATCTAAATAGATAGAGAAGTTTAGGCAACATTGTCATTTTTAGCACATTTGTCCTACCTATAAGGGACAGATGAAGTGGATCCATACGCTTCAAATCTATCTCGATTTTTTTAAGGAGTGGATTAAAATTATCTTGAACGATTGAGCCTGTTGCTGCATTAATTATTACCCCGAGATAGGTCGCAGAGTTGACATACCGTTGATCGAGTTTGGCGATGTCCTTAGAGAGTTTTTGCCTCATTCAGACGATACTCAGAGTAATTTCCAAATTGCTTAGTGATTTCCACCAAAGTTCGCATGGTCTCGGCAGGCTCTGATGTAATACCTGCCAGATCGTCGGCATACGCTAATATTTTACTCTCGAACCCGCTGGTTATTACCGGCTTAATGCTATGATTCCCCAATATCTGCCTGACCAGCGGGTTGATATATAATGCGAATAAAATAGGCGAGCAGGGACACCCCTGACGGGTACCTCTGCTTATCGTAATCTTATCTGAGCTCTGACCCATCATCTGGATTCGCGCCACCGGGTCACAATACATGTCCTTTATAGCAGTCAGGATTTTTGGGCCAAAGCCTCTCTCCACAAGGACGCCCCACAGATACTGCCATCTAACGTGGTTGAACGTTTTTTTCTGCGTAGAGGAGGATCATGGCAATCCTCCTCCTCCCCGCTGCATGTGCCTCAAACAACGAGATTGCTCTTCTAATATGGTCCGTCGTTCCACGACCAGGGATGAACCCATGCTGCCAGGGGGAGACGAGCCCACCAATGATCCTCCCCAACCGCGTGGCCAAGATCTTCGCGTAGAGCTTGTTGTCCGAATTTATGAGGGAGATCGGCCTATAGGACCCTGGGCTTTCTCTTGGCTTTCCCTTTTTATGGAAGACCACTATATTAGTATCCCTCCATGTTTCGGGGATTTTGCCCGTGCAGATGATTCCATTAAATAAATCCAATAACATCAGAGCGACTTCAACAGATAGACATTTATACAGCTCCAAGGGAATGCTGTCAGGACTAGCAGCTTTGCCAGCAGCCAAATTGAGTAATGCTTCCCGTACCTCATCGGCCGTTACATCGCTCTCTAGATTTCCCATCTCGAGCGGTCCCAATTTGGGACTTAAGTCCGGGTAGCGGCCATCCAGACATGCATCCCCTATTTCTTCCTTGTACAGGATTTGATAAAAATTTGCAAACACCGAGAGGATGTCCTGGGGCACCACAAAATCCCGTCCATCCTCGTGGATACTGATTATTACATTTTTAACGCTATCTTGCCTAATTCTCAATGCCAATGCCCTCCCGGCCTGCTCCCCTGTCTCGTACATTTTCCTCCAATACGTCGAGTATTCTGTCGCTGCCTTTTCGGCCAGATGTTTCTGCAATTCTGCTTTAATCAGACAGATACTGGTTCGACTCTCCCTACCTTCCTTCCCTTGTGTCAGATCAAGACAGTGCTGTTCTTCTGCCTTGACTAAGTCTGCTAGGAGCTTATTCTTCCCAGCCTGTAATTTTTTCCTAGCCTGGGCAGTATAGCTGGTGACCTCCCCCCTTAGTGCTGCCTTGAATGAGTCCCAGACAGAGTTCCTCGAGGCACTGTATCGATTAGCGTCGAAGAACTCCCGATCCCATTTCCGTAGATGTTCCACGAAAGGAGCATCAGACAGAAGTTTCCAATTGAATGTCCAGGCCCTGCTTTTTCTGACCGGCCCTAGACCACTATATCTAATTACCAGTGGGCTATGATCCGAGAGCACCTTGGGGAGCTTCATAATGTTAACCATACTGATTTCTACAGATGAAATTAAGAAATAATCCAATTTACTGTACTTCTGGTGAGGGCATGAGAAATATGTGAACCCTGGATCGTCGGGGTGCTTTGTCCCCCATATGTCAGTTAAACCGTGTGAATGCATCATTGAGAGAAGTGCCCTGGAGACCCTTGGCTTCCTACCCGTATATGGTACTCTCTTAGTCAAATCAATTGAGATATTAAAATCACTGCACTCCAAAATGGGTGCAGGCCAGGTTGACAATTCCCCCTCCAGTATTTCAAAGACTGCTGGGTCATCCTGATTTGATCCGTAAATCCCACAGATTGTTAAGCCACACTCCTGCTCCACCAAGGCCCATCTACCCAATGGATCCGATTTAGCTCGTTTAGCTCCCACCAGCATTGTTTTACCTAGAATTACTACCCCCCTTATTGGTGAAGTCTAAGAGGAGCATGACAAAACATCAAATCTACCAACCCTTAGCAGCTGTCTTTTCGCCCAAGGTAGGTGCGTTTCCTGCATACACAGGATATCAATGGGTTCAGATTTAATAAACTCCGCCAGTCTAGCTCTCTTTCTCCAGTCGTTCAGCCCCCCTATATTGATCGAGTATATACTAAAGCTCAACATCCTTATTTTTCTGTCGTCTCCTAGTTCTCATTGCCAGAGTTTGAATAAGGACAATTTCCAAACCATATACATTATACCTCGAAAAGACAGACTTTATACCGCATTTTCTCATTTTTTTTTTTTTATAAATTTTTTATTTTTGCAATATATCAATTGAAAATAGAAGGAGGGGTAGACAGCAAGAGGGGAAACAGAAAGGAAAAAGAAAGATAGGCGACACGCCGCCACAAAACCCCACACAGGGGGTGCAAAAATAAGGGGGGGAGAGGGGCTCATCCGAAGAGGAAGGGTGGTATGGTTCCATAGTCCGCAAGCAATAAGAAGGTCAAGTCCACTATAGGCACCCTCAGGTCGACAAGACCGCCCGAACTCCGCTCACGGCCCAGTGACCCTCCCAAAGCATAGCTAGTCGCCGCAAGAGAGCAGCAAGGAGGAAGAACTAAAGACACTTACCCCAACTTCCCCCCACCCTCGTCCCTCCCCAACATCACCCTCCCCCCAGTGGCGGCGACCAACAAACATACCAAACAATCCAGACATCCTGGAAATCAAATTTGGAAAAGATGGAGAGACCGCAGCATTGACGGGCATACAGCGGAGGGCAAACCTCGGGACAGAAATCGTACAAGTGAGCCCCAATTGTACATGAAATTCTTGTAGTTCCCCAGGAAGATGTCAGAGAGGCGTTCCATGCTCAACAGACGCCACAGTCGAGCATGCCACAAGGAAATAGCCGGGGTAGACGGAGACTTCCACGCTGCCGCCAGAGTCACCTTGGCCGCACCCAAACACAACCACATGACACGCTTATCCGCCCTGGTCTGGTATTCAAGTAGTGGATCCCTAAGCCCTAATAGGACAAAGTCCATGGAATTCGGAACCGGATACCCCAAAATGTCTCTAATGTGGGACAGAATCTCAGCCCAGAACGGCTGAATGGAGGGGCAATCCCACCAAATATGCTTAAAGTCTCCCAGCATCCCACAGCCCCGCCAGCATCTATCCGAGGTGGCCGGGAATATGCGGTGTAATTTGGCGGGGTACATGTACCAATCAAAGATGAGTTTCATATGGGCTTCTCTGAGGTCAGTAGAGTGATTGTGCGCTGTAACATCTCTCCATAGGGCCCGCCATTCGTTGGCAGAGATGTCCCTCCCCAGAGTGGATTCCCAATGGTCTAGATAACGGGGACGCGGAGACACAGCAGTATCCAATAATAATTTGTACAGAAAAGAAATCGTACCCCTCATGGTAGCAGTGCGAAGAAGAAAGGACTCAAATCGCGACAAGGGTCTGGTGGCAGCATCTATCACGGCAGGTGATGTCGCCCAATGTAGGAGTTGGAGATGCCGAAAGCGTTCCGTCGGGAGGACATCGTAGTCCCTCATACAGTTGTGGAAAGTGAGGGGTACGGCGCCATGAAACAGGTGGGTGAGGGCCCTACAGCCCCCTTTCCTCCAAACGTCGAAGGGACCCTCCGCGAGGGCCGGGGGGAAGGCCGGATTGAAGTGAATCGGGGTGAATGGGGACGGGAACGTGGTCCAACGGTCGTCACCACTTACCGTGTCCCACACCTTCAGCACCGAACTCGTGGGGGTGCTAATGTAAGCATTCTTGGGGCGGTCCGCCTTAGGCTTCCAAACCAGATCCCAGACGGAGCGGCCTGCAATGCTACGATCCATGTGGAGCCAATGCTTTTCCGACTCCTGTTGGGACCACTCCACTATGACCCTTAGTTGAGCAGCCTTGTAATACAGATGCATGTCTGGGAAGCCTACTCCCCCTTCCAAGCGTGGGCGCCTCAGGACGTGGAATGGAAGCCGTGCTCGGCCTCCCTGCCAGACAAACCGCAGCATCATGGTCTTCAATCGGCGGAAATAGTCTAGCCCTATCGGAATAGGCAAGGCCTGAAATAAATACAACAGTTTGGGAAGGAGCACCATTTTTAGGGCGTGAATCCTGCCCAGCCACGAGATGAATTTAGGCTTCCAACGATCCAACTCAGTCCGCATCGAGGAAAGCATCGGGGGGAAATTAGCGTGGAATAGGGCATTCACGGATGAAGTCAACCGCACGCCCAGGTATAGCAAGGTTTCCGTCGCCCAAGCTAACGGAGTGAGTTGCCTGGTCACTTGCACCTCCCCGGCCGAGAGGGTCAGGTTCAGGATGAAGGATTTATCAAAATTAACCTTAAATCCCGCGACCGCCTCGTAAGCAGAAAGCACAGAGTGGACATGCGGCAGCGACAGCGCCGGTTCCTTGATAGACAGTAAGACATCATCCGCAAAGAGTGAGATTTTGTGCTGCTCGCCCGTAAAGGGAAGACCCAGAATCCCCTCGTTGTCTCGCACCGCTAACGCCAATGGCTCAATGCTAAGAGCAAAGAGAAGGGGCGAGAGGGGGCAGCCCTGGCGCGTCCCTCGGGAGTGGCGAAAACTCGCGGATCTATGGCCGTTGATAAGCACACGGGACGTGGGCCCACTGTAATTAGCCTCAATCATCCTCACAAAAGAAGGCGAGAAGCCGAAGGCCAACAGCGTCTGGTGCAGAAACCCCCAGTCGACGCGGTCGAAAGCCTTCTCTGCGTCGAGCCCTACTAACACCGCGGGCATGCGAAAACGCTCCGCCTTTTCGATGAGGTGTATGACGCGACGTAGGTTATCGTGGGTCTGTCTGCCCTTAATAAATCCCGATTGATCAGGATGAATCAGGGCAGGCATCAGATCCTGCATCCTGCCCGCCAAGATAGAAGAATACAATTTGGCGTCCAGGTTGAGAAGTGCTATCGGGCGGTAGGACGTACAAAAAGCAGGGTCCTTCCCCGGTTTGGGAATAACACTGATCAAAGCCTCAGCCATAGAATCCGTGGTCCTGCCATCAATCGCCATTGCATTGAAGAGGGAGACTAGGTAGTCGCACACTTCAGAGGCAAACGTTTTGTAAAAAAGGGCCGTGTAGCCGTCAGGCCCGGGGGCCTTGTGCAGCTTCAGACCCCCAATGGCATCCAAAACTTCCTCCCTAGTGATGGGAGAGGATAGAGACTCGTTCCACTCCCTAGAGACTTGCGGGAGAGATAGGCCCTCCAGGAATCTGGATTGTGCGTCAGGATCGAGAGCATCGCTTGAGTAGAGCGCCGCATAAAAGCGCCCGAAGATGGCCGCTTTGTCCGCGTCTTTATGCTGAACAGAGCCCGCAGGATCCCGAATGCCCCCGATATATTCCTTCTCGCGTTTGTCCCGGAGCTGCCGGGCAAGATGGCGTCCGATCTTGTTGCCCTGGGAATAGGAGGTGCGTCGGAGTCGCAAAAGCGTGAATTCCGCCCTGTTATTATAATGGGCCCTCAATTTCCCACGGACCGCCGTTAGGGGGCGAAGAGTCACCCTGGAGGGGTTCGCCTTGTGGGCCTGCTCCAAAGTAGCCAACTCCAATTCCAGAGCCTCCCTCTCTGCGCGCCTCAGCCTGTTCAGATTCGCGTTGAGAGCGAGGCACGTGCCCCGTAAGGAGGCCTTGCACGCATCCCATGTGGTATACACCGATGTGTCCGACGGCGGGTTAAGAAGGAAAAAATCACCAATTGCTTTGCGCAAGGCCTTACACGACACCTCATCTCGCACTAGTGCCGCTGGGAAATACCACTTGCGCCAACCATCCCCCCCGGCGGCCCAATGCAGTCCCAGAACCACAAGGCTATGATCCGATAACGAGAGTGGGAAAATGCTAGCCAATTGTACGTTCCCTCGAAGGGCCTGACTCATCAAGATATAATCTATGCGGGAATACGAGTGGTGTACGTTGGAAAAAAAGGTGTAGTCTCTGGTCTGCGTGTGGAGAAAGCGCCAACTGTCGATCAGTCCTAGGTCACCCAACTGCTTTTTAGTATCGTCTGAGAAGACGCCAGCGTCCGCCCTATGACCTCCAGAGCTATCCAAGCCCCTGTCCCATACCATATTGAAATCGCCTAGCAAAAGTAAATGGCCCTCCACAAAGTCCCCCATCCCGTCCAACAGATCCCGCAGAAAGGCATTCTGTCCCGCATTAGGGGCATATAACACAGCAAAGGTACACAAGCGCCCCCGTAACAATCCCTTCACCAATAGCCACCGGCCGTCCCTATCCACACTCACTCCCATGGGCTGAAAATGCAGGGAGGCCCGAAAGAGTAGGGCCACCCCCCTGTGCTTTGTGGCCGCAGAGGCCCTATAGATAAGGGGGAACTGCCGATGCCGTAGCCTCAACTCATCCTTCCTAGCCAGGTGGGTCTCCTGGAGAGCCACCACATCCAAATGGTGATCTAGGATGTACTTCCAGAGTTTCTGTCTCTTTTGCGGAGAGTTAAGACCCTTCACGTTCCATGTTCCTATGCTGACAGACATAAGGAAGTATACAGACTCCACGCCATGCTCTCAGCCAAACAGCCACGGTGCTCGCATCGGACCCACACGCACCCCTCAAGCCTAGCCCAGAGGAGGTAGATAATTACAGGGACCCCAGGGAAGAACCCCAGCCCCGACCAACCCAGAAGGCCCGCCCGTGCAGTCCGCAAGTCCCGTGTGTCACCCATAGTCCCAGGTAATGCAAGGAATAACAAAGGTGGGTCCCCAAGCCATATACAAATCACAAAAAAAAAAAGGGACCATTGCCCAAGGCACTCTCCACACCCACTCGTCACACAACGTCGCCGCCACTCCCCGAACTTCCCTCCCCAACCCAAAAAATCCCACCACAGCACCCAAGGTTAGAGCGCCAACAATCCCACCCCTAACCCCCCAAGAACAAAGAATAACAAAATGCAAGTCAATGCATTGAACCTGAACAGCGCGATCTTCAGTTTCAGAAGGTCCAGGTCCAAAAGTTCCCCGTCGGTCCGGGGTTGGGGCAGGGGGGCCCTCCTAGGGACCCCCAGGTCCAAGGTCTGGGGTGTCTTCTCCAAAAGTACTATAGTACCCCAGGGACCTCAGGCCAAGAGCCCCTCCGACGCCACTCCATAAGAACGGGGTCACGCTGCTCCAGAGCTCGTCTGAGAATCCGTCATAGTGGCGGAGGCCACCGAGGCAACTGCCTCCCCTCTCTCCTGCTCCCTAGCTGCCGGATCAGGCCGCCGCCGCTCCTGGGACGGGCCTACCCTGTGCCACGAGGAAGAACGACGCCGTCTCCGGAATGGGGAGCCCCGCGGCTCCTGTGATGGCTCTGTGTCCTCAATGCCCAGAAGCTCCGTCGCCTCCCGCAGGGAACGGATCTGACGCAACCGATTCTCCCATCGAAAGATGATCCGGAAAGGATGTCCCCAGGAGTAGGATATGTCACGCTCCCGGAGAAAGGCGGTCACAGGACGGAAGTCCCTTCGTTTCTGCAAGGTCGACGCCGCCAGGTCCTGGTAAAGCTGGGGGTGATGGCCCCTGAATTGCAGCGAAGCAGTGGTTCTCGCTTTCCGCAATATCTTTTCCTTCAACTGGAAATCATGTACGCAGACGAGGATATCTGGCGGTGGACCCCCTCCCCTCCTGGGCAGTCCCACTCTGTGCACTCTATCCATCTGGACGTCACGCATCTCCTCGTCCTCCAGGATCTGGAGAAACAGCGCTAGGACATACTCACGCAGGTCTCCCGCTTCCCCGTCCCATGGCACTGCCTTGATGCGAATGTTATTTCGTCTGGAGCGGTTCTCCAAATCCTCTGCATGTGATTGCAAGTCCAGATTTTGCTCTGTGAGGCGTATGATATCCTGTTGGAGTTGGTGCACATCGTTCGCAATGCTAAGGTCATGGTCTTCCAACGTCGCCACTCTCTCCCCAATCCCATCCACATCTCTCCGCACCTCCCTGAGATCCGAGGCCAGCTGGGTACGAAGCTCTGAGATGTCCTCTTTGATAGTCGCGAAAAGTTCCTTCATGAAGGCTTTAGTTGCCGGCGCCTCATCGTCCGATGACCTGGAGGGACCGCCGGCCCCTGGCGACGCCGGTTGCTGCGACGATTTGGGGGCGACTTCCTTCCCCGCCTTCCCCCCCCTGCGCTGCGAGTTGGACATGGTTGCGGTCTGCTCCCACGCACTGCCACCTGGGCCCAGGACAACCGCAGCCGGTAGGCCGAGATGCGGACCGGCGATGCACCGCACCGGAGCGGTCCGCTGAAGACACTGTTCGCCCTCTCCGATATGAGAGCACCGGCCAAAGAGCGGTTCTTCTTCCACCAGGCCTCTTCAACGCAGTGATGCCGCTAGTACTCAGGGGCCCTCCGGCCCTATGGAGGCCCAAACCCTGGGTGGGCCAGCGGATCAAGCGCCCCGGTCTCCAGAACCGCGTCAGCGAGCCGCAAGGTCTCCGCTTCCCCTGGCGCCAGCGTGTAGTCGAAGGTCGTAGCCACGCCGGCGGGGCTTCCCCCGGGGGGCTGCGTCACAGTCGCACAGGCAGGTCACTCCATACGGTCCATTAGCAGGCCACAGATGAATTAAAGCCCCTTTACTACCACTGTGCAGCCTCCCATTCAGCTCGGCGCCGCTGGCGGTATGCCGGCGCGTAGAGATCCCGCGCCGGCCTCCTAGCTACTCGCAGCCCCCCGGCCCAAGTATGGAAGGCCTCAGTGTGGCACGTGTCCCAGGGAGGAACCGGGCCTCGCCACCATGGTGCTCCGCTGTTCCACCCCCGCCGACACGTTCACCAGTCCGCGGCTCACCGAGGGGGGGGGGGAAATCCGCTCACTCTACCCCTGCCGGGTCTGTGCACAGCGTCCGATATTGGAGGTCTCAGGGGCTGCCCTCAAGCTCGCCGCCGGCTTCCCCGTCCACTCCCGGTGGCTCCAGTCCCCGGTGCGGTCCGTCAAAGCACCTTCACACGGCGATCAGCCAGTATTCCTCGGCCGGCGCGGTCCGCAGTCCACCGCACCTGTTCAGCGTAGTAGAGGTCACGCCAAAGCCACTTCGGAGCCCAGGACCGCTCCGCCGTCTCCGGCCTCCCGGGCACGCGAGGCCGCTGCTTCACAGGCCTCGGCTCGGTTCCCTCCGGACAGCCCCTGTCGGGCACCCCTCACCGAGGCGGCGACACCGGAACACTCCGCTAGCAAGCGGCAGCCTCCACCGAACAAGCAGCACTGGGAGAACGCCTCAGGACCCCGCTATAAGCCGCTGTGCAGGATCGGCGTCGGAGAGGCTCGAGAAAGCGTCCTACTCCGACGCCATCTTGGCCACGCCCCCATTTTCTCATTTTTTAATGCTTTTCCCCCACTCACAACCCGCCACCCATGGCCCCTGCCCTCTCCCTTGGTACCCACCCCAACCTCCTGTCCCCCGATCCCCTCCCTCTCCCACTGGAAGCGCTCAGACCGAGGTCTGTGCGTCTGATGGATGTGTGTAGCAGCGTGGTGCATGGGTGCCACTACCATTACAAAACAGAATGCATAAATAGTGTACCCTACCCCTAAGACCCTACCCCCCCACAGGACTAAAAAAAAAAAAAGAAGAGGAAGCAGATAGCCAAAAACCATCCACCTGTGCTGAATACCCAGTAACGAAAACAAAAACATCAGTGGTTACAATAAAACAGTTCAAAAAGATAGAGGTCGGTGACAGTTCAGACCCTTATGTCTTGGCTCAGTGATACCCGAGAGTCCCGGGGCAGACCCAGCGCCCTGCTAATTGCTCCTCTTTTTTTTCATTTCTCTCCTCTAGTTCACAGAGAGTCCAGGAACTCCTTTGCCTTCACCTCAGACGAAAAATATTGAGTCTTGCCATCTCTTACTACCTTAAGTTGTGCTGGGTTAACTAAATAAACCTGCATGTGCTTGTCCTGGAGAGGCTTGATCATCTGTCGTAGTCTCCAACGCCTCTCGACCGTTGCGTGGCAAAAATCCGGTCTAACGAAAAAGGACAAGCCCTCACTTGATCTTCTTGCATCAGGTCTAGCCTTGTCAGATATGATTTGCCTGAGGATGAAGTTCCCAAGAAAGATTAAGACTGCCCTTGGCTTATCACCAGCTGCCCCTGGGCGTACTCTGAATGGGGTACGATGGACTCTCTGGATTTCTAATGACCAATTCCAATCTGAGAGCTCCGGGAAAGCATTCTTAAATAGGTTGATCATAAAGGCCCTGATATCTGACCCCTCGGCCCCCTCCGGAATCCCCAGTACCCGTAGGTTATTGCGTCTTAGCCTATTCTCCATGTCCTCCAGCTTCCACCGGATATCGACAACCTGGGCGGCCTGGGAGTCAACTTTAAGTGAGGCCGCAGCAGCTTCTGATTCGGTTGCCACAATCCGTTCCTCTAGGTTAGTAACCCTATCCCCAACATTGGCATGTGCCTTAGACAGTTTTCTGACAACGCCTTGCAGCTTACGCATTGCCGCCTGTGATTTCCGAGTGTCCTGTCTCGCTTCTTCCCTGTGTGTGAGGATAGTCTGGTAGATAACGTCCAGCAAGGGAGGGTGGGAAGCTGGTACCTCGGCATTAGGGTTTCCCTGGAGTGGCATAGCTGAGGAGTGGTCCCAGGCCAGATCCCTGTGAGGTTGTGAGTGAGCATTATCCTGGGTGGCTGGTCTTCTAGCCTTACTAGGGGGGGTCTGTTCCAGGTCACTATCGGACTCCAGGTTGCTCCCCTCCTGAGAGGAGCTCCTCTCGTCATCAGACCATTCTGCCTCTTCAGATAGGGAGTAGAAACATTCGTTACTCTCCGTCTCCCTTTCCTGCTCCCTCTCCCTAGAGTCCGTTAGAGTCATCAGGGTGAGAGGGGGGCCTGGCAGTGTAATATCTTTCTCCCTGTCATCATCTCCTGTCACCAACTTCTGTCCTGTAGTCTCCTCTAATCGCTCATCGTTCGCCAGAACAGGTATGCGCGTAGCTTGTAGTGGGACTTTGCCAATAGGATCATTGCTGGCTGTAGTCCCGTTACCTTGATCATCCGTCCCTGTACCAGTAGGCTCGGGGGGCCCCTGTACTGCCACTACCCCCCCTGCGTCAATCGAGCCGACAGACAGCCCAGCAGCCTGCTCCATTGTGTCTGTTATACATTCTACATCCTCCGGCAAAGGGGTGCATGCAGCGCTTGTACCTGGATCTTTAGCGTCCTTCAGCGCTACCTCCTTGGCTGGTACATGGGGTGCCGCCACCGCCGCGTTCTTATGTCCTTTTCCGCTGCGGACAAGCAGCTCCGATATAGAGGGAGTCTGCCTTAGGTGCGTCGCCGTTTGTTTGCCCTTTTTCGTTGGCTCGGGTGACTCTATTTGTTCCACGGCAGGCGGCCCCCCCGCCGGGGGAACAATCTCTGGTATATCTTCATGTAGCTGCCCCTTGGTTGACACTGCCTGTACAGCCTGAGCAGCTTGGGCAGCCTGTGCTACCTGCGCTTTCTTCTTTGCAGCTGCCTCTGCTTTTGCCGACACTCTGGACACCGTCTTGGGGGCCATACCTACTGTAGTCCGCTTCGAGTGCCGTCTCCGCAGCCGCCACCCAGATCCGTTCCAGGAAACTGCTCTCTCCCCTTCGGCCCGGTTTAACACAGCACTCCGCCCACAGCGCTGCAGATGCCGAGCCCAGAACGCCAGCACGGCAGTCAGCAGCCTCAAAATCCCGGCCGCCCCAGCAAACTGCTTTCCCCTGCAGGCTCCGGCAATACCTGCTGCCTTGCTGCGACAACAATAATCCAACATTGGAGTGATACAAAGTTTCAACGACCCTTTGGCAGGTAATCCCAAGCGATTAGCGGCTGTTCCTACAGTGGGGAGGGGGAAGGATCTATGGAGTTATGTTGCACCACATCCCGCTGCTGCTCCGCGGCTCCTCTCACACGGCCGCCATCTTGCTTCCGCGGTAAACTGTGATCCTAGGTACCCAAATTTAACAGACCCAGTGGAGGTTAAGGGGGAAGCAATGGTTCTACTCACCACAAACATGCTTTGAAATCACCTGAGTGAACCATTCACAGAAAGGAACTAAACTTCTTTAAGTGCCCTTGGCAACTATTAGTTTGATGAACTCAATGTGTAAACCAATGATAAAGGATGAGGGAGGCAAGATCCAGCCTGATATTTAATAAATCAGCCCAGGAGTGAGGTAAAGAACATAGGTTTCAGATAGAGATATATTTGTTAATTGACGCAACAATCAATATGAAGCAATCCTACAAACACCAGTATAAAATGGTGACAATAACAAATTAATATTCTTGTGTGGAGTAACAGTTTAGTTGAACACTTTTTTGTAGTATTCTAGTTTAGGAAGATTTCTTCCAAAATGTTATCAGTGGAAGTCTTTAGTGGGTTATAGCTCTGGGACAGAGGCAAGTACTTGAGCAAAGTTACCTATTGTTAGTAGTTCTTCTGGAGAAGAGGTCTTTCCTTCCGAAACAAAAGAAAAACAAAAAGGGTGTGTGGAATGCTCAACTGAATCTCAGTCACTGGAATCTACTCAGGGCTGCATTCCAATCCAACATTTTGTGTACACTAGGCCACTGTGGACACAACCCAGCTATTATGTTGGTTGTCTTATGGGAAATCCAATGCTTCCTCCCATGGATGGGAGATTGAAGGACACAGAATTTCTTTCTTTCATGCAAGTGCCTCTTGCATGAAAGCCATGGGCACAGAAGAGAGTCTTTGGGTCATCTCTACTTATTAGTAGCTGGATTGTTGTATTGTGCAATGCAAGGTGTAGTGCGTGGAAGCCTGTATTGACTATTTTACCAATATCCGGCCACTATTTCACAAAATATTAAGGGTGAAAAATGTTATTCTTCTTCTCATACAAAGAGTAGCAATTCCACACATTTATTATGCATGAGGTTACATAATGGTCTCCCACAGATATCAGCAAGTTCTTAAAAAAGCCAGGAAACAACCAAGAAGTCCAGTTACGAATATGGCCCTCTGAAGCATGTCCTGTGCTAGGAGCACACCGTTAGTTATCAGCATTAACTGAAAGTATAATAAAATAATATCCAGTTCTGGCAACTGGAGACAGATGTGCTCTAATAGTGTATCCCAAGAGGCCCTTCCTTTGCCCTGAAGAGCCAGATGCTTGCCAGTATATGACAGTGGATAGCAAAGAGTCCCTGCTAGGGGTAGGCATTCAGATGTCACTGATACCAAGAGAGCTGAAAGAAGAAAAGAAAAAAATCAGTGTGACGTTCTAATAGCTCAGTTTAAGTCTATATTCGTGATCATTCCCTACCCCACTACCAGACACCCCTAGTGAGCTGCCTGATCCAGGATGCACTACTGCTGATAATCTGCATCTCCAGCAGCAAATTCAGATAAATGGTGATAAATCCATCTCGAGGATGAAAGGATGTTAACACATGTACAGGTGAGTGGAGTCAGTCGGAGGGAACCCCTCTCTCCTCCTCCCATGAAGGATATATTATTGGAACAAGAGTGAATGAGTCAAAATAGAAGTAGACAGGAGAGGAGTCCAAAGCAGGCAGGAGTAGGATCCAAGGGAAGTGTCTATCGAAAATGATGTGGAAAAATATGTGTTGGTCCCCAAAAATGAGCAGCAGCCACCAGTTCAAGTTAAACACTGGCTTCTGGCAACACAATCTGGGAGTCTTTTGAGTCACCTTGGTAAAGTGAGCTGCAAAATGTCCTTCATAGAGCTTCATTCTCAGTTCTGCTTCTGTTTTTTCCAAAACCTGCTCCCATGTCTGGGTGCAGTAACTTATGTGTGGCCTTTTGATGCCAAGTTCTAGCTGGTGCAACAGGTCCTGATCATCTAAGAGGATAACCCTCAAGCTCATATGTGTATGATGTCCTCACAGAAATGATCACATAAGCATATAGCAATTCAACGATCAGGAAAGTGGATTAAAACTTGTTTCAGACTTGTTACAAACCTTACAATGTGATCGTAAAAGTGATAACACAAACATATTGCAATTAAGCTTAAATATGATCAGAGAAGCCAATGAGCATGTGTCACAAAAAGCCATGGTATGATTATTAGTGTTTACAGGACTACACAACTCGTAGTTTGTCAATTATATTACAATGCCAATAGCTGAAACTCTCGCAAATGCACGACCTATTGCATTGCAAATGTTTTTTTATATATACATATCAGTGCGGTGCAGTCTTTTCAGGCGGAGACTTCGAAATGCATATCCTGTTCTTTATTTGCACGGGGTCTGGTAGTTAAGTGGGCAAAACGATCCTACACTGACAAGTGCAGTGAGACCGCAATCACTCAACGCAGTGAGACTGCAAACACTCTTAACACAGTGAGACAAGCCTAAAGGCACTGATGGGAAACCTGCAGGACTGGACGGGAGTAATAATCCCAACAGGGCCAACTTGGCGGTTCATTCTCTCAACATCAGCCACTAAAATGCCCTTACCATCTGAGATTCTAACATTTTAGCGCCAAGAAACATCAACAAGGTAGCACAAACAGTTACACTAGAGGGTATTCATTCTGCTTACCACATGCCTCACCAACTATCCAGCACATATTACAAATACGTGACGGTCATATTACGCTAACATAATACAACCTAAATACTTAATAAATTATGCAGTGCAGCCTGCGGAGCGTCGCCCCTGGCGCCCAGTGACATGGTGGGATAGTGACACTATCAGATGAATGGGCGCCTGGCCCTCTCTTTAATCATTGCAATGCCAATCCGCCTGGGGTCGCTGTGGACCCGCCTGCACCTTTTCACGCATCCTCAGGCCACTTGGAGTAGTCACCCGCTGGTTGTGGAGAGGCGGGGGCAGGCCTTGGTGTCCTGAGGCGAGGCGTCGATATATAGGAGTCACTGCATATTAACATGCCAGCAAGCACGCTATCAACATTTGTAACCGAGTTCAGTGGGTTAAATGGCCGCAAGAGCTGCGCAGCTTCCAGCCGACACATTGGAATCCCAGTAGGCACAGACCTTCATCATACCAAGATCGATAAACGAAGTAGTAGGCTGTTGCAATAGGGCTTAGTATGGGCAATACACAAACAATTTCTATGATTCCCAATAAGACCAAGCAGCGTAGAAACAGATTGTGGTGAGCAAAGAAAGTTCACACATGTACAAATCTATCACGCATGAGCTAAGATATGACAGACTTCTGGACGAATGCTTGAAATCTACCATTTAGGCAAGGCTCTCATATCGTGCATTATTTTCCCGTGAACGCTATTATTCTCATGCCAGCCCTTCCGAAATACAGCATCGGATACAACCGAGAGCATCACGGATACATATTTTCTGCGTCCTCATTTTTAAGTAACATTTGTTCTATTATGTTTTTTTCTTTTTGCTTTTATACTTTCGATTCAGTTATTTGGTTTCAATGTCCCCTAGGATTTTTGACCTATTTTAATATTTCCTTTGTTTCGGGTATTGGTAAATACTCACGAGCCCAGGGCCTGATGCAAGAGGAGGGGTGGAGGGGGGGGATATAGCTGGCCTTTGCTCAGATAGCGCTCTGGGTGGAACCAAATTTGTAACCCCCTCCTCACCCTCTTTAATTGTCTGTGTGACACAAATTTGCAGTGAGGGGAGGGTAAAGTTTACCGCCACAAAAAATAAAAAAAAGCAGCAAAAAAAATGCAAACATGGATGCCATCAGTCGATTCAGAAACGGTTTAAACAAAATGAAGTTGGATAATTCGAAGGGCATGGGGCACTGCTGCAGGCCGCTCCTGCGCCGTTCTGGAGAGCGCCGCCCTTGGCGTTGGCCCAGAAGCCGGCCCAGGATCTGTAGAAGTGAGGGTTTTGCCGAGTTCGCCAAGTGTTCAGTCTAGCTTCTCAGCTTTGAAATAAAAATATTTGCAATGCGAGGGATTCGCGCGATCGCGCTAGACAAGATGGCCGCCGACTGAGGAGCTCCGGCAAATCGGACCCGATTTTTATCGTTTTAAAGACGGAATTGTGTCAGGAACGCGGCGAAAATGGATTTTTTTCATCGTCTGAAGGCTTTACCTGTCCAGTTTGGTGCTTTTTAGCGCTATTCATCGGTGGTGCTCCAGTATTCCTCGACTCTGCTCCTGCTCCCAGCCCTGCTTCCAGGAACAGCCAGGTCAGTCAGTCAGAGGGGAGGAGCTACCTTCAGGAAAGGGCCTGGCTTTGGCCTAACCACACCCAAAGCTCATTTTAGCTGCTGCACTTGCTGCATTGAAGATTTTCTTTTGCTGCTTTTCATCTTTCAGCATATTGCGCAAATTTTCATTGAATTTTTTGACTTTCATTGCTTTATTGAAATGGAAAATAAAAATTCTATGCCTTCTAAGAGCAAACAACAAATCTCTCCCCCTCCAATTAAATCTAAGGCTATTGATTCAACTGAACCCTCATTATCTTTGATTTTGGAGGAAATTCAAGCACTTCGTAGTAATACTGACTCCATTGCCTCAGAAATTAAAAATGTTAGAAAAGATATGGCTAGTTTATCAATGAAAATCTCTGATAATGCCATTAAAATTCAAGATAATAAGGCAAAACTTGACTCTATTCATCCGCTGGTTGCCAAAATATCTCCTTTGTCTAAACAACTTCTTGACATGGAAAACCGTAATCGGCAATATAATTTACGCATTTTCAATTTGCCTGAAGAAGTTGAAGGTGACAATTGCAGACTGTATTTAGAAAATTTGATTCCAGGTCTTTTACAACTCAAATTTTCGGAAAAATTCGAGATTGACAAAGCTTATAGGATTCCTTCACACTGTAATCCTAAGCTTTCTAAGCCTCGTCAAATGATTTTTAAAGTTCAGCGTCACCATCATTTAGTTTTGATACGCAAAGCTGCAAGAGAGATCCCCTCCTTGATGGTCAATGGGAATACAATTTTTATACACCAAGACTTTGCAAAGGAGACTGTTGCTATCCGCAAAGAATTTTCTGCTCTACGTCCCCAATTGAGAAGTCTTGGGTTCAAATATGGTCTTTTTGACCCTTCAACTATGCGCATCTGGAAAGACAACTTCTCTAAAACTTTTCAACGTCCTGATGACTTACGTAATTTCATTGATCAGCAAACACACCATTCCATGGATACTTGAATGTAACCGTTTTATTGTATCCTGACACAGTTAATATGTTTATTTTCTTCAGGCTCCAACGGTTTCGGTCATCTTAGTAGAGTGCATGTGCGTTTCTTTCTTGATATTCATGTACTCTGTTTGTTTTTTTCTCCTTGTTTTATTTTTTCCTATTATCTCAAATCTAGAGTTACTATTTATCTTCTATTTCTCAACTATGCTTTTTTCACCTTTTCTTGTTCTACTGTTTTCCTCCTTTATTTCTTTTCTTCATGGCTAATGTTCATAATATTAAAGTTATTTCTCTAAATGTGAAAGGTTTGAGACACCCTGTTAAACGTACCAAAATTTGGGATTATTTAGGAAGTTGTAAAGCTGATATATGCTTTGTTCAAGAAACTCACGTTGAAGATAAAATATTACATTATATGAAAAAGAAGTGGGTCGATACTATTGTTTCGTCTCCTGCTGATGGCAAGAAAAATGGTGTTGCTATCTTTTTTGCGAAAAAATTACACTGTCAAGTTTTAAGTAAAATTTCAGATTCAGAGGGTAGATATGTAGTAGTTAAAATTAAAATTCATGATTCAACTTTATTTTTACTTAATATTTATGGCCCTACTGCTGATGACCCTACTTTTTGGTCTAAAATTACTACTGAGGTGTTAAAATTGGGTAAAGTTCCATTGATTGTTGGCGGTGATTTTAATGTTATTGCTGACCCACTATTAGACAGGTTATCTAGTATTAAATTTCGTCCTCCTAAGGTTTTTCATGCTTTTAAATCCTTTATTCAGACTACAACGTTAGCTGACATTTGGCAATTGCACTTCCCTACTGATAAATGTTTTACCTTTTTTTCTAATCCCCATAATTCGCATTCCAGAATTGATTATTTTTTACTTTCTGCACATCTTCTTCAATATGCAACTAGCCCCATCATTGGTAATATTGACATTTCTGATCATGCTTTGATTTCTTTTGTTTTAAACATATCTTCCTCCTTTTCTAAACAATTTAGATGGCGTATGAATACTGGAATTGTTCTTAATGAACATAATAAACCTAAACTATTAAAAGCTATTCAAGATTATTTTCTGTTTAATCCGGAAGATTCTACTTCTATAGTCAATAGGTGGGATGCCTTTAAGGCTTACATTAGGGGTGCTACAATTTCTATTATGGCCCACCAAAACAAGTCGTTTAATGCCAATATCAAACAACTAGAGAAACAAATAGCGAAATTTGAACTGTTATTTATTACATCCAACAATCCTCAATACCGAGTTAAACTACAAAAGCTTCGTTATGAATTTAATTCTATCCTCAGTAAAAGGGCTGGTGTCCAACTTTCTAATTCTAATGCTAGATTTCGTTTCAATATCAATCGGTCTGGGAAACTCCTTGCAAATTATCTACGTATCAAAAGGGATAAAGTACAGATTACCTCTATTCATGGTTCTCACGGCAAGGTTGCTACATCCCATAATGATATTGTTAAAGAATTTCTGGATTTTTACTCTAATCTATATAATAAACCAGACTTTCATGACAGCTCATTAATTGATGCCTTTTTAAATTCTTGTGATTTGCCCAAAATTTCACAATCAAATAGACTCGGATTAGATTTACCCATTACTACTGATGAAATTTTAACTGCCATAAAATCGCTTAAAAAAAATAAGTCTCCAGGCCCTGATGGTATTCCAGCTGAATTTTACAAGGATTTCCAGTCTCATCTTTTACCATACTTATTTCAGCTTTTTACTTTTTTTGGTTCCTCTGGGGCTGTTTCAGGTTCTTTTGCTGATGCTTTAATTATTGTGCTTCCTAAACCTAATAAAGATCCTACCCTTGTCTCAAATTATCGCCCTATATCCTTAATTAATCAAAACTGTAAATTATATGCTAAAATTCTTGCCTCTAGGTTGACCCCTGTACTTCACTCTATTGTTCACCCAGACCAGTCTGGATTCATGAAGAATAGATATTCTGCTAACAATACGAGAACCTTGTTACATGTAATTGAACAAAGTCCTACTTTACTTACTCCCTCTGGAATTATGGCATTAGATGCTGAAAAAGCCTTTGATAAGCTCCATTGGCAATTTTTATTTCAAACCTTGTTGTCTTTTAATTTTGGCCCTTCGTTTATTTGTATGATTTCTGCCTTGTAGTTTGCTCCCACTGCTCGATTGTTTATCAATGGTCAAATATCCACTCAATTTTCCCTTTTTAGAGGAACACGACAAGGTTGTCCCCTTTCCCCACTTTTATTTCTTTTGGGGATTGAACCTTTCCTTAATCTTATAAGAAAATGTGATGCTATAAGAGGTATTACAATCAATGATGTTACTCTTAAAACTTTAGCCTATGCTGATGATGTGTTGTTATTCATCAGTGATCCAATTTCATCAATTCCATCTTTATTAGACATTATCACCAAATATTCCACAGTATCGGGTTACAAACTTAATGTTAATAAAACAGAATTTTTCCCCTTAAATGTTTTTTGTACCCCTGACATGTTACCCATGGCGGATATTATTTGGCAAAAACATAAATTAAAGTATCATGGTATTTTATTTTCGTCGTCCATTTCAACAACATTAAAATTAAATAGTAATTTTATAATTGATTATATTAAGACTAAAACTTCCAAATGGTCTTCCCTTCATCTCACTTGGTGGGGGAGAATGGAATCTATTAAAATTAATATTGCCCCAAAAAATTTGTATTCTCTTGCCATGCTACCTACACAGTTTCCATTGAAATTTTATAAAGATATTGATAAAATGTTATCTAAATTTCTATGGAATAATAAACAACCTCGAATTAGTTACAGAAAACTAAAACTGCCAAAGTCTCATGCTGGTTTCAGCGTACCTGACTTTCTTTTATACCATAAAGCATTTATATTGAAACAAAGTTCTCTGTGGTTTAATTCTTCTCCTTTACTAAGACCTCCTGTTTGGTTTTATATAGAAAAATCGATTGTTCATCTTTTCCCATTACCCACCTTGCTTACTATGTCTCATAAATCTACAATTATCCATCGTTCTGTTATTATCAAATCTTCCAAACTAATGTTTAATGATTTAGATTCAAATGTTGCTTCCCCTATGAATACTACTACTGATTTATCACTATGGAATAGTTCAGCTATTAAATTGAATAGAAATGTAACTTTTTGGAATTCATGGAATAAGGCTGGTATATTTTATCTTAAAGACTTATTTTGTGACAATGCATTTATTCCTTTTGATATTTTGCAATCAAAGTTTCAGTTACCTAATGTTGACTTTATTAAATATCAGTCTTTATGTAATTCTATTTTAGACTCATTTCCACATGGTATCCCATCTGCAGTTACAACGGATTTGATAATTTATGTTCAAGCTGTATCTACTTCTTCTAATGCAGTTTCAATTTTGTATAAAAAATTAGCTACTTCAATAGGTACTAATCTAAATGAAATTTCACTCTTTTGGAATAATGAACTTTCCCTTTCTCTATCTATTGACTCTTGGAAAGTTATTTGGCTTAATAGTATTTCTGGTTGGTTACCTGTATCTCTATACCAGACAAATGCATATATACTGTTCAATTCTTTGTGGACCCCATTACGTCTATTCCGTGCTAAATGACTCCCATCAGATACTTGTTGGCATTGTAAGATTCATCCTGGTTCCTTGCAACATATGTTATTTGAATGCCCCTTAATTTCAAAATTTTGGTCTGAAGTTTGGGATGTTATGCAAAAAATACTACCTATTCAGGATGTTCTTTCATATAAATTGTTAATTTGTAAATCGGTTGCTCTTGTACATCAACTCACTGTTTCAGAAGAAAAATTGTTTAATTTCTTAATTTCAGCTGCTTTAAAATCAGTCACTTTTTGTTGGAAAGATGCTTCGTCTCTATCTGTTCATGCTTGGTGGTCTTGGATCATTTTTACACGAACAGGTGCACAGTTATCCTTACATGGAATTAATCATAACTCTCACTCTTATCAGTCTTTTTGGTCACCTATCGATTCCTATTTATCACTATGAAAGTATTTACCGCTATTTATTTGTTTAAAATGGTGATTTTTATATCTACACTATTTGTATGTTGTTAGTAACTCTGTTCTATATAGGATGATATAATATGTTAACTTCCTTCCCCTGCCCTTTTTCCCTTCCCTTTCTACTAGTTTTCTTTTCTCCTCTGATTGATTATATTTTTCTTGCAATATATTGACCTATTATGTTTTCATTACCAATTTGTTTTATCAATTGTTAAGGTTTCATTGACCATGCTACCATTTTTTGTATTGTCTATTTCTGTCATTTATTCTAAAAACTTTAATAAAATTATTCTGAACTAAAAAAAAAAATATTTGCAATGCAATAGGTCTCACATTTAAATGCTAGAACTATGGCATTGGAAAGAAGCACGCCATTGTCCCGGGCTGCTTGAAAAGAAAAAGCGCGCATGGCGAGCTAAATGTACACAAAGCAGTTGTGCCTCCAGTGAGAGAAACTCAATAAAGAAAATAGTGCTTACAACTTTAAGAACAGGTACCCTGTAACAGCCGAAGTAAAAGGGCCAGTCCTCGTGGGAAGTTACAAATGGGGACAAGGCGGTACCAAGGAGAGACTAATAAGCCTATTTACGAATCAGAAGCCATCATTTAAGAAGGACACTGACACAAGCTAATGACAAACATGGGTGGAGAGTGGGCGGGGCTTCCACTGCACACCCTAATACAGCATGCCTCGCAGAGGGAGCAGCGCATTTGCACTGCTGCTAGGCTCGACCTAAAAAGAGACACTCGCCACAAAACTAGTCAACACGAATCCCAGCTAATTCTATAATAGGCTGAAAGATAATTCACTGCATTTGCTGATTTATTTAATTGTACTAAGCATTATAAAACACATCATTAAAATTTGCCTTTTGAAGAAATTGTTCAAACAATGACTTCGAAGAGTGCAGGGTCAAAGGTCAAGACCAAACTTGAGTTCAGAATAAGAGGGGTTGCGTATCTCATGTAAACGATAAAACGCATTTAAGTGATGTAATGTATTTTGTTTTCCACCAGTTTAATTTCTTTCCTAATGATCTCACGGAGTGCAAACCAGTAAAAGGATATTAGGGGCAGGCATCTAGCATGGATTATTGTGCTTACAAATGTTTACACAAATTAGCTTGTTTAGCAGGTTGTGTTCCTCAGCTCATGTTAACAAATAGGTATGCCTGGGCTCGTTGAGCCGCCAAACAATAAAATCTAAAAGTATTTTTCGAATGAACAACAATTAAAAATTTAATCTTCACTGAAATTTGTGAAATGTACATTTGAAACATACATATCCACTGTGGATACCCGAAAACCCTTCCTGGATCTTGCTCTTTGAAGGGTTGACAAGTTGAACCTATCAATGGGCCTCATTTATGAAAAGTGACGCATCGCTGCGTGAAAACAGCGATGCGTCACTTTTCACTGCGCACTCCTTGCGACACCAATGATGCGTCATATTTAATGTATGACGCATCATGTCGCAAGGAGTTACAGATACGTCAGTATTTCTGACGTATCTGTAAGCGCAAAAGTGACGCATTGCTGGAGTGTGTCACAAAAGTGACGCAACTCCAGCAATGCTCCCTTTCACATGGGGAAAGCCCCATGTGAAAGGGCCTGCGTAAGTCTTACGCCTGCTGTGAGGAAGGCGCAAGATTTCAACGCAACGGCGTCCTAAAAGTGACGCAGTGAAATCTCATAGATTTCACTGCGTCACTTCTACGACTCTTCCTTGCGTCAATACGCCCCCCTTGCATACATTATACCTGGCGCAGGTATAATGTGGCGCAGGGGTTTACAAAGTGACGCATCTACCTAGATGCGTCACTTTGTAAATATGGTGCAACAAGGCACATTATTTACGCTGCTGGTGCGTCACAAAAAGTGACGCACTGGCGGCGTAAAAGTGACGCACAGCCTCATAAATGAGGCCCAATGACTTTAAGATTACTGGGTATTCATTTGCACATGGGAACGCCCATAAGTGGCACGTGATTGCGCATTAAAGGTAAGAGTGGTATCTGAGATCCTGGTTTGCACTAATGCTTCTGCTTCTCTTGGTCTTGAACCTTCAGAAAGGAAACAACCTGGAGCTAGGTACTGCAAATGTGAGAAGCTTCCTGGAAGACTTAAACAGCCCTGAGAAAAGAAAGCATGGCGTCTTTGGCCCAATATCCGAGCACCCACATGTCCCCACAGAGCGGATTTGCAACTGCACTCTTGCTCAGTGCCCAAGGAAACCGGTGAGTTATACTTACTTTGAGTGTGTTTTGAATTTCTGCCTTCCAAATGCTTATTGCGTAATGTAGCCTTGACTGAGCGAACACCTTAATTTGCAAGGAGTGAATGAAGAATTGTTTTTTTTTAATTCTCTTAGGGAACATTATAACTGCTGTCAGTTCCCATGTGATTGTGAGAGATGGTTTTCAAAAACTGTTTTTGTGAAAATTGACATTCAAAAAGTAGCCAAAAATACGGTGAAATTCGACAGCTAATAGCAAAGGTCTTACGATCCTGCATTCCCACACTTGATGGAATAGCACGTGTGGGGCCAACCTATCGCTGGGAGAGGAGTGACCCAAAACTGAGACTATAGAAAAGTTATCACATTTCCTGTCAAAAAGTCCTTTTTGGTCTGCGGGTAGCTGCCTTGTTTAGGCTCAGGGTCAGCCGGCACCTAGCGAAATTTACCAATCCCAGGTACTTCTGAAAACGAGATCAGAATGCAGAATGCAGCACACATAGAGAGAGGAAATACCAATGAGAAATAAAGATATTTCTGCTCATTCTGCCTCTCCTGGGAAGGCGTATCTTTTTGGCACATTCCCAGGCTTACCAGTTCTGGTAAATCTGGGAATGCATTAAAAACCATAGGAGTTTCGTGGGAACACCCACGCAACACCCATGGAATGCCTCCTTTGCGCAGATAAGGCAACGCAGCAATTTGCGCTATGATGCTTTACCCCAGATCCATGGGGGGCACTCAGGGCCACTCATAGTGGCCTTGCGTGGCTTCATAAATCTCACTTAAGATTTGTGTCGTGCATGTACTACATTGCGTGTTGTAAACGTCACACAAACGGCTTGTAAATAGGCCCCTCCATTCACACAAGTAAATGCAGGGCTCACTCAAGGATGCAGGAACAGAGGTAATATATGTTTATTTCTACTACGTTACTGTCAGTTTTGTAGTGCAGAGTTTCCCTTTGTAAGACAGTGCAACACTTTCAGGAGCACAGGAGTAGGAAATACTGAAATTCTGGTGTTTGAGGGGCATAAGGCCTTATTACTGACCTAGGATTCCAGGGTTCTTGCTACTGCAGTCTGCCAATCGCTATAAATGCGTAAATAGGTGAGATTGAAATTTTGGAGAAAAAAATTCAGCAAAATAGTCATAGCTTGCAAGTCTGCCAACTTAACCTGAGGATACACAGCTGGGGAAACTGATAGTAGGTGGGATCATAAAGCCTAGAGAAGGCACATTGAGAGGGTTCTGGGAGATACTCCTGGCTGAATGTCAGAATGCTGAGCTTATACTTCATCAGTGAAGCAAGGACAGGGGGAAACAGTTGGAACAATGCGGCTGTGCGCGGTCTAGCTGCTGGCGGAAGCAGGAAGCAGGAAGGATCGGGAGAGGACAGGTTGTTGAGGGCCTTTACCTCCGAGAAGCCATCGCTAGGGATAGCTGCCACTACCTGAATTCCCTCCCCCTTGCACGGCTGGGCTGATAAGTGATTAAGTGCATTGATGGTAAGTGAACACACAGAAGAGGCACTTCCAGGTATATTCCATGCTTAGCGGCTTTACCAATGCTTGTTAAATATTCTGAAAACTATTACAAAGATGCTATTAATGTATTTCATTTTGGTGGAGAATAAAACAAACATAAACATTAATTTTAAATAAAGAGTGTACAGTGTGAACTGAAGCAGTTGTGCAACCTGCAGAGGGTCACTAGTGTTATGTTGTCTTCTAGGACGCCCCAGGACCAGCGTCTTACGAAGCAAAGCCCGCTTCTGCGCCAGTATCGGGGCGAGGGCACCCTCCCTTTAACTCATCAGCCAGGAGGTTCGAGAACAGATTGTGCAGCCTGTTCTTCACAAGTGATGTAATAACTCTTCTCATTTTATGTGAAACCGTCCTGGACAATGGTTTCAAATATGTAATAACATGAACAGAAAACAATGCCATTATTATTTCCGAATGTACTCATCCCTGCAAGTGAAGTAATATTACCACACTATACAAAAAGTTCATTTTTCGTTTTTTCTTTGTAATATCTTTTATTAGCTTTCAGCAAAAACAATACATAGCAGAGGTCAATAGTTCAAAACTTGGCACTATGTTTATTTATTGGTTTAAGGTCCAAACAGAGTTGCTTTAGCTATGATTTTAGCCTCATCAGTTGTGGTCCATCTCAGGCATGTGCTGCGCATTCCTGTTCTTAAACTATTACACAACTGTCTAATGGTTGAACAACTGGGTGGAAGTAATAATGCAAAGTGGTAGGCTATTAAAACTCAATAGTCACTCCTGTGCATTGTGCATGGTGCTAAATGGCACCTGTAGGCAGAGACACACAGTCTTAAGTAGCGCTCCTGCTTCACTGAGGAGGTGTATAAATGAGTGACACTGCATTTCAGGGCGGTGATGCGGACCATCGCACTGAAATGCGTTAGTCTAACGCATGATGTGTGATACTTGGCAGGACAGGCAGGTGTGTCCTGTCCGGTGTCGAGGGTAGCGTGCATGGCATTCCCCAAATACCTGTGCATGCGGATTTTGAAGAGCACAGGACCGAAATCCTCATGTTATGCCCCATTTTAAAGGACACTACTTGTAATAGACAATAATTATCTCACCTTAATTAAGGACGCAGATATTAACAATAAATCCTGGATAGTGAATTCATTTTATCGTTCAAAACTATTAATCTGTATTTTATTTTGGTTTAGGGTTAACTACCTCGATTGCAAAATAGTGGAGTATTGCACCAGACGATACATAAAGAAAGCTAGTAATCTGCCTATTCATTTAATTCACTAATCTCTGTATTTATTACTACTGCTTTCATTTAATCTTTAAACATCATTACGAAACCGCATAATTCTGTTTACATACTTTATACAATGCATTCCAAAGTGTCATGCCTGCAGTTAATCACGGGTGTCAACAACGTATCAAATTATAATAAACAAACAAAAAAAAAACACAAGTTTATACAAACAGATGATTCCAATGCAGCCGATGTGAAGAGTTTTGCTTGCCAAGGTTCACTTACATTCTGAACTTCCCTGGTCCCAAGCAGGGGGACAACTGCTTAGCCGCTTGCTGCTGGTGTTCCAAGCTGCGCCCAGCTATGCCAAAGAATTGATCCTGAGCAAGGAAGCATGCTATACATAGTTATGCCATGACTGCGAAAATATTCGTAGCCCAATATCACGTTTTTAAAAGCAAATGTACTATTTAGCACACACGAGGAAGTGTCAAATTCCATATTAAGGAGCTACTTTGGCATAACTGACAGTAATAAAAAATTGTCCATCAGAGCTTGTGTTCTGGGCATACAGTCTATACCCCTACACACTGGATTATATAATATTATTTTGAATACGGCAGTAGCACCACGGTACCACCACAATGCGAGAGTACCACGGTATCAAATGGGGGGTGGGGGCGGATTGACGCGGAGTCCCACTGTAGTACCTCAATACCAGTGAGAAAATCAGCTTTTTAAAATTCTACTTACTGAGGCAGGGGTCCCTGCGGATCCCCCCACATGGGCCTGGGGGCCAGGGTGTGCTCAACCTGCCCCTGTATGCTTAACATCCGCTTGATTTCTCTCCCTCCCCAACCCAGTAATTCGTTTCTGAGCTTAACAGTGCATTCAGAGAATGCCTGCCCCAAACACTACTCTGCTAAGCTTTGCTGGTACCTCTTGTTTAATTAGCCTTTTCTTTGTGAAAGGAAGGCCCAGGGTAGAGTTTTTGTGAACCACTTTTTCTCCTCTCAGATCCCAGCAGATAATTTTGCCAGACCTCATCTAGGTCCAGAAGGGCTGGATCCATGCCAGATTTTCTGGATATTTCTTAAGGCATTTGTTTATGCATTTATGCACTTATGGACATGTTTACATCCAATGGACCTGAATGCAATTCAGTTACATGGTGCTTATCCACAAAAACTGGCATAAATACAGCCTCCGAACACCCCTGAGTTAAAACCTCTGTCACCCTACCTCCAGTTTGGCAAGCATGCTCTTTATTCTATCCCAGTCCTATACTGTGCACAGTCAGCCCAGTAACTGCTGGAATCATTTACCCTAATGCTGTCCAAAGTATGCATCTCATTGCTGGATCTGTGCATCTCATGTATATAGTCAGCAGTTATCCAGACAATCTGATATGGCTCTTCACCTCATTAGGCAGCTGTGATGTACATGTTTTCAAACAATAGTTGTAATATGTATATTTAAAATAATTTGGCAAAACATGTATCTTTGGAAACAAACATGCCCAAGAGAAAACTCCCACAGCCCTGAAACACTGGGGTTTGAAGTAATGTAGGGTGAAAAATTAGGTTCCGTCTGAGTGGTGGGGAGCTGTCCCAATATTGATATTTTTATATCCCACCTTTTTGGAATTCAACCACGTTCTTACGGATCTACAGGTCTTACACGTGCTGTGGTTTTTTCTGGTCATTGATTACGGAGATTTACTTTTTTTCTGGTATCACTGATTGAAGATTTCTTTACAATTTCAAACATTGTAATAACATCCTGTGTTTAAACCCCATTCATGCAAATCATTCCAGAATCCAGTTGGTATTGGCCGTTATGACATCACTGTGAAACAACATGGGGAAACCAGCTCCACCTACAGGTCGGCATTCCTGGGCAAAACGGGACGGTACTTGGACAATGCAGCGCATGACAAACAGTTGCAGTAAGTAGAAACTCCCATTTGTTCTATAAAACAAGCATTGGCAGAGCCGATAGGCATGGACAGTCATTGTATAAAGTGCTTATTCAATGAATGAATAATTTGCATGGGTGAGTGGGTGAAAGGGAAAATGAGTCATCAGGGATGAGTGAGTGCACGGGTGAAAGAATGAATGAACGAGTTCGAGCTGAGTTAGTTGAGTGCATGTGTGAGTGGTTGACTAATGAGAGCAAGGATGGATGGAGCATTGGATGCAAGCTTACAGGCTAAGGCTTGAGTAAGCAGTGTTGCCAACGTTGTAAAAATTACAAGTACTACTAATATTAAGGCAATTAAAGCACGAGGTTTCACGTTAAAACATTTTCTAAAACAATACAGAAAATGTACTATTGCGTCTGTGTATGTGGGGAGTCATGACAAACTGCACAGTCAATCACACACCGACAATCCAATAATCCACCTAAAAGTGATCCCACTTGGTGCTTCATATTTAAAAGAATAAGTACCAGCGGCCAAAGCTCTACCGAGAAGTCTGCGGCTGGCGCTGTTCCATGGCAGAATACCAGGGCTGCGCAGTCTGCAATTTACCACATGCCCCCTCTAACAGACACCCCCTTCCCCTTTTTCTCACTCTTGCAGGATCCTGCGTTCTCCCATTTGGGACTTTTTTCTGTATTTCTACTTCATGTGTTTTTCCCTGTCTTGCTCTCAGTAAATGTCTGATAAGGAAAAATAAGTGTTGGTGGCCCCACCGGCAAGCACCGGCTCAAATTAGGAACTGATACCACTCCTTCACCAGTACTGGCCTGCACCTCTGGACATGTGAGAGGAACCCTGACTTTTTGTAAAAATCTGGGTTAGTTTCCTTTAAAAAAGAAACAGTAAAAGCAAAAATAAATGTATTAGGTAATAAATAAAATAATGCTTCGGGGGGGGGGGGGGAGGGAAATGAACACGCTGTTTAGATACTGAGATTAAGTTATGATGAGTGAGCTCTTCAATGCACGTGGGACCAGGAGTGAGTTTAATCTGGATTTAATAGAGTATTATTTTCCTCTGATCTCATCTGTGCAGCAGAACCACTGCTCTTATGGGGAACAGAATTGCCATTCTGAAGATAATGTTGTCGATCACTCACATACCCGGCTCATTCTGCCAGGTCGCCTGATGTTTCGCTTTGTATTTTTTTAAGCCTGCCTTTTCTATTTACACTATAAGAGAAACAATGGTTCTCAAGGTTTTATTTGCATTAATTGCTAGTCTATCTGTTCAGTTCCAAGTTAGATGAGAACATACAGATACAAGTGTTAATAAATTCCAAAATAACAGTCTACAAACGTCAAGAGGTAACTATTCATTTGGTTATATTTTATCATCATTGGGTGTTTGACAATGAAACGGAGATAATGCAGTGCTCACTGCAAAGTGAATAGATTGGAATGTGTACATGGCGCTGGACAGACAACTTAACTGAGTAAACATTCAAGGATGAGCAAAGTGTAATCCACACAGCTCAGTTTCAGTATTATGGTAAAAATGGTCATGGCATCAACCGGCAGTCAGCTGAATACAAAGATAAAGAGGCCATGAATTTAGCAACCCGTTTGATCAGGAGGTAAAACTGCTTACCTTATTCATTTTTATTCGCCTGTAGCGCATGTGATATTTAACACATGCGCTATTTACTACATCTGATAATTGGCAGACACAAGACAAGTGTGGTAAATGAAACCCAATTAAATATATGAGAGGGTATTGAAACTCAGTGGAAAATACCACCTCAAAATACCTCCTTGTTAAAAGTAGGTGGTAAAAGTTCCTAAAGGTGTGTAGGGTATACAAGAAAAGTGGAAAAAAGGCAAAACAAAACTAAGGTCAACCCAACAATGCACAAAAAGTACATGCACTGTTTGAGCTGAAAAGATATAATTACACACACACCTGCACACAGGGCCGGACATACATAATCAGCCGTGCACAGACTGACTGCAGCTGCTCACACTTCCACTGCTAGGCCACCATATTACGCTATGCTAGATCCTTGTTCTGCTACAACAGACCATGTGCTGAATCATGTCGAATCGTGCTGCTGTCAGAGAAAGCGGTTTCCTGAAGCAAGGTGGGGGAACCTGCTCAGTTACCTTGTGTCATGCAAACTTCATCTTACTCAAGGACGGTAGCAGGTGATCCAATCGGGGTTATGCGAATATGAACAGCACAGAGGCCTGCTTCAGGTATGTTTTATGTTATAGCGCCACTGTGTGGCTAGTCAATAAACTGCTAGGGGAAACTAAACCATGTTCAGGTACAAACAGGATGGTGCCAGAAGCGGTACAGGAGGCTCTTGCTTCTGACAGAGCTAATAGAAGGGAAAACAAGGACAAGAAAAGAGAATAATTTCACTTTTCTCTTTCCTTCCCGCCACCCCCGTGTCCCTCCTCGTCAAAGGGGAATTAATTGAGGAGAGAGGGAAGTGGAGGAGATTTTGGCTCGGGTAAGAAATCATTTATCCTTTCCTTTGGGAGAGAATGAAACGGGGAATTCTTCAAGTCGTTTACCTCACTGTACTAAGCATCTTGGGCCAGCTCTGCCTTTGCACGAAAAAGTAAAATCCTTGATTTTGAGGGAGTTGAAGGACCTTGACTGTCTTTCTATTCCTAGTTTCATGCAGAAGCTTTATCTATTGATGGAGACTTAATATTACCTGACTCTGAATGCTGGTGCGATTCTGGCTACTTTGGCGGGAGTCCTGAAAACTCTTTTCCTGAGGCTGTGGACAAAAATACAGAAGTGGCTCGGAAAAGACTATTCAGCTATGAGATCAGGGGGCGATTCACTCTATATAACACAATCTTAGGGGAAAGATATTGAGACTTGCACAAAGTGACATTTTTCAGGTCTGCTAACCGTAGGGAGCAAAAGTCCAGATTGATGTCGGCTGTATTTTGTGATGATCTGAAGGCATCATCTGTGGCTCCCAGAAGAGTAATTGTGGCCAGGGGACAGATGTGGTTGAGAGACTGGAAGGCTGACACATCTGAAAAGGCTGCAATATTAAACAAGCATTGGCAAATCCACTAGGTCCCGGCAATTCAAGAACTATTAGCGTTGTCAATGTTATTGTCTTTTAGCCATGTGTTATGGCGTATGGCATAACTTATGGGCTTTTCTCGCTAAGATGGGTATAAAAATTAAAATAGTGATACAAGACTCACAGCCGGGCCTATGAGGACATTTACAGGGAACTTTGCAATGGTTGGCAAACTTAAGTACTCTACCTCTCTGCAAGCAGCTGTCTTCTTCACAGTGACCGGCGTGCAGCACTCCAGGTATCGATGAGAAAAGAAGGCCAACCTCCATTAGAAAGAGGCCGGAGAGAAACCGACTCTACTAATGAACTTGGATAGAACTTAGAAAGGGTTTTCCCAAGAAATATTTAAATCAGGCATTCGTAAGTGCGTGGTAAATATTCAGAACGGGACAAAGTGGCAAAAAACAGTAAACACTGAAAGTCTTAAAATGTAAAACACTGGTTACATTTAATGTAATATTTACATCATGTTTATTTTTTAACGTGTTCTCAAAACTTTGGTAAAGGAGTTCATGGGAACTTCTGAGCTTGGGAAGGTGGGGAGATCCTTTCGTGTGTCAAAGGATGAGTGGACACGTACACCATAAAAACTACACAATAAACATAAAGGTATCCCTCTGCTAGTAGAGACTCAATTCAAGAGGGTGGTTGGTACATGCCACACTTCATTAGGAGGCAGGGAAAGGGAAATCAATCCTGTTTTATAAGTAACCCTCACACACTATAATAGTGGCATGCTTCATCATCAGGTTCACCCTGATCCCTAAAAGTCAGGGTGGGCTCGACTGTGTTCCAGGGAGCTCATTGCATATTGCTATCTAATGGGACAAAATTAAAAATCCTCATCCACTCCCAAGGTATCCCTTTATTGGTGTGGTGGATGGCAGAGGTTAAAATTAACTATGAAATGGGCACAAAGGATACTATGGTCCTATGACCCAAATAGCACCAATATGTTTTTGCCCTTCGCTGAGTGGCGACTGCCGCTAATCTAAAGTGGTGGGGTGGCGTGGAGGGAGGGAGTTTAGGGGATAATAATAAATAAAAAGACTTGCTGATGATGCTGTTGGCCGCCTTAATGCTCCTCTCCTCCTGCCAGTCCATGGGCCACACATCACAGGCTCCCCACCCAAGCCAGACACTGCTCTCATGCTATATGTAGCATGAGAGAAATGCTGAGATTTGCCTGAGCAGGCTGGTCTGACGCTCACTCAGTGAGCCTCTGCCTTTTCTCCACCCTGGTGTGCAACTCAGCTGGGCTGGAGAAATATAAATGTGCATGTCTGCTTGGCCGTCCTAAGACGACCGGTCAAACCGACATACGCACTTACAGTGCCCATCACCCCTCCTCTCTGCCATGGCCTGGCCCGGCCCTGACTCCATCGACTCTGTCAGTCAGTGATAAATAAATTGATAATAAAATTGTTTTATCATCATTTTATTTTTCATCTGCTGGCTCTGAGCAAAGAGACAACATTACTCTGCCATTACAGAGGAGCCACGCCTACTGACACTACAGGCTGTTTAAGTTTCCTGGGTATTCGTCAGGGCAGGTTTGTTTTTCTAGAACTCCCCTGGCGACATATATTATGGCCTCAGAAGTTTTCATGTGGCATGCATACTAAGTCAGGCATGCAAGGCAGTATATATATTAAAGTGAGTATTTATATATGAGACATGCACAATACCCTTATGTATGTGTGCCCTCATATACTACAAGCTGTGATTATTGTGCACCACATTCTGGTTCCGCGTTTATTACAACATAGCACACCATTTTGCCCCTGCAATGCTTCACATCAGCGTTGCGATCCCCAGTATGGTACATCGCTGTCACATACATATATTTTTCAGTTTTATAACCAGACTTGAACAAACCATATTGGTGGTTTAGCAGTTGTGTTCAAGAGGACATACAAACAAACAAATGTGAAGCAAGAAGGTTGTGGGATGTGTACATATATAGTGGCTTGCTATGTATTTCTTCACTTACCCTAGTACTGGGTACATTTTCCCTCTCGTGGAGGGCAGAGGAGGGTTGGGCCTGTAGTCAAGCACTGGGTTCCCCTGTAGGGGGCAAATTTGTGGCAGGGGAGAGAAAAGTTGTTAAAGTGCCAACTTGTCAAGGAAAATACAGATATCCATACCAAAACTACGCAGATTATCCTTGTAGCGACGTCAAACACAACTGGATAAATGTAAGGCCAAATGCTCAAAGAGCTCAAGGCAAGGCTGCCAACGTATGGATTTACCGACATTGTCAAGGGTCCCTACCATCCATATCACCTACTGTGATCCCGCTCTCCCCGGCTTGTGGTCACGAAAAGCCAAAGCGGAGAGATTATGTCACCCGGGCCTGGTCCAGCTGGACCTCGTTGGAAAAGAAAACAGACCAGTGGGGCTGCAGGACTAATTATTCCCAGGGGCTGGCACAGGTGTGGTCTGTAAATGAAGCTACTCACCCCAGGTGCGCGGGTATGTTGGTTAAGGGACCTGGGCGTCAATGCATGGGCTCGTACTGATGGAGCAGATTGTCAACACCGACATGGGAGCCTATGTGTGTGCGGAGGCCCAGGAGTGCCGTTACATGGTATTTACTTGATGAGCGCATCCAATCTGGTCTGAGCATTCTGGGATTGCAGTCACTCAATGACCCTGAGTTTATATTTGGGGCTATCGTGCTGTAAAGCAGGTTTGTTCACAAGGGGCATTCCCTATTGGAGCGAAGAAATGCTCCTTAAAGATAAATAAAGTATGCCTACATTTGGCATTACTGTAATCGCTACAATTATTTTTCTTATTGGGACAATGAACTCTAACCATGTTAGGGGGTTATTTTGCAGTTATGAATTCCCATTATCATGCAGTTTGTTGTATATCCAGGAACTGCGTCATGAGAATTCATATCAGTATTTAATAGGGCCAAGGAGACTCGTGTCAACTTACTTGAGTATCATGCAGCCAATACTTTTTTATGGACATGCCGTGACAGAACATATGAGATAAGGAGAGTTTCTACAATTGATACTCCTGACCTTCTCCTTGTGTAGGAAATTATTACACCGTTCTAATTTAGTGCCAAAGTTGTGCAATGATCACAAGTTTGAAAAAAACTATTTAATACTTCCTGGAGCCATATTGTGCGAACATTCTGAAGGGGTCATCCAAGACCTGCTGGAGGCTCAGTTCGTTCCAAGGTATTTCATCATTGAGCCCTCTTTTATTAGTCTGCAGTTTGTTGACCCGCCTTTTTTCTTTTTTTTGGAGTTTGTTGTTGACTCCCACATGTGGAGTACGTTTTTCAATCACTGACCACATTATGTTTTTATTCGTTGTGGTTTTTCCAAGAAATGTGTAGTGAGTTTGATAGATGCTTGTCTACACCGTACTTTGCTCCTGTGTTCACTAATTCTGATTTTTATTTTCCTGGTCATCATTCCAATATAATGGAGGCCACATGGACATGTGATGATGTACATGACATTGCTTCTGTTACAATTAGTGTGTGTTCTCTGTTCCCAAAGAGCTGGGAAGCCAAGATCTAGTGTTTTTGACTCTCTCATAAGAGGACATATGTTAGAAATGGAGTTTCTGGTTGGCTAGGGTATGCACCTAAGCCAGGCTGAACCTACCACTCTAGTCAGGGCAAGAGAGCTACACGCTGAAGATAACCCCTGCTCCCCCCTAGGTAGCTTGGCAGAGCAGTCAGGCTTATCCCAGAGGCAATGTGCAAAGCGTTTGTACAACACTCACACAGCAGTGACTCACTAGGGACACCACAAAAGAAACTCCACACTAGGTTATATAAAAATATCTTTTGTATTATCCATAAAAACACATTAGATCCAGGTCACATATATTACACTGTGCCACTAGGCACTGGTCATGACTTCACAGGAATTACATAACTCACTTGGCCAATCAGGCCACGGTCATAAACAATACAGTTAGGGCGACCAGTTACTACTGGTAGGATTGCACTTAGCACAAAGCATTAGGCTTCAACATAATAACGGTATTTAGCATAGCACATTATGCATAAAACATCCTCAACAGTGCACCATGGTAAACATTAGCAGCACTGCACATATCATAAGCCCACCATAGGCATATCATGGCATCACAGGCAGGGCAAGATCATCAAGGTGCATATGCTGCCTGGACGGAGCATCTGAACCAATCAAACACTCACACCCAGTCAAAAGATCTGGGTTTGATCCATCACCGTTCTTTAGCCCACTCTGCCACCCCAGTTCAGACATGGCTATATGCAAATCAGTCTGACCCTGTGCCTCATGGGAACAGTCCAGCCCGAACTGCCAAGCCATACCTTCCCTGGACCGGAAACAAGCTTCCGAGGACCAGTTTCTGGCATTACAGCCGTCTTCAGCCCAGCTTGCTTGAATCCAGTGGCAAAGTGAGCAAGGGACTCACGTCTGAGCATACCCTGCCACACTTATGGCGGCTAAAGCGGCACAAAGACACATAGCACACTGAAATGCCCACTTCTAAAAGTGACATTTCTAAAATAGTGATAATAAATCTGCTTTCACCAATAAGCAGGATTTATCACTAATATTTCAAACATACTAAGCTTGATCACGCTACCCCTCTCGGGTCAGGAATTACCACTGAAGCACAGATCAGGGAATCTCCAATGCATCCCTATGAGAGGAAAGCCTCACAGCAGTGAGAAACCAAATAGGCTGTTTGTCACTACCAAGACATGCTACATTTAATGCACATGTCCTACCTCCTACCTACAGCGCACCCTGCCCATAGGGCGAGCTAGGGCCTAACTTAGGGGTGACAGATATGTAATAAAAAGAGAGTCGCAGACATGGCAGCCACTTTATGTGCCATGTCACAGCGGCAGTAAACTGTGCGTGCAGGCCGTGCAGTAGCAGTGTCCTGAGACAGGTTTGAAAGGATACTTTGGCAGGTGGCGCAAGCAGCCTGCAAGCCCACCAGCAGCATTTAATTTACTGGCCCTGGGTATATGAGATTCCACTGTACGAGGGACTGATAGGTAAAACAAAATATGCCAAAAAGGGGTAGACCGATCCTACCAAGTTTACAATAGAGAGCACATGCCCTTTAGCACTGATCAGCAGTGATAAAGTGCCCAGAGCCATAAAACCACCGACAACAGGTGAGAAAAAATACAGGAGGAAGGCAAAAAGTTCTGGAATGACCTGCAAAAAGGGCTAAGGCCCACAGCATACAGAACAGTTCCTGCAGGGATAGTTAACTGTCACTGGAGGGAGTCCCAGTGTAGTCTGTTGTTTCGGTGCTCTTTGTTATATGTTACTGTGGATCTGTCTGTCTCTGATACTTTTGTTTCTATTGAATGAAAACTGTGGTTTAGTGAAGGACAACTAGTTGGATGTGAGGATACACCAGTGTTTGTTCACAATCTTTTTGACTATATTGGAAAAAGAGTGGTAGGTCCTGACAAAGATCAGGGCTTCGTTGTCCTGTTTGGTGTTAGTTTCTAGCAGGGCATCTGTAGGGATGTTACACGTCTGTTTCTGTGCTCTTTCAATGATCTTCTCTGTGTATTCTTTGCTCTTGAGTTTTTTGGTGAGGGTCCTGGCTTCCTTCTTGAAGTCTCGCACATCAGAACAATTCCTCCTGCTATGTAGAAACTGCCCCACAGGCAGGTTTTCTCTGAGTGCCCGTGGGGTGAACATTGTTGAAGTGCAGCAGGCTATTCCGGTATGTGGGCTTTGTGTACAGAGAGGTGGTAATTCTGCCACTCTTGGCTGTGATGGTGATGTCAAGAAAGGACATGGTATATCTGTCTGCCGACATTTGATTTAGAGTCAATGTCTGTGTGTTTGTTCTAGCGTTGAAAAGTGTTTTACAGCAGTTACATTGATTAAATTGTATTCTTGCTGGATGATCAGCTAATGAGTAGTTGATTTGTTCTATGCTGGCCCCTGCATCCTGGGGGGGAATAAGTAAACACGATCTATGGCGGGAAAGAAGCCACTGGAATGAGGGGGGGTGGAAGGAGAAGTTGCGAATGAAAATATTAGCGTTTGTGTCAAGTGCTCAAAAACAAGGAAAAAGGTAGCTCCTAAAAAGGGAGCAGTGGATTGACATTAGTACTTGGTCTATGCTCTGGGTGAGGGCCAAACACAGGAAGAGGCATAACGCATGGGAATTAAGGATACACGAGTGACGTTGAAGCCAGCAAAGTGTAAGCCTAAGTGCAGGCTGAAGCCCACTGAATTGTAAACATGTCTCTTTGAGGCAGTGCATGCGCTGTCTAGTAGAGACCTAAAATTATTTCTATTGAGCTAAATTGTTTGGAGATCAACTGGATTCTGTGGTCAACTAAGCATTCATAGACCGAAACCATGCCTTTCCTTACATAGCAAAAATTCTATTGGGCCATCTGCAGCTTATGATTTGCATAGGCAATCAAAAGGTAGGAAGTATTTCCAGCCTATGGGTTCTTCTAAGAAGGTTTGTTCTTCTGCACAGCCCACAAACTGGAAAAAAGGCATTCCTGACTATGTAAAAAAAGAGCAATTTAGAGGTACCAGTGGGCTCATGTATCTGTGACTTTCTTCACACCCGGGAGGATGATGTGTTAGGACTTTGGGTGTTAAATATCATGCAGCAAGCTTTCCAACCCAATTCACATCTAGGCCTCCTGCTCAGCTATTCATCCCTACACCTATGCCAAAGAATTTGTCCAGGGCAAGAACTCTATTGCAGGAAACAGATGATTTGTTGTTTATAAAAAGGCTATTGTATCAGAGCCAAAGAAGAAGAGGAAAAAGGTTACTTATTCAATTATGTTTCTGGTGGAGAATGCATCAGGAGGTTATCGTCTTGGCGTTGACATGAAACAAGTAAACAAATGAGTGCCAACCATCCATTTCAAGATGGATTGTTTACAAACGAATCCCTCTCGTCCAACCTAAAGAATTCACTGTGAGACTCGAGCTACAAGATGCCAACCTACACATAGCAATCTGCAAAGAACACCAGAAATATCTTCGGTTTGCAGTCTAGGATCTGCATTTTCAATGTTGTGCTCTGACCCTTGGGCTGATGTTGTCTCCAAGGGTATCTACAGCAAGGGGATTGCATTTCAGCCATAACGAGATGACTGGTTGCGACATTCTCCTTCAAAAGCAGTGACTGCAGGTAATCTTCTTTAATTACACTGCTACAGAATCACAGATTTCTAATAAATTGGGAAAATAAATCTCTCCTTCCAGACCACAACCTCAATTTTGTTGGGGCACGATTCCAGACCAGAAAGGGTATTGTTTGCCTTAGCCTTCTGCAGATCAGAATTCTGAAGATACAGTCTCATATTCAGACCATACAGGCTCAAGAAAACCCAAGGCATAGCTACAAGTATAATACATAGTGACAACTGTGGCGGTGGTGGTTCCTTGGGTAAGGGTTCCAAACAAAATCCAAGAATCATCAGTCGGTATCAGAACAGACAATCAGACAGCCAAGAGTTAAATAAACAGACAAGGGGGCACCCACTCTCGCTCCCTACCAGCTATAGGTGTTGTCATGTTTCATTTGTCCCAACAGAAACCTTGATGGTGATTCTCATTAAGCGGGTGGAGAATATTTTGGCTACAGACTCGGCCATATATTCCCTTCATCACAAAACTTCTGTCTCCATCCAATTAATTTCAACAAGATTTGTGTGGGGATGGTTTTTCCAGAAGTAGATCTGTTTGCTGCCAGGTGGAAATCTCTTTGTCCCAAGGTTCAATCTTAGTGGGTCCTGGTTGTGGATACCATGACTGGCCCTTTGCTGAGGAAACTGTTCAATGCAGTACCTACTTTTCCTCTCATTGCAAAAGCTCTGATGAGGATAAAGAACGATAATGCGAGGATAGTAATATTTTCACCCTTTTGGCTTGGCCCGTCCTGGGGGCATATTTACAAGGGCTTTGTCAACACTTTTTTGGCGTAAAAAGCCAAAAAAGTGGAGATAAAACTATCGCCCTATTTACAAGAGGGTGCAAACATATATAATCGCATGTTAGCACCCTTTTTCCCAGTGCCTCCCTTTGCATCTCTAATGAGGTGGAAAGTGGGCGTCACTGGGCGTACCTGGGATGGACTACCTTGCAAATATCGCTGATGTTCACATTGCGATATTTACAAAGCAGCCCACAGGATTTTAGCAGACGTTAGATTTTGGCAAAACGGCCGTGTTTGACATAGGGGGTGGATTATGCTGATACGACCACAGGGTTGTGTCAGCAAGGTTATCGCCGATGTTACCTGCAAAACGACAATCAATCAATCAATCATAATATTTGTATAGCGCGCTACTCACCCGGAGGGTCTCAAGGCGCTTGGGGGAGGGGGTCCACTACTGCTCGAACAGCCAGGTCTTGAGTTGTCTCCTGAAGGCGAGGTGGTCCTGGGTCAGCCGAAGGTGGATGGGGAGGGAGTTCCATGTCTTGGCCGCCAGGTAGGAGAAGGATCTGCCTCCGGCGGTGGCTCTTCGGATGCGTGGTACGGCGGCGAGGGCGAGGCTGGTGGACCGTAGCTGGCGGGTGGGCATGTAGAAGGTCAGGCGGTCGTTGAGGTAATTGGGGCCCAGGTCGTGGAGAGACTTGTGTGCGTGGGTGAGGAGCCTGAACGTGATCCTCTTGTTGACGGGAAGCCAGTGCAGGTCCCTCAGGTGGCCGGAGATGTGGCTGCGTTGGGGGATGTCCAGGATGAGTCGGGCGGAGGCGTTCTGGATGCGTTGGAGTCTTTTCTGTAGCTTGGCTGTGGTTCCGGCGTAGAGGGTGTTTCCATAGTCCAGACAGCTGGTGACGAAGGCCTGGGTGACCGTCTTCCTGGTTTCGGTCGGCATCCATCGGAAGATCTTGCGAAGCATGCGGAGGGTGTGAAAGCATGATGAGGAGACAGCGTTGACTTGTCTGGTCATCGAGAGGGAGGAGTCCAGGATGAAGCCCAGGTTGCGTGCATGGTCTGTTGGCTTGGGAGCGGTGCCCAGGGCTGGAGGCCACCAGGAGTCGTCCCAGGCGGAGGGTGATGGTCCCAGGATGAGTACTTCCGTCTTGTCGGAGTTCAGTTTCAGGCGGCTGTTCTTCATCCATTCGGCGACGTCTTTCATCCCTTCGTGTAGGCTGGTTCTGGCGGTGTCGGGGTCACTGGTGAGGGAGAGGATCAGCTGGGTGTCGTCGGCGTAGGAGATGATGTTGAGGAAGTTTTATCGCCCTGGAGAAATGCATTGTTAATAACACGCTACCAGGGCGATAAATTCAAGAGATAGTCTGCGATAAAAAATGTATCGCTACGCACGGCCAGCGATTATTATCGCTGGCCGTTGATAATATGCCCCCTGGTTCCCTTTTCTCCAGCAAATGGGGAGGGGCTAGGAATAGATTCTTCCTCTTTCCCTTCCTTACCACTGTCTCCATTAATAACTGAGGAGGCTCCGTCTCAGCTGAGGTTGACAGCTTGAAGGTTGAAAGGTTAGGATTGCAAAGAAAAGATTTGAGTTGAAAATGTGTGGTGCAGTCTTCTAGGAAATCGTCTATGCTTCGAGCATATGCTCATGCTTGGGAGTCATTCAAAAAATTATGTTCCTTGAATAGTTGTGAACCTGTCTCCTGTAGTGAAGTGAGGAGTTTGGATTTTCTTCAACAGAGTTTCACCGCTGGTTTACTAGTAGCAACCCTAAAATGTCAGTGGACAGCCATTAAAGCTTTTCGAGACCCCTGGGTAGGAGGGGGCAGTTTGGAAGCGTATGTTCTCAGATGTTAGATTCCATTCAAAAATAGAATTTTGAGCTTTTACAGTTCATTCCTTTCCTGGTAACAATAGCATCTTCTCAAAGTTTGGGGGATCGTTTATAGATAATGGGGTAACCCAAAAGTCAACCGGACCTGGGTATAGTGCGGGAATGAACAAATGGTCCGTGACCAATGCTTACCCAAGAATCAAATTCAATTTCACAATGTGTGTTGTATCCAGATGAACAACACTGGTATCCAATACTCATACGTTGCTTAATGCATGCATTAAATACCTCTTTATGCATATACATTTCAAAAAAACAGAACAGAACACACAAACAAAAAGAATCGTTTCCAGCCCAATTATACTCAAAAATATATCCACATTTATTTTGAATATATACTTGATTCTTTTCAATGAACACAGGTTTACTGCAGTGTCATCTTAAGGATTTTGGAGGCTCCGGGCAAGGCATACTTTAAGGGCCCCAGTTGAGAATAGCTGTGTATTTTATTATGCATTTTCTGCTAATTCAAGCACCACAATACCAAACTATGGGGCATATTATCAAGACAGGCGATACAATTATCGCCGTTTTAGCGGCAGAAAACTGCAGCTAAAACGGCGATAATGGGCTTGATAATATGCTCTATGGAATTCCAATTGAAGCCCATGTTAGATGTCCTTCACATTTAACATGGGCTTCAATTGGAATTCCATAGAGCATATTATCAAGCCCATTATCGCGGTTTTAGCGGCAGTTTTCTGCCGCTAATATGTCGATAATTTTATCGTCTGTCTTGATAATATGCCCCTATATTAAATAATACTTTAAAGATTGAGTAGGATAAATAGACAGCTATGAAATAGACAGAAGTTTCAATTCCTTACGGGCCCCTTAAAAGGTGGGGGGGGGGCAGGGCAATTGTCTACTTTGCTCATGCCTTTAACAGTCTTGGTCTGTAAGGGACGAAGAGTCTGGGGTTATAAAGATGCCTTTGCACACAATACACCAGAAGGGCTTCTGGCAGGGGCATAGCTAACAACTTGGCAGCAGGTGCAGTGGCACCGGAGCCTTGAGGGGCCCATTGTACCCTGTTCATTATGGTAGTTTTCAGCCCCAAAAAGAGTCAAAGGGACGTTTTATCCTTGCTTGAACCAGCGCACATGAAACCCTTACTATGCTGCTGGCTTCTGGAAGCTAGTAGTTCCTTTGAGTGTAAGCACAATTTACTCCTTACAATTGCAGCGCCTGTTTTATGAAAAGTGTTGCATCGGTGCCGTAAAACAGTGATGCAACACTTTTCAGTGCGCCCTCTTTGCTATATTTACTGTACGGCACTCCATGTCGCAAGGATTGACAGATACATGAGGAATCCTGATGTATCTGTTGCCGCAAAAATGGCGCATTGCTGGAGTGTGTCTGGAAACAGACGCAACTCCAGCAATGTGTCATTTCACATGGGACAAGCCCCATGTGAAAAGACCTGCGTCACACCTCACGTCAGCTTCAAGGAGGCTTAAGGTTTAACCCAGTGAAGCCGTAGAAGTGTCGCAGTGAAATCACATAGATTTTACTGCGACACTTCTACAAGCCTTTTCTGTGCCAGAACACCCACCCTGCCTACATTATACCTAATGCTAGACTATGCCAATGCTCTGTTCATAGGTTTACCCGGCTATCTGTTGCAAAAACTTCAAACAATACAGAATGCCACGGCTAGACTCTTGTACAATGCCGCGAGTCGATCCAGCGCTAGGCAATATCTACGGGATCTGCACTGGCTGCCGGTGGCGCAGCGAGTTCAGTTTAAAGCCATCACCCTGGCCCACCGGGCCCTGCACGGTCATGGTCCTACCTATCTTAGGAAGCGCTTTGCCCTCTATGTGCCGAACCGACCTCTGCGATCTGCCTCCCTCTGCCGAAAGATTGCCCCGCGCTTCCGTAGAGTCCATATGGGAGGCCAGTCACGGTCTGTTAAAGCCGCAGCAGCCTGGAATTCGCTCCCTATGGATCTTAACACCTTGACCGCGGCGCCGATTCCGCCCCTGTGCTGGACATTCCAGAACAGGGCGCGGTCGTGACGGAACCGTTCCGTCATCAGCACAGCTCAGCCGTGACTGATGACGGAACGGTTCCGTCACCAGCATCGAAGGGGTTAAGCTGATTCAAGAGTTTCACCTCTTTAAAAAACGCCTGAAAACACATTTGTTTAGTCTGACCATCTAATTGACTTACCCATCTGCCCCAACCCGCCCGCGCCAGGACACTCTTGAGTATTAGTGCGCGTTACAAATTTGCTATATCATATATCAATGTGGCGCAGGGGTTTACAAAGTGATGCATCTACCTATATGTGTCACTTTATAAATATGGCCCTGTGTGGGGTATTTTTTACGCTACCGCAGCATCACGAATAGTGACACAACAGCGGCGTAAGGGCCTTATAAAAAGTATCCAAGAATCCCAGAACGATTGTGAACACCATCATTCACGTTGCCTGCCTTACGCCCTATGCACCAAATGGGTTAGCCAAACGTAACTGACATTGGCATTGACATTGGCAACAAAGCCACCCTACTGAAGAGTATTGACCCACTCTTACATTCTAAGTATGATATTCCAAAGGCTTTTCCAACATGTGATGGACACTCAAGCTGAGCAATGACTGAAGGAGGCTGATCGAAAGCCCTACAATTAATCAATCTATCTATCTATCTATCTATCTATCGATCTATCTATCTATCTATCTATCATTAATTTAAGTAATATTATTTTTTGTAATTACATAAGGATCGCAGACAGCTAAAGCTTTCAGGCCAGCACTAAAGTATTTAAGTTTTAAATATGTTTTTCACAACAAGGGGAGAGATTGCATAGCATAAACCCCCTTGTAGAAATGTGTCACAAAAAAGATACATTTATTATGAAAGACTGGGACAGCAACAACAAGGCTAAAAGGGAGTGTGGCGTGTGTAGTAAGGATAGAGATGGAATGGGCCTGACAGAATATGCCTGTCAGTCAAATTCTGTTTCCTTTTAACAATAGCACATGGATACATAAACGACTGCTGAAGAAAATAAAACAAAAGAGGCACCAGCTTTGGATAACAAATATCATCTGTGTCACAATACATTTTGTGAGAGTGTGGGAGATAAAAAGAGGTACCATGGGGATACTGTTTTGTTGAGATAACTTAGGCCCACAATTTAACAGTAGCAACTCCATATCTAATTTCAATATTAAGGTGTCCACATTTACATACTTTTAATATATGAATTTTATGGTAGGGGTGAAAGGGTTCCCTTTCAAATTTCCACAAGTTAAATAGGACTTTGAGTTTGTGTCATCTTACAAGGTGTTGCAGAACACTGATAAGTACTCCCACACATTTAAAAGTCTAAGAGATTATCATCAACAGTTTGCCTTTTGTCACATATTCCCCTGCAGAAGTCACATTTGTTGTAATTAAAGGGCAGTGAAATGCTCTTCTTCTACTATTTACCACTATCCCCAGGCCTACAGTAGATAGGAACATTAATAATAAGATGCTTCTGCCATTCTATTCATGCTACTTTGTGTATTGACCAACATTTCCTGAACTGGATGTTATCTAATAATTGGTATAACAAAAGGATATGCTCCAATGAATGGATCGATTGATGAGAAGCATTGGTTGGGTTTCTTCTTTTTGTAGTCATTGTTTACTCTTTGAACAATCTTCCTCATCCCTTTTGTAGTCATTGTTTACTCTTTGAGCAATCTTCCTCATCCCTTTCCTTAAATCATTGGATTAGCCAGGATCCACCTCCCTAATAGACACATTTTTAAATTTCATAAAATTGAAGGCCAGTCCTTTAGTACCTATTTCCTCCCCAAAACCCTAAAGGCAGGGCACTACTAACGGGCCCAATGTTCCTCCCACTCCTGTATACAGCAAGTAATCAGCACCAGAAGTATTTGTGAAAATGTGTAGACCCTTAATCTAAGGAACACGCAGGTGCAAATGTTAGGCCAGAGGTGAGTTTTATCGAAGGCACCTCATCTACAGCGAAATCCAATTGACCCTTAACGCATTCTCGCTAGTCCCATCATTCTAAAAGAAGTCCCCAAGCAAGAAAGTTCCAAGATACTAGCGTGACACCAAATGGGGACAGAAAGCAAGGATTTAAAGACATGTAATGAAGAAGATGGCCCCAGGTTAATGAAGATCACTGATTAGTAATCAGACCATTACCAGCCGAGGCCACTTCCATCTCGTCTTTGTTACATCCTGAGGATTTACTAAATCACAAACCTACGACCGAAGCCCTGGCAATGAAAACACCACATGGGATGCAAATAAGTATCAAGTGATCATTAGTTTCACATAAACAAAGCAAACATGAGAAACCAAATATATCTCGTTCTCCTACATGAAATCTGCAGTAGAGGATGAAAGACGACCACATCAGCCATGTTTCTGCCCACAGACACAGAAATGGACACTTCCATTTCTCAGCTCCCCCGGAAGAACAAGTGGAGAAAAATGCCAAACAGGCCCATGACAATGCACACTCTGAAAGTTGCTGATGCATCCATGAGGAAGGCGAGATGCAGCCCCCTATTCCATGGGTTTCCTTCACCAGTAAAGGAGATACCTGGTGAAAAATACATGAAAAACTAGAAGTGGGAGGAACTTTGAGCCCTATTGTAGAACCCTCTCCAGAGGCGTGAGGGGAGCAATTGAGCACTGAGATGCTGAGTTTCAACTTAATCAAAGTTAAAAGTACCATGGATTTCATTGGTAGTAAGCAATGGGACGGGGACGTGTTGCCAGGGAGTAATGTCAATTGTGACTGAACAAAAAGCTCAGGTTTATTATAATTAACTTTATGCTCAAAATACATCCTCACTCTGACGAAGGCTGATCATTTAAGTGATAATTCATTGAATAAACCATGTTCAGTTTTTTGTATACTTTAGTGTGTCAATCCTGAGTGGGTCAGGTATGCCCAGATGTGAGTCTCCGGCACACTGTGTCACTGGATCCAAGCTAATTATGGCTGATGAGCCCTAGCAAGGGTGAGAACAGTCCCTGGTTGCTTGTGTTTTGGTTCAGGTAGGACTTGGCCTGGCAGTTTGGACTGGATTGTTCCTATTGGAGCAGGGACAAGACTGATTTGCATATGGCTGAGTCCAAACACAGGTGGTGTGGTGTACAAAATAAGGATAGGCTGTGAGTAATTACCAGTGGCTGAGATTGATTCAAGCATTCCATGAATCACTTTTATCTATACTTTAGTCTGTTTCTGTGTCAATCATACTTTATTTCCACTCGCTACGACGTACAGCATGAGGGAATAGGTCAGCCCACTTCAGCCATTGACTAATTTCATTGTGAGTGAGAACATTCTGTTCTTTCATAAGGAGCTCATCCCCACACAATGACATTTTCTTAAGTGACAGGGATGTCTATAGCAATATGTACCTTTTAAAGAAAAATAAGTTTGCTTTTAGCCAATGTTTTCTTTTTATTATATTGTCAAGTGCCCAGTTGCAGCCTCAGCAATAAAGTTGTATGAAAAACTCGACAAAACAAAACAAGCATTGAAAAAGCCAGGGAGTTGGTTTTACATGAAGAAAAACATTACTTGCAATTTGTACTACATATTTCAACTATGTTTATTGATTTTTTTTTTTACAATTTGTACTTCTTAAACTAATTTGTAGTTTTTTTTCTCCTTTAAAGAGAGCGAACCAAAGCAACTAACATTTCAAGAAGAAAGAAGGGGTCTCCAGATGCAATTACTGCGTCGCATTTACCACCGTCTATACAGCCCTCTCCTATAACACTCTCAACCAGCCCTACAATAGAACTTCCGTCGAACTAAGGCCACTATTATATAATGTTCACGGTCAAATGTAGAACAATCCTCAGATAGTTTATGTTTATTTCTCATTTCCTCCATTTTCTGGACACATTTGTATGGTTGTTAGGACTGTTGATCATGTTTGAAGGCAGAGGAATGTTAATCACCGTCTAAAAACTCTGCCTGGACACACAACTTGAATGAACATTCTCTGGTTCCTTCAGAATATAAGTCATAGAAACGTATGGGACGTGCATGAACGCAAACGCTGTTTCCAATAAAATGGCTGGATTAAACACCAAGATGTCTGACAATTTTTGGTTGGCTTTGACTATGGGGGAGGGACAGCTGTACTTGCAAAACACAGTGTGTATTAATTCAAGACACAGTAGTGTCCAAAAATAGTCATAGCAAATAACGAAAAGCAACCATGGTGTTGATTTAAAACAAGCATGGGGGCATTCGTCTAAGGAACTCGTGTATATATGTACCTGCACAATCTAGTCCCTAGATCACCACATGTTAAAGCAACAATCCAAAATAATTGTTTTTTGGGTACGTGGTATAGTATTTTAAATCGGTAACTGGAAATATAACTCCTGTGGGGATATATAAAAAATGGTCCTTGTTTTCAAATGTTTGTCTTTTTTTTAAGAAGAAATAAATGGAATCTCTGTTTTTTAAAATATCTATTTTTTTGTTTCGTATTGTTTTTGAGATGTTGACACCTCTGTTGTTGGTGTAACCTCACCCACTGGGAGTCCTAGAGGACAGCGCACAAGATAGCTGCCTAATTGGTGAGCTCACCTGGTCTAGAGTGAAAACCTGTGGACATCGACAACTAATTACCCACCTGACTGAAAGATCATGGCAGAGTGAGTGTGCTGTGGCTCCAGTCCACCCGTGGGTGTGAAGATTGCGCTCCTGGTGGGGGCATCCATGCCATTAAGTGTTGCGACGATCCTGCCTGGGATCCGGGAAAGTGGCGGCGAAGAGTGGGCCAAGTGAAACCCGCCGGTGGGGCCATGTTGTGCTTGGCGTACCCAGGACGGGTGGAGGTCTGCTGAGGAGCAACTTTGACAGCTGGCGAGCAGTCAGCCCCTCAGGTGTGATGGTGGTCCCCTGTGTGATTTCGATGGTAGAGTTGGCCGCCAAAGCTGTTGCTGCTGTGGAGTTTAGGCCTGGGTGCTGAGGGACTAAGGCGTGGCTGAGTGCGTGGCCCGGCCTGCGATACCCGACTGGTGTGCTGAGTACCAGGCGGTCAGGCTGGAGCCGGAGACTGGCATCCAGTGATCCTCACTCCGGAAACCTGAGCTGCTCTTACTGACTGTAGTGTACTCTAACAGCATTATACGGCGCAGCACCTACCATCATAGGCCCCAAAACTGGAGAGCACTTGGAAAGGCCGCTAGGTGGGAGCCAGGGCTGCTGAGGGAGCCAGGCGGTCATTGAGGCCTGAGGATGCTGTCTACCTGGAGGTCAGCTCGGCCTGGTGCCCATGCGTGGAGCTTGGCACCGCTGGCTGCAGTGTCTGCATGACACCAAAGGTCTGCTGCCTGCCTGGTGGACGGTACCTTCGTGCCTAAGCAGGGAAGGGTCAGGTACAGTGTCCCTACCCTGACAGTGGCAAGATGATGGGCAATGTGGACCAGAAACAGCCCAAGCTCCACTTAGGTAAGAAACAGGGTGCCGCTCAAGGGGCTGACTCGCAGCTGGCACCCATGTGTAGTGATGGAGCCACCTGATCACCACCATACATTGTTGCACACTGCATCACCCTTGAGGGCAGGATTGCCCGAAGAGGATAAATAAAGGGGCGCATGACTGCTCAAGGTCTTGGCCCGTACTGCCATACTATGTGATCGTGTCAGTTTATTTGAGCTTTGGCTGAAGGCCTCACAATTGTCGCAGGATCAAGGCGGTACTTACCCGCACCTTGCCTCTCACCAGCCTGCGGTCCAGTCCGGTGGCTCTAGGGAGCCTCTCTGCCCGTGTGGCGGCCTGCGTCTCCTGGACTCTTCACTGTGTAGGCACTCATCAAGCTCCGGCGCAGTGCACCCCTCCCTCCACTGCCGACTTCGGGCAGGCAACGCCCGTTGAGGCAGATCATCGGAGGGCCTCTCAGGTGGGCCCGAGCGTCATTCCAGGCTCCCGTTGCCCCACACCACCAGGCGAGATGTTGTCTCCCTCCCCAGAACGGGGTTAGTCGGAGGAGGGGAGTGCCATGCCTGCACAGAGACAGCGCTGCCTCTTGCCTGCCTCTCTGCTTCACACCGGCAGCATGAGTGAGAGGAAGGAGAAAGTTAAAAAACAAACAAAATGGAAGCACCCAGTGTGGCGCAAGGGCTGAGGCTCAAGAGATCACGTGCTGATAGCCTCCACCATGCACCCTGCAGAGAGTGAGTGAAGGCAAATAAATAAATATTAAAGAACTTTAACAATTTGAAAAAGGGCACAAGGTACTGGGGGACAGTATCAAGCACATCATGCAGGCACACACACCCAGAGTGGCATAGCTCCATGTTTACCCACACAGATACTGGAACATAAAGCATACTCTGGCAGCAGGGCATAGCCATTGCCCACAGCAGTCACACGGTGCACATCAGGACGCCGTCAGTGCCCTTTACCCACACCAGAAACACTAAAAGACTGCTGCTCCATCAATCGGCGAAGGAAGGCGCCATACAGCATCCTGAGCACACAAGCCCAAGGCAGGGCTGTAGGGCCGCAAGTGGGTGCCCCACCACCACCTCAACATCAGGGTCACGTGGCTGTATCTCGCCTCCCACTGTTCAGTGAGCTCGCAGACCCCACAATGGCGGCACCATACTGGATATCGTGAATTGCTTGGCTAGATCACTACTTCACAGGCATGAGAGAAACAGAAGGGACAGTCAAAAGGTCGATGTTCATGTGTTACGGTGGCGAGAATTGTACGATCTATTCGAAACACTTCCAAACACCGGGGCCAATGATGACTACGACGCAGCGGTGGCAGCGCTGAATCGACACCCTCAGATCAACCGTGATTTTGAATGTTTCAAGCTACGCCAAGCGCAGCAAGCTGAAACGGAGTCGGTCGACGTCTTCTACGCCCGGTTAGGAATACTCACAAGTTCCTGCACGTTCCATGACCAGCGGGAGGAAATGCAAGTGCCGTTCATCCAGGGGTGCAGGTCTGTGTTGTTGCCCCTGCTAATCCTCAGGCAACTGTGCATGTCGATCGATGACATACTCGTATTAGCGAGGTCCCATGAACGAATGGGCTGATGAGATGGAAGCGGCCCTAAACAGACAGCCAGCCACATCCGGATCAGCTCGATTGTTCCCCATCAAGGAAGAGAGGGTGGACGCCATTCAGAGACGCCCAAATGCAACTCGTGCCAGCCAGAGGATGCTCACAAGTAGACCCTGTGAGAACAGTGGCACCGTGCACCCGCCAACTGGCCCCTGCTATGCAAAAGGCAAAACATGCTCCTGATGCAGAAAATTAAACCACTTTGCAAAGGTGTGCCAGAGTGGAGGGTCCAGAGCCCAGGTCAATGGGCCGCGCTGGGTGTCGACCGCCATCAAACGGCTACCTCTCAGTGGCCCACTGGAGCAAGAGGGTGTCACCCCACCAGACCCGGGCTTTGTAAAGGAGGCAGAGGATGATGAGGTATTTGTGGTATTCTGTGTCAGCTGGGCTGATCGACTCCGCCAACTGCCTCCCATGTGCTCAATCCTTGTGGCAGGCTCTGCGATGGAGGTGCTCATCAACACCGGAGCGTCCGTCAATGTCATGGACCTTGAAAAGTACAGGCATCTCTCACCTCGCCCCCCCCCCTCACCCAACAAAGCGAAGTTCTACACATAGGGTGGGACCAAGCCGCTCCCCCTGAAAAAGGGTGTTTGAAGTAGAGATAGCTAGCGAGGGACACGGCATCCCACCAAGGTTCCAAGTGATGGAGGGTAAGAAAGGCACTCTCCTCAGCTGCCACACAGCCGAAGACCTGGAACTGTTCTTCTTCACCAATCAAGTCCACGACTCACACATGAATGAAATCCTGCGTGAGTTCCCAACGCTGTTCGAAGGCCTCAGAGGAGTCAAGGGCAAGCAGTTCAAGCTCCACATCGACTCCTCAGTCTGACCAACAGCACTAAGACACCGAAGACTGCCGTTCCACCTGCACCCGCAGGTCAAGGAAGAGTTGCAGAAGCTGGAAAAACTAGGGGTCATTGAAAAGGTCACCGGTCCGACCCCCTGGGTGTTGCCCCACATCGTCACCCCCAAACCCATGTAGCCGGGAGCCATCAGGCTGTCTGTCGACATGCGCCTCCCCAACCAGGCAGTGAAGAGGGAGCGCCATCTCATGCCCACGATGGATGACATTGTGGTGGACCTCAATGAAGCTAAATGGTTCTCCAAGCTAATCTTAAATGCCAGATGCCATCAGCTCGAACTCGCCTCGGCGAGCAGGTACAGCACCACCTTCTCCATGCATGGGTTGTGAAGATACAAGCGGCTGAGCTTCAGCGTGTCGCCGGCCGATGAGGTTTTCCAAAATGAAATCTGTGAGGCACTGTCTGGCCTGCAGGGGGTTATTAATCTCAGTGACAGCATTCTCATCTTCTTGGGGACCCTGAAGGCGCATCAAATGCACCCTAGGAATGCTCTCCAATGTCTTGCCAACAGTGGTCTCACCCTCAACAAGGCAAAGTGCTCCTTCTACCAGGAGTTAGTCGACTTCTTCGGCTACATCTTCTCCTGTGAAGGGCTGCAAGTTGACCCAAAGAAGGCTTTTGCCATTCGCTCAGCACCAGTGTCCACCTCCCTGATGAGGTCTGCGGTTTTCTGGGGATGGCCACCTACTGTGGCCACGTCCTACCGAACATTGTCTCCATGTCAGAACCCATGAGAGCTCTCACGAAGATCGGAGCACCGTGAAACTGGACTGCTGAGGCCAACACATCCTTCCAGGCTGTCAAAGAGGCACAAGACCATGATGGCATATTTTCACTCAGGTCGCCGCACCGAAGTGGTCATCGATACAAGCCCAGTCAGGTTAGGTGCTGGTCTTCTCCAAGAAAACTTCAACAAAGACTAGGCACCAGTAGCATACGCCAGAAGATGGCTCCTGGACACTGAGATGCAGTACACACAAATTGAGATAGAGGCCCTTGCCATCAAGTGGGCCTGCCAGCACTTTCAGCTCTATCTCTATGGACATGACTTCAGAGTGCGGACTGGCCACAAGCCGCGGATCCCACTGTTTGCCGGAACAACATGACTAGCTGCTCCCAGGATTGAGAGATGGGCTGTGCAACTCCAAGTGCATCCCTTGAGGTGGTGTTTCGCCCAGGGGCCAATAACCCGGCTGAATTTCTGTCACTTTACCCGTCATCTCAGAGTTTCCGCAGGCATTCGCTGATGAAGAAGACACTGAGGAACTCGTGTTGATAATCACTCAAGAGGCATGCCCCAAAGCACTGACGCTGGAGGAGATAGGTGCCGCGACAACACAAGACTAAAACCAAGAAAATACTGCAGAAGCACCAGCTCACCAGAGGTGGCAACATTTCCTGGCCGGCCTTCGCATTCTGAATGCGTAGAAGCGAACAACAAGACAGCAGCTGTGGAGAGCTCACAGCGGACTCAGTGAAGCCCCAATGGGGTCTTGCTGCGAGGTCAGACCATTGTGATTCCATACGGACTGCAGCAACAACTGGTCAGCCTTGCACATGTGGGACACCAGGGGATAGCCAAAACGAAGGCCCGTCTCCGCAGCAAAGTGTGGTTCCCCGGAATGTATGGTTGATGAAATGGTCAGGGGATGTCACTCTTGTGCAATCACAGGGCGTGACCAAGCACCTCCTCTCGTCCTCACAGAAGAACCGTGCTCTGAGCCGTGATCAAAGGTCAGCATCGACTTTGGGTCCTTCCCCAATGGCCGCAGCACCATACTGCTAGATTTTCACTCCAAATCGTGGAGGTAGTCTCGTCCACAGCATTCCCGCAAGTCAAGGCTGTCCTTGACCGTACCTTTGCGATGATGGGCCTCCCTAATGAAATAAGGTCTGACGACCGACTCCTATTCCAAAGGCGGGAATTCCAAGACTACCTGGTGAAGGAAGGGGCCTGATTCGGGTCACCCGGGTCACTAATTATCATCTCTCAGCCTACCATACAAATGAAGAGTTGGTCAGACTGTAGAGAATACAAAGCACTAACTGTTTATTTGTATACACTCAGACCGGAGCTCAGTCTGCCCAGTCGCTAGGAGTGCTGCAGAGGGATTGACATCAGCAAGTATAAAGATACATTATGTATATTTCAAAACCAAATGGAGACACACCCACAGTGGAATTTTCCAAGCAGATGCAGCTGAACAGTAAAATACAAAAAATATGTTTTGATTCTCATATCTCACACTAACTAGTACACCCAAGGTTGTTTTACCCTGCACCCAACAGACGAGTGGGAGAAGGCACCTATCTAGAGGGAAATGTATGCGCTAATATGAACAGTCTATTCATTAGTGAAGCAGAACCCAACCTTGAAGAAACGAAACCTAACAGAGGCCTTTTTTTTGCAGAAATAGCAAAGGATTGGTTTTGATTGTGATTCAAAATGGCGTCTGAATAGAAAAATGGTGCAGCGAATGCTAACTTACAGAGGATAATGCGCAAGCATAAACATTTCTATTTTAACACTGGCAGCCCATGCCATCTGACACCGCAAGATAAATCCGCAGTGGCCCCAGGCCAACGGCGAGGTGGAGCGCTTCATGCGGACACTCAAGCGGGCACTGTGGATAGGGGTAGAATAGAAAGAGGGGAGGATGCAGAGGAGTGCCTACACAGATTTCTGAACTCCTACCAGCAGACCCTACACAGTACCACCCACTGTGCTCCATCTCATGTGCTGTTCTGATGCGCTCTGCATGACAGCATACCAACGGACCCCGCCTGGCACCCAGCTGAGCTAGACAGTGAGGCTGCTCAAGCAAGGAGAACAGCTACCAACCAAAAGGCAAGTCTGATACGGAGAGCCCAAATGTCCTCGGTGTGTGTGGGAGACCACGTTCTTCTCAAGGACAGGCACCCTGTGGAAAGTCACTGGCATGCAAGGGACCATGGTTTCTGCCCGGAGGGGTATGTGGATGATAATCCGGAACGTAACCTGGTTCAAGAAGGTGAACAGACCCCAGGTAGAGTGGGGAGCAGACGCAGATCAGGGCATGGAAGAAGAGGAGGCTGCAACATACTCACCCGCCCCCGGGGGCAGGTAGGAACCAGCCCTCGACCCGGAATACAAAGGAGGCTCTCCCAATCAGAGACGTATCTCCTTTAGACCCAGGAAATGTGTCCCTCTCCAATAGCCCTGCCAAGACAAGGCCAAGTTCCAGCTCCCAGAGCCAGACGTATGGTCTCTGGCCAACCCTGCACCTAGCCAAAGGTTAAGAGACTTCGTATGCTGCATGCCGTGAGAGGAATCACAGAAGAGAAAGACATTAAGCAGCTAAAGAAAAGGAGAGATGTCGTGGTGGAGCCACCCGGCCATCACCATACATTGTTGCACCCTGCGTCACCCTTGATGGTGGGCACGCCCAAAGGGAATAAATAAAGGGACGCATAACAGCTCAAGGTCTTTGCCCATACTGCCATACTGTGTGTACGTGTCAGTTTAAATGAGCTTTCGCAATGGGCCTCCCAAGTGTCGCGGGCCCTGCAGCCACCCGACACTTTGCACCATGCAGCTCACTGACTGGGAGAAGGCGGGGTTGCTCAGGGAGCTGAAAGAGGGCCTGCAAACTGTCAATGCCAAGATTGACTAACTTACGATATGGATGGATCATTTCAAAATCCGTCTGGACAAACAAGACACCAGGCTTACAAAGGTGGAAACCAGGGGGCATATTACCAACGATTAGCGATATTTATCGCTAACTAGGCTTAGCAACAAATTTTTTTATCGCAAAGCATCGTCGGAAATTATCGCTGAGATAACGTACTATTAGCAACGTTTATCTCCAAAGTGATAAATTTTCCGGCGATAGCGTGAATATTGCTGAGAATACAGCGATATTCACGCATTAGCGACAAAATGCTCTTAGCCATGTTATCCACCTCCCATTGGATAACATGGCTAAGAACTGGTCAGAGCAGGCGTTAGTTTTTGGCGATAGCGGGAATATTTCCATCGCTACGCCTGCCTTGCTAATAGGCGATAGCGACTGCTTTCAGTCGCTAACAGGTTGGGTATGCCCACTTTGCATGTCATTAGCGATAAATATCGCTCACATGCAAAGCGGGACCCAAACCGCTCGCTATCGCCTAAAGCTGTCGCTAACTGCTGTTAGCGACAGCTTGCTAATAGAGCGATAGAATTATCGCCGCTTAGTGGCCGAAAACGGCCGCTAAAGCGGCGATAATTGCCTATCGCCCTGCTTGGTAATATGCCCTCAGGATTTCTGATGTAGAGGACTCTACCCGGGATCATACCTATAAGCTGGCCCCTTTCTCCAAGGAACTTACTGCATTAAATCTTTCAAAACACGATTTAGAAGCTCCCGGCAAAATAATGTCTGGATTTTAGGAGTGGAGGAGTCGGAGCAGGCAACCAAAATTGGAAGCTTCGTGTGACAAATTATCCTTTTGTTTTTTGACAAAGAGGTATTTTCCTTCATCTTACTTACAGGCTTGTAGATCATTGGTGCCTAGGCCTAAACCGAAGCAGCCCCAGCGACAGATCATAGCCCGCCTACTAAGCTATCGGGGCAGTGATTACATCCTGCGCCTCAACAGATATCAGCCAGATTAATAATACGGGAACTCAGGGGTGGACTTTTACCCGGACTTCACGTCTATGGTTCAGGAGGCATGGTGATCCTTTCTTCAAGTGGAAAAATAGCTTTATAAATGAGCGATTAAATACTCAGGGCCCCATTTACAATTTTTTGGGCGTAGGCCAGCACCCCAAGCCTTCCTGCTGCACCCCCGTATGTCAAAAGAAAAGGGCAGGGATGCACTGTAGCTATAAGATAAGCACATTCCTGTCCTTTCTTCCTGCACTGGCGCTCAAAGGGCTGCCTTGCGCCAATGCAGGCACCTTCGTGGGAGGTCTTTAGAATTGAAAAGTCCCTAACCCCCCTGGACACGGTGTCTGCGGGCATGGACCCCAGCAGGAGCAGCTGCAATAAGATTGCCCACTTCTTCTCGGACAAAATCTCGGCGATTTATGCCTCCTTTCCGGTTGATGTTAATAACTCTCTCCCTCCTCCATGAGGAATTCTGAACCCCGCCCTGATGGAGCTTTCAGGATTGAGAGCATCTGAGTGGAAAACTAGACCCACTAGTGGCTAAAATCAAATCTGGCTCTCCACTAGACCCGGCGCCTCCAGCTATTTGCAACCTGGGGTTTCCCGCATTGGAACCAAGGCTATGTTCTGTGCTCAACGGTATACACCCGTTACAACGGATCTTTTACTCCGCACTACCATTACAACGCGACTTTTACTCCGCATACCGTTACAACGCATTGCGCTGGGGGGCGCTCTAGGATAGGGAATAAGTATAATTTACTATCCAACACCTTCCCTAGGGTCCACGGGGACTGGAGTTAGAATAGTAAATTATACTTACCACTATCCAGCGCCCCAAGGCGCTATGCGTTGTAACGGTATGCGGAGTAAAAGTCGCGTTGTAATGGTCTGCGGAGTAATAGTATGCGTTATAACGTCATACATCCGTGCTCAACATGTCATTTGAGGCCGGCCGACTCCTGGTTGAGTGGAAACATGCCATGGTGAACCTGCTCCTAAAAAGACCTTCTCCCGATCCCTCTAAACCAGAGAACTTTCGCCCCATTTCTCTCCTTCCTTTTGTGGCAAAACTGGCTTAAAGGCACGTCAACTCTTGATTGACAGAGTTATCACAGAGAAGAACATCCTACATGAGACCCAATCAAGTTTCAGGCCACAGTATAGTACGGAATCGGCCCTGCTTTTGGCTTCGGAGACACTACGTAGGGTTGCTGATGAAGGGAAATCGGGGCTCTCATCGTGTTAGATCTCAGCGCAGGTTTTGATACAGTCTTGCATACTGTGTTACTGGATCAACTATGGACACAGGGTATTAAGGGGTACAGCCTTTGATTGGATTGCAGACTTACTTCATAAGCATTCGTTCCAGTTCATTCAGAAGCCATACACCTAGGACATCATCCCGTTGCAGAGGGGAGTGCGTCAGGGGTCGGCACTGTGCCCCACTCTTTTCAATCTTTACCTGCGCCCATTGGCCAATGTTATCCAGAGCCATGGGGTGAAGATAGTGTCATATGCTGATGACACTCAGCTCATGATTACATTAGCTAATGATGATGAGAGGGCTTCAACCAACTTTAAACTATGCCTCGCTGACCTAGCGACATGGATACAGGCCAGCTGCCTGAAGTTGAATACAGAGAAAACAGAGGTGCTGGAAGTGGGGAAACAGCCCTCCATCTGGTCTTCTGCATGGTGGCCGGTAGATCTGGGCCCCACCCAAGCCCTAAACCCAAAGTGAAAAATCTAGGCATCCTTTTCAATGCACAACTATCTTTTGAAAGTCAGATCAGGGCCACATTGGACATATACTTCGGGGTGATGAGGATGATGAAAAAGCTTCTGAGGCTAATACCGGCGGCTGCACAAAAAACAGAAGTGCAGGGCTTCCTGATGTCTTGGCTGGACTACTGAAAGGTGTTCTATCTGGGTTTATTCTTTACTGGGTTCATCTATAGGCAGGTTAGCAATGCTGCAAAGAGTACAAAACGCTGCATTCTGAGACTACCGAAATGGTCTTCTAGTAGCCATGGTCTGGCCGAACTTCACTGGCTTCCAGCTAAACACAGACTCTTGTATAAAGGCCTGTGTTTAATGCATAGGATAATGCATCAGGGGGTCCTAGCTATCTCTTCCCCTGATCAAGGCTCACACTCCCTTCAGAACTCTCAGCTCTGGAGAAGCAGAGCTGGCAGTGGTCCCCAGAGTACGCTGTGCAAGACTGGGGGGCTGCGTGCAGCCAAGCTATGGAATTCGATGCCAATTAACCTAAGACTTGAACAGTCTGAGGCAAGTTTCCAGAAAAATCTGAAGACCAGGCTTTTTAGACAGAGTAAGAAGTTCACTTGCACCGGACGCTTCAGGGCCTAATTTTCTTTGCTCACTCCTTTGGTGTAACCAGGCACTTTATAAATCTAAAATCCATTCATTCGCACTGTGTTGAAAGGGTGTCTACATTGTAGGGATGATTGTTTCTGTGCAGGAAGGGACACTTTCCTGCACAAAAACAGTCAATGGAGGCGATTTCCTTTTTCTATGTGTGCAGCTGAATGCAGCACACAAAGAAAGAGATAAAAACGAGGAGAAATAATGTTATTTCTCCCTGTTGCATCTTCCCTACGCCTCCCCTGTGGAGGTGGAGGCTTTTGACACATTCCCAGTTTACAGTTTATTGTAAATCAGGAAATGTGTCAAATGCCATGGGTGTTACTTGGGAACATCCACCTTAACGCCCATGGCACGCTTCTCCATCATAGTGTGAGGCAATGCATCGACTCAGGGTGGCTTTACGTGGTCTTGTAGATATGGCTACAAAAATTGATATCACAAAAAGTAATGTTCTGGCGGTGCAGAGGGCTAGTAAATAAGCTCCTCTGTGCTATACCAGGCTAAATTAGGGTGGAGATAGCTAGGAAGGTCCAGTTTTTTTACAGAGACGAAGGAGGCAATGGATTTTTTGGTTACCTGCCATCCGCCCGGGGTGCTTATGGTTGTAAACTAGACAGCAACCCTGGAGAGCTGGGAGGATTGGAGTTAACTTTTGTCCCGCTGCTCCAAGACTTACTTCTGGAGATACTTTGACAGACTAGCAACGTCATCACTTAGTTTGCTTTTAAATAATGGCTGCAGCATTCCCTCTTGATTAGACACACATTTGAACCGTGGCCTGTGAGTGGGTATGAGGCAGCTCTGATCATGGCGATAGAGGAGCTCAGTAGATCTTTGGATTCAGGAGGGAAGGCCGGCTTGATTTTGTTAGATCTATCGGTGACCTTCGACACTGTCAACCACGAAATATTAACCGAAAGATTGGCGGAGCTGGGGATTGAGGACTCCGCCCTTAATCTGCTGTCATCCTATCTAACAGATAGAACATTTTCAGTAGAACTGGGTGGTCATGCGTCCAAATCTTTCAAACTGCCGTGCAGTGTGCCACAGGGCTCTTCCCTGAGCCCCACACTTTTTAATATTTATGTGGCTCCTCTGCCTTCATTAGTCATTAGGCAGTGTGGTTTTTTGGTAGTCTCCTATGCTCACAAAACCCAGGTGGTTGTATAAGTCTTAAATAATGTGGCGGAGACAGCCGACGGCTTCAACAACTGCATGTCTCAGAGAAATAACTGAATGCAGACCAACTGCCTGAAATAGAATGGCGATAAAACGGAAGTCCTGCTATTGGGCCCCAACCCGTCCTTCTGGTCGCTGAGATGGTGGCAGGACAATCTGGGCGAGTGCCGACGCCAGTCCCCAAGGTTAAGAACCTTGGTGTGATCTTCGATGACAGACTGACATTTGGCTGTCAAATTAACAAACTGTCCTCTACCTTCTGGGTGATTTTAAAGATGATTAGGAAGATCCGTTCTTTCATTCCACAGGATGCTCTAAAGACACTTGTAACAACCCTAGCTCTGTCCAGACTGGACTATGGTAATGCCCTATATGTGGGGCTACAATCCCAGCATCTACTAAAACTGCAATGACTGCAGAATGCCTCCGCCAGATTAATACTGGACATTCCCAAATATGAATCAATATCCCATAGATTGAGAGCCCTCTACCTGCTCCCAGTGGAAAAAAGATTTACATTTAAGTCACCATGGCTAGCCTATAAAGCACTTCAGGGTAAAGGACCATTATATTTGAGATCACACTTGAAACAATACATACCAGCCAGAGACCTAAGATCATCTCAGTCAAAACTGGTACAAATACCCAAGTATAGGCAAGTTCACTGGGGAGGCAGTAGCTTCCTATTGGGGACTGCAAAAACCTGGAACCTCCTGCCAATATCGATAAAAAGCAATACATCACTCATGTCTTTTAGAAGACGACTGAAAACATTGGCTATTTGCCAACTGATTTTGCTGGAATCTTATAGGAATATCATTTGGTCCTGCTAACCAGCACTTTTTACCAAATCCAGCGCCAAGACGCCTTCGGGCATACGTGCGCTATATAAATCGATGAATCAAATCAAGGGGACTTCCCAGTGCGCTGGATGTCAGATGGAATAAAGTATCTGGCAGTACATGTCACCAAAGACAAGAGAGTTAGCTAGGTGCAATTTCAGTGTGGCACTCGACTCACTCAAACCCTGAGTGAATAGATAGATACAACTGGCCATATCCATGCTAGGGCAAATCTCCGTACTTAAGCTTTGATATCTATTTGTAAATGTCCGACTGGTCTTGCCTAGAGTATTTTCCCACCAATTACCGCAAATATTTCCTAAACTGATCTGGGATATAAAACATCTGCACATAGGCTGAATGGTTTTGATGCAGCCCTTGGACAAAGATGACCTGGCAGTCCCCGATACCTAACTTTACTATTTAGTGTTGCAGACTTGCGACATACAACATTGGTGTCACAACACCCCAGGACTTACACATTTTAAAGTTGAAAGAAGCCAGGGGGCATAATATCAAGGAACGGCGTTAAAGTTATCGCCGGTTTAGTGGGGGGAAACTGCCGTTAAAGTGACAATAATGGGCTTGATAATATGCCCTTTAGAATTCTCTACGGCATATTATCAAGCCCATTATCGACGCTTTAGCTGCAGTTTCCTGCCTCTAAAGCAGCGATAATTTTAACGCCCTTCCTTGATAATATGCCCCCTAGTTCGGCCAGACTCACTAACAATGGTGGTGGCCCAAAAATTACATGGCAGACTGGGTGAAATGGACATTATTAATGCCACAGTGCATGTGTGGTGGGCAATTGCGGACTAACTGGGCATAGCTATGGTATACCCACCACTCCTGCCATTAGATAACAACCCTCTTCTGTCGCCACTACTTGAGCAATTTTCAGAAGCTCTCTTGCAACAATTGGGTTTGGGAGTACTGGGAGCTCTGTTCCGTGGTGCAGAGTTTCCATCATTTCAAATGTTACAGGAGTGGAGGGGAATACTCCCCTGGCTGCACTATTGTACCATAGACTGCGACTCACTGCAGAGTGGGTAGTTCCCACATTCCTGGAACCCCCCCACTGTGCCGACAGTGCTCATTAAACTAATTCAAAGGACAGACATGACCAAAACATTTTCGTATTTACTGGAATGAGTAGCAGGTGCCACCACACCATTGACATAAGTCGCTAAAAGAGCATGGAAAAATGATTTGGGAAAAATAATTTCGGATAACGCTTAGCAATATTGGGGATAAGAATGTCCTCTTCACTTACTAGCACAAATTAATCCATTCAGATTTCTACATCGCTTATATTACACACCTGAATGCATTGCCCAATTTACATTTGGGGTATGGTTCACTGTAAAAAATGCAAAGCGATCAATGTTGCCTTTTTGCATATTACTTGGGCCTATCCTGCATTAAACCTATATTGGGAAAGGTGTTTGCTGCCTTGATGGACATGCTGGAGGTCCTTTTGAATCCCACACCTGAACTTGACCTTCTGGGGCTGAGGAAAGACTTTCCCAAATGGACGTTTTACATCAATGGACTTGCTGCTGAATAAGAGGCAGGTAGCAGTGCACTGGGGTGCCTTCCGTGGTTCCCACGGAGGCAGCGTAGTTAAAGGATGACGGAGCACTGGGCCATGCTTACGATTTCTATTGGTAGAGAGTAAAGGGGAATTAACATCAATTCAATTTACAGTGTAACCTATTTGGACACACACATTAAGGACCAGGAATCAATATGTAAAGTTAGATGAGTTTTATTACAAATTAAGGGCCAAACTGATATATATATATAAATCTCAAAAACATAATGTAGAGATACAGTATCAACACCAAACTGAGACATTGAATGAAAGTAAGTCTTAGTAGCATAAGGCATACAAGAAAATCAGTTGCAGCAATAGAAAAGATAGGAAATAGGATTTGATGACCAGTGTACAGGTTTCGATCCTCCTGTCTATGCTTAAATAAGCCCAAAGCCCCCTGAATTAGTCCTAAACTAAAGTTGGGAAACCTAGTTAGATCAGGTAAAGCAGAAAGTTGTCAGTGGAGACTTCAGTAAAATTCTCCAAACCTAGGCAATGTGTAACGTAAAGCCACACCATGGAAATATGAGCAGAGAGGTCTGTACCTCTCAAAATCCAAAGGGTATCTGCACTAAAGACCAGAGTGTGAACACCAATTATACCCACAGAACATTTGAGAATTCCAGGTCATCAACTCCAGTAGATTTCCACCATCTCACTGTAGAAATTGGCAACTTCACTCGATTTTCTCATCCTGCAGTTTGTACCACCTTGGATGTTTCCCTGCTCCTGATATGATATGAATAGGAGTCTTCTCTTAGTTCGTTAGCACGTCTCATTCTTGCCAAAGGTTCTCCTCCTGGACATCACTATCTTTAATACCCAGCATGCCTTTAACTAACTATGACATCATGTGAACGTACCTTAAAAAGAAAGAAAATTGCAAAGCATGCAAAACTTTCACATTGAAGGATAAACATTGGAGTCGAAATGCTTAAGGCCTTAGGTTAATCTAACTTAATAATAACTTAATAAAACAGCCAGTGTACACAGTAAATACATGAATATTTATGCACCTACGATTACAGAATACAAGCTAAACAATAAATGAATACATCAGTACATAAGAATGACATTTCAGTAAAAGCAGTATTATTTTAAATGCACAAGTGTAAATTTTAATGAGAACTACAATTTGCAGCATTATAAACAAAATATTAGAGCACACACTTATATGAATCGACTTTCCACAGTGAATACACTCCAGCAGTATATTTGGAGCTTCACTTTACATTAAAAAAGGTAAGGCAGACTGTGGATATCTTGTGCTAATGCATGTAAGTATTGCTCTTCTGTGACATATGGGGTAGAGTTGAAATTATGTGTTTCTAGTCCCCCCTATGATGACAAATTTAGCCATCACAATCAAGATAAAGGTCTTATCAGATTGCCCAGTTAAAAACTTACAGTTTTCATAATTTTTCTTCCAGACTTACCAAATGCTTCATGTCATCATAGTATCTACACTGACTGTCCTCTAACTTCACATCCGCTCTATTCCTTTTCATTCCCTGTCTTGCTTTCACACTCCCTGAAAGATCACCACTAGGAATATCTTACAGAGGGCCATTATCACAAGGCGTTTCAAGATAGCGTCCAAAATCCCACCTCCCAGGTTTCCAAACCATTTGCTTACTGAGGCAAATCCACTTCCAATTGCTTCCTGGCACCTGTTGCTTCGAGCTCCTTCAAATCTTTCTTCAGATCAGTAATGTTCTTAATGTATTTTTTCATGGCCTTTCTGTTGTCAAGGATGTAGGTGAAACATTGATGGACTTTTAACAGCCAACAGACTCCGGCCTTCTTTTCAAGGATGTCTAACCAGGAGAGGCTTGTGTCAGTGAAAAGAGGCGGAGCAGTGTGGTCGAAGGGGGGAGGAGATGGGGGCCAACAGAAACAAATTTAAAAAATAAGAACTTACCTGCCGTCCTCCAGTATCGCGCTCGTCTGCTCCTCTCCTCAGGGCCAGACTGAGAAGCCAAAGCGGCCCTGCCAATTTTGTAAGGCCAGGCCCCGGGGTCGAGTTGTGTGTAATTGTGATTTCTGATTTTGTTACTGGGGGCTGATATTACAGCACCGCTGCAAAACCAGACCCCAGTGACTAAACCAGGCCCGACCACTGAAAAAACAGACCCCACCCTTTCAGCCTCCCGGGGAAACGCCTGATGCCTGCTACGGCCAGTCTGGCCCTGCCTCTCCTCTCCACTGCAGGTAGGCAAGGATCCCAGACCACCCTACTGCCAATTCTGAAGCTGTTCTCATGCATGAGAGCAGCTTCAGGATTGGCATCAGCACCAGGAATTTGCACTGCTAGACAGGCTGTGAGCCTGTACGCGCTCTCTCCAACCCCGCAACGCAGCTCGGGTTGGAAAGACCTTCAGTGCGCATTATGGTTTTGCTGCCTGAGACGACCAGCCAAGACGTCATGTGCACTGATAACAGTGCTCACCTCTCTCCCTCCGGTACTGGCATCCCCCTGGCCCGCAGCCAAGACTCAGCTCACAGTCATGTGGAAAAAAAATGAAACAATAATAAACGGGTTTAAACCAGTTTTTTTATCGTTTTATTCTTCACATTTTTGAGAGTGCTGTCAGGGGGGCAACGCTCCTCCTCCACTGTGTTTAACGCAAGTCTGTTCTGCAAAACCATGAATCTTATGGCTACCATTTCATCATCGACACGTAATAAAGCTCCTGCAGTACTAGTAGATAACTTGTCAACTACAGTAGATTACTTTCTAATCTTCATATCATTCAATATCAACCCTACAGATGGAATCACTGCACCACAAATATTGCCTACAATTTCACTACACTAGCTCCACTCTCAGGTCTGGACTTTTGTTTCCACACAGGATCATCAAAATGTTCCACATGATAAATCTTTGGGAAGACTACACCTAAATAGCATGTACTATACCATTTCTTGGGCAATTTGAAAAAGACATACTTTACACAAATAAAATAAACTCCAGGAATCACAGGATTGTTTCCATCTAAAAATAATTCCCATTTTCCTCTAACTTCGAATGTATGTCACATTCACTCTGTCCCACAAACAGAGTGTCAAGTTCATTCTTGTTATTCTGCACACACAATTTCCCTTTATGTTGGCAATCTAAATCTAAAGCTCCTTGACTTACTGCAGCTTAATGATCAATCTCTTCTTCAGTCCATTAAGGTATCTTGGTTAAATTTGTTGCTTTAGCTTTTACCTCTCTCCTCCTATCTTCAACCGTGTTAAAAAAAATCTTTTCAACAGCTGTCAATATGCAAGTTAAATTATGTTTATGAGCATAGGTAGGATCTAGTCTAATCATAGGTGTAAAACACCTTTTAACTTTGTCAGTGATTTTGGCATAAGAATGACTAATCACATTTTTAAACAAGGGAAATTCTGAAAGAATCAAATCTTAATTTTAAAAATAATATTGGAAATGACCATGTCCATAGGAAAATCTCAGCCGAAAACTGCAAGTGATACCATATGTTAAAGGTATGTATTGATAGGTAATACCTTCTGCAACTGATGCGGGTAAATGAATGCAAACATAAAAGTCCGGCATTCATAATGTCATAGAGAAATTTTGTATAAGCGTTTAAAGAGTAATCTCCTCTAGATAAATCTACATGTAGCTCTTACTCATCAAGCGAATACAGACTGTTATCAGCAGAGTGTGATGGTTTGGGGTTAACCTTGGTCTTATCCTCCACTGAACTATGTGTAGGTGGATATAGTTCTACAAGCAAATAAATCAGTATTACAACTACGACTATTAATATGTCCTTTATTATGTACCTACATCCACTGGGGTTAGGGTTAATTTCCATTACTTTAAAATCAGACCATTAGGTGTAACAGAGCAGCAGCAGAATCTTCAGTCTCCACCAGTACAAATCGCAAAACAAAGTTCATTGCTTCTAAATTACAACTTTACACTCCTTCAGCAGACTCGGGCCTAGGTACTCTTCTTTCTTCTCCTACAAAGTCTATTTAAATTTCTCTAATACATGCATTGCTACAATTCACTGATAATCACATTCAGAATGAAATGCCTGAGTCTGTTTGATGGTGCAGCAGATTCAAAATGCAGTTTGAACACAATATTCAGTTCAAGGAGGTTCAGTTGGATCTCCATTTTATCCCACAATTTGCAGAACTCTCTCTCTCTCATTGGCAGCAAAGGATGTCTGTTCAAGGGATGATGACTTCCGTCAAGGCAGTCTAGCTCTTTTTGATCTCCAAAGTGCAAGCCCTTCACCTTCTCCGTCACTCAAGTCAGAATCATCAGTATCTTCCAGAAGTGTTTGGAGCTCACATCTATCTAGAGGATTCAGTCTCTCTTTTTCTTGCCTCTACGGCCAATGTTTTCCAGCTGCCACTCGCGGTTCTACAGCACTAGGCTATTCGTCAGGGTCTGGATCTGGCTAAGTTATCACCACAGGACACGCCTCTCCTGCTTCAGCTCCAACTGTTGATTCATCAAGACCAACCCTCAGGCCAAACATCTGCTGTTGCAGACTCTTACTGTTCCTCTACAGCTTGACTGACCTGTTCCTGCAGTATCTGGCACTTTTGGGAGAGCTGCGGTTAAATCATCAAGGGATACGTAACTCTGTGACTGTGGGTATCATGCACCCAGTTGGGGAGACTGCCTCATTTCAAAGCAGTTGTGGTGACTATGATCACCTGGTAAGGGTCCTGCCAGAAAGGCTCCAGGCAACCCTTCCTCACATGTTTGTTCACCAAGACTCAGTTTCCGAGACTAAGGTCATAGCACTGCTCCTGATGAGGCAGGGCTGTGGCTGCTTCAACCAGATGAGACACAGAACACACCACGTCAGCCAGTCCTTTGCAGTTATCAAGAATCATGTCATCTGTAATGTTCACAAGCACATATGCAGGTACAGCTGGCAGTCTCATTGCTCTGCCCATAAAAGTTCATGGGGGAACAATCCTGTCCTCTGATCAGGAATGCTGCGAAGACTCATCAACACAAGAGGCAAAGCATCGGCCACTTCAAAGACATGGAAGCACACATTTTTGCTAATCTGGATTTAATCGTGCCATTAAGCTGTCGCACCAATCCTGACGCCTCAGGTCTATAGCTACAAAGCAGTCTCTGTTCTACTTGTAAAGCTGCACAGAACATTCTCAGGATCTCATTTTTGAAATGTGTCCCTCGGGCTGACTCTAGAGAAGTTGGAGATCCGAAATGTGGTATTAACTCCCTCACCAACAATTCAGCTACTGTGATGCTGTCATTGTTTTTGATTGGGTAAGCATCGACCCAACGCAAGTAGATGCACACAATCACCATCTTGCCCATTCCTCGCAGGCATTTCAATAAAGTCCAACTGCATCCTGTTTACTAGTCCACCTGATCTTCCTATGTAGCTCAGTGTTACTGCGGGTCTCTTCCCTACATTGTTCTGTTGACACACAAGTCATCTCTGACACAATGCTTAAGCCATCATTTTGAATCTAGGATTACACCACGTCTACAATTGCGTCCCTCCCCACATGAGCAGGACCTTAATAATGTCTCGCCATTGTGGGTAGCAAACTATTTGGCAACTGAGGTCTTCCATCTCCTGAAACCCATATGTCATCATCTCTTTTGACACAACCTATTCTGACCCAACTTTGCTGTTCTTCCTCTGACACCTCTTACAGAAGCCTCTTAACCTCCTCCCATGTATAAGCAGTTGTTAAGAAAACGTTGTGATTAGTCTCATCTGTTCTCTCATTCCCATACCCCTCATTAAAGCTACAAACAATATAAGCCCAATACTTTGCAACCTCATTAGTATATCTTTTGTCCACTGTTACATAATCATCTCCACTGCGGTGTGCAGAACATTTCACAACTGCAACTTGGGCAGGCATTTGAAACGCCTCAAGAAGTTTTCTCACGCCAAAATACTTTATTTCCAAGAAATAACTTCTTACAGAAATATTGGACATTACCCATTTCATTAATATAGACAATCACAAATATCATAAAATCAGTAGTGTGTGACCAACAATTGAATCAATTTGACTAACACATGGCTTCGGCTTATAGATAGCAGTATATGGATTTAAAATGTTGCCACACTGAAACTCAATAACAGGTCAACAGCCCAAGATCATACATACATTAGGAACATTTTAAAAGGAGGAACAGTAATAATAACTAGCAGCATGCAACTCTTTATACCCAAGAAAACCTTATAAAATACATTGTGCCCAACAGCTTATTGCAATCCTAATCAACCTTACTGACAAGGTCAAAGTGACACAATAACTAGCAGCATGCGACTTGTTTTGTCCAAGTAAAACATAGTAAAGTGCATTGTGCCTAGCAGATTGTCGCATGACAAAGGTCTTTCTTAATCAAACTTACAGACAAGGTCAAATTTCCAGTCACCAGATCTGACCTTGTCAGAGCATCCTCTTAACGTGGTCAGTATCTGCTTACCAGTTAGACAGAACACTACCAACCTTAGGGGAGAGCCAACATAGATCTTAAAACACTAAGAAAACGGAAACCTAACTTGGGATGTTTGTGATTTTCCGCAGATATTGACCAACGGCAATGGCCACATCCTGATATCTAAGGTCACATATCAAATCAACCCCATTTCTTTTGACTGTATGTCGTACTTTTTGAAAACAGGCCAGAGAATATTCTTCCTTTCCTCGAGGAAGAATACATAATCTATCAATAGGTGGCTCACTGACTATTTCCTAACTCTTTTACAGGGGAATTGGCCAAGGATCTCAGGTATTTTAGTTTTTAGCCCAATATTCCCCAACCAGGGTCAACTCCCACCTTCAGCCGCTGACTTTCATTTTGTAGCAACTTATCTGGAATTTTATATAAGTATGGGAAGAGGTCCATACTCTCCTGAGAAGCTAAGAAGGAGGTAACTGAACTATTGACCTTGAGATACTGGAGGTCCTCCCTTCTGCTAGTTTCAATAGCATATTGCCTGATTGTGCTCTCTATTTGTCTAACTTGGGCCACTCCGCCTCCTTCTAGTTGCATATCAGAGACTCCCAGATGCTTTAACATTACAGTCAAGGAGTTCCTCTTACCACAAAGAATTGACAATATCTCAGATAAAACTAATACCAACACTTTATCACCAGGGACCCCATTTTTGGCCGGAAAATAAGAACGCAATGCTTTGGCATCTGCCAAGGCACTCACATCTACGGTTCTCAACTTCCGCCTTACAGCTTCGATCATCACATTTTTAGGTATATCGAGGAGCAATTATAAAGAATTACCTTATAGGCCTTCCAATGAGACCCATCTGTCCTTTGCCAACACCTCTGTGCCATAGAGAACCTTAGGAATGAATTTGCCCTGTATGACTTTACTTAGTTGATCAAAGGTATAACTCCTATATTCACAATCAAACCTTTTCAAGCCAATCACTTCTGCTGATAGTACAAGTCTCTGAGAAGCAATGTGTTTGTCCCACCTCAAATCATCTGAGAAGATCATACCCAGATACTTAAACTCTCTGATCTGCTCCAGCCGTGCGATACCTAAGAACCAGGTGAAAAATAAAAGTTCTTCTTAGTGGAGAACAGAGTTTTGGTCTTTTCAACATTTATCGTCAGTTTGTTCTCCAGACAATAAGAATTTAGGGCATGTAAATTCTGTTTAAGCCCTATATGTGTGAGATCCGTCACCAACAAATCATCAGCATACATAAGGCAGCTAGTATGTCTACCCCCATTCTCTGGTGAGTAAGTATGTGTTCCCCATTACATCTGGGGAAGTCCGCAATAAACAGATTAAACAGCAGGGGTTCTAAAACACACCTCTACCGTATGCCATTCTCTACTGGGATTTTCCTCAACAGGCTACCTAGCCTGTCCAGATAGACTTCGACCCAATTATCACTATGAAGCTTCATCCCAAGGTCTAACAGGGTTACAGATATATTCCACTGCTGGACATTTTGACAAAGCTTACCTCTGTCCACCCTGAAGAATGCCACTCGGAAATCAACGAAGCAGCAGCAAAGACCACCTACAGACTCCATTGTCTTCCTGGTGACTCCCCGCAGTGTGAGACAGTGGTCTATTGTTAAGTGTTTTAGACTAAAACCTCCTTGCTCCACACGGATCAATACTGTGTCAAAAGCCCAGGCTGCTAGGTGTTTTAATAATGTTTGAGCAAAGAATTTAGAGGAAATATCAAGGGGGAGCTTAGATGATAGTTAACGGGCTGATCCATTTTTCCTTTTTTATCAATGTGCTTCACAATGGCTCCTTTCCATGAATCTGGAATGTGCCTGTTTACGTAACCCTTTTAAAGAACCCACTACGAATCAATCCCCTTTTACTTGGATCTTTTTTTAAATATCACAGATGGGAGACCAAATGTGTAGTGAAGGATGATCAGGATCTGCGTAGTTTCATGTAGTATGTTTATTTAAAGTAAGATGGTACAAGGATAAGAGTACATTCATTAAGTCAATGTAAAGGAAATAACCCCACCAGGAGCAGGATGGTACCAGCTCAGCCCTAACTCTCAACTGAATTAAAAGAGCTATGCAGCATTCTATTACATCATAAGAATGACAACATTCTACAGGACTAGGCAGGCGGAATTCAAAGAGCTATGCAGCATTCTATTACATCATAAGAATGACAACATTCTACAGGACTAGGCAGGAGGCTATGGAAAAGGAAGTATGAAGTGAAGACACTACACATCTTCCCCTTTTAAAACACTATTAAAAAGTACACGATAAAACCATAGCAATAACACAATGACACAATAAAGAACATTAAGAAAAAACAATAGGAAACACACTTAAAGAAGAGGCAACAAAACCAGAACAGTAAGAGGAAGAAAAGGAGAACAAAAACTTAGAAGAAATACATGAAAACATAGCATGGAAGAAAGTAGGAAGACAAGACATCTTCTCCTTAAATGACAAAGAAAGAAAAAAATAAAAGAGAACGCACTATAGAGATTGCAGAATGAGAGAGAGAAAAATCAAACACCAGAAAAAGGAAATGGGCACAGAACAAAACAAAGAGAAAAACATTAAGTAAAACATTGGAGGTTACAGCGAATCATGCCAGTTGGCCAGACTGGAATGGGGTGTGAACCGACAAACGATAAACACTGGAAGGTAAAACAGACAAAGAGAAAAGTAAGAAAAGTACTCCAAACAGGAGAAACCAGAGGAAATTTCCAATACAGAAAGTGAAAAGAAAGGTGAAAACGACACCGAACAGGAGTGCTAACGTGAATGAATAAGAGGTAAACCTCAATTGCCAGGAAATTTACAAATGAAAAATTTGCGCAAAGTTTATAAGAAACTGGCAGAACCTTAGAAGAAAAATCAATAACATGGGTTCCGTGCATAGAACCGCTGTAAAAACTCATGAATATGACTGTAGAATGAATATTGAAAATGCTGCAGCTAACAAACATCCAAGAGTATTACCACAATTACACGGAAAATGAAAATTACTTAGTTGTAAGCTTTTACAATGAATAAACTAAACGAAGGTGCAGAAATTCTGAAATTGAATGAGCAGTCAAACCTGCGGAAAAAAAAATTCAATTCATCATTAAAGAAAATGGAAAAATATGAAAACTCTTTGAAATATGTATAGAATATAAAATGAGAAAGAAACAGTAAGCATTTCAAAATTACATTTTTAAAGAGTTAGAACATAAAAATTCATGCAACATATTGAAATGAAAATAATAAATGGCACTACAAAACAGCGCAGACAAAAAAAATTCAAGAAATGTGCACAAATACATATCGTAGAAGCAAACTCCAGTGAGGGAACTCTCACCCGAGGAGTTATCAAAAGGTGCTACGCAGACCAATGTGCATGAAAGCGAAGAGTCTTAAATGAAGCGCTAGGACGTGAAATAAAAGTAGAAGGCTGGTAATGAACACAAAGCAGTACTCAGAAAACATTCTTGTTTCAAATTCCTGGTCAAATAAACTTTCACATACAGATGTACTCATGTTCTAAGTGCTTTCACATAACAGAGTTCTTAGTGCTATCACATATCATATGATAGTCCCACTAATCGGCAATAAGACTGAAGATTGAACTGAAATGCCGGTCTAAAACAAATTGGAAAAAAGCCTTCAGCAATGGGTGAAAGTCATGGCGGAACGAAAATGTAGAAGACCTCAATGAGGTGCATGTTTCAACTTGGAAAACTCTTCATCATTGGCAAAGAGTGAGGAATTTGAAATACTTGAGGCACAGGTCATAAACGACGACATTGGCAAAAAGTTTTATTGAGCTTGATTAGAAAAAACGTGGTTGACATGAATGGAACGTTTCAAACTATGACTTGAAAAAGAGTGCCAAACTCAAAATGGCAGCACCACTCTGACGCTGATCAGAGTGGCTCACGGCACGAAAAAACACCAACGTTGCTGTGCAGCTGTGCACACGAAGGGAAGGCGGAACTTCACAGAAGAAAATAAGGAAGCATCGCAGGAGTGCGGACAAAGGTATAACTGCAGACGCTGTGTGTAAATATTCAAATAACAGTAGCTGTTCAACTGCCGTAGCTAATATACATAGAGTGTCAATATGGAGAAAATAATTAAGAAACTAAATGCACAGTCACGGTCCATAGAATCTAAATTGACGTATAAGTTCACCAGGTGGCACATTCTCACATCTGGAGGTGCTGGAGAACCATCGCAGCACAGGAGCTTTGGTAAAAATGTAAAATGCTCATACCTCAACATCAAATCAGGGTAGAGGCACATGCAGAGACAATATATCTGCTCCCTTGACGACAGTCACAAGGAAATGTAGAAAGTGAAGTAATACTCCTCAGAAATTACTCGTCCTCAAAGGTTGCAGTAAGTAGACAACAGGACTCACAGGGAAGCAGTCGAAAAGAAGAAGTAGGCAGCATAAGTAGGGAAATTCTCCAACGGATTCTAGGAGATGTTTTGTGGTAAGCATCAAATTACAGCAGGGACTGGCACTTAAGGAATGTGGGCGACCGGTGAAATGGTCACAGGTGGGGCTCGCAGGGTGCTATTGTGCTGTGCACGCATGGGTTTGGATCCCATCCTCGTCGCCAAAAAGGTGTATTGAAGGATGATCAGGATCCGCGTAGTTTCATGTAGTATGTTTATTTAAAGTAAGATGGTTCAAGGATAAGAGTACGTTCATTAAGTAAAGGTAAAGGAAAGAACCCCACCAGGAGCAGGATGGTACCATCTCAGCTCTAACTCTCAAGTGAATTCAAAGAGCCATGCAGCATTCTATTACATCATAAGAATGACAACATTCTACAGGACTAAGCAGGAGGCTATGGAGAAGGAAGTATAAAGTGAAGACACTACAATCTGCGCTACCTGAACTAGAGGCTTTCATATTGCTGATTATTTTGGACAGCACTACTGGCTCTATATCGGAATTTGTCCACAAAACTGGCAAATTCTCAGAGTTCACTCCATTGCATAGAGAGTATAGAGAGTAAATAAAGGTTTACCAATTGTCCTCACTTATTTGGACCTTGAGGGAAGATGGTGATGAGAGAGTTACAGAATTCACCAGGTGCCAAAAAGGCTTGCTATTTTTATCGGTACTCACAGCTAGCATTAACTCCCACTTTTTTCTATATTATGCTCTCTTTTTGTGGGCCCAGAAATTTTGATAGGCAATTTTCGAAGACACCATAACTATTGTTAAACTAACTTAGAGCATCAACGACTCCTGTTTGCTACTCTTCTGCCCTCCTGACAGTCATCATCAAACCAGCTATTCCCCTTACCTCTTATTATGACTAGTTGGATGAAGGCCCTCTGTTGCCAACTTGAAGTGAGCTTATAATTGCTTTGTTAACCTACAATACAAATCCAACACATTGTGTCCTGCTTCCAGGTCTAAGTTCTTGAATTCAACTGAAGAAAGAGTCTGCAATAGATCCTCGGTAATCAGAACTCCAATTCTCTTATGATAGACTATCTCATGAGACAAGGTGGCACTTGGACAAGGCAAAATGGCATCCCTAAACTCCAAACTAAGGGAAAGGTGGTCGCTAGGCCCCAAGTCAAAAACTCAAAAGGTTTTAACCCAATAGAATTTCCGTATTGGAACCAACACAAGTGAATGGGCAATTTGCTGCAACAATATTTAAAAGTTCCCGTAACAGGATGTAATCATTACATTGACCGTTCACATTGATAAAATTCTGCTGGGCTAGGCAGGGCGGGACCTTCATCTCTCCTTCTTTGGGGCTTTCCCAAAAAATACAGTCAGGAATGTTTAATGTTAGCCTCAGTTTTTCCATTGCCGCATCAAACTCTTTGAAAGCTTATTTTTCTTTAAAATCCCCCCCTACGACCAATAGAGCATCTGGATCCTTACATTTCATTTTTTTAACATCATTGACCAGATTCAGACATTTACCCATTCAGGTAGAGGGCGAATTGGAGGAACATACACATTAAGATGGATCTATTGATTTAACCCCTCAACATTCATGAACAAATCATTAAGCAAGCGAGGTGTTAGCTTCCACCCACAGCAGACGGATACCAATATTAGTAATCCCCCACTGCTCTTCCTCCTAATAAGCGGTACAAAAGGGGGTGGTGATGTACGGAGCATCTGAACCAATCAAACACTCACACCCAGTCAACAGATCTGGGTTTAATCCATCACCGTTCTTTAGCCCACTCTGCAACCCCAGTTCAGACATGCCCATATGCAAATCAGTCTGACCTGTGCCTCATGGGAACAGTCCAGCCCGAACTGCCAAGCCATGCCTTCCCTGGTCCGGAAACAAGCTTCCTAGGACCGGTTTTTGGCATTTCAGCTGTCTTCAGCCAGGCTTGCTTGAATCCAGTGGCAAAGTGAGCCAGGGACTCACGTCTGAGCATACCCTGCCAACTTAAGGTGAAAAAAGTGGTACAAAAGGGGGTGGTGGGGGACGGAGCATCTGAACCAATCAAACACTCACACCCAGTCAACAGATCTGGGTTTAATCCATCACCGTTCTTTAGCCCACTCTGCCACCCCAGTTCAGACATGGCCATATGCAAATCCGTCTGACCCTGTGCCTCATGGGAACATTCCAGCCCGAACTGCCAAGCCATGCTTCCCTGGATTGGAAACAAGCATCCTGGACCGGTTTTGGGTACATAACCCTCATCAGCCAGGCTATCTTGAATCCAGTGGCAAAGTGAGAAAGGGATCTACGTCGGAGCATACCCTGCCAACGTAGGGCGAACTGGATGTGAGTGTTTGATTGGTTCAGATGCTCGGTCCATCACCACCCCCTTTTGTACCGCTTCCTCCTTATAAGAACATGGCATTTTGACTTATGCCAACAATCCCCTCCACTACAGGGAACTTCAACAACCAACTTTCCTGGAGGAACAGTACTGCTTAATTCGTAAAGACCTCACTATGGTTTTTCATTTCTATAAATGATTTAAAACCATATCCATTCCATACCAGGATACAGCCTGGCTGTAGATGTCCTGACTCCTACCAATCAATTTCCTCTGCCCTTTCACCGCTCCAGGGAGGAATAAAGCAATCATGGATTTTTCTAAAAGAATGACTTTCCATTCTCCTGGGAATGTATCCCTGACAACCATGGCCGCTTTTCTTCTTAGGCTCATTAAACTCTAGGGTGTGAAACAGATTTTGATTCCTTAAGTTTAGGGCTCGGTCTTTATGGAACATTACGGTAACTATTCCTTTCTGTGACCCATCACATTCCCATCAGCTCCATCCAACAACTGTTCTCTGTCCTACCCAAAGGACCCAGCAAAGGAAACATGATAATGTTTCAACCCTCCAAGTTTGAATAAAAAATGGGTTGTCTGGGTATACTAGCCCTCCTCAGGTTTACCAATGGTTTCCAGCAGTGCATCACTCCCTTCACAGAGCCTAATGCCATTTGCCGCCAGGGCTGAACCTGAAGCTCCCACTAAATTCTCCATCTCCTCAGTAGCAACCATTGTACTGGTTAGTTCTCCCCCTATACCCTTCCTTAAACCAACCAGGGTGAGGTCCTTTGAGATAATATTCCTCAATATTTTAATTTCAGCAAATACACTTAACAGTCTGGATTCATTGAGGGTTTGGCTAACTGAGTGCAACGTTTTCATCTTGGATTGTGATTTTCGAAACAAGAGCAGCGAAGCCATTGGTTTAGGTGTACCTCCTAGATGGGCTAAGGTGGTATTATTTGAACGAAAAAAGTGTTTTTCTTTTAGAACTCTCCCCTTAGAATTTTTTTATATTTTTGCCCCCGGGGACCTCTTTTGCCACTGTTAAACATTCCTTGATTTTCCCTCTACCTGTCTATGGAGCTTTCCTGAGCCTCCCTGCGTCTTTCTTACCAGGCTTCCCCCAAGTGATTGATTCCTTATCCTTCATAGGGGGCACTATTGGAATTGGGGACTTGACGGAATTACTCAGGGGATCCACACCACACAGGTTTACATGCCCTGGATGCTTTCTACCTCTCCTCCCTACTTGGGCCCTCTTCCTCCTCCCCCCTAATTCAGCAAAATGGTGGGACTGAATTTAGATAGTACCCTTTTCTCCCAAATACACATCCCCTTTTCAAGACTAGGTAGAGAAATCTTGAAACATATATCTCCTCATTGCATTGCCAGGCATTAGCTCGGTCCCCTCTTGGGGGGCTGAGTAAGGTATGGCCTCTTTTGACCTTCCTCCTAGTGTTGCACCTCCAGACCCATCTTTAAGGGATTTGTTAATAGTTTTGAGCAATTGGATAAGCTTAACATTCTGAGTGTTATTCAAGACCAGCGCCTTTAGCATTCCCTGAAAGGATACTTGCATTAGGGAAAGAAGGATCAGCATGGACAATTCTTGAGTAAAGTCAGAAGCAATTTCCAGGGAATTAATCTCATTTGTTTGTTCTTGTTTATCATCAACAGCCCCATCATTGATTCAGCAGATGATTCTTCATGCTCTTTACCCTCAATAAAGGGTGTGCATAAGTTGTCCACTGTATGATGGTTCAATTGAGGCTACACCAGACCCAGCTCCCCTCATGGCTATTGGGGAGGATGAGGACCTTGGGTCTGGCTCCTATGCAACCCTCCTCTGGCCTAGTAGCCCCTCTATTAAGTTTGAAAGACCTTACAGCTCCAGGTCCACCAAGCATTGTCTGGCACATTCAAGAGAGGGACTGTGGTGCTCCGCATCAATATCTTTGTTGAAAGGGGTTCTGAATTCCATAGCTATAGGGGGCGCGAGACCTGAGTTTAAGACTAAATCAACAAGAGGTGTGTGGTTCACTAGTTTACCCACCCTATGGGTATCACCCCTCATTTTTTAAACACATTTAGACACACACTGCCGGTTGACATCACACACCATAAATATTAGATCCTCCCCCTTTCTTTTGTCCTTTGGGGGAACAACAACTGCACCTACTCCAATATCACTTATAGGACAGTGGAACTGATTTTTTGCTGGACCAACAGGAGAAGGGAGCTTTATTTCCCCATGGATTTCCCCTTACACCACCTTTTATCCCACCTATGGTATGTGGCCTCTCCACACTAACAGATCCATTCTCAACATCAACAATACTTTTGACCAAAGTTGAGTTACTATCACACACGGTCGGACCTTGGACTTCTGACTTTAAAGTTTTTGCACTTGTTCACCATTTTGGATGGGGGAGCCTGAAGAAGAAGGAACCACCTATGGGACCCTAACTGTCCGAAATCATGCAAAACACCAAAACCATATTATCAGAGAAAATTGTCACCTTCAGCTAGTCTAAAACCCAGCAGGTTCTGGTAAGAACACTCAATTCAGCCACTTGTACAGAGCATACTCCTTGAAGACAGGAACCTTCAATTACTCCTTAAACTGTACAGACTGCATAAGCTGCTCTCAAATTTTCTCCATGGTCTCGTAAACACAAGCCATCCACAAACAGTGCAAATTCAGATTCAAGTAGTTGCTCATCTTGTATGTATGGTCTTGGCTTGGTGCACAGTTCAGTGGCATCAGGACAGTCATGCTCCACTTCACCATCATCATTGACATTGTCGGGAAGGGGTGAGAAAGTAGCAGGATTGAAAACAGCACAGCACTTCAATGTGACATTCTCAGCTGTGAGTATGATTTGCTCGTGATTAGCGAGGTGGCTGTTTGTCAAGTGCTGTGTTTGAGTTCTGGTTAACAATACTTCAACTGAGTGGGGAATAAAGACAGTCAATAGATGACCCGTCACAATGCTTTCAACCTCTCTATGCTGCCACCCACTGCAGCCACAGATTTGAGACATCCTGGCAGCACTGCAGCTCATGGGTCAAGTGTAGCAGAAAAGTATGTGACAGGTCTGCTGGAACGTCCATGCATTTAGGTAAGCACTGAGAGAGCACAGCCCTCCCTCTCACTGCAAAACGAGCAAATGTTTTATTGTAATCAGGCATTCCCAGTGCTGGGGCATGGCAGAGACTTTCTCTCAGCTCTAGGAAGGCGACCAAGCAATCATTATCCCAGGGTACCGGATCTGATTCATCCTTGTGTGTCAGCCTCTATAAAGGCTTGGCCACTAGGGAAAGGTTGTGAATGCACTTACGACAGTAGCCCACCTTTCCCCAAAACATCCTGACTTCTTTCTGTGCTGTTGGTTGAATCCTTTGCATCATTGCCGAGATTCTGTCCTGTGACACATTCCTTGCTCCTTTTGTCAATGTTATGTCCAAGATACAGAACTTCCGTTTGACAGTACTGCAACTTTTGGGACACATTATGTCCATTCTCCGCCAAGTGGTTTAACAGGGCAATAGTATCAGTCTTACAACTTTCTTGTATATTTGAGGCAACCAACAGATCATCAATGTATTTACCAGAACAGTGTTACAGGGCATGCCCGGGGACTCCAGATTCTTTTTAAGGATCTGGTTGAAAATGGACGGGCTCTCCATATATCCTTGTGGGACTCTGCACCATGCCAAATCACGGTTGCCGCACCGAAATGCGATGAGGAACTGACTGTCCGCATGCAACGGTATGGAAAAAAAGGTCTGGCAAAGGTCGATGACAGTAAACAACTCAGCCTCACATGGAATTTTTATATATTTTTTATTTTTTATTTATGGCTTTCATAAAGCATCATATGTAATACAAGAACTATGATGCAATCTAGTTACATTACTATAAGACAAGGGATATTGCTTGCAAAATAAAAGAGAAAAATGTGGCGATAAAAACACAGACATAAAGGGTAGACTCCAGTTGTTACAGTACAAAAACAGCTATACTACTTCACTTGCATCATTATTGACAACACTTATACAGGCACAGCGCTAGCAGTATCAGTCGGAGCAATAGAACGTAAATATATCTGCAAGGGCTCCCAGATATCAGTAGGTCGAGAAGTCACTGGCTGGTCCTTTGCATACAATACAAAATTTTCTCTGCAATAAGTCAGATCTTTGAGCCATTGTGCGACTGTAGGACTCAGTCTGCTGTCCAATACAATCGCTACTCGCTGTTTAGCAATGAGTAAGGCCACTCTAGCTAGTTTGCCTGTAGTACCTTTCAAAAGTGGGAGCAGGCCCAATAAACACACCTTTGGGGATCAAGTCAGGATAACCCCAATCATTTTGGACAGTGTATCAGTTACTGCAGTCCAGTAGTCTCCCACCTTGTTGCAGGACCAGGTGAGGTGCCAAAAGTCCGCTCTGAAAGTACCGCAACGTATACAGATGTCTGATTCCCTGAGACCATGTTTAAAAAGCCTGTGAGGTGTGTGGTAGGACTGATGTAGGTATCGAAAATGTATGATGCAGAGATTCCCGTTGGATGTAAGTGCACCAGTTAATGAGCAGCAGTGTTCCCAGTCGTCCTGGTTGAGCTGTGGGTCTAGGTGTTCGTTCCATTTGCTGAGACTCTTGTTCTCGGGAAGTTCCCTATATATACTGGCAGCTCGGTACAATTTAGTGACGAGTTTGTGTCTAGTGGGGGCAGTGAGTAAAGTGTGCAAGGCCAATAATGACGGGGGCTCCATAGGAAACGTCGGGAAGTGTGCCTGCATCCCTCCTTTCAGTCTGTGAAGTGTGAACGTGAATAATAATGATTTGTGTTGGATATAATCTGTGTCCGCAGGTGTTAAGAACGTGCCACTGAGAAACAAATCTTGCATTTTATCGATGTCCGCCTGAGCCAATTTGCGCATGAGTCCCCCTTCATGTGATACTGAAATGTCCGCATGTCGAGCGATGGGGAGGAGTGGTCAGTACAAAGGCACCTACCCAGCTAAGCGCCCCAGTGTCTGCCAGGCTGCAATTGTCGAATTAATGGTGTTCATTTCGCCACGGGCGTGTTTCGTCGTCTATGTGTGATCATGGAGCTCGGTGGTGTTTGGTGTGCGTCCCAATGTTCCACCGCTACATGGGGAATAAAATCATGGGGTGCATACCAGAAGTGCGCATACTGCGCCTGCGCGCATAAGTAGTATAAATAAATGTCCAGAACATTAAAACCCCCATGATTATAATCCAGTGTAAGAGTGCGCCAATTTATGCGAGCCTGCTTACCTCCCCATATCAGGCGGAGGAGTAGTGCATGTAGTGTTTTAAAAAAATTGTGGGAAAGTGGAATAGGTACATTGTTAAAAAGATATAAAAATTTAGACAGCACCACCATCTTCATAATAGCGATGCGGTCTGCGAAGGAGAGGGGTAAACGAACCCATTTTTCTATGTGATGCTGTAGCCATGTTATAGCGGTACCATAGTTCTCCCGAATTACTACATCAGGATCTCGGTGAATCCAGACGCCCAGATATTTGACAGAGTCCGTCGCCCACACAAGAGGAAATTCTAGCTCATGAGGATGTGTACACGCGGTGATCGGCATAACCACCGATTTTGCCCAATTTATAGACAGTCCAGAATAGTGAGCAAATCGGATGTATTCTCTCAGGACCGGCTCCAAATGGGTGCGGGGTTCTCGTATAAAAAGCACATGTCATCCGCATATTATGAAATTATGAGAGGACGATGATGTAGGCTAAGAGCCACATGTTTGTGCCGTTGTCGTATTAGACAGGCCAGGGGTTCCAGTGTGAGGGCAAAGAGCAGCAGCGATAGTGGACACCCCTGCCGCTTGCCTCTAGTTATGGATATCAAGTCAGAGGTGTGACTGCCCACCCGGATCCGTGCAGTAGGTTGGGTGTAGAGTAACTTGACCCAGTTGATAAAGAAGGGAGAGATGCCCATGCACCGGAGGATAAAAAACAAATACCCCACTCAATTGAGTCAAACGCTTTGGCAGCGTCAAGCATGACCGCCGGCAATTCCGGAGAAAGAGTGTGGAACAAGTGAATAAAGTGTGAAAGTTATAGGAGGTAGACCGTGTGGGTATGAATCCAGATTGGTCTGGTAGGACCAAGTTCTGCATCAGTGGCTGAAGTCGAAAAGCTAGAATTTTCGCCAGAATTTTAACATCGGTGTTAATAAGCGACACCGGTCTGTATGAGTCGCATTTAACAGGTGATTTGTCTTTTTTCAACAAGGTTATAATTAAGGCCTCTCGAAGAGATGGGGGGAGAATGCCCGAGTCATAGGCTTCTGCATACATTTCCTACAGAAAGGGGGCAAGCTCCTCCGCTTAGGCCTTATAAAATTCAGACGTAAAGCCATCCGGGCTAGGAGCCTTTTTTTTTAGGGAGAGAGGCTATGGCCATACCGATATCCTCCACGGTGACAGGGTGACCCAGATAATCCCTCTGTCCATCGGACAACCACGCAATGGCTAACTGCGGTAAATAGGCGACAAGTTCCTTCAAGTCAGTCTCACCTTGAGACGTATACAGTATGTCTGCCGGAATTGCTCCGTAATGTCTGCAACACTATGGTGGTCGTGCCCCAAATTGTCTGTAATTTTTGTGATTGTGTTCTGGTGTAGCCGCTGTAAGATTTTCATAGCTAAGTGATGACCCGGTCGCCCACCCTCCCCATAGGAGCGAGCCACGGATCTCTTGGAGAGATAGCGTATTTCCTCCTCTGCCAGTGTCGCATGCTCGAGTATGGCTTCTTTAAGGGACGCCAGTTCACTTGGTGTGCATTCATATTCGCGCTCCAGCCGGGTCAGTGTGGCCTCGACCTTAGCAAGCTGACCCCTGATGTCCCTCAATATGCCAGCTGACGTACTGATGCAAATGCCCTGAACGGTGGCTTTAAAACCCTCCCTGAGTATTCTAGCACTGTCCACAGATCTCGTGTTGTTGACAAAGTATTGTGTAATGGCCTCGCAAATAGTTTCTAAGTAAAGAGGGTACAATAATGACTCAGATCGGAAGTGCCAAGTGAAGGGCCTAGGAATCATCGCAGGAACAGAGAGGGTGAGTAACACAGGACAGTGATCAGAGAGAGTGCCTAGCAGATTTTCTACGTCAGACACCCAGCCCGCCACCCCCTCACTCACCAGCCAATAGTCGGGGGGTCGAGACCAACTGCCATGTGCAGAGGAAATGTGCGTGCCTGCAAGAGTTCCTACATGTCTATGCCGCCATATATCCAGCAGGTCAAATTTATGGACATACCCACCATAGTGAAAAGTGCATGACATTGTATTAACTTATGAACATGCACATTGTTGAACTAAGCATTCTATATATATATATTTTTGTGCTTCTTTCCCAGCCCTGAGGAGTCGCAGTGATTTTGTTCCCACGCGACGAAACATGTGTCGGCTGGTTGTGGAACCAATAAACCACTACAATTTCCTGTATAATTGGACATAATTGCAATTGTCTTACTTATTGGCTCTGTGCACGGATTGTAATTACTATTGAAACTACAATTGATTTACTGTAACTGTTGTGTGCAAAGGCATTAATGCTTTTATTTGTTCCATAGGTTGGTTTACTAACCTATTTTGAGCGGTTAAAGGGGTCTTTCCCGCTCGCCTTTTTGCACCACATTGAACCTGTCAAGTAATACACACTAGCGTTCACACTAGGCAGAGTGCCCTTCATCACTCTGAAAATCTAAAAACCCCATGTTTGTATTTACAGTAACTGGATTCAGATAGGGCAGCCTCCACGCTACTAGTCTCCACTTTTCTTTCAATCACAAACTTGATTGATTTAGCACCCTTTCTATTTTTTCCAATAATGGATAGAGCCAAGGCAGCTGCAGAACTTTTTGAAAACCTAGCTAAGGGTGTGCCCACACATACAGTATCAGCTAGTACGGGTCCACCACGGTAAGAAGGACTGAAGGATACATTTCTCAGACTAGAGAAGCTTAAGAGACAGGAGAATTCCCGATGGTGGGATGGAACCACCTTGAAACAATACATGCGGCTAAAACAAATACCAAGGGCACTACGTTCCCAAGTCTTCCCGACTTACGACGACTTGGATACAGACTTAATGACCAAATGGGAAGAATCTCTCAACAACAACTCCATGGTATTAATGGATATCTTAATTGAAAGTGCTGAGCGTAAAACCACGAAACTACAGGCAGAGATCTCAGTGCTAGAACAGGAAATAAAAGACCTCAATTTACCGGAGGCAACAGTTAAAAACTACACCATATTAGATGACATCTTGCTAAAACATCAAGCTGATATTAAGAACAGAAAGGCACGCCAGCTAAAAAGAGATGAAGCAGACTATAGGGATGGTAGATTCTTTACATATGCGCGCAAATATGACTCCATGATTCCCAAAGCCAAACAAAACAACAAAACAGGTAGATCCACTACGGATAATAGCTCGGCTACCTCTAGCAACACCTCCTGAAGCACAACTGGAATCAGTGAGCCAGAGACCGAGACAGTAGACAGCAGTGGAGCAAGTACCTCGGCTTTTTTAGTCGAGATGCAGCGCATAAGAAAAGGCAACAGGGCAGTTTCACCGAGAGGCATACCAGACCCAAAATCCACAGGGGCAGGAGGGGCAAACATCGAAGATTACCGCAGGAAACGGAGGTCTGGGACCATGAGGAACTAAATATTACCGATCAGGAAGTGCAGGTTATCAACCTTTCCTCTTTCCCACTGACCATTGACATGATGTCCCTACTCAGTAAAGGCCTTAATTTTAATCCCTATACTACAGGTGACATTTGCCAAACAAAGATTGATTTGTTTAAATTTGTCCGCAATCTGAAATTGAAAAAACACTTTTCTGGTTTAAATAGCAGCAGTAGACAATCCAAAAATATTCCTATTCTGTGTGACACTGAACAATTGTCAATAAAGGATGTACAATCAACGCATTTGCTTCTTTCCTTGGCTGACCGGGAAGAGAGTCCTTACGATATGGAGAGGCTTCTAGAGGAGCTTGATATTGAGACAGACTAAGGGGTGGCCAGTGGCTTGAAGTCCAAATCCAAATGGACTCCTACTTTACCCGGTGGCAATGCCATAGATAACTTCCACAGACATATCCTTGAAGATCTCAACAAAATAAAGACCAAAAGCCTTGAGTCAACATTTAAATACAAGGACAACCTCACCAAGGGGGAACACACAGCACTTTCGACTTTGACTAACAACCCTAATATTATCATCAGGGAAGCAGACAAGGGGGGTAACATCGTAGTGATGAACTTGATTGACTACAATGAAGAGATTCTTAATCAACTGAGTAATGATTCCGGCTATGAACAATTGGCACAGAACCCTTTGACTATTGCAATTAATGACAAGCTTCTTATCTGGAAGCAGTCTGGGCTCTTGAACAATGAAGACTATCTTTACCTTAAAGTATTCAGACGATCCTTTCCCTGGCTATACACGTTACCAAAGATACACAAAGATCTCCCCTTTCCTCCAGGCAGACTCATAGTCTCGGGGATAGGTGGGCCAACAGAAAGAATAGCCGAGTATGTAGACCTCTTACTGGGACCCCTAGTGAAGAATTTGCCTTCTTTCATACAAGATTCCAAACATATACTTAGCCTCCTAGCAGACATTGATTGGCAACAGGGCACCACACTAGTCACAATGGATCTGGTGTCGTTATACACCAGCATTAATCCGACTTTGGGGATGGAGGCAATCAGTAATATTTTGTCCAACAGACCAGCTTCTCTATGGGCTCACACAAATATGTTGAATTCCATGATGGATCTTATCCTTAATAACAAATTCTTCATGTTCGACCGTAAATGGTATCAACAGAAAAGAGGGGTGGCCATGGGTTCCAAATTCTCCCCCTCTTTTGCGAACCTATTCATGGGAGCACTGGAAGCAGACCTTATCTGGGGACAGAAGGGATCACAATATATCGACTCCATTATCTTCTGGGGTCGATATATTGATGATTGCATTTTACGTTGGTCTGGATCTGACGAACACTTACAAAATTTCTTTCAATACCTGAATAGCAACACGTGGGAGATCAGATTCACTATGCAATATAGCAAGACGAGTATTGAGTTTCTGGACCTAGAATTCTATGTAAAAGGGAATTGCTTACACAGCACACTCTTTAGAAAACCCACCTCTTGTAATGCTAATCTCCATGCTTCCAGCTCACATCCACAACACCAAATACGCTCCATACCGTATGGGGAATTTCTCAGAGCGAGGCGTAATTGCAGTGAAGAGGTTGAATTTAAGAGGTGCATCAAGAACATGGGTGACAGATTCTCTAGAAGAAGGTATTCTGAGGACACCATTGGAAAGGCTAGAAAAAGAGTTAAAAAGACCAAGAGACCAGACACTCTCAAGAAACGCACTGACAGCAAGTCCTCCAACAACACTGTACGACTAATTACTGACTTCAGTGCCTTACACAGCACAGTGAGAAGGAGTTTAACTGAACACTGGAATCTTTTAAAAGCGGACTCTACAATTAGAGAATGGATTCCAGCAACACCAGCAATCACATACAGAAGAGGCCAAACATTAAGAAACAGACTGAGTCCCACTGTCCCCCGCAATACAACCATCACCAATTGGATGACACAACACAGCACCGGATTTTACAAGTGTGGTTTTTGCTCAATGTGCCGGTGGGGCAAACATGGGACAAAGACTTTCACAGGATTTGACAATGAAACTTACAACATCAGACAGAACATCACCTGCTTAACCAAATTTGTGGTATACATCATAGAATGCCAATGTGGCAAGTACTACGTAGGGAGTACGATCAGGGCTCTGAAGGACAGGATGGCAGAGCATATGGGGGCGATACAGAAAAGAGACCCCCAAATATCCAGTGGCCCTTCATGTAGCAGAATGCCAATCCTTGGAGGATGACGTTAAAGTTCACTTCTTTGGTATTGACATTATCCCACTGAATATCAGAGGTGGAAACCGGGAACTAACACTCAGACGGAAAGAAGCCATGTGGATAATGCGCTTGCAGTGCTTTGAACACGGGCTCAATTATGACCCAGAGCTACAGTTTTTTCTAGGGGACTGAGGGACCCTGTTATATCTTCACCCAAGGATCACCCTGGGTTTTCTGTGCTCGTAGTTCATCACTGTAACACACTAATCAGGCAACAAACACTGACTGTTAGTAATAACTGGTGTATGACCAAAATGTGTGATCATGTAACTAAAAAAATACATGTCTTAATGAGTCACCTTCATGTGCATTAATACTAGATCTTTAATACTGTAGATAATGACAGTCATGTGTTAGAGTAAGGTGACCCAATGTAATAACTGTATGTACATGGTTTTGTGTAGTAATTGGACTGCATTTCGATAAATATGTCATATGTAACAAGTCACGAAGTTACGGGCATGAGGGTGCTCTTCGTGTCAACTATGACATTTTCTCTACGACATATTCACTTTGAGAATGGGACAGGGAGTTTATCTCACTAATCATAAACTACCTTATGACGATCGTTTTAACCGATCTACTGGTAACTTGCGTTAGACGGACAAAATTGGGAGTTATATTGTACCCTTTCAGTAGATTCATCACTAAATTTCTACTTTATGTGGCCTCCAACTAGAGGCAAAACAAGTCTCAGAGTTTCTCGTCGGGTTCTGGCACTTGAAAGAATACGAACTCTGTGTGCAGCCAGGGATGCACTACGCCCACACTAAAACCATTTTGAAGCGTTTGAAAGGACAAAGTGGGGCAATTCCGGTTCACAATACGCGCAAAATTTTATAAAATGTTTTTTTTTTGGATACACACAATTTGTTTTTAAAATAACTAACCAGAGGTATTCTCTGAAATAGATCTCGAATCTACAGCCAACAGGGGACACGGGATTCGATATGAGGCTGTACTATCACAACATCGTAAATGTAGGTGTTGCGTTCTAGTCTTCCTGTACTCAAAAGACGCCCTATTATGTAACTTAATGGTTACATCTTGAGGACAACATTGATTAATTGATGTTTCCTGTTTCTTTTTTCTTTTTCCTTTGTTTTTCCACCCCACCTCCCTCCGCCTTTAATTCTTCCTCCTTCCTTATTCCCCATTTTGTCTCCATCATCCCCTGGTCTCAGCTGTCTGACTTTGATGTCATACAACATACAGACCTATAAAAGTTTAGGTCTTTAAACAGGTATGAATGGACTACATGTCCTAGAGCTATCTTGCACTTGTTTAGCTGGATTGGGGGTGCATGCGCTCGACGAAGACACGAGTCACTTGTCTTGCACTATAATGTGCATGCCACAATTTTCACCAGGCATAAGTGTGGTGATCCCTATCTCTTTTCTCTACATTCACAGATTTTGCTCCAACACAAATTCCTTTTGTTTTTAAATAAGACGATGTAAATTGTTTCACCGACATGCTTGTACATGATCTAGGCCTTCCTCATCCGTGCTCACTGACACCATTATTTTTTACACTTTAGTTCACACGGTTGGAAGTTTCCTTGGACTTTGTATTCTGGTATCTAGTTGGTTCTGATATCTTATGCACTGGACATACCCACCATAGTGAAAAGTGCATGACATTGTATTAACTTATGAACATGCAAATTGTTGAACTAAGCATTCTATATATATATTTTTGTGCTTCTTTCCCAGCCCTGAGGAGTCGCAGTGATTTTGTTCCCACGCGACGAAACACGTGTCGGCTGGTTGTGGAACCAATAAACCACTACAATTTCCTGTATAATTGGACATAATTGCAATTGTCTTACTTATTGGCTCTGTGCACGGATTGTAATTACTATTGAAACTACAATTGATTTACTGTAACTGTTGTGTGCAAAGGCATTGTTGCTTTTATTTGTTCGATAGGTTGGTTTACTAACCTATTTTGAGCGGTTAAGGGGGTCTTTCCCGCTCGCCTTTTTGCACCACATTGAACCTGTCAAGTAATACACACTAGCGTTCACACTAGGCAGAGCGACCTTTATCACTCTGAAAATCTAAAAACCCCATGTTTGTATTTACAAATTTATGACTTGAGCTGCTCCTGGTGAATGACCCTCTCTGCTGCTAGACTTATCTTTACAGAGGTCCAGGTGCGTGTTTAGGCCCTCCCCGCCCCCCAGAGAATTGCTGCTCTGGCGAGGCCAGCAGGACCGCAAGAAGACTTTCAAATAGGCCAGGGTCATCTATATTGGGACCATAGCAGTTAACAATAGTGACCAGTTCGCCTGCTATGGTACCATGTACCAGTGCATAACGGCCTGCAGAGTCAGTATGTGTACGATGAGCTGTGAAAGTGATACCCTTTTTGATCAGTGTTAGGACTCCTCGGCTGTAGGAGGAATAGGAGGAGGCAAGGCGAAAACCGGCCCAGCGGGCCCCAACTAGTTGATTATTATATCGTGTTAAATGCGTTTCCTGTAAAAGGGCAATGCTAATGTGGTGGCGGTCTAGGTGAACCAGCACCTGCCGGATTTTTTTGGGCGAGTTTAGCCACCGCACATTCCATGTTAGGCAAGAGATCAATGTAGCATGGTGATTAGGAGATCTTCCTCATGTCTGGGAGATGAACAAAAATCACGAGCAATATCTAGGGCAACGAGTGAATGTCTGGCCACATGAACAATCCCCAACTCACCCCCTCCCACCGCAACACCCCCCACCCACTTCAGCAACCCCAACACCCTAAAGCCATCCCGAACACCCTGTAACAAATCCTCAGGAAAATACCAAGGAATCAACCATCGACGGGGAACACCCATAAGGGGGGGCGTCGAGCACAACTTCCCTCTCGATATACATAGGAGGTGACCGAGCTGTCGCGATTTTCCAGCCCATGTTCCTTATCATACATCTGAGCCAAGCCTGCAAGAGGACACTTCCAATAGGATAGCAAAAAACAAGACATTGAAAATGTCAAAAGGTGCCCAAAAAAAATATGCATTAATAGTCTATATAGGCACGCTATAATCTAGAGCAACGCTCTGCCCCCCAAAGACCTCTCCAGATAGCACACAGAACAACATGCAATCAGAAATCAACATCACCATCCCATTTCAGTGAAATAGAATCAGAGTTCGCCTTGTCCATTCGACGTGTCTGCAGATGTGCCACTTTCAGCATGCCCGGGAGATCGGTTGCGGCGAGACACAGTCTTAGCATACTCTAAAGCCGATTTTGGGCAAGTGAAAAATGTGTATTTCCCATTGTCGTCAACGCGCAGTCTGGTGGGACAGAGCATGGCGTACGGTATACTTGCAGCAAGTAGGAGTTTCTTGGCAGGCTGATACTCTCTACGGGCTTCTTGTACCGCCAGTGTGTAATCGGGGAAGAAAGCAAGAGTGTTACCTTCATGCATGATAGTGTCCTTTTCTCGAGCAAGGCGGAGAACTGCACCCTGATCTCTAGAATTGAGAAGGCAGGCGATGATAGGACGAGGTGGGGCACCCGGGGGGTGGGAGGGGGGGTCTTGCTGCCAGGGAGCAATGGGCGCGCTCCACTATGAGAAGTTGTGATAGCTGTTCCGACCCAAAGATGTCTTGGAGAAGTTTCTCCACATAAGTCTCGAGGCGTCCTGTATTCGTGGATTCTGGCAGGCCCGTAATGCGCATGTTGTTGCGGCGCGACCTAGCTTCCAAATCTTCATTACGGGCCTGTATGACAGCGAGGACTTTTTCCATGGACGTTGTCTTAGTGGTAATCTGTTGCAGTCCATCTTCGGCGTCCGAGATGCGCATCTCGGCTTCCCCCAGACGCTGCGCTTGTTTGTCTAGTTTGGATGCCATGTGATCCATGCGAAGATTGAGATGGTCTATCTTGCCATCTGCAGACTGGCCTGCACTGCAAGGAGCATTTTATCTATGGTAGTAAGATGATCATTGGGAGCATCCGCCTCCGAGTCTGAGGCCGCGTGCGCAGCCGACCTACTGGTTTTCGAGGATCAAAAGTGAGGCGCGGCTGACTCTTCCTCATAGTGGACACGCAGTCCATGGCGCCCAACTTCAGCGGAACACAAGCTTTACCAGTACCACAGATAGGGCGCAGTTCCAGTAATTAGAGTAGATGTAGCACTCCCCCCTGAGAGTTACTGTAGCAGGGGCAGAGACCCTATGGCAGTCGCAGTATGTGCTGGTCGCAGCTCCCACAAGGTAGTGAATGCCCAAAGTTCTGAGGCCGCAAAGCAGCTTCAAGTCTGGATGTGGAAAGCACCACATTGCAGGTGTTAGAGGTCTCGTAACCCTGGCAGGCACCAGCACTGTTGAGACAGTTGGAAAGGCGCAGGCTTGCCCCCAGCAGTGGGTCACCCAGCTAATAATGACACCAGCAGATCTCCCCCAAAGGCGTCAGATCAGCAGTACTGTCAGCAGTTAATCAGCCCCGAAGCGCAAAGCTCAGGGCAGGTCCGCAGGTCGCAGCAAGACCGGTAGCAGAGATGGCAGGCACACTTAGTGGATGACAGCAGGGGGGCCCTCCGATGATGATGGAAAACTGTATAAGTGTGAGCTGCAGGGCTAGCGAGCGCAGGATTGATTGCAGGCAGGCATACGGGGCACAGATAGGCGCACGGTAACTGCCCAATGCAGGCCCACTGCCACGCCACAGCCGATCGCAAGGCCAAGGGTCCCAGCGCAACCCCAGTAAGCCTAACGGCGAAGGCTCGCACAAGCGGAGTCCCAGAGGCAATGTGGCTTACCGCACAATGGGGTATACAGCAGCCTGGCACACACCGGCACACCCAGGTCTGCCGCACAGTCCTCCCCACGCCAGGCCCAGGATGTCGCACCCTACCCCCAGCACACCCGACCCATTACTAGCGCAGCAGCGGCCTACCTCAGGGGTCCGGTCCCTATGCAGCCTGAGCCGCCACGTTGTCAGCGCAGGTTTGGCGCTTGACAGGCAGCTATCTCTGCAATAACGACGTTCCTGTCTTCAACACTAAGCCATAGTGTTCCACAGCAGACAGGGAGGCTGCAACGATCCGGTAATGCAGAAGGCAGGTCTTTATATAGAGGATTAATGCCGGATTGTGAGCTCAGCCTGCGGAGCAGCTCTACCGAGCAGCCATCTTGCTGTGCACCCTCTAGCGCCCCCCGCCTCACATGGAATTTGAAATGAATTCACAGCTGAATTAAGTACCACGGAAAAACAAGGAACCACAATGAAGTTAATCTTTCTTATATTCTGAACGGGAAACATCCTAAACAACGAAGTCAGAACAACGACTAACCAGGACAATGAAGTTTAAACAACGAAGACTCATATTCAACGAAGTGATGTTATCACGAAGGCCTGAACCACGAATATCGGAACAGCAGTATGTGTTGCAGGTCCCTCCTCTCCGCCTACATTTCCAACATCTTCACTTCCATTTGCCATTGCTGGAGTGTTACGTCACTCAGCTCCACCCAATTACAGTTCACTCTTTGGTCTTTGCAAAGGATTTTCTGCAATCATATTGGCGGGAAATGTGACATTCTAAGGTAGGACATTCATAAGAAATGTTTTTAAAAGCGTTAAAAAAACGTTAAGTCACCCCGGACTGCTGCTAAAGACTAACATTAATCTCTGCCCCCTGGACTTGCTGTTAAGGCACATCAATCTTCTCACCAGACAGGGTGAGTGTGACAGCGCTGTGCCCGCTGGTGTCGCTATCTGTTGTGCTGGATTTTAAACGCACCAGCATTCGTTCTGAGGGCGGTGTTGGAAGGCGAGGGCGGAAAATCGCGCTGTAATGGTCCTCTGGCGGAGGAGGAAGGAGGTGCTATCGCACACTCACAGAAGCACACACCCTGCCCACCACGGGAACGGATGACCCAGCAGCAGCGCTGGGCACCAGCAGGGGCCCCCGGTCTGAATATTCAGGGAGCGCAGTTACATCAAGGGGAGATACGCCATTTAGGTGGGTTTGGTGTATCCCACAGTAGTGACCCACTCCCACGAAATCAGGAGCGGAGACGTGATTCTGCTGTTTACACTAAAAAGGGAACCCACGTGAACCGCACCTCACGAAAATGACTCCAGATAGCGCTCAAAGCACAAGGCGCACTTTCTTGGAGGTCAAAGTAGAATTTAGCACCATCTTAGCCCTCGGTGTGTGAGGGTATTTTTAGGGTGGGTGTAATTCGTTTTTTAACGGGTGCGGGGTCGGGGTATTATGTAAAGCATTTTTTTAAACACGCATCCCTTACAATGAAAAAATATGATAAAGGAATGTGTGGACAAAAAAAGTTGTGGTTTAGACGAGGTCGTGGTTGTGACCTCGTTGTTTGGGAAGTCATGGTTCTGGAACTCGTTGTTCCAACATACAATCATTCTGAACAATGCTGTACTGACAGATAGGCTTCTGTAAGCCCATGATGGGTGAGTTACATGGACTCCTCCTAATCTCCTTTAAAATGCTTGTTGGATCATTGACTCAAACACTGGAGTAATCCCAGCAATAGTTTCAGGTATCAGATTATATCTCAGGGTTCCTGGGTACTGGACTTTAGTTGTATACAGACAGGCTCAACTCCTTTGATGACTCCTATGTCCTTTCCTGAAAAATCCCAAACCTCCGGCTTCACTGTGTCTTTGAGAACTGAGGTTTACCCTTCATTTGTCTTCATGGGAAACAGTTCAATTGTTGAACTCTGATTGGACCGTTTAAAAGCAACATCCTCACCATTAGTCTGTAACTCCACGCACTTCGGTGTGCAATAAGTGGTGCATTTCAACTTGAAAAACAAACAATTCGCAGAACAGACAGACTTACAGGACTTGAATTAGATATCACAAATTGATGACTCTCAAATGACCCTATTTTTACAGGCAGTTCCTCCATTATTGGAATTGTCATTTGTTTGTTTGTGACTCCTACAACTTGGATTCTATTTCCCGAAAGGAGTAGGTTTGGAAATTACACTGTTCTATCAGTAGACCAGGTAGCACCTGTGTAAATCAAAAATGACACAGTGTGGCCATTCACCTCAGCATCTTCGAATGGACCATGCTGGTCTACCGCCAAGACTGCGCCAAGCACTCAATCTTCCTCCCCCTCAGCCACCATCAGATGGACTGATGAGAGCCATCATTGTCAAATGTATCCAACACGGGGTACTGTTGGAACAGGTTATTGTTCTGGAAGACATTATGATTCATATTTGGAACCTGGTTTGATTTGAATCTGGGGCCATTCGCATTTTGCTGTGGCATCGGGATTGCAGAACTTGCATCACTGGAGCTTGAGGCATATTGAAATTCTGCACTCATGGTCTTTGCACAGCCCGTGACTGCGCGGGATTATTATTCTAGGGCTGTGCAAACCGTGAATTTTGAACGTGATTAGCAAGATTATATTGACATTCCCACTTCCAATGCCCCAACTTATTGCAATAATGACAAGGGACAAAGTAACCACATCAAACCCGGTACTTAGATCAATCGGAACACCATGACTCATACGGTGTGGTTGGATTCCACCTCCACCTTGCATCACAGGCGCTCTCTGATGATACACTCCTTGCATAGGAACAACATTCTCTAAAAAAGGCTGACTCTGACTTCCTCTATGAGCGGCTTTCATTTGTGCAACTATAAATTTCTCTTTCAATTGTTGCAGTTCTTCACATACTTCTCTCTGGGTCTTTCCTTTTTGCCCATCTACCTTTCACTTATCTATCTTACTCCATTTTTGAATCAACTCTCTAATCTGTACTTTCATTCCTGATGTTCTCATGCAGGTTATGTCCTCCTCATTAAAACATATGGAGTGGTTCTTCTGTAGGGTATTAGTCCTAATCAGATCTATCTCATATTTCTGGGCTAACTCAGATAGTTGGTCATAAACTTGTCCTACTCATCTGGTAACATCCTTACACATAAACGCACGTTCATTTACTTGGTAGAAATCTAATTGAGCCAATTCAAGATTTCCACTAATCATACGGTCTAATTCTAACTTTAATATAGCCACATCCAACACATTTACTCTTACTGGTGACTAAATCGTTCCTTGACTCAATTCTGAGCTTTCACTGTTGCTTGGGGGAGCATTGAGAACCTTCAACCATTCATCTACGTCCTGAGCGGTAAGACTACATTGCACTACAGGGGCATTAGACACAGTCCCTTTTCTGGGGGTGCTACAGTTAGCATTTACAAGTGGTTCCCAAATGGGTGTACCAAGATCTGGCAGTCTCTGGATTGACCCAATGGGGCCAAATCCCATCTGACTCATAGTCAAATCTACACTGGCTCTACAAGGAGAACTCGCATTGGTTGGAATCAGAGCACCAAATCCTCACATATTGGGACTTGTAGAAGTATTACCCGAGGCACTCCTATAGCAGGAACGGTCAAAATATGTGTTGTATTCCCTGTGGAACCAGGCTCATATATAGAGACCACAGGACCAATGGTACTGGGATACTAAGAGCATCAAGGGCATTAAAGGCTGTGGAGTTAACAGTGGCGCAAATCCCTGATCTCTTTCCGATCAGGTTGCCGTTCACGTTCACTGGGTTAGAATTTGTGGTTACTGGTGTTTACTTGTGCGGTGGCCACTCTAAGGTTTCCACTAACACCAGACCCACACCCTCCTTCCACCCGACTCTCATTATACAGAGGTGGGCGTTCTGACAACAATGCATCCAGAAAACTATCACTAGAATCACTATCACTGATCTTACTCATATCATATGGCTCCTTTGGCTTTCCCCTTCTCCTCCCCTTTCTCAGATTTCTCTCTTGTTAATGTGGGGTATATATATAAATTTCTTTATTCGGTTTTACAAAGCAGAAAACCATAAAAGCAGCATCACAGATACAAAACATATTTTACACACCATTAAAAAAAGTTAATTACTATTCATTTTGAACACAGCTATCCATGATATCATTGGGGGTCCCTAAACTGTGTTATCTAATACATAGGGATTCTAAAATGTGGGGTATAGTTTGATTCCCTCTATGATATTGGTTCTCCATTTCTTCTGTTCTGCATCCCACCTAGCATCAGCGTTAACAAAGCATTGCCTTTCGGGCTCTTCTCTGATACTTTTATTTTTCCTTGGAATGATCGGCATGCTCCCAAGAATTGAGCGCTTCAAACTAAGTGGATCTAGGAGGAGGTTTCATCCCATATAGTATCTTCCTCAAATTTTCAATGATTCTCAAATTAAATGTACCATAGAATGGAAAAGCCAGTGCAACTTCTTTCTCTGTGATCTTATGCCATTGGTTAAGTCAAATACATGTTCGAAGTCCTACATTTATTGTCATATAATGACATTGGGTATCTTCAGGTGGTGCTTTTTCTCCCTCTCTAACAGGTACTATCACATCTACCCTGATCAGATCTCGTATGACTTCAAAACATTTCATTTTTCAGCAAAAATGTTGATGATCACAAATAGAATCTCAGCGCAGCACACTGTGTCATCACTCTCACCCTTCGCACCAGTTCACCCTCCTTTATAATTTTTCATAGATGCACTTATCTCAACATTAAGCATGCTAAACAAAATGCAAAGCAGTTTCAACAAATAACTTTGTCTGCTCCAGTAAAGAATCAATAGTATTCAATAACAGAAGAACTAATCTTGTTCTAATTAATACTCAAATGAAACCTCTGCCTGCGGAGTATTACCTGGATTGGTACAGCTTCTCCCTGTGCACTGGGATTCACTATACCATCTACACCTCACATTCACGCAAAGATAAATGTTCCTATCTCAGTTGTGCCATCGACGACGTCTCACGGAGAGCACCACAAAACTTAGCAGACAATTCTACACTTCTACACTTTTTAATACCATCCCAGGATCTTAGGCCACGTTAGACCCAATAACAACTTCAATTTCTCCACATTAAGGCTACATTCATGCAACATTTAAAACATCTCCGCAAGACTTCACACAATTTCCACAACAGCACCGCAAGCTAAGCATAAGCCACTGCAACATACAACCCTATTAATACTCACTCTTCCGCAGTTACAACTCGCTCCTGAACCCCTGGAACTCTGCTTATCCTCCAAGCTGAAGCATAGATTCTAGGAACTAGGGCGGGTCTGGAGTAATCAAGAATGGAATATTCTAACTCTCTCTACTTCAGTTACAAACCATCCTTATTATGCTACCATGCAGTGGAGCACTAGGCCATTCTTACCATGTCTCTTGCAATTAATCTTGTAGTTGCCTGGGAGGTAAAGGGGAGTTAACATCAATCCAAGAATTCCATTTACAGTGTAAGCCATTTGGCCAGACATTGAGGACCAGGAACCAGTAAGTAAACTCAAATGAGTTTTATTACAAATTAATGGCCAAACTGATATATATATTTCTCAAGAACATATTGTAAAGATACAGTATCACCAAAGGAAAACCGAAATGCCAAAATGAATTAAGTCTTAATAGAATAAGGCATACGAGAAATTCAGTTACAGAAATAGAAAAGATATGAAATATTATTTGATGATGAGTGTACAGGTTTTGATCATCCTGTCTTTGCATGAATACATCTAAAATACCTAAAAAAAAAATTAAAAAGTCGCCTAAATAACCCTACACTAAAGTTGGGAACACAAGATTAGATCGGGGAAAGAAGGAAGGTGTCCGCTTAGTGGAGACTTTAATAAAAGTTTTCCAAATCGAGGCAATTTATAGAAAAAAGCAACACCCTGGAACTATGAGCAGAGAAGTCTGTACCTCTTAAAATCCAAAGGGTATCTCCACTAAAGATTAAAGTGTGAGCAACAATGAAACCCACAGAGCATTCAAGAATTCCTCATCACCAACTCCAGTAGTTTTCCACCTTCTCTCAGTAGAAATTGGCAACTTTGCTCGATTTTCGCATCCTATGGTTTGAACATCCAAGATGACCTTGGATGTCTCCCTGCTCCTGATACCACATGAATAGGACTCTTCTCTTAGGGCCAGATGTAGGTAATTCATATTTACCACCTCTTAAATACCGAATGTTACCGATTCGGTATTTAAGAAGTGGTAAATATGAAGGGGGGAGATGTAGGTATTTCCAGATGTGGAAATACCGAATCGTTAAGATTCGGTATTTACCGAATCTGGAAATACCGAATCGGTATTTCCTATTGATTCCTATGGGCTGTGAAGCCCATAGGAATCAATGGGCAATACCGATTCTGTAATTACAGAATTGGTAAATACCGATTTTAGCAAGGGTGCTACCTTGCTAAAATCATGGACACCCTCTGGCACCCCTGTTTTAGGCTTGTGTGCCATGTGGCACACATACATGCCCTAAGGGCATGTATGTGTGCCACATGGCACAGGTGTACATACACAGATGCGCATGTACACCTGCATCAGTATTTTACCATGCAATTGTATTGCATGGTAAAATACCGATTTTCAAAGCCCTGTGTCAATGTGCAACTTGGCACCTACATACCGAAAATGCATTTTCGGTAATTTTACCGACCGGTATATTTACAGATTCGGTAAAATTACCGAAAATGCCTGTTTTTTTCCCCCTACATCTCAAAATCCAATTACCGGTCGGTAACGGCCGAATTCGGCCGTTACCGACCGGTAATTGGCCACCTACATCTGGCCCTTAGTTTGTTCACCCCTCTCATTCTTGCCAAAAGGTCTCCTCCCAGGCCTCACTATCTCTAATACACAATATGCTTTTCACCAACTATGAAATCATGTGAACGCAGCTGCAAAAGAAAGAACATTGCAGAGCAAGCATAACTTTCATGTTGAAGGTTAAACATTGAAAAACAAATGCTTAAGGCCTTTGGTTAAGCTGAATTAATAAAACAGTCAGTGTACACAGTAAATGCATGATTATATATGCACCTACTGTTAGAAGGGCCGATCTCAGGGGGGACAGAGAACGTTCTCCGGACCACCCTGGGACCCACCTCTCCCAGGAGCGCTGCCGAGCACAGGCGTGAAACCCTCGCAGGAGGGGACTTCACCTTCGAGATCGTACGCGCAGAACTTTTACTGCGTTATAAATGGACACCACACAATTGAGTACTGATAACAAGTTCTTTATCAAGCAGCAGTTATTACGTTCGTTGCAGGTCAAATGGTCATATTTTTACATTCGGGTAAAAAGGTTCGTAAGTCTTTGATCATAGGGGGGGTGAAAAGCGGGACAGTCACAGTACGGAGGACCAGCACCAGCGTATCCGGCGCACAGCTCTTAATCCTCGAGCCGGGGGATACGGGTCTGCTGTCGATGTTGATGGTACTGGGTGTTCCACTCACCCTCCTCGAGCCACGTTGTTTCGGTAGTGCCCTCGGTCCAGCCGGACCAGAGTACCCTCGAGCCGCGACCAGGTTAGCAGGGCTCGAGCAGTAATGAGCGGAGTGTCCTTTAGTTCTTGGGGAGCCGCAACCTCGTCAGCAGGGCTCAAGCAAAGATGGTTACAGGGAGCCACGACCTCGTCAGCAGGGCTCAAGCAAAGATGGTTCAAGGAGCCGCGACCTCGTCAGCAGGGCTCAAGCAAAGATGGTTCAAGGAGTCGGGACCTCGTCAGCAGGGCTCAGGCAAAGATGGTTCAAGGAGCCGCGACCTCGTCAGCAGGGCTCAGGCAAAGATAGTTCAAAGAGCCGCGACCTCGTCAGCAGGGCTCAAGCACAGGTTCCAAAGTTTGGGTAGCGTTCTTCTTCGAGCTGGTTGAGCCGCGACCAGGTCAGCAGGACTCTCGTAGTCCAGGATTCAACTGCCCGCTAGTTCTCGGGCGGCCCTTGTTATAGTCCTTTCTCCCTCTGAAGTCCGGGACCTCGCAGGCGGGCATCTGATGCCTTGGGGCTGATTGTCGGGGTTTCCTGTCGGCCGGCCCTTTGATCCCTTGAAGATGAGTCCGGGGGTTTCCAGACACCCAGCAGGGCCTGGAGCCAGCTCTCGGGGAGGCCGGAGGTGCGATCGAAATCAGTCCTCAAGGGGAGGCCAGAGGTGTGAGGGAAACCAGTTTCCCGGGGGAGGCCGGAGGTGTGATCGAAAATACCTGCCCTATCTCACTCAGAGGAGGCCCTCTACCCCCCAGCCAGGCATGGTGTGCCTGGAGCTTAGGTTTCGCTGGGGCTGGGGTCATGCAGGGGCCCATGGAGTCAGGGACCTGTAGGTAAGGGTGATGGCTACCGGAGGCCCTCTGGGGTGATGCGGGTTCTGGGCGTCCGTTTCCGGGAGGATAGATGGCAGGATGCGGGGGTGGTCGCCCGCTTGGTAGGATCATGTAGTGAGTGGGGCGGACCGGGGATGGGACGACCAGGGGTGTTCGCTGCGCAGGGGTAACTGTCGGGGTGCTGAGGGTCGGGGGGGAACCATGCCACGAGGCCAGGTCCAACACGCGTCCCCCCCAGCTGAAAGGCGGGGAGAACTAGCCATCCCCTTGGGGGTTCTCTTCACTGAGGCGGAAAAACCTGGACAGGCCATCCGCGTTGGCGTGGTCAGTACCAGGGCGGTGTTCTACGGTGAAGTCCATTCCCTGGAGGGAAATGGACCATCATAGCAGCTTGGGGTTCTCTCCTCTCATTTGCATTAACCATCGGAGGGGCCGATGGTCGGTTTGAACCCGGAAGTGAGTGCCGAACAGGTAGGGCCTCAGCTTCTTCAGGGCCCAAACCACCGCGAAGGCCTCCCGCTCGATGGTGCTCCACCTTTGCTCTTGGGATAGTAGCCTCTGGCTGATGAAGGCAACTGGCTGATCTATGCCCTCTTCGTTGAGCTGGGATAGGACCGCCCCGATGCCATGCTCAGAGGCGTCCGTCTGAACCACCAACTCTCAGGAGTAGTCGGGGGCCTGGAGTACTGGGGCAGTGCACATTGCGGTCTTTAAAGCCTCGAACGCCTCCTGGCAGGAGGGGGCCCATTGTACCTTCTTTGGCTGTTTCTTGGAGGTCAATTCTGTGAGTGGGACTACTATGCTGCCATATCCCTTGATGATTCTCCGGTAGTAACCGGTGAGCCCCAGGAAGGCCCTCACTTCGGTTTGGGTCGTGGGGGCTTCCCAGGCCACGATCTTGGGTTGGAGGGGGGCCACTCGTCTGCTCCCGACCTGGTGCCCTAGGTAGACCACCGACCCTTGTCCAATTTGACATTTACTGGCCTTGATAGTAAGGCCTGCCCGCCGCAGGGCCATCAACACCTCCCAGAGGTGCCGCAGGTGTTCGGTCCAGTGGGAGCTGAACACCGTGATATCGTCCAGGTATGCAGCTCTGAATTCCTCCAGCCCGGCCAGTACCTGGTTCACCAGCCTCTGGAGGGTGGCGGGGGCATTTTTCATTCCAAAGGGCATCACTCGGAAGTGATAGTGTCCATCGGGGGTGGAAAAGGCGGATCTCTCCTTGGCTCCCTCCATGAGCGCAATTTGCCAGTATCCGCAGGTCAGGTCGAAGGTGCTGAGGTAGTGGGCAGATCCCAGGCGGTCAATGAGCTCATCCGGCGGGAAATAGGGTGTGCGTCGGCTCGGGTGACTGCATTGAGCCCGCGGTAATCGACACAGAACCTCAGCTCTGGGACGGTGCCGGGAGTGGCCGCCTTAGGAACCAGAACCACGGGCTGGCCCATGGACTGTCAGAGGACTCGACCACTCCCTGGGCTAACATTTTAGAGACTTCTGCCTTAATGCAGGCCCGGACTCGGTCAGGGACGCAGTAGGCTCTGTGCCTTACCGGCGGGCTGTCCCCAGTGTCCACATCGTGGACGCACCAGTCGGTGATGCTGGGGACGAGGGAGAAAAGGTCCGAGAATTGTCCCAATAACTGGCGACAGTCCTCGCGTTGTTCTGGGGTGAGGGAGGAGGAGAGACTCACTCCTTCTACGGAGCCATCTTTTTCCTTAGCACACAGGAGATCGGGTAGAGGCTCCGTGTCCTCTTCCGCTCCATCGTCGGTGGCTAGGAGTAAACTCAACTCAGACCGCACGAAGTGGGGCTTGAGGCGGTTCACATGGAGGACCCTCAAAGGGTTCCTTGGGGATTGCACATCTACTAGGTAGGTGACTTGGCTCTTGCGCTCCACCACTTTGAAGGGCCCGGTCCACTTGTCCTGGAGGGCGCAAGGTTCCACCGGGGCCATCACCCACACCTGCTGGCCCGGTTGAAACTCGACCAGAGTGGCATTCTGGTCATACCAACGTTTCATTTCCTCTTGGCTCACCTCTAGGTTCGCCTCCGCGAGTTCCCTGAATTTTCGAGTCTGATTTCGGAGGGTCAGGATGTATCGAAACACATCAGTGGGAGGGTCCCGGGCCGCCGCCTCCCATCCTTCCTTGACCAGGCTGAGGGGTCCCCGGACGGGGTGTCCGTAGAGCAGCTCGAAAGGGCTGAACCCCAAGGACTTCTGGGGGACTTCCCGGTAGGCGAACAGGAGGCAGGGTAGGAGGATGTCCCACTTGCGCCTCAGGGGCTCTTCGAGGCCTATGATCATTCCCTTGAGGGTCCGGTTGAATCGCTCAACCAGGCCATTACCTTGGGGGTGGTATGGGGTGGTGAATTTGTACGTCACATCACATTGTTGCCACAAGGACTTCATATATTTCGAGATGAAGTTCATTCCTCGGTCACTCACGACCTCTCGCGAGAATCCCACCCGGGAGAATATCCCCATCAGGGCCCGCCCACACTACGGGGACAGTCACCGTTCGGAGGGGAATGGCCTCGGGGTACCTGGTGGCATGGTCCACCAGGACGAGGATTAATCGATGTCCCGGGGCGGTCCGGGGATCCAGGGGTCCCACAATGTCGATTCCCACTCGTTCAAAGGGGGTACTGACTACGGGGAAGGGTTGGAGGGGAGCCTTGCGCTTCCCCCCGCTCTTCCCGCTGGCCTGGCACGTGGGGCAGGACTTGCAGTGGTGTTCTACGTCTGCGCGCATTCGGGCCAATAGAAATGGGTGACCAGTCGGTGATAGGTCTTATCCTGTCCCAGGTGTCCCGCCAGGGGCACGTCATGGGCCAGGTTCAGGAGGAAGTCTCGGAATCGTAGGGGTACCACCAGCACCCGGGCTGACCCTAGTTCCACAGACTTTTGCTCGCTGTACAAAAGGCCATTCTCCCAGTAGACCCAATGGGATCCGGACTGGTCGCCGCGGCCTGGGCAGTGGCCTGCTGCCGTGGGCCGACAAGGGAGGGGCAGGTGGCTTGCTCCTGGCAGAACTCCTCCCGGGAAGGCCCACCCTCGTGGCGCCACTGGGCCAACTCAAGTAGATCACCTAATTTGGTGATTTGCTCGGCGGTCGGGCCTAGAGGGCCTGAGTTGAGGTCGATTTCGTCTCCTGTGGGGAGACTGGGGGGTTCTGGTAACTCGCCCCCGTCTCTGTCGTCTGAGGTCTGGTCTATGTTCTCTGGCCCCACCCCCCCGGGGGTGGGTAGTCTGGCGGTCATGGATCGAGTGGTGGCGCATACTCATTCGGGTAGGCCCATCATCTTTAGGTGAGCCTTTCGCTCTACCTGTGCCCACGGGGAGCTCTCCAGATCCTTGCCCAGTAGACAGTCCACCGGCATGGAGGGTCGGACGGCTACCCACAGGGTACCGGAGACTCCCCCCCCCCCCCACTGTAAGGGAATTTGAGACATCTTGCAGATGCTCTCTGAATTGTCTGCCGAAATAACGGGGCAAAAGAGGTGCGGTATGATTTGCTCTTCGGTGACCAGGTGACAGCGAACAGCCGTAACACTCACTCCGGTGTCGCGAAGGGCCCTTATGTGGCGTCCATTGACCGTCACCCACTGCCGGTATTTCTTAGTGTTGGCCGGCAGGGGGTGCTAGGGATCATTTCCTTATCTCCTAGGGAGACCAGGGACATGGCTGCAGCCTCCCACTCCTCTGTATCATCAACCTCCTCTCCTAGGGCAACAGTGGCTATCTGGCCTGGCTGGGGGGCCTGCAGCGGCGGGTCTTTTGCTCATGGGACACTGGGGGTCACTGGCGTAGTGGCCTGGCTGTTGGCATTTGTAACACGCTATACTGGATCTTGGCCCTTGCCTACCCGGGGGGAGGGGGGCCTGCACTGGACGTGGAGGGAGATGGAACATTTTGGTGCTGTGTCCTCGGGTGTCTACACGGGGGTCCTGACTGGAACTCTCGCTGTCTACCTTGGCCTACTCCCCCTCTCTGACGGGGAGGTCCCTGACCATTTCGGGCATAGTCCCCCATAGGCCCCTTGGGGACCCGGGTGTTCACCCAGCGATCTGCTTCGACGGCGAGCTTTCGAGGGTCTGTCAGCTTGCTGTCAAGGAGATGCTGGCGTAGTTCTACAAAACAGTTCGTGGACATGTGCTCCCAGGCTATCAAGTCGAACAATTCTTCAAATGTGGTGACCTTGCTGCCCTTGATCCACCCTTCCAAGGCCCGGCTGTAGAAGTTGACATACTCCACCCACGTGGTGCCAGGGATCTTTTTACAGTCTCGGAATCGCTGCCTGTACATCTCGGGGGTGAGCCCATATCTGGCTAGCAGGGCGTCCTTCATGTGGCTGTACGAGTTCAGTACGGCGGAGGGCAGGTCCAGCAGGGTGTCTCTCCCCTCGCTTAGGAACCGTCCCCACAACCCAGCCCCCCTATCCTTTTGTGGGACTCGGTGGGAGGTCATAGCTACTTCATAGGCTTTAAACCATTGCTGAATGTCATCGTTTTTGTAGTATTCTTTCACCACATCCTTGGGGATGTGTACTTTGGCCTCCACAGGGGGAGGGGTCCCTCGGTTCCCCGGGGGGCCCGGTTTCCTCACTCCTCGCCTTGAGCTTGATCTCTTTCAGGCTGCGCTCATGTTCCAATTGAAGTTTCTTTCCTTCATGTTCTCTCTGTAGTTTCTTCTCCTCCAATTCTCCTTGCAGTCGCAATTGTTCCACAGCCAATTTCTGTTCGGCTAATTCGAGCTCTCCTTCGATTTTGAGCTTAGCTAGCTCCAGCTCGTGGATCCTACTTCTCTCTCGGTCCGTCAGCTCCTCTGGGGACAGGCCCCCCTCGGATGCGCTCCGCCGTGCGGGGGGGTCGGTTATCTCTCCTTCTGTGACGCTGGTTTCGTTCTGCGGCCCCTCCTCCATGCTGTTCCCTTCTGTTTGAGGGAGGGGGGCCCCGGACTCCACCCAGGCCTTCAGGGCTTCTTGGAAATCCTCCTTGGTGCTCAAACCAGTGGTAGCGATTTTAAAGTCTTTACAGAACTGTTTTAGGTCCCTATGAGTGTACTCTTCCAAGCGGTCCTCTTGGAATTTTGGATTAGTGTTGGTTGCAGTGGGAATCATGGTGGTTCTTCCTTCAGTCTGTTTTGGGTCTTTGTTGGGTAGTGTGTACGCTGTTCACTGTATGATCTCTAAATGTCGGCTCGGATCCCGTCGCTTGCCACCAGTGTTAGAAGGGGCGATCTCAGGGGGAACAGAGAACGTTCTCCGGACCACCCCGGGACCCACCTCTCCAAGGAGCACTGCTGAGCAAAGGCGTGAAACCCTCGTAGGAGGGGACTTCACCTTCGAGATCGTACGCGCAGAGATTCTACAGCGTTATAAATGGACACCACACAATTGGGTACTGATAACAAGTTCTTTATCAAGCAGCAGTTATTACGTTCTTGCAGGTTAAAAGGTCATATATTTACATTCAGTTAAAGGGTTCGTAAGTTCTTGATCATAAGGGAGGTGAAAAGCGGGACAGTCACAGTACGTGGGCCAGTACCAGCGTATCCGGCGCACAGCTCTCAATCCTCGAGCCGGGGGATACGGGTCTGCTGTAGATGTTGATGGTACTGGGTGTTCCACTCACCCTTTTCGACCCACGTTGTTTCAGTAGTGCCGTCGGTCCAGCCGGACCAGAGTACCCTCGAGCCGCGACCAGGTCAGCAGGGCTCGAGCAGTAATGAGCGGAGTGTCCTTTAGTTCTTGGGGAGCCGCGACCTTGTCAGCAGGGCTCAAGCAAAGATGGTTACAGGGAGCCGCGACCTCGTCAGCAGGGCTCAGGCAAAGATGGTTACAGGAAGCCACGACCTCGTCGGCAGGGCTCAGGCAAAGATGGTTCAAGGAGCCGCGACCTCGTCAGCAGGGCTCAAGCAAAGATGGTTTGGGGAGCCGCAACCTCGTCAGCAGGGCTCAAGCACAGGTTACCAAGTTCGGGTAGCGTTCTTCTTCGAGCTGGTTGAGCCGCGACCAGGTCAGCAGGGCTCTCTTCATCCAGGATTCAACTGCCCGTTAGTTCCAGAGCGGGCCTTGTTATAGCCCTTTTTCCCTTTGAAGTCCGGGCCCTCGCAGGCGGGTATCTCATGCCTCGGGCTGATTGTCGGAGTTTCCTGCCGGTCGGCCCTGTGATCCCTTGAAGATGAGTCCGGGGGTTTCCAGCCAGCCAGCAGGGCCTGGAGCCAGCTTTCGGGGAAGCCGGAGGTGCCATTGAAACCAGTCCTCAAGGGAAGGCCAGAGGTGTGATGGAAACAGTCTCCAGGGGGAGGCCGGAGGTGTGATCGAAACTACTCTGCCCTTTCTCACTCAGAGGAAGCCCTCTACCCCCCAGCCGGGCATGGCGCGTCTTGGGCCTAGGTTTCACTGGGGTCGGGGTCATGCAGGGGCCCATGGAGTCAGGGATCTGTAGGGAAGGGTGATGGCTACCGGGAGCCCTCTGGGGTGATGCGGGTTCGGGGCGTCCGGTACCGGGAGGATAGATGGCGGGATGCGGGGGTGGTCGTCCGTTTGGTAGGGTTATGTAGGGAGCGGGGCGGACAGGGGACGGGATGACTGGGGGTGGTTGCTGCGCAGGGGTAACTGTCGGAGTGCTGAGGGTCGGGGGGAACCTCGCCACGAGGCCAGGTCCAACAAGCATCTTACTTTTCACACTGCACGTTAGCACTTTTACAATCTTGGACACGCGCACACTTGAGGCTTTTCTTAAAACATATGACCCCAACAATAAGCTACGGTCTTGATGTTAAACACTGTTCTCGAAATCATTATGCACAGAATGTGGAAACAGTAGAATACAAATCCCAGCAATGATATATTCATTTTGCTTTAGCTCACAGGGTCCAGCGCTGTATTATTTTCTTGGGGTTAGGGATTTTACTGTTAAACGTTTTCACATCTAAATGGAGTACCTGTGAAAAGACAACCGGTACTTGCAATCTGTGTGTTGCAGGAATGCAAGCCTTACCTCATGTACTGTTTGAATGTCCAAATCCGACACCGATAGAGGCCAAACGTCAGTATTTAAACCCTATCTGAACCAGATAAAATATAATCACGGTACAGGGTCTTAAAATGCTTTTTAAATTACCGCCTGATGAATTTGTCTGTTACAAGCTGTATACATTTTTGAAGAGTTTTTAAAAAAATGTGAAGCAGGCACATTATCATTGTTTTAGCAGAATGTATTTTATATAATTTGTTGACTTCAGTAGAGGGGTAAATCAAATTAAATATAATCTTGAAGAAAAGAACTCAAAAATATGCTCACATGGCAATTCACACAATCTCAAAATGGCACAGAACTTCACTGCTGGAGAACGACCTAATTCTATGTTCAGTACTCTGAGCAGCCTCGTAGTCCTATCTGCATGTTCAAACCTTTGGAGCAACAGATGATGAAGAAAAGTATTTGAAATGTTGATCAGTAAATGGTCGATTGCTGTATTCCTAAAAGCTGCAACACAGCACTAAGCTAGCATGCAGAGCAGCGATGGAAAGATAAACCACTTCCTGGATGATAGAGGTGGTAATGCAGCAGTAAGGAGACACTTGAAGAACAGGTGCATGAAAGCAAGCGAGCGCACAACCTAATTACCTCCTCAAAAGAGGCATCAGTAAGACCAGCCACATCTTAAGGAGTCTGTTGACAAATGCAGTTAGCGGTTTAGTCTTCAATTGAGTGCATTCTGTCTTCCCCTTTTACTTGAAAGCGTGGGAGAAGAAAGTCACAAAACCAGCATTTGAAAAAATCTTCGCGCTCTTGTAGGTGCTACTCTCCTGGCGCATGCATTTTTTTCTAATGCTGCATTATAGCACATCGCGCAGCCCACAAAAGAACAAGTTACTTATCTTCAGTAACGCTTTTTGTAGTGAATACAGTATCGCCTGTGGATTCCTCACCTTTTGAATTCCCTTTTTTCCGTGCCTTCAAGGCGAACGGGTGAACCAACAACATTTTCACAAGTATACAAACACAAGCAAACCTGGAAATTCTTCATCATAGACATTTCCCAATGCCAACTATCTTATCATTTCAGCAATAAATCACATAAAATACACATTCTTTCAATGTAGGAAGACAGGCAACGAAGAGGCGGGTCAGTCAGTTAGGAATAGACAGGCAGATACTGTATCCACCAGAAAAAGCATCACTGAAGGTAAGTTACTTGTTCTCCTGAGGGATACAGCTGCCTGTAAATTCCTCACCTTTTGAATTAAATCCCCAAGAAGTCCTGCTTCTGGAGGAGGGTGCCTGCCTGCCTATACCAAAAAATCCTGCACCACAAAACAAGCATAATCTCTGTCCCTCCTCACTTCTGAATTCAAAACAATAATGTTCTGCAAAAGGGTAGAGGAAGGCCCAAGTTGCTGATTTGCAGATGTCTACCACAGGGACACCTCTAGCCTGGTAGAATGAGCATGAGTACCTTCAGGAGGCTCCTTCTTGGCCAAGGCATAACAGATCTTGATGCACAGGATGATCCACATGGACAGCGTGCTTTTGTGGACAGCCTTGCACTTCATCTTGCCCACATAACCAATGAAGAGTTGATCGTCCAACCTAAAGTCCTTGGTTCTCTCAAAGTAGAAGCGGACTGCCCTCTTGGGGTACAGGCGATGACGTCTCTCCTCCTCCTTAGAAGGGTGAGGGGAGGGTGGAAAGTAGGTAAGGTGATGGACTACCCCAAATGGAAAAGAGTGACCACCTTAGGCAGTGAAGCAGCTCTGGTCCTAAGAACCATGTTGTCCACATGGAAAGATGTAAAAGGAGACTTGGAACTAAGAGCCTGCAATTCACTCACCCTCCTAGCAGAAGTGATTGCCACTAAAAATAAAGTTTTCGAAGCTAGTAAGGACAACTATGCAGAGGTTCAAAGGGTGAACCCATTAAAATGATGAGGACCAAATTCAAATCCCATTGAGGCATGATAAAAGGAGTGGGAGCAAACCTATTAGTGAGCCCCTTAATGAATCTTATAACTATGGGAGATTTAAACAATGAGGGTTGGTCTGGTAAACAGAGAAAAGCCGACAAGGCAGATAAGTAGCCCTTGACAGTAGCTACTGCACAACCCTGTTGCGCTAGGAAAAGAGAAAATCAGAACATAGGATAAATGGGCCTGTAGGGGAACAATCGATCTCTCTCTACACCATTTAACAAACTTGGCCCCCCTACCAGAATAGACAGATTTGGTGGAGTGTATTCTGGCTGATAATAGAACGTCCACCACATCTGGTGGAAGAGAGAAAGAACTCAGGTAGCCCTGTTCAATCTCCAGGCTTGAAGGTGCAGGCTCTAGAGGGGGGGCGGGGGGGGGGGGTGAAGTACCTGCCCCTACGACTGCAAGAGGAAGTATGCTATCAGAGGGAGACAGAGCGGAAGGTGTATTGAGAGGTAAAGGAGGTCTGTGGGCCACACCCTTCATGACCAATCCGGGGCGATCAATAGGACTTGGGCCTGGTCTTGGCTAATCTTCCTTAGAACTCGAGAAATCAAGGGTATGGGGGGACGCATAAAGAAGCTGTGAGCCCCAATCTAACTGAAACGTTTTCCCCAAAGCTCAGAATGATATGCAGTGCACTTTCTCATGAGTGGCAAACAGGTCCAACTGAGGAAACCCCCACAACCTGATGGAGATGATGGGCTTGTGATCGGCTGAATACTGCCAACAGACTGTCCGCACACATTCAGTTCTCCGGCTAGATAATTTGCGATTACGCAAATCTTATATTCCCTACTCCTGGAGCAGAGTTGCAGAGCCTCTCTGCAGAGAAGATACGACCCTAGTCCTCCCTGTTTGTTGATGTACTACATTGCAGCAGTGTTGTCCATTAGGACCTGAACCAACGGTCTGTGAAGAGAAAGAAGGAAAGAAGACCTTGAGAACCAAACGTATCGCCCGCAATTCCAGAAGACTGATGTGAAACAAACTTTCCTCTGGAGACCAAAGACCTTTGACCATCAAATCCTCCAGATGGGCTCCCCACACTAGAGTGGAGGCATCCGTTATACTGTAGCCACTGGAGAAGGAGGTTGAAACTGCTTCCCTCAAGACAGGTTGCCTGGCACACTCCACCTTAGCAGATTCGGTGCAGTGCAGATTCTGACCCCTTCATCAAGATCTCTGTTGTGCTGAAACCATTGCTCCACTGGAGGGCCCTCATATGCCAGCGTGCATGGTTGAACAACAGTATGCAGGAAGCAAACAAACCGAACAGGCACAATACTGTCAGGACTGAAACAGCCACTCCATTCTGAAAAAGTGGAATCATTGCCTGGATTTCTTGAATCCTCTGTAGAGGCAGGAAGGCACGACTTACAGTAGTGTCCAGTACTACCCCTATTAACAGGTTGCGCTGAGAGGGTACTAGGTTTGATATGGGTACATTTATCCCCCCCAAAAAAATCAAACAATTGTGTTGTTTCATGCAAATGATGAAGCACCATCTCTGGCGACTTTGCTTTGAGCAGCCAGTCGTCCAGATAGAGAAAGCCGGAACCTTTTGAGATGAGCTGCCACCATCGCCATCACCTTTGTGTAGACCTGAGGTGTGTAAGTGCGCGGCCGAAAGGAAGGACTGCAAACTGGTAATGTTGAGACCGAACCGTAAAAAGGAGATACTTCAGATGCGACTTCAGGATGGGAATGGGAATGGGAATGGGAAAATATGCATCCTCTAAATTGATCGAAACCATCCAGTCTTCCTTCTCCAGTGCAGGAAGAACCTGAGCCAAGGTCAACATTTTGAATTTCTCCTGTTTGAGGTAAAAACTCAGAGGTAGAGAATCAGTTGTAAACTACCATACTTTTTGGGTATCAGGAAGTACCGAGAGCAGCACCCCTGACCCTTTACTGTTGCGTAACTACCTCGATTGCACCTTTTTGAAGCAATTACAGAACCTCCTGCTGGAGAAGCTACGTAACATAACTGGTGCTCATATAAAGCACTCTGATACCTTTGGGTCTAGTTCTGCTATGTAAGACTCTGGGAAAAAAAAATAAAGCAGAAGATGCTCTTCTGAGCAACAGCCCTGATGGGGAGGGAAAGGAGGGGGTGAACTCACGGAAGGGTGGAGCCTGCCTATTCTCTACAATGTTCAAAACCCAGAGATCAGTAGTAACAGACCTCCAATGCTGTAGAAAATGGGACACCCGTCCTCCCAAGGGAAAAGCATGCTCTAGGATGGTGGAACTAGAGCTGCTTCCCTGCAACAACAGCTGGAGAGGCAGAAGAGGAGGAGGAGACTTATTGTCGTTCAGTACCCAGCAGACGACCTCTACCCTTTCCCCTGTAGGACCAAATCAAGGGATTGGCCTGCTGCTGCTACGGTTGTTGCCTGGCACAAAAAGACAAGTTTCTTCCAAAGCCATGAAACTTGCGGAACTGCCCAAAGCTCCTGGGTTGAGTCTGAATCCCCAAGTAGCAAATCCAGTAATGTAGCATTGACATCAGAGGAAAATCCTGAACCACGTAACTATGTGTGCCTCCTTGTTGTCACAGACTAACCCATTGCCCTGGCTTCAGAGTCGGCCAAGTCCAGCCCAGATTGGATCACTAGGCAGATAGCAGCTCCGGCATCCGACAACACCTCCAAGAAATGCCCTTGTACCTCCTCAGGTAACTTTGGGACAACCTCCCTGGCTGAGTCCATGAGGGCATGGATGTAACGACCCAAAAGACATGTGGCATTTGTGGACTTAAGGGCCATACTCTGCGACCAGAAAACCTTCTTCCCCGATTGCTCCATGCGCTTTGACTCCCTATCCGCAGACGTGAATGGGAAGAAACCTGCCAACAGCCTTAAATCACACGAAGCCTGGACCAACAAGCTTTCCGGTGAAGGATGGGTAGACAGAAATACAAGATCCACCGGAGCCTCCTTGTATAGTCCTGGAAACCGCTGCCGTGGACATTAGCTTCTGCTAGATATCCAGAAAGGGCTCCGTCAATGCCTCATTGTAGGGAGGTGAAGGTTCTAAAACAGAGGAAGGGGAATGGAGAAACTCCGCCAGAATATTAGACCTCAACTCCCTTGTAGGAACAGGCAAACCCAAGAGGTCTGCAGCCTTTCAGATAAAAGCATGATATTTGGTCACCTCCTGCATCGGCAGGCCCTTTGGTGATGAAAGCTACCACTCAGGAGAGGTGTCCAGGCCACTAGCCTCCTGCAAACCCTCAAAATCCGAATCAGGATCCACAATCTTTCCTTTCTCAGCACCTCCATGGTCTTCCTGGTATTCTTCTTCCCCCAAAGGCCTTTGAGCCTCTCTCCGAGATCTTTTCCTCGGAATCGGTGTCAGCAGCGCTCGTGACTTTGGGATCAGCGTCGAAGGGAGATCCACGGGATCAGTCGATGTTAGGGTTTATAATCACTGTTATGCTTGTTGTCATGCTTATTGTCATTCTACTTTTTAATATAGTTTACTGAGTTAATTGTGAAATGCTTATTCTATAAAAGGTAGCCTTGCAAGTACCAATGCTTGTTGCAGGTGCCAATGCTTTTTGTTAAACTCTACCTAATATGGCCTTGAGCTAGCTACCATGATCTGTTGTACACATGAGCCTCGTGATTAGGCTGACAGTTGGCTTCACGTGCAGAGAGCAGGACTAATGAAGCGCTCGTGCACAACCGGCAATAAAAAACCCACCCGCCTCCCAAATGACGCTTCGCTTCATCGCGTCTTTATTGAGACCTCCGAATTGGATTCACCGTCCCCGCTGGAGCTGGACGCCATCTTCAGCCTGTTCCTGTCTTTTCCAGCAAGCATTCATTTCCTTGTCTCCCCGATCCTCCGAGTGCTTCCGGAGGGCTCCTTGACTTCTTCCTGGAGAAGGGCTCTGCCGAGTCCTTTCCTTTAAGTCTGCAAGAGAAAGAAAAACAGCCTTAAAATCAAGGCTACAATCGGCAATAACGTAAGGCTTGAATCCAAGTTTGAATAAGCACAGGTAAGCCTTTTCTTTTAACTCTTTGACATTCTGGGCATTTCAAAAATCGTGTCATGGATAAAAGGCAGCACTGTCTACAAAAGAACTTTAAGAAGTAAAAAGACATTATTCAGCACAGACATTATTTCAGCTTTGTGTGAGGACACACAAAGCAGATAGTTTTCTAAGAACTCTGATTAATCTTTGGCACTTTTGACGCTCTGCAAAATGTTGAAAATATTTGAGCATTGTATGGACAAAAGAAGAGTCGCGCTTGCCTAAGTTTTGGTGCATTGTAAAGAAACTACATTTGATGGCAAGTTTGGTAAATTCCTGAAGGTTAGGAATAACAGTTGAAAAGTATATATATTTGAACTGTGTCTGTTCTCATCCCTGGGAACAAAAGGTGTGTTCTATGTTACATAATTAATGATAATATCACTAACCAACTAACGTCACAAGGTATTAATGTTTGGATCAATACTTATAATAATTCTTCCTTTATATATTGAAATCAAGAGTTCCTCAGAGACGTTAAAAGATATTACTTACGAAGTGTGCGCATGAACTCTGCTAGAAATTGGTAGGCAATCGCCCATGTTATTTTGATATTTACAGCTTCCAGATATTCATGTTTATCATTCATGTTTGACTGTTCCATTTCCTACACAATAGGAAAGAGTTCAGAGTCACTTCCAGATGAGAAACCACTACATAACTTCCTCTGAAGACGGAGCCGTGTGTTTTGTCTTGTTTTCTCATTCCACTTCCCCTTTCCCCCGGGGGTCATTCAGATCGGCAAGGGTTATAATAATTTTGCCGCATTGATTGAACCAAGGAGGATTTCGGAACGCTCAGCGCCAAGAAGGAAACAACTGGAACAGGAGGTCTTGGTGAGTGACATAGTGACAGAAAGCGAAGCCACACCTACCCCTTGTTTCCTTTTTGGTTCTGAGTTCTGAAGTCATGGATACCAAACAGTTAACGCAACTAGTTCATAAGTTAAATGAGGAAATGCAGGAATTGCGGGTTGAGAATCAGAGTCTGCGACAGGAATTAGATAGGACTAGATCAGGTTTCACTAGTTGGAGAGACCCGGTTGGAAAAACTGAAAAAAACATTCTAGCCCCTCCAACGTTTGGTTCATCGGCATTCGCTTCACGTAATGTGTCAGGCCAAACTTCAGAACAGCAACAACTACAAGTTAATGTAATTATTCTGAGTCCGGTCCCCCTTGCCAACCTAGAAAGATTCACCGGAGACAGTAGTCGTTATTCGACTTTTATGAGTCAATGCCATCTCCACTTTATGTGTAAACCTCAGGAGTTCACTACAGATACGTTGATAGTAGCCTTTATAATTTCATATCTGGGGGGTGCTGCAGCCAATTGGGCTATGCCTCTGGTAGACTCTAATGATCCCCTGCTGCATAATTTGGTTAACTTCAAGACTGCCATGTCAAATCTTTTCACAAAGCATGTTTTCATTCAGGCCTCTGACAATGAGCTCCTGAACCACCGTCAAGGAACCAACGATCTGCTTGCATATGTGACTACCTTTAATAGATTGTTAGCAGAGACTCGTTGGCCCGAAGATAAAAAGCATATCATTATTTTACAGGGGTCTTAGGGAAGACCTAAAAGATTCATTAGCACATATAGTAAATTTGCCTGAGGATTATACAGAGTTTTCAGATTTGGTAGTCAAACTTGATCACAGACTGGGGGAGAGAAAAACTGAAAGACCCAGAGAGGACATTAGAAACCTACATTTTAAGATTGATAAGAAAGAGACAGAGGAAAAAGATACGAATTTACATGTAGAACCTATGCAGATTGGTGGCTTAAAGGGTCCTCTCTCTGTGGAAGAAAAAGAACTAAGACGTAAAGGAAATCTTTGAATGTATTGTGGGAAATCCGGGCATTTTGCTAGAGAGTGTCCTGTAAAACCTACAAAAAATAGAACAGTAGCGTTAGTCAGTGATGTACTCAAACCAGAGGAAAACTAAATTTCTCGAGGAAAGCAGAGATCGTTTCCCCGGGAAATAATGATAAACTGATCTCACATTATGCAACAAATGTTATCAATCGTACCCCTAGGCCCTTTACTGTGGGACTGGCTTTTATCCTGACTAATCAACAAAGACATAGCATACCTGTTCTTTTCGATTTTGGAGCAACTGGAATCTTTTTTGACTTAAAATTTGCCAGACTATTACATATAACTCAAGTTTCCATAAAAGAACCAGAGCCAGTTCGGGCTGTTGAAGGGTCAGCCTTGTCTTCCGGTTTAATCAGATTTCACACAGTTCCACTCACAATTGTAGCGGATAATGGGCATACCGAAACTGTTGTTTTTGACCTCATTGACACTCCAACTTTTGGGGTAATTCTTGAGGTTCCATGGTTGGAGCTTCATAACCCAAAGATTGATTGGGTTAAGCGCACAGTAACATTACACTCATCTTACTGCCGGGTTCATTGTTATCAGGAAACCAAAGATCCAGAGATGCCTCTTTTTTGCGCTACCTTGAACCAAGAACCTTCTAGTGTCCCTGAAGAATATCAAGAATTTTCTGTTGTATTTGACCCAGTTAAGGCGACATCGTTACCACCGCATAGAGTCTACGATTGTAGAATAGATATGAATCCTGGATCCACTTTACCCTGTAGCACTATTTACGCTCTGACAGAGCCAGAAAACCAATACCTAAGATCTTACCTGGACGAATTACCGGAATTAGGCTTCATTCGCCACTCTCCTTCGCCAGTTTCTTCGCCACTTTTCTTCGAGGCTAAGAGGTCTGGCGATTTGAGAGCATGCATTGATTATCATGCAGTGTATAAAGCTACCATAAAGAACAGATACCCTCTACCTCTGATTCCGGTTTTATGAAACCAAGTGAAGGGTTCAAGTGTATATGCCAAATTGGACTTGCACGGGGCTTATCATCTTGTTCGCATTAAAGAAGGAGATGAGTGGAAAACTGCATTCCGTACTAAACATGGCTTATTTGAATATGCTGTGATGCCTTTTGGTCTTGCAATGCCCCAGCTACATTTCAGTACTTTATCAATAAAGTATTACATAATCTTTTGGACATCTGCGTTGTGGTATACATTGATGATTTACTGATATACTCCAAAAAAACGGAAAAACGTAAGGCTTGAATCCAAGTTTGAATAAGCACCAGTAAGCCTTTTCTTTTAACTCTTTGACTATCTGGGCATTTTAAAAATCGTGTCAGGGAAGAAAAGACAGCACTTGTCTACAAAAGAACTTTAAGAAGTAAAAAGACATTATTCAGCAAAGACATTATTTCAGCTTTGTGTGAGGAAACACGAAGCAGAACGTTTTCTAAGAACTCTGATTAATCTTTGGCACTTTTGACACTCTGGAAAATGTTAAAAAACTTTGAGCATTGTATGGACAAAAGAAGAGTCACGCTGGCCTAACTTTTGGTGCATTGTAAAGAAACTACATTTGATGGGAAGTTTGGTAAATTCCTGAAGGTCGGAATAACAGTTGAAAAGTATATATATTTGTACTGTGTCTGTTCTTCTCATTATAATTTTAGAACCCCATTGGTCAACTCATCCCTGGGAACAAAAGGTATGTTCTAGGTTACATAATTAATGATAATATCACTAACCAACTAACGTCACAAGATATTAATGTTCTGATCAATACTGATAATAGATCTTCCTTAATATATTGAAATCAAGAGTTCCTCAGAGACGTTAAAAGGTATTACTTACAAAGTGTGCGCATGAACTCTGCTAGAAATTGGTAGGCAATCGCCCATGTTATTTTGATATTTACAGCTTCCGGATATTCATGTTTATCATTCATGTTTGACTGTTCCATTTCCTATACTATAGGAAAGAGTTCAGAGTCACTTCCAGATGAGAAACCACTACATGACTTCCTCTGAAGAAGGAGTCCTGTGTTTTGTCTTGTTTTCTCCTTCTTCCCCTTTCCCCCAGGGTCATTCAAATCGGCAAGGGTTATAATAATCTTGCCGCATTGATTGATTCAGGGAGGATTTTGGAACACTCAGCACCAAGAAGGATTCAACTGGAAATGGAGGTCTTGGTGAGTGACATCATGACAATCGAAGCCGTCCTCGGTTGAGTTGGTGCCGTTTCGGAACCACACTGGTACAAAAAGGGGTGGTGATGGACGGAGCATCTGAACCAATCAAACACTCACACCCAGTCAAAAGATCTGGGTTTAATCCATCACCGTTCTTTAGCCCACTCTGCCACCCCAGTTCAGTCATGGCCGTATGCAAATCAGTCTGACCCTGTGCCTCATGGGAACAGTCCAGCCCGAACTGCCAAGCTATGCCTTCCCTGGACCGGAAACAAGCTTCCGAGGACCGGTTTCTGGCATCACAGCCGTCTTCAGCCCGGCTTGCTTGAATCCAGTGGCAAAGTGAGCAAGGGACTCACATCTGAGCATACCCTGCCAAACTTATGGCGGCCAAAGTGGTACAAAAGGGGGTGGTGATGGACGGAGCATCTGAACCAATCAAACACTCACACCCTGTCAAAAGATCTGGGTATAATCCATCACCGTTCTTTAGCCCACTCTGCCACCCCAGTTCAGTCATGGCCGTATGCAAATCAGTCTGACCCTGTGCCTCATGGGAACAGTCTAGCCCGAACTGCCAAGCCATGCCTTCCCTGGACCGGAAACAAGCTTCCGAGGACCGGTTTCTGGCATTACAGCCGTCTTCAGCCCAGCTTGCTTGAATCCAGTGGCAAAGTGAGCAAGGGACTCTCGTCTGAGCATACCCTGCCAAACATATGGCGGCCAAAGTGGTACAAAAGGGGGTGGTGATGGACGGAGCATCTGAACAAATCAAACACTCACACCCAGTCAAAAGTTCTGGGTTTAATCCATCACCGTTCTTTAGTCCACTCTGCCACCCCAGTTCAGTCATGGCCGTATGCAAATCAGTCTGACCCTGTGCCTCATGGGAACAGTCCAGCCCGAACTGCCAAGCCATGCCTTCCCTGGACCGGAAACAAGCTTCCGAGGACCGGTTTCTGGCATTACAGCCGTCTTCAGCCCGGCTTGCTTGAATTCAGTGGCAAAGTGAGCAAGGGACTCACGTCTGAGCATACCCTGCCAAACTTATGGCGGCCAAAGTGGTACAAAAGGGGGTGGTGATGGACGGAGCATCTGAACCAATCAAACACTCACACCCAGTCAAAAGATCTGGGTTTAATCCATCACCGTTCTTTAGCCCACTCTGCCACCCCAGTTCAGTCATGGCCATATGCAAATCAGTCTGACCCTGCGCTTCATGGGAACAGTCCAGCCCGAACTGCCAAGCCATGCCTTCCCTGGACCGGAAACAAGCTTCAGAGGACCGGTTTCTGGCATTACAGCCGTCTTCAGCCCGGCTTGCTTGAATCCAGTGGCAAAGTGAGCAAGGGACTCACGTCTGAGCATACCCTGCCAAACTTATGGCGGCCAAAGTGGTACAAAAGGGGGTGGTGATGGACGGAGCATCTGAACCAATCAAACACTCACACCCAGTCAAAAGATCTGGGTTTAATCCATCACCGTTCTTTAGCCCACTCTGCCACCCCAGTTCAGTCATGGCCGTATGCAAATCAGTCTGACCCTGTGCCTCATGGGAACAGTCCAGCCCGAACTGCCAAGCCATGCCTTCCCTGGACCGGAAACAAGCTTCCTAGGACCGGTTTCTGGCATTACAGCCGTCTTCAGCCCGGCTTGCTTGAATCCAGTGGCAAAGGGAGCAAGGGACTCACGTCTGAGCATACACTGCCAAACTTATGGCGGCCAAAGTGGTACAAAAGGGGGTGGTGATGGACGGAGCATCTGAACCAATCAAACACTCACACCCAGTCAAAAGATCTGGGTTTAATCCATCACCGTTCTTTAGCCCACTCTGCCACCCCAGTTCAGTCATGGCCGTATGCAAATCCGTCTGACCCTGTGCCTCATGGGAACAGTCCAGCCCGAACTGCCAAGCCATGCCTTCCCTGGACCGGAAACAAGCTTCCGAGGACCGGTTTCTGGCATTACAGCCGTCTTCAGCCCGGCTTGCTTGAATCCAGTGGCAAAGTGAGCAAGGGACTCACGTCTGAGCATACCCTGCCAAACTTATTCGGGCCAAAGTGGTACAAAAGGGGGTGGTGATGGACGGAGTATCTGAACCAATCAAACACTCACACCCAGTCAAAAGATCTGGGTTTAATCCATCACCGTTCTTTAGCCCACTCTGCCACCCCAGTTCAGTCATGGCCGCCATAGTGTGGCAGGGTATGCTCAGACGTGAGTCCCTTGCTCACTTTGCCACTGGATTCAAGCAAGCCGGGCTGAAGACGGCTGGAATGCCAGAAACCGGTCCTCGGAAGCTTGTTTCCGGTCCAGGGAAGACATGGCTTGGCAGTTCGGGCTGGACTGTTCCTATGAGGCACAGGGTCAGACTGATTTGCATATAGCCATGTCTGAACTGGGGTGGCAGAGTGGGCTAAAGAACGGTGATGGATTAAACCCAGATCTTTTGACTGGGTGTGAGTGTTTGATTGATTCGGATGCTCCGTCCATCACCACCCCCTTTTGTACCGGTTTTGGAACCACACAGCACCCTGGAGGAACCATCTAGAGGAGCTCGACCCTCCAAAGACTTCAACGGTGTTGATAATCTCGGTGTCAGAAGAGGCCCACTCCCTGGAGCCACAGGCAAAAAAATCCATGACCATGGCATGGGGAAAGTGAAGTGGAAAACCTCCCAGGGAATATGCCAACTGACCCATGGGGCCAACAGGTGCACCAGTAGGATTTGCAGCTCTGGCGAACAAGCCAAACATCGCAATAAAAAAATGCAACAAATCCAATCCCGGAGCCAGGAAAGCGGACTATGTCAGATCCGGTACCACAGGCTCTGGAGCCCTTTGAGGCCCTAGGTTCGGCATGGGTTGCAGCACCGGAGAGCCCTGGAGCCAGAAGTGAAATGGTTGACTTCGGCAACAGTGGAGGCATTGCATCTCTCGGAGCCGTTGGAGCCTGTGCCCTAGGAGCCGAAGACTGGGCCGGAGTCATGCCAGTCGGAGCGATCTCACCCCTGCGATGGCATCTTGGACTTGGGGATACTGACTTTGAAGTCACATCCTTCAAAGAGCGACGCCAACAACCATAGTGTTGCTTTTTCTAGTGTTTCTTTGAAGAAATTGAAATATGTGGAATCAGTGACTTCGAGCGAGTCAGAGACCTCCTGCAACCCTTCTTCTGTTTTTTGGCCTTTGCCATGAATAACTTGTCCTCCCTCTCCTCCGGCACCTTCGGATTCATGCGCTTCCATGAAGTGCATGTCCCGACGTCATGGTCCCATGAACGACCCCATAAACAGTCTTCATGGGGGTCAGTGATGGACATCTGGCCCCCACATTCTCTGTATGGCTTGAAACCTGACTTCTTTGGAGTAACAAAGGAACTCCCAGAAATGGAGAGCCTGGGGGGAAAACTGAAATGCGGCGATGGCGCGGAAAAAGGGAACGAACATCAGTGCGCCAGCAAGGTCTTCTCATGGCTCCGATGCTGTCATGCAAAGTCGTGTGCGGAGCCGTTCCATTGTGACATCCTCGTCAACATGGGAGAGCTGAGGGGAAATGTTTCCGGGGAATACTGCGCATTTGGGTAATTCAAAAGGTGATCAATCCACAGGCAGATGTATCCATCGGAACAAATAATACTGGAGCCTACCGGTCATGGAGTCTACAGTTACCGAAGGCCAAACTCACTCCACAAGCAGAGGAAGCTTTAATATTGCCAATATCCTTAACATTCACTGCACTGCTGGTCTTCCTCAACTGTAAATGCTGCTGGTTTGCTCTTAAATAGAGTTTAAAATGTCCAGTTTCAGTACACTCACATAGGCACTACCCAAAACGTCCACTTGCCACCAGTTCAAGGCTCTCTGGTCTTTCATCTAGTTTGGTGTAAGTACAGTCCTTACGAAATTGACTGCAAACACAATAGGTTCACATCATCATCAAGGCTGCCAGTACATCTGCATTAAGCAAATGAAACACCCTATATTTCTGTTGTTTATGTGCTGTCCGGTGAAAAGGACACCGATGGGGCTTCTAGGGCCGTATAAGACTACTTCCAGCTTCAATTTCAATTATTTTAATCTTCATGTTAGTCTGTATTGCAGTTCTTCAACTCATAGTTACTCCAAAAGTTCCTTCCACAAGCAGGTTTTTCCTCCAATTGTCACCATTGTGATGATGCAGAGTAGCCAGTAGTATAGGTGAAACAGGATAATGTTTATTCACAAAGAGCCTCAGGTTACAGGTAAAGATGGTAGTAAGGAAGCCCCAGCGAGAGCGTTATCATTGCTGCTCGGCCCTCCGAGCCCAATGGACATTCCCTCAACCAGGCACACATCACCCTTCTAATTACTTCACAGCCACTCTGGCTGAGCAGTAGGGGACAAAATACTAGGGGGAGAATGCATGGCATAGAAATGAAGATACCACACTTGGATTTATTTACACAGTCAAAGGCACTTGTTAAGTCCATAAATGCCAAGTGGATCAAACTACTCTTGGCAAACGTATATTGGGACACAAGGATGTGAAGATTTAAACACTGTTCCATTGTGCCATGGCCCTTTCTAAACCCATAGTAAACCAGGGAGAGAATATTCTTCTCTGTAGCCCATAGAAGCAAACTATCCAATGTGATTCTCCCAATTAACTTGGTGACAGAATCAAGAAGTAAAATTGGGTGACAGCAGCTGGGGTCATATGCGTTTCTGGTTTTAAAAAACTGGTACAATTACAGACCTGCACCAGGAGGGTGGAACTCCAAACTTACCAGCAGAATCTATAACATTTGTAAGTAGGGGGACCAAAATTCTGTGTTCTCTTTAAATAAGTCCAGAGAGATCCCATCAGGCCTAGGTGCCTTTACCATTACAGAGGGTTTTACACATTCAATTAGAGACCAAACATGACATTATTACCTATGCTGGAGCAAAGGTTTTCATGTATTCAATGAAATAAAGTCACCCAATGTTATCTTATGGAAGAGGTAGGACATACAAAACATAAAAGTACATGGTCAACTTTTTAATGCAATGCTCCCTGCCCTAGGGTCTGTTTAGGGCCTACCCTAGGTCTGACTTATATGCTTTATAAAGGAAGGTTTAGGCCTTGCTTTACTTTTATTCTGCCAGATTTAAATGGCAGTTTAAAACCGCTAACAGGCTGCAACAGCAGGCCTGATAAATATTTTAAAGGGCTATTTAAGTGGGTGGCACACTGTCGGCCCACTATTAGCATTTAAGTTATAGGCCCTGAATAAATGTGGTACCACTTTACTAGGGACTTGTAAGTAAATTAAATGTGTCAATTCAGTGTAAGCCAAGTAGTTTGCCAAGTTTAAAGGAGAGAGCACACACACTTTCAAAATGGTTGGCAGTGGTAAGTGCGCAGAATCCTAAGGCTAGAAAAAAAGAAGTAAGCAAAATAGGGGGGTAAAAGCACAAAGTGGGGTAACCACACCAAGGATGTCAGGTCTACAACGTGCCCTCTCCTACCCCCCCCCCCCCCAGCTGAAAGCGTGTTCAACTGCCAAACCCCTTGGGAGATCTCATCACTAAGATTGAAAAACCTGGAGAGGCATTCAATATTGGCATGGTCTGTTGCACGACTGTATTCCACCATAAACTCCATTTCCAACAGTTTGGGATTTTCACCCTTCATCTGTGTTAGCCTTCTGAGAAGTCTGTGGTCTGTCTGAACCCAGAACTGAGCTCCAAACAGGTATGGTCTCAACATCTTCAGTGCCCAAAACACTGCAAAGGCTTCCCTTTCTATTGCACTCTTACTTCTGTATCCTGGGAAGTCGCCTCCTACTGATGAAGCCTATAGGTTGATCCAGGTCCTCTTCATTCAGCTGTGAGAGCGTGGTCCCTAAGCCATGCTCTGCGGTATCTACCTGCATAATGAATTCTCTGGAAAAGGAAGGGGCCTTGAACACAGGTGCTGTTCACATGATCTTCTTCAGGGCATCAAAAGCTTTCTGGTATGCCTCCGTCCAGATCACCAGTCTAGGCTGCTTCTTAGAAGTCAGCTCTGTCAAGACATCAACAATGGTGCCATACCCCTGGGACAAATCTCCTCTGATGAGACCTAGGAAGGCTTTCACTTCTGTCTGAGTTTTGGGGGTTCCCAAGCCAGAATGACTTTGGCCTACAGGGGCTGTCCCTTGCCTCATCCGAGTTGATGGCCCAAGTAGACCATGGTACCCTGCCCTACCTGGCACTTATTGCTCATGATAGGCAGGCCTGCCCTCTGCTGCAGCAGTCCCTCTGTTCTAGGGTCAGGGCACGTCCATCCTGCTCCTTGGAAGAAAGGAGATCAGGGTTCACTTTCCTCCTTCACTCCATCATCCATGACTAGGAGCACAGCTCTGGCTTCTCGATGTGGGGTTTGAGGCAAGACTTGGAGGGCCCTGGGCTCCACAGACTCCATCATGCACACTTTTTGGCCAGGCTAAAACTCGACCAGAGTGGCCTTCTAGCCATGACAGTTTTATGAATTCCTGGTTGGCGTCTAGATTCTCTTTGGCCTTTTCCCAGAAGTGCTTCATTTGGGTACAGAGTGCCAACATGTAGCGGACTACATTCTGCAGGGCTTTTTTGGGAGATTGCCCCCAACCCTCCTTTACCAGGCTGAGAGGCCCTTCCTGAAGTAACCTATACAGAAGTTCAAAAGGTCTGAATGAAACCCCATTCAGCAGTACCTCTTTGTATGCGAACAGGCATGGCAGGACAAAGTCCCACTTCTGCCTCAAGGGCTCCAATAAGCCCAAGATCATGTATTTTAGGCTGTTGTTGAACCTTTTAATAAGCCCATTCGTTTGGGGATGGTAGGGTGTGGTGAACTTATAGGTCACCCTACAATCCTTCCAAATGGATCTCATATATGCAGACATGAAGTTGGTACCATGGTCTGATACTAACTCCTTGGAGAATACCACACAGGTAAAGATTCTCGTCAGTGCTTTTGAACCCACTGGAGCAGTCACTGTCCTCAGAGGTATACCCTCAGGGTACTGCGTGGCATGGTTCACCAAGACCAGGATGAACCTGTTGCCAAGGGCTGTCTTGGGGTTCAGAGGCCCAGCAATGTTGGTGCCCACCCATTCAAAGGGAGTGCTAATGACAAGAAATGGCTGTAGGGGAGCCTTGTGCTTCCCTCCGGACTTCCCACTAGCCTGGAAGGTAGGGCATGACCTGCAGAATGCACCTAAGCCATCCTCATCTGGGGCCAGTAACTTTGGGTGACAAACCTTTAAGAGGTCTTGTCTGCCCTAGATGGAACATCATTAGCCAGCTCCAGTAGGAAGGCCTTGTAGCACTGAGTGATCACCAACACACAGGCTGCACCAGGCTCAGGAACCTTAGGCTAGATATTCAGGAGACCATTCTCCTAATAGATCAAGTGATCACCAGAGGTGTCGCCAGCTACCTGGGCCTACCGCGCAGGCCCTGCAGAGTAGGAAACTCCATCTGTGCGCCTTGTAGAACTCTTTCCCAGTGGGACCCCCTTCCTTTTGCCAGTTAGTCAGTTTAGGTAGGATTCCCAGGGTGGCAATGTTTACCCCTGTAGACTCCAGGGGGTCATCCTCAGGTTCAGCCTCCTCCCGGGCTGTGGTAGTTTCAGGAGTGGGTTTCCCATGTCCCTTGTCCAATCTCCTTTTGGCAGGCACGTGGGAGATTAATTTCTTTAGACCATTGTCTGTCCTGGCAAGTTACATAGCATAATCAGTGTATAGGAGTGTTGGTATAGATCTTTTGTAAGCCAGCGGTAAGTCTGCTTAAACATTCACCAATTTAGTTTCAAGGTAATTTATATACATCAAAGATAAAATAAGTGCTAACACACACCCCTGTCAAACTCCTCTATTAACTTGGAAGGATGATGAACATTCTCTACCATCACCATACCGAACTGATTCAGATAGTTCAGAATGAAGATGTCGAAAGTCCCATGGAGCTTAAAATATCCCAAAGCTTGGATCTACCTATAATGTCAAAGACAATAGTTAAGTCCATAAATGCCAACTGTATCGAACTACTCTTGGCAAAGATATATTTGAACAGGAAGTTTACCAGGCTCAAGGTCCTCCCTAATACCTAGTTGGGCGGCCATGGCACACCCACTCAGGGAACCCTAACATCTCTAGGTGTAAACTGAGCACCACCTCTTTCCAAATGGTGTGCTCTAGGTCATTGCCAAGCATGCATTCCACAGGCGTGGATGGACACACAGCTACCCTCAAGGAACTTGGGACCCCTTCCCCCCAAAGACTCATTTGGTTGTCAGCTGCAATAACCTGGTGGAATGCATTAGGAACTACCTTTTCTGAGGTAACCAGATGACATCCGACATGGTGTCTGCCCTCCCGTAGGAGCCGTGCCCACTCGGGACACTTAACATCCCCCTTGTAGTGCCCAATCTGAAGGCACTCATAGCACTTTACTGCCTTACTGAGGACTTATCAGGGAACCACTTATTTTTCTGTGGAGGCAGGATTTGGGAGTCCAGACCCTAGTTTTGAAGGTTTTCGAAAACTAATTTTGTTTGCCTCTCACTCCTTCTTCTGGGGGGATCCTGCCCACCCTTGTGGTGTTCCCCACCCCCAGATACCTATTTTGGATCCTGATACTGAGCAAGTAGTCCGTCCCTTTACCAAGCACCCTGGGGTCAGTGAGCTTACTATTAATCAGGTGTTGGCGCTGATCTGCAAAACAAAGACTCTCTAGCAATCAAATTGTACAGCCTTTTGTAATCATTTACTTCGCTGTCCTTCACCTACCACCTAATACCTTGCAAAAGAGGTCCACCCAGTACTGCTAGGGCACTTTCTGACTGTCCCTAAACTTCTCAATATTCTTCTGCTGGGTGTGGCCATATTTCCTTACAGGTTTTCCTTCATGGGGAGATAACACATCCTGTCACCCATCTCTAGGGGCAGTAGGGAATCCCTCTCCTCTCTAGGGATATGTGTCCAGAGGCTAGCAATGCCCCACCTTTCTCCCCCAGTTCTCCTCAGGCATCTCTAAAGCCACATTATAATAAGCATCAAACCACTTGTCAATGTCATCCCCCAAAACAACGTCAGACCTTTAGGAATATGGCCTCCTGAGGGCACCGTAGGTATGTTGCCACCATCACTGCATCACCCACTTCAAAGGAATACCCAGGTATAAATATTGGACATAAGGCACCATTTCTTCAGTGCACTTCTGCATCTGTGGAGACTCTCCCATGAAGGACTGCTGTGCTGCTGGAAGGTCTACCACTCTGAAGGACTGCTGCTCTGTTGTGCTGATCTGCTGCACTGATCTGCTAGCCTCTTGCCTGGGTGATAAGTACTGAACCGCTATCTGTTGAAACCAGGACCCCCGAGTGACTCCAAGGGCTAGTGGCTGACATTAGAGTGTCTTGGACCGAATGCTCCAACAACCTTGATTCATTACCTGGACCCAGAAACTTGTGAGTCCTTGGTGCCATCCCAGTCCTTGGAAGCGGGCCTGAAGGTGGTATACCAGCCCATCTGTGGATTCAGTAGAACCGAAACATCTCCTCTGCTGCGAGGCACAACACCAAGCAGACCAGACTGTGCGAGGATTCTCCTAGCGCAAGGACTCCACATCGACCTTGCAGCCTGCATTGGAACCGACATTGTGTGACACCCCCTGACACAGGACCTCGAATCGCAAATATGTCATCGGCAGCAGCGTCGACGATGATGCACGATCCTGCATCCCAGCCTCACAGTTCCTCAGAACTGACGCATCGCCTCAGCTGCACAGCGCATCGTTGACACCTGACTTCCCTAAGCTCTGCAACCAGAATTTAAGGTACACCTGCTCAGTTGTCCAAACTGGGTCCCTGTAGCCAGCCCTGCGCCATCACGGTCAGCCTGAATGTGTGACTTTGTCCTGTTCCCACACGATCAGATGTCCAGTTGTGCTCTTTGACTCTACTTTCACTGAAATCTTTAAACTTGCATATTCCCGGTTCTACTGATTGGATATTTATTGTTTTAGTCTTTTTTAGTGATTAGAATTTGTTCTATTTTTCAAAATTGGTGTGGGGCTTTCCTTGTGTAGTGTTTTCACTTTAATTTTGTTTAAAGTGCTGCATAAATACTTTACACATTGCTGTTAAGTTGACCCTCACTGCTTTGTGCCAAGCTACCAGAGGGGAGAGCCCAGGCTAATTCGGGGTTTGCTTGTGCCTCACCCTCACAAGGATTGGAGTTGCTGCTCGAGTAGGGTTTCACCTCCCTCATACAGTAAACCAATTTCTCACTTTGGTGATCATCAGTGAGAATTGGGGCTTGTGATTGTGCAGTGCCATACAATGATTTTGTGTTTTTCACCACCAGGACATGTAAATCTAAAATGTACATACCCAACTCCCCTATAAGACGGATGTCTCAGATTGGGAGAGAGCCAATGCTAGCACTGTCCCGGCTGTGTATCTAGAGCATACCCATGTCTGTGCAACTTCCAATCTGGGATGTTGGCGTTTTTTCCCCCCTGATGATTGCCCTTGCTCACTCACTGCATCAGCAACCTCTAACTTTCACAGGTTACATCCCATGAGTACCATTGCACCTTGGTGTTTCACTGTCTTTTTTATTTTTATTTTATTCCACAGTTTCTTAACAAACAACAATTGATATATCCATTTATATCACTTCAAATATGCATATGCTCATCAAACAATCCCCATATTTCGATACCAATTTTACATTTCTTCACCCCTTTAACAGAATATAAACTGAACTCAAGATTGAATAAATTATACATCTTTGTCCTCCATAGTTCAAAAGATGGAGCTGAAGGTTGAAGCCAATCTGCTGCAATGCATAGCCTTGCTACAGTTAAGGCTATAAAGATCAAATGCCGATATTTGAATAGGGGGGTACCCTTCCCTAATTGTGGCCCTAGGCCCAAAAGCATAATCAAAGAGGTTATAACAATCGGCATCCCAATAATTCTACTTAAAAACTGTTCAATATTAACAAGGAAATTTGCCAAATGCCCACAACTGACAAAAATATGTAGCATATCAGCATTTCCCCCCCCCCCATATCGAAGGCATTTTCCATCTTGTCCTGTTCCCCATTTAGACATGCGTGCCGGCTTGTAATACAAATTAAAAAACGTTTTGTAACATTGCACCCGCAGATTAGCAGAAAGTAATGATTATCTTGACATTAAGATAGCGTCTTTCACGGATAAGTCATCTACCCCCAAAATGACAGACCATTTGCTATCATGTTTCTCTAAATCATCTTTTCTATGTGATAGCAATAACTGATACACCTCCCCAATTTTTACTTGTCGTTGAATGGCCATTACAACTGTATTGGGAGACAATGTAATTCTTCTGCGTAAAATGAAATCACGAATTTGCAGATATTTGAAAAATTGAGTCTTAGATAGATTATATAATCAAGACATATCAACGAAAGAAATCAAAGAACCATCCATATTCATAAAATCCCTCAATTGGACAATCCCTCTTGACCGCCACCCAACAGCAACACTGTCCCAAAAGATAGAAGGTAAAGGTTTTGTAGCATTAGTAGGGGTATACCAAGACAATTTCTCCATTTGACATAGTTTACGTATTTGTTTCCAAACATTAAAGACCGATGTTAACACCTTAAACCTTGTCCCTTTAAATAAACATTGTTGTGCCTCCGGTCCTAACAACATCTGAAAAATTGAGGGAGCTTCTGCTTCGTTACCTACATCTTCTCCAGTCAACAATATCCGCATTTTTAACAAAAAGCAGGTATAGAAATACAAAGCAAAATCAGGAATTGCTAATCCCCCGCGTTCAATTGGTAGAGTCAGAAATCGCATAGACCTTCTTGGTTTACCAGGTGCCCACACAAATTTAGAACAAGTAGACTGTAAATGTTGTAATTGGGATGTACTGAATTCTAGTGGTACCGTTCTAAACAAATCTAATACTTTGGCCAGAACATTCATCTTAATAATGTTGCTTCTATCAATTAAAGTGAGGTGAAGTCGAGACCATTTATCTAATGAATCCTGAATATTGCGCATTAACATAACCCAATTGGCATCTACTATCTCCTGCATAGATGATCGAATTTTAATACCCAGGTAAGTTCACTGTCAATGAGCCCATGAAAGCAGTTTTCTGCATCCCACACAGACCAAGCATTGTTCAGTGGCTTTCCTTTGCCACATCCAATGCAGTCAGCCTAGCTCATTCTGCTTTCACCCCCTTCACACAGTTCAACCACTCCCCATGTAATTTCAAGTCCTGATAAGACCCTTTTATCCAACAGAGGGTCAAAATGCCGCAGACACCATCCAAAGTCAGACCTGAGATCTTACTAACATAGCAGATATTTTGGCTGGTGTTCTTATTTGTGTGCAATACCATTGGCTGTCTTTTGACTTACATCAATATGCCTTTTTATTTACACATTGTCACTTCCTCTACTTTGTTCGCCTATGATTCTTATCAGTTGGGGTCCTCTTGAAAAACTCTCTTCACTACTCACTTGATAGTGTGTGACTTTTTTGCTGTATATATTTCTAATTATTTTCTGAACATAAAGTTAATTCAGACTAATTGATTAATACACTAGTCATGCTGCGATTCACTTACGACAGAATGTTTTTACCAAGATTAAAAACTCTCAAATATTGATTAATTCAGTGCAATGTTCCAATGAGTTGCATCTGAACACCTGTTATAAGTTTACACTTGACACCCATGTTCACATGGACATTTGAGTCACTCTTGTTTCTTTAAACTGCAAGTTTTTAAAAACATTGCACCTTGCCATCTGGGCTGTAAAGGGCCTACCCTAAGGGTGACTTACATGCATTAAAAAGGAAGGTTTGGGACTGGCAAAAGGTTTATTTTGCCAGGTCGACATGGCAGTTTAAAACTGCACACACAGGCTTCGATGGCAGACCTGAGGCATGTTTAAAGAGCTACTTAAATGGGTGGCACAATCACTGCTGCAGGCCCACTAGTAGCATTTAATTTACAGGCTCTGGAACAGGTGGTGCCACTTCACTAGGGAAGTCGAAGTAAATTAAATATGCCAATTAAGTGTAAACCAATTCCACCAAGTTTTAGGGTGAGAGCACAAGTATGCAGAATCCTTAGACCAGCAAAAACGAAGTCAGCAAAATGGAAGGATTGAAGGCAAAAACTTAAGAGGAACACCACACTGAGGACGCCGGGGTTAACAGTATGTTTACAAAGACTCCTCAATCTAAATGTCTGTCCTATAATACTTCATAATTAGGTTTACGGTGAAGCCTCAACACATAAAGGGCTCACTGAATAAAGTTTTATTGAAGACTCGACAAAGTAGAAATAGGAGGGTTTTAAAATCCATCAGGTGATCAAAGCGGAAGTGCAGAATCAGACGCAGACGCTGAGGTTGGAGAACGCACGAACAAGTAAACAGTTAGGTGAGCAGCGGCATACTGTGTGTCTAAATGCAGACTTCCTCACGCTTTAAATACGAGGAGGAATGACTCATGGAGGTTTCTCTTTGCAGTGTTTTTGGTACTTGTGTATAGAAGTGAGTAAGGTTGGAAGTCGGAGAGGCTTGGAATACGACGGTTAACACACGGTGCACATAGCATCCGGACGTGTAGCACCACCGCAGTTACTGACTTCGTATGTGTTTGGAGCACGAAATCGGTAAGAGACATTAATTACAGTGACAAAATTAGTGTCAATAATAAAGTTGTCAGTAGTATTTATTCCGTAATTGGTTTTTTGTTTAGTACAAGAATTGCTGGAAATCGTTGTTGTGAGTATATTTTTTACCATACACTGGGCACCGTAATTAAACACGAGTGCGTCACGAAGCATGAATAGGGAGCACGTTACTTTGTTGAGAGCACTATAACCACAGAAACAAACCGTCCTCTTTATAGAGTGTCACTACAACTCTCTTTTTTATTAAATTCACTTAATCACACTATAGCACAACTCGCGTTTTAGAAGACAATTTCATCACATCGTTTATTTTAAAATGTGCAAATCCTATACAACAAAATGTAACATCACACTTGACTCAAAATAACATCAGCATCATGATTGGTTTCTGTGTTGTTTGTATTCTAGTGTCCACCAGTAGGACTTAAAGCCAGAAAATCTGCAAGAAAACATAGTTGTGATATATAACCCCTGAAGAAGGGTTTATTTAAAACCCAAAATGCATTGGGCTTTTATTTTGGAAGAATTGTTAACAATGAAGCAATTTGCATAGCATGTGATTATGGTAATAACATGAGTGCATCGAAAGTAAAAAGTCAATGACTGTCTTTTGTTTATCAAATCTAAATTACATAAAAGATTTGTGTGTACATTTTGTTGATGTTTTTGAAGATGTGCATGTATAATTCTCAGATTGAATTAGAGTGAAAAGATATGTTTTAAGAAATGAAACTTTAGGGACAAAAGTAGAGCGCCTTGCAGACCTCGGCGTTCCCAGGCCTCGATAGTGCAGTGTCCTATAATACTGCCACATATTTGTCATTTTGTTGTTCATTTAGCCATGGATATTAATGGGGGCAAGGGGTTGTCAATAATATCCTCCTGTATATCAGAGCTCGAGTGTAGGGTGGTGTTGGTAGTAGAAGTAGAGTTGTGTCATTGGTAGTTGCCTTTGTCTTTTTAGGTCATGCGGCCAGCGTTGCAGTGCGCAGCACTGCACGCGCAGCGAGAGACCTCTTGGAGGGGGTTTGAAAACGTCCCTAGGAATCGCTTGTGCGTGTGCTTTTCCTTTTGGGCCAGGCTATTGGCCTTTGCGTGCGTCTTTTTATAAAAGACAGCATGCAATTAGCCAAAGGCGGGAGTATTGCTCTGCCCACGGCATATTGGTGCCTATTACGTGCACCGGCTGCCATGTGGTTTCAATTATCGTGCCCAGACACGGGCGCGATAATTGAAACCACATGGCTTGCTGTGACGCGTGCCCACCACTCTTTATTAGAAAGAATCTGAAAGCACAAAATGCTGTTCTAAGAAACAGATGATGTCTGGCAGCTGAGCAGCAGACTTTGGAACCAAGTGTCCCGAGAAAGTGGGCAAATCTGCAACCTATGTATGTAAATATGCGAAATACCTTTGTAGATATGTGCTCACTAGTGCAATCGTGTGTAGCTATAGATTCACCAGTTGATGCATGCCGTCTTGTTTCCTTTCCTGTAATGTGCAGATAAACTCCATTACTATTTAATAAAAAAACCTGTGACCTTCTTAGAGCATGAACGCACAGGTGAATTATTCTCGTCACACATGTTAATGTTTAAGCAGAGTGAAGCCGCGCTGTGCTGGGAGGCTGACAGCAGCTGCGAGGGAGAGGCTTGTTCTAGAGTAGCATGGCTGTCGCTATGCATGCAGATTGATAGTAGAGGGTGCCAAGCGACCGCACAGACCAGCAAGGTCACCAGCCTGCCACTGAGGAAAGCAAGTGTGAACAGCTCACAAGACGCGCTAAGGATGCGCACTGTCTGCCACACTGCTAACACTCTGCTGCTACTGTTCCTCTTTCTTTTCCGCGCCAGGATACTCCGGAGTAATTGAGCGCGCTATAAAACAGCTTAATAATAATAATAATAAGCGAGACGCAGGTGTGCACAGCACTGTACACACAGCTCTTGTCATCAATAGCAGGGACACAGGTGTGCACACAACGTCTGACATCAATAAACGGGACACATGTGTGCAAAACACTGTGCACACACAATCCCAGGTCTTGTTTTTTTAGCTGTGCTTTTAGTTTTATGGTGTCCGTGCACCTTTGTTTACATGTGGCTAACCAAATTTACTTTAACAAAGTATTTTTTTTGTAAAGTGACCCATGCCGAGCTTTCACTTTAATGGCTTTAATAAAAGTTTTGTGAAGAGCTGCTCTTCATGCGAACGCTCGCCCCCAGGACTGTAGCTGCCGCCTCCGCCCTCCTGCTCGTTTCAGTTACGGTCCAACTTTCTGCATCAGGCCACTGTTCCCACTCACTCCCCCATCCATGCCCTTCGTGTCGTGTGCTTTGTTGTTTTTTTTACCTGGCCCGGTGCCGGCTTAATGGTGTTCACCAGTTTTTTTTTCATATTGGGGAAGCCCTCACTCACCCTTAATCTGTCCTACGCCTCTTCAGTACACGCGCATCTACCGCCATGCGGTTGTAGCAGTAGGGTTTTCCAATGTTGTGCAGCTAGGAACGAAAGGGAGCGGCCTCCAGTTGTCGTAACATCCTGTATTTTATTTACATACTTGTAATTTATTGTCAATGTGTGCATATGATTCAAAGTGCTCCCACACCTTACATTGAGGCAAGTAGCATTATCAAGTAAAAAAAACAATCACTAAGTGCTATTTAAATTGTTGTTTGTGTAATTACTCAAACACAAACGTTAAACTTAGAGCTGTTTGCGTTAAAAATGGCAATGTTTTTTACTTTTGTTTTTTGATACCAATGGCAATAGCCCTATGCAAATGTAATTACTGCACTGCAAAATAAAGTAAAAAACCTTGTCATTTTCAACACCAACAGCTCTAACTTTAACAAATGCGAGACCTATTGCATTGCAAATGCTTGTTTTAGGATTGGAAACAACCCTGAATTCATTTGAAACAGGTTCCTCAATAATAAGACTTTACCTTTGGTGAGCTGGTTGTATGTGCTGTGGAGGACTGCCGAGTAAGTGCCCTGCGAGAGAATCAATGTGGATGATGCGTTGTCAAATGTCTGCTTACTGTGTCTGCAGGACATCAGTGTCTTGTGCGCTGTATATGGAAACTGTCTGTGCTAGGCCTCAAATGTCTTTTTTACCTTTGATGCTTATTTCAGCTTAGAGAGCAGCTCAGAGGTATCTTTGCTTCAAGGCTCTTCTGAGGTTGAGGACTGTTTTTGGCACTGTGTGGTGTTGGGCTCCAATTGAACCTGATGAGCTTTACTGCTTCCCTAATGTTAATGTAATTTGCTGGAATATAGCTTCTACATTAATGTATGAGAATTGGCTATCATATCAATAATTATGACATCATCATTATGTGAGCTGTAACAATATAACCTGGGATGGTTATTTTAGATACTGTCTGCCTGCTGCCCCCTCCAGTTTGGGCCGAGCGGCGGGTGACCTCGTGACACTTTTTAGAGTTTTCCTTGATTGTAAAGGCATAACTGTATCTCTCTCTCTCTCTCTCTCTCTCTCTCTCTCTCTCTCTCTCTCTCTCTCTCTCCCTCTCTCCCTCTCTCCCTCTCTCCCTCTCTCCCTCCCTCCCAGGTTTCCAAATGTTTGGGATTATTTGCCCTAGGCACTCTTTTCCCTCAGAAACTTTTATAACAATGTTTGCTTTGGAGATAAAGGGGGCAGCTAACAGATTTTATTTGAAGTACTTGAGGTACTGAGACACGGGGCAAATGTAACAACACTGTTATAACCTGATTTTAGATGGTGACTGTAATGCTAAAATAGTAAGCAGTGTCACTTTCCTGAAGGGCCCATGGGGTCCTCCTAATTCAATATAGCTACTACGAGTGCTAAAGGTATTTAAACAGGAACCCCAGGGATAGTAATGACATCCCTAGATGGTCATCTATTTACAAATTCACCCTTAAGAATAGCAAGCCGGTACCAAGGGAAGAAACCTGGGAGACCCTTGTTGCTTCCTGCTCTTCAAAGTACACCAGAACCTTTTGAAAAATTGTTAACTCAATCAAGCTTAACACTCAGGAAATGGTGGACTTGGGCTTGAACATCATGCCCAAGCAATGCAAAGAAGACTATAACCTATACTCTGTTAGATTTGAGCATTAGATGGTGACCGCCAACATCTCTGAAATCCCTGGGTCCTGATGAGGTCCCTACTGATCTCTACCAATTTAACAATGATTTTTGGGCCCCAATTATCACCAATGGCATACATCCTGATCAATCAATCAGTGTTTATAAAACGTGCTACTCACCCGTTAGGGTCTCAAGGTGCTGGGGCGGTGCAGCTCTGTTGGGGGTCTTTCAAAGAGCCAGGTCTTGAGGTCTTTTCTAAATTCGTCCAGTGTCGGGCTTTGCCAGAGGTGGAGGGGGAGCTTGTTCTCAGTCTTGGCTGCAAGGTGGGAGAAAGACCTTCCACCCGCTCTGTTCCGTAGAAGCATGGGACGGGGGCTAGGGAGAGGTCGGCTGATCGTAGGTATTTCTTTTGTGCATGGAATGAGAGACGGTTGTTGAGGAATTGAGGTCCAATGTTTTGGAGGGCCCTGTATGCGTGTGGAGCATCTTGAAAGTTATCCTTCTTTCGACGGGGAGCCAGTGCATTTCACTGAAGTGTTAGGTGATGCAATTGTGCCTTGGGATATCAAGGATTAGTCTGGCTGCGGCATTCTGGATTGTCTGGAGTTTGCGGAGGAGTTTCTTGTTGATTCCGGCTAGAGGGCATTGCCGTGCTCCAATCTACTAGTGATGAGGGCCAGTAACCGTTTTCTGGGAGTGGGCGGGTATCCATTTGAATGTTTAATGTAGCAAACCACAACCAATGTTGCAGTATTACAAAAAACTACAGGTAAAACCCATGTGGCTAGAGGCCTATATCTTTGATAGACTCAAGTTTAAAGTGGTTGGCCAAATAGTTCTACACAGAATTACGGTATGGGTGGAAGAGAACAATGTTTTATTCGAAGTTCAATATGGCTTTAGAAAAAGTCTAGGTACACTTGAGCAATACCTACATCTCCATCTGTAAATATACAGTGAATAAGTGGGGTCACTAGTACCTATTTTTCATGGACTTAAGTAGGGCCTTTGACAGAGTCAACAAGTCAAAGCTTTGGGTATTTCTATCTAGTATGGGTTTTGACCAGGGGTTGGTGATTTTCTTTGAACACTACACATTGAGGTCTCTGCATTTGTAAGATATGGATGTTTGAACTCATTTATAATTGGCCGGCGGTATTGTTTTTATGGTAATACTTTCTTTTTTAATACATCATTTGAGATGTCATCAGTGATGTCACTGACCATGTCATGAATGATGTAATATGTGACAACATCAGCAGTGGATTGCAGGCGCGTGAGTTATACTTAGTACAACTAACTATAACGGAGGAATTTCAATGGTTTTGTATGAGTGAAATGTCCAGCTAACTATAACACCCCTGAAACCTATGTTTTTTTCAGTGAATTTCTAAGTTTTTTTTAATGATAATTCCTAACTATAACCTGCCTGAAACCTATGTTTTTTTCAGTGAATTTCTAAGATTTTGTAAATGCTAATTCCTAACTATAACCTGCCTGAAACCTATGGTTTTTCAGTGAATTTCAAAGTTTTTTAAAATGTCAATATCGAACTACAATATCCCTATAACCTATAGTGTTTGTTAAGTAAAATTTAAAAACACGTGTTTACTTTTTATAGTGAAAAAAACTTAACAGTACTGTTTTATACCTTATAATTATACCTCTTGGTTTCATGGTATTTCTTTTTTGGACATTTCCATCTATATTTATCCATATTTTTTTTTAAATAATTGTATGTGTATTTACCCATATATATTTCGGGTTTTGTAAAAAATGAATCTGAAATTAGTATATTTCCACATTTATTTGACTGATAAATATGCACTCATGGCTGAAAGACTGACCGTTTTCTCTCATGTAAACACTCTTAGATGATAAACTATACACAACCTTCGTATTAAAATGTGCAAGTTTTCTTATACGAGGATATATATTGCTCTTTAAGGCTCTTTACTAAACGTCTTTTATTGCTTTTACCCTTTTACTTTTAGAACGACAGACCTATTGGCTTAGTACTCATCATTGACAGCATTTACAAACGCTCAAAAAATAACCCAATTTCCGTTATTATCCACACTTTAAAATAAATACAGAGAGGAAAATAAATACTTTTCTGTCTGTATTTATCTGTACAAATCAGTAAAAACATAAATCAAGGAGCCTTACTTATAATTTAAGAATATTTTCAACTTAATTAGCAGTAATTAACATAAAAGTGTGGTAAAAGTATGACGCAGCACCTATAATACCTGACTTTCAAGAACATCGTTCACAGTTAGATTCCAAAGTCCATCAGCATCTTAGCCCACCACTATCTCACTGTAGGTAACAACCAGCTTAATCTTCCAAACGCCCCAAGCGCCGGCACACCTTTCCGGGGGTAGCTTTACGCTTTACAAATGCTGGCTTTTTTTTAAAATTAAAAAGCATATTGATAACCAATATTAATACGTTTTTTTTCTTCTATTGTAAACGATATTTTTTTTATGTCTTCTATTTAGATGTTTTTAATCATGAGAATGCAATGGACACAGTTTACCGGGTAACTCTTTGTAAACTCTCCAACGTATGTAGATAATAAGGACCTTATACGTGTTACTATGGAAATCGAAACCTTTACAGCTTCACAGTTTGTAACTTTTCCCAACACGTGCACAAGTAAAACAGTTAAAACGTGAGCACGTGTAAACTGTAAAACGTGACATCTAACATAGGTGGAGCCAAATCTTCCTTCCATAGACTACTAAACAACCAAAAACTATATAAACCATACCTATTGTGTAATTAGTTTAGTTTTTGAGAGTTATTTCTGCGTCGCCAATCTGTGATGCAGGTTCCCTTTTGTAGCATCTGATTCTTGTTTTGCGTCAACAAACATATTCCAGAGTTGTAAATTGTTTTATTATGGCATAGTAGATAGTTATCATTTGGGGCTATTTGTCAATATTTAAACATTTATATCTAGAAAAAAGTTATTGCATGTTTTTCCCTTTTTCTCTGTAACGTCAGCAGCTTGTTTTCAAAAACAGATAGATTACAACAAACATTGCTCCTTTTCTGTCTCCTTTCAGCTTATATATTGTGACTTTCTAGATTATAATATTGACACTGTACTTCGCTTCAGAGGTGTTGGTGACCCATCGGCGCAAACGCTAAACATTTACAATAAACGTCACCACCTTCCAGTTGTCAGTGTGTTTTCCCCTAGGGATCATATACTGTTAATATGTATATTATAATATTAACAGTTATGCTGATCTCAGGGGGAACATGACCCGTCGGCACAAAGAGTAAAGATATTTAAGCAACGTCACTAGCTTCTGGTTTTTAATCTGTTCCCCCCCTTTTGATCATATACTGTGAATATATATATAATTTAATTTTCACAGTCATGATCTCAGAGGAGTTTATGACCCATCGCCACGAAGATCAAACTTTTTGACCTCCCCGAGAAAAGAAGCTCAGAAAATAATCACCGCTCGAAAGTATTTTGTTATGGATGTTCTGTTAAATAGATAACTTTATTTTCCTTTTCTTTTTACTGTAACAATGGTATCAATAGTTTTATATTGTAATAGATTGTCCTATTGTTACAGAAGAGGAACAGGAGATTTTTCGGCGCCAGCTGTAATACAGCTGAGGAAACATTAGAACATACTTGATCAGATATTTTTTTCAGGGAGCATATTTTACAAAATTGTAGAATGAAAATATAGCTTTTATACATACTTTGTTAGTTTAATTATTTGATAAACCCTACATTTCTGAATGTTATTTTTTAATTTCTATTCTTCTCATTTGAGGTTCCTATTCACCTTCTCCCTAAAGAATATATAGGACCAGTTCTGTATATTATAATAGTACTAACCTATAAATTCCTAAGTGAGTATGTGATTTGTTAGTGGAACAGTGTGCGACCTCTAAGCACTACGACAGAACGTTCCTGAATTTTACAGAATACAAATGTGAAAAATAATAATGCATACATTTCTATGTAATATGAAGTCACTTGTATTTAACTGTTTTTTACTTGTTCTCCTGACCTCAATGTAATGCGGGAGTGTTTGTTGTAGCACTTCTATTCTACTTTATCTAAAAGTAACTGATGCCCTATTACATTATCAAGAATATGGGGCAACACTTTTACAAACTATAGCAGAAAAAAGGAGGGTATGGCCACACTTAACTGATATTTTATTAAATTCCATTTTTAATGGTCCCCGCTATCATATATACAGCGTCAGTTTCTGCAGTAAGTTTATTTGTATTTGCTAAATAAAAACTGTTTCAAACCTAGACTGAAATTTTTGCTGCGCAACCACACCTCCCCATCAGAAAAGTAAACAGCACATTATAAGTAAATAGTGCTCCTGGGAAGTATCCCTCCCGCAAACTTGATAAAAAGAGCACCGCAAGACACTGTCATTTTTATGCCGTGATGTGTACACCAGATGGCAATTATATAAATAGCCCTTAAAACATATAAAACAATCTTTACCTTCATAATCCCTGTCCACCACCTTGTGACCACTGTACAGAGTTAATAGTGTTCCTAACCTCCCCTCTACTACTTTCTTTTCCCATACTCCTTTGGAAGTGCATCACAAAATCCCTGACAACAGTGAACCGTTCCCACGCAATAAGGAGCAAACTTGTGCTTGGATCACATTAGCCAATAACATTTCCATGTTGTTTCGCAGAGGAGGAAGGAATGAATGCCAAAACTTCTACTTTTAATGCTTCATAGCTAATGAACATTAAGCTTCGTAAGGTCCCGCTTGGAACACGGTACCCAATGAAATGTCTCTAATACTCCGCGGAGAGGGAAGGAATCGCTGACAACACTTCTACTTTCAACAGTTTACAGTCAATCAACATTAAGCTTGGAAAAGGCCTCCTTGGAGCACGTCAGCAAATCAGATGTCCCTCCTACTCCACAGAGCGGAAGTGAATGGCTGGCAACACTTCTACTTTCAATAGTTCGCACCCAACCAACATAAAGCTCAGGAAAGTCCTCCTTACAACATGTAAGCCAATTAGATGTCCTTGCTACTCTCCGGAGCAGAAGTGAATTACAGAAAACACTTCTGCTTTCAATAGTTCGCACCCAATGAACATTAAGCTTGTTGTTGGAACACCTTAGCCAATTAAACGTTACATTTATTCCATGCACACATACAGAACATGCCGTCCTACATATTAATAAATTTCTCGTAACAAAGTGACTATATCCGTAACAAAAGTGAACACTGCCTAATAAATAAACATGATTCCACATTATATTAAAGAAAAGCCGCAATAAGCCACATTGTTTTCCCAATATAATTTCCACAGCCTACTGCACCTCCCTCCCAACATGAGTGAAGCCCGGGACTGTGGGAGCCCCAGCGAACCCCTGCTATTATTTTTATTATATTTTCCACTGACTTCTTCTATGACTAACAGGTCCTATGGAATTTTTTTTTAAACTTCAGCACAGAAACTGTTTCGATTACCAACATTGTGTGGTGAACTTCTAACCTCTGTGCTCACTTAACTGTTCCATGAACTGTTACTACGGTAACAGGCAGTAAGCAGTTTGGGGGTAGGGATGAAAAGTACTGGCTGTACAGAAACCGTTATATTTACCCAGGATCCTTAACATAACAGAAAGGAAAGCAAAGTAAGACAGAACACTGTGTAGCAGATTTACAAGCCCCTTGAGCCACTTTCGTGTCACTTTTCCCATCTTAAAAATGATGCAACAGTAACGCAATGAACTTGTAAATCTGCCCCTATGCACATTACGAGTAAAAGAAGTACACAACTCTCAATTCTTTATCGATCACAATTAAACAGTGTTGCTTAACCATTCACAATGCACTTCAATAAATACTTTGCGCCTATTTAAATGGGAGATGGGATTGACAACATTACAAAACTTAGGGGCATATTTACAAACACGGCGTTAAAATTGTCGTCGCTTTAATGGCAGCAAACTACAACAAAAACGGCAAAAATGGACTTCAAAATCCTTTGTTATCTTACCGGAAGATTTTTTCAACATTGCTGTTTGCTATGCAAGAGTGAGAGCTAACCCCCAGGGCTATAAAATAAATGATGCCTACCCCCGGGACACTGCTGTTTCCTAAGAGAGGGCAGGAGTTCCACGGCTCCCGCCCTCCCATAGCAAAGTTAGTTTGGATTTTGAAAGAGAGAGCAGGGAAATCTGTTCTCTCTTTCAAAATCCAAACTAGATTGCTTTTCCACATGCATGTTAGAATATCCCTATGTGGAATAGCAATGCCGGCTCCCGAAGGACGCGGGGAGCCGGCGGGACTGTGAGGGCATTTTGGCTCCCCCCACGGTCCCCAACATTTTTTATAAGACCCGGGGGATGGGGTCCCCGGGGATATTAGAAAACACTGATAGGGGCTATTTTTTTACGGTAAATTTAGAAGCCGCACACACAGAGCGTCGCTCAGTGCGGCCCCCTGGTGTGCACGCAGTGGATGCACAACTCATAATCTGTAGGGTGCACGACTCCAGCACCTTTGGTGCACAACTTCTATGCGTTTTGGAGCCGGCATTAATTTTGCACATGGGGAGCTACTAACATGCAGCTACCCATGTGGAAAAGCAATCTGGTTTAGATTTTGAAAGAGAGAGAGAGAGAACAGATTTCCTTACTATGGGAGGCGGGATGGGCACCCCGGGACACTGCAGGAGCTGGCCCTCCCACAATACATAGAGCCCCGGGGAGTGGTGGTCCCCGGGGTTTTGGAGACCTTGCAGCCCCCCCCCAACCATTTCTTTTTGTAACCCCTGGGGGTGACAGGCCCTTGAGTGCTCCAGGAGGGGGGCCACGCAGTCCCCCTCCCACAATACATAAAGCCCTGTGGGGTGGTGGTCCCCGGGGCTTTGGGGACCTTGGGCCCCTCCCCCCACCATTTTTTTGTACCCCGGGGGGGGGAGGTGGGGGACAATTTAGGGCCGCCCATAAAATTTAATAATTTTGCCCCTGGTATTTAGCCCCCCCCCCCCCCCTGGGCTAATTATAAAAAAAGCTCAGTTTTATTTTATTTTTATGGCAGAGTCCGCGCACCCTGCCGGGTCTTTTAAAAAAAAAATTAATAACAATTTTGTGGGCATTGGGGGTCCTTCTGGGACCCCCTAAGCAGGTCTAGAGGGTAAACCTATTTCTACCCTGCCCCCTTTCTACGGTTTGCACACACATTCCACTGACTTCTTCAGCCTCGCTTCTACCGAGGCACAAAATGGCTGCTAACAGTTCCTGGTTTCGAATGTTGACAACCACTTGACAGCAAATTAGCATTCAGCGCGTGATTGGAAGGGTACGTTCATGGTGCGCTCAGGATGCGCGGATCCACCGCGACCATAGATATATGAATGCTTTTAACTGTCATTTTCTCAGTAACTACAGAACAGATTGACACCATTTAAGCAAAAGGCACAAGTCTGAACTGATCACTACCTCTTTGCCAAATTTGGCATAATTCCATTCAGCACTTCAAGCTGTAGCTGTGGCTAAAGGTCCTATGGGAAATTGCATGTGGAAAATGCCTATTTTCTCAGCCCCCGCTTGACGAATCACCGTGAAACTTTCAGGATAGGAGCGGACCGGAGCTGACCGTACGTTTTGAAAATTTCGCAAACATTCATCAACCGGCGCCAAAGTTATTCCAAATAGAATGTTGCGGATTTCCTATGGAAAATAGGTCCTAACTCTGGTGACCACCAGTAGGTAAAATATATATATATATATATATATATATATATATATATATATATATATATATATATATATATGGTATGTGGACGTCCGAAAGTCAGCAAATCAGCCAGAACAGACGAGGCGAGACCCAGGAATAGTGCAGATTATTTATTGTTTAGCCCAACACCAAACTGCCATGACGCGTTTCGGCTTAACGAAGCCTTAATCACATGACACCGTCATGGGGGCTGGCATACCGTTTTTAAAGTGCAGAGTGCCGTTACATAGTAGACATAGTAAAGTTACTATCATTATTACCACATAATGCGTAAAAAAGGACTTTCAAATAGAGGTAAAGCATACTCCATTCCTACATTCATATAAATATATAAATATATAGCAGCCTCTAAGTGATATTGCACATATTTAGGTAACCGAGCATAAGCAATTCAGAATAATATTAAAACATATAAATACATAAAATGTTTTAAAATATAAATATTCCCATTCATTGCCAATGAACAACCTAAAATATCTTACCAATTTTATCAAGTGTACTGCTAGCCCAACTGTATACATAATTCCAGCAACAGGGGCACTGAGTACCTATATGATGTAATCAATACCAAGAACTATCTTTTTCATAGGTCTCGGAAATGGCGATCTAGGAAGGCCAAGTGGGCTGACAGTTTTTTATGTGCAATATTAAGTCATTGTGCAAAAATGCATATTTTGTAACGGCAAAAAAATGTGTGCTACCAGTGAGTTAAAATCATGAATAGATGACAACTATCATGTTTATATATTCATGTGGAGGACAGGGGTACTAGTTCATTCAAATTAATATGTTACATGGTTTCAGTTTCAACGTATTAATAAAATATAATACAATACAATACAGAAGATGGTACTGCCAGTTTACAAGTAAGTGTGACAATCTTCACTGGTGTTTAATCCATTGGGCTATATATATATATATATATACACACAAATAAATGTTTTTAAACAATCTATGCAGCCTTTCATACACAACAGGCTAAACAATGCTGTAAAGTCTTGTCTTTGCACATATAGACCAAAAGAAACTTGAACTGCTTTTAATGAACAGCAGAAAAGTGGTCCTGCAAAGAGAAAAGGCAGGTATCGTTAGCCCATAGGCTGCATTGTAATCTCAATAGAATAGAAACTGAAAGCAACTGTAGAGAATCACAAAACTGGCACAGTGCCTTTAAGGCAACCATGACCCTTAGCTTCCCATCATGCCTCAGGGGTGACAGTTAGGTCAGTTGTTCTTGCGGAGACCCGGAGGTCAGGGCACAAAGATGACAATTTTGGATCATTTGCCCGGGGAGGTGGGTGGGTTGCTTATGACTTTGATAAGGATACCCCTGGCAGAGAACTAGGATTACAGGTAAGTAACTTATCCTTCTCTTCCAGGGGATCCTCATCAATAGTCATAAGCACATCGAGTAGCAAGCCCATCCCCACTTGCTGCTGGCAAATGAGTACCATAAAAAACAGTAACATCAGAGAATCCAAATCAAATGACTTTAGCATTGAAATAAATTCCTCAAGGAGGCTTGGCCTACTTGAGTATCTGCTCTGGAATCAGAATCGAGACAATAGTGTCTCGTGAAAGTATGTACCGATTTCCAAGTGGCTGCCTTGCAGATCTCAGCCATCGGTACATTGTGTAAAAAAGCCACTGTAGCTGCTTTTCCCCTAGTGGAATGTGCTTCTGGAGAAGCCAGAAGAGATTTATTTGCCAATTGATAAGCCAGCTTGATGGACAGACCTTTCTGATGGCGTAGATAGATTGGAAAAAAGAAAGTAGACAGATCGTTTGGTTGATATGGAAATCCGACACCACCTTCGGAAGGAAGGAGGGGTGGGTCCTTAAAACTACTCTGTTGTGATGAAAGACCGTGTACGGTTCTTTGGAACAGAGTGCCCGAATCTCACTTACTTTACAAGCTGAAGTAATCGCCACCAAAAAAGCTTTCCATGTAAGGTGCTGAAGGGTAGCTTTGTGAATAGGTTCAAAAGAGGGATCCATCAGTTTGGAAAGAACCAGGTTCAACTCCCAAGGAGGAGAAGGAGGACGGACGGGGGGGGTGGGGCTTCTTTGAACCCTAAACGAAATCCTTAAGTACCTGGAGTTGGAAGAAAGAAGATTGATTTGGGGACTTACTGTAAGCCATAATGGCAGAAAAGTGTACCTTAATGGAAGTATACTTTAGACCTGATTTGGCCAGATGCAGGAGATAAGGTAAAATAAGCTCCTCTTGCCCCCTGGCAGGCTGGAAACCATTACATATACACCACAAATAAAACCTTTTCCATTTGAAATAAATAGAAAGGTCTTGTGGTAGGTCTTTTGGACTCCCACAAAATGTTCTTACAGTCCTGAGGGAGATTTAGGTGGCTGTACTGAAGGACGTCAGGTGCCCTGTTGCTAAGTTCAACGAGGGAAGGTTGGGATGATGAATCTTCCAGTTCATTTTAGACAGAAGGTCAAGTCTGCACGGAAGCCACCTGTGTGGACACACCGAGAGATGCAGTATGTCCGGGAACCAAGATTGCTGTGGCCAGTTTGGTGCTATCAGAATAATTCTCATCCTGGAGCATGTGAGTTTGGCTATTACCTATGGGATGAGGGGAAGAGTCAGAAAAGCGTAAACAAAGGTTCCTTACCAATCGATCAAAAGGGCATTCCCTATCGATCCCGGTCTGGAAAACTTTGATGCGAAGGTGTAGCATTTGTTGTTGAACTCGTCTGCAAAGAGATTGACGGTTGGATGACCCCAATGCTGAAAAATGTCCTCCACCACTTTGTCATTTAATACCCAGTCTTGTTGATCTTTGAAGTGACGACTTAGAGAGTCCGCCTGTTAATTCTGTTCCCCTGGCAGATGCAGCGCTGTGATTGAGATCTGCCTGGCCAGGAGCCAATGCCAGATCGCCTGAGCATCCAGGGACAGCGGGCGAGAGTGAGTTCCCCCCGATTGTTTAGGTAGTACATGGTGGTCGTGTTGCGCGTTTGTACTAATATGGACTTGGACTGTATCGATGGGTAGAACGCCATGAGGGCTAGATGTACTGCCCGTAGTTCCAGCATGTTTATACGATATGTCTGTTCTTTGCTCGACCACTTGCCCGGAATCTGCAGAAGACCTATGTGTCTTCCCAACCCTGAAGTGAGGCATCTGTGATCAAGGGTTAGGTCGGAGAAGGTTGGTGGAAAGGGACCCAACAGGAGACTTTTTCAATGAGTCCACTAGGGAATGGCTGCTCTCGCAGACCGGGAAAGAAGAATCCGGTCTTCTCAACGTGCCGTCGTCTGATCCCATTTGTCTTCTAAGTCCTCCTGCAGAGGTCTCATTCTTAGTCTGGAGTTGGGGACCAGAAAAATGCACGATGCCGTCGTACCAAGGAGTGATGCAACTTGCCGAACTGAGGGCTGATGCACTTGAAGAAGGAGATTCCACTTCTGTTTGATTGATAACAGTCTCTCCTCCAAAGGAAACACTTTTCCTGCACTGGAGTCCAGAGTAGCCCCTAGGTAGTAAATTCTTTGAGTGGGCTGAAGTGTTGATTTCTCCATGTTTACATGACTGCCAAGCATTATAGTAAGTTCAGGCAAATCCAATAGTGTTTTTTCACCGTTTGAAGAGATGAGTCCTTGACCAATAAACAGTCCTTGACCTAATACAGACTAGCGCCTCCCTTCGAAATACCGTCCTACCTCTTCAAGAAATCGGGGGCCTTATCTGGAGTTAATTATATGTAAACTGTTCCATACGTGTCCGCTTAACTATTGTGATTCCTTGCTTATTGTACACTGCTATGTTTCCCTTGTAAAGCCCTCTGATACCCTAGGGTCAAGTTCGCGCTCTATAAAACAATAAAATACAAATACAAATAGAAGCCCGTCGTCGAGATATGGCTAGACGAACAGACCTTGGTGATGTAAAGCAGCGACTACCACTACCATGCATTTTGTAAATACTCGAGGTGCAGATTTCAGGCCGAATGGTAGGACTCTGAACTGATAATGCTTGGAGCCTACCATGAAGCGTAGGAACGTCCGATGTTGTGGTGCAATCGGAACATGGAACTAAGCATACTGGATGTCTATCGAGCACATCCAACCCCCTTTCTGAAGACGTGGATATATTTGATGGAGTGCCAGCATACAAAACTTTTCTTTTTGGATGACTTTGTTGATGGAACGCACAAATGGCCAAGGCCAACTTAAGATTAACTCAGACCATTGGGGGGATTTTAAAAGTTCAAAAAATTGTGCCTACAAAATAGTTAGTGCCCCACTTGAAATCTTCAAAGTTCAAGCAAGGTCATCATCCCTCTATGGGGCGGAACTTTGGGGGCACGTTCCTTCACCCGAGTTAACCACTACAGAAAAAATGTTATCAGGCAAATTCTAACTTTGCCTAGAAATACCCCACTTGTTCCACTCAGGTTGGATTTGAACATTAGTCCTATGGCTGATGCCATCGCCTCACGCCCACTCCTATATTGGAGGAGGTTGTGGAGCACTCCCGAGTTGCAATGCTACAAGGAGGAATTAAAGGTGGTGCTGGCCTCCTTAGGAGCAGGCAGGATTCCATGGTTATCCTTCGTAAGGCAGTCCTTCACTTTGATCGGACACGAACATTTATGGTCAAACCCTGAGGCATCCTGCTAGCTATTTCTAAGAAAACATTGTCTAACATTATAAAGGACTTTAATCTCAGGAAGACATTCTCTTCAGCTATACCAACGAGTTTGACTGATGCCTTCCTGAATTATAAGTCATTCTACAGCTTTGAACAGGAAATTGATGTAATTCAACCCATCCTAGCGAAGAAGCTGTACTTGCAGTTTAGATATGGAACACTGCCCCTTTATTCTATGACTGACAGGTGGACAGGGGGTTTTGTACACTCATGCCCAGGCTGCAGAACAGAAGATGAAACGATTCTTCACGTTACCCTCTCTGTCCGGCCTACTCCACCATACGGAGAAAGTGGATAATACAGCTGTGTAATAACCTGGGTATCGGGAACTATCTAGCTTTCTTCAGGATTCTGAAGGCTGATACAAATCCAGTGATAGTGTCCACTGTATCTAAGTTCTTGTTTTCTATGTTGATTACCCGAAGGAAATTGCTTAGCTAAGGATGGCACATATGTATTTTATCGTAGAGACTTAGGGAACTAAGTGGATCAGTAAATGTTATTTTATAATTTTTTTAAACACCTGAAGATTATTTAAAGTTTTATAGTTTTAATATACCGTCTTCTCCCCTCTGACGTTTCAGACGATGCATTTTAGAGCATATAAATACCAATGAATTGTTTAAAAACTGTACACGTATTTGTATGTGCTTTTATGGTTAAAACTAACCGAAATAACTTTTTTTAATTGAATTGGAACGAAGATCCAGAATAGGTCTGAAACTATTTTTAATCCTTCTTTTGAACTAGGAAGTATCCGGAGTATACCCCTTTTCCTCGCTGTAATGAAGAAACTTCCTCTATGGCCAATTTCTGTATGCGAGTGGATACTTCCAGACGCAACAACGGCAGCTTTTGAACTCTTGACTTTAATGGGGGAATGTACTTTGGAGGAGCACGAAAACGTAGTGCATATCCATTCTGTAGTATATTCAGCTCCCACTGATTGTTTGTTATGTTGCGCCACTCTTTTACATGTCCGGCGATACTTCCTCCCACTGTAGTGGGCAACAGCGTCAGATGAAGTAAATGTTCATTGCTTGCCAGTGTTCTTGGCTGTTGAGGAGAACTGTCAGGGCGTACGTCTACCTCAGGAAGGCCGACCTTCCTCATAGTAAGACTTTGACTGGTGGTACTGCCTTTGGGACCATTGAGGAGCTTGAACCCTCTAAAGGAATTCCCTACGATCATAAGGCCTGTACCGAAGTCTGAACTCCTTCTTTTTCTCTAAACCCACAGCTTTAAGTGTGTCCAGTTCAGACTTCATCCTGGCCATCTCTTCATCAGTGTGAGAACCGAAAAGGGAATTTCCATAAAATGGAAGGTTTGGGATGCACTGTTGGGCTTCCGGTTTTAAGGCTGCAAGTTGCAACCAGGAGGATCTTCTTGCACATATGCCATGCTAATACAAGTGAGCAGATAGAGATGCCCCATCAGCTGCCGCACTGATCATTTGATTAGCAACAAGGGCTCCCTCCTGGTGAATCTCCCCAAAATCTTGGCGGTCCTCTTTGGGTAGTTTTTCTTTGAAACGTACTAGAGAGTGCCACAATGATCTATCGTAACAGCCCAATAGGGCTGCAGCACTTGATATTTTCAAAGATGCAGCTGCAGAGCCGCAAGCCTTTCTCCCCCAAGAATATTGGGCTCTGCTCTCCTTGTCCAGAGGAACAGTTGAAGACGTAGCCATTACATTGGTCTTCTTTGCAGCCGCAATAATCACTGTATACGGTGGAGAATCTGACCTGAGGAAGAGGGGATCTTTTTCTGCTGGTCTATATTTCTTTAAGATCCTTGCCGGAGCCGTTTTTACTGTTGCTTGGGTAAGAAAAATGTTCATGACTGGTTGTAAAAGACCAGGGACCAATGGCAGTAAAGGCCTCGTCAGGAAACCTCTGTTGCAGAGTCTCAAATATGATGGATGTAGATGTCTGAGGTGCAGGCATTTCTCTGTTTAACTTTTGTGCTCCTCTTGACAGGACATCATGGAAGTGTTACATTTCAAATCGGTACCCTGATAGAGTCTAGGTAACACCGTACACTTTCCCTACATCGTCTCCCCGTAATTTCATATGAACGAGCCTTATAAGGACATAACTCCAAATAAGGACAGACTGCCTTGTGTGGACATAACGCCTTATAAGGACTATAGCCTTTTATGGACTAAACCTTTCACCTAGTTCCATGCCAAGGCTGGGTTTTTCCCAATCGATATTGCTAAGACGTCATCCTCGGCACATATGAATAATTTAGGAGTACACTCTACAGGAGGTCCACTTCACCTCTCCCATCGACGCACAAGGTTTAATCCCCGGCATCCTCATACTAAACAATGGGGAACATACGCACATAGACTGTATAAATACAGCACCTCTTGCTATCAGTAAGCAGGAGGGAACCGAGACTTCAAGGCCGACACACTGACCAGAGACGCTGCAGCTCCGACATGCTACCGCTCTAGCTGACAATGGTCCGAAGATCCCTTGCGGGGGTGTCTAGCTCAAGTCCAGGACAAAGTCCCACACTCTCACTATTCAGGTATGGGGGTTTGACAAAACCATAGTGGGATTCTTGGCTCTTAGACTTAGGTTCTTCCGCACCTACTAACATGCTAGGTACACTTAGGTACATCTAGACAGGCATATCAGGAGTACGCACTTTATTTTATGAATGCATTTCATATTTATGTATGTATTCATGACTTTTGCAAAATGGTAGAACAATACTATTTCTTTCTATTCACTGTACTGCTGGTTCTAAATCTCTGCTACTGTATTACAGTTGAGGCAGCGCACTTATTTTACATCAGAAGAACAATGGTACACTACATTTTTATTCTTCTGTGTATCTCTGAGAGCAAAACAAGCAAGCACGAGTGACTGGGTGAAAAGTAGTATATTATTTCCAAGAGTCTGAGGTTATGTTCTGAAGTTGCGCAAACTAATCTCTCTGATAACAGGAGATTCTAGTAGCACTGCGAGCTAGCTAATGCGAAAACATAGGCTGACATATTTGGTGGTGGTGTACAGACTCAGTTTGTCACCAAGCCCACAGTATATGTTATCCGTAAACAGCGTGGGTCCTGCATGAAAGGGTACTATTGGAACTACACTACTGAAGGTGTTTATGTCATCGACAGGTGACACTTTGGAGGGTGGACTATCAATAAGAGTGGGAGAATAATCCCTCTTGGAGGTGTGGGTTGAGGAGGACGACCTAGAAGGCGATCTTCGTCTCCTATGACTACCATGAGAAGCGGATTTACGTGATGGAGACTTGTCCCTAGGGCGACCTCTGGAAGGTGTGGTGGGTGATCGGTCACCTGCTTGTACCAGCAGAGCCAGAGGAGATCTATGCAGAGGACTGGAATAGTCCAAGGCTGCTGCACCTGTGCTGAAGGCTCTTTCTGCCAGTGATGGACTGGGAGAAGCCATCAGGGAGAGATGAACAGAGAGAGATCTGTGGTCTTCTCCTTGTTGCGTAGGCGGAGCCGTGATCTGTGGGATGGATTTCTGTACCTGCCGTTTTGGAGACTGAGAAGACGAGCTTTTCGACGTCGGGATGACATGTGGTGATCCTGCAGCCAACGCTGAAGGCTCGGAGAGGTGTTTTGATGTGGAATGGTGTCTCCTTGAGGTCGAATGATGTGACGACGTCGATAATTGTGTGTCTGGACATCAAGTGGCTATGTGCCACTAAGACCTGTGAGTCCATTGTAGGAGACCTCGGCCGTGTATATTCCTTTTGCTTCAACTGATGTCCAATCAACGGAAACTTGTGTATCGACGTCGGAAGAGGAGTACCCAATGGAGTACCAAGCCTCGATGTCCCACGAGAAGGTGATGGTGAAATCTTTCCCAACGTCGAACGTCTCGACAACATTGATCTAAGCCTCGACGTTGAGCGTCTTGTCCTTCTCGACATCACAGAAGATCTGTGCCTCGACGTTGGGCGCAGTCATGGGCTGCAATGGAGGAGTCGTCCTTGATATCGAATCCCTTCTCGACGTCGCAGAAGATCTGTGCCTCAACGTTGAGCGCAGTCTTGAGGACTGCATAGGAGGAGTCTGCTTCGATGACACACCCTTTTTCAATGTCGTTTATGACCTAGGCCTTGACTTTGACCCCACGCCTGGTTGACGGCAACAGAGGACTGCCCCTCGACGTCGAACCAACGGTGACGATGGATAGCGATGTTTCGACGTTGGGTGATCCCGCACCAACAGAGGACGACTCCCTCGATGCCGACTGTCGCCGGGTTGACGGTGGCAGAGCATTCAATGCTAATGATGTACCTCTGTGTTTGGAAGTCTTCGACGATGAGCGATGTTCTCTTGATGGCGAGCCCGCCGTCGATGGGATTGTCGTGTATGTTTTCTTTACCGGTGGAGGCATTTTCGACGCAGATGAAGAACAGACCAGAATTTTGCTTCTGGAAGATGATCTGGGTCTCTTCTTCTTCTGTCTCACCTGACACCTGCCTCTAGAGGTAGAAACGTTACCTTTATCAGAGATCCCATAAAGGTGAACCCTCTCTGTCCTTGGGGGTGCATCTTGATAAAGACTGGAAGATGGCAAGTCTCAGGAATATGAGAATCCAGTAGGCAAAGAATAGGCAACAGACAGAATGAGATTCTGTTTTGGCCTTCATTTTGCCACAGGAAGGGCAAGAATCAAACAGAGAAGGCATTTCGGAGAGAGAAAAAATGCCAAATTGCCTGATAAAAAGTAAAGGAATACTCCAACAGGTGTAAGATGTCAAAGTAAATGGTTTTATGTGAGAAGAGTAAATCTGTGGAGCTGATTAACGAGGGTTCTGACTGAAGAGCCGTAAAGAACAACTGACCTAACTGTCACCCCTGAGGCATGATGGGAATCTAGGGGTCATGGCTGCCATAAAGGCACGGTGCAAGTTTTGTGATTCTCTACATTTGTTTTCAGTTTCTATGAAGTTACAAAGCAGCCCGTGGGCTAACAATGCCTGCCTTTTATTTTTGCAGGACCACTTTTCTGCTGTTCATTAAAAGCAGTTCAAGTGTATTTTGGTCTCTCTGGTTTGTTTGTATATGTGCAAAGACAAGATTGTACAGCATTGTTTAGCCTGTTGTGTCAGAAAGGCTGCATTGATTGTTTTAAACAATGTATATGTATGTATATACAGCTGTATATATATATATGTTTTCATATATCATTTTAATATATTTTTCGGGGTCCCTGCGCATGGGCGGGAATATTCAAGTGCCTATGACTTTGATGAGGCTCCCCTGGCAGAGAACAGTTTGATGCACCAAATCTGTTTAAGGCAGGGTTAAAGAACACAGAATGAGAAACCAATTCCAATTCCAAAAATTCTTTATTTCGGCCACAAGGGCCATAAAAGATGCAATAACAAACAGTACATACATTTAAAACACAATATTTACAAATAAAAGATCCTACTGGACCTGCATATGGTACAAGATACGAGGTAATATAAGTCAGGCGGACATTTTCTTCCTTATTATCCATGCTGCCATTAAAAATTTAGAAACCGCGAACACAATATGGCCCAGAGTGTTGGTTTTCATGACCCTGTAGGCCTGTGGGTACTTCCTAAAGCCCAAGTTCCGACACAAGGGTGCTATCCAGCGCCTCCTCGGGCTCCGGTAAGCGTGGCAGCAAAACATTATGTGCAGATCATCCTCGTCATGGGCTTTACAGCATGGACAGAGTTTGTCGCCCCCTGCAGACCATTTATAGGTGAATACTTTAGTAGGGAGTGTGCCAAACCTCCATTGCAGGAACAGTTTCCTCGCCAAGAGAGGAAAGATAAAATCCATAAAAGGTTCAAACACATAAGAATTTTTGGATTCCAAAAAACGACCCGTCAAAGTGCCACTATCATGAGCATTAACCATGTCAGCAAGGTATTTGTTCTTATACAGCTGGGCAAGGGTTTTACGCGGAATCCTTTTGCAGCCCTGAGCTGGGTCATCCCACAAGTCTGGCAAATTCAAGCTAAACAGTTCCGACTTGATAAATGCCAGCCAGGGAATTTTGCAGTTGGCATTCAACCTCATGACATGAATGAGGTCCTGTCTATAATGATACAGTTCCTCGGTGGTCCATATTCGATGCCAGAACTTCACCGGCTTCGACAGGAGATCCTCAGCAATAGAGGGAAGGCCCAAGTCTAATCTTAAAGGGAGGAGTGGCGTACCTTGCGGGAGAGCAAGTAGGCGTCTCAAAAAACAATTTTCCACCCCTGCCATAACCTTCCCTGCTTTGTGTCCCCATAGCTCACTACCATAAGTGGCTGCTGCCTTCGCTTGGGACCTATATGTTTCCAGGGCCGGGCTTACAGGCTTAAAGGTGGACCTGTTAGCCACCTTCAGGAGTGCGCCCGATAGCTGGGAGAGTTTCAGCCTAGATCTCGCTACCTGGGAGTCCCATGATAAGTTTTCTTGAAGTGATACCCCCAAATATATAAAGGTCGAGACCCTTTCAAGAGTAGTTTCCCCCAGTTTAGGATTGGGTCTAGTTTTGGTGGGGGGGTTGAAGATCATGAACTTAGTTTTTCCCGTGTTCACCTCCAACCCATGTTGGCGACAAAAAAGGCCAAAACCATCCACAATCCTCTGGATCCCCATGGGGGATTTGGAAAGCAGGAGGGTATCGTCAGCAAACATAATTGCCGGGACCCTCCTGCCTGCCAGAAGCGGGGCATCATTGTCTTTAACAGCGTCAAGATGTTGAATGACGCTGTTGATGTACAGACAGAACAGGGTCGGGGCCAGGACACAGCCCTGTCTGACGCCTCGACGGACCGGGAATTTGCCTGAGAGCTTTCCGTCCCTCCCACACCTTACTTGTGCAAAGTTGTTCTCATGCAACCTGATGATAATACTAAGAAGGTGGGGGGGCACTCCTAGCTTATGCAGCACCTCCCAAAGCTTCCCTCTGGGGACTAGGTCAAAGGCTGACCTCAGGTCCACGAAGACCATGTACAATCGACCTCCCTCTAGCGTGACCGTCTTCCAATATAGGAGAAGGAGGCATAAATTTGGTCCATGGTCGACGTGTTCTTCCTGAAGGCAGCCTGAAGGGGGCTCATGATGTCATTGTCCTCCACCCAGTCTATGAGATGGTTTAGAATGAGGCGCGCAAAGAGCTTTTGGGGCACATCTATTAGGCTAATAGGCCTGTAGTTGGCGGGGAGCAGGGTAGATCCCTTCTTGTGGATTGGTACAATCTCTGCCCCCATCCATGACCCGGGGATCGCCATACCTCCTAGAATGGCATTAAAAAGGATGAGAAGGTATGGACCCCAGTTGTCCGGGTGATGCCTGAAAAGATCCCCGGGTAACCTATCCAGACCTGGCGCCTTCCCCGATGGTAAATGCTCCAGGGCAACTTCCACTTCCCCCAGGGATAATTCCATGCCAAAAACCTGGGAGCCCAGAGGCGCTTGGAGAGCTGTATCAGGGCAGGAATCAGTGTCCTGATAAAGTACCCCAAAATAGGCCTCCCAAACCGCAGGGGCAATATTAGGTTCGATTGCTTTATTGGGTTCCCCAATCCCATTATTTACAAGGGCCCAAAATTTCCGGGAGTCCCTAACTTTTAGGGCATCATGGAGATCCTGCCAGTGATTCCAGTCCCACTCGGTCCTGGCGGTCGCCATCACTGATTTGTAGTATTTCCTAAGGTCACGTACCTTGGCCTTATTGGACCCCTCTTTTATTGCAGCAATAAGATCAGATTTTGCTGCCCTACAAGAGGGGGTGTACCAGGTGGGAACATGGGTCTTTTTCTTCCGAGTTGGCACCACCGGGTGAAATACCTCAGCCAAATCCCTCACTAGATCCTGATGTATATTACCCAGTTTTTCATTATATTCTGGGATCCTAGGTTCGTCCAGAAGTGCGTCCACCTCCATGAACCTTGGAAGTGCCAGCTCATATAACTTGCTGATGGCCTCTTCTGAACTCACCAGCTTTCCCCACTTAACCCGGCGCCTATTTGTTGTGAGGAGCAATTCCCCCATATCTTCCCCTCGCTCTGCTGAGGATACACCCGCCGACGGCAGAGGGCACTGGATGTTTAAACAAAGGGCATTATGATCACTATCTGCCCTATTTATCACCCTAAAGTCAAGGACTTTTGGCCAGAGTGTAATGTCCACCATGATGTAATCTAGCCTCGACTCGTGGCCCCTTCTGTTGAAAGTGCACACTGAGGGGGTATCGGAAGGAGTACGACCATTGCAAGCCCTCAGTGCGCAATTCAAGGTAAGGGTCATGAGTTGTAGTGCTAGAGGGGACCAGGCTTTGGGGTGAGGAGAAGACGAGGGTGGGACCCCCCAGTAATCATCCTCGGCCGTAAGGGCACCATCCAGTAACCCTTCCAGAGGTTCAAAGTGGCAATTGAAGTCTCCTCCAAGCACCACCTTGAGATCTCCCGGAAGTTGGCCCAGAAAGGAGGTCAGGTCGTTTAGGGTTGGTGATTCATTTGGCGTGGCTACTGGTCGCGAGTAGACATTAACAATGGCCCACGGTGGTGTGCCAGGCCATGTGAGTCGAACACACTGAATGTCCTGCGAAAACGTGTGAACCTGTTCCGCCTGACACCCAGTATGACTCGCAATCCAGATTGCCAAGCCACCCGATGGCCTCCCCCTCCCACTCCATTTGGCGGGGATTTCGAATATTTCAAACCTTCTGAGAAACAGAAGTTGGGGTTGGCAACTGTAACTCGCCAAATAGTTAGTTTCTTGTTTACATTATTGTTTTCTACATACATCCATTTCTTGGTGTTAGAATGCATTCATTTTGTGTTGCTTTTATAGAAAATCTATTGCAGCAAATACAATTAAAAATAACATCATACGGGCAACAGTGTTCTGATCTTTTTTGTACTCGTATTGCATGGGCCTCAACAGAAATTAAAAGCATTATTACTCACTGGCATATGACCTGTGTAAATTTATAAGAATCCTGGTCATGTCCTTGGGTACAACTGTGGGTTAACATTCAGTTCCACAAATCTTCTCCCTCGACACAGAAGTTAAGAACATCAAAATACAATAAATAGCATTGCCAAAGGCCGTGGACAGGCAGTCGTTATTTATCTACCCTAATATTCACATGGTCAACATACACCCCCCACACCATTGCACTCTCTCCTGCCACTATCTAACAAAACTCACTTGTTCATATGCTGTATAATAAAGTACCATCATCACTGATCACAGTTCAGCAATTTGGGACAATAGCAGACAGTGCACACTGCACTTGTTATTAACAAGGAAAATGCTACTTACCAGTATGCATCTGTTCTTGGCATGTAGAGCTGCAGCGTTGCACCCTGTGCATAGATCGCCACCTAGTGTTGGGCCCGGATGTTTGCAGTTTGTTGTTGTCCTGAAAAGTTCTTTGGAAGTCACAAGATAGGTGACTCCTCCTTTGGACCACATTGCGCATGGGCATCGGCTCCATTCCCAGATTGTTTTTCGCCATTAGGGAAATGATGGAGCGTTGCAAGAAAAGGAAGGATGCCCAAGTAATTTGCATCTAATTAAGATAATACTGGAACAGACAAGGGTAGCCGGGGAGGCGGGTGGGCGTGTGCAACTCTGCAGCTCTACATGCCAAGAACAGATGCATACTGGTAAGTAGCATTTTCCGTTCGAGGCATATGAGCTGCAGATTGCACACTGTACATAGATTGTATAGCAGTACTCATCCCTAGCGGCGACCACTCCTATCTGTTGCAGTAGTTTGGAATAATGTTTTGAGAACAGCCTGGCCCACATTAGCTTGTTGCTTGGTTTGCACATCTACACAATAGTGTTTTGTGAATGTGTGCGGTGTAGACTATGTAGCTGCCCTGCAGATGTCATGTAGGGGAATGTTCCCATAAATTGTCATTGAAGTCCCTATTTTTCTTGTAGAGTGGGCTTTAGAAGGAACAGATAACGTACGTTTAGCTTTGTGGTAACCAATCTGTATGCATTTGACAATCCATCTAGCTATCCCAGATTTTGAAATGGGATTACCTTTGTGTGGTGGTGAGAAAGACACAAAAGTTGTTTTGTCTTACGAAAGGGTTGTGTCCTCTCTATGTAGTATAGCAATGCTCTTTTGACATCGAATGTGTGAAGAGCTCTTTCTGGTACTCTGTGGTTGCGAGAAGAAAACGGGCAGTTCCACAGATTGGTTGAGATGGAAGGGAGAAATTAATTTGGGTAAGAATTTTGGATTGGTACGCAGAACTACCTTATTGTGATGCATTTGCAAAAAGGGTTCTTGAATGGTTAGTGCTTGTAGTTCACTAACTCTCCGCAGATAGGTAATAGCTACTAGGAACTCAACTTTCCATGTTAAAAATTGCAGTTCACATTTTTGTAAGGGTTCAAAGGGAGGCCTCATTAAACCGTGTGAGAACAACGTTTAAATTCCACACAGGTGAAGGTGGTACTCTGGGAGGAATTATTCTTTTAAGGCCTTCCATAAAGGCTTTAATGGCAGGCACTCTGAATAGAGATAGATGTTGTCTGTTTTGCAGATATGCTGCTATTGCAGCAAGATGTAGTCTAATAGATGTATAGGCTAAGTTGCATCTTTGGAGATGCAGTAAGTATCCTATGATGTGTTGAATAGACACATCTAGAGGATTAACGTTGTTGTGACAATACATTACAAATCGTTTCCACTTGGCTGCATAACATGCCCTAGTGGTTGGACGTCTAGCTTCTTTAATGACATTCATGCAGTCTGTAGGAAGGTTCAAATATCCAAATTCTAGGATTTCAGGAGCCAGATCGCAAGGTTGAGCTGAGCTGGGTCCAGGTGTCGGATCTCTCCACGGTTCTGCGTTAAGAGGTGTGGATTGTGTAATTGTTGGTGCTGTACTACCAACAGTTGTAGCAGTGTGGTGTACCACGGCTGTCTGGCCCACGTTGGAGCAACTAGGATGAGGGTCAGAGAATGCTGTTGTAGTTTGCGTACTACTAGTGGCATGAGTGGTAGAGGTGGAAAAGCGTACGCAAATCTGTTTGACCAGTTCATCCGTATCGCATTGCTTTTGGACAGTGGGTGTGGATATCTGGCGGCGAAGCTTGGGCATTTGGCGTTATCGTGGGTGGCAAATAGGTCTATCTGAGGTTGTCCCCACAACTGAAAGAATGGCTGAATAACTTGCATATGAAGTTCCCACTCGTGGGTCTGTTGTGTTTGTCGACTTAACAGATCTGCTATGGTATTTTGTACTCCTGGAACATGCTGGGCTAGAAGGAATATGTTTTGAGGTATAGCCCACCGCCATATGTCCTGTGCTAGTTGAGATAGTTGCAGGGAGTGTGTGCCTCCCTGCTTCTATATGTAATACAGTTGTCTGTGCGGACTAACACAGCTTTGTTTAATACCTGCTTTTGGAAAGCTTTTAGTGCTAGGAATATTGCTAGTAACTCCAGATGAATTATGCGGAGTTACTTTTGTTGTGGTGTCCACCTGCCTTGCAGTAGGTGGGCTCCCCATCCGGAGAGCGATGCGTCCGCAGTTAAGATTATCTGAGGAACTGGCTCTAGGAACGGTCATCCCTTGGAGAGGTTTTTGGTGTTCCACCACTGCAAAGAGCGATGAGTCCGACCGTCTACCAACACTAGGTCTGTCAATTGACCTTGAGCCTTGTTCCACTGACGTGATAAGCATTCTTGTAGCGGGCGCATTTGAAGTCTTGCATGGGGCTCTATGAAAATGCAAGAGGCCATCATCCCTATGAGTTGCATGAACACTCTTGCTAGAAGGGAGTGCTGTAGCTGAAACCTTGTTAGAAGAGTTTGTATGCTGGCTATCCTTGCTGGAGTGGAATAGGCAAGCGCTTTTGAGGTGTTTATTGTGGCACCGAGGTACTGTTGTACTTTGGATGGTTGTAGATGGGACTTGTTGTGGTTTATTGTGAACCCCAAGTCGTGAAGCAGTTGTATTGTGGCATGAGTGTGGTCCACGCATTGGTTGTATGAGCTGGCTTTTATGAGCCAGTATTCGAGGTACGGGAAGACATGGATGTGTTGTCTTCGTAAATGGGCTGCCACCACTGCTAAGCACTTGGTGAATACTCTTGGTGCTGTTGTGACTCCGAATGGGAGTATTTTGAATTGATAGTGCTGTCCGTCTATTACAAATCTGAGATACTTCCTGTGAGCCTTGTGAATGAGAATGTGGAAGTATGCGTCCTTAAGATCTAAAGTAGCAAGGAAGTCGTTTTGCGACAGAAGCGGAAGGACATGTTGAAGTGACCATGTGAAAATGGTCTGACTATGTATATGTTCAGCGGTCTGAGGTCTAGAATAGGCCTTAGAGAGCCGTCCTTTTTTGGAATCAGAAAATATAGAGAGTGAACCCCTTTGTTTTGTTGGTGCAGAGGAACTGGTTCTATTGCACTTTTTTGTATTAGGGATTCTACTTCTTGCTTTAACAGTGCTAGATGTTCTTGTGATATTGGACGCTGTTTGGGTGGTATGTTTGGGGGGGGGGGTAGATGTTAGTTCTAGACAGTAACCTGATTGAATAATTTGTCGCACACACCTGTCTGATGTGATGTTGGTCCAGGCAGGAAGGAATTGTTACAGTCTTCCCCCCACAGGAGTGGAATGTTGGGGGGAAGGGAAGGAAAGGAAAGTCAAGTCATTGGCTAGGGGTAGAGGCAGAGCGGGAGTTGTTGGTTTTGCCTCTGCCTTTGTTGTTGTTACCCCTGTAACCCCCTCTTTGGTAGCCCTTAGTGAATGTAGATTGGCTAGGGGTTTTGTAAGAGGTGGAGGGACTTTCGGAGGAGTAGCCTCTAGTGTTGCCTCTGTATGATGAGCGACGAAAAGAACGTCTGGAAGCTTGCTGTTGCAAGGCTCCCATAGATTTTGCTGTATCGGTGTCTTTTTTCATCTTTTCTAAAGACACGTCAACATTTGGGCCGAATAAATGTGACTCATCAAATGACTGATTAAGGATGGAGTTTTGTACCTCAGGTTTAAAACCTGAGATACGTAGCCAAGCATGTCTACATAGGAGGGTGCTGGTATTAATTGCTCTTGAGGCGGTATCTGCCGCATCTAGGGCACAGCGAATGGAAGTGTTGGTAATATTTTTGCCGTCCTGTATCAGTTCATTGGCTCTAGTTTTGTATTTGTCAGGTAGATGCTGCATTATGGACTCTAGTTCATCATAATGAGCTCGGTCATGTATGGCCAGCAACGCTTGGGTGTTGGCGATACGCCAGATATTAGCTGCTTGAGACGCTGTTCTTTTGCCTGAGGCGTCAATTAGCTTGGATTTCTTGTCTGGTGGCGAGGTCTCACCTGATGTCTGAGATTTAGCACGTTTACGTGCATTAGACACTACTAAACAGTCTAATGGTGCTGGACCTTTTATATAGACTGGATCTGTAAGGGCAGCTTTATATTTTTTCTCAATTCGAGGATTGAGGACCCTAGCCCTGACGGGTTTTTTAAAAACCTCTGTTGCATGTTTGATTACACCCTTAAGCATTGGTAAAATGGCAGTAGACCTTTGTGTGTTATCAAAAGTGTCTAGTAGGAAATCTTCCTCCACCGCATCTGTGTGCAAGTCCACCCCATGATATTGGGCAGCTCTTTGGACTAGTAGGTTAAAACCTATATTGTCCTCTGGTGGGGATGGCCTAGAAGGGTATATGTCGTCTTGTGGGACATAAGGCCCATCAGGGGTGTTGTAATCATCCCATGGATTAGGTGACTGAGGGGGACTATTAGGCCCTGCTGGGTCATGTGCACCTCCATCTGTGTCATCAGAGTCTGCGTCTACATCATCTTGTGGATCGGGGGATGGTGTAGGTGAATGGTGAGGTGTTGTAGGTGTAGGAGGGGGGACAGTATGGGGAGGTGGAGGAGAAGGTACCCTTAATGGAGAGGTTGCAATGTCTCTTCTTTGGAGGAGGAGGAGGTGCTGGCGCATCAAGTGGTCTCTTTTTGGAACGGAGAGTCAATTGACCAGTCTTAGGATCCTTGACAAGAGTTTTTTGATTAGGATCAGGTGTGAAAAGTTCCTCTGAACAGGGCAGATCCTTCGGTGTCGAGGTTTTCGGCTCCACAGGTTTTTTCGGCACCGAGTCGGTAGCTGATTTTGGTTTAGAAGTGTGCCCTTTTGAAGTGTCCTTTACCGGAACCTGTTTCTTCGGTTCCGGGTGTTTTTTCGGTTCCGAAGCGTGTGAATCTGGAGCTTTAGGCGTTTTTTTTAGTTGGCTCCGAATGCAGTTTCGGCATCGATGAGCCGCTGCCAGCTTTCGGTGCCGTGTGCTGCGGTGTCCGAGCTACGGTCGGCGTGGTTGATGAAGAAGGCTTTTTCTTCGGTGTCGGTGTCGGTGTAGGATCGGCACCGTAGATAGGCTGGCTCGAGCCCGAGCTGCCTGAAGGCTTAATGGGCTTCTTTGCCGGGCTCGAAGGCGGGGCGTGGGAAGCAGTCTCTCGATGTGCGCCCGGGCCCGAAGGTGAGGGTGTGTCCGAAGCCTTTTTAGAGGGTGTCGAGGAAGGGTTGGGATCGACGATCTTACTTACGACCCGTTGAGCAGGAGTGACTTCCTCAACGTCGGAGTCTTCGGCGTCTGAGGAGCTGGTACTCTCTTCGGTGTGCTGGTGTTCTGGCACGTCGACGCCCTCTTCGAAGATGTCATCGGGGATCGAAGCTGACGAGCGGGCCATTGTTCTTAGAGCTCGTCGGTCCCGGATCGTCTTCTTGGAGCGGAAGGAGGCACAAGCGGAACAGTCTTTGGCCTCGTGGTCAGTGAGAGGCAAAGGTTGCACACCTCATGTAGGTCGGTGTGGGGAAACTTCGACCCACATCGAGGACACTTCTTGAATGGCGTCCTTTTCATGAGCCAGAAGTAAGGCCTAGGTAGGCCAGAAGGCCTTCGTCGACGACCGGAATTGAAGACTTGGAAGGTGAACAATCGCGTCGCTGTGGAGCGCGATCTAAACAATACCGTCGAACTGGGTGAGGATTTCACGCTGAAGGAAATTCGGTTCCTAACCGGAGCGCAGGAAACACATTACGAGCCTGATGGCGGAAAAAAACAATCTGGGGATGGAGCCGAAGCCCATGCGCAATGTGGTCCAAAGGACGAGTCACCTATCTCGTGACTTCCAAAGAACTTTTCAGGACAACAACAAACTGCAAACATCCGGGCCCAACACTAGGTGGCGATCTATGCACAGTGTGCAATCTGCAGCTCATATGCCTCGAACATTATGTTACACTTTTCAGTTAAATTACATAATCATATACGTTGTTGTAATACGCAGTATCAGAAGACTTTAGAAGATGCATGCCTAGCAGATGGATATCTTCATTTTTCCCTCATTAAAGCTTTACTTCCAGAATCAGTAACAAACGACTACGGAGATTGTGAAAAATATTTTATTTTGGAAATAAATACAAAATTAGCATTACTCTTTTTAAGGCTCCATAACACACAACAACACTGACAGAAAAAATTATTTCCCTACACATTACTTATCACTATACATTAAATACTTTTCTTTGGGATAGTGAAGGTTTGGGCAATTAATACAACATTCATTTTAGTTCTACATTGGTCATAAAAGGCAAATGTGTACTTAATTTTAAACATTTAGACCCAAAGAAAGCTAAATGCTTACAATTCTGTCAACAAGTCTAGAAAAATGAAACCTTTTATTTTTTATCAAAGCATATATTAAATATAATTAAATCTTCAAATAAACATCGCATTCCCATTATAATGAAACACAACCATTTTACAATCTAGTCAGAAATGCTCACTTACGATAAAGAGCTTGGGCTATTCAGTTACCACAGCTGATACATTTTGCTTTTCACAATTATATAAAGGTACATTAAAGCTTCAAGTGCAGCTACTACGTTACTTGCTAAAGACACAAAGTACCCACAACCATATACATTTGTGGTTACATATGTTGATCGCATAGCTTACAAAACAAAATGCATCTTTGTACGGTTGCATTCTGTCAAAAGGGATGATGGTAAAACCTGTGACTGTTCTAATAAAATGCATTTGCTCTAATTAGTAAGAAATAAAATGGGATTCATTTAGGTATTAAGACAAAAACATGCAACAGCTCACTATATAACATATAGTCCTCAGAAAATAACACAAGCTAAAAGGACTACTTTGAACACTGATGAATCAAATTATACAAGGCACGCGCTCTGAATAAAAGCTACTTCACCTATGTATTACTTCACATGAATATTGTCCAAAAATAAATCATTTGATTTACAGAACTGTTTGTCATAATTTACAAACCACTGGAAAGTTAGGGAAATAATATTGTGAACATATCAGTCATCAAGACTTTTGCGAAAACAAATATTTAGCATTAATAGCAGAATATATAAACAGGCTAAAAATGTTCTGAGAAATAAATGTAGGTGTCATAGGTTACGGGCCCAAATAGCAATATTCCAAAAATCTGGAAATTGCTAAAACCTGAACAGAGGAATTTGCTTTTCCCACGCAACGCCAAAAAACACTTGATTCTAATTCTGGTATTCTCTATATGTCACAACTTCTAAGTGGGTTTGGACAATTCACATGTTCACAGCATTGATTCCTTTTTCTTCATCACTGCTGCCATAGCCCCATTTTTCAATTACAAACCTCTCCTACATATGTTCCCAAGAGAATTACATGTATTCACAATAACTTGCATTTACTGCTGCATACGATTCTAGAAATTCTAGGTTACAACCCATCACAATACTTTTTAATTCTGCAAAACATCAGTAAGAAATCCTGCCACAGCATTCCTGATTTCACATTTTGGTCAGTTATAAAATTAACATGAAATGCAGCTGTTCAAATTTATATGTGCAGTCATGATCATAAGGGTAATTAATGATTTAGATGTTTCTCAAAATTCTCATTCACCGGAGAGCATAACTGTAAGTGACAAATATTCAACAGGGCCACAATCAAAGTGCCTCCACTGTCAATATTACTAAATTGATGAAGATTATGAATAGACGTAGGCAGAATTTTTTTTCCGTCTGCACAATCGGATAAATTTGGTAATCCAGCGTTACTGATAATAAATCTGCAGTGTTTCGTTATAATTTTAAACAGGACCGGGATAGGGAGCAGTCCCTCAATGTTTAAAAACCACTGCAGATGAGGGGGCAGCCCTACATGTATGAAAAAAACTGCATGTTACATTTTAATTTGTAGTGATTTTTAAACATAGAGGGACAGCTCCCTCTTCTGGCTCTGTTTAAAAACCACTGATTGCACTGCTGTGCATACCCCCGAGTGCCCTTACATAGTCAGAATATAGAAGCCTTATAAACTCTGAGCACGTAAAGGCACTCAGGGGTATGCACAGCAGTGCAGTCAGTGGTTTTCAAATAGGTCCAAAAAAATTGAATCAGTAATCACTGCAGAGTATGTAAGGGCACCGAGGGGTATGCTGTACAGGGCATACCCCTGCAGAGTATGTAAGGGCACTGAGGGGTATGCATAGCAGTGCCAAATACCAAATGCACTTACAGCGCATACCCCTCGGCGCACTTACATACTCCGCAGTGATCACTGCAGAGTATGGAAGGGCGCCAAGGGGTAGGCCCTGCAGTGCATTTAGCAGTGCTATTTCTTAGAGCAAAATGCATTCTGACATCCATTTTTGGACACGGTGCATTTAGTGCTAAGAAAATAGTGGCAAATAGCCACTCCGTAACGGAATTTGTGGAATCTCAAGGAATTTTAATGTCATTCTGCGGAATCAAGTTCCGCCAGTTCTGCTCACCCCAAATCATGAATAGTTTTAGGCTTGACCGTACAACTCCTTAACAGCTGAGGTCTCAACAACCTAAGCAATTAAGGACAAAAGAACATTTAATTATACATTTGCAATTCACGTAATGAAAAACACACCAGAAACTGCTATCAACCCATCACCAGGCACAGTATCCAACCAACATCAGCCTCCACAAACTAAGGAACTAAAACATATAGTAGAATGCCATCAATATAGCATACATAGTTCTACATCGATGTATTTTTATCATAAGGTAAGGCTGACAGGTACGAATAATTCCAATAAACCTTCCTTCTGATTGGTGAATCACAGCAAGTGGCTGCAACGAGGGGCATCTGTACCCAGAATCGGGAAAGGTGGATGCAAGAGTAGAAATCTATTGTAAAATCAATCGCATTTGCAATATCACCATGGCGACTTTTCTTTACCATGCATCCATGGCGGCCGAAAAACAGCAAAAAGAGTAATCGAGATTACAGCTTTTCCATTGGCCACAGATTCACCAATCAGAAGGAAGGTGATTTAGAATATATATATATATATATATATACACACACACACATACACATACATATATACACATATACATATATACACATATATGCACACACACACATATATATATATTTTACGCAAGTGGAAAAGAAAATGGACCCGAGTGAGATTGTGAAGGCACACTTATGTAGTGAAGAGAACTAACAACATTAATTGAGTTAAGGGGCAGGATCCATTCTTATAAAATAATAGGCCAGAAAATTTAAAGCCAATAAGTTGGTCCGTATTCTCGAACATTTAAAGAAAAAGAAATTGACTGCACCATAACCCTATGTCGGAGTTCCAGATGAATAATGTGTAATTAAATTGGGTTCAATCTGCTCACAGTGAAGTCAAGTTCCTCATCCTACCGGGATGAAGAGAATCGTATGTAGTACAGTAGAAACTATCAACAGCTGACCATGTACCTGATTCAAGGTTCACGTATCCTGTTTATCGTTCACGTGATAAAAAAGACCATTATGCACACAGTATCAATTATTACATTTCAAAAGTGAAACTCACTGACTGTATTCACACTTCAATCTAATACACTGTTCTGCTTGCACAAGGACATTTTTCAAATCTGTTGTCGCCTTCAAACAGATAACTGCATGACAAAGTAGCACAAATTGCAGATACTGATTCCTGGACATTCAAAACGAGCTACAAATATCCAGCAGGCATCTGAAATAATTTCAGGAAAGCTATGGCTCTGTGGAAGGAACCTCGATCTCTCCCACTGCAACAAATGCTTTCTCTATACCACCACGACATGCTCAGTGTCTCGCTGCCTTGCATATTTTGTCGAACACCTCTGGAAAAGCAGTGGTGCAGTTCAATTGCTCCCTCAACTTGTGGTACAATGAGCCATCAAACATTTCCCAAAATTCATCACGATTCATGTAGCAATCAGCGTATAGCATCTGAAAGCTGAAAGAGAGAAAATTATACAACAGTAAAGACTGTGTCCAGAGGCGTGTAAAATTTGGTACACAAAAAATGGTATTAACTTCACTAATCGTAATGCAGCCTGCATATATAGATCGTTTGTAGAGCTCAAGGAAAGACATTTATGCTTATGGCAGTGGTGACTGCCTGCGACTTTGAACCTACCATTTTCGCATCAGAAGCAGATTGACAAATATGGTCATAACAAAGGTGATTATCAATTAGCTTAAAGATGGACTTTAGTAATCGGTTTTTAACAAGAAGTTAGTAAAAGACCTCAACAAGCTGTCTTGCTTTCCTAAATGTTCAGTCTTTGAAGGGCGGATGACAATTCAGAACTTATTGGATATTGAATATATGCCTAAATCGCTATCTAACAGAAAAATGAAGGCTGTGAAGCACAAGTACTATATAGGCAAGATCCATTCCGGGAAAACATTTGTAAGGAACATTTGCTAAGCAACACAGGACTTAACCTAATGACAGAGCCATGTAAAAAAACGATCAGTCAACTGAAAAATAAAAAGTTACTTTTCTGTAATCCTAACTTTTTGTATTAAAATATATTCCAGAGCTGCTTTGTGTCCTGGTCCAGCCATGGTGTAAGGTTCAGGAAGGCACCTGGGCAGAGCTCTGTATAAGGTTCATGATAGCTTGGGCAGACACATAGGCAGGAGACTACACCTAGTACTGTTGAGTATATTTGATTCTCTCAAAGTCAATGGAACAACTTAAGCACAATTCCATTTTTAATTCATCCTGTTTCTTGAAGTTCATTAGTTTAAAAGTAATACATTTCTTTTTCTCTTCTCACACAAATACATTGTCAACATGTCGTTATTTGTTCAAAGGTAATCATGACACAATTTAACACAATACATTTCAAAACTTTCAGGGCCTGATTAAAGTTTAGCAGACAAGGTGCTCCATAGTAATGACAACAAATTTCTCTGTCAAACTTTCAGTCCTCCCACCCAATTCTTAGTAGGGTGGACTACCAGGTCTACCCCGATGGAGTAAATTTATTCAGTTGGTGTAAACCTTCCTCCAATGCCTAGAGGGAGTATGGGCCGTCAGTGGTGATACATCCTACTGCCAGCACTTGTCTGTCTCACGAAAATCCTAGGGCGGAGCAACAGTAAACAAAAACAAAAAAAGACTCCCAACATCATGGGAAAATGTGTCCATGGTTTTGGGGAAATTTGTTTTTACTTTTCTAAAAACAAAATCATGCTTTAGGAGTTTGTCTTTGGAAAAGTAAAAGCTTAAAAAGTTTGGTTTAATCGTTATCACCAATGAAGGACACACACCAAACTTTTAAATAGCTTTGTATGAACTGCATTCATATGAATCACCATGATGGCAGTCCATAGAATCTCATACAGCTCACAGCAGAGTTGGTGGTGAACAATGAAATGCCTAAAAGAAATCAGCCATACTTTGATTCCAATATGGACAGACATCATAAACGCCTCACTCAAACATGGGTGCCTCCCAGAAAGCCTGAAGACTGGACAAGTAGTCCCAATCATCAAAAAACCCACAGTGGACCCAACAGATCCAAACAATTACCGCCCAGTGACCAACATCCTTTTTCTTGCCAAATTGATCGAGAAATGTGTACAGAATCAGTTGAGTATACATATAGACAACTTCTCGTTGTTAGATGACTGCCAATCGGGATTCAGAGCAAATCATAGCACAGAAACAGCAATCCTACACATTGTCGATGATGCACTTCAAGCTCTAGATCGCAATCAAACTTGCCTACTCATCCTCCTAGACTTGTCAGCAGCATTTGACACAGTTAACCACGAAAAATTACTGAACAGACTTCACGACAGGATGGGAATGTCTGGCACGGTACTGAAATGGTTCGAATCATTTTTAAAGAACAGAACTCAGAGATTCCTAGTGAACCAATCACTATCGCCATCATGCCCAAACACAATCGGAGTACCGCAAGGATCCACTTTATCTCCTTCACTGTTTAACTTATACATCAAACCTCTTACAGAAATTCTACGGAAATCAAAAATTTCCTACCACATGTATGCAGACGACACGCAACTTCACATCAAGATTGCTAGCCTGGAAGACATAACCACAATGAATGATGCCCTCAAAATATCGCTAAAATGACTAACTAACAACCATCTCAAGCTTAACGCTAACAAAACAGAATTCTTACTCATCACACCACAAAAAATCAACCCATAGTGAAAGAATGGTCCAAAATGATCACAGCCTTAAACTGCAGCCCTACCCTAGTTGACTCGGCGAAATCCCTCGGAATCACACTAGATGAGAACCTTGATATGAAAACCCACATTAAAACTATAGCAAAAAACGCCAGTTTCCACTTGAACTATCTGAGAAAGATGAAATCTTTTTTAACGGAGACAGACTTGAAACTAGCTGTGCCGTTTTACTGAATCAGCTATCATACGGACTCGATCCTACACGTCTTTTGCTGCAGTGGGGCTTGGCTGCAGCTTTTTGGGCAACAATATTCGGGGACGCCTGTTACTTGAGCTCATATACATACACATGAGCACCGGTTTGAACCCTTAGTGAATCTCCTCATCGACTTTCTGGAAATTCTTACTAGACATCGATCATGATGCCTACCTTTTAACTGTGCATATCTGGCCACGAAACCTGTGTGGGGGATCCCTACGTTTGTTGTTTTACTTCCCTATTGCTCTGACTGCACATATCTGAACTCTTGGACCGTTGCCCTTTGAATACCCGACTATCTGGACTTCTTTACAAACATGGTTCCTTACCTCATTTTCATCATTTCTGGACAAGCCCCTTTCTGATACACGATGTTGATATTTCGTTTCACCTAGCCTTGAAAAAGTCTTTGTACTTACCTTCAGTACTGACGAAACACGTGTCGGCTGTCTTTCTGTCAAGTCTACTCCTACGGATTTTTGTGAATAAAGAACATGACATTTTTAACTTTCTTGCTTGTTTGTGATGTTCAACTACTGCTGCTATCGGACAATCTTTACTTATTGCGAAACAACCAGGAGACTTATTAGTCTGCTCGCTCATACTTGTATGTTAGGAATGTGCTTGATTTGACCCTTTTGCTTCACTTGAAACTAGCTGTGCAATCACTGGTTGTCTCTAGGATTGAATATGGTTGTACTACACTTGCTGGTCTACCAAGAATCTCCACAGCACCCCTAAAAGCCTGCCTTAAAGCAGCGGCAAGGCTTATTACAGGGTCGAGGAAATTTGACCATATCTCGCCTCACTTGAAAGCCTTAAATTGGTTACCGTACGAAGCCAGAATACAGCTGAAAATGGCTTGTATCACCCATAAAGCGATTCATCACAACACACCTAAGTATCTCTCCCACAAAATAGAAATTTCAGGAAAAAACAGACCTGTCAGGAGTGCCAATTATCTGCTCCTGAAACCACCCATCTTCAAGAAGAAAAAACATATGAGAGGACTTTCTCAAGCGTAGCGCCCAGGATTTGGAACTCCCTTCCCGCAAACATCAGAAAAATTACAAACACTGCAACATTCAAGAAAGAAATTAAGATCTTTCTTATGAATAAGTTCCTCCCATAGACAAGACAAACGCCACCGAAGACTTACCATTGATTTTATTGACCAGATACCCAATAGGGGAATAGAAATGATATAGCCTTGAAGAAATACTACCTCAGAACATTGTTAACTCATGTATTAATCAATACCGACCCTTTATTGTTCCCCTATACTAGCCTTTTAGTTGCTAGGTCGAAAACGACAATATTTAAGTCTGTAAGATTTTACTGCTCTATGTACATTGTGTTTTTAACCCATACCATATGATGTTAAGCGCTCAGATACCCATGGGTCATGTCCACGCTATAGAAAACTGTTAATAAATAAATATGTCCACCACCTGCCTTTATTGCGGTCAGCTAATTTAAAGTCTGCCACCACCCTTATTGTCTTTACTCCCTCCGTAATCCTCTAAAGCAGACCCCTAGTTTCATTATCAGGATCATAACAGTCTTACTATTTACTGCAGAGTGTGAAAAATATACATAGCATACGTATAACATACATAACCAAGACTTAATATGTACTTACTACTTCTATTAGGAAATTCATTGCATGACTGCCACTGCTTATCAACAGCTGCACGCATAATATTCACTGTGCTGCCATGAACCCATCCCCCATTTTATAATATAATACATTCTTTCTATTATTCATCATTTTGGGAGCAAAGGTTTACATTGGCCAATGCCTTTCTCAATAGTCCCATCTTTGTTTTCACTTCGAGTCCTAATCCACATGTGATCTGCAATCTTCATGCTTCATTGGACTTTATTGCTAGAGATTATACATTAGAATAGTCTTTCCTTAGTTTCCATTTTTCCAGTGCTTTGTCCATATTTGGTAAATCTTGAGTTTTAAAAATTAATATCAGAGATTAACACATTCATGTGAAAACATTTAAAACAATATAGGTAGTGTCAATTTTACCACTGATACATTCTTTCTTCTATACATATCGTGTTTCCACAGAGAGGAGGCCAATTATTAAAGTAGGAGTTTTTTTTCTAATTAGAATTAGCCAAGGCTCTCAATCACAGCATCCTCTTTAAATTTTTGAAAATGCTCCTCCGACTTGAGCATCAGGCAGCTGCTGCTCATCCAGGAGGCGACACCTTTCATTCCTTCCAGGAAGCTCAGCCTGGTGGTGTTGGGTTCCTTGGTGAGGGAGAGGATAAGCGGAGTGTCATCAGCGTAGGATACTATGCTGAGTCCATGCTGTCTGACGACGGCGGTGAGCGGGGTCCATGTAGATATTGAAGAGCTTGTGGCTGAACGATGATCCATGGGGTACTCCGCAGCTGATCTCTGTGGGTTTGGAGAGGAAGGGTGGGAGTCTGATTCTTTGGGTTCGGCCGGTGAGGAAGGAGCGGATCCAGTCGAGGGCAGTTCCCTGCATGCCGGCGTTGTGGAGTATGGCGGTGAGTGTGCGGTAGGAGACTGTGTCGAAAGCTGGAGAGAGGTCTAGCAGGAGGACGGAAGCCGTGTGGCCCTGGTCGAGTAAGTTGCGCTGTCAGATTTATAATCCGCTGCCGCCACACCACTCTCCACTACCGGGCGCTGCAACTTAGTCATTGCCACTCAATGCTTGCCCGACCCCCACACAATGACAATCAGCACCGAATCAAGGTCCCGAAACACACTCCGAGGGACAAGCAGCAGCAGAACCAATAAGAAGTAAAGCAGACATGGAAGGGCTGCCATCTTAGCAATAGCAGCTTGTCCGGCCACAGATATCCGCAAGGACTGCAAAAAGTCCATATTGGCTTGCATAGCCTGGACCGCTGCTCCCACATTACCCTCTAAGAGGTCCTGCAGGTCATGGTAGATTTTGACCCCCAGATACAGCAATCAAGTCGCCTCCCACATCAATCCTCGCAGGTTTGGGGTTGGCCACATACACAAATAAGGAACAGGCTAGACTTCTGCCAATTTATACCAAAGCCCGACAGTTCCACAAACCGATCTAGCAATCCTACGGCTTTTGACGGGTCCGAAGCTGCATCGTTTAAATACAATAGCATATCATCAACATACAAGGCAATGTGATGCAACAAGCCTTGGACCTCTAAACCCCTGTAGTACCTGCACTACAGGCTAATGATTCAACCGCAAGTGCCAAGAGCAACAGGAAAAGCGGTACTCCTGTGGAGTCCCCCGGACCACTGCATACACCTCCGAAATCACTCTGCCAGTCTTTACTCAGACTGTGGGTCTCGAGTACAGCAGCCAGGCCCCAACCCCATTTTCTCCATCACATGATAATGAAACCCCCAGTCAAGACTACCGAAGGCCTTCTCTATATCTACTGCCATGACCACGCCGCCTTCTTATCATAGGTGTCGTCCGCCATCAGTGCCATAAGCCCCTGAATATTGAGCACGGTGTTACTTCCCGGGATAAAACGCCTGAACTGTGTGTATCACCGGGTCTTTTAAGGCAGCAGCCGTGGGGAAAGAACTTAACTAAGAATCTGATAGTCAACAGGAAGCATTGACTATGATCTACAGGCCCTCACATAACGCGGCAGACGGTCAGGCTTTAATAACGGAATGACCAACACCTCACAGATAGAGGCCGGCAAGAGACCAAGGGATTTCACCACTCAATATAGCTCCACGAATTTGGGAGCAAGGACATCAACATACACAGCATAGAACTCCACCAGGAGCCCAAATGCCCCGGGCACCTTTACCCGGGCCGTATTTTTCACAGCTGCTTTAATCTCCAGAAACGTAATATCACTCCCCAGCATCTCTGCTTCCTCCCAGGAAATCGCGGGAGGGTAATGGGTTCAGAAAAAGTCCACCCTTTGGGAAGCACCCTCAGACGGCCCTACAATTTATAGAGCGGTATAATACTCTCCAAACCTTGCATTAATGCCATCCTATCCATAAATGTGTTCCCCGTGCCCTAACTCAAGTTTCAAGATTATGGAGCCCCTCCTGGTTGGATTAGCCAGCCACGCCAGGAGGGACCCCGCTTTGTCCCTCTGAGAATGTGCCCTGACCATACACTCCCTGCAAAGCAACAGACCCTTTTAACATGTCTTGCCTGTGCTTCTTTGGCCTCCAGCAGCATCTGTTGCAAAGCTGGGTTCCTCGGTCTAGCTCTCTCCACCTCTCTCAGCGCCACCTCTTGGGACTGAACCTCGTGCAACAAAGTTTGCTGCACATCCACCACTTCAGCAATAAATCGCCCCGAATAACAACTTAAAAGTGTCCCACTCAAGCTGCGGCGTGGAAGCCGTGGCCACGTTACTCTCAAAATGATTGCTTCATCTTCTCCCCAGTCGACTGGTGGGACACCCGGCCATCCAGCACCTCAACTGTCAATCGCCAATCCGGTGTGCATGGGAGTGTCAATTCCCATTTCAAGGAAAGCAGCAGAGTTCTGATCGGAGCATTCTGGCTCTGCTACCACTCCACGCCCGGGAACATCATAACCCTGCGATTGTCAACCATCACTGGCGTGATAAAATAATTACATTCGCCCTATTGGGGGCCGCTCCATTCCAAGATGGCGATCCATTTGGACGCTTTTTTAGCACTGCCTTTCCCCTTCCCGCCTGACACACCACGCTTTGCTGCGTTACCTAGTAACGCGCCCCTGACCACGCCCACTCACGGCGCCCGCGGAAGCTCGCATTTAAAAGCTACTGAGACTTCAGCTCAGTTACCGGCTGTCCTGCGATCCCGCATCGCCGTCGTGGAAGGGGTAGGTGCTTTTCAGCATGTGCCTCGAGCTAACCAGGTAAGGTGTGGTGACGAGTGGAACGGGGTATACCTACGGTATCCTCCGTTCGGCTGATCTTCCAACGCAGCTTTGTGCCGTTTGGTTTCCGGTGCCTTGATGAGCACCCGCACGGACGATCCTTGTCCTGGCCGCTGCCGGAGTGCTTTGTCCGCCGGGTTCCGCCGGGCACGGGGCAGACTCGCTTCCTATCATGGGGTATTTGCGACAATCGCTTTTCGGGAGCAGTGTCCCCCTTGGTGACTTGATCGCGATCTGCTCCGGGCGGCGGGGCTGTCCGGTGGTCGTCTGGTGCCCGCGGGGCTATTGCCTCCGCGTTCTGCTTGGTTGGGATCACGTCCCCTGGGGCTCCTAAGGGTCCGTGACTGGACTACATGATGCTCGCTGGACAACCCAGTCTATCTCTTCTGTAACCCTTGAGGTCATACACTAAGAGGACGATGTAACCTTGTTCATTTCCTCCTCTTTTCCCCTTCCAAAACCCCCCCCCCTTCTTTTATTCAGGTAATCACTTAACAGCTCAGGCTCCACTAGGACAGTCTGTGGGGACCATCCACCAGGGATTAGGGGTAAGAATTTATGATTAGCGTGATACCTTGGTGTTCTTTCAATCTCTCCTCCCCATTGAAGTGCTAATAGCTCGCTTTGTCAGTAACTACACTACCCCCTGCCTCTGACACACAAATGAGTGACAAGCATGGAGTGTAACACATTGTGTACATTAATTTAATGTATTCGTAACTTATTTTTACTGACGCATGCCTCTCCGTGACACACACGGTGTTTCTCCCTTTTTTTGTTCTCTCTCTCTCTCTTTCACTGTGCATAGGTGTGAGCCTTTGAGCCATACCAAACTTTGGATAAATATCCTCTGTGCGAAGTCCTGACATATATAATCCAGTCGATGATTCAGTCTTTCTTTTCTCCTCCTTTCCCACTCAGGGCGGGAACCGATGCAGGACTCCTTCCTGCCTTGGCACATCCACCACGCAGGTTGTATGTGAAACTTCTTTCAACTTTGATAGATTTCTCTTTCCAGTTGATGAGCATACTTAGGTCCTGATGAATTGCCGCTGAGGCATGAAACATGTTGACCACACCATAGGCGAGGTTTGAACGAAGCCAGACCACTTTACCTTTGAGCTTCGGTACCCCTCCCTTCACTATTTTAACAAGGCAGTGAGCCACATGAATAAAGTAATCTGAAGTGGACTTTACTGACCTTTCTTAACTTTCCCTTCACGCTCACTACTTCACCTCCCAGGCCCCTCACACACGCATCTGTTGGCCAGGAACAAAAGAACTACACAAAAGAGTAGCACTCTGTGCTACCCGTCAGACATTGCACCGCCAGCCTGTCGCTGGAGCAGGAGGCCAATGATGATACAAAACAACCATCAGGTAGGATGACAACAGTCGTCCAGCTTTTTAGTTTTGTGAGGCATCCTTAGTTCCGATAAGGGTTTACCTTTATTCCCTGTCACGATTTTACACAACTTAAATGAGAGAGTCACCTCCCTAACCTATTACCTTTCTTTTGGGGAACTTTGTACATTCTGTTGTTTTCCAGTTTAGTAGGACACGTACATTGGACCCCGGTAAATATTGTCCTCAATCTGTCCCTCCTTGTTGTTAAAAAACCATCAGGTCTCCCCTCAGCCTAGCTTCACTCAAAATATGATCATGGCCCTTGTAATGCAGCAGTTGGACCACCAAACGTCTGGAGGCTGCTCCAGGCAGCGGGCTGTGCCAGGATGCGGTGTACTTGTTCCAACGCAAAGAAGGGGGAAAGACCCTCAGGCGCTACCTCCACTTTCAACCAGAACTCCAAAAAGGCAGCATATTGGACCTTCGGTCTGTTCCAACAGGCCTATAACCCGGATGTTGTTCCGCCGGGCCCAGTTTTCAGCTTCTTCCGCCCTATGTTCCAGAGTCTTGATTCTGCCCTCCGTGTTCACCAGATATCCACGCAGTGATTCCACCTCCAGGGACATGTCGCCCCAGGTACGCTCAGTGACCTTTTTCTTGCCAGCCACCGCTGGTCATCTCCCAGAATCAAGTGAAAGCTGGCCTCACCTCACCTGGCTTCAGCTCAGAAAAAGGGGGCTCTCCTATGTCCGTCGGTACCTCGAACTGGTTCGGAACTGCTTTTGGACGCTCCAAAAGAGGCTAGCTTTCTCGTGATGATTGGTGCCAATAACACCCTGTCATCCACGGAGAAACCAGATTTAAGGTTGTATTCGTTTTAACCTTTTATGTTATATATATTTCTTTTTCTTACACATTTATATTTTCACAGTAGCATAATAACAACTAGGTCCTGAAGAAAGCTGCGATTCCACATGAATCTGAAACATGTAGACCCTGTTTCTGGACATACGCAGTCATTTTTTACAAACTGCATCTACACTGTTTTTAATATGGACATCAGGAGATAATGAATAAAACTTTTTTCTCCTGGTAGCCCATTTTAATTTTCACTTCACTGCTTACACACATGCACTGCGCCCATCACTCTAACTACTTCTTGACATCTGAAGGATTTTAGGAGATCAGACTAACCGACATTCTCCCGGAGCTCCTCCTTCTCAGTAAGGGGGTTGTAGTCCTTGGTTGCACTAGGATTTGCAACCAAGAGGAGATCCCAGATGATGAAGCATTTCACTTCAGTGAGTGATGGGATTCCGTCCTTTTTAAAGGATTTACCCTAAATATATTTAAGGTATATACTTGTGTTTTTTGTCCTCAGACTTTCTATTGCAGCAACAACCTCAAACAATCCAAGCAAAGGGCCTGCACAGGGACTTGGGAGACAGCTTAGTGATTTCCCCCAGATACCAGTCAGGTGATCAACATTGAATAGCTATCCTGCTATCCTGCTCCAGTAATGCTATCCTAACCACTATGCATTCAATGGAAGGACGAGAATACATGAATGCTGTTAGTGCAATCACACGATGGCAAAAGTGTGCGAGTCAGAAATCAGCTGGAAATGGCATAGTACTGTCGGACTAACTCAGCAAAAAAAAAAAAAACAGCACTCCGGGACCTGAGTAAAACCAAGTCAAAGACACTGTGGTAACTTGGAGCTAACCTATACAGTGTACGGCCAGTGAGGACCCAGGTGCAAATAGGTAAATTCAAGGCTATCAGGGATTGTATAGTTCAACCCCAGTATATCGTTGGTGAAACCACAGGAGCACTGGCTCGTGCAAAGTAGTATGTATCTCCAAGTGGGAAGGCCACATATGTGCTTCGAATGCAGGTCTAATCTAAGCAATTCTGGTGCAGGGGGCTTTGAGAGGTCTTGCTCAAAAGCACCTTTAGCCAAAAACCCTAGATTGCAAGCCCAGTGAAATGTTTCCTGGAACATCATACCCGGCCTAGGATATCAAAGGCAAACACCTGATGAAAATGGATAACTTCTTGGACAAGGCAGTGGTGAAAACCTCGGATGAGGGGATTGGGCATCAAAGGCAGAAATCAGTTTAGCCTGATAGCCTAGCAGCTATTCTTTATCACACATGGATACTCCCAAGCGCCTGCAGCAAAGAGAACCGTTTTTTACCTGTATCTCCAGTTCTCTCGTAGGGGTATTTCCATGATAAGTCATAAGCACTTGAATATTCCTGCCTACATGTGGGGACCCTGGAGCACTTCTTTTTGATGTATCTTCTTAAGTGGATATTGTTCGCCTTTCTTCAGGAAGGCATGTAAAGACACTTTAGAGATAGAGACAATGATGCAGACTAAATACATAGGCTACAACGCAATCTTCATCTCGAAGTGAAAAAAAGGGTGCTAGTACACTATATTTTGTGCAGTTTTATATTGTTTAACACACAGAAGAATCCCCTTCACACTCCTTTTTTCATGATCGAGATGAAAGAGAGAGGACAGAATAATCTCATAGGCTGCCATTAAATGTCTTAAAAATAGAAGCTGTGCCTTTAGGAATCCAGAGACCACCAGTATCCCATCATGTACAGCTAGTGGCAGTTACTTTGGTCTTTTTGGGGGTGATTGAAGTGTATGCACGCTTCATGTCTGGATCCCTCCGTCTATTCCACGGGGGAGGATGGAGGGTTGCTTATGACTTAGAAAAATACCCCTACAAGAGAACTGGAGTTACAGGTAAGAAACTGTTCTTTCTCTCATAGAGGATTTCCATGTATAGTCATAAGCAATTGAATAGATTAGCAAGCCCATCCCTACAGAACTCGTGGAGGAGACATAGGATAATGGTAGACAGATTTAAGCAAATAGGTTCCCAAGGGAAGCCTGTCCTACTTGAGCATCTGCGTCCAGGCAGTAGTGTTTAGTGAATGTATGAACTGATTTCCAGGTTGCTGCTTTGCAACCTGGAAATCATCTCTGCATCTCTGGAATGGGTATGTTGAGGAGAAAAGCCGCTGTAGCTGCCTTTCCTCTGGTAGAATGAGCCTTAGGATTAGCAGCTAGAGATGTGTTCGCTTTTTGATAACAAAGTAAGATGCATGAAACAATCCATTGGAAGTTGGACTGCTTAGCAGTTGCTAGACTTGTATGGAGGGAGTCATAATTTACAAATAATTGGTCAGATCTCCGTTAATAGATAGATGTTGGAAAAAAGTAGGCAAAAAGATCGCCTGGTTAACATGGAAATCCAAAACCACCTTAGACCGGAATTTCAAATGAGTCCTCATGACTACTTTGGATGCATGAAAAACTGTGTATGGCTTAACAGCAAAGTGCCTGGATTTCACTAACCGTGCGGGCAGATGTTATAGCCACAAGGAAAGCGGTCTTCCAAGACAGATACTGGAGAGACACCTTATGTATGGGTTCAAAAGGTTCCTGCATAAGGCGAGAGAGAACCACATTAAGGTCCCTAGGAGGGGAAGGGAGTCTAATGGGAGGAAATACCTTCTTCAAATCCTCCAGGAAATCTCTGATGACAGGAATTCTGAAAAAGGAAATTTGTGAAGGGCGTTTCCTGTAGGCAGTAAGGGCTCCCAGGTGATCATTAACGGAAGAAAATTGTAGGCCAGATTGCGCCAAATGGAGCAAATATGGAAGTATCATCTTCCTGGCAAGAGCTCTGATCCTCATTCTTCGATGAACACCAAGTTCAGAATCTCTTACATTTATGGGCATAAGCTGAATGTGTGGAAGGCCAATTTGCTACCCTGAGGATGTCCATGTAGTCTTGAGCCAAGTTCAATTGTCCAGGCTCAGGAGCCATGCTGCCAAAATCAGGAGAGGTTGGGGTGTAACATTTGGCCTCCAACCTTCGTTTGCAGATCTGTCTGCATGGTAGCCCGAGATGTGGACGGATAGACCGATGAAGGAGGGAAGTGACCACCACTGACGTGGCCACTCTGGGGTTATGAGTATCATCTTGGCCTGTGCCTGCGAAAGCTTGATGAGGACTGCTGGGATTAGGGGAACTGGTGGTAAAGCGTTGAGAAATCTGCCGGACCAGTTGATCCATAGGGCATTTCCCAGGGTTCCCGGTTGGTAGTTCCTCTATAATAATAATAATAATAAAGCATTTTGTAAAGCGCGAACAGCTACCTCACAAGGAGGTGTCCCGGCGCTAGGAAGAACACTGTTGACCTGGAGGTTGAAACAGGGAGAGCTTAGCGTGGTTGGGGAAGAGCCAGGTCTTCAGCAGCCGTTTGAAGCAAGGTTCAGAGGGGGCTTGCTGAATAGCTGAGGGCAAGGAGTTCCATAACATTGTGACATTTGCCGAGAAAGTTCGGCCACCCAATCGAGCTTTTTTAGCTCGTGGGACGACAAGTTGAACACGGCTATTGGAACGAAGCGTACGGGCCTGTACATATCTCGGGAGCCGGATTTTCAAGTACTTAGGGCAGGTGCCAAACAGAGATCTAAAGGCCAAAGTGAGTGCTTTGAATTTGATTCTGTTGGTAACTGGCAGCCAGTGTAGTGATCGCAGATACGGAGAGACTGAGTGCTTAAAAGGGATCTGCAATAACAGTCTCGCAGCCGCATTTTGGACCAACTGGAGTTTTTGAGTCAGGTATTTAGGTAAGCCCAGATAGAGTCCGTTGGCGTAGTCCAGCCTAGATGTTACTGTGGCATGGATTACAGTTTTCCAACAACTCACAGGGAGAAGTCTCAGGATCCTGCGGAGATTCCTCAGCTTACTAAGACAGCAGCCGACTAACTGTTGAATATGCGAGGTAAAGGACAGGCTGTCATCCCACCTCACTCCCAGATTTTTTGCCGAGAGACTAGGTGAAGGCGCTTGGCCCATCTCCGCTGGCCACCATAGCTCTGCGGGAGGAGGGGGGCCTTTACCAAAAAAGATCACCTCCGTTTTATTGGCGTTTAGTTTTAATTTGTTCGCGTTCATCCAACAGGCTACATCTCGGAGACAGCCCCGAAAGTTCGCGAAGGACTCCTGCGACACCGCTGAGTATGGAAATACCAACTGGGTGTCATCAGCATATGAGTTTGCCTTGACACCCCACTTGGCAATCAACGCAAAAAGAGGAGCGAGGTAGATATTGAACAAAAGGGGGCTGAGTGCCGACCATTGCGGAACGCCACAGCTGAGGACTTTGGGTGATGAAGAGACAGTCCCCAATGCCACCTTTTGCGTTCTCTGAGACAGATACGAACGTAGCCATCCCAATGCTTTGTCACGGATGCCTGTCTCAGCCAGTCGCATCAAGAGCCTGGCATGATCGACCGTGTCGAAGGCGGCCGACAGATCCAGGAGTACCAGCATCGCTGAGCTTCCTGCATCCATCGACCACCTTACTGACTCTGCCACCTCAATTAAAGCGGTCTCCGTGCTGAAGCCCGGACGAAAGCCAGATTGTGTCTCATGTAGTATCTTGTTTTTTTCGATGAATTCACTCAGCTGGCGCTGTATGATTTTCTCGAACATTTTTCCCGGAGCGGCTAACAGAGAGATCGGGCGAAGGTTACTGAGGTCTTCTTGATCCCCATTGGGGTTTTTTTTAAGCGGGAGGAGGGTAGCATGTTTCCAGATGTTCGGGAATACCCCCGAAACGATGGATGAATTCCAGATTTGTTGTACTGTAGGGGCCACAAAATCAGCAATGGTGCCCCATAATTTAGAAGGACAAGGATCATCCGGCGAACTGGATTTGCAACGGATCAGTTCTTGTCTCACCGCCTGCAGAGGTATGATCTGGAATTGAGTTAGGGTTTCACCCCTCTATGCGAAGCCTTGGCATTTGCTATTTTCTGCTGTGGCGATCAAGTCAACCTCGGGAGTACCCCATGTTCCGAAGATATTGTGGACCACGACGTCGTTTAAGACTCGCTTGTGGTTTTTCTGGAGGCGCCTGCTTAGAGAGTCAGCCTGAGCATTCTGAACACCTGGGAGGTGAGCTGCTGTAATCGTGAGATTTAGAAGGCACTTCCAGATCACCTGGGTTTCCAGAGATAAGGGACTGGACCTCGAGCCTCCCTGCTTGTTGAGATCGTGCATAGTTGTTGTATTGTCCATCTGAAAAAGCAGGGAGTTGGAGAGGAGTGATGGCTGAAATGTTGTAGTTAGGGGGTGCACTCTGATTTAAACACTATATATACTTTCCTCTGGGGTGCTGCAGCAATGCAAATGCTTTCAACACTTGCTGAATTTAACTATTAGTTTATAACAAGTACTGGGACTTGAGTGTGCTGCGCACTGTTCACTTGGTGACTATCCCATAATATAAAAACTTTATATTCAAAATCATATGTATTTATTCATATTTTCAAAAAAGTTTTTGTTGAAACTCATAGGTGAACACAAATATTCTCTTCACTCTATTAGTGAAATTGATACATAAATTCACACAATGTGCATTACATACAGATGCTTGAAAACAACATTGTTTTTCTGAAATCATGCAATAGTCATGTTTATGCCCGATGCATTTAGGGACATAGAAAGTCCCTTCCTCAGGGGCAAATCTGTATTCTCAAACGTCTGCCACTAGGATCTACCGATCCGGTTTATATGCTCCAGCAAGTCATCAATGTGAAAAGTCTTAGTGCTTGATGAGTTACTTACCTTCAGTAATGATGTATCTGGTAGAGACGATTCTAGCCGCAGATTCCTTAACGTAGAATTATCCCCAGGTGCGAGACTGGATCCGGAAACTTTTAGTCCAGCATCTATGCGCCGGGGGGGATGGCATCACGCGGCTCCGCCCAGGCATCGCCAGCGTACGTGGCGTCAGCGAGGTCACATAAGTCCCAGCCCGACGCGCCTACGTCAGAATTCTTCAGAGAATTTTTCCGCGCCACAATGCAGAGCCATCAGACAAAAACTGTGGGAGTATGGGAATATTGTGCGAAAGAGCAGAAAAAGGGAATGATGACTAACAACACCATAAGGAGCAGGGTCTACACTAGAGTACCCAAAGGCAGGGAAAAAAGAAAGAGCAGAGCACAGCCCTGAGCAGCCACCCTGCCAGCATGTGGACAGCCTCCCATTGAGACAAGCAGCATAAGCAAAAATGTCACAACAACATGTAGCAGGGCCACGACCCCAACCAAGAATAACGATGGGGTACCAGTTCCAAGACAAACAGGGAACGACAACTTTCAAGGCAACTCCGGCACTGAGTGCGACAACCCCCCAAGGGGCAAAGGGAAAGGCACGGCCAGGTGACCCCAACTCAGAGATTAGCAGAGGCCCCAGGACCCTTAGTAACAAAGAGGGAGGGTGGGAAGGGACAAGAGGAAAGGCAAGCCTCAACCCTGGAACAACCAGAACAGAGGGGCACAGGAGTACCCCTAGATCCATCCTACAAGACACCAACAGAGGAGGAAGGAACAAGAGACAAGACAAAACAGCCTGTCAAAAGAACAAGGAATGCACCCACAGGAGACATAGCCACCCACCGGGAGGCGAGTGCAGAAGACCAAGCGAAAGGTCCTCGCAGAAGGGGAGGTAGGGCGGGCCGTGAAGAAATCTGCGGCTAGAATCGTCTCTACCAGATACATCATTACAGAAGGTAAGTAACCCGTACATCTGATAGAGACTACTAGCCAGAGATTCCTTAACGTAGAATAGATACCCTAGCCATACCGCCGGGAAAGGAGGGTCTGCGAAAGGACCTCCCCAGCCTGGACGTAACAGGGGGTCCCACAGGGGACTAGTCCAACAGGCAGGCGAAAGTCTCGTCCCCGAGGCAAGGGGGGGAACCCCCACAAGCAGAGCACCACCGACCCGAAGGGGGGGGGGGGGGAGAAGAAGAGAGCCTGTTCACCCTCAACAGAAGAACCAAGGGCAAGCCAGGGGAGGCCGAAGCACCCCACACTCCTACAAGGCAACAGAACCTCCAACCAATGCCAGGGCAAGGAAGAGGAAAAGAACAACCTAGAGGGCCCAAGGAAACGAGGGGAAAAAAGGTGAGCCCACCACAGTCGGAAGGCAACAGACCAGACAGAAAGGCGCAGACAGCAAGAAAACAGTCGGAAGCAGGAAGAACAGCCCGGGGCCCCCCGGAAGACCGGCCAGGCTACACCAGGAAGAAGGAGGAACACACCATCTCAGCCTCCAGGATAGAGAACATGAAGGTGAAGAAGAGCCCGGACATACCGCAGCGAGGGGTCCACACACATGACTCAAGAAGCAGAACCAGAGCCACGATGCAAGGTCGCAGACAGCAGGTCAGACCTAGCACACACCGCAGCGACCCAGAGGAAGACACCCCAGGGCACCACCAAGACAGGCTAATCCAGCAAAGGGGAAATAGCACCTGCAACGTACATGAACACCATGGAGAGCAGAAGCCCGAAGGCGACCACAACCAGCACAGCAAAAGCTATATAACAGCTAACACTACCCCACATAGGGTAAGTTAAGTCCCAAGACATGGGAACCCTCTTTAGAAGAACTTCTGCAGCAGAGGACAACAGAAAAAGTAGCTGGGAAAAGCCCCTCGCAGAAGGCTTATCAAGCAGCCCAAGAGAGACACAGAAGGCCTAAACTCAGGGCCAATCTGGGGTAGGTAATCCAGCAAAAACACACACAGCAAGGAAGGGCCGTCCAGCAGCCAACAGACCACAGCCTCAACAAGGAGGACTCGAGTGGCCATAATATACACAAAACTACAACAACGAGGGCGACTCGCCCAAAAGGAAGAGCATCATCAAGAGCTAGCCCAACTCACCGGTCACTGAGGGGGAGAAGGAGAGGAGCAGGCCGAAGCCCCGCCAAGAACCTCCGGATGGCTGAGTCCGTCGGGGCGTGGAACAAAAGGGTGCCATCAAAGGGAAGATTCACCAGCCGTTCCCGCACATTTTCTGGGAACACACTGTCCCGAAGCCACGCATGGCGGTAAAGGGCCACCGAAGAAGCCATGGCACGACCCAGCACCTCTGAGATGTCCAGAGCGGAGTGAAGAATAAACGCGGCCATCTAACGCATGGTGCTGCAAATCAACACCAGCACCCTCCTGAGAAACTGCACATCCAAGGGACTCCGCTGAGTCCCACAAACAAGAGGTGGCTCTAGACAATACAACAAAGTGTTAAAGGCCCGCAGAGCCGCACTGGTCGAAGCAAACATATTGCGGCCCCAAGAGTCTACCCAGCAGGCCTCCTGGGAAGGTGGAGCCAACAGCGACGGTAGGGAAGGAAAGGCGGTCCGCAACAGGGTCCCACTGGCAGAGGGGTGGAGGAAAAGAAACGCCGGGTCATGCGGCACCGGAAGGTGTCGATGGAGAAGGTGTTGGGTCTAGCCCTCACGTTGGGAGGGGGATATAACCATCAGATGAAGCGGCCGCGCGCAGTGGGCATGACGATGGCGCGCCGTCTGCGCCCGTCCGCGGCCGCATGGGGCCGGGGGCCAGAAACCCTGGCCGTGTCAGACCTTCGATACGGTATGATGCCCAGGAACTTCTTGACCTCTGTGGGCCAATACCGGAGGTATGCAGGCATAGTGTTTTGAGAGGGAAATACTCCTGGAGATGTAGGCACTGCCTATGGGATGCTTCTCCCGCAGAAGTCGGTCTAGACTACCTGAATTGTTGTCTGCTAAACTGCCGCTCCTTAAGGAAACACAGTTTAGAGGTTTTTGAACTCCTGACAGATTGCCAGCTGGATGTACTGTTCCTCACAGAGACCTGGCTATATACAGGATCTGAGGCAGAGATTGTTGAGGCGCTCCCGAACGAGTATGCTATTATTAGGATGGAGAGCACAACCGGCAGAGGCGGGGGCATTGCGCTCATTTTCAAACGCACCCTCCAATGTACACTAGAGCCAATTGACATTACTGATAGTGAGACCGGGGCTTCTGCGTTCAGAGTGAACGCTAACCTCACAGTAATGGGTCTCCTGGTCTACAGACCCCCTGGCTCGCCTACACGGTTTGCACCTAGTCTGATCAAAAGCCTCACCCAGAGAATACTACGCCACAAGAGATTTCTAGACATGGGCGACCTCAACCTCCATTTTGAGGAGCCCAGGAGTGGTGCGGTTGATGCGTTATGTCAAGATTTACTGACGCTTCAACTGGGGATCATCTCGGACCTCCCTACCCATCTGGGGGGTCATACTCTTGACCCCATTTTTGCCAACTGACAGGACATTGTAGCAAAGGCTCCTCTTCCTGTTCCGTGGTCTGACCACTTCTTGTGCCACTTTGACATACATATACCTGAGCCGACCACCCAGACGAAACTTCCATCGGCAGTAAGAACCCGGAACTGGGTGGGCTTCTCCCGGGCGCAATTCAACAGCGCCCTCATTGAGGGAGGCTCCCCAGGAGGTATGGACATTGAAAGCGCCTGCACCAACCTAAATAGGCGCATAACAAAAGCTCTGGACAGCACAGCTCCTTGGGTAAGGAGAAAGATGCAGGGCAGGGCTCACAAATCTGCTCCCTGGTTCAATGAGGAACTACGCCTCGTAAAAAAAGAGTGTAAACGGCTAGAGAGAAGTTGGAGAAAAGGTTTCTCGGAACAGGAGGGGAAAGAGTACCATGCTAGGTTACACACTTACCATGGGCTCATTAGGAAAGCAAAGGCTTGCTATTATCAAGCGAGAATTGGGGCTGCAGAGAACGCGGCCAAAGAACTGTTCAAGATTTATAAGGAAATCTCTCTGGATGATCGCACTCCCTCGGCCTTGGTCTCAGTGGAGGCCTGCAATCGGATAGCCGACTTCTTCTCTGATAAGGTAGACAAAATATATGCCTCCTTCCCTGATGAAGCTAGGGATGACAGAGGCATTGGTCTGTGGGAGAGAGGTGCTTGGGAGGGGGAAGGTTTGAGCAACCTCCTGGTTCCACCTACTGAGACACTCATTCAAATTTGCTCTAATGTGAAGTCAGGCTCTCCTAGGGATCCTGCGGCCCCTAAAGTTCTCAACAAGAGTAGCTCTGTCGTGGAACCTTATATCAGACACCTTTTGGAGATCTCTTTGGGACTGGCGTGGTACCCAACTGCTGGAAAGAAGCAGTTGTCCTGCCGCTGCCCAAAAAACCTCATAATAGCCCTGAACGACTCGATAATGTGCGTCCTATTTCTCTTCTTCCCTACTGTGCTAAAGTGGCGGAGAAGGTAGTGAACAACCAACTGACGACGCATGTGAAGAAACTCCACCTTCTTCGGGCTTTCGGGCTGGTCATTCCACCGAGACGGCACTGCTAAATGCCGTCGAAACAATCAGGCAGAGGGTGGATGCTGGGCAGACAGTGGCCCTGATCCTGTTGGACCTTAGCGCCGCCTTTGACACTGGCACATTACACCTTGCTACAGTATCTAGAGGCGGGTGGTGTCTCTGGTCTTGCCTTGAAGGGGCTGGGCTCCTTCCTGGCAAAGCATAGCTTCTAGGTGAGACAGGGCTCCCACTACTCTAAGAGCATTAGGCTACGTCAAGGGGTACCGCAAGGCTCGGCCCCGAGTCCGACCCTTTTCAATCTCTATGTGGCCCCCCTTGCTAACATCGCCGAGCGGTTCGGGATCAGGGTCGTGTCATACGCCGATGACACAACTAGTGGTGTCCCTTACACAGGATCTGGACTCGGCGGCCTCCAACTTCACGGAATGTCTGCAGGAATTGGCGCCCTGGATGTCGGACAAGGAGTAGTTTCTGTCCTGTAACTCCAGTTCTGTAGTAGGGGTATCTCTGTTATAGTCATAATCTAGTGAATAGTCCCGCCCATGTGCGTGGACCCCGGAGCAATAAAAAATAATCTCTTACAGTGTCAAAAAATGCAGAAATGCATAGACACTTCAGAGAGAATTTAAAGACAGATAATGCAGCCAAAAAGGCAGTGCAGTACTTCAACTAGAAATTCCACCACAAAATCCACAAAACAGCAAAGCCTGTACAGATTTCCCCTGCTTAACAGCAAAATCCCTCAGGAATGATAGAGAGAAGAACCTGGACAGACAAGCCCCATAGGCTGCCATTATGTGGCTTAAATAGGATACTGTGCCTTTAAGGAACCTTCCAGAACCTTCTCCCAGTATCCCAGAATGCATAGCAGGTCCAACTTAGTTTCAGTTCTTTTTGAAGGCGTAAAAAACGCCAGACCTGTAGCATTATGTACCTGAACAAATCTCCACCGGGGAGGAGGGAGGGCGCTTATGACTATAACAGAGATACCCCTACTACAGAACTGGAGTTACAGGACAGAAACTACTCCTTCTGTAGTAGGGGATCTCTGTGTATAGTCATAATCTAGTGAATAGAATGGCAAGCCCATCCCCACATCAAGCGGCGGTGGAGAATATGAAATTACGCCACTATTGTGCGAACAAATTCCGCAGCGAAGCCTGCCCAACCTGAGCGTCTGCTCTGGCATCAGTGTCCAGGCAGTAATGCTTAGCAAAGGTATGGACCGACTTCCAAGTGGCCGCCTTGCAGATCTCTGCAAAGGGAACATTACGAAGCATAGCTGTCGTGGCAGCTTTGCCTCTGGTGGAATGAGCCTTAGGTTTACCCCCTAAGGTCTTATTAGCTTTGCAGTAACACAATTGTATGCAGGACACAATCCACCACGAGATGGACTGTTTAGAGGTAGCAAGACCTGTCCTGACTGAGCCATAATTAACGAACAATTGGTCTGACCTACGAATATCTTTAGTCTTATCAAGATAAAACTTCAGCACCCTCCTCACATCCAGGGAATGTAAAGACCTTTCCGCTGGAGATGACGGATTCTGAAAGAACGTAGGCAAAGTGATAGTCTGATTGATATGAAAATCAGAAACAACCTTGGGAAGAAATTTAGGGTGAGTACGCATAACAACCTTAGCAGCATGAAATACAGTATAAGGTTCTTGGCAACACAACGCCTGAATCTCACTCACCCTGCGGGCCGATGTAATGGCCACGAGGAACGCCGCCTTCCAGGACAGGTGCTGCAACGAAGCCTTATGAATGGGTTCAAAAGGCTCCTTCATCAATCTGGACAGCACCACATTCAAGTCCCACGAAGGCGAAGGAAGCCTGACAGGAGGGAACACTTTCTTCAAGCCTTCCAAAAAATCTTTGATCACAGGGATCTGGAAGAAGGAAGTCTGTGAAGGGCCTTTCCTGTAGGCAGTCAAAGCAGCCAGATGAACCTTAATGGAATGGACATTAAGGCCCGACTGCGCCAGATGTAGCAGATATGGAAGGATGACATCTTCCTTGCATGTCGTAGGGTCATAGTTCTTAGACTTGCACCAGATGCAAAACCTCTTCCACTTGTAAGCATAAGAAGTCCTAGTGGAAGGTCGCTTAGCCTCCTTCAGTATGTCCATACAATCCTCTGGGAGATTCAGATGGCCATATTGCACTATTTCAGGAGCCATGCCGCCAAACTCAAAGACGAGAGGTTGGGGTGAACCATCCGCCCCCCGAACTTCGTGAGAAGGTCCGGCCTGCACGGCAGCTTCATGTGAGGAAGGAGAGAGCGGTGAAGTAGGTCCGTGAACCACCACTGTCTGGGCCATTCCGGGGCAATCAGAATCATTCTCGCCCTGGATTGGGACAGCTTGATGAGAACCGCCGGAATCAGGGGAATTGGTGGAAAAGCGTACAGAAAGCTGTTCGATCAGTTGATCCATAACGCGTTCCCCAGCGTCCCCGGCTGGTAGTACCTGGAGGCGAAGCCTCGGCATTTGCTGTTTTCGGCGGTGGCGAACAGATCCACGTCTGGAGTACCCCACCTTGCGAAGACTTCTCCTAGTACTTCGTCGTTTATGACCCATTCGTGGTTTTCCTGAATGAGTCTGCTCAGTTCGTCTGCCTGAACATTCTGCACACCTGGCAGATGGGTGGCCGTTATCGACAGTCCTCGAGCCAGAAGCCAGTGCCAGATCGTCTGCGCCTCCTGCGACAGAGTACGCGATCTCGAGCCCCCCTGCTTGTTGAGGTAATACATTGTTGTCGTGTTGTCTGTCTGAACAAGCAGAGAGTTGGTCTGAAAGGACGGGTGAAAAGCCTTCAGTGCCAAGTGCACAGCCCTGAGTTCCAGGAAATTGATGTGGTACGTGGACTCCATCTGGGACCACGTCCCTTGAATTTGTAGGTCTCCGGAGTGTGCTCCCCAGCCCTGGAGAGAAGCATCCGTCACGATAGTCTGTGTGGGCATGTCCTTGTGGAAGGGAACCCCTCTGAGGAGATTCTCCTTCGAGCACCACCACTTCAGAGACTGAAGAGCATGCAGAGACAGTCGTATCTTGTCGTCCCAAGATCCTCTCCTCTGGTCCCATTGATCCTCCAAGCACTCCTGCAGCGGTCTCATGTGCAGCCACGCATGTGGCGTCAGGAAGATACACGAGGCCATCGATCCCAGCAGAGAAGACACCGTCCTCACTGTCGTGGATGGAGTAGACATGAGAGCCTGAGCCTTCCGAAGGAGTGATAAACGTCGCTCTTCCGAAGGAGACACGCTTGCTGACAGCGTATTGATGGAGGCTCCCAAGTACTGGATGCGCTGGACCGGAATCGGGACCGACTTGGACATGTTGATGTGCAACCCCAGTTTGTTCAAGAGAACGCACGTCTTCTGGAAGTGTGCTTGAGCTTCCGAGAAGGAGGAGGCCTTGATCAACCAATCGTCCAGGTACGGGTAGACAAACACCTTGTTCTTCCGCAGGTGTGCCGCTACCACTGCCATACATTTCGAGAATGTCCTGGGTGCAGACTTCAGCCCGAAGGGCAGCACCGTGTACTGATAGTGATTGGTGCCGACTTGAAAGCGCAGAAACTTCCTGTGTTTGCATGCAATCGGCACGTGGAAGTATGCGTCCTGTAGATCTATGGCACACATCCAATCTCCTCGTTGCAACTGAGGGTAGATCTGATGCAACGACAGCATGCGAAACTTTTCTCTGCGAATCCACTTGTTTGCCTGTCGCAAATCCAGAATGGGCCTGAACTCGTTCTTGTCCTTCTTGCGGACCAGAAAGAACCGAGAGTAAAGACCTCTTCCTCTTTGAGACAGAGGTACGTCTTCTATCGCCCTTTTCCTTAGCAGAATGTCTGCCTCCGCCTGAAGCTCGCGCAGTTGATACTGCGAGCTGACGGGAGGAATCGATGGGGGAGGGCTGGTGAAACGCAGACTGTATCCATTGCAAACAATATTCAGCACCCACTTGTCCTGAGTAATTTTTCTCCACTCTGCCAGAAAAAAGTGAACGCTTCCCCCCACCGGAGCGGGTAACGGACGAGGGGGAAGTAACAGCTCAGGGTCGAGACCCGGCCGGGCCCTTGGAAGCGGTAGAGGACTGCTGTCTACCTCTACCCCCCTGGCGTTTCTGGAAGGGCCTCCTGTACTGCTGCTGCTGTGGCTGCTGCTGATGTTGTCCGGCAGACTGCCCCCTTCCACGACCCTGCGACCCGAACCGCCGTTGGAACTGGCGGTAGGGTTTCTTCTCTTTGGGCTTCTCCAAGCCCACCGCCGTCAGGGTCTCTGACTCGGCCTTCATCCTGGCCATCTCGTCATCCGCGTGTTTTCCGAAGAGTGTATCTCCGGAAAACGGGAGATTCGCCACACGCTGTTGTGCTTCTGGCTTAAGAGACATCAACCGGAGCCAAGCATGGCGCCTCTGGTTAATCCCGTGGCAGTATCCGTGCGCAGACAGCAAGGAGATATCCGCCGCGGCGCTAATGGCCTGGTTAGAGACCAGCATCCCCTCCTGGACGATCTCCATGAAGTCCTCTTTGCGGTCTCGAGGAACGAGGTCCACAAACTTCTCCATTGAGTCCCACAGTGCACGGTCGTATCGTCCCAACAACGCCGAGTCACTGGCAGCCTTCATTGACGAGGAGGATGTACCACACGCTTTTCGCCCAGCAGAGTCGATCCAGCGGCTCTCCTTGTCCGGAGGCACCGTGGATGCAGGGGAGGTGGCATGAAGCTTCCGGGCCGCCGTCACAATGACCGAATCCGGCGCCGGGTCCTTTCTCAAGAAGGCTGGGTCCGAGTCCGGAGCTCTGTATTTCTTGAGGAGCCTGGAAGGCGCAGACTTCACAACCGCCGGCGTCAGGAAAAGCTGTTCAGCCGGTTCGAGGAGCCCCGGCACCAAAGGCAGTAGGGGGCGAGACATGTGTTTCTTGTGTAACGTCTCAAAGATGACAGAAGTCGAAGGTGTAGGCGCTTCAACTTTGATCCCCAACTTCGCCGCTCCGCGCAGGAGAACCTCTTGGAATGTGCCGATATCGTCTATCGGGGACACCCTAGTCTCCGGCGAATCAGACAGCGTGGGCGAGTAAGAACGGGTCCCAGATGAGCGAGACCTGGACCGACGCCTCCTATGGCGACGCCTGGATCTCGATGAAGATCCGCGTCCACTCCTAGACTTGTCCCGTCTCCCCGAGCGAGACCTCGATCTCTTGGGCCTGGGACGGTCCGCCGGCCTCCCCGGTTCCGGAGTCCGAGGCTTCGGCTTCGATTTAGGAGTCTTCTTCGGCGGCGGCGGAAGCTTGGGCATCGACACCGCCCGCGGTGGAACCGGGGGTGGGGGAGTCACTGGAAGCGGGGCCTGCGGAGCCGGTCGAGCAGGCAAAGGGGGGGGTCGGAGCCTTCGGAGGCGGACCCCTTGGTAAAGGAGGCCGAGAAGGAGGCGCTGAAGGCTTCTTCGGGGTATATACCTCGGAATACGCCGTTCCCGGCGAGCCATCATCCTGTCCGGATTGTGGGGAGCCCCCCACAGTCCTGGGCCTGTCTTTTCGACCTCCAGACGCCGAAGATTGGTGCCCAGACGGCGAGCCTGGGTCCCTAGACGTCGAGCGGCCCTTCGGCGTCGACCGTTTCTCACTCCTCGACGTTGAACGGTGTCGACGTCGACCCCGACCAGATGGACGAGCCACGGAATCTCGACGACGGGCGATGGTGCCTCGACGGCGACCTCGACCTCTTCGTACGTCTCGACGTCGACCTCTTGGATCGTCTCGACGTCGACCTCTTGGAACGTCTAGACGTTGAATGTCTCGACGTCGACGTCTTCAGCGCTGGAGACTTCTCCCGTCTCGACGGCGGTCTCGACGACGAGGATCCCCTCGACGACGATGTCCTTGACGGCGAACGGCGGTGTCGCCTCGACGGCGAGCGCCGACGCCGGGTCCTCCGATGTCGACCACTCGACGCCGACGACGAGGAGATCGACACCGGCTTAGACGGCGGCCGGAACACGTCCCTCGACGTCGACGTGCGACGTTTTCTCAACCCAGAGCCCTGGGGAGACCGGGAACTGGCCGTGGACCTCCCTCTCGACGTCGTGGTCATCGCAACTGACCCAGACGGAGATCTTGGGCACGGGCTGGACTTCCTGCCCCTGGGGAGCCCCCCAGAGGCCTCAGCATGGGCAGAAGGAGCCCCTCCTGACCCACCTCGTGCCTTTAATCTTCTTTCTTCAAGTCCCTGAAGTCTGATTTTTCTCCTGTCCTTCAGGGTCCTTCCAGAGAAGCCTCTACAGATCACACAGTCCTCAGGGATGTGGGAAGAGGGAAGGCAGAGGATACAGACCTCATGGGGGTCTGACTTGGCCTTCTTCCTGGAGCACTCCGGGCATTTGTCAAATAATGCTGGCATTATGGACAATAAAGAAGTGCAGGAACCCAAGAAGAAAGTCACTAAAGTACTTTAAAAGCACCAAAAATCGAATTTAGTGTAAAAACGCCAACAAAACCCTTGAAAAGGGAGAGCTCAATGCTCCAGGGTCCTGCTTGCAGGAGCCGGAAAAAAGAACTGAAACTAAGTTGGACCTGCTATGCATTCTGGGATACTGGGAGAAGGTTCTGGAAGGTTCCTTAAAGGCACAGTATCCTATTTAAGCCACATAATGGCAGCCTATGGGGCTTGTCTGTCCAGGTTCTTCTCTCTATCATTCCTGAGGGATTTTGCTGTTAAGCAGGGGAAATCTGTACAGGCTTTGCTGTTTTGTGGATTTTGTGGTGGAATTTCTAGTTGAAGTACTGGACAGTGTAGCCTTTTTGGCTGCATTATCTGTCTTTAAATTCTCTCTTAAGTGTCTATGCATTTCTGCATTTTTTGACACTGTAAGAGATTATTTTTGATTGCTCCGGGGTCCACGCACATGGGCGGGACTATTCACTAGATTATGACTATACACAGAGATCCCCTACTACAAATTTGTTTGAAATTGAACGGTAACAAGACCGAGGTGCTGGTTGTAGGGCGCACCCCATCAGTTTGGTCGTCGGCATGGTGGCCTCAGACTTTGGTTTCCACTCCCATACCAAGCAATCAGGTGAAGAACCTGGGCATGTGGCTTGATTCTAAGCTCTCTTTTGAGTATCAGTCCAGACGGGTGGCAGGCTCCTGCTTTGGGGCCTTAAAAGGCTTCCGTAAGACCTTGGACCTGCTGCTGGTGTATGCCAAGAAGACTATGGTGCACGCCCTGGTTACTTCCCGCCTGGATTACGGCAACTTACTGTGTATCTGGGTGCCAAGGGGGCGTGTTTAAACAGGCTCCAATGTGTGCAGAATGCCGCGGCTAGGCTGGTTCTCATGCTACCCAGAAGGGCTTCCTCGAAGAAGGCGCTGGTGTCGCTCACTGGCTCCCTATCAGAGAGAGGGTGATGTTTAAGGCACTATGTGTGTGCCATCGCATCTCCCAAGGCAAGAGCCCTGCTCATTCGGCGGACTTGGTCTCTCACTATGTGCCCATGAGGCAGCTGAGATCCTGCGGATCGGGTCTGATGACTGTCCCTAAGATCTCGAAGTCCAGGATGGGCGGCAGATCGTTTCATCGCATGGCCCCTCAAAACTGGAATAAACTGCCTTTGAGTCTTAGGCTGGAGGCAGCTGAAACCAAGTTCAGGAAGGTCACTCTTAATCCCTGCATTCTCACTCCAGCCCTGTGTGGCCGCCTCTCACCATAGCGCGGGGACACACTAGCTGGTGTAACCAGGTGCTCTATAAATCTTTTTTTAATTTATTTTATTTTTTGGATCCCCCGTGGCGGGGCGTCCCCAAGTCCCCGTCAGAGAAGACTGGAGTGAACCCTCAAAGGGGAGAAGCAGCTCCCTTCCACCAGAAACCTTGTAGAGAACCTCCAACAGATGACCCGCGGGGAAATGGGCAGCCGGATCTCCCATGTTCAAATTTCCCACAGCCGTGGAAACAGCTCAAGCGAAGGCCGCACCTGCGTCCGTAGGGCCCCGCGGTGGAAAAAGCAGCTCCTCCGTGGGAGACGGCTGCAAACTAAGGCGGCCGTCCCCGAAGCCAGCCGGAGTGGGCAAGGGCCAGGCCCGAAAGGGAGAAAGAGGCGCCGAAGAGTGGGAGACTTGTGGTTCCTCTGGCGAAAACCGCAGCCGTGGTAACGTGAGGGAGCCTTATTTTGATGACGCCGGGGAGAAAGCCACGACACAGCGGCCCGTCTCCGGTGAGGACGACACCAGCAGGCGCGCAACCTCTGGAGATGAGGGGAGGTCCGAGGACGAATCCGCGATCTGACACCTGTCCGGTGCTGTAGAATCCGAACCTGGAGCAGTGCGTCGTTGTCCAACACAACAGGAGACGCCAGACAGGCCTCCACCTCTTCACACGGAACCGAGGACCGGGGCTGGGATGGAGGCGAGGTGGTCAGGCAGCCCGCCTGCATGGAGGAACGAGAAGCAACCGGAGAGTGACAAGGAGTCCCCCCCGCCAGCCTCAACCCATGGGGGAACGAGAGAGGTCTACTGACCCCCTTGGCGACGCCAAGGCCGACTCGACCTCCGGCGAGGCATCCGCCTGCGTGGAGGGATGAGAGGGACCCGGGGACCGACCAGGAGGTCTCTGCCAGCCTCGACCCGCGAGGGGATGAGAGTGGCCCTCCGACCCCTTGGCGCCGCCGGCCTCGACTCGACCTCCGACCAGGCAGCCCCCTGCGCGGAGGGACAAGAGGGGCCCTGGGAGGGACGAGGGTCCCCCGCCAGCCGACCCCTGTGGCGCCGCCAAGGCCAGCAGCTGCCGGCGCCGTGGCAGCGTCACCTCGACCTTAGACAGGATCACCTTGTCAAAGGGCCGAGAGGGGCTCGGGGATGCGACCCGAGACCCGGCGACCTCCCGCAACACCACAGGAGTTTGCGGCACCACATCCTCCAAGCCTGGATCCATACCAGTCGGCGCCGGGGCCGGAGCAGCCGGAGACGCTGTGGAAGGCCTCGCACCGCACAAGGGATCCGCTGACGTCCCAGGAGGGGAAGGAGGAAGAGGAGAAACCAGTGAGGCCTGCAAAGCCGTCGCATATGCCTCCATCTAGGCTCTCGACGCCCTCCTCACTGGGAAACGGCGGATAGGGGTACGATAAGCGGGGCCACATCACCTGCGGAGAGCCATGCCCCCAACAGGCCTGGAACCAACCCTCGGGGACAAACTGCGACACTTACCCACAGGGGAGCAAAGCTCTTGCGGCACAGGAGCGGAATGAGGACGATGACGGCTGCTCCGAAAACCTTCCGCAGAGGCTGAACGAGGCGACGGAGCCAACCTGGACATGTGAGCAGAAAGAAGTTTCATCCGGCATTCACGCCGCAACTTCAGCTTCACCCGCTGACGCGCCTCGCAATCAGTGGAGCCATGATCCTCCCCCAAGCACCACATGCAAATGAGGTGAGGTACCATCGCCGACATCAAGCGTGCTCAAGACGAACAACTCTTAAAGCCCGAAGGCATCCGCACACTGTTCCCACAACACACAAAGGATAGAAGGGAAAGGCCTAAACAGGCCCAGAGCATGAACCGGATCGGCGTTGCACGCGGAAAAGGAAAAAACTGACGTAGGCGCGCCGGGGTAGAACTTATGTGACCTTGCTGACGTCACGTACGCGGGCGACGCCTGGGCGGAGGCGCGTGATGCCGTCTCCCCGGCGCGCAGAGATGCTGGGCAAAAAGTTTGCGGATCCAGTCTCGCGCCTGGGGATAATTCTACGTTAACGAATCTGCGGCTAGTAGCCTTTATCAGATGCATCGCACCGGTAACCAACTTCTGTGGTACATCGTGTGAGAAAGGCTTTTAGCGCCAGACGAACTGCCCATAGCTCTAGTAGATTGATATGGTACGTGGATTCTCTGAGTGACCATTTGCCTTGAATTTGAAGATGGCCTGTGTGGGCTCCCCATCCTTGAAGCGAGGCATTCATGACTAGGGTCTGCACATGCATCTACTTGTGGAACGGAATCCCTTGTAGTAGATTGGCTGGAGAGCACCACCATTTGACGGACTGCAGGGCATGCTGAGACAATTGTATCCTGTCTTCCCAATGTCCTGTTCTCTGGTCCCATTGGTCTTCCAGGCTTTACTGTAGAGGCATCATGTGGAGAGGTGCATTCAGTGTGAGAAATATGCAGGAGGCCTTCGAGCCAAGGAGACCTTTCTCATGGTTGGCTGAGAGACTGCCATGAGAGCCTGAGCCTTCTGAAGGATCGAAAAGCGTCTCTCCTCCTCTGAAGAACACACGCTTGCCTTGAGAGTATCGATGAAGGCCCCCAAATATTGCAGGAACTGTACTAGGATCGAATTTGACTTTGCATGGTTGGTATGAAGGCCCAGCCAAAGGAGAAGATCGGAGGTCTAATTGCAGTGAAGTTGAGCCTCCTGAGATGTGGATGCTTTGATCAGCCAATCATCTAGATAGAGTTAGACGAACACTTTGTGTTTCCTTAGATGGGCTACAACTACCGCCCTGCATTTTGAGAAAGTCCTGTGTGCTGACATCAGGTCAAATGGAAGTACTCGGTACTGATAGTGGTTGTGCCCCACAACCAACCTCAAGAACTTGCGCTGCTTTCTGGTAATGGGTATGTGAAAGTAAGCATCTTGGAGGTCGATTGTGCATAGCCAATCCCCTTGGCGTAACTGAGGGTAAATTTTGTGCAATGCCAGCATCCGGAACCTTTTTCTCTGAATCAACTTGTTGGCCATTCTGAGGTCAAGAATGGATCTGATCTCGTTCTTGCCTTTCTTTTTGATGAGAAAGAACCTTTAATATAGCCCCGTGCCTCATTGTAGATGAGGTAAGGGTTCCACCGCAGTTTCTGTAAGAGAATGTTGGCATCTGACTATAATTGTTGCATTTGGAACCTTGATTTTTCAGAGGTATTGACGGTGGAGGGCTGATGAATATCCACTGCGAACAATATTCAGCACCCAATTGTCTTGTGTGATTTTTTTGCCACTCTGCCAGATAATGTTGAATGCTTCCCAATCCCGGAGCGAGTAACGGAAGAGGGGGAAGAAAGGACTCAGGGTTTGGACCCTACTGTTAGTTTGCCTCCTTGCGCAGGTTGCTGTCCTCATCTTCCTATGGCCTGTCGCTTCTGATAAGGCTGATAAGATCGTTGGTGCTGTTGTTGCGTACCTCGCTGTGTGGGATGGTGGCGCCGACAGGATCTGAAAGATTTATGCTGCACCTTAGGACTCTAAGCCAAAAGCTTTCAGCGTCTCCATTTTTGCTTTCTTCCTGGCCATTTCTTCGACAGTGTGCGTGCCGAAAAGAGTTGTCCCTGAAAACAGGAGATTCAGGCTGTATTGTTGTGATTCAGATTTAAGAGACGACAAGCGCAGCCGTGAGTGTCCCACAAAGAGCCACACCGTGGCAATAGTCATGTGAAGCAAGAAGAGATGTGTTCCCTGATGCTCTTATGATCTTGATTTGAAACCATAAGACCTTCTGTCAAGATTATTTATTTATTTGTGTATTTTATATAGCGCGCAGCTACCCCAACGGGGTGTCCCGGCGCTCATGCTCAGACCACTAGATCAGACCAGAAGAGGCAATTTAACAGAAGAGGAAGGTTTTTAAAGATTTACGAAAAACCAATTCATCTTGAATCAGGCGAAGGGAGATCGGAAGTTTATTCCACCGGGTCATTAAAGTCCTCTTGTTTGTCTCTAGGGATGTAGTTCACAAACTGTTGGAGCAATTCCCACAGTGCCCTGTCATATTTGCCAAGTAAGGCTGTGGCACTAGATGCTTTCACGGTAGTCGCTGCTGTGTTGCATACCTTCCTCCCTACTGAGTCTATTTTTGGCTCTCTTTGTCCGGTGGCACGGTCAAAGCTGGAGCCGTGGCATGTTGCTTCTTTGCCGCTACCACAATGACAGAATCCAGAGCGGGGTTTGTCCGCAGGAAAGCAGGGTCCTGCTCTGGAGGACGGTATTTCTTCTACAGCCTGGATGGAACAAACTTAATTGAAGGAGGTGTCAGCAAGATGTCCATAGCTGGCTCTAGGAGACCCAGAACAAAAGGCATGAAGCTTGTCTTTGCTGTAGAGTCTCAAATATTACAGATGTGTCGGAGTTGGAGTGGACACTGGGATATTACATTTCAAAGCACCATGCACCAGAACCTCTTGAAATGTTGATATGCAAACACTGGTGAAATATTTGAGGTAGGGGAGTTCGAGAGTGTCGGAGTATATCTCCCTGTGTTTGAGGAGGAGGTCTCCCTGGCATGCCTCGAATGAGACCTTTCTTTGTGGCACTGATGATGGGAGCATCTTGAGTGAGTAGACCGATGTCGAGTGTGAAACCTAGACCATGGTCTTGTTGTGGAGGTGGTGGGGGAGGAGGAGGAGTTGGTGGTGGCGGAGGAGTTGGAGGCGGGAGAGGAGGCAAAGTTGGAGGTCTTGGTTCTGCATCTGGTAGAGGTGAAGGATGCTGAGGAGGAAGCGCTGACCTCGTAGTGGGGACATCCCGAGATGAGGAATGGGTCCGGGAATAATCAGAAATATATATTAGTCTTTTTTTTTTAGTGCTTCCTGGGGCCTTGAAGAGGCTAACAAGGTCACTGAAGACGATCTTTCCGTTCCCCTCGACGTCAATCTACGCGTTAACGGTGACCGTTGACACCGCCTTGACAATGGGTTGCGTCTCGACATCGATCAGTGATGTCTCGATGGCGATTGACAATGATGTCTTGGCGTCAACCAACGGTGAGAGTGCATCGGCAATCAACGGTGGGGTCTCGACGGCGAGCGACTGTGGCAATGTGTCGATCGGCGGTGATGCGTCGAAGCAGATGAAGAGCTCTACGGCGACCTGTGTGGTGTCACCATCGGCAATGGGCTTCCTGATGCCAAACAGGGTGTACTCAGCATTGCAATCGACGAGTAAATTCTTCTTCTCAATGCGGAGCATCGACATGTTTACGGCACTGAGGCCTCGCTCGACAGCGAACAGGTCATTGCTGTACCTCCTCTCAATGTCATTGTTCATCGTTGACCGGAACCGGTGCCGTTTTTCAGCCCTTCTTCTGTTGGAGAGCCCTACAGAGGCTGAAGACAGAGCCCTGGTAGAGGACTGACTGGCCCTCTCCTTGCCCTGAAGTCCCACCTGAAGATTGCCCCTGCTGATTTCGCTGCTCCCCTGCTCCTTGGAGGCGAAATGTCTCTCTGTCACGCACAGTGCACTTTGAGAAAGTTTTACAAATCAGACAAGAGTCAAGAACATGACTTTCAGGCAAATGAGTATAAAAACTCTGTTAGGATCAGAATTGGCCTTCTTTCTACTACAGACTGGATACTTGTTATAAAGAGATGGCACTTTTAAGTGAAACCTGTACAAATTCCTGTCAGAAAAAGACTGAGTGAAGTAGTTATTTGGGAAATTCAGAAGTGAATTTTGAAGAGAAAAACCAAAATTGATTGAGCTGAATGCTCCAGGGTCCTGATAGCGGGAACCGGGAAAAAAAGAGCTGAAGTAACTGCCACTAATAATAATAATAATAATAATATTAATAAGCAAGCTTGTAAAGCGCCTGGTTACACCGCCTGGTGTGTCCCCGCGCTGTGCATGATGGGATACTGGTGGTCTCTGAATTCCTAAAGGCACAGCTTCTATTTTCAAGGCATATAATGGCAGCCTATGAGGCTATTCTATCCTCTGTCCTTCATCTCCATCATGAAAAAAAAGAGTTTTGTGAAGGGAATTCTCCTGAGTGATAAGCACTATAAAACTGCACAAAATATAATGTACTGGCCCACTTTTGTCAGTTCAAGAGGAAGATGTGACCAGTGTAGCCAATGTATTGAGGCTGCATTATTGTCTCTATCTCTTAAGTGTCTTCACAGGCCTTCCTGAAGAAAGGCCAACAATATCCACTCAAGATATATGTAAATGAAGTGCTCCAGGGCCCCCGCACGTGGGTGGGACTATTTAAGTGCTTATGAGTATACATGGAAATCCCCTACGAGAGAATAAATAAATACATAACCATGATCAAGGTTACACACACACACACAGTTACTTTTGTTTTGCCAATGTTTTATGTTAGGTGGAAGAACAATAGTTACTTACCTGTAATCTGTGGTTCTCCAGTATTGGTGTCTTTCATAGATTCACATGCCTGAATCATTCCCCGTCGTCGGAGTGGGAGTCCCACGGTATATAAAAAAGCAATAATATGCTATAATAACATTGGAAAAAAACAATAAATACCAACCAGGAAGTAAAGTAGCCCAAGCTACAGTAGAAAAAACTTCCACACTCATGACTATCCTAGTCATTTTGTATAGTCCAAACTACAGCCAATCAGGCGACAGCACCCACCAGAATGTTCTCCCCAGAGGCTCAGGCTCTCAGATTTTCTCACACAGGAGTGAAACTAAAAATATCCTAGCCTAAAGAGCCTCAGAGGGGAGGTGGGCGGGTTGCATGTGAATCTATGAAAGACACCAATACTGGAGAACCACAGATTACAGGTAAGTAACTATTGTTCTTCTCCAGTATTAGGGTGTCTTTCATAGATTCACATGCCTGAATCAGAGTAGATAGCAGTACCGAAATAATGCTTGGAAGACGCTTTTGTAAAAAATTTGTACATAGCAAGTATATACATTCACATAATAAAATGCCAACATTCATATATGCATGAAAAAAATTGCAAGCACATGAGAATGCATCCATAGTAGGCATGGAATAAGCGTCTGGAAAGCAGTACAGAGGAGGTGGGAAAAACAGAGGCTCATCTTATCTGAAAAGATTGCGTAGAACCGCTAGACCCACTGACGTATCAGCCTCGCTGGCAGCATCCGAACAATAATGCCTGGTGACAGTATGTCTGTTGGACAAAGTCGCTGCTCTGCAGATTTGCTGACGAGGAACTCCAGCGAAAAGAGCAGTCGAGGAAGAAACAGCTCTTGCAGAGTGAGCTCTAGGAATTGTCTGTAAAGGTCTTCCAGCTTGAAGATGGCAAAAGTCAATAGCTGCAGAAATCCATCTAGCTATGGTTTGTTTAGACACTGCTTGTCCTTGCCTTATCTATCCATAGGCAATAAACAGTTGATCAGATTTGCGAATGGCAGAGGTCCTTTGCAAATAGAATTTTAAACATCTTCTGATGTCAAGGGTATGTAATGCCCTCTCCGTAGGGGATTGCGGATTAGGAAAAAACGTCTTTAAGATGACTGGTTAGTTCAGGTGAAAAAACGAAGGCACCTTAGGCATAAACCTTGGGTTTGTAGTACCACCACAGAATTGGACGTGAATTGCCAGAAAGGTGAATTGACGGTGTCAGCTTGAACATCACTGACTCTTCTAGATGAAGTTAATGCTACCAAAAAAGAAACATTCCATGTTAGGAATTTGAAATACACCCTGTAAATTGGCTCAAATGGGTGGCGCATGAGCTGCGCTAAAACTACATTAAAATGCCATGATGGAGGCGGACGACGTACAGGAGGACACATTCTGAATAGTCCCTTAAAGAACTGTTGTATTCTTGAAGAATAAAGAGAGGTGGACCCATCCTGACGTCACCTTGAAATGGTTGCCAAAAAGACCTTCAACGTTGCATGAGATAAGCCTGATCTTGCCAAGTGCAAGAAAAAAGGTAATATCTGGTCCAGCGTTGCATGAAATGGGTGAACCCCAGCAGATTAACACCAAATGCAGATTCTTTACCATTAAAGTCTGTATGTCTTTAATTTAGCAGGTGCTTTCGCGTAAGCCAGTACCTCCTTACAATCCGTCAAGATTTTCAGATGAGCTAATTCAAGGTGCTCAGAACGCCAAGCTGCTAATTTTAGAGAAGCCGGATCCGGATGGCACATCTGACCATTCTGAATGGAGAGGAGATTCGGTATTGGACGAAACTGTATTGGATCGCACTCAGAGAGGAGAAGAAGTTCGGTGGACCAGAATTGGCGAAGCCACCTGGGGGCGAAGAGAATAAAGCGGCATGGCTCTTTCTTCATCTTCCGGAGAAACTCCCGGAACCAACAGTATCGGAGGAAAGGCGTAAGCATATATTTGAGACCAGGTTATCGAAAAATGCCTTCCCTTGCGAGTCCGTGTGGGTAAGCCAGCTTGCAAAGAAACAGGCATTAGATGTTCTTTTTCATCGTAAAGCGGTCCAGAACGGGATGACCCCACTGCTGGAAGATTCAATCCGCTGTTGGCTGATGTAATTCCTATTCGTTGTTGGACCCCGTTGACCTGCTGATGGTGTCCGCCAGCACAATTGCAACTCACGGCACATGAACAGCCAAGAGATTGATCCTGTGTCGTATCGCCCAAGCCCATACCTCTTGGGCTTCATAAGATAGAAGAACCAACCTCGTTCTTCCCTGTATGCTTAAGTAATGCATACTTGAAGTATTGTCTGAGCGAACCAATACTGTGGCCCCTTGAATGATTGCACGAAAGGATTTGAGGGCTAAGAAGATGGCACCTAGCTCTAGCAGATTGATGTGCCAAGCCTTTTGTTGAGGGTTCCATTTCCCGCTGACTTTCAGCCCTCGAAGACATGCTTCCCAACCCTCGAGGGATGCGTCTGTAGTGATTGTGTAATTTTGGCGCTTCTTGAAGGAAACGCACACACCTTATACAAATTTCTTTCTTGGACCCGCCAAACAAGAAAGGCCTCTTGCATCCGAGGAGTGATTAGAATGATATCTTCGGTTGAACTGGAGACCTGCAACCACTTCTTGTCTAGCTCCTCTAACAATTTTATCATGTGTAATCTGTAGAAGCACCACCAAGTGGGAGCTGCAGGCCCGTCGTTCGTGTGAGACAAACACCTTTGCTAGGTTTGTACGGATTGATGCTCCGAGAAACGTTCATATTGGAGTTAGTACTAGTTGGGACTTGTCATGATTTATTGAAAACCAGGTTTTGAAACAGTGACTGACAAGTCTGGGTGTGCTGGACTGCTTGTAAATAAGAGCGAGCACCAATTATACAGTTGTCTCAGTAGTAATGAATTTGTATGCCTTGCAGACATAGATAGGGTGCCAGTGGTGCCCGGATCTACGTGAAGACACGTGAAGCCGACCCAAGTCCAAAAGGTAGGACTTTAATTGAAAATGTTTTGTACCTATTGTAAAGTGTAGCCACTTCCTGTGCTTAGGAAGAATTGGCACATCAAAATAGACATCTTGGAGGTTGAATGTAGTCATAAAGTCGTTCTGGCATAAGAACTTTAGGACTTTCTTGAGGTACAACATTGGTAAAGTTTGCGCAAAGATCTAAAATCATGCGCTACTTTCCTGATTTGCTTGTTGAGGAGGAACTGAGAGTAAACCCTAACGCTGTTGGAGATTCGGAACCACTCCGACGGTCCCTGTTTGTATCCATATAGACACTTGTGCAAACGACTCCCGTAGATGAGAAAGATGGAGGTCCCTTTGGAGGTGTAGAAAAAAGGAAATTTGACAAATTCTACAGTGTGCCCTTGGGCATGACGTTTAAAAAACCCAACGGTCCTCTGTCACCTTTGACCAATTGGAATAAAAGTGAGATATTAGACCTCCGACATTTTTTGGAGGGAATAAAGGTGGGTTCAAGGTAATCCATTGTTTCTTAGAAGAGTTGCCTCGGCTGTACGATGATTTTCTATGTAGGAACTGTTGGTACTTTGCCCATATGACTGTGTTTGATTTGGGTGACGCAGTTGGTTTTGATTGTAGGAGCCAATACTGGATGGAACTCCCTTGAAAAAAGGACGTGGATCTACGTCCTCGGCACCCCGAAAAGGCTGCAATTCTATATCCAGAGGGTGTGGGCAGTATCTGTGTGCTGGCCAGAAGGGATCCTCAATCAAAAGGCAAGTGAAGTATTGAAGTTAGAAACTCCTTGCGAAAGACGTAGCATTGAAGCAAAAATGTCTTCGCCATGCTGCCCCTCTTGCGAGCTGTCGAAAAACTTGTACACGTAATGTCCGCTGCACAGTGTATTATTAATGATGCATTACTCTCTCTCTCTCCCTCCTGCAGGATCTTCAAAGTGTGAGGCTTGGAGGATTCTGGAATACGTTCTACTAGCGCCAACATGTCAGAGCACATCTGGTGGCATACCTGCCCACTGGCTTGCAAGATAATCGCTGAACCGCCTGAGTAATGACTGAGTCAGGGTAGGCTGAGAGACTAGAAAAACAGGTGAATAGTGGCGAGCTTCACACGTCTTGTCAAGGCGTGGAAAAAACGCTGGCACAGAGTTTGGCCCCTGCATGAGTTTAACACCTTCTTCCTAATAAATTCTATGATAGGAAGTGAACGAACTTGCATCTGTGGTTTCCCCAGGACGAGGGGAAAGGGGAAAACCAATTCGCCGCTCTCTCAATAAGGAGGGGAAAACCTCCAATATTCTCCAAGAAGAATAATGGCGGAAGTAAAAAGCCATCACGCCATCACGTGGATGTATCGGACAGCTGCTGTCGACGAAATAAATCGTCTACAAAAGCACTGTGTGAAACCAACTGTCAACGGGCTCAAACGTCGACGAATCCAACAGTTGACAGGGTCATCTGTTAACGAAGTCAACTGGCGTCGAAGCTGAATGTTGACGGAGCTCACCGTCTACAGAGCTCACCGTCTACAGAGCTCACCGTCTACAGAGCTCACCGTCTACAGAGCTCACCGTCTACAGAGCTCACCGTCTACAGAGCTCACCGTCTACGGAGCTCACCGTCTACGGAGCTCACCGTCTACGGAGCTCACCGTCTACGGAGCTCACAGTCTACGGAGCCCACCGTCTACGGAGCCCACCGTCTACGGAGCCCACCGTCTACGGAGCCCACCGTCTACGGAGCCCACCGTCTACGGAGCCCACCGTCTACGGAGCTCACCGTCTACGGAGCTCACCGTCTACGGAGCTCACCGTCTACGGAGCCCACCGTCTACGGAGCCCACCGTCTACGGAGCCCACCGTCTACGGAGCCCACCGTCTACGGAGCTCGCCGTCTACGGAGCTCGCCGTCTACGGAGCTCGCCGTCTACGGAGCTCACTGTCTACGGAGCTCACTGTCTACGGAGCTCACCGCCTACGGAGCTCAACATCCACGGAGCTCACCGTCTACGGAGCTCACCGTCTACGGAGCTCACCGTCTACGGAGCTCACCGTCTACGGAGCTCACTGTCTATGGAGCTCACCGCCTACGGAGCTCAACATCCACGGAGGTCACCGTCTATGGACGAGACTACCGTCTACAGAGATCACCGTCGACGAGCCTACCGTCGACGAGGCCACCGTCGACGAGCCTACCGTCGACGAGCCTACCGTCGACGAGCCTACCGTCGACGAGCCTACCGTCGACGAGCCCACCGTCGACGAGGCCACCGTCGACGAGGCCACCGTCGACGAGGCCACCGTCGACGAGCCTGCCGTCGACGAGCCTGCCGTCGACGAGCCTGCCGTCGACGAGCCTACCGTCGACGAGGCCAACTGTCAAAGACATTTACATCGACAAAACTCCCAGTGGTCGACGAGCCTGCAGTCGACAAGAGGGCACTGTCCTCACTGTCGTCGACGAAAGCCTGGAGGCGGTGTCGTTGCAGAGCACCAGTGACGGCAGAGATTGTCCTCTGAGAGTAAATCGACCGTATCGTCGACAAGCTGGCACATTTTTACGTAGAAAAGTGCGCAGAGTGAGTCTAGACGCCTGAGAGTAAATCTCGTGGGCGTAGATGTGGGAGGCACAGACTCAAAGAAGGCCAGAGACCCCTTAATTGTGATGTTACTTCAGCTGGTGAAGTAGAGGAGAAGCATCTCTTAACATCTTAACGTGCAGGACAAACAAAAAATCCTCCCACATCAGAAGGGGGGTATAGTCTAAGCACAAGAACAACCCCTTCTCCTCCTACCATGTCAGAGACAGGCAGCGTGCTGGTCCATATACTCTTCATGAGGGTTCACAGAAAAAGTCTCAGCTTTCCACAAGTCACGCAGGGCCTGAAGGTAGACTTCATGTAAGAAGACATTACAAAACTGTGATATTTTGAAGAAAAAATTGAGAAAAAACTATGAAAATTGAAGAAAACTGAGCAGAGCTCAGGGAGACTCCCTTCACACGACGTGCGGTAGAAAATCTGAGAGCCTGAGCCTCTGGGGAGAACATTCTGGTGGGTGCTGTCGCCTGATTGGCTGTAGTTTGGACTATACAAAATGACTAGGATAGTCATGAGTGTGGAAGTTTTTTCTACTGTAGCTTGGGCTACTTTACTTCCTGGTTGGTATTTATTGGTTTTTTCCAATGTTATTATAGCATATTATTGCTTTTTTATATACCGTGGGACTCCCACTCCGACGACGGGGAATGATTCAGGCATGTGAATCTATGAAAGACACCCTAATACTGGAGAACTTTAGTTTCAAAAGCTTTGCCAGATGAGCAGAAAAAGGATGCTGAAGCCACCATCTATCTTTATCTATTCAGGTAAAATACTTAAAGGAACAATGAAGTGAGATGAAAAATATCCTGTTTGTATATATTATGATTTCTATTTGTTTTATAAGGTCTAGTGGTATAAAGAGCCCTAACAGAACAGGAGTCACTTGCTGGCCCCTTTTAATTCTATACTTTGCTTATTAGATTTTTAATTTAAATCCTAATATTCTACTTACCCATGTACATCTCTCACATATTTTTCCAATTGTCTCATTGATGCCTTGGCTTGAAAGTGCTTTTGTTTGGGTTCTCCATATGCTCCAATATCAACATAGAGTTCAGCTTCATCTCCTTTAGGGTGTACCATACCAGGCTGGCTGGGCAATATGAAAGGACAAAGCCACAGCGGATAAACCTGCAAGATTTAAGAGAAGATATGATATAAGCAAGACGTTATAAGTGTACTCTGCTAAGACTTTACGCCTTGCATCACCTTTTAAGGTTGCTTCTGTTCAAGTATTACATTTACCCAACAGGAGATTTAAGTGGCATCTATCAAAGACAATCCAAGGTATAGCGATCAAACTTTGTCATATTTCATGGTTAAATTGTTTATTGCACGAGTACCTTAATTTTAATACACGACAAAGAGGCTTACTTTGTTTCCATATCTCTTGCTTACTGACCCCAGCATTAGCATCAATTAACAAAAGAATTATCTAAAACCGCCTACTTGGGTCACTCCCATTTGTCTAGAGCTTAGCAGTCTTTCTACGTGTATTACTTTAGTCCCTGGTAATGATTTTCTTGAAATAGCATTTGGTTCCTTCTCGCCATTTCAGGGGTCACAAATGAATTAAAAGGGACTGGGGTGGTGCATGTCTTCTCTCACACCGTCCCAGCTGCTCTTTTGTCTCTGCCAATTCTCCAACCCTTTTTGCCCCAAGCCTTAATCTTGATTTGTAACCTTTTCAGTTTCTTCTTCTGACCTTTGATAATCAATATCTGGCTTTCAATAAGGACAGAGCCATAAGTTCTGCCTGAGTCCTGTGCCCACTCTCACTTTGTGAGTGGCATGGTCTAAGCAGTGCTGTGGCCCCATCACCTGTTGACAACCATGCAGGTGGGGAAACCCAATGGTCTTTGTATCTCTAACAAGTGCTCAATAGTCCTTATTTTGCTTCCTTTGCAGTTAGCACCCACGAGAAACACAGTGGCTCACCATTATGTATCTTAGCGCTGCCCTTTTGACTATAGGAGCAATCGGCTTCTTGTTAAAGGATCTGCCATCCTGATATGGAATCTGGGTATCATAGCAACCAGAGCATAAGGATTAGTTACTTACCTGTAATCCTAGTTCTCTTCCAGGGGTATCCTCATCAAAGTCATAAGCATTAGAATATTCCCGCCCATGCGCGGGACCCCGGAAACAATATATTATATGTGCCCCACATATATATAGACATATATATATAAATATATATATATATAAAATAAGCAATTGCAGCCAAATAAAACAATAGAGCTGGAATATGCAGTGAAGAATTTCCACAATACAGTGTATTTTGCATTAGAAACATGAGAAACAACACCAATGCTTGTTTAGAAACTGTTTTAATGCTTAGAAAACAGTAGAAATTCTCATAACACACTGTAAGCATATACAGCTCCCAGGCTGCATTGCAAATTCCCAGTCTAAAAAGACTGAAAAGCTAACCTGTAGCTAAATGTACTAAAACTGACGCTGTGCCTTTAAGGCACCTCAGCCCCCAGCTTCCCATCATGCCTCAGGGGTTACAGTTAGGTCAGTTGTTCTTTTCGGAGACTGAAAACCAAACCATGGTAATAACAGGTTAAAAACCATCTCCTATGTAATAAACAAAGTCCTTTGCCCGGGGAGGCGGGAGGGTTGCTTATGACTTTGATGAGGATACCCCTGGAAGAGAACTAGGATTACAGGTAAGTAACTAATCCTTCTCTTCCAGGGGATCCTCATCAATAGTCATAAGCATTAGAATAGAGTAGCGAGCCTCACCTCATCCCTGCGGGCAAAGGAATCAACAGATAACAATCATATCCGTAGGCCCAAAAATAGGCCTTATTTTACCCAAATAGGTTTCTCAAGGAGGCTTGCCCTACTTGAGAATCCGCTCTGGAATCAGACTCTAGGCAATAATGCCTTGTAAAGGTATGGACTGATTTCCATGTCGCAGCCTTGCATATTTCTGACATAGGAATGTCATGCAAAAAAGCTATTGTGGCTGCTTTCCCTCTAGTGGAATGAGCTTTGGGTGATTGCAACAAAGGTTTGCCAGCCAGCTGGTATGCTAGTTTGATACAAGAGACAATCCATCTGGAGATGGATCTTTTGGCTGCTGCAAACCCGGTCCTCATAGCACCATAATTGACAAAGAGTTGGTCTGTCTTTCTGGTGTCCTTAGTTTTTTCTAGGTAAAACTTTAGCACCCGTTTAAGATCTAACGAGTGCAACGACCTCTCAGCTGGGGTCGATGGGTTAGGAAAGAACGAAGGAAGGGTAATCGTTTGATTTATATGAAAATCCGATACCACCTTTGGAAGAAAAGATGGGTGAGCCCTCATTACTACTCTGTTGTGGTGAAACACAGTGTAAGGTTCCTTGGTGCAGAGTGCTTGTATCTCGCTAACCCTGCGCGCAGAGGTTATTGCCACCAAGAAGGCCGCCTTCCAAGTAAGATGCTGCAAGGAGGCCTTGTGTATAGGCTCAAACGGTGTAGACATCAGCCTGGAGAGAACCAGGTTCAACTCCCAGGGAGGAGAAGGATTTCTCACAGGGGGATAGACCTTCTTTAATCCCTGAAGGAAATCTTTCACCACTGGGACTTGAAAAAACGATGTTTGTGCAGGTGATTTTCTGTACGCTACTATGGCGGATAGATGAACCCTAATAGAAGCGTATTTCAACCCTGATGTCGCTAAGTATAGGAGGTATGGAAGAACTACCTCTTCTTGTCCTTTGGTGGGATCAAAGCCATGGTCCTTACACCAAATGAAAAAACGTTTCCACTTGAACGCATAAGACGCCCTTGTGGAAGGTCTCTTTGCCTCTCTTAAAATATTCATACATTCCGGAGGCAGATTTAAGTGTCCATATTGCAAGACCTCAGGAGCCATGCAGTCAGGTTCAGCGACGGGAGATTGGGATGCAGGATCCTCCCGTTCATCTTGCTCAGCAGGTCTGGCCTGCACGGAAGACGTCTGTGTGGACACAGCGACAGATGTAACAGGTCTGGATACCACCATTGTCGCGGCCAATCCGGAGCAATTAGGATCATGTCCATGCTCGATCTGATGAGCTTGGCCACCACCTTCGGAATCAGTGCCAGAGGGGGAAAAGCATAAGCGAACATTCCTGTCCACTCCAGCAGGAGAGCATTCCCTTGCGTCCCTGGCCGGTGGAACCTGGACGCGAAGGCGTGGCATTTGGCGTTTTCGTCGTCTGCAAATAAGTCTATGTCTGGACGACCCCAGCAACGGAAGAGTTCTTCGACTACTTCGTCGTGTAGCACCCAGTCTGGCTGATCTTCGAAGTGCCTGCTGAGTGCGTCCGCTTTTGTGTTTAGCTCGCCTGGAAGGTGCACTGCCACAACCGACAGTCCCCGAGCCAGAAGCCAGTGCCAGATTGTCTGGGCCTCCAGAGACAGAGGGCGAGATCGAGTTCCTCCCTGCTTGTTCAGATAGAACATAGTTGTAGTGTTGTCCGTCTGAACCAGGATTTTGTCCGTTGATATTGCTGGAAAGAACGCTTTGAGCGCCAGATGAACTGCTCGAAGCTCCAGCATGTTGATGTGGTATGTCTGAAGGTTGGTCGACCAGCGACCCTGAATCTGAAGATGACCCATGTGAGCACCCCAGCCTTCTAGAGATGCGTCCGTTACCACAGACAGCGAAGGAAGAGGTTGCTGAAAAGGGACTCCCTGCAGGACATTCCGAGGGCGAGTCCACCACTTTATTGAGGTCAGTGCTGATTGAGACAGGATGATTCGGTCCTCCCAATCTCCCGTCGCTTGGTCCCACTGATCCTCCACAGACTCTTGTAGAGGCCGCATCCTCAACCTGGCGTTCGGTATTAGGAAGATGCAGGACGCCATGGAGCCCAAAAGAGACGCCACTTCTCGCACCTTTGGACGAGGAAACTGAAGTAACTTTTTGCATTTTTGCCCCAATGGAAGACAGTCTCTCCTGCGAAGGAAACGCTCTTCCTAACTTTGTGTCTAGAACTGCACCCAGATAGTGGATAGTTTGCGTGGGCTGCAGGACTGATTTTTCTGTGTTCACGTGGAGGCCGAGCCTGTGTAGTTGTTGGAGACACAGGTGACAGTCTTTGGTGGCTTGACGAGGGGACGGACTCTTCAGGAGCCAGTCGTCTAGATATGGGTACACAAAGAGACCTTTTTTGTGTAGACACGCCGCTACCACTGCCATGCACTTGGTGAAGACCCTTGGTGCGGATTTGAGTCCGAAAGGAAGCACTTTGAACTGGTAATGCTTGGACCCTACCAGGAACCTCAAGTACTTTCGATGACCTGGTGTAATAGGAATGTGGAAGTACGCGTCTTGTAAATCTACCGAACACATCCAATCTCCGATCTGTAGATGAGGACATATTTGGTGGAGTGCCAACATGCAAAACTTCTCTTTGACCACCACTTTGTTGAGGAGTCGAAGATCCAAAATCGGTCTGAATTTGTCTTCTTGGTCTTTTTTGGGGACAAGGAAATATCTTGAGTACACTCCTTTCCCCCTTTGGGATAGAGGTACCTCTTCGATTGCGTTTTTCTTTAAGAGGGCGCTCACTTCCTTTTTGAGGAGCTCTAGTTGGTACGAGCGAGACTTTTTTGGACGAGCCGGTTGTGGTTTCTTCCTGAAACGTAGCGCATATCCATTGCGCAGTATATTCAGCACCCACCGATCTTTCGTGATGCTGACCCACTCTGCCAGATGTTGTGCAGCACTTCCTCCCACTGGAGTGGGTAACGGCGTCAGAGGAAGCCACTGCTCAGGCCTTGCCTCCTCTAGGTGTGGTAGAGGACTGATGTCCGCCTCTACCTCTGCTTGACCTTCCTCCTCTGTACTGTGGCTTTCCTTGCGGCTTGTTTTGAGACCATTGAGGGGTTTGAACCCTCTGTTGGCCTCCCCGGTTCTTGTTGGTCTTGAAGCGTCGTTTGAACGGTGCTTTCTGTTTTTCCAGACCTACTGCCTTTACTGTGTCTAACTCAGTCTTCATACGGGCCATTTCCTGATCGGCATGCTCCCCGAAGAGTGAAGATCCGGAAAAAGGCAGATTGAGGATGCGCTGCTGGGCATCTGGTTTGAGCCCAGTTAAACGCAGCCAAGAGGATCTCCTCGCACATATCCCATGTGAGTAGTTATGACCAGCTAGAAGGGCGTTATCTGCTGATGAACTAATCATTTGGTTTGCCACCAAACAGCCCTCCGTCACGGTCTCCTCAAAGTCCTTCTGGTCCTCCTTGGGCAATTTCCCTTTGAATCGTTCCATGGAGTCCCATAGGGCTCTATCGTACCTTCCCAGAAGGGCTGATGCACTAGAGACTTTCAGGGATGAAGCTGCTGTGCTGCATACCTTGCGTCCCCAAGAATCTTGCGTCTTGCTGTCTTTGTCAGGAGGAACTGATGAAGAAGGAGCGACTGTGTGATTCTTCCTAGCTGAGGCTACAATCACTGAGTCCGCCGCAGGCTCACCTTTAACAAAGATAGGATCTGAGTCAGCCGGCCTATATTTTTTCTGGATACGTGCCGGTACTGCCCTGATTGTTGCTGGCGTGAGGAAAACCTCTTTGATTGGGTCCATTATTCCTGGAACTAATGGGAGCAACGGCCTTGTATATGATTTGTGATGAAGAGTCTCAAAAATCACAGTAGTGGACACCTCTGGAGTGGTCATTTCTATATTCAGCTTGTGAGCACCCCTTTGCAAAACGTCCAGATACGTGTTGACGTCGTCAAGAGGGGAAGCTCTTGAGCGAGGGCTGTCTGCCAGCGTCGGAGAGTAGTCCCCTTTAGAAGATCTAGGCGAAGATGGAGGGGAGGATGATGGAGTTCTTCTTCTCCTGTGGTGAAAATGCTCCTTCCTCACCGGTGATCTCCTAGGTCTTTCCTCCCTTCGAGGAGAACGTGATACCCTCTGATGTACTGGAGATCTCGATCTCTCAGTCCGTACATCCTTTCTCGGTGTTCTAGATTTGGGTTGCTCCCTCCTTGGCGAACGGGAGACCCTAGGGGCAAGCGACCTGTCCGCTCTTCTCTCCCGTGAGCGTGAACGGTGAATGACAGGACTCTGTCCATCTGCCTCTTCTGCTTGCTGAAGAGGAGACCCGTGGACTGGACTCAAGTACCTTTGAAGTCTCTCTGGTGCCTTAGAATCCTTCCACTTACTCAAAGGAGCATACCATCTTGGCGAGAGTCTTATATGTGAAGTGTAACCCCGCTGGGGATTCTTCTGAACCGGACTCCTACTCCTAGAAGATGACCCCGTTGAACCCGAGGCACTTGAGGAGGAATGGAGTGAAGCAGATTGTGTCACTAGGACTGTCGAAGGCACCGAAGGAGATCTCCGTCTCACCGGTGTTGGCGGACGTCTCAAAAGCCTTTCCCTCGACGTCGAACGCCTCTGTGGCGTCGACGGGGTGATAACCTTCGGCGTTGAATGCTTTGACGATGATCTGCGGTCCCTCGACGTCGATCGGCGATGATGCACCGACGACGGAGTCTTCTCCCTCGACGCCGAACGGCGTTGTCCTGCCGTCGACGGAGGTCTCGACGTCGAACGGCATAGCCCTGCCGTCGACGGAGCTCTCGACGTCGGCCGACGTTGATCTGTCGGCGACGGAGATGTCATCGACCTGGCATGTGGCGACGGCGGAGGATCGGACATCCTCGACGACGAGCGCCGACGTGCCTTCGATGATCCCTTCCTCAATGACGATCGTCCGAGGGGGCTCTTGCTCCTCGACGCCGAGTGCCTCCGTGGAGACGTCGGCGGAGGTGTCACACTCTTCGAAGCCTGTCGACGTCGAGACGACGGCGAGTGTGATCTGTCTCTCGACGCCGACCGTCGCCTGGTTGACGGCGGCGGAGTTGACTTATGTCTTGACGTCGAACCTCTCGTCGACGGCGATCTCGTGGCTTCTCTCGACGCCGATCGTCGCCTAGTTGACGACGGCGGAGCTTTCTTCGACGACGGCGAACCTTTTTCGACGACGATTTCCTCATCAACGCCGATCTCGACGTCGACGGAGCTTTTTCTCTCGAACTGTCCATCAGATGTCGTTTTTTCAGCACCGAGCCCGGTGCTGAGGTTGATGGACGCTCTGACTTGCCTTTGGAGGGAGTTCTGGGTCTCTTTGAACTCTTCCTCTCTGCAGATCTTCCTCTCATGGATCTCTGGGCCAGACCATAGAGCCTGTTCCTCTCTCTGTCTTTAAGAGTTCTGTCAGACAGGTTTTTACAATGAGAACAGTCTTTAGGATCATGATCCTCTGGCAAGCATAAAATACAGACCTCATGAGAGTCCGTTTTTGCCTTCTTGTGGCCACAAGAAGGGCAATCATCAAATAATGAGGGCATCCTGAAAGGAAAACCTCACAAAAAATTGACTGCTAAGCAGTTATTTACTTGACTCTGATGTGAAAAGTCAAAGTAAATCAAAAAATTGTTCTTTTGAAGATTTTCAAACTGAAAAAGGCAGAAAAATGTGGAGCTGAGTATCCAGGGTCCTTCCTGAAGGAGCCGGAAAGAACAACTGACCTAACTGTAACCCCTGAGGCATGATGGGAAGCTGGGGGCTGAGGTGCCTTAAAGGCACAGCGTCAGTTTTAGTACATTTAGCTACAGGTTAGCTTTTCAGTCTTTTTAGACTGGGAATTTGCAATGCAGCCTGGGAGCTGTATATGCTTACAGTGTGTTATGAGAATTTCTACTGTTTTCTAAGCATTAAAACAGTTTCTAAACAAGCATTGGTGTTGTTTCTCATGTTTCTAATGCAAAATACACTGTATTGTGGAAATTCTTCACTGCATATTCCAGCTCTATTGTTTTATTTGGCTGCAATTGCTTATTTTATATATATATATATATATGTCTATATATATGTGGGGCACATATAATATATTGTTTCCGGGGTCCCGCGCATGGGCGGGAATATTCTAATGCTTATGACTTTGATGAGGATTCCCCTGGAAGAGAAATGTGATTTTCAACTGTAAGATCACATTTGGTGTTGCTAATTGCTGTTTCCTCCTACAAAGTTATGCACGCAGTATATTAGTATTTCAGTCCGGAGGTATTTAAGAGACTGGACACAAGATCCTTGGAGGTTTCAAGCAGTTAACTTGCTTGCCTTCACCCACTTTATGATTTTCTTCTCCAGGGTTCTCCCTAATTTCACCTTTTCTGGGATGCTCATCTATCGCTCGCCTGGCCCTGCTAGCTCGTGGGCCATTGCCCTTCCTGAGCGTATTGCCCCTCTGCTTCAGGACTCCACGAATTTCACGATTATTGGTGACCTGAATTTGCATTTTAATGACCCATCTTGTTCGACTAGCTCCATTCTTCTTCAGGACCTCGCAGCTCTTAATATTATTTTACATAATTCCGGCCCCACCCATAAAGCTGGGAACCCCCTCGATCCCATCCTTTCCAACCTTGAATCTATTGTGTGCAGCTCATCCTTACCCATTCTATGGTCAGACCACTATTTGGTGACCTTTTCTGTCACTATTAGCTGTCTGTCCATCGTCCCCTCGACCCCCACTGAATTTAGACCTTTCAGAAAATGGAAAAATCTGGACTCTATAAAATTTAACTCTTGTCTTGAGAATACCAGGCCCCTCACCGAAGTCACCAACATTAAAGCGGAGGCTTTTGTTAACAGCTGAGTAACTGAAGCTGTCAACGTATGTCTACCCCAGCAAAAGAAAAAGCACAACCAGCATCACCCCCCCCGCACCCTGGTTCACAGACGTACTAAAAAAAGAAAAAACCTTATGTAAAAACCTTGAGCGCAAGTGGCGCCTACATTACGACACAGGCTCTAAGCCAACCTACAAGACCGCCTTAAATAACTTCCATATACTCTGCAAAACCGCCAAAAGAGAATATGTCAATACTACCATACTTGAGGCACAAAATAGCCCCAAGGCACTCTTTAAGGTTGTACAAGAATTAGCGGGAGCTGCATGTCAGCCCAAAGCGCCTTGTCTAGACGCCTCTCAATGCAATTCTTTGGCTGAATTTTTTATTTCTAAAATCGACGCCATCTATCTTGATTTTGATAAGCCGACTCCCCCTTCCCCTCTTCCAAAATTACCTGATCCTGTTATCCTATGTGTCCCTGAGGCTTCTGCGGACAAGCTTTCCATACTTTCGCAACAGAATACACCCCCTAACAGGCCTGATCCTGTGATCTCTCTTGAACCCGAAGTCTTAGAGGAAATCCATATTCCATCCGTTCAGCAAATCTGTACCTGGGACCTTCTCAACAGTTCTACACTCATCAACATCATCAGTAACATCAAATCTGGCTCTCCACTGGATCCATTTCCCCCTCAAATATTAAAAATTTTGGATACTACCTCTCTTAATCTTATTCTGGACCTACTTAATTTCTCCCTCAGAGAAGCTAAGGTTCCCTCCGCTTGGAAACACGCCATGATCATGCCATTATTAAAAAAGGCTAATGCTGACCCCAATAACCCTTCCAACTTCCGTCCCATTTCTCTCCTTCCTGTCTTTTCAAAAATACTGGAAAAGCACGTTATCACACAACTCACCCGGCATGTCGAATCCAATAATATCCTCCACCCATCTCAGTCTGGTTTTAGAGCTAGTTTTTCGACAGAATCTACCCTGCTGGGGGTCTCAGAAACTATTTGTTGCCGAGTGGATGGGGGGGGGAGACCGTGGCACTCATTTTACTCGACTTGAGTGCCGCTTTTGACACGGTCTCACACCTCATCCTCATCAATGCCCTTAGATCATCAGGCATCACCGGCCCAGCCCTTAACTGGCTTATTAGTTTTCTTTCAGACCGTACTTTCCAAGTCTTCTCCCCCTCTTCTGTCTCCCAAACCTATAAATCGGCGCATGGTGTTCCCCAGGGCTCTATTTTAAGCCCCTTACTTTTCAATCTGTATGTGAGTCCTCTGGCTAACATTGCGGAACAAGCGGGGCTAACCATCTACTCATACGCCGATGATACACAGATTATTTACTCTCTTATAACCGGTTCCCATTCCACCCCTTCTTCCCTCTGTGCTGGCCTTAGTAACATCGTCAAGTGGATGCACGAAAACAAACTTAAGTTGAACGGGGGGAAAACAGAGCTCCTTTTATTTGGTAAGAACACTACTCTGTGGGGTCCCCAGCATTGGCCCACACAAATGGGTACGCTCCCCGTTCCATCTAAAACAGCTCGTAATCTGGGCATCACTTTTGATGATCAACTTTCCATGAAACATCACGTGGTAAAAATCTCCTCCACTTGCATTACCATCATCAAGTGGCTTCGCAAGATCATTTGGATGCTCCCTCAGGAGACCCAGAAAACCGTAGTCCTGGCCTTAATCACCTCCAGACTGGACTATGGTAATATTCTTCTCCTGGGGGCGTGCAAAGAGGTGAACCGTAAATTACAGACAGTCCAAAACATGGCGGCTCGACTGCTCTGTAAACTACCCAACTTATCCCCCACTTCCAACTCTCTTCGTAAATTGCACTGGCTACGCATCGAAAGCCGCACGAAATTTAAGGCCCTCTGCTACATGCACAGGATAAACACAGGCCAGGCTCCATCCTACCTTAGTACTTTAGTGCATCGATACTGCCCTGTCTGCACCCTTCGATCTTCCAATCAGTACAGGTTTCAAGTTCCCAGGGTTAGGAGAGCCAGGATGGGTGGTCGCTCTTTCTCCGTCCTGGCTCCCTCCCTCTGGAACTCTCTTCCATCATCTCTCTGAACTGAATCCTGTTATTTCATGTTTCGCAGAGAAGTCAAGACTTGGTTATTTAACCAATAGCTTTGTTTCAGCTTTTCAAATCTGCTCTCCCCCTTAATCTCTGGTCCTTAGCGCCGGGAAACCTCCGGGTAGCTGCGCGCTTTATAAGCTTAAATATAACAATAATAATAATAATATGAAATGCATTACAGGCCTTTCTTCTCCACTACTTTCCCACTTAAAGTGTTTCCACTGCCCTGTGCTACATAGCTAGAGACTTTTCCCCTCGAAGTCTCTTCTTAAACAGGTTATGATCATGTGTTACATCTCTTGTTAAATGGTTTCCAATGGGAAGGCCTGCAGAAGACTGAGAGCAAGAGAGAAGACTGGAAACGCCACATTTTATGAAGTAGGATCTTGTAGGGAAAGACAAAGATAAGAAAGATGTATTCAGAGCTGAACTACAAACTATTAATACAAGCGGACACATCACATTTTACAAAGAGATATGTGTCCAGTCTGTTCTCCAGCTCCACTCTGCTTACATCTTCCTCCCCTTGTTTACTTTCTTGAAGGATCATAAAACTTACACAGGGCAACATTTCATTCTCTATAAGGCTATCTTTTTTCTTCAGAGAGATAAACGGTTAAGGGGGGGTCCGAGGGGAAAAAATTATTATAGACCTACTGGTACCTAGTCCCCCAACTAGACACTAAAACACACGGAAGGTACAGAAGGTCTCAGAAATACAGAGGGAGAGAAAAGAAAATAGCAAATCTCTCTATTGGGACCTAATAGTGTCCTCTTTACATGCCCAGAATACACAGTTAATCTGGAAACAACCAAGAAAACAAAAACAAGAGAAGATGCACAAGGAGAGGAAAAAGATACCCATCAGCCCACTCATAAGTGGAATCTCGTCATCTGGGTATATGTTGGTAAATGGTGTCCTCTAGGGTCTGCCTTGGAAACAATCCATAGGACTGCCTAGTGATGGACCCAGAACATTTCACCAACAGATGACAGTATATGAGCGGGAGGGGTTGAGGTTGCAGTGCTCAAAGAAAAAGAAGAAGAAAAGGAAAATAATCCAAGTGATTCTAAAAATACCTACGATGATGTCATGAAATACTTTATTAGGGCTGACCATCAAAGTGGTATGGTTAAAAACAGTATGCTGATAGCATGTAAGGAATTGCTACCCACCAATGTTGTTATTCGGTCAACATGTTTCAGCCTCAAGGGCTTTCGTCAGGACCTATGGTGCTACTGCAACACTTACTTAAGTGATGTGAAAGTGGGATCTACATCTGCTTTCCAAACTGAAAAGAGTGTATCTTCTCCTGCATAGACACAATACAAAAGACAGAAACAGAGACATGGACAAATTATGTCAACAAAAAGAAGTGCACAGACTGCAAACTCTCGTTTCTATGGTCTTTATAATATGGCTATGAACACTTGAAAGACACTCACCCTTATTGTGGGGAGAGAAAACCTCACCTCACCTGGCCACTGCTCAGGAAGAAAGGGAGGCCACGCACTGGAAATAAACAGAACACTTAGAAAGTTATAACCAGTGGTAGTAGAAACACAATCTACAGACAAGAAAAAAGAAAAACTGGATTCAAAACACATAAATCAGAGACACACATGGTGACACAATGGCCAGACTGGTTTCCTCTTGCATCAGGAAAGTATACCACAAAGCCTCACTGACTGCACTGCTTGCACAAACCTGTAGACCTATAAAGTACAAAGGCCCAGGTAGCCAGCCGCAGTCACTGGGAATAGAGGCGCCTACTCCTGTGCTTTCCACCTAGTACTCAAAGACCAAAGACCAAAGCAATAATGCTATTGACTGTACCACCACCACTGACCTCTCCGTCGTTGCCTCGGAGTGAAAACTGAGCCGAGGGGGAGGCGACGACTGATGGTCACACGCGATGTTAAATACACTGCAGTGGACCTGAAAGGAAACTCCTTTGTTTCAAAATTTGATTGGCTCATGTGTAGGCCAATGGGAATCGGCTCACAGGCAGCCAACCGTGACCTACACTGATAAGCCTGCAGTGGACCTGAAAGGAAATTCCTTTGTTTCAAAATTTGATTGGCTCATGTGTAGGCCAATGGGAATCGGCTCACAGGCAGCCAACCGTGACCTACACTGATAAGCCTGCAGTGGACCTGAAAGGAAACTCCTTTGTTTCAAAATTTGATTGGCTCATGTGTAGGCCAATGGGAATCGGCTCACAGGCAGCCAACCGTGACCTACACTGATAAGCCTGCAGTGGACCTGAAAGGAAACTCCTTTGTTTCAAAATTTGATTGGCTCATGTGTAGGCCAATGGGAATCGGCTCACAGGCAGCCAAACGTGACCTACACTGATAAGCCTGCAGTGGACCTGAAAGGAAACTCCTTTGTTTCAAAATTTGATTGGCTCATGTGTAGGCCAATGGGAATCGGCTCACAGGCAGCCAACCGTGACCAACACTGATAAGCCTCAGCCACATTAACAGGCCGACCGTGAGACATACCTCATGCGCATATGCGCACCAGTCAAATCGTAAGGCAGTAAGATGGTGTGTTGTATTCTATCCAAAGAAGAGCCATAAGAAGAGCTAGGTGTGTTTATTTATTTATATTGCTAGAGGGCAATGTTTAGAGGTCGCGCGCTAATTTAGCCGTTTGCCACCTTCCAGTCGGATAGTACCGGGGGCTTAAACTGATATAGACACTGGCTACATATATTCAATATATATAGAACATGAGAAGGGGAACCCTACCCAGCGAAGGTGTTAGAGCTCAGTGGAGGTAACCCTTATGCCAAAGGCTGTTAGCACAAGGACTCTGTGTTCGGAAAAACAATCTGCGCAATCACAGCTGCATCCAAGGAATGTCATCATTCAACCCTTCTGTGTCACTATGAAGTTTGAAAACCCACTTCTGTTCTTTCCTCAATAGGAAAAGTGAAACATCCGTGACGTGACTAGGTATGTAAGGTTGTTCTAGAACCAACCATCTCAGTTCATCTGGACTATGTCTCTTGTCAAGGAAGTGAGTGGTGAGCCGTGTTGCCTGTTTTCTGCGTCTCATGGTGCTCATATGTTCCTGCACGCGCAATTTGATTTTTCTTGCGGTCATGCCGATATACCTTAGTCCACAGGGGCAGGTAATCTGGTATATCACTTTCTCACTGTTGCAATTAGTGTGGTGTTTCAATTGCCATGGTCGCGAGGTCCCAATGTCCACTTCAAGTGTTTTGCTGGTCAGTGGGCATACTGAGCAATTCCCGCAGGGATGATGTCCTCGTACCGGGGGTTCACATACTTCTTGCCGAGGTCGTGTATGCACAAGAGAGTCTCTCAAGTTGTTCCCTCTTTTAAAAGAAAAGAGTGGAAGGGGAATGGTCTCACCGGAGCTGTTCAGAATGCGCCACCTTTTCCTGATCATCTTTTGGATTTTAGAAGATGATGTGTTGTACGTTGTCACGCACACCAATCTGTCTAGTGGTGGTTTGACAACTGGAGGCTCAAGCAGCGCTTCGCGATGGTTATTCGCAGCGCGTTTCATTGAAGTCCGGACAAGGTTATTCGGATAGCGTCTCACTTTCAACTTCATGGAGAGATCTTTCGCTTTTCGGCGGAAGTCTGGAATGTTTGAACAATTCCTCCGGACCCTCAAGAACTGTCCAAAGGGGAGGTTCTCACGGAGGGACCGGGGGTGATGGCTATCGAATCTCAGCAGGGAGTTCCGAGCCATGGGTTTCCGATACAAGGAGCTCGCCAAATGGCCATCTTCTGGAAAGATGACAAGATCCAAGAAGGGGAGCTCTGTTCTACTATGCTCAAGGGTAAACCTCAAAAAAGCATTCTGACCATTCAGCCACTCTTGAAACAACAAGAGGGAAGGTACATCGCCACGCCAGACGACAACAAAGCAAACAAGGAGTATAAAGATCCAATTTTTCTCGCCAAGATAGAAAAGTTCAAGAAAGACCTGGCTAAGTTCTCACATAAGAAGGTGTATCCCTACACCAGTGATAATTACACTCCCACTGATACCAATAAACCCAAACACACTGCAGGCTCTTCATATGCCACATCATCTGAGACTGAGTCTTCTGGCTCTGAGAGTGGAGACAATAGCCAACCCAGAGGCAGAGGCCGTGGTAATCGACCGAATCGTCGATACAATAATCGTGGAAACATGTACCAGACGGGGTCATGGTGGCCACCAGCCCCGTGGGGTTATCCCCAGTTTCCCCCACCAATGTCTCATTACCCGATGCAGCCTCACTATTTTGAAAACCAGGCTTTTTTAGGACAGGGCTGAGGTTGGAACAGAGGCAGGCGGAGAGGCCAAAACCAAGTTCAGTGGTCAGACAACCAGGACTCGACAACAACACACAACAAACAAGGGCAATGAGCGAGTCACAAGAGGATGAAGACTTGGTAGTGAACCTAAGTAGTCGAGTGATCACTCCTACTGAACAGGATGTTCTAAACAGAGGCCTAGGGTTTGTCCCGACCAACAGTGGGGAACCCTTTTTGATAAGAGGGGAGATCGAACGATTTTTCAGAACCATCAGGCTGCACTATTTCTTCAAAAACAAAGAAACAGATACCCCGACTGAAGATACAAACACAGGTCTTAAAGTTAGATCCACTTTCATGCCCCTGTTGCAACAAGTACCATCCAAAGTTGGCACTTTTGAGGCTGCAATACTACAAGACCTCAAATCTATGGACTTTTCCAAAGAGGGGAACTACCAGAATATATCAAAAAGAGACAGATCAGCCCTGGACACTCTCTCGAAAGACACGGGGATAGTGATTAAACCAGCGGACAAGGGGGGTGCCATAGTCATTCTCAACACTACTGACTACCGAGCTGAATGCCTGAGACAGCTAGGCAATGCACAGTCCTACACCCTCCTTGCTGAAAATCCCACGCCAAGACTAACTAATGAGATCAAACATCTGGTAGAGGAAGCCAGCGCAGAAGGCTGGATTACTCCGAAAGAGGCAATCTTTTTAGTCACCAAGTGTCCCATCACTCCCTACTTTTACATCCTCCCAAAGATTCATAAGCCTGCGAGACCCCCTCCGGGCCGTCCGATCATTTCGGGCATTGGATCTTTGCTCGAACCTCTGTCCTCCTTTGTTGACATCTTTTTAAGTCCCATTGTTAAGACAATGCCGACCTACCTTCAGGACACCAAAGATGTCCTGCGCATTCTACCTGAGGTGACCTTCGACATTAATACTGACATTTTAGCTAGTTTTGATGTCGAATCTTTGTACACTTGTATTCCTCAAATGGATACACTACAAACTGTACAAGAACTTTTAGAGGCTTTCCCTTCTACCTTGACAACTCCCACTCACTTTGTCATGGAATTAGCTCGGATTGCTATGACCGAGAATTTTTTTGCCTTTGAGGATTCCCTGTATTTACAAACCTCGGGGACATCAATGGGCAGCAAATTTGCCCCCAGCCTGGCTAATTTGTATGTCCACCAGTTTGAGACCCACCACGTGTTGAGCACCAACAACTCTCATCATCATCAATTGATGATGTGGAAGCGGTACATCGACGACATTCTTGTCGTCTGGCGTGGCGATGTACCTTCCCTCTTGTTGTTTCAAGAGTGGCTGAATGGTCAGAATGCTTTTTTGAGGTTTACCCTTGAGCATAGTAGAACAGAGCTCCCCTTCTTGGATCTTGTCATCTTTCCAGAAGATGGCCATTTGGCGAGCTCCTTGTATCGGAAACCCATGGCTCGGAACTCCCTGCTGAGATTCGATAGCCATCACCCCCGGTCCCTCCGTGAGAACCTCCCCTTTGGACAGTTCTTGAGGGTCCGGAGGAATTGTTCAAACATTCCAGACTTCCGCCGAAAAGCGAAAGATCTCTCCATGAAGTTGAAAGTGAGACGCTATCCGAATAACCTTGTCCGGACTTCAATGAAACGCGCTGCGAATAACCATCGCGAAGCGCTGCTTGAGCCTCCAGTTGTCAAACCACCACTAGACAGATTGGTGTGCGTGACAACGTACAACACATCATCTTCTAAAATCCAAAAGATGATCAGGAAAAGGTGGCGCATTCTGAACAGCTCCGGTGAGACCATTCCCCTTCCACTCTTTTCTTTTAAAAGAGGGAACAACTTGAGAGACTCTCTTGTGCATACACGACCTCGGCAAGAAGTATGTGAACCCCCGCAAACTCTATGGGGTCTGCCCCCGGTACGAGGACATCATCCCTGCGGGAATTGCTCAGTATGCCCACTGACCAGCAAAACACTTGAAGTGGACATTGGGACCTCGCGACCATGGCAATTGAAACACCACACTAATTGCAACAGTGAGAAAGTGATATACCAGATTACCTGCCCCTGTGGACTAAGGTATATCGGCATGACCGCAAGAAAAATCAAATTGCGCGTGCAGGAACATATGAGCACCATGAGACGCAGAAAACAGGCAACACGGCTCACCACTCACTTCCTTGACAAGAGACATAGTCCAGATGAACTGAGATGGTTGGTTCTAGAACAACCTTACATACCTAGTCACGTCACGGATGTTTCACTTTTCCTATTGAGGAAAGAACAGAAGTGGGTTTTCAAACTTCATAGTGACACAGAAGGATTGAATGATGACATTCCTTGGATGCAGCTGTGATTGCGCAGATTGTTTTTCCGAACACAGAGTCCTTGTGCTAACAGCCTTTGGCATAAGGGTTACCTCCACTGAGCTCTAACACCTTCGCTGGGTAGGGTTCCCCTTCTCATGTTCTATATATATTGAATATATGTAGGCAGTGTCTATATCAGTTTAAGCCCCCGGTACTATCCGACTGGAAGGTGGCAAACGGCTAAATTAGCGCGCGACCTCTAAACATTGCCCTCTAGCAGTATAAATAAATAAACACACCTAGCTCTTCTTATGGCTCTTCTTTGGATAGAATACAACACACCATCTTACTGCCTTACGATTTGACTGGTGCGCATATGCGCGTGAGGTATGTCTCACGGTCGGCCTGTTAATGTGGCTGAGGCTTATCAGTGTTGGTCACGGTTGGCTGCCTGTGAGCCGATTCCCATTGGCCTACACATGAGCCAATCAAATTTTGAAACAAAGGAGTTTCCTTTCAGGTCCACTGCAGGCTTATCAGTGTAGGTCACGTTTGGCTGCCTGTGAGCCGATTCCCATTGGCCTACACATGAGCCAATCAAATTTTGAAACAAAGGAGTTTCCTTTCAGGTCCACTGCAGGCTTATCAGTGTAGGTCACGGTTGGCTGCCTGTGAGCCGATTCCCATTGGCCTACACATGAGCCAATCAAATTTTGAAACAAAGGAGTTTCCTTTCAGGTCCACTGCAGGCTTATCAGTGTAGGTCACGGTTGGCTGCCTGTGAGCCGATTCCCATTGGCCTACACATGAGCCAATCAAATTTTGAAACAAAGGAGTTTCCTTTCAGGTCCACTGCAGGCTTATCAGTGTAGGTCACGGTTGGCTGCCTGTGAGCCGATTCCCATTGGCCTACACATGAGCCAATCAAATTTTGAAACAAAGGAATTTCCTTTCAGGTCCACTGCAGGCTTATCAGTGTAGGTCACAGTTGGCTGCCTGTGAGCCGATTCCCATTGGCCTACACATGAGCCAATCAAATTTTGAAACAAAGGAGTTTCCTTTCAGGTCCACTGCAGTGTATTTAACATCGTGTGTGACCATCAGTCGTCGCCTCCCCCTCGGCTCAGTTTTCACTCCGAGGCAACAACGGAGAGGTCAGTGGTGGTGGTACAGTCAATAGCATTATTGCTTTGGTCTTTGGTCTTTGAGTACTAGGTGGAAAGCACAGGAGTAGGCGCCTCTATTCCCAGTGACTGCGGCTGGCTACCTGGGCCTTTGTACTTTATAGGTCTACAGGTTTGTGCAAGCAGTGCAGTCAGTGAGGCTTTGTGGTATACTTTCCTGATGCAAGAGGAAACCAGTCTGGCCATTGTGTCACCATGTGTGTCTCTGATTTATGTGTTTTGAATCCAGTTTTTCTTTTTTCTTGTCTGTAGATTGTGTTTCTACTACCACTGGTTATAACTTTCTAAGTGTTCTGTTTATTTCCAGTGCGTGGCCTCCCTTTCTTCCTGAGCAGTGGCCAGGTGAGGTGAGGTTTTCTCTCCCCACAATAAGGGTGAGTGTCTTTCAAGTGTTCATAGCCATATTATAAAGACCATAGAAACGAGAGTTTGCAGTCTGTGCACTTCTTTTTGTTGACATAATTTGTCCATGTCTCTGTTTCTGTCTTTTGTATTGTGTCTATGCAGGAGAAGATACACTCTTTTCAGTTTGGAAAGCAGATGTAGATCCCACTTTCACATCACTTAAGTAAGTGTTGCAGTAGCACCATAGGTCCTGATGAAAGCCCTTGAGGCTGAAACATGTTGACCGAATAACAACATTGGTGGGTAGCAATTCCTTACATGCTATCAGCATACTGTTTTTAACCATACCACTTTGATGGTCAGCCCTAATAAAGTATTTCATGACATCATCGTAGGTATTTTTAGAATCACTTGGATTATTTTCCTTTTCTTCTTCTTTTAGCACTGCAACCTCAACCCCTCCCGGTCATATACTGTCATCTGTTGGTGAAATGTTCTGGGTCCATCACTAGGCAGTCCTATGGATTGTTTCCAAGGCAGACCCTAGAGGACACCATTTACCAACATATACCCAGATGACGAGATTCCACTTATGAGTGGGCTGATGGGTATCTTTTTCCTCTCCTTGTGCATCTTCTCTTGTTTTTGTTTTCTTGGTTGTTTCCAGATTAACTGTGTATTCTGGGCATGTAAAGAGGACACTATTAGGTCCCAATAGAGAGATTTGCTATTTTCTTTTCTCTCCCTCTGTATTTCTGAGACCTTCTGTACCTTCCGTGTATCTTTTTTCTTCTTCAATCTCATGAATTAAAATGTTGCATTTTGCTTGCTAGATCATGATAATGCTTTTACTTTTTTTCGTCCCTATCTCCTGCTTATACTACTATGAAAATGTCCTCTTTCTCATCACGAAGAGGGAAAAAAGTCTTAAGCTAGTGATTAAATATGAGCGCTATCTACTGGTGATTTCCTATCACATATCTATATCTACTTGCAGAACTACTGCATCCACAATATAAACTACCACAAAATTATCAAGACTATATATAAATATATAATATATATATATATATATATATATATATATATATATATATATATTGTACTCCGTCGCTTCGCCTCGCTCCGGGATAACACCAGCCAGGGCAAAAAAGCTCTCGGACACGGACCAATGAAGTTTCCTTTTCTGTTTAGATCAGTGCAGGTAAGTCAATGACGTTTCGGCTCCACAAGCCTTGTTCACATGACAATGTTTCATAAACGGGTGCAACCTTTTAAAGTGCCAGTGAAGATTGTATTGACGTCACGTGTGTAAATTACAAGGATATAGAAAAAATACTATGGTATGACTTGCAATAGTATTGACTGATCTTTCAAGCGTATAAAACTGTATAATACTTTGGCATAGACCTGAGAATTATTTTATAATAAAAATTGCCCAGCAAGATTTGTTTTTTCGTAATAGTATAATACTCAAAAGAGGGTTTCAAAATAAAGTATTTGCAATATTGGAATCATCTATATACATATACATATGTAAAAATATATAAAAGACTACGTTTTCTTCACACATTTCATTAAATTCAAAGTCTAATACTTGTGAACCGAGAGGTTACATTATGTCCCTATATTACTCGTCCAGTCAGGTAAATTTCCAGGGTACCTCACTACTTAAGGATCTAAATAACCATACCTTTGTAATAGATTTTGATGGCAGTAACACAGTAGTTCTATAATAAAGTGCAAATGCATTATTTAACAATGTAAACAGTACAAATAGACCCATTATTATGTGCAAATTCCGCAATAAATGTGCAAATTAGCAATTCAAGGTGCAAATTCCGCAATTTGTGCAAAATCCTTAAAACTGGCTATCTTCATGAACCGACAACCAGGTATCTATGTCACTGATGATCAATAAGTAAGAGGGACCGGAAATAAAATAACATATGTGTGAAGATACATCAGTTCCTTGGTACTTTATCTGGGGTATGATCCAATAATGATATCACTACCCTCAACATAAAATAAATCATATACATTTCTAAACTCCTTGTAAGAATCATAAGTGAATTAACATTGTGAATAATATCACTAGACTGACTAGGTATAAGGACCTAACACAGTCAAAATATAAAAAACGTGTGTTCCAAACAATAACTTCTCATAAGTAGCAGCACATTCAAATTGAAAAAAAAAATATATATATATACACACACAGAGAGAGAGAGAGAGAGATGGATGATTTATTATTCTTAAGTCCCCATCTACTTTCCTGACAATATAGATGTAGTCGATGATTTTGAACAGAATATTGTGAACCATCCCACCCTGCAGGTAATTAGATGGAGCACATCCTTCTCTTGGGGGACAACCTGGTGCCAGTAGGCCTTCATTTTAAAATTGCCTGATTCTTGACCCCAATCTAAACATCAAAAAGTCACTCCAGTCCCTAGGACCCCTGGAATGAAAACGGAGAACTGCTCTTCTACTACAAGGTGGAATATGTGCCTTATTTATACTCAGCCAACCTACTGATTACATATTTCTCTACGGGCTGAACAGAAACAAGATCTTTCTAACAGTGATGTGAACTGCTGAATGCCAAATTACTGTTTTTTTAACTATGTTGAAATGAGTGCATAATACTTCTGTGATTGAGAATCTATGATGATAACTCAAAGTGACTGAGAATCCAAACTGTGCCCCAATTCAGTATCTAGAGTTAAACGCTTAAAATCACTTTCACCTACTTGAAATATATTGTTTTCCCCAAAGGCTAGGACATATTTATTCAAGCACATGAAGGACACTGCTATTAGGCCCCATCACAAGCATGAGGATCTCTGATGTGAACCCCCCTTCTGTCTCCACAACTTTCCAGATAAGGTAAGGTTTTACTTCTCAGCTCTAAACCAAGACTAGTTATTGAGTGGGACCTCTATCCTTATTTTCCAGCAACATCTTCAATGTGCATAACGGAGTACCTCAGAGAGTGTGTGGCCTGGATCATGCACTAAGGCCCCACTTCTTGTCCAAATCATATATCTATATGAGGATTATGATGTCCCAGAGCCTTGTTTCTTTTTCTACTTTGGCCTGTTGAATCTGGAAAGGCGTGTCATCTGTGGGCAATGATATTGGTTTCTTTGGGCCCAATTTTACCCATACTAAAAGGTACCAAGAGCTTTTGTCTTGACTCTAAACAGAACCATTTCTCAAGGGAGCATTAGGTTGTGCACTTATACCTTTGGTCTGCAGTTGTTTAAAAAAAAAAAAAAAAAGAAAAAACAGTGAAGTAACTCGTCAGAAGTGCCCTTTTCAAATAAAAAGTTTTAAAAGAAAGAACCTTACATTAATTTCACTGTCAAAGACGTTGATAGATTTTTCTAGGTACTTCATTGGGACCAGCATATCTTGCACCACATGGTGTTGTTCGTACAATTTTCGAATTGTCTCTCCTTGCGTCAGTTTCAATAAGGAGATTTTTGGAGGCACCATCCAACCAAAGAGATAACGAAAAACAGGGTTGTTGCCAAATGGAATGATATCCTTCAAAAGGGGAAAAAGCAGGAATCAGTTAATTTACAACCTGTCATTGTGATACAAATCATTCACTTCTAAAGTTTAAGTTATTTTCATACCGAAAATATCAAGCTTCCAAGTATCATATGAAGCAGACCGTTGGAGTTTTCAATAGAGATCGATAGAGAAAAAAAACATGCTTGCATGGAACACTAGTTCTCCATCATTGAATCTTGATCATAATCTGTAAAATTTCCATAGCCGTCATACAGGTCTCTAACAACACAGTGTTCGAAATTTAAAAAAAGCTAAAGAAAAATATACCTTAATTAATCTCCAATCGGGAAACTAGAACTGAGCACATATGCTGGGAGCCAGGTGCATTCTATAAAGGCCTTGTTTGTCACCACACGACAGTTTTATTGTCTTGTTAACATGAAGATTTCCACTTTTGCAACGACCCCTCTGCCCCACCCCCCCCCTTCGTCCCATTTATTATAGAGTAACTATTTCCAGTAAGATTCTGAAAGCTTCTAGTCATTGGTCTACTTAGAATTCTTGCAACCGCACTTCAAAAAGCGTATCAAATATCACGGATAGATGTGAAAGTCTGATGGGAATTCTAATTGTTTTTATTGTCTTTCCCAAACAGATTCACAGTAGAGAGAAAGCTAGCCTGCTCCAATACAACAAGGAACTGTTGGTATGAAAATCCAAACAAGGCTGTTCAAGAGACAAAGCACTTTTATAGCCCTGGCCCCTATTTTGAGATACTTGCTAGTTAATCTCCAAACAAAACAGTGCAAACTCAGTCGCAGGTTAAATTACCTAGTGAGGGGCTCATCTCCTCCAGTTCAGGCTGATTCACTCACCTGCTAGCCCTCCATATTACTCAAATAGGTCTTTGACTGGATAGGTCACTCTCCTGATCAAGGCAAGGAGGCCCTCAAAAGGTGAAGAAATCCACCTCCATCAAAATATTGTTGTAGCATCAATCGCTGAAACCAAGGGTGAAATTGAGATGCTTTTTTTCATTTTTGGCGAAGGCAGATGCTAAGATGCACGCACTAAGATAATGTGACTTCACCCCACAGTCAGTAGATCCCCCACCCCCCTTCCACAGCCTCAAAAGTAAATGTACCCATTTTGGAGAAAAGGAGAACTAGCGGATGTCCTACATTTCCTCTCCAAGGAGCTATGATCTATTAGATAGGGAGTCAAAGAAACCAAACCAGTCAGAGAATTTCTTATCTGCAGGTTATGCTAAACGGAGCACTGCTCTTGTACTCCCAAATCAGTACGCACACACAATAGTTGGTATTTCACCTCTGTATGATTTTTTTTTATTTTGCATTGTTTGCCTACAAATTAGAATCTGGAATTCTTCTCATTCACAGTGGTTGGTTCCGGTTATGTTTTGTTATGTTAGCAGGTATTTATTAAGCGCACGGTTACTCCGGGGAGTGTCCCGGCGCTAAAGCAAATAAGACCCGCCTAGACCATGAAACCCAACGAGCTCTAGTTTAAGGCTGTTGTTGGAATGGCCAAGTTTTAAGTTTCCGTCTGAAGGTGATGAGATCCTGGGATTTCCTCAATACGAGAGGCAAGCTATTCCATAGGCGAGAAGCCAACACTTGGAATGATCTACCACCCCTCCGAGAAAGCTGAATACGAGGGGTGATGATCACGGACTGAGCTGATGACCGCAAAGTTCGACACGGAATATAGGGTTGCCGTCTGGCCCCGAGGTATGTGGCGCCGATTTTATGGAAGCCTTAAAAACTAGCACCAGTGATTTAAAGGCGATCCGTTTCTTAATAGGTAGCCAGTGCAAAGAGGCTAGAAGAGGGGTGGAGTGAGTTCTTGGCCCAGACAAGAAGATTGCTTGGGCCGCCACACTTTGGACCTCCTGGAGACGCCTAAGCAAAGATTCAGAAAGGCCAAGATACAGAGCGTTAGCGTAATCCAATCTTGACACCACCAAGGCTTGGACTATCATCTTCCGATGGGGGACCGGGAGAAGAGGCAAAAAGTTCTTCAACATCCCAAAACAGTTCCCCGCCACTGATTGAATATGGGCTTTCATAGAGAGAGAGTCATCAAATTTGACTCCCAAGTTTTTTACCATGTGGATAGCTGAGGTGGGAGGAGACATGTCCTGGGGCCACCAATGATGCCAGAGGTCACAAGACCGAGAGCCGTAAAACATTATTTCTGACTTCTCGGGATTGCACTTCAGTTCGTTTATCCTGAGCCAGAGGAAAACCTCAGATAAGCAGGAGTTTATTTCATTGCTATTGAATTCTGAGCCCTTCCCGCAGGTGAACAACAATTGTGTGTTGTCAGCGTATGACACTATCCTAGCCCCATAATTCTCAGCCAGCTGCGCCAAAGGCGCCATATAAAGATTAAACATAGTTGGGCTAAGAATTGAACCCCGAGGGACCACCACATTCATTGGGGGAATAGGGACCGAGAAAGGCAGGCACCAGATGGTTTGTTGGCAGTTTTTCAGAAAGGACTCAAACCATGTCAACACCGTGCCTCCGATCCCACCCTCTTGGAACCTTCGTAGAAGTTCACTGTGGGGCACGGTATCGAAGGCAGTGGAGAGATCAAGTAGCACCAGGGCAGCCCTGCCCCCTTGTCCAAAGTGATTTTAATAGTTTCCACGACTTCCAGGAGTTAAACTCAACATATTCAGTGGTCACTGAATTGACATAACTCTCCAGGACCTTAGAAAAGTATGGTAATGAAGCGATAGGTCTGTAATTACTGGCCACCGATGGATCGGTCATAGGTTTTTTTAAATGGGGGAGGATTTTGGCCTTTTCCAGCTCTCAGGCATTACTCCCACCTGAAGGGCAGTGTTCAAAACTGCATGAAAGGCTGGATTAATTACCTCGGCAATGGCTGCCAGAGTTTTGGTCGGACATGGGTCGGAGACTTTTTCAAAGATAGAGGAGGGAACTGAGTGAGTGCAGGGCTTGTCACACAGCGAGTTGGACAAGGTAAGGCACTATCCCCTACAACTGCAGATGATTGGGCTGCAAAGGAATCTTGTATGGCCTTAATCTTGTCATAAAAGAAACGGGCCATTTGGTAAGCCCATCCCTCACTGGGGGGAAACGGGCTGCTAATAGCTTTTGGGAAAGAGAAGTCCTTGACAATATTAAAAAGCTCTTTACTTCTATTCCCTGCATGTTCAATTTTAGCAGCTAAAAAAAGTTTTTTTCCCCTCTCGCACATTCCTATATTGCACCTTAAGGGTCTGTTTGTAGACAATTTTGTCTGGCAGCTTATAGTTGGTACGCCATATCCTTTCCAGGCGTTTGCAGGCGCTCTTACTTTTCTTGAGAGCCGCCATGAACCAAGGGGCTGAGGCTCTATTTATTATTGACTTTTGTGTAACAGCAGGGGCTAGATCTAGAGCGCGAAGTTGGAGCCAATTCTCCAACGCCAGTACATGCTCTTCCAGATTCCCACTGAGGGAAATAGGGTGAAGACGGAGAGTCATTTGCAAGGCCTCAGCTCTCTTTGAAAGTGCAAATTAAACTTTAAAAACCTAATGAGCATTTCTTTAAGACCATTTTGCCTAATAAGGCAATGCCATATTGACATAATGTATAAGGTTCAACGGTTAAGTCATTACTTTTAAAAATAGAATTAAACAGTAAGCCTTAACTATTAAAGTGTTTCACAGTAGTGAGAAGTTCACTTGGTGTGGAAGTATATGTATAACATTACGTGAGTCTTCAGGGGCAGCATGACTATTTTCTGTAGGTAAAGGATGTGCAATATCTTTTAGTGCACAGAAAAATTCTGCAGTAGAGAGAGGCTGCCAGGATGCGCTTATCTTTGCGCACTGGTCCCAGGTAGAGAGGTGCCATTGTGACTAGCCTGAAGATATGCTTCTTGAAGAACCGAAGAAGATGGCAGGTGCCAGGGCTGCATTCCTTGAAACAATCCATCCATCCATCCATAACCTATTCATAAAATGAAAACAGGCACCGACACAGCACAGGGTACCAACTGTTAATCCACTACGTTTTATTCCAGTAAATCAGCCAATGTATGCGTTTCGGCTGAGGCGCAGGCCTTTCTCGCACATAATGGGTGCCCTACTGAGCTCACCATTTATAATGTTCAACAGAGCATGTGATGCATAGACACAGAAAAGCCATGCTGGTGCAGCTATCTTTTGTTTCACTGCATAAATATTTACATTGCCAATGCAAACTCTGAAATAATATAATTCCACAACTACTGCATCAAATAAATGCAATACAACCAGTGACTGCACAATTCGATGTTTCAAACTGAAAAGACCTCGGCACTGGTCCCAGGTAGAGAGGTGCCATTGTGAATAGCCTGAATATTTGCTTCTTCAAGAACAGAAGATGATGGCGGGAGCCAGGGATGCATTCCTAGAAACAACCATAAGTAAAAAAGATTCTTCGTAAGTTTTCTTTCACCCTTTTATTTCTTATTTATATGTTTCAATCAATGCATTTCAGCAACATTATACAAGTCAAATTCATGTGACACACACACTCGTCAAATTTTAACTAAAGATAAAACAATTTCGATGAGACTAGACCATTTTTGACAATATTTTGATATTTTTTAATGGCTTCATATTGTGGGACGCAAGGCAAGGCACCCTTGGGCGGAAGACAACAATAAGGTATTCAGAAATGCATTTAAGCAGGAAGCCATTGAATCTCCTCTCTTCCCTTTCCTGACAGTTATGTGGCACAATGGGACAACTGTTTCACCTCCTACACATACACTGCTTTGTATGGCCATTGGTTCCTTTTGACAAAAGAGATCACTGTAGGGCAATTGACCTCCCACTTCCGTTCAACTCTCACAAGTCACCAAATCCACTCTTTTAAGGAAAATTGCCAAATACTCTGCACCCAGGGTGGCTCTACATCTTTTGGTTTTAGAGGCTCAACACTTGCCTGCCGGAGGAATTCCACAAAAGGGATCAGTGGCAGAGCATTTCTCATCAAAGTATAAAGTTAGCAAATCAAATGACTGAGGTAAGAGCTCGCTGCTGATATTTGTGGATGACCTGCGGATTTTGGGTATGACTCCAAGAAGAGCAGACTTCATTTTTCTATAATTGATAAATCATAAAGTTGGGTGAGAACAACACTTGCTACTTACAGAGCAATGAAATGGAAAACTATGTTAGCACGCACTAAATAAAAACATTTTATTAATGATTTAGTTCTAGTTAATTTCGCCAGAGAGGAGGGTGGAAATGGTGACCTTGTACATAGCAATTTGCCTTCGAAGGAAGAACATTAACTATCCAACACTGTCATCTTTTAGTTGCACATGCATCACCTCCTACTTCTGTACATCTACATGAGAAGCAGATTTAGAATCTTACTTGAAGCTCCCAGAAGATGCTGCGTGTATGTCTGTGGTAGTAATGTCTCAAAGGAATGTACTCTGTTCCACCATAGCTCACTCTAAGATACTGTTCCACGTGCTTAAAGAACCATGGCTTCCAGTAGTCTCCAATTCGGTTAATCTAAAGACAGGAAAAACACTGGTTAGTACATAGAAAACGGCTTGTGTTACTGCAGATCATTAGAGTGAAAATGTACATAATGGTAATCGCGGAGTAATAAGTGTGCAAGTAATAATGGGTACTGTTTCTAGTTTTATGTGCTTCTTACAAAAAAAACGAAACCAAGATTAAAACGTTCCCTAATGTGGATTTCTATAATCTTGGTTCTTTCACTCCCTTCATTAACAAGCATTTGCAATGCAATAGGTCTCGCATTAGGAAATTTTGAGCTATTGGTATTGTAAATGACAACTTGGTTATTTCTGTGTTGGTTTTGAAAATAGCGAATTTAATAGCTTTGTCATTTACAATGCCAATAGTTATAACTTTCGCAAATGTGACACGTATAGCATTCGTAATGCAATATGTGTTGTATTTACGTGACTTAGATGTATTGATAATACAAATAACAATGGCTTTTTTTTAATAATTAATACTTAAATAAAAGTTATTGTAATTTATAATGGCATGGGTTGCTGGGTTGAAGTAGAGACTTGAACCTGGTTCCCCAGTTCCAAAGTCTGCAGCTATGGCTGTTAAGCCAAATCCTATCCCCTGTGGGAATGACGCATAGCTGTGATGAACTGAATTAACTGATCAAAGATAGACAAAAATGAATTAACGGAAAAGATCTCAGAAGGAATAAATCATCTGAGATGAGGTGATGTAATTCAAGAAAATAAAAAAAACACAATAGAGGTTCCTGAACAAGGTGTAACCAAGAAAGGGTTACTAGCAAGTATGCGTTTTTAGTTTAGTAGAGCAGATGGGATTTTCAAACACCTATCTTAACCAACTGAACTTAAATGCCTCTCCATGGCTATCAAAAAGAACAAAGTACATATAAACAGGATTCCATTGCGTGTTCTTGTAAAAGATGTGAGAGGCAGAGAAAATGTACAATTAGTTTGAAAAAGTGGCAACAGCGCTGCTATATACGAGGCATGAGAACCAGAAAAGAACAGGAGATTGGCACTTGTCACAGGGGTTTCACTCCTATATAAGCCTGCTGAAATAACCCCCCCCCCCCCAGATATAGGAGTCAAAGAGGGTGGCGACCTCTGGCCTAATGTGGAGAAGGATGGTGGTGGGGTCAAGTCGACGATGATAGATATATATATATATATATACACACTTTGGTCGGGAGTGGGGAGGAGAATATGGGACAAATGACCGAGATAGGCAGGAAAGGAAAAAAAATCCGATTGGGATGCAGCTCTATCTAAAAGGGTAATTACTGTACAGTACCGCCTTTTCGGTCCCATTACAGGAGAACAGTCCGAGGACTCAAAAATGATACAGCCAATAAGATAGCAATGCAGCCACTAACATCGATTGCTCCTAAAAGGTGGACAGCATCTCCAAGCCATGAGCAGGTGTTCCGTGAGCAGAGTAACTATTCCCGACTCGATATTCAAAGGCATGGTGGTAGGCGAAAGACGACAAAACTCCCTAACAATGCAAGGATTATAAAGTAACGGTAGAAACAGACACGGTATTTTTACACAAGTACGTTGACACCATTAATGAAGAATAGAGGTTACAAAACGCAAACACAATGTTCACGCAATAAAGAGTTTTATTTTTCCAGTATCTCCTGTTGTAATGTAAGGAGCGAGTCACTGTGTAAATAAACATCTATCACACTGCAGTCTCACAAAACCGCGATCTGCGCCAACACACGCGGTTAAAACAAAAACAAGCACACTGCCCTTGAACAAATAATTGTTACAATGGAAACACTGCAAGGAATCCGAAAAACATGGGCTCAGTTTATTTATAGACAATAGGTCCTGGTAACTTGCCGATTTTATTATCCACAACCAGGCCCGGCTCCAGGAATTTTTATTTGGGTGGGCCAAGGACGCATTTGGGTGGGCCACTGCGGGCTCGATTTGTCGCATATATGTCTGGGCAGACCTGCGTCAGGGCCCCCTTTATCTCTTCTTAGTCTTACAAGGCCCAGTAAAACTCACTCTTTTCCAAATCTCTTTTTAATGTTATCACTCTCAAAAAGTGTTTTTCCATGTAATGTTACTTTGATTGGAAAGAGGAGGTTTCTGAGGTGGGAGGATCAGGCAAGTGACACTTCTCAGGCTCCCTCTGTGTGAGCCTTCAGGGAGAATCCATCTTCATTACTACCTCCACCTGACCTCGGACTCTGCAACGCACTCCCTTACAGGCTTGAATATCCACTTCTCGCCAGTGCACCTTACCGAACAGCTGACCTTGGACCCCAGCCCCATATCAGGCACCATCTCCCGGTAAAAACATTAGTAAAATCACCTTCATACTTAAAACATTGAATAGAGCAATAAATATAATTAGCATGCACTTTAAAGTATGCTCCACAGTGGCCCTTATGGCCCGACTGCCAATTAAATAAACAAAAACAGAAAGGCCATGACAGGGCCGGCTTCAGCGCTGATGCAAAAGTCTTTTTTGGCGCTGCACCAAAAACCTCTTTCTCCATAAATACCTTTACTCCCACCTTCCAACAGTGCCCCTCATCCATGCATGCCCCCCTATTGACCTCTTCCTCGGATTCCCTCACTGCCACACGCCACAAGTGCCCCTCATATCTCCATAGCCCCTCCCACTCATGACCTCCTCCTTGGAGACCAGTACCCCTTATCTCTCTGTAGCCCCTCCCACTCAAGACCTCCTCGTCTAACTCCCTCACTACCATCCTTCACCAGTGCCCCTCATCGCTCCATAGCCCCTCCCACTACCTCCTCCTCAGACTCTCTCACTACCACCCTCCATCAGTGCCCCTCATCTCTCCATAGCCCCTCCCCCTCATGACCTCCTCCTCAGACTCCCACACTACCACCCTCCACCAGCACCCCTCATCTCTCCATAGCCCCTCCCCCTCATGACCTCCTCCTCAGACTCCCTCACTACCACCCTCCACCAGCGCCCCTCATCGCTCTATAGCCCCTCCCACCACCTCCTCCTCAGACTCCCACACTACCACCCTCCACCAGCGCCCCTCATCTCTCCATAGCCCCTCCCCCTCATGACCTCCTCCTCAGACTCCCTCACTACCACCCTCCACCAGCGCCCCTCATCGCTCTATAGCCCCTCTCACTACCTCCTCCTCGGATTCCCTCACTACCACCCTCCACCAGCGCCCCTCATCGCTCTATAGCCCCTCCCACCACCTCCTCCTCAGACTCCCACACTACCACCCTCCACCAGCGCCCCTCATCTCTCCATAGCCCCTCCCCCTCATGACCTCCTCCTCAGACTCCCTCACTACCACCCTCCACCAGCGCCCCTCATCGCTCTATAGCCCCTCCCACTACCTCCTCCTCGGATTCCCTCACTGCCACCCTCCACCAGTGCCCCTCATCTTTACGTAGCCCCTCCCCCAATGACCTCCCACTCTGATTCCCTCACTGCCACCCTCCACCAGTGCCCCTCATCTCTCTGTAGCCCCTCCCCCTATTGACCTCCTCCTCGGACTCCTTCACTGCCACCCTCCACCAGTGCCCCTCATCTCTACGTAGCCCCTCCCCCTCATGACCTCCCACTCTGATTCCCTCACTGCCACACGCCACCAGTGCCCCTCATCTCTCTGTAGCCCCTCCCCCTATTGACCTCCTCCTCGGACTCCTTCAGTGCCACCCTCCACCAGTGCCCCTCATCTCTACGTAGCCCCTCTCTCATATGCGTTTCATTTGTTGTATAGCGCTACTCATATCAGTGTATTGTGTGTCAGTATTTTACACCACACACACATTACACAGAGACAATGAATCATAGAAGTATGTAAATCAGTCTACAGGGAATGTCACATAAGCCAATGAGGATTACAAGGTGTATGAATCACATGCCATCCATACTGGTGGGCAGGATATTTTAACTAGGGTGACTAGGAATAAACAGACCACTTTTCCCCTGCGCTGCATAGAAAAAGAAATATCAACGCAGCAGGACAGGAGGCAAAGCTTACCGTTGTAAAAGAAAGGATTTGTCCCCTTTCACCATGCAGAGATGAAGGGGTGAAATAAATAAACAAAGCCTAGTTAACATTTTAATGGTCTTTTAAAGACCTGTTAAGTACTTTGGTGCGGCTGCGAAAATCTTAAACTGTCTGTATGTGTGCGCCCGGGAAGCTGTCCCGGGCTGACACACACGACCTGTGCCTTTCACGCCTGCCTTCAAGCCCTCACTGCGAGGGCCAAGGCTCCTGATTGGGTGGGCCAGGCTCATCTTTGGGTGGGCCGGGCCCACCCGGCCCACCCGCTAGAACCGGGCCTGTCCACAACTCCTTTTCAGACACTTTTTTTTGTTCGAGTAAGCCACCCTATCACCTTCTTTACGAATCTCGCGCCCATGACCCACACACCGCTCATCAAAGACTGACCCACACACCGCTCATCGAAGACTTCCCCACGACGTATCCACTTCGGAACTAAGTAGTAACTAGACCCGGCCGAGCCGTACGCCTCTCACGCGAGAAGCAGTGACGTCAGGCGGGCGCACGCACTTCCGCGCAGGCGCAGAGTGTTCTTGGCCGCTTCTCCGGCTCCCCTTGCTGATGGCGTACAAGAGGCATACATGGACCCCCGCCGAGGCAAGATGACCCGACTGACATACGACGCCGCCACTCTCAACGCACTCAATGCCGGCCGGACCCACGCCTGCTGCCGAGCCACCCCGAGACGCACCCACGGACCCTTCACCTGCAAGTTCACCTGCCTCCGAACCTGCCCCGCACCCGCCAAGACAAACACCAGCAGCAACCACCTCAAGTGCATCCTGATCAACACCCGCTCCGTCCACAGACACGCCGTGGAACTCTGGAACCTCCTCGACGCTACATCACCGGACGTAGCCTTCCTCACGGAAACCTGGATGAACGCCTCCTCTGCACCCGACATCGCCATCGCCATCCCGGACGGGTACAAGATTATCAGGAGGGACCGCATCAACCAGACCGGAGGTGGCATCGCCATCGTCCACAGGAACACCATCCGCATCACGACCGACGCCAACGACTCCTTCGCCGCAGCCGAACATCTCCACTTCCAGATTCACACGACCCTAAGACGACCCTCAGAGGCACCCTCGTCTACAGACCCCCGGGACCACGCGCACAATTCAGCAGAGACATCACAGACTTCATCAGCCCACACGCCCTCCCCTCCACCGACTACATCCTCCTCGGGGACCTCAACTTCCACCTGGAGAACAACAAGGACCGCAACACCACCGCCCTGCTGGAAAACCTCGCCAACCTCGGACTCAAGCAACTGGTCAACACCCCCACCCACTACACCGGCCACACGCTTGATCCAGTCTTCTCTTCCAGCAAGTACATCACCTTCAGCCACGCCAACGGACTCCACTGGACCGACCACAGCTGCGTCCACTTCAGCTTCAAAAGATCCACGACCTACCACCACCCGCAACAGGTACCTCACAGGAATTGGAGCAAGATCACCGCAGACCAGCTCACCACCTCCCTCAGCCAGAGCCCACCCGCCAACACAACGGACCCAAACGAAGCAGCCCGCAACTTCACACAGTGGCTGACCGCCTGCGCCGACGACCTCGCGCCACTAAAGAACCCTCCCAGCAGACCCAGAAGCAAGAAGGCATCCTGGTTCACCGACGACCTCAAGGACTCCAAGAAGACCTGCCGCACCCTCGAGAAAGCCTGGCTCCTCCACCGGACCACCGACAACATGACCGCCCTCAAACACGCTACCCGCAAGCACCACCAGCTCATCCGCACCACCAAGAAGAAATCCCTGAAGGAACGGCTGGACAACAACGCCCACGACAGCAAAGAGCTCTTCACTATCGTCAAGGAGTTCTCCAACCCCAGCACCGGCACCAACGACATCACTCCGTCACAAGACCTCTGCGACTCCCTCGCCTCGTTCTTCCACCGCAAGATCGCCGACATCCACAACAGCTTCGGCGCCCCACCCACGCACCCAACCGTCGAACCAACGCCCCCCACCGCCACCCTTCGCACCTGGACCACGGTGACCACCAAAGACACAGCCCGCACGATGAACACCATCCATTCCGGATCACCGACCGACCCCTGCCCACACCACGTCTTCAACAAGGCCGACTCCACCATCGCACCCCAACTCCGGAACATCATCAACGCCTCCTTCAACACCGCCACCTTCCCGGAGAGCTGGAAGCACGCCGAGATCAGCGCCCTCCTGAAGAAACCTACAGCGGACCCCACCAATCTCAAAAACATCCGCCCCATCTCGCTCCTCCCTTTTCCTGCTAAAGTCATCGAGAAGATCGTCAACAGACAGCTGACCGCCTTCCTCGAGACGAACGGATCCCTCGACCCCTCGCAGTCCGGCTTCAGAGCCAACCACAGCACCGAGACCGCCCTCATCGCAGCCACCGACGACATCCGGACCCTGCTCGACAAGGGGGAAACAGTGGCCCTCATCCTCCTGGACCTCTCCGCTGCGTTCGACACGGTCTGCCACCGCACCCTAGTCCAGCGCCTCAGCAACATCGGTATCCAAGAGAAGGCACTGGAGTGGATCATCTCGTTCCTCGCCGGAAGAACACAAAGAGTCCGCCTCCCCCCGTTTCGCTCCGAGGCCACCGAAGTCATCTGCGGCGTCCCGCAAGGATCTTCACTCAGCCCCACCCTCTTCAACATCTACATGAAACCTCTCGCAGCCATCGCACGCCAGCACAACCTCAACATCATCTCTTACGCCGACGACACCCAGCTGATCCTCTCCCTCACCAGAGACCCCGACACCGCCAGAACCTGCCTACACGAAGGGATGAAAGACGTCGCCGAGTGGATGAAGGACAGCTGCCTGAAACTGAACTCGGACAAGACGGAAGTCCTCATCCTGGGATCTTCGCCCTCCGCCTGGGACGACTCCTGGTTGCCCCCAGCCCTGGGCACCGCACCCAAGCCAACCGACCACGCACGCAACCTGGGCTTCATCCTGGACCCCTCCCTCTCGATGACCAGACAAGTCAACGCCGTCTCCTCATCGTGCTTCAACACCCTGCGTATGCTTCGCAAGATCTTCCGCTGGATCCCGACCGAGACCAGGAAGACTGTCACCCAGGCACTCGTCACCAGCCGACTGGACTACGGAAACGCCCTCTACGCCGGAACCACAGCCAAGCTACAGAAAAGACTCCAGCGCATCCAGAACGCCTCCGCCCGACTCATCCTGGATGTCCCCCGACGCAGCCACATCTCCAGCCACCTGAGGAACCTGCACTGGCTCCCAGTCGACAAGAGGATCACGTTCCGGCTCCTCACCCAGGCACACAAGTCTCTCCACGACCTGGGCCCCAAGTACCTCAACGACCACCTGACCTTCTACACGCCCACCCGCCAGCTACGGTCCACCAGCCTCGCCCTCGCAGCCGTACCACGCATCCGAAGAGCCACCGCCGGAGGAAGATCCTTCTCTTACCTAGCTGCCAAGACTTGGAACTCCCTCCCCATCCACCTTCGGCTGATCCAGGACCATCTCGCCTTCAGGAAACAACTCAAGACCTGGCTGTTCGAGCAGTAGCATACCCCTCCCCCCAAGCGCCTTGAGACCCTCCCGGGTGAGTAGTGCGCTATACAAATGGCATGATTGATTGATTGATTGAAGGACAGGCACTCCACGAGCTAATGTAGTGGTTGCAGTTTTAGCCTTGGTGCAAAGGGCTTTCAGACATTCTGGTGCCTTCTTCTTGGCCAGTTCATAGCAGATCTTGATGCACATAAGTGCAACTGCCATACATCACCTTTGATGATCTTGATATATTGGGATGAGGAAGACAGTCTTCAAAGTCACGACCAAGTTAAGGTCCCACTGTGCTATTACATAACACTTGGGAACATGTGTCAAACATTTAGTAAATCTCATTGCAACAGGCAATTTAAACAAGGATGGTTGATCCGGCAAACGCAGAAAGGGACAACAAATAACTCTTAATGGACCCAATTCAAGGCCATGCTGGGCTTAAGATAAAACAAACAAAAGAACATCCAATAACTTTGACTGTAAGGGATCAATCTTACGAGCGCGAAAATTTGTCCCAGCACCCAGGAAAAATTGACTGCATAGAAAGGCACCTGACTTCCAGCATCTCAGGCAGCAGATCATAAGCTTTCAGTTGTCACCATCCAATCACCACGTATGTAGTTGGAGATTGCGCACATGTGGGTGGAGGACATTGCCTTGTTACTGTATCATTAGATCCAACAAGGTTGAAGCCTGATCAGAGGACATATGTCCATTCCCAGAAGTTCCAGGTACCACATTCCCCAAGCCCAATCCAGAGCCACCAGGAACACTTGATCTTTTTCAGAACGTGGGGCAGGAGAGGGAGGGGTAGACTACAATGTGCTAAACCTGTTACATCACGCTTTCTTGACAGTGGTGAAATAAAATGTATCCGAGGATCTCCCACTGTTGAAAGATACCCTGCACCACCTCAGAATGTAAACACCAATCATGAGCTACCAGATGCTGTCAGCTCCACTCATCCACTATGGCATTTAGGAACTCTAACAGGTGGTTCACAATCAGGTATATATCCAAGCACACCAACCAACTCCAGATTGCACACAATCCCATTGAACAGAGCACAGAAATCTAGGAATCCACTCCAGATTGTTAGTTGCAATAGCAAATGGCTGTGTTGTTGCCCATGGGAACCTCTACCAGCCTCCCCTTGATGCAGGGTAGGAAGACATTCAGAGCCTGAAGAATAGCCTACTACTCCAACAAACTGATGTGGAGCTGAGCTTCTGTTAGAGACCAAAGTCTTTTGATCTGAGAGGGCACCCACCTAAAAGAAATAGAGGCCCCGGGAGACAGGGTCCCCAGGACCTATTAAGGTTGAGAAAGGGGGCCCGCACAGCCCTCCTGCCCCTTTTTTAAGGGATTCGGCGCCATGAATGAGGTCCCTGGGGCCTATTAAGCCTTATGTGAGGGAGGACATTCACCCCCTCACCTTTTTAATGGAATTCAGCCTGGAGGAGAGTAGCGGCCGCTCGTATTGTGAAGTGGTGAGGTGGCAGGAAGGGTGAACACAAACAAAACAAACATTTGCAATACAATAGGTCTCGCATTTGTTAAAGTCAGAGCTGTTGGCGTTGAAAATGACAATGTTTTTTTCTCCCTTTTTAGGTCTTGCCTGGCATTAGCAGCGCGCATGCCCTGCTCTCGCCATGCGAGGGCCTTTTGGAATCAATACGGATTCCAGATGTGCACGCTGACAGACAGAATATGTGCACGCTGGGACTGGATGCTTTACTCGCGGCGTGAGAAGGACACACTATATTTTTCACACTGGCGACAGCTTGTTTTATACAACCAGCACTTCTATGCAGATCTAAGATAATTTCACTGAAACTAATAAAGAGGAAAGACAGCTCCTAGGCACTTTGAGAGGTTAAGTGCTTGAAATGATCAAACTGCACACAGGAGAATTAAGAAGCATTGGCAGGATGTGTCAGAAGCCAGTGTATTCAAACTTGAAGAGGAGGGGGCTTAGATTGTATTTCCTTGAGATTTTTTCGGTCTCACTGAATTCGCTACATCCATAGATAGAGACCTTTACACCCCCAGGAGCACCGTCTTGGTAAACTCCTTACCTAAACAAAAAAGTGTGAAGGAACCTGTCACGGAGAGGGAAGCCCTCGAGTGCCCATTCCTCCTTGCACCCTCCCCCTTCCTGCCGCTGTTTTGCCAGCAGGCCCCCCCCCCGCCCTGCAGAGCTGAGGTTGACTCATTGTTATGCAGGCGGAAGAAGATCAGGTGTGAATGGACGCTGATGAGACTTCCTCCATGACAAAGACCTCGGGCGCTTGAATCCACCAGCTCTAAACCGCTCCCCCTCCCCCCCCCCCCCCCTTTCACCTTCTGGCCCTGGTGTTTGGGAGGGACAAAGGCCTGCAGGTGTGATGTTTTCAGCAACTCCAGGCTTAAATAACGTCCCAAATCCCTTGATTGTTCTTGTCTTTCAGAGTTGTAATGACCTGCCCCACACCACAGCGAGCATCACAGACCCACACCCACTCCCTTGAGGGAGCAGGGGACAGCCATTTAAGTTGATTTGATTCTGGCCACTTCTGCCCTAAATACGAGGAACTTCATGACGTAAAAGGCATATAATAGAACAGATATGGCTAAAAGTGATTGGACGGATATCAAACACGTAAAGCAGACAAGATGTCTACCTTGGAATTAGAACTGATTTGAAACTTAGTTTCACTCCTGCCAGGCCGCTTGTGTGATCCTGGATAATTCATTTAATCTACGTTGTTCTTGCATTTCCTGGTTGCCAAACATTGGCGACGCGAAAAGCTACCCGAACACCATTAACACATTTGAAAAAAAATGAGGTTTAAAGAGTCACATGAACACTAAACTTGGACAGAGACAATTAACTCTGATGGTGAACAAGCTGTAAAGGCCCGTCTTCATCAGATGCAATCTCACCAATCCTTTCCTAGTTTTTAAAAGAAAACAATTTCCCCATCATTGTGTTGCAATTCTTGGATAAAATACGAGATTAAGGGCTCTCAGTTCATTTCACGGACACTTATCAATACTATCTCTAGAGCCTTAGCAAGTTTGTTCACAGTGTGCATAAAGGAGGGGAAAAAACTGCGTCACACAGACCACGCGTATTGCGCAAGCGCAGATGCTCGCACCAGTATTTGAACAATCCTGGGGCATGTTCTCAAGGACTTATCGCGGAGTTAGCTGCCCTTTACCGCAGCCAAAGTCGCAATACATTTATCGCCCCATTCACAACCTGTTGCTAACAGCCGACATCACCAGTTTACCTGCAATAGCAACCGCAAAAAACATCGACACAGATGACACCGGCTACTATCCCTAGATGCAGAGTAGGCATTCCCGTGCAAAAAGCCGCAACAACACCACTTCGCAACATTCTCAATGACCAGCCAGATCGGCGATAAGATCACAAAACAGGCTTTGCTATACAATACCATTAGCAAAGCAAATGGCTTTAACTTAATCAAAGGCGAGACCTATTCCATTTTCAATGCTGTTTTTATTCGCAGTGGAGTAATTATATTTGCATAGCCCTATTGAAATTGGTATAAAAAAGAAAAAGTTAAAAAGACTATCATTTTCAACGCCAACAGCTTTAACTTTAAAAAAATGCAAGACCTATTGCATTCCAAATGCTTGTTGTTACATGCAAGTCAGCAAGTAAAAAACTCAAAAACTTGGGTAACATGAAGCGTGAGTATGTTAAATACACCTCAATGAAGGAAAATGCGCTGATCAAGTCTAAAACAAATCACTGTGACACGAGTGCAAAACAGGATTCCGGATACATTAAAAATAGTAAACAAATGTTTAATTAGTTAGAAATGTACGTTCAGTAGAAGAGGTGAGTGCCTGAGGTTCCAGTAAAAAGCGGGAGTGCTGGCTTTCCGTCTTTTGACCTTTTGTTTGGTGCATGCATAGCGACGTATTGTAGTTTCCCCACTCTTTATATGAAAAGCAATGGCTCCAAACCTGCCTTGCACTCAGATGATATGCTAAGGAACACTGTTCTGAATACCAAAGACAGAATGACCAAAACATGAAGGGTTTTTAGACTTTTTATTTTTTATTTTTAAAAGATACATTAAAATTGCTCACTGATTTTACAATCTGCAGCAGGATGGTCATATGAACAATAAAAATTGCACAAAGTTTACTACCGACTGTAGTATCACAGTAATAAATATGCAAACGTGTAATCCCGACAGCCAGAGATATCTCCGGGAGAGAACGAGACAGCTGCACAGAAGCAAACACAAAGGAAGGTGTGGCACCTACTGAGAAAGTGAAGGCGGCCGCTCCATTATGGCGTTGGAGCGCCCCCCACTGCTTTCTCGCAGTGCGAGAAGCAGAAAATAGAATGGTTTACTTACCAGAAGCGGAAAATTGTTTGTCTAAGTGCCAAGGTCCACGAGAGTGTTACAGTGTCGCCGCTGGAGGCGGAGCCCCTGTGGGTGTACCGCGCCGGTCTCTGAACGGACCGAGAGGGTGAGTGAACTACCCTTCCCAGCTGCCCTGTGACCAGGAAGAGGAGGCGGGACCCGAGAGCGCGATGCAGGCGCATAAAATCCACGAGCCCCACCGGCAGAGCGGGGGACTTACCAGAAGCGGAAAATTGTTTGTCTAAGTGCCAAGGTCCACGAGAGTGTTACAGTGTCGCCGCTGGAGGCGGAGCCCCTGTGGGTGTACCGCGCCGGTCTCTGAACGGACCGAGAGGGGTGAGTGAACTACCCTTCCCAGCTGCCCTGTGACCAGGAAGAGGAGGCGGGACCCGAGAGCGCGCTGCAGGCGCATAAAATCCACGAGCCCCACCGGCAGAGCGGGGGACTTACCAGAAGCGGAAAATTGTTTGTCTAAGTGCCAAGGTCCACGAGAGTGTTACAGTGTCGCCGCTGGAGGCGGAGCGCCCCTGTGGGTGTACCGCGCCGGTCTCTGAACGGACCGAGAGGGTGAGTGAACTACCCTTCCCAGCTGCCCTGTGACCAGGAAGAGGAGGCGGGACCCGAGAGCGCGCTGCAGGCGCATAAAATCCACGAGCCCCACCCGCGTCGCGGGAGCGCGAGGGAGCGCCGGGCTAAGCCCGGGCAAAGGGCGGGCCGTCTGAGGCCGTCCAAGGACGACGGAGGACGGGACGGGCCACCCTATTGATTTCCACGCAATCAGACACTCCGAGAGTAAGCCCTTTACATTCTCGCCCTGCCCCCACTAGGCTATTATTTGTCAAACATACTGCTATGTCCACAAGGGGCAGTCGCAGCAAAACTGCTGCAGGAGTAGGGAAGGTTACTGGCCCAATCGATAACTTCATCTTCAGGGCCAACGAAGCGATCGACCATGGAATATCATTATTGGAACGCAGAGTCTCCCTGGAACTGGCCCAAGCCAGACGTTCTTCATTGGGCCTCCTCGCCTCAGCAAATACACCTATTAGGAATAACCCTGCTGTCGGTGTCTCTGTAGTTCGTGTTAGCGCAGAGATCCACACCCTGCCCAACACTGTGGATTTATCAGTAACACAATTACTCTCAGACTCACTACGGAGTTTGGAGAAATCCCCCAACTTAGATGTCACTGATAACTTTAACACACAATTAGATCTCGTCACAAACTCTATTCCAGCAATGAGCTTCCCTGAGAGCCTGCACACAACATCTATTGTGGAGCCCCAATTACCATCTATCCCGATAACAGACACTACACATGCTCTTGCCACCGACCCGATCCTGATTATAGATCCCGACTTGATGGCTACTAACTTATCCCCTCCCCGAGAATTGGTCACTGCACACACATTTGCGGACTTAACCCCCACTTCCAAAGCATTGCGAGGTTTAAGGGAGGGAGCTATACAGAAACAGAAACAGCCCCAAGGTTTAAATACATCTATATCCAAGGGAAACCCTCTACCCCAGAGAAAGCAGGGGAAAAGCCTATCTAACAACTCTAAAAAAGCTAACAAAAAATCTAATACAGGGTTGGGTCATAAAGGAGACTTGCCCATCATGGAGTCATCATGTAAAGATTGTCCCTCAACAAACCAACTTATAACGAAGGTTGGGGAAAGTATAAGTGTCCATCTTGCTACCATAGAAAAGAGACTAAGGAATATAGAAAAACAACTAAACGAACTAAGTGCCCTAGTCAAAACCCCAACCCCAAAAGGAATACCAACTTTAGTGGCGACCAAACCACATATTCAACAACCTTTGGGACAACCCGCGAAAAAACCAATTGCAGACTCTAGTAATACACCCAAGTTAACCTCACCTTCAAAGGGAGTCACGAAAAAAACAAACCCACCCACCATAAACACAAACACACAGGGTAAACAATCCAACCCGACACAACCAAAGGGGGGTACTACTAACAACTATAAGGACAGGAATAAAGGAAATCAAGGAAGATTTCCTGCTAATTTGCCCCCTGGATCAAGTCCATATGTAGTGGTGATGACGGGAGTTCCCGAGTTATCAGATAGTACTGAAGAACCTACCTGGTCTCTACTAAATAAAGTCAGTTACTGGCTAAACAATAATAGACCCCTACCCCCATACTGTAGGAGTAACATTCTAACAGTTAGAAGAGTACCGTGGGTGGGCCATGAGACAAAGAAAACACATTGCGACTGTGTGATTATTAACTTTGATGACCCACGCACGGTAGAACATATCTGCTCATGGAGAAGTGAGGGGTACAGTGGAGGCATAGAGACAAGGCACCTTTCTTTTTTGTATCCATCTAGGAATTCTGATAGGTTCAACCAGTACGACCATGCCTCTGATGGAGACTGGTGCCAGGTGGGGCAAAAAGATGTGGGAAACAACTGGGGTGAGCGGGGGCGAGATAACCATAGATATCCTCAAAGAAATACAATAAGTAGAGATGCCTTTTGGGGAATACCAGTTTTCAATAGATTCAGCAGCCTAGAGATGGTTGATTGACTCTCACCATCACCCCGGCCACTGAACATTGAACTGGAGGGAACAAAACAGGGTCGCCCCATTGAGCTTACTAAAAACATAGAGGCGCATGAAAAGGAGAGCCTAAGTACACAACTGGCCCAAAATTGTTTGGGGTTGTCAGTAACAAGTGAAGATCAAGTAGTTGGTAATATTAAAAGGCCTGTAACATCTAACCCCCCAGATCCCTATCCTCATAAAAACTCTAACAGCATACTAAAGATCATCAGCTGGAATGTAGCTGGACTTCAACAGCGGGTATCGGACCAGGAATGGTTAAAATGTATATCCAACAGAGACATAATAATGTTACAAGAGACATGGGCTACTTCTGAAACAGTTATAGAGGGTTTTGAATGCCACAGCATTAGCGCACAGAAGCCAGTTTTTGGACGCCCCGTGGGAGGCCTGCTGATTGGATTCAGGATAACTCTAGGGGGGGCTACTAAATTAATACCAACTAAAAGCCCAAACATTCAAATAATCGAGTTTACATGTAGGTCATCGTTATACTTCATTAACTTCTATAATAACGATTTTCACTCGACCCCTAACAGGCACTATATAGAGCTATTTGAGAATATTACAAGAATAACCGAATCAGCCAATAACCGTGCGAACAATAGGATTATCCTAGCTGGAGACTTTAATGCCAAATTGGTGAAAACCAAAGTAGGTGCAATTCAATCAGATAGGGCCACCAAACGTGGGAATGAATTAAAAATTTTTATAAACACACACACCCTATTGAATATAATGGACACATGCAAAAATAGTGAAACTGCATATATTCCAACTTTCAGAGGCAGAGATTTCTCCAGCACGGTAGATTATATCTTTACGTCTGCAGAATTATTAGATAAAGTTACCCAGGCAGGAGTTGTAGAAACAGCCTTCGGAGACCATAACGCATTGGAAATTAGTTTAAGATTGGGCCCGATTCAAGCACCGCCCCGCACCTTGGGAGCTAGGGATATTATGCCATCAACTGATAACCTAAGGCTAAAGTGGAAAGGGGTGGACTGCGGACGCATTATGAACACAATCATAAGTAGCCACCAATCAATAGTTGACTCATGCTCACTTACTGATGGGAACCACCAAAGGATAGTCAAAGACTTTGCAAATCTTTGTAATGTTATTAAGACTCTTCTGACAGTCCCTAACAGAAAAAACAGTGACAAGCCTAGGTGGTTCGACAGTTGCTGTTCAGCGGCAAATAAGGCTCTTCGTAGGGCTTTAAATTCCAAACCGAGGAGTCAAGTAGATGTACGGTCCGCTAGGTTGGCTTATAAAATAGCCATAGGGACAAGGAAGGCCACCATGGTAGAGGACCACTGGAATGAACTAACTGTCTCTGCTGCTGTGGGAAATAGCGCAACCTTCTGGCCTGCTGTAAGGAAGATGCGGGACATGGGGAAGCAGTTGTCACCAACCAGCTGTACTATTTCTAGCCAGCATTGGGAGCAACATTTCTCCAAAATATACGCCAAACCTACTGCCTCTACAGAAGATTACAGCCATGGCAAACTGAGCCCATTAGATATAACCCTGGGGGAGGTCGTTCTAGCCATCAATCAAAGCCTCGGGAACAAGGCACCGGGGCCGGATGGCTTCCCAATTGATCTAATCAAACACAAACCAGAATTTTGGGGGCCCATTCTGGTTAATGTTTTCAATTGTTTGCCGATGGGCGCCATCCCTGACACCTGGTCCACCAGCATAATAGTGCCTATCTACAAAAAAGGTGAAAGATCTGACCCTGCAAACTATAGGCCCATCTCACTCTTAGACAACACCTTGAAAATTCTGGGCCGGGTGCTGTATAATAGAGTGAATGATTGGGCCGAAAAAACAGGGGTGCTGGACAGATGTCAAATGGGCTTCAGAAGTAAGGTCGGGACAACAGAACAATGCCTGAATCTTAATCTTATAATAGGCAAATATACCATAGCTAGGGTTTCACCTATTTACCTAGCTTTTATGGACTTGTCGTCCGCCTTCGACCTAGTGAACAGGTCAAAATTGTGGGCGACACTCCTATCCTATGGCCTTGACGAATCTTTGGTACATTTCCTAGCCTATCTACACGCGGACACTAAAGCCCAGGTACGAATTGGCATGGAGGGTGAGATCTCAGGGGCAATCAAGGTAGAAGGAGGTGTCCGACAGGGGTGCGTTTTAGCACCCCTGTTGTTCATCATTTATATAAACGGATTGAGTGATTCCCTGAAAAAGACGACAACTGATGTCCCGAAAATCCAAGGGAAATTGCTACCCGCACTTCTGTATGCCGACGATGCGGTGATCATGGGCTTAACACCAAATGCCCTATGTGCCCTGGTCAAGAACTTTGCACATTTTATGGGGAACTTGGACTTGAAAGTGAATTTTAAAAAATCGTATATTATGACCTGCGGGCCAGGGGCCAAACAACTCAACTCTATTTCGATTGGTCAAGAGAAGTTGCACTCTACCAAATCATTCCCCTACTTAGGCATGGTCTTTGCTGCGAACGGCCTGTGGAGTGGGCATCTCGCCCACGCCACAGGCAAGTTCTCAAAGGCCATAAACTCAATTCTTTCCCTGCCACGGCCAAAGAGGTCAGAAACAACTAAGGCAATTGTGAAAATATACAGACTGCAATGTGTCCCGGTAGCAACCTATGGCGCTGAGATTTGGGGGACAGAGAAATCATCTAGCCTGCAGACAGAAGAAAACCGGTTATGTAGAAAACTTCTTGGAGCCCCAATCTCTTCATCCGGGTATATTTGCCACGCTGAACTCAATTTGCCTCATATAACTGATTTTATTGCCACGCGACCTGCATTATTTTGGCTGGCCATTTGGACCAATGACCGTGCTATTTTAACACAGGAAATTGTGTCTGAATGTCTAGCATGTGACAAAGGCATGAGTATCCCGTGGCTCCGGGCGACAAAGGAAAGCCTAGATAGCATTGGCAAAATCCATCTTTTTAAAGATCCTTCCCAGATCAAGAGTACAGATTAAAAGGATATACAAACTGAACTTTATGCCCTTTTCAGGGAAAAGAGGTTGGAGATAGAACTGCAAAAACAAACTGTCAAATCATATGTGAATAACATAAACAACGACTTATCTCCACAACAAATCCCTTTATATCTAAGACTCCCTATGACCAACTGGGAAAGATCGTTATTATATCGCTTAAGAGCTGGAATCATAAAATACTCACTTTGCTTTCCAATGGGCCACAGCACGATGAATTCTGGAACTGAGTTATGCCCCTGCCCTAGCGATGGACACAGCAGACAAAATGACTTACATTTCTTTTTTCATTGTAAATTTTTTTATAAAATACATCAAGTGGTTTTTAGTCCCATATTTTAAAAAACAAAGACCAGTTTCTCTGACTCAATCTTATTCCATGCTTTTAAAATTAGAAAATGATGAACTGATTTTTCGTGTAAGCTCATTTCTGTAAAATCAATGGAACCTCCATGAAATGCTTATGTGCCTTAAAGTCCCCCCTGCCTTGCACTTTAGTAAATTGAATTGCACTTTAGTAGCTGAATCACACTGATTGTTTACATTAATGCTTGGAAAACATCTGTGGCTTTTAACTATTTGTGGAAATTGCGTAATTATTTTAAAATGTATTTTTATGTAAATGTGTGGCTTTTATGGATTTTTTGCAATCCGAATAAAGTATTTTTGAATTGAATTGAAATTGAATGGTTTCTTCAATACCATTTTATTTTCTGCTTCCCGTGCTGCGAGAAAGCAGACATCAGGAGTATGCCTGGCTTAGGGGCGTGTGGGAGAGATTGCCTGGTTCGGGACGGGCAGGTGGGCAGGTCAGGGAGGAGTGGCTTCGACCACTCTGATTGCCCGGACTGCTTAGTCGGCCCAAGAGCAGCATGCGGTTTCTGTTCAGAAGCAGCGCAGCAGAGGCGGCGCGGAGTGGGACCCGGTCAGGTAAGTTTTTCATTTCATTTTTACGCCCCCCATCCCCCGTTCCGTGAGTATTAAGTGCTGCGACTGTTTAGAATGCACCTTCCTCTTTGGCACAGTCTGAAAAAAATAACAGTTTTTCACCAATGACCACCTACAGCAAATCTGTGGGTGTACGGGGTGCGGGGGCTCCATCTGCTCATCAGAAACTGGAAGGGTTTGCAAATAGAATATTTTGTCGGCATTCGAAGGCTGCGCCTCCTGATTAGAGACCTGCCCTGGAACATGAAGGTTATCCCGTCTCAGAATTTAACCTGCTCTATGCCAGAGATCAAGTAAATTCTCAGCTAGGGTGCGATCTAGAACGATGACCTGGTTAGTGCTCTCAAGTGTTATCTGCATATTCACAGTGTTTACGAATTGCAAAATGTTATTAGGTTAATGGTGTAATAAGTATAAACTAAGGTCTGCATTGTTGGTGTTTTCGGAACTGTTTCAAGCCACGCCGCTGCGTATGCTTTGGTCTCCAAAAATATAAATAAAGAAATGGGTCCGGGAAGGTATGTTTTTTGGGTGCATTTATAGGTGTTGCATTACTCTTGGAACTTCTTCTTATTGGATGCTGTAGATAAATCTAATTACTGTTCTTGTGTTGTCCCTCAGAGCTATAAGCTATGGTTAGGCTTGCGAGTTAGAGGGCGTGGGGGAGCTCTTCCAGCTGGCAGCAAATGTAGCAGATTCCCGACAGCTAGAAGTCTGTCTGTCCATCTTTGGCGGTCCTTCTGGCTAAAGGGAATTTGACCCCAAGCGACCACAAATTTTCCTCTCAAACTACGTTGGGTGAATTTGTGAATCGGCCTGAATTTAAAATAGGAGGCTATGACGAATTAAACAGGAAAAGTTAAACTTTCAAATGGCCACGCACTAAACTAGTTGTTTTCAGAGAGCTTTTCAAAAACAGAGGATGGAAACCACTGTTGAAGAGGTTCATTCGTTCAATTATTATTGCTGAGAGCTGGCTTTAATTTGCCCCAAAAATGTAGCTTGGAATGTGTTATGTCCTGTGAGACACGCTCTAGTGTCCTCACCACTGCCCGTGGAAGCCATTCCCTGGAGAGGGAACACCCGGAGTAGAAGCATCAAAAAGCTGCCTGAAGAGGGAGCACCCAAGGTGAGTGGCTCCTCCCATGCAGCTGAGAAAAGCGACTGAAGATCCGCCTATATGGTCCAGTGACCATTGAAGTTAATAGACCCGTTGGCCCTCTTAGAACATGGTGCATGTCACTGCACCCGGAGGAGAAGCAGAAGAAGAGTGGAGATCATGTCACCTAGAAGAGCTGAACAATGCAGGTATGTCAAAGACAACGAGAGGAGAAGCATGAGGACTCATAGCACCACAAGCCAAGAACACCTCCAAAGACACCAGACAGCCACCAAGGTGGACCAACGGCCCTGGCAACAGCACCAAGGGAGAACCACACGTAAGCAGCAGCAAGCGCAAACCAAGTTACTCCCATCGCTTCACAGTGAGACCGTCCAGCCCCGAGTGTCGCAGTTGGAGTCGAACGGCATCCCTGCCCGCAAATGCCAGAGGTGCAAGAGAAGATTCAGAAGAGGCAGCCAAGTGGCTACGACGTTCCTCCAGAAACCTCCTCTCCTAGTTCATCATCGCCACCTGATGTCCAGGCCCAATGGCAGCTACGTCATCAATGCCATGTGCATGACACCGTACTCCGCTAGAAACGTGGAAGTGTAACCAGAGGGTCTACACCAAGAATCGGACAACCAGCTGAGGTCAGAAGAGGAAGTTGTGAGTGGCAGGGCCGGACGAAGAAGAAAACCCAAGCTACAACAGGAGTGAGTCCTGACACAGCGACAGCAAGGGAAGAGGGGGATAACCCGAAGAGGAACTGGCAACCGCACGGCGGGAGTCCGAGGGTAAGCCGCACAACCTGAGCGAACCGAGGCTCATGCCTTACGTTTCTCAGTGTGTTCATCACTCCTCCGTCATCAAAGTCCCAACGGCCCAAGAAGTCCAAGTACATGGATGCAAGTGAGTCTCCAGAGAACATGGAGATACCTGGCCACTTCCTGCCTCAGGTGATTGACTCCAGACTAAACGCCTGCAACCATCAAGGCCAGTCATCACCTGCCATGGTCCAGATTTACCACACAGCTGGCAATGCTACCATGCCAGTCCTCATCAAGTGCGTCTACCGACACCATCTCGAATACACATGGACTGGAGTCCTTCATTATTGCCAAACTAGCCAACAAGAAAATTCAAAGGCTACCTGCTAAATCCGAACTGCGCCAATGAGAGCATGTCCTGACCAAGACCCATACACCCTTGAAGTTTGTGCGAGAGACTGGCTAATGGCTCATCGACGGTTTGCAGCTGCCCCCAGCCGGCACACACGCAGCCCCAGCGCAACCTACCAGCAGTTCCGTGGCAAGCCCGATGAAGGGTCTCCCCAGGCGGGAGAGCGGGAAGAAACATTGCCCCACCGACAGGTCACCGGACACAGCAAGACTTTCTCCATGGAATCCCACCATGATCTTGACGCACCTAGTTAATGAACTATTGTTACACGCCACATACCATCATCCAGGCCAACGGACAGAAGTTACGTGGGACTAAAGGACATGTTTACACTGGCGCGGTCCTAGTGCGCAGATGACATCTTCAAGCAAGAGTTTGTATCCTGAACTGATCAGGTTAAATGATGAATACCTGCTGAGAGTGTCCTGCCACAGTTGAACTCACCAGCCCTTGTCGACAGTCTTCCTGATGCCGGAACCGAGAAACTGATGGCCCCTGTGGTGTATACTTTGTTACTGTGTATCCCTACGGGTTGAACAATAGAGCTTTTGTTTTATTAAAATTTAGGGGGAATGTTATGTCCTGTGAGACACGTTCTAGTGTCTCGACTGGCATAGAGTTTACAGCTACTCCCCTAGGGGAGTGGGCACACTTGCATCCCCACACGCATCCCTCACGAGTCACGTGAGCCTGCTAATAAAAGGGTCCGAGTGCACGTGCATGTGACCAGTTCCAGTAACCATCTAATCGGTGTCTGTGTCTTTATTCATTATCATGTGGGCCTAGGGCCCACGACGCAATGGAATGGACGAGCATTTAGCTGGCAAACATGAGCTCAAACGTCTATTTCAACTGAAATAAATAACATGGCTTCAGCTTAATGACCTCCTTCCTTTTACCTACTAAACCCCACCTAATGAAGTCCCACAGCCCTTTGCAGTCCCCTTGGATGTTGGTCTCGCTCTTCCACTACTTGACTTGTCCCTCCCAGTGCAGTACCTCCCTCCATGGTCTTTCCTCCGTATAGTAGAAGATGAAGAAGGGTCACAGTGGATTCTAAGACACACAACCCATGGCCATGGATGTTACAGCTGAAGAAGATTCATTATGTTGGTTTAAAACCTGTGCAGATTATATCACGTCACGCTAAGATAATGTTTATCTGCAAGGATTAAAGATGGTAGCAGCTTGCTATAGCGTGTGTACTACAGTATTTATGGCACTATGTGCTCTTGTAGAAGCAGCAGATTGTTACCTTCTGCTTAGATAGTCTTTTTGGTGTCATCTCCTCTGCCATTCCACCCCTTTTCATGATTGCACAGTGTGTTGTGACCAGGCCTCATTTTTGACCATTCGAGGGACCGTCATTTTGTTTTTACCCGCACTAAGGGGCTTTGTCTGGCAGCTGCCTGCCCAATATCTACAGCACAAACAGTACACGTGGGTCAAAGATAGAGTCCAGTGGGTAAATCTCTTTGTATGTATAATGCTGTGAAAATAAGGGAAGAGTAAATTATTTTGTGTTGTTGCAGGGAGCCGCAACTCGCTAGAGTATCTAGGTCACAACACGCCTGAACTGTACCACTTAGTCACAATACAAGGCATTCATGTGCTCACTTGTGTGTGATGTGAGTTTCTATGAATAGGAATGTACGTTGTGACAAAATACTAAACTATCACCTCTAAATCCCGAATATTATCTGTCTTTGATCATGCATGCTTGACAGATAGCGCTATTTCCAATGTCCTACTCAAGGCGCTGGAGCACAATTGTAGTGTGTGTTTGCAAATTCTGCTCTGTGATTTTTGAGGGTGGGAAATAAACAGGAGAACAACCACAGCAGTAAAACGTATCGGAATAATAATACATCATCATACGAAAAGCGAAACCAGTAACATTAATGACAACAGAGAGAATCATTATGCTAATAATAGCATTCTAATAACAATGCTAACAATATCAACACCAATAATAACAATACAATGTTGCTAGCATGGATACCTTGTAGCTGTTTTTATAAAGATTTACATTTCGCAGACTAGAAAGTGTTTGGTTTTCGGCATGAACAATGAGTGTTTTCATGGCGGGGCTCAATGGTACTCATGATATCTTCCCATGAAGCATGAAAGCCTGTATCAACCCCATATGACGCTGAGCTGTCAGACCTGAAAAGATAAGGTAAAGATACTGCTGAGTGGATTGAGAGCGGGCACTATTGGTGCACGAGGGGCCTGGGGTGTGAGGTGACCCTTGAATGGGCAGAGATGGTGCTGGAGCTCGGAGTCTGTAGTGGAGTGAGAGAAGGCAGAGGGCTCGGTGTTACTTGGCCGAGGGATATGGTCCACACTTTGTAAGGGTTAATACTTCAGCGAGAGTACCCACGGATTGCGGTAACTTCTTACGGGCGGCCTGGCCAATCAGAGCGCAGCCCCGCGGAGCGCATTGCTTGCATTCCGCAGATAGTTAAATATTACACACAGCTTAGTCTGGGCGGGAGTGCTGGCCCAGCTCCAGGTCACTGGATCAGGCACCTGCTGGTGAGCACCTGAGCAACTGCTGGGGCCTAGAGGCGAGGGCCGCTGCCGTTACTACACGTTAAATTGTAGAATCTGCAATGGCAATCTTTGTTTTTCAAATTTTAGCAGTGTGGGTGCTGGCTTCATAGCAGTATGTGTAGTTACTAAATGCTAATAATGTGTGAAACTGGAACCTGTATATTTTGTTACCTGCACCTGGCATTGCATCACAAACTGCAAAGCAGGCAGCTTGAGTGACTGATTGGCACAGTGAGCTGTCTTCTGTCACAATTTGCATCAGTGATCTGTGATGTCACATGGGCTGTTCTGTGGTATGCTGGTGTATCATCACACTATTAGAAGCAAACCACTATATTAATGCACATGTAAAATTTTGGGCATTAGATACTGGCACAAAGTTTCCAACTTTTGAGATGCAACTAGGCTGACTGTATCAGGCCGGCATTGCATTTTCTGTGGCACCAATTCTCCACCACTTTGCATCCATTTTTAGGTCGAGCAGACCTAAAAAGCATGCGTAGCATGCTTTTGTCTGCGAAAGATCTTTTGCTGGCGTGTCTGGGGGAATGTGAGACGGTGTACAAGCACGAGCCTCTGCCGTCTCAGATTTGCCCTCTAGGGCGCGCACGTCGCCGTGCACACCCCCTGCCTGTGATTCTCACCTAAACACGCAGTCAGGCACACACGCAGGCAGGCACACACACACAGACGCAGGCACATACAAGCGCACGCACACACAGCCACACATGCACACGCACATGCACCCCCCCACACACAGCCACGCACGCACCCCCACCACTCACGGGCACACACACACACACAGATACAACCCCCCTCCCACTCACCGTGCTCTTTCTGCCTCGTCCGTGTCCCTCTCTCCCTCGGCAGCCATTGGGTGTGTCTCGGCGTGTGAGCTCCACAGCGCTGGTGGTCACTCGGGACGGGACCCGGGACTTCAGCTGCCTTAGCGCCGGGGCTCCCTCTCCAGCAAAAAGCGCGCATGCGCGGGCAGCCCCTGCCCTCAGTCGCAGCCCAATCCTGAGAGCTGCTTTCGGTTTCGCTGTAACTCTGTCTGATAATATTACATTAAATCCACGTACACTGTACGGTTTACGTACGTGGTATTTTTGTACATAGATTTTCCGTTTGTTCTGTTGACAGACACCCGTAGACCCGTTAAGAACTTTTGGTTTCGATTTTCAGGACTGATAAAAATATGTTGGGTGTCCGAACTTTTTCTATATTTCTTTTCAAAGGAATGAGAAGATATCCGTGCATCTCCCAACCTCTGATGAGTCTGGCATTACCCAAGAACTTTGTTTTTCTTTTTTTTGCAGTTTTATATAGCACGAATTGCTTATTGGAGCACTTTAAAAGAGCACCAGTTACACTACCCAAGAGGAAAATCCATTTGGTTTCATTTTTTTAGGCACGGTGAGATTAAGTGACTTGCCCAGAATCACAGCATGTTGAACCAGGTGGGCGGGGTCATGCCGGTGCTCAGCAGCATTTGCAATGCAATAGGTCTCGCATTATTAAAGTTTGTGCTATTGGCATTGCTAAATAATGCAACACCAATAGCTTAAACTTTAATAATGCGAGACCTATTGCATTGCAAATGCTTGTTGTTTTTGGCACAACATTTGTATAAGCAGATGATTTTCCGCTTTGGAAATCTACAGCTCCTAAGTAATGTGGCAAACCATGAATTATTGCAATATTACATGCTGTCCCCCATAGACCTGATTGAATATTGTATGGCTTTAAGCCAATGTATTTGCTCAATTGTGCTATAATTTTCACTAATTAGACCCATTTTTATAAAGCCAACTTTGTGGCAGTATCTACATGTTGTTATATGACATCCCTTTATTAATGTAACTAGCTGCCCTCCCCGACGTTGTCCGGGGATGAAAATGAAAGTCTCGAATGTTCTTTTTTTACCTGTGTAGTTGAGCAGTGCATACACGGTAACGCTAGTTGTCCATTGCAGCCGAACATGTGCCTCCGCTTGTCCAGCCAGTGTGAGGAAGCGCCACAGTGACTGCGTTTTAGCCCCGCTGCTACGCTGAATCGCCTCAGCACCCGAGCAATTTTGGGATCGTCTTTGTCGGCTCCAACGGCGAACGTGTTTGTCCGCTGTACCTGACGCCCCTGCAACATGCGAACTGTGTCAGCCGCGAACGTGTTTGTCCGCTATAGCGCCACAAAGATGCCCCACATGGCGTCAACGGCCAACGCCCACAACAATGCCAAATGCACTGCCCACTCGTATTGGAACGCTAGTCCCACCCAGAACGCTTCTCGCATGCGGTGCAATCCAGCTTGGTTTTGATGAATGCCGCGCCCAGCTTGGTTTTGACGAATGCCGCGCCCATCGCTCTATGCACACGCCCCCAGCACAACGCACACTCCCACAACGGACTACTCAGAACGCTTCTCGCAAGCGGTATAATTCAGCAGGGTTGGGTTTTGACGAATGCCGCGCCCATCGATCTATGCACACTCCCCCAGCACAACGCACACGCCCACAACGGACTACTTTGCCCCGAACGTTCTTTTCCCCTTATAATGTATACGGTGGGCTGCTGTATAGCCTATGTCCATCTGCTGATACTGTGTTTTGCAATGCTGTATTGAGTGTTCCTATTGGCGCTGTAGTTCCTGAGCTTACCCGCCTGAAAGGTTTGGGCTCTCTCTTTATAATATTAGTATGGATAACTGCACTTTCAGAATGGCTTTATTAACCTTGTTGCTTCTCAAATTAGCTTGAAAATGCACCATTTACCCACTCTTTTTTCAAAAGAGTCTTAGGGGGAGAACCGCCCCCCTCGCCCCCCCCGAACCCTCATGAAGATGTTCGAGCTCACTCGCCATGGTGCACTCCAACAGAAAGTTTACACACCACCACTTTCAAATGTCACCAGCCACCACTGGAAAGCACGGCATAGTGTGCTTATAAGAATAGAAAAATGTTTGCTAAGTTGCTTTTGGCGAACCACGCAGAAGAAAACAGAAGCGTGGTCACCATTTTAAATATTAAGCGTGGTGCACGAAAGGAAGGTGTGGCGATACTATGAAAGTGAAAGCGCAGAATGGCGCTGGCAAAAATAAAAGAAAACTTGATTTAGGCAAGCAGCGCATAAGTAAACAAAAGCGGGGCCACCATGTTAAAGATTTGACTATGTGTGCCTGCTGCAAAAACATCATATAAATATTTTAATCTAGGCACTGTTACTGAGCAGCACACTAATGAAGAAATCACAATGCAGTGAGACACCAGGGCAGGTTGCAGAAGCAGGACAGCGCGGAAGAGTGTATCCTGCCGTCAAAAGCAGGCAGGAAAAAGTAATTTAAGAAAATAGTGCTCAGAAGATATAATTAAAACGTAGCGAGTAACAACACATGTAACTGAAGAGACTAATAGGCCTAGTGACCAATGAAAAGCCATCATTTACAAAGGACAGTGACAGGAGCCAATTATAAAGATGGGCGGATAGTGGGTGGAGCTTTATGCCCATAGTTGGTAGGGTATGCTCAGACGTGAGTCCCTTGCTCACTTTGCCACTGGATTCAAGCAAGCCTGGCTGAAGACGGCTGAAATGCCAGAAATCGGTCCTAGGAAGCTTGTTTCTGGTCCAGGGAAGGCATGGCTTGGCAGTTCAGGCTGGACTGTTCCCATGAGGCACAGGATCAGACTGATTTGCATATGGCCATGTCTGAACTGGGGTGGCAGAGTGGGCTAAAGAACGGTGATGGATTAAACCCAGATCTTTTGACTGGGTGTGAGTGTTTGATTGGTTCAGATGCTCCGTCCATCACCACCCCCTTTTGTACCGCATATCCTGACAAGAGCATATTTTGAAGAGTGCTGCCTAGGCGAGAGCTAAAAAGACAGAATAGTCAACATATAAAATAGCACTTCCCTGCTCTCACAGCCGCCGCCTTGTTCCCTATCCTCGTCTACCATCCAGGAACTGCTGCGCACTGCGAAGGCTCCCAGCTGCCAATCCCAACGCTGCTCTCATCCTGGGAATTATATTCCCAGTATGAGAGAAGCGCTGGGATTGGTCTGAGTACCCAGGTTCGGCGCTCAGACATGGTCTGGGAGCCTGTGTTGGTTCTACACCCAGCTGTACAACACAGCTCGGGTAGGAGAAAGGCTAAGTGAGCATGGCAGTTTGGTCGGCCAAACGGTTATGCGCACTTAGCAGTGCCCCCCCTCCCTCCCTCCCCACCCGGTGCTGCAGCGTCACTAGGAGTGCCCCCACCACCCTTCCTGGCTGGCAGCCTGCAGGACAAAAAAATAAAATTATAAAATAGTTTTATTATCATGTTATATTTGTCCTTTGACAACTTTCAGCGTGGGGGGGGGGGGAAGCGGGTTACGCTCCTCTGCCATAACAGAGGAGCAGCCCATGCTGGAGGATATGGTCCCTGGGGCCTATTAAGGGTCAGGGAGGAGTCCGCAAAACAATTGGAAATGCCTGAGATGCACTTGAGAAGGCAGCCACATTCAGATGGTGTTGGGGGCGGTGGGACATGTGAGGTACAGGTATTCTGTATATGTATAATGGACAGAGTTACTAAACTATTGTTAAGACAGCACGTAATACTGTAGAAATGTACATGCTTGTCCAAAAGGCAATGAAGAAAAAGCACAAAAAATGTTTAGGTTTAGAGAAATATAGCAACAGTTTCGAAATCCTAACCTGGCCCAAGTGATCACACTGGCATTGAGCCCTGGGGGAAGTAGGCGACGTCAGAGTTGCGGTTTTTGAACAGAAAAAGGAATGCTGGCGTGAACATTCCATTCTGGCCTAACCACACCGAGGGCTGATTTTGCAGCCAGTATTAATTTAGTGAGAGGTTTCCATCCATTTTATCACAAAACCATTCGGATAATGTGTGCTTGAATTCTGACACCAGTAACGAGAGTGAAGCCAGTTCACGGTATAACAGAATTACTGAAAGAATAGTAGTACTACACTGGTGGTGCAGCCCCAATCACTGCTTATTCAAGTCAGCTGATAAAAGAATTGCAACCACATTGTTCTTGAAGCTATTAACATCTGAGAAAACAGGAAAATAAATGAATATGTGGATCATCAAGGAAGTGTTCTGGTGGCAAAAAAGTGCACCCAGGTGTCCAAAGAAAAATAAAAAACTTTCAGGTTGAGTATTAAGAGCTACTGAAATAGTATCAGACCTAAAAGAATCAATCTCATGTTATTTAATGTGCATATGGGATGCTCAAGGTGCAATGTGGAGGGAGTGGACTTCTAGCACATTGTGTGGAGTTGCTCCTCACTCAATGATAGTGGGTCATAATGGTGCGACTCAATAGGAATCATTAGCAGGAATATCCCCAAAATGCCAGTGGCCTGCTTACTTTACCTTTAACCAAGAACCAAGATACATGCGTTTTTTTGACAAATTCGTGGATTTGGCGTTCATATTAGCCAAGCACATGGTGATTTATGAGCTGGGAAAAATGCTGAAGGCCCATTAGGGCCGGAATGACTACCGGGCAGTTTGGAATGCTGCTGAGCTGGGGGCTGATTTCACTGCGGTGGGGGCTGATTTCGTTCATGGAGGCCTGCGTTGCTCCGAAATAATTAAAGCAAAACGAATTTCGTTCAGCACACGCAGGTCTCCATGAACGAAATCAGCCCCCAGCTCGGCAGCATTCCAAACTGCCCGGTAGTCAGTCTGGCCCTGAGCCCATGCTTTTGAAAGTGAAGTAAAGAACCGAGTAAATCAGCGGAATGTGAAGGAGCAACGTTTAGCAGAGAACTGAAGAGGACACAGGAGATTGTAGAGGCTTGGACATGATGTCACAGTAATAATCGTCACTAGACAAAGATGGGATGAAATTCACATCCGCCTAGGGAAATTAGTTGGGGTAGTGAAGATGTGGCCAAAATATTATGTTACTTTGGAATAGCCAAAATGCACCTTGCTTTTGAAACAGAGACTGGTGTTGTTGTTAAGCAGCGGTGTGGAATTTATTAAAATATCTACTTGTTCATGAGGCAGGTTGCTTCCTAAATCTACTTGTCTTGTAACAAAATCCACTTGTGCCTTTAGTGATATGTAGTGTGGCGACAAATTATGGCAGCAATCTCATTATATAAGAGCTCTTATATAGCCTCTCCGATTATGCCAGGGCTCATATCATAGTAGTGTTTGAATACTAGCAATCCCTTTATGTTGCCACGTTTCGGCAGATCTACATACTGGGACTGAAGGTAGTGGTAAGCAATAGATCCAGGGTTAGAATGCCCTTTTGAGTCTGTGCAAAGCTACTGAATTGCATGTTTTAAGAGTTTAACAACTCTTCTCTAATCATTTCCCATACTGAGAAATGTTGGAAATTTACTCCTGATAATGGCAGACGTAAACCTTCTTCCAGAGTTGGGGAAAAAAGTGGTTGGAGGGAAAATGAACTTGCAAACCCTCTTTCGCATGAGCAAATCTACACATGCATATTTGCTCATGCTAAAATGCAGTTCACTAATATTTTCTAGGAGTACAATTCCTTGCCCTGCTTGTGTAAATTCTTGTGAATTCACGAAAGCCATATAGCTGCACTTGATGCAAGGACATGTACCAAGGGTGCACTTTTGAGACTTTCTTTAATAATTGGGCCCCTCATTTGGTCTGGCGTTAACCATGACCTTTTGGGTTTATTAAAATTCTTTACCTCTCTCTCTATATCAGCTGGCTTCACTGTGAGTGACAGCATTCACAGTGAAGCCACTGTTTCACAAGGAGCATATCGGCACACAAAGTAGTTTTGTTCAGTGTCTATAACTAATGTGGCAGTGTGTGCTTTTTGAGACCAAAAACAATTTTTGTTTCGCCAATGTTTGTTATAAAGGTGAGGGCCCGGCAGCTCTCACATCATTAAGGTTTGACAGAAACCATGCCAAAACAAGTCACACATTGCCAAAACTAAAAAGCTGACCACCAATTTCAGACCTACTGGCTTTGCCAGTGCTTGTTTATTTGTATATTGCCCATAATCTTATTGAAACTGGTTACACTGATTTTCCAATATGAATATTTTGGGAAATACTAGCATGCATCAACACATTTTACTAAATGATGCTGCAAAGAAATGGTACCTGAAAATTTTAAGTAGTTTAGCAAAATATTTTTCCCCCCTACTTTCATTTTGTTAGGAATATTGAAAGCAAATAATCATTAATCTTGCTTTCAAGCTTTTGCAAATATTTGCATCTAATCAGAGAGCATTCTGGGAGCATGATACATAGCCTCATATTGCTAAACTTTTAAACCGTGTGTACACATTATTATACTGGAACCACTGTCAGTAGTGCAGTCAGAATTTTCATTTACTTACAGCACTCACCGCAATAATAAAGGCTTCAAATTAATGAACCATAAATACAAATTTGAACAGCATTAACATATGCACACAAATATTAAGTTAACTGCAGGCAGTGCCCTTCCCTGACCCTTAATGTGGTACTGCAAACTGGCAGTTAAAAGGGTTTGTGCTGCAGGGGGTTGGGCCTACTTGTCCCAAGGACAAAATACACATTAAAACTTGTTGCCCTTGACCCCAAACAATAGGTCCTGGGCGTCGGGCTATAGGAATTCTACATCCATGTTAAGCCACTCCTCTCAGAACTCTCATGCGAACTCTATTAACGTATGGATCACTAAAACTTGCATTGTCTCTACAGTCGCATCTAATGTAATTGATAGATCATTTTTTATTAAGAGATTTGCAGATCAGGGCTCCATTAAGTTGGTCTGTTTTACTCTTCATATTGGCATTACTAGTTGATGTGCCTAGTCGGGGTACTGAAGTTTTAGTACAGTTCTCAATGGTACTGCAAGTTGGATAAAGTCATAAAAATAAGTTTTAAAAACAGGAGCTACTGTAATGGAGTTTTCCAATATTAAATCCAGTTATGCTGTGCAGAAATACTAATGGGCCTTGGCGAGTGCATCCCATAGGTATGAAACCAGATGGATGTGAAACATAAGAGTACAGTGAAGAATCAAGAATCAAGAATTGTTTAAGTTCTCCTTTCACTAAACTCTAAGTTCTTTCTGTATTTGATCAAAGTTACATGCCTTTATTGATTTTCACACCAAAATGAAACAAGCATTGGCATAGCCAATAAGTCTCGCCTTTGGGACCTTATAAGTGTTTAACCATGCAACAGTTAATGTTATTGCACCAAGGATATTGTGCTGCATAACTAAATAGTTATAAGGTCCCAAAAGCGAGACCTATTGGCAATGCCAATGCTTGTTCTATTTAGCACACTAATCCAATGCCGTACACCACTGCAAAATTGGCTGCAGTTCACTTCAAGGCTGGTGGTAAACTTTTTTTTTTCCCGATTGTGAAGATTACTGCAGATGTCACAGAATGCTTTGCAAGCATGCATATTTGGGATAAAGCATATAGTAGCAATTGAACATGACGTTGACTCTCACTGTTAATAAGCGTCATTATACTTCCCACCGAATAAGTAGAGGATAATGAATGACATTTGTTTTTCTTTATACAAAATGCCATTCAATTAATAATATGATAACGGATTTTGGCGCAGGTTAAAACATTATTTTTAAGACCCATATTCAACCATTATTGACGAGTTAAATAATCAGCCGGTTTTTTCAATTCGCCATTTAGGAGTAAAAGTGTTGCAGCAAAACCCTAGATGAAAAAAATTTGTTCTTTTTGCCAGATGCTGATTTGAAAGTTTAATATTCGCAGTCATGTGTCTTCTTGGTGCACGGGCTGTCGGTGGTCCTGCTTGCCTTATGATTGGCTTCTCCTTGTTCCTCCAGGTTTGTCACTGCTTTGTTTATTTTTTTTATATTGTCCTATTTTGTTTGTGTTTGATTGTGTGGGCTTAAGTGTGAGCTATTGCCTCCACCACCTTTCCTTCCACCATCACTAATACAACCTTTACCAACAACTCCTCTACCACCAACACCACACTGATTTTCACCACCACGCCATTTCTGCATGCATTTGTTTGCCTGCTGGACCAATAAAGCCAAAGCTGTTAATTTTGCCAGTACTTGCTTCTAGCCACATTTATTTTTCTGTTGTCTGTGAGATGAAGTCAGTCCTCAGAAGAGTTGTATTCTTTTCCTATTGAACCTGCCTTGTGATTTTTAAAGGGACGAGTGCCAACTCTGAACCGCCTGATTTAGATAAAGTTGGTGTAGGGATCACACAGAGCTATCTTTAAGATGAACAATTTGTGAATGTATCGGATTGTACAAGGTATTGATATATATTTGTTGAAGACCTAGGATTATTTTCAAAGCAATAGCTTGTTCTTTATGTGGTGCTTTACGTCACACTTGTGCGTTGCCCCAGCACTGCAGCTAACAGATGTTAGTTTTAACCAGTGTAATGGTACTCTATTTGCAGAGCTCAGAATGATGGAGGAAGGGAAGGAGTCTGCTTTGATGAAATCCCTGCAGATATCGATGGCAAGTGATGTCTCGCGGACCTATCTTGCGGGGTTATTTGATAGGCTATGTAATGGGGCTTTATGTGGGACTTCACCTGTGTATAATTGCCCAAACCCAACTCCTCTGCAGCAATGCCTTGTTTTCAGATCAGGAAATGCTTTCTTCCTGTGCATGGCATCATTGTTAATTCAGCCATCTTTTGGTATTCTAGCAAACAGTCTAGAGCTTGACTTTTTGACAGTGCTGTTTATGTATGTATTTACTTATAGATTTGACTGGCCTACGAGAAAGAAAGTGCACTGGTGTTTTATTTTTTCCATAAAGACTCTTTATTTCTCCAAACGCCCTCAACAAGTACTTCAGTGCCTTGTTATGCTTCTGCGCTGTCCAATCGGATATCAAAATAACAGCCTTCATCTTCTGATAGGGGAGGCTAACCCGGATGTCATTCTAGCAGAAACCACATCCTAAGGATACAGTGTGGGTAACCGCGGTTAAGCAGATTTGAGATTCAATTGTTGAAAAGCTTTACCTTGCCAACAGCAAAGTCATTTCATAAACACTGGCCTACAGAAAACTATTGATCAGAATTCAGTGGTTTCGCACGTCAGTGCAGAAATGCAAATTGCTATTCAGCTGGCACATTATTTCTACATGCGAAAGCTGCTCTTGTGACCTAGTTTCTGAAATGATTCCATTAGACATCATGGGTCCGATTTTCAAACTACATATAACCTTATTTGGAAGTCAAAAATGCTTTTCAAACTAAGCGAGCTTAGTTGTGCACTCAATGATTTTTGAATGACTAGAGGTGGGAAGTGAGCATTGCATATCGGGTCCCGTCGATTTGTGGCACAGCCACTAACTTACAAATTTGTGGGATGCCATAAATTTCACTTTCCTCCCTGAAAAGTGTGACCAATTTACACATGGGGAGGGCAGAATTACAGTCACTTTCCAGTATGTGAAGGGAGCTCCCCCAAATTTAGTGGGGTGTGTAGAACGTTTTTTATCCACTGAGAAAATGCCTTCCTTTTGCAGAAAAAACAAACGCGCGCAGCAGCAGGGAGCGAGGAGGGGGCCTAAGCCGGTTTCCTTTGTGGGAGCGAGCAGGAACCATTTGTCAAAGCTCGCTCCCGCAAGGGAATCGGCAAACGTGCACGTGTTGCCATTGAAGCCAATGGAACGCATGCACGTTTTTGGCTGAAAAGTCGAAGCGATTGCTAAAGGTCTTTTGCCTATGCAGCGCATGCGCGTGCGAGGGGGGGGGCCTAAAAATTGCTGTCACATAGACAAATGTACCTTCCAGCACAGAAACAAGAATGTGCAATATCAGAAAAGAAATACACATGATTTATTGAATCCCTAACATGTTATATTATCAAAGAAGATTTGGGCCCTTAATAATGAACACCAAAACATTATACTAGGTTGCTGTTTTGCATACATAATTCAAGGGAAAGGTAAGGACTCAAACACTAGAGATTCCCATGAGATGTCAAAATTTTATATTTATGTTGTCGTAGCAACATTTTTCACCAGGGTTTGTGTTCCGGAGTAGTGCGTGAAAGCAGGCGACAAATCCATCACTTGGATAATAACGAGACAAAGCCTAAAAATGCCTTGGATTTCTTAGGGACTGACGTGATATTTGTAACCGAGCAGCAATTAAATCTATCACTATTGCAAGCATATAATCTTGCCATGTTGCAATAAAACAAACTTGACTTGCTTCTTAAGGTAAGAAAAATCAAAGCTGCTCCTGTTACACTTTATCACAAGCAAATTCCACTATATTTTGGCTCATCTGCTTGCCCAGATTATTTGTAGGACTATCCTTTGAAATCTGAATCCATACTTACTACTAAATAAATGTGTTTAAGAGGTATGACTTACAATGGTAGCCTAACCCCCCACTCCCCCCACCAGCTTGTCCTATCATATATCAGCTAACAGAATGAGTTATTTTATTTCAATATATAGGTAACTTTGAAATTAACCATAAGTGATATCTATTAATATGCATGCTAAATGTTTTACTGGGAGTAGAAACCGCAATGAGGATAATGTGGATTGCTGGATCCCACCTCTCAGGAGCGGAAATCCATGGCAGACACTGGTATCCATATGAACTATATTTAACCAGACAGGGCATTGTTGCAAGCTCCTCTTTTCCTCAAAACTGAAAAACACAAAAGGCAATCAACAGAATCAAATATTTGTTTAGTATCCAGCACTGCACTTGATCTGATGTATCATAAAAAGAGCCTGCTCAGATTCTAGGAAGTGGACCTCCACAGTACAAAGCTCCCTTACAGGAGAGCGCCAGAATGAAAATGACAGGTGATCGGGAGAAGCAGATATTTTAGGTTTATCAGGATTTAACATGAGAGAGATCGAAGCCGCAAGTGATGCCCAGGCAACAATGCTCAAATTGCTTGTACACCGATTTAAGGTTGTGATGCACTATCGAATATATGAGAGATTTCAAATGCCAGAGGTAAACCAATCTTGGCTGGGAGCCTTATAACCATTGAACCCATCTAGGGCAAAGTGGATTTCGCTTTCCATTGCTGGATATTTCAGACAGTGCTCTATTTGTGAAATAATAGGTGCCGGTGCTCAAAGCGCTGTTCAGACACCTGCGGCTGGCGCTATAAAATGTGAGAGTTCGAATAGCAAGGGTGCACAGTCCCAAATACACCTCAGGTCTCTTTAATTCACTGCCAGTCACTCCCCGTCATATTATCCCACTCTTAAAGCGGTATGCTTTCTCCCTTGGTGACAGATTTTCTGTGTTTCTTCTGCTCAGTCTGTTTGTTTTGTTTGTTTGTTTTCCCTGTGTTGGCATCGGGAAATGTCTGATGTGGCAAAATAAGTGCCGGTCCCCGAAAATAAGTGCAGGTGCCCCACACCGACAACCACCGCCTCAAATTAAGTACTGGTTTTACTGCTTGTACAAAGTTCCATGCATTTCAAGTTAACCTCACTTGCTCAAGATATGGCCTACTCTGAATTTTGTGAAAGAATAGATTATACAAATCTCTGGAGATATTAGCATTATTATGCTTACTAAACAACACTATATCCTCCCCTTGCTGGGATTAGTTTGTGGCTAATCAACCAGGAAATTGTTAATTGTAGCATAGGACCTATCCACCGTTCCACCATGCTTAAAAAAATAGGAAACCAATCCCCCAATGCCTTGAATGTGTTTTGTTTCAATGTGTATAAATCTTTTGCAATACATATAGACTAAATGCATGCTTTAAATGTTTACCACATAGAAGCGTACTTGAAGTTCAATTTAATATTCCAGCTTATGAATTCATGAATCTACATATTTAATGTGGCCTTGAATTTTGCCGTCACTAAGTGCATTATTTTCAAAAAGCCAGAATCCGAGTAACAGGGTAATATAGGGAGGGGTGAATATCACTCTTCAGTGCAGTGCAGAATCTTGCTGAGACGAGAGAAGCAATCACAGTGGAGCAACAAACCACCAGCACTGCTTACATTTGAGAGTATGAGAATATAAACCAACACCACCTCACCCACTCTCAAAAGCTTACCAAAATCATGGTAATCCTAAAGTAGTTGGCCTCGCAGAAGAAAATGAACTAGGTGATTGCATAAAAATGTACCTTGTCGGGTTCAGCCTCATCAGTTAAGACTCCAGTCATTATAACCGCTTCATCTGAGGAGTATGCTAATCCTTCCACAAAATCATTTTCCTTCTTTTTAGATTCTTGAATAAATTTTTCACAAATCTTCTCGAGACCTCGCACAGGTTCATAATGCAGTTTGACATACTTCTTGGCAGGAATGATCTTAATTTCTGCTGCAACCAGGAATCCAAGAGTGCCACAGGACCATGGTACTGCGTAGAATAGGTCAGAGTTCTCTGTCTGAAAGAAGTAGGTCAGTAATTAAAATACTAGTTTTGGGTAAACAATGAACAAACATATTTAACACTGTAGCATAAAAAGAAGTCTCTTACTGGTGTACATCTGACGAGGCTTCCATCTGCAACAACAAGTTCATAGGCCAGGCAAATGTGCTGAAATAAGCCGTGATTGTGGGATGAAGATTCAATACCGGTTCCCATAATTAGGCCACCTGGAAAAAAGAAACATTAAATGGGGGCTGTCTGAGAAAATTCCTTCGACCATTGTTTCTGTATTTTAGAAGCACAAATATTGTATATGAATAGAAAGAGAAAGCATAAGCCACAGGAACACCACACAATGGTAGAGTAACCTCCATATACAACTGAGAAGGATAATCTGCCTTTAAATGTATGGGTGCAAGCTAGAAAGTAAACTCTCGATTTTTAAAAAGCGACAAAGATAAAGAAGTACATTTCACCAAAATAGGCATCAGTGAGGTGTGACTCAGAGCAGCAGCTTATTTGAGAACGCACACAGGTTTCATGTTGAAGAGTAAAGTAAAGCTGGGGTGTTGCCAGATCTTCGGCAGATCTACTTCCATTACTACAACATATCTACAAGATACCATTTAAAACTCAAGATATCACATCAAAAATATAATTGAAGCAAAAACACCTACATCAGTCCCTCAAGCGACTGCATGACACTCTGCTCTCGTAAAAAATAGTCAGTCGATAAGCTTAAACAAGATTCAAAATCCCAGAACACATTTACTGTGTAAACCTAAGGCAAAACAAATGCATAAACAACATACAAAGACATGGTAGTGTTACCATACTTTTTCTAATCATATGGAATAAACTGAGGCATGTTTTTGCCTACTCTTCATCCATCATGCTTCCAAAGTCAGCAAAAGCCTCGAATCTCATCATTGTTCTATTTATTAGCTGTATGTTTTACGTTGGTAAGTACAAATAAAAGAGAGTACTTAAGAAAAAAGAAATTCCCAAATTCTTTGAGAGGGGTTTGGGCATCAAAGATTTCACACTCAATATCTGTCTAAATGGAACTAGGATACTGTACATTTGCCACGTTATTTATTTTTGCAGCTAGGAGTTTTCTCCATTGCAAAGAACTCATTTCTTGATCAATGTGTAGCAAACCATATTTTGTGACACTATTCACAGCTCAACCTTCCCCATTCCTATCAATCTGGTAGCCCACAGGAGATTCCCTGCAAATGGCTGAAGGTGGGGGGGGGGATCCTGGTCTGTGCCTTAGTCCTTTTTGATTTCTCAGCTGCTTTTGATAGAGTCAATCCTGTTTGACATCTTGACATAATATATGGCCACAAAAGTGTTGTTTAATCTCTCCAATGTTGTGGACAGCACAGCTACAGATGGTAAATTTCACTAAGTTGGTTGAAGACAAAATCAAACGAATCATAGGCAACCCGCTGAATATCATCTTTAACTGCAATCCCTTTAACATGTAATAGAAGTGGTGGCAATGTGGAGGATATCACTGTTTATGGAATTCTCTTATGGGTGTCAGAAAGCATTGAAGGTTCACCTCTGCTTTTTGGGTGGCTGAGACCTGCTCCACACAAAAGTGGCATACCTTTTGGATTCTTCAGTATTCCACTTAGCAGTATGATGTCTCTCACCTCGTGGTTCCAGTATGACGTTAATGTGGCAAAATAGACAGTCAGCCATTTTTTGGCAGTAAGAAAACACAGAATGTGGAGAAAAACTGGGTCTATCTCAAATTAGTTTTACCCCAGAAGTGACAACTTACAAAATATAAAGGCATATTGGCTTTCAGTCACAACTCTCACATACAGAACACTGAATTGTGATTCTTCTAAATGTCACTACACTGCATTTGGGGAAAAGGTCTGACGTGACTTCCTTATAATATTGAAGCAGTTTGTCTTCTAGCTAAGACTGTGCTGAGCATCAGCCTAGTTTATTTTTTATTGATTTATCACGGAAGATTAAGTAAAAAGCTTTCTACAGGTGTTAACTTCTAAAAATCGATTTAAGATCTAGTTCGATGCAAAAGAAAAAGAAGAAAAATTGCATCCTTGGATAGAAATAAGAAAACAAATTAAACAATAGTTCTTTTTGTAAATCGGTACGCTCACCACTTCAGGAAAATAAATTGAGACGGAGGTGAAACAATGGATGTTATCAAAGGGTAACTGAGTTTGTGGCGCAGAAGCAATAATACAAATTCTTCAACTCATGGCTGATTTGAAAGAACTGGAGAACTGGCCCAAAAAACTATCCTCTTGTGCCAAAACATGAGAACTTAGATGTAGATACGGGATGCCATCAGGTCTTCAAACAAACTACCTACACTTCCTTATCAATGAACCCCAAACATGGAAATGATGAGTTGACCCCCAGAATCAATAAACGGAATGACTACAGAGCCTGTGCATGTTTGAATTAAACTCCAGTGCCAAGTCATTTTCTGGAGTGGAATAAGATTTCCCCTATGGATTTGAGGCCAAATGCTAGAAAATGTCCTCTCATTTGTTACCATCTGTCAGGAAGCTTACCAGCACCTTAAACAACCTAAGCTACTTAACAGCAGTCATGTCAAAACATTAACCAAACCACAAACCCCATGAACACTTGGGACAAGAAGTTCATGACAGGTCATGTAATCAGGGTGCTCAATACCCTGTTAAAGTCCCTTGTTTATATTATCTCCTGCTGTTTTTTCACTGCTCCTTGCAGCCGCCAGTTAAGTGCTGGCCTTAGGGCCATACTTTTCTGTGGTTTAATGCTGAATTCTTGCTTTCTGATTTCTCTATCTACGCTAGGTACATTCTTAGAAAACGTTTTTTACTCTTTGCTGCACAATTGCCAAGATTGATCACAATGAACGTAGACAAAGTATCGCTTGTCGTTTCTACTTAGAAGAATGATAATGAAGACACAGCGATTCACATTAAAGCTCTGTGTTTTGTGGAGATAAGATGAACTTTGTGTTATTTATAACACCTTATTCAATCCTAGGGTTAAATCCCTTCCGTAAGGGCAACACCCAACCCTAGTTATCACTTAGACAAATAATTCTTGTCTCCAATGGGTTAATATATTTACATGTAATATTCAGCTAGGCCTCGATCCTCTTACTTTCTCAAGGGCCATCAAGTATGGTATCCAAATTAGAATATGGAAGGGAACTGGGGCAATTTAGTTCAATAATATAAGCAAAGCTACACTATAGCCTCATAGCTAAGCTATCACTTCCCATTACTGGGTGAAAGCATATACAAACCACAAGAGCAAAAGCCACAGAAACAAGGACATTACGTGTCTTACTGCTGTTCAGCTTCTTAATGTGCAGCTCATTATCAAGGAATTGCAACAGAAGACCACGAGTACAGTTTCATTTTTTCTCATTTGTATGGCATCATCATTTCTGCATTCCTGAGCCAGTTTGAGTTACTTAAAGATAAACGTGCCATCATTTTGATTTATTTTTAACAAAAGCTGCATGCCAGACAATGTGTTCTTTTCAGATGGCTCAAGTCACAATTCTTGACAGTAGACTGAATCGCCTCACCTACTGTGAGGTCGTCAAGTTCTGGTACCACTGGGAGAGTCCAGCCAATGGAATTCAGTAGGGCTGTAACCTGGCCCATGTTGACCAGCGGCTCCACTCGGACAATCTGATAACGAAAACAAATAGAAACCGTTGTAGACTAATACATCTGAGCACTGTAGTACATAGCACAGTCTTTTATTGTAGCCCACGGCACACCACCCCAGCACCAAATAACTACCCCAGAAACATTCAAACTCCCCACATAACCTTCCGCCAACATTCTACCAGTGGCATCACAATATACAGGACATAACAATTACCCATATAAACATCTTGCACAAAACACTACATACCTAGACTGGCTAAAACGCCTTTTTGAAGAATACCATTGAACTTGAATTAAACGTTTATGTAAATTACAAAAAAGTCAACGCAGAGGGGGCACTGCAAGTCTAACATTTATTCACAAGTCATTTATTATACAATGACTGAACCTTTAGAGGGTTCCTCGTGGTACATCAACACATTTATTCAGAGTCTTATGCCCACTGAATCTTCAGTTAAGAGACTGAGGAGACCACACATTCACAGCATGCCACTAGGGCTTTAATATGTTCTATTCAAGACTTTGAGACAGACCAGAGGCCCCAACATGAATGATGGACCACTCCAAAGTTGTGAGCTGCCTGGTCATGGCACTATCTGTCACAGTATCTTGTTTATGACTGGCTAGAGAATGCAGCAGTCTGCATGTCTTATTATTAGTAAATACTTTCAAATATACTTAGAGTGGGTTTTCTCTCCACCCAGAGGAGTCTTTTATTCTTACCTCATGCCATTGGCTGCTTGTCATATGATTCCACCCTACAGGAACTACTTCCAATGGAAAGTATGAGGGACTATTTTACACCTGAACTGTATTCTCAATCATCAAGCACTATGTGCCACATTCAATTCTGTATCTGGGATAGAATCATGCTATTAACAAAACAATCCATGTTTGCTAAAGATGAGGTGAGGTATGGATCGGAGGATATATCCTTCACAATTGCATTTCTAGCTGTTGCGAACTTCAGAACTACCTTTAAATTTAAGTCCCACTCACCTACAGATGCTCCTTAGAACTTAAGCACTGTTGGATTTGGGGGTCTCTAGTTGGCACAGGTAGGTACTTGTGACAAATAGGGACCCTTGCCTCTAGTCAGGGTAAGGGGGTACACTCCTAAAATAACCCCTGCTCACTCCCTTGGTAGCTTGGCACGAGCAGACCGGCTTATCTCAGAGGCAGAGTGCAAAGCATTTGTGACCACATACAGTAATCAAGTGACAACACTACAGATGGACACCACACAGGTTTTATATCAAAAATAAGTATTCTTTATATAGACTTAAACACAAGACCACAAACAACAAAAATCCACAATACTATACTTAAAATGGTAGTTTTAGCTTAGTTCTGTTCAGTTCTTAAAATGCGACACTTTAAGTCAATGTACCTTCTGATGCGTTACGTTTCGACAACAAAAGTGTTGCAGCGATGGAAATGCGGCAAAGTTCCGGTGCAAAGAAATAAAGACGTGAAGATCTACCAGATGCGGCACGCTTCTCCAATGATGCGAGAAGTCTCGATTCGATGCGTCAGCTGCAGCGGCGACACCCTTGTTCAGCTATGCGACGGCAACAGCTTCGGCTGCGACACTCTTCTCCGACGTTTGCGAGACGCTTACGCACAATGCGACAACTACAGCAGCGATATCCAAGATGCGACGGCAGCAACTCCGACGACGGCACACTTCTCTGTGGATGCGAGGCGCTTTTCTTGATGCGGTGCAATACGACCGCTACAGCGGCAACATCCACGATGCGACGGCAGCAGCAGCGATGGCAACACGCTTCTTCCTCGTTGCAAGGCGCTTCTCTCGATGCGGTGCAATACGACAGCTACAGCGGCTACATCCAAGATGCAACGGCAGCAGAAGCAGCGACGGCAACATGCTTCCTCTTCATTGCGAGATGCTTCTCTCGATGCGGTGCAATACGACAGCTACAGCGGGGACATCCAAGATGCGACGGCAGCAGCAGTGACGGCAATACGCTTCTTCCTCTTGAGTCGCGCTCCCAGCTCCTTGCGACACGTAGTCCCTCAGAAGGCCCAAAACAGCAGCAGGCATTTCCTAAGGAACTCTGGGGAGCTGGGGGTTCAAGTCTGTTGTCCCTGAGACTTCAGCAGGAGGCAAGCTCTGTTCCAAGCCCTTGGAGATCCTTACAAGTTGATGAAAGTACCCAAAGTCCCTTTCTCCTCTCTTTGGCAGTCAGGCAACCACTGCAGGCCAATCCCCCAAGCAGCACTTCAGCTTAGGGGTAGTCTCTCCTCAGTTGCTTCAGGTTCCTCTCCTCAGCAAAAGTTTCTTCTTGTTTGTCCAAAAGTGATCACAATTCTTGGAATCAGGGTAACACTACTTATACCCCAAAATCCTTTGTCCTCTGTGGGCAGAGGGGCCGTTGCCCAGTCCAAACCAGTTCTGGAACACTCGGTTTACATGACTCCTTCTTTCCTTTCACAGTGCAGGGCAGAAACATCAGACACCCCACAGGAGGTGGAGCCAGCATTGTGAAGGGAAAGCACAACCTTGGAGCACTTTGTTGACAAGATTCCTTCTCTTCTTTCACTGTGCAGGGCAGAGACATCAGCCGCACCCCAGGAGGTGGAGCAGGCATTGTGGAAGGCAGGCACAACCCTATTCAGGTCCCAGGTGCAACTCCTCCCACCCATCTAGATGAAAATCTCTCTATTCACCACAGGGCTGACTCATTCTGTCTCTTAGAATCCCCCAGCCCTGTCACTCAAAAACACCAGACAAGGAATACACAACCTAGCAGAGGCAGGCTTGGATAATTAGACCAGTAAATGCCTACTTTCTAAAAGTGGTATTTTCAAACACAGAATGTTAAAACCAACTTCACTAAAAGATGCATTTTATCATTCTGAGTCCAGGCATACTAAACTCTAATTTCTACCATGTTCCCGGAGTCAGTTAGGATTATATGGTGTAATAATCTAACTACCCATTCTGGCCTATGGCGAACAGGTAGCCTTGCAATAGTGAACAACGAAAATGGCTGTAATTTACCATTAGGACATGCCACACACACCAGGGCTTGTACTGCCTTCTACTTACAATGCACCCTACCCTTGGGCCTACCATAGGGGAGAAAAGGGAAGGTTTAGGGACTGGCAAGTGGGTGCACGTGCTCAGTCAACATGGCAGTACCAGACTGCACACAGGCTCTGCTATGGCAGACCTTAGACACATTTTACAAGGCTGCTTCTGTGGGTGGCACACTTGGATTCACATGCCCTGGGCACACTCAGTGCACTATAGGGTCTGACAATTAAAACAATTAAAACAAATCAGTCAATGGAATCACCAATTCGTAAACCAATTCACAATACGTAGCACTCGCACTGTGGCACTGGACAGCAGTGGCACAGTGGCACAGTGCCCAAAGCATCCAACACCAGCAAAAAGACATGAGGCAACAGCAAAAGTGGAAGGGAGACCCACGCCAATGGTGCCAGGTCTAACAAGCACCAAATGCAAACTGCTGAAAAACACATCTTTATTTTTCCAAATTTTGAAAGCGGCTCAGTCTGGTTGTAAATTAACCAAGTACCACAGGCAGGCTTTGCAAGGCTTAGGTGCAAGGAACAAAAACGTCCACACATTTCAGACACCAAAAAAGCCAGACAACTGAAACATAGTCCAGCAAGTAAATTGGGATAACAATTTGGTAGGTTGGCGAAAACTTCTCAAAGTTTATTCTCCCTACACTGAAACTTTTTCATGTTCCCAACTTATGTAATTTGCACAAAGGATACACCTCCATTTTCAGCTTTCTGGTGCAAGGGACACCATTAGTCACTTCTGAAACTAAAACATATCCTCCCGTTTTTAGGTTTCACAAGGGACAGTTAAATGATCTAGGTGACCTCCTACCATGAATACTTTGGGTCCACCCCCTTCAGCCATTGGCTTCCATTAGTTTTTCAGGGTTTGCCTTTGCTTATAAGACCTGTCCATCAAGGCTGTGGCACTTAGTGGCTGGTTACACTGTACTATTCCTGTTCCCATTACATTTCGTTGAACGGATTTGAATAGTCCTAAACACTTCTGCTGGCCACCTTCTCAATTTTTCTCGCCATGTTAGCGCCACCTTCCTTGCGCTCCATCCTATCTGTGTATTTGCTTTCCCTAGGTCATCCTGGTCTTGTCCACACATTCTCCTTGCGTAGTCCTCATCCTCTCTCTGCTCTCGCTCTCCCTCTTTATCATTGCTCCCAGTGCTTTTGCTTCCCCTGCTCCCTGTTACCCTTGCTCAGTGTCCTCCCTATCACGGCTCCCTTGCTTTTGCATACACTCGCTCGCTCAGTGGGCTCTCTATTCTTGTCCCCTGTGCTTTCAATTCCCCCCCGCTCCTCATCATTGTGCCCAGTACGTTCGCTTGCCCTGTCCCCACCTCACATTCACTTCTGTCATGGTCCGTAAGGGTTTAGCTTTTTCTAGGTCCCCACCTGAATTTGCATGATTGTTTCCAATGCTTTGGCTTTCCATTTTGTTTGTGAAAGTGAGTGTGCAAATTTAAATGTTGAAGCCATACCGTCTCTATGTTCCGATGTGCTTAAACCAAAAGCACAGTAGAGTCGTTTGCTATTGTTTTGCTTCACTTTCAACAAAAGAAAACATTAAAGGGTATTTGCTCTGGTTGTAAAGCTCAGGGATCCTTGGACTAACGGGGAGGTGATAGACAGCTGTGAGACCTGTAGTAATGATCTATAGTTTTGCCGTCTGCTGGACGAAAGACTTGTGTCTGACTAGAGGCACCTCTAGTAATGGTCTATGGTACTGAAGTCTGCTACAGCTTTTAATAATGGTGTAAAGTTCAGCAGGCTGCATCAAAAAAGAGCAGACTGCAGCTTTTCAATAATTCATGTTTGGCCAAGGTTTTGTGTGTACTGTGTTTATTTAAATTTGGTCTCTTTGGCAAGTACGGAACCTGCCATATGAAGAAGTAATGTCAACACTGTGGGTCTGGCTTGCAGTTTTAGTTGCAAGCAAGTCAACAATGTATCTTTCTCTATACCCTTCCAACAAGTAGGTTCTCCAAACGCTACAGCTCACTTCATGTTTAACCACACTGCCTTCACACCTTCTCTACCAACATCATTTGGCTACTTGTTTCTCAAAGAATGTGTTGCAAATCAAATATATGCACAGATTTACTAATTACAGAAGAATCTGAAGCCACCCCAATTCAACTTTCCTGTCCTCCCTGTGCCTCCTGTCATTTCAACTATTTCGGTCTGCACTCCCTTCGCTTGGAATGCTCTCTCTGTTCACAGGCGACATTTCTCCTACTCCAATCTGTCCATCAGAAACTGAATACATATGTGTTTCCACTTCTCTCAAAACATTTTTCTTGGACACCGCTCTTTCTGCAGGGTCATCCCCAAACATGCTGCCTTCACTGCTCCATAGTTTGCTGAACTCGTTTTTGCTGGCCTTAGGATTCCGCTCCTTACCAGTGGTAACCAGGGCTACAGTGCTTGTATTCTCTCGTTAAAACACTTTTTGATTTGCCTACACCCAATTGGCATATTTACTTTACATGTAAGACCCTAGTAAAGTTACACTACATGTTCCCAGAGCCTGTAAAGAACAAGTTACTTACCTTCGGTAACGCTTTTTCTGGTGGAAACAGTATCTGCCTGTGGATTCCTCACCTTGTGAATATCCCCTGCGCCAGCAGCATACAGAATTTTTTTGTAGCTCTCCACGCCAATGAGGACGACGTTGTAGAACCTTGGCTCCGCTCCCGACTCCGCTGACGTCACTGGAGCCATAAAGGAGCCTCGTCGGCGTGATGACGTCAGTTCTGCCCTTTTTTCCGTGCCTTGGAGGCACACCGACGGACCGACACCAATATGTACAGTATACATAGTACACAGAATTTGAAACAATACACACAGTGTAAAACCAATTCAGAAAAACACTTCCATTGAAATTACAATTAAACAGTATCAACATTGTAGGTATACAAGGGTGGACAACGGGGAGGCGGGTGGGTCAGTGAGGAATCCACAGGCAGATACTGTATCCACCAGAAAAAGAGTTACCGAAGGTAAGTAACTTGTTCTTCTGATGGATACATCTGCCAGTGGATTCCTCACCTTGTGAATACAGTCCCACAGTAGTCCCCACTCCCGGAGGAGGGTGTTCACCCTTTTATACCAGAAAATCTTGAAGGACAGAACGCGCAAAGTGACCATCACTTCGGAATCTATGCAATAATGCTTCACAAAAGTGTGGAGGGATGCCCAAGTTGCCACCCTACAAATGTCCTCAACAGGAACACCTCTAGATAAGGCAGATGTAGAAGACTTTGCTCTGGTAGAATGAGCTCTTAAACCCTCTCGAGGTTCCTTACCGGCCAAAGAGTAACAAATCTTGATGCACAAGACAATCCATCTGGAAAGTGTGCGCTTGTGCACCGCTCTGCCTTTCCTGCAGCCAGCAAAGCCCACGAAGAACTGGTCATCCACACGATAGTCTTTAGTTCTATCAAGGTAGAAGCTCACCGCCCTCTTTGGGTCCAAGCGGTGAAGCCGCTCCTCCTCCTTGGAAGGGTGAGGGGGAGGATAGAAGGAAGGAAGGATAATGGACTGTCCCAAATGAAAGGGAGTTACCACTTTAGGTAGAAAAGCAGCCCTGGTCATGAGAACCATTCTATCAGCATGAATAGTCAAGAATGAGGGTTTTGAACTCAGAGTTTGAAGCTCACTTTCCCTCCTTGTCGAGGTAATGGCAACAAGAAAAACAGTTTTTAACGACAATTACCTCAAGAGACACTTGTGTAACGGCTCGAAGGGAGAACCCATCAAGTAGGTTAAGACAAGATTTAAGTCCCATTGAGGCAAAAAAAAGGAGTAGGCGGATATTTGTTGGTAAGGCCCTTAATGAATCGCAACACAATGGGTGATTTAAACAAGGACAGCTGGTCCGGCAAGCAAAGGAACGCAGACAAAGCCGATAAATAGCCTTTCACAGTAGCCACAGCAAAACCCTGCTGGGCAAGAGACAGAGCAAACTGAAGAATGTCAGATAAGCGATCCCTTAAAGGGTCAATAGATTTCTCCCCACACCAATAAACACATTTGGACCACCTATATGAATAAATAGACTTGGTGGAAAGATGTCTGGCGGACAAAATACCATCCACCACGTCAGAAGGAAGAGAAAAAGAATTCAGGTTGCCCCGTTCAATCTCCAGGCATGAAGGTGTAAGGTCTGGATGTGGGGGTGTAGAACCTGCCCCTGCGACTGCAAGAGGAGGTCTGCCCTGAGAGGGAGACAGAGCGGAGGGCACGAGGATAGGTGGAGAAGATCTGTATACCACACCTTTCTTGGCCAATCCAGGGCGATCAATATAACTTGGGCCCGGTCTTGACGAATCTTCCTCAGAACTTGAGGAATCAAGGGTATGGGAGGAAACGCATAAAGGAGTTGTGAGACCCAAAGCTCCCTGCATCGTATACTGGAGACTGCAGAAAGACGGGCAGTGAGCGTTCTTTTGAGTGGCAAACAGGTCCACCCGAGGTTTTCCCCACGTCCGGAAGATGTGAGGAACCACCTCCGGATGAAGTCTCCACTCGTTGTCGGCTGAGAACTGCCGACTGAGACTGTCTGTAAGCACGTTTAGAACTCCGGCCAGATGATTTGCCATCAGACAAATCTGATGGTCCTGAACCCAGGACCAGAGACGAAGAGCCTCTCCGCAAAGGCAATGCGATCCCACTCCTCCCTGTTTGTTAACATACCACATCGCGGTAGTGTTGTCCGTTAGGACTGGAACCGACTGACCGCGAAGGGAAGTGAAAAAGGCCTTGAGCGCTAAACGTACCGCCCGAAACTCCAGAAGGTTGATGTGAAGCAACCTTTCCTCTGGAGACCAAAGACCCTTGATCTCCAGGTCCCACAGATGAGCACCCCACCTTAGAGTGGATGTATCAGTTATCACTGTGGCCACCGATGGTGGGAGATGGAAGGGCTTTCCCTGAGTCAGATTGCCCTCCACGCTCCACAAAGACAGATCTGCTGCCGCTTCTCTGGAGATCCTGTGATCTCTGTTGTGCTGATACCACTGCCTGCGGAGACACCACTGGAGCGCCCTAATGTGCCAGCGTGCATGGTTGACCAACAGAATACAGGAAGCGAAAAGACCGAGCAGGCGAAGGACCTTCAGGACTGGAACAACCGCTCCATTGTAAAACAAGGGAATCATTTCCTGAATGTCGAGAATACTTTGTGGAGGTGGGAATGCTCGACAGACAGTAGTGTCCAGTACCGCCCCTATGAACAGGTTGCGCTGAGAAGGCACTAGATGAGACTTTGGTACATTTATCGAAAAACCCAATTTGGGTACTTGGTTACATTTATCGAAAAACCCAATTTGTACAACAGCTGCGTTGTCACTTGCAGATGATGACACACCCTCTCAGACGAACCTGCTTTGATCAGCCTGTCGTCTAGATAGGGGAAAACTAAAATCCCGACCTTCTGAGATGGGCTGCCACCACTGCCATCACCTTGGTGAAGACTCTAGGTGCAGCAACCCTGACCCCTTTGCTGACCTGGAACCACCTCTATTGCACCTTTTTAAAATAATGTTAGAACCTCCTCGTGCAGGAGAAGAAGGTGGTCCTCCGAACAAGCTCCTTGGCAAGGAGGGTAATTTGGAGGGAATTCCCGAAAGGAGAGAGCATGCCCATTCTCCACAAGATTGAGAACCCAAAAGGTCTGCAGTGACCGATTCCCAATCTTGCAGAAAATAAGTAAGCCGACCCCCTACAGGACCGACATGATCCTGAATGGCAGATCCAGGGCTGCTTTGCTGTGGTAACAGGAGAGGAGGTAGAGGAGGAGGAGGGCTGACGACCTAGTGGGCGACCTCTATTCTCGCCCCTGTAGGTTCTATGCAAGGTGTTTTGCTGCTGCTGTTGCTGCGGTTGTTTGTAGGAGCGAAAGGACGATCTCCCAAAGCCTCTATACCTCTTAAAAGATGAACCCCTAGGCTGAGATTGAAGGCCGAAAGACTTGGCCGTTGCCTTACTCTCTTTAAATATCTCCAGAGCCGCATCAGCCTTCTTGCCAAAGAGACCAGAGCCATTGAAAGGGAGATCCAAAAGAGTTGCCTGTACATCAGGGGAGAACTCTGAAGATTTTAGCCAGGCACTTCTCCTTGTAGCCACAGAAGATCCCATGATCCTGGCGACAGTCTGCCGTATCCAAACCACTTTGAATCACCTGAGGAGCAGCCGCTTGAGTGTCCTGTAACACCTCAGACAATTTTGGGGCAAGTTGTTTAGCTGATTCCATAAGGGCATGGATATAGCGGCCCATAAGACAGGTGGCATTGGTTGACTTAAGGGCCATGCTAGCCGAAGAAAACACCTTCTTAGCGGACTGGTCAAGCTTCTTTGACTCTCTGTTCGCCGGAACCTGCGGAAAGGCACCAGTAAACTTCTTTGAACAGGCTGCCTGGACTACTAGACTCTCAGGAGAAGGGTGTGATGATAAAAATTCAGGATCCCCTGGAGCCGCCCTATATCTCCTTGCAATTGTTTTAACTGCTGGAGCCGAGAATGGTTTGCGCCAGACTTCCAATACAGGATCGGTAATTGCCTCATTAAATGGTAGCAGAGGTTCTACAACAGAAGTAGGAGAGTGGAGAACTTCCATCAGTATGTTAGACTTAAATTCAACAGAAGGAAGCTGAAGGTCCAAAAGTTCTGCTGCCTTTTTAATAACTGAATGGTAGGGGGCAACATCCTTTGACGGAGCATCCGAAACAAGAGAAAGTTTCCATTCAGGAGACATATCAAGTCCATTTGCCTCTTAACTCCATAAAACAGTCATCAGAGTCCTCAACCTCACCTTCCTCCATTTCCTCTAGATGAAATCTCTGTTCTGCCAAAACTCTCTGAGCCACTCTCCTAAATCTTATTCTAGGGGCCAAAGCCGATGGAGCCGAGACCGACTCTGAAGGACCTGGAACCTGCGTCGTACACTGATCCGTCACCACAGAGGGAAATGCCAAGACAGCGCCGTCGGGAGGAATGGCATGAATGGAGCCTGGGCATAGGCCTGAGGAACTCCCAAATTAAATGCGAATGGACCCATAGGACCCGCAGGTGCTCCAGAGGGGTACATAGCTCTATGGAATACTCCATACATCGCATTTAGATAATGCGAAGGATCTTGTCTCAGGCTAGGAAAAGGAAGATATGCCCCAGGGACAGACCCAGAAGCAGGCGTTACCGTGTTCCGGCCAGCCGGCGCCGACAGCGGTTCCGATGGAGTCGCCTGTTCATCCGGCACAGGAACGTCTTCTACCGGAGCCGGAGAATGTCCCGAAGTCGGTGAAGGAACCGGTGTCGGAGATCGAACAGAAGAAACTGCAGGCGATGCAGATTTCTCCAGGGAAGCTGGATTCGAGGGAGAAGCTGGATTCGAGGGAGAAGCTTGATCCGAAGGAGGAAACGACACAAAGTCCTTACGGCGTTGATGGACTGTAGAAGCCAACTTTGGCGCCGTCTCTCTATCAGAATGATGTTTCAAAGAGTGCCTCTTCTTCTTATGCTTCTTGACTCTTGAAGCATGCCCCGATGTCGATCTCGAGCCCGACCTGGAGCGAGACCTCGACCTCGATCTTCTTCTTCCTCTTTTTTTCTTTCATTTTTGCCATGAAGAGCTTCACTTCTCTTTCTTTCAAGGCCTTTGGATTCATTTTCCTGCAACAGGCACATCCCTCGACGTCGTGATCTGATGATAAGCACCAGAGGCAGTCTTCCTGTGGATCAGTAATGGACATATGCCCTCCGCATTCCCTGCAGGGCTTGAACCCGGACTTCCTCGACAACATCCTTGAGAAGAAACAAGAAGAAGCACAGGAATACAGCCAGAAACACAAAGTATCAAGTCAAAAAACGGAGAGTCCCAGAAAAACCGTTAGCGTCGACGGCGCGGAAAAAAGGGAACTGACGTCATCACGCCGACAAGGCTCCTTTATCGCTCCAGCGACGTCTGAGGAGTCGCGAGCGGAGCCAAGGTTCTACGACGCCATACTTGTCGGCGTGGAGAGCTACAAAAAACTTCCGAATGCTGCTGGCGCAGGGGATATTCACAAGGTGAGGAATCCACTGGCAGATGTATCCATCAGAATTCCAGGCTACAAGTGGGTCTGCAAAACGGATTGTGCCATCCACTTACGTAGCCCTTTAAACACATCTCAAGGCCTGCCATTGCAGCCTGTGTGTGTGCAGGTTTAAGCTGCCCTTTCGACCTGGCAAAATAAACCTTTTGCCTGACCCCAAACCTTCCTTTCTAATGCATATGTCACCCCTTTACAGCAGTCTGCCAACGCAATCCTGAGGCTCAAGATCAAGATCAGCTGCCTCTCACTGATTGCTGTTCTCCAAATATGCAAGCAAAAAGCAGTGGCAGCAACACTTTACCATGCAGAATTATGGGGGTATAGCAAAAGCACACCGCTACAAAAGATGGAAAACGCTTTCTTGAGATCGCTGTTACGTAGGAGCCATGGCACACCGCTTCTTACCTTGTATCCCTATTTCTGAGCTCATAGCTCTAGCCATGGTCCTGTTTTGGTTACGCTTAAAGTGTAATTGCTACAGAGAGTCCAATCTGAGAGCACTGCTTGAAGTGTCCCCTGTAGGGAAAATCAACCATAATTCTAGGAAAGATATGCAAGAAACTGGCCTCAAGCATCTTTGGCTAGAGCCAGCCCACATTACCAGGACCACTGCTGCCATGGTCAAAGAAGCATTGCTACATACTAAACTCAAGGTTCGTATTGGCATAGCGTGCTCGTCGCTCTTAACTTGCAACTATCTGCACACAAAGCAGGCCATGGGCATGGAACAATATCTGAATGATATTAACCCAGAAGCGCTTTATACCTCAAATTCCGCCTAGGCACTTTGACCATTAAAATGTATACTGCCAAATTCTCTAACAGCTGCATCAACTCTGAACTCTGTGATTACAAAGTGAGTGGCAAGGTTTCAACAATGCACTTTATACTAATTTTGTACCATGTCTAAGCATTTATGTACTAAATGGCTTATCCTACAGGTTAATTAATTTTTGACCTCATCTTGCACAAAAGCACTAGAACTTTGCGCCAAATCAGAATTGCAAACCATCTACAAGCCCGTGTCCAGTTATATTATGGGAGCTTGATCTATCACAAGAAGGTCACAGACAGCCCTTACTACGGCTACTGATTAATGATGGTCTTATTCAACTGGGACTGTTTTCTTGGGGTTTAATTGATATATCTTGTGTAACTGGAAAGTTTACTGTTATTGAAATGTTATTTTTAGCATCTTATGGCAAAAACATGCTAATTGCTACCCTCTTGCCTGGGTAATAAGAGCTGGACCTGCAACTTCATCTTGAACTAAGAACCCCAGAGCAACTCCAAGGGCTAGTCTGCTGGCCTCCAGATCTGATAGCCGCAGTTGGTACTTTATGGTTTTAGGCTTTATTTTGCAATTTATTCTTCACAAATGTATAACTTTGGGTCTACTGATTGGATTTTTGTCCTTTTGGTCTTGTTTTATTTATTCAATTCAGCTCTACTTTTCTAACCTGGTGTTGGATCTTTTAGTGCGGTGTTTTCACTGTTTTACTGTTGCACAAAGATGTTACACATTGCCTCGAAGTTAAACCTGCCTGCTCTGTGCCTAACTACCAAAGAGGGCGAGCACAGGTTAATTTGGGGTTTACTTATGCCTTAGCCTGACTAGGACTGTGGTTGCTCATTGGCCAGGGCTCACACCCCAGTCAACCAGTAATCGAACTGCTAACAGATTTGCTCCTCATTGCCTATTTTCCATGGCTTCTATAATAATATTGAACTGTGTTTAACCTGTTTCATGTGCCATTGTACAGCTTCTTTTGTCTGAGTTGTGTTATAGATTTTAGATGCATACAGAAATATATATGCAAATGAATAAATAATGTCAGCTGGTGCTGGAGCAGTTTAGGTCTTGGAAAAAAAGCATGTGTCAGTTTGCACACAACACCGTAATCTCAAGAATTTAAAAGTCTGTCGAGAAGTCTCTTGTCCTAGCAATGATGGGATAATACCACAAGTGGAAAGGTGCACCCGGGAAAGAATTAAAGTCCATAAATATCCATAAAATATCTGTTGTATTCCTGGTTTGCTTTAAATCCATTTATGTACAAAAACATCCAGCCAATGCGTTTCGTCTCATGAACTTTGTCAGGGCTCATATACGTTGAATTCAAATTATTACATCTCTTTTTGTATCTGTGAGCTCAAATACCAGATCAATAAGAGTAACATTCAAAATGAGTTATATCCTTATTGTATACTAAAGTCCAAATGCCATTCCAGTGTATTCTTCGTTAGTACGGTGTTATGGGTACAATAACCCCAGATCCGATACCTTCATACATATCATAGCCGTCCCCAAGGAATCAAAAAGTAACCTAAGATTGGCTAGTTTCCCAAAAGTATGTCATATGAAGGATCTGTTCAAAGCACGGTTATACATAAATATAAATTTCGTAAGCTAAACCTATATGAATTAACTTTTTCAAGTTAACAAGTAAGAACCACTCTTACTGAACACATATGCGTGGCACTAATCTCTTCATGTCCCTGGTAGGAGTCCACTAATCTGAGACAAATGTAAATTGTGTTTCTCTGTAAGAAAATGTCTACAGTAAGGGAATCCCTTCCTAGATTCATGAGCTTTGAATATGCCTTGCCACCATCATAATAAAACTAATGTCATATTCCATTCCTAACATACCGAGTTGGAAGTACCCTGCATTCATGAGCTCTCTAAAGAAATAGTGTTAATTTCTTTATAATTTCACAAGGCAGTCGGCTTTGAGGACTATATGAATGCCTACCACCAAAAAGAAAGAACTCCGGTAATTTTTCAGCTGAGATGTGCAGACCCGCATTCTCAAAACAAACACTGGAAAGGCCAACAGACCCGGGCCTTGAATAGTGTGTTCTTCTAATGAAACAATATGGAGGTACTAAGCACATACTCATGTTAACATCCAGAGGCACATCTTCACTCATCTCATACAATATAAACTGCATACCCTCAACAAAAAAGGAAAACATCAATGATGGAGAAATAACACTCAGTTCCATGGAACTCTTCAATGCCACTTCCTGCAACCAGATTTCACTTCAAATACACATTTAGGACTTCACCGATGAAATTGCTGATTTCCTCACAACCTTATCTGTCACACACACACACACACACACACACACACACACACCCCCACCACACACCCCCCTCCACACACCCCCCTCCCTCCTCCGAGACTTCGACACCCGTGTTGACTCAAACCACAAAGAAAACAAGAAGACCCTCCGCAACATTATCAGTACACTACTTTTGAAGTTCAATAGAAGTCTGGAAAATCAAATCATCATACAGGCCTCAATGACAACTCAGAAGTGAGAAATGAAATATTAGGACACTGCTCTGGTATTCAAAAGACCTCACCAACAACAAGCAAATCATTCAAAACAGCAAAGGAAATGAATGGAAAACCAGATCCCCTGATGACCTCATACTAATAAAACGTCTTCTCAAGATGCGGCTATCTCACTTTGCCAGACAAAGGCAAATACTACACTAACACCATCAATAAAGAATATTCCAGAAGCAGAATCCTTTCAAAACGATCAAGCCTCCAATTAACCCTGCCTCAGAACCACTATTCCCTCATTTCAATAATAAATAAAAATACCTTCAACCTCTTCTTCATCTAATAAATTTGGAGAATTAGACACCATTAACGTCCCTTCCTCTACCTACCCCATTACGCAGCATCCCACAATGGCCATCCTTCAACTCCCACTCTCAAATCTTTAACTACCTCAAACGTATCCTCTATGAATATTTTCTTACACTCATTACCTTTTCAAATCCCTCAATGAAGAAGAAGCCATGACAACTAGCCAAATTCTCCCACTCTTGAAAACGTCCACTCATGACCCAGATGACCTTGTGAGCTATGGGCATATTACTCATCTCCCCGTCAGCGGTAAGACCACAGAAAAAGCAATATACACTCAACTCTAGCAAAGCATCAATGCTGTCCTAATTCATTTAGATATGACAGACAAGCACCTACATTAATCGCAACCTCCCAAATTCTTCATACTTGCCAACAAATACAGACAACTACTCGTCCAAACCTAGCTCAGTGACATGCACTTTAAACTGGAGATGCCTCTTTCCCACACTGTTGGTTTCTCCTCTTTAGAGGCAGTCCACTGTAATCACATGCCTCCCAGCACTGTGCGTCGCCCCCACAGTGCTGTCTGGGAGTGCTGTGAGTCACTCTTATGTGCACAGAACAAAGACACTTTTGCAATTCATTGCACATCGTTTAAAGAAATTAGGTTGCTGGTTGACTGGGGTGTAAGCTTTTGCCAAGCAGCAACGACAATCCTTGTCAGGACCAGGTACAAGCCAACCTTAATTTAACTAATAAAACAAGACCAGAACGACACAAATGCACATAGTAGAACCGGAGCAATGAGATTTCAAAGGTTTTAGTGAAAATAGCGCCAAAAAGCACAGTTCTAACTGTGGTTATCTGGTCGTGCCTGAAAAGGACAAAGTCACACGTTTAGGCCGACAGTGATAGAACATGGGCCACTAGAGGGACCCACTTAGGTACGCTGACTACAGTACCTTAAATCCTGCTAGGTGGGGTTGCTTTGCGAAACTTTGCGTCATCCGGTGTCAGTTCCAATGAAGATGTGTGCGAGGCTTAACAAGGATTCAATCAATCAGGTCATTTATAGAGCGCACTACTCACCCGTAGGGTCTCAAGGCGCTGGTTTGGGGGGGGTGCCGTTACTGCTCGAACAGCCAGGTCTTGAGCTTCTTCCTGAAGGAGAGGTGGTCTTGGGTCAGGCGCAGGTCGGTTGGGAGTGAGTTCCAGGTCTTGGCGGCCAGGTAGGAGAAGGACCTTCCTCCTGTTGTCGCTCTTCGGACGCGGGGGACGGCGGCGAGGGCGTGGTTGGTTGATCTGAGGAGGCGTTTGGGGGTGTAGAAGTTGATCCGGTTGTTGAGCTAGCTCGGGCCTTGGTTGTGTAGGGCTTTGTGTGCGTGGGTGAGGAGACGGAAGGTGATTCTCTTGTTGACCGGGAGCCAGTGCAGGTCTCTCAGATGTCCGGAGATGTGGCTGCGTCGGGGGATGTCGAGGATGAGTCTGGCCGAGGCGTTCTGGATCCGCTGGAGTCTCTTCTGGAGCTTGGTGGTGGTTCCGGCGTAGAGGGCGTTGCCGTAGTCCAGTCGGCTGGTGACGAGTGCCTGGGTGACCGTCTTCCTCGTCTCGGTGGGGATCCACCGGAAGATCTTGCGTAGCATGCGCAGGATGTTGAAGCAAGATGAGGAGACGGCGTTGACTTGTCTGGTCATGGAGAGGGAGGAGTCCAGGATGAAGCCCAGGTTGCGTGCGTGGTCCGTCGGTTTGGGTGCGGTGCCCAGGGCGGGGGGCCACCAGGAGTCGTTCCAGGCGGAGGGCGAGGAGCCCAGGATGAGGACCTCCGTCTTGTCCGAGTTCAGTTTCAGGCGGCTGGTCGACATCCATTCGGCTACCTCTCTCATCCCTTCGTGCAGGTTGGCTCTGGCGGTGGCGGGGTCGTTGGTCAGGGAGAGGATCAGCTGGGTGTCGTCGGCGTAGGAGATTATGTTGAGGTTGTGTTGGCGTGCGATGGCCGCGAGGGGGCTCATGTAGACGTTGAAAAGGGTGGGGCTCAGTGAGGATCCTTGAGGGACGCCGCAGATGACTTTGGTGGCCTCTGACTTGTACGGTGGTAGGCGGACTCTCTGTGTTCTTCCGTCGAGGAAGGAGGTGATCCATTCCAGTGCCTTGTCCTGTATTCCGATGTTGCCGAGGCGCTGTTCTAGGGTGCGGTGGCAGACAGTGTCGAAAGCCGCGGAGAGGTCCAGGAGGATGAGGGCCGCTGTTTCTCCGTTGTCCATCAGAGTTCGTATGTCATCGGTGGCAGCGATGAGGGCGGTCTCGGTGCTGTGGTTCGCTCGGAAGCCAGACTGTGAGGGGTCGAGGGATCCGTTCGTCTCGAGGAAGGCGGCCAGCTGTTTGTTGACGGTCTTCTCGATGACTTTGGCCGGGAACGGGAGGAGCGAGATGGGACGGTAGTTCGAGGTCGGTGGGGTCTGCTGTGGGTTTCTTGAGAAGAGCGCTGAGTTCGGCGTGCTTCCAGCTCTCAGGGAAGGTGGCGGTGTCGAAGGAGGTGTTGATGATGTCCCGCAGGTGGGGTGCGATGACAGCGTCGGCCTTGTTGAAGACGTGGTGAGGGCAGGGGTCAGTCGGAGATCCGGAATGGATTAGAGTTGTTTTATGTCAGTTTGGGGGGGGGGGGTACACAGTGGGGGATAGCTTGGCGGGGCTTTGCATCGGTTTCAATGAGCTGGCAGCTGTGTGGTGAGGCTTTGTGTCGCTCGTCTATTTTGATGAGGCAGGCAACTGTGCGGTGAGGCTTTGCGGGACTTCACATCGCTTCGCATCAGTTCCGATAGGGACCACAGTTGGACTTAGCAGAGCACCTTCAGGCCCACTTCCAAGGGCACAGGGTTGAGGTGGCACAACTTGGGAGCGTAGGTCTCATAGATGACAGTGTCCAGGTGCCGGGTTCAAGGTAACAGTGTCTCTGAGGCTTCTGATCAGGAGGCCAGCAAACTAGCCCTTGAAGTCACTCTTGGGTTCAGAGTTGCAGGTCCAGTCCTTCTCACCCAGGCAAAAGAACAGCAGGCACCAGGTCAGTAAAAAAGGGCAGAAGTCCATCAGAGCAGTAGTCCAGCAGAATGCCAGTCCTTTCAGCAGCACAGCAGTCCTTCCAGGCGAAGTATCCACAGGTCCAGAAGTGTACTGAAGATTTAGTGTATGAGGTTCAATATTTATACCCAGTTCTGGCTTTGAAGTGGGAGAAACTTCCAGAGGCATGCATTTGAAGTGCACAGATGCCCTGCCTTCCTTGCCCTGGCTCCTGACTTGCCCTGGCTCCAGACGAACTACAAGGGTATGCAGCCCTTTGTGCGGCAGCAGGACAAAACCTATTCAAGTGTAAGCCGGGCTCTGCCCAGCTGCTCCCTCCCATCCTGCCAGTGATGGCACCCCAAAGTTTCCTATTGTGTGTGGCTGTCTAGGAGGAATACACAAAGCCCAACTGTTTGCAACATCCAGACATGTTACAGCCTCCCAGAAACCGCAATGTTGAGTCTAAAACGCAGCAGCACAACTCATCAAGGGCCTGATTGAATTAAACCAGTACAGTTCTCTCCCAAATGGAACTACACTTGGTCCCTGCATATCTGCATCATTTTCAAGTTTAGTTTTAGCATCTACAAGGCCACAATAAAAGGCCCCCTATGCCCATGTGGCTCACAAACTAGTCAAATCAGGTAGATCTTCATACACCGTAGCTATGCCAGAGTAAAAAAGCACAGAACAACAGGAAACTGTTTTTCTCCAATCAGAACAGCCCTAAACTTCCTTCAATCAATTCAATTCAAAAGTTATAGACTCAACTCTTCAAAAAACAAAAATCAGCCTTGACATGTTAAAAGGTGCTTTTCATTCTACTGACTTGAGTAGCCCCCTCCCTCCACTCTGTAAATGGCTGTGCATCATACTCTTGCCTCACGGCCCTGCACAGTGCTTGGTTACCTTTGTCTAGGTGTGCACTATGCAAAAATCTGCACTGATCCAATGCAGTGGTCTTTTTTTATTGGTTAAGTTAAAAAAAAAAAGAAATATAACGTAAAGAATCATTTAGGTCTGCCCTGAAAGAGCAGCTGTCTGCAACACATATTTTTTTAGACTAACATACACAAAAAGTGGGCCCTATCTTGGCACCAGGAATATTTTCTATGACCTCATGCTATTGGTTTTTATACGGCCGGATCACTGTACCATGTGGTGCAGACTGAACAAACATTGGGCAAGCGAAGACCTACAGCGACGGATCCTTTAACTAAAAGCCCACAGAATTATCTTCCAAGAGAGGTGCGAAGACAAAAAAAAGGTGACGCTGCAACAACATCCGTAGGATCCCAGCTACTGTCTGTGATGCTGATGTCCCTCAATACCTCTCTGACCTCTTCGATGCCAACCTGGAGCGCGATGCAGGGGAACCAATTCCTAGAGAAAGAGTGCACAGAGTGGTGCCTCTTCGCTCAGCCTGGCGTCCTCACTTACATACCCAGCTGCACAGTTGCAAAGGAAATCATGTCCTAAGTCCGCCAGGGCCACACTGATAAACCCCCTCAGTCTCAACCCGCACCCTGCGGCACCAGCTGGCATGGAATGCGGGGTATAGAGATTGGGCATAGTAAGGCCTAGCGCAGAGAGCACTTACGTAAAACAGGCATGGAGGACACCCAAACTCCGACTGGCCTGCAGGTCAAGGCAGCGGACACTCAGTGAGCAGAAAAATCACACTAGCGACATGGAGGGACCCTGGAGTTGTCTGCAAAGGACGACCCTAGCTCACAGACACTAGATGCTTGGCGTACACGCCATTGACAAACAGACTATTCTTACTTTTTGGCAGTGCAATGCATTTATGCATGCATTGATCTTATTCTCCTTGAAAAAGGCCTGGAGCATGGCATAGCTGAAGCAGACCAGCACCCCCAATCCCTCTCCAATCATGGTCCTATCACCCTGGCTTTCCACAGGGGCACTGGTGGGAAGCCGCAGCGTGGATGCTGGTGCTCAATGACTCCCTCCTCCGTGACTCAGTTGTGATAGGTGAGTGTCTTTTGAATTTTTGCTATCACAACTGACATGACAATACGCGAGATATGGACAATCAGGTGGCCTGGAATGCACTCAAGGCGGTCGTTAGGGGCCACTTCATCCAGGAGGCAGCAAGGCTCAAGAGTGCATGCGACCTCACTAGATACAAAGTGACAACAGAACTAATGACCTACGAACAGCAACTTAAACACTCTGACTAGGAGAAATGGGCCAGCTCTGTACACTGGAGCAAGCTCCAGCCTTTCTTGTCCTATTAGCAATCCCTCTATACGACCGACGCCTTCAGTAAAGAGACATTACTGAACTGGGTCACCCTCCCCAAGCTCTCTGCATCCGTGAACTTGACACCCCATAGCGGAGGCTGAAATCCTCACAGCCATAGGCCAACTCAGGCTCTATAAAGCCCCAGGCCCAGACATCTTCACCCTATTATTTTATAAGCATCCCCCAACTCCTCCCGGTCCTCACTGAGTTTCTCACCACAGCAACATCATTTCAATGGACAACCATCTCCAAAATAATTTGGGAATCCACCTCATACGCCTGCCCTCTCTACTTTCGCCACCCTCAGCTTTGAATCTCTCCTGCGTGAAACCAGAACATTTTTGCTTGCATGGAGAAATTTCTCTCTTCTGGGTAGGATGCATTGTGGCCCTCAATATGACCCTTTACCCCACATCCTGTACTTCCTCCTATTACTGCCATTCCCATGTGGATCCCCAAAGACAAGATTGCATGCCTTCAAACTGCCCCTGTATGGCCTACATTTTGAGGAGGAGGGTGAGGGGCGGGGGGAGGTCATCACTCTAGATTAGCCTTCCTGCCCTGCTCCAACTCTCAGGGAGGGGAAGCCTCGGAGTGCTGCACTTGCTCCGTTACTATCAGGCTTCCCAATTATGCTACACGATCGAATGGCTCAAGAGGAAAACTAACAAACACTGGTACTTCATTGACCAGAACCTGGTGTCTAGACTTTTGGGCAAGGTCACAAGGGTCTCCAAGCCCTCGAGAGGTCCACTTTCATACCTCTACCCTCATCACTAAAGCCACCCTAGCCGTTTGGGACTAGATTGCCACTAGGAAGGACCTTACCTTCTTCCCTTCTCCTCCTCACTTCCATCCTGGTCAACCCAGAGTCCTCACTGGGACTCTCACGTATGGAGAGAGAAAGGCTACTTCCTCCTCTAGGACTTCTATACGGGAGACCAATTAAAGGCCTTTGAGGAACTTAAACTTGACTATGGGATTTCAGAAACTGAGAGATTCCCTTATATCCAGCCCTGTCTTTTGTTCTCCCACTCTATTGTTAAACCGAGGGCCACCAGGCAGCTTTCTCCCTTCAAACATTACCTCCAACGCCACCTCCTCTAAGAGTCTAGTCTCCAGTATCTATTGCCTCCTCAATACACGGACATCGCCACCCAAACACCATACTAATTACACTGAGAGAGGGACCTGCTGCTCACCCTAAACACCAGATAATAAGAAGCATTCCCCCGTAACACTGACTTTGAGAGACACACGCAGGGCAGGGAAATTCTTTACAAAATGTTGTATTGCTGGCACTGCACTCGGCTCCCCCCTCCCCCCCCGCCTGCTCACTATCAGTGTGGCCTACCTGGCAGCGTGGTTGAGGCGACAGCTGTACTCTTTAACATCCTATGGTCCCACGCCCCTTCAGTGGCCTTTTGGAAGCTATATTTCATGCAATCTCCCAGGGCTACAAACGCAACGAACTCCCTGAATTTGCTGTCTTAGGAAGACTTGCTTAGGGTTTTTACTATCTCCACTCCACAGCGAGCAAGCGCACTTCTCACATCTTCCTGGCCACAAAGCACACAATGCATTCCCATTTGGGGAAACCCACCACTCCTACAAACGAGAACTGGCTTCACAAATGGTGGCTCTTGTTCAGCCACAAGAAGATTGCCAAGATAGTGGACAAATCCCAGCTCTTTCACAAACGTGGGGGTGGTCATCAACCACGTTGATCCGCTGTTATTGCAAGCATTGTCTGTATGCCTTTAAATGTAAAACTTCAATAAAACCATTGAAACATAAAAAGTATACTCAAATATAAATATATGCAAGCATTGTATACATAAAGCAATCCCTTTTTAGCTTTTTTTTCCCCTCCTTAATATGTCTTTTTTATTGATATTGATTGTTATCTCCATGTCAGGACTCGCCAATTAGTCTGACCCCAACAGCTGCTAGCTTTTACTTTTTACCTAGGCACTACCATCTTAGGTTCGAAAGAGGGGATTCTAATATCCTCCCGCTTCTCCTCATTGATGCCGGGACCAAGAGTTTTAAAAAACGTTCAACTTCCAACAACCACTCTTTTTTTCTTAATTTAAGTTACCAGCAGCTTCTCATCCCTGATACTGCGGCCATGTACTTTTTTTTTTTACTTTTTTAAGTTGATGGCAAGAATATCTTTATAATATTACTGCTATGTCACAGACACAATGCAATACAATAATAAACGCTTTTGTTTCGGTGTGAAATGAAGGTCTAAAAAAGGTACGTCATTAGGTCTGGATTTAATTTGCTAATGTACATATGTGCAAGCCTGTGTCTGGATATGCTACAACAGTGAAGCCATACCTATTGCCTTTGCCAATGCTTTCTTTTCTATATCACCAGTTTCAAGATTTACCCTTGCAGAGTTTATTCGACAAAGGTCATAAATCTAGATGATGTTTGGCTGGGGAAAAGCTCTTCAGAAAAATATAATTGTTAAAATGAAGCACAGCATCATGGAAGTGCACAATATTTGATAAAGCGACCATAGAATATCATAACTGAATCCTCTGCAACTTTACTTTTTAAAGAAATCTTGGTCTCTAGGCGCAAACTTTGTTGTACTGTCAATGCAAGACTTACCCTTTTGTTTGTATCCACCTCCAAAATATCCATCAGATTTATCATTATGTTCTTATGCGTCTTCTTGTACTTTCCAACACGTAGAGACACAGTTAACCAGCCCGGCCTGCCAGTACACATGTGCGTTTTGCTCCCTTGCTTCTTCCACTCGCGAACCTATACATTGAAAAAAAAATTAACTAGCTTGTATAAGAGTCGTAATTTTCCAGAAGAACTTATTGATCCGAACAAGGTTTACTCTTAATACATATGAAGACTATGAAAAACGTACAGCGTGTCTGCTGAGTTAATTTGAATTTACTATAACTATACTGCAAATGTCTTATTTGCCACTCGAAAGCACACATCTATAAAACAAGACAGCGCAGATGGAAATACATTGTCTAGTAGAACTTCAGCTCCCACTGACAGAGGAAGAAAAAACTGTTTTGACAAGCTTCCTAAATTTGGAATAATGTTATACCTCCATGCCTTAAGCAGAAGACCAACCCAAAGTTTGATCCCCCAGGGAGGCGATGAAAGACCTTCCTAGTTTTAACCTCTTTTAAACATGGTGTTCACATCTTAAAGGTGGGTAGCAATATAAGGTATGAGCATTGGGATCAAACTTCGGCAGTCCCTGGGAATTGTCCTTTAAGAACAAATATTGACACCTTTGACGTCAGCAGGTCCCAGAAACTGCAGACACTAGTAGGGTAGGGAAACCATGGTACTAAAACTCTAAAATCACCACATTAGTATAGGCCCATTCAGGGCTAGTGTACACAGTTACATCCAAGTTTAGATGTCAAATAGGCATGTCAGCTATGTTGCTTTCATCGGTTACAGGAAATCAGGATATTACACTTTGGTGATTCCTGCTGGTGACCTGCCAAAAGAAGGACCGACCACAAAGTGGTCAAACCAGAAAGTATAGAAAACACTATGAACTGTATTGAGCCCGTGATTCGAGATCTTGTGTCTCCAGGAAGAACTCTCTAACCATCTAGATGTATAGAGCACAAACCTACAACCCACACATGAACAGCAAACATTGAATGTTACAATGGAAGACCAAAAAGCCTGGTCTTAAACGAATTTCTGAATGTCAGCAAACCCGAGTTTTCTCTTAACAGTTGGGGAAACTCTTTCCACCATTTCGGACCTAGAACTCTAAAGGATCTTCCTCCAAATTTGAATTTATTAAATCTAATTACTGAAAGAAAAATTTCCCTAAGAGTAGACAGCAAGATGGCCTACAGTTCATATAAGGTTTGTCACTAAACAGAAAGGATGATCATGGTGGACGATTTTATAAATAATAGTGACTGAAACAAAAACAAAATTTTAACTGGGAGACAATTCAGGTTTCTAGTATGCAAGGATAGACCAAATACGTTCTGTAGTCAACATGGTTACTCGGATTTCTTCTTCAGGTCACTCAATCAGCAACTGATGATTGATTGTATCAAAGCAAAACAACACAAGAAATGCAGCAATAGAAACTCACAAAAGCTGGTATTCCCAGCAATAGAGAAAAGAAAAGAAAAGAAAAGAAAAATCATACTATGCACCAGTGACACTCTCACAGAGCCTGAAACAGTAAATAGTTTATTTCAATCGATAGCAAGTCGTAAACATATTAAATAGTGTAGTCAGCACCACACAACAATGCATATTTCAGGAATCAGAAACATTTGCTAGCAAATGATTAGGGTATGGATGATTGGGATGGTGCTTTAGCAATTGGCAGGGTCAGTATGCTAGTGGTTGAATCCTCACTTGGCAGCAGTGAAGAAAGAGCAAGTGGTAAGGTATCCTGAAGCTTCTGTGGAAATGCTAGATATGGGAAATGGATGCACATGAGGAAGAAGGCACTCTCTGTGGTCTGCACATCTCATGGCTTGATTTACTATGGGATCCAGGGATAGGCTGGATCCATGATCAGCACAAGATCTCAGTTCTGTCAATGTCATTGGTTAAGCACCAGGTTCCTGGATCCAGACTATCGAGGATTGGTAGTTCTTCCAAACTCCGCATGTCAGATCTCAATTTCGGATGAAGTAACATATGCTCATTTGTCAGCCTCCGTTGGTGGATGGCTTGTTGAACCTTGATCTGTCAAGATCCATTGGACTCCAAGTTTCAGGATGGTTTGACTTACATTGGAATAGGTGTAGCACGTCTGGTCGAAAAATTTGATGAGAACTGATATTGGGCTGAGATAGGCATCAAAGCATAGTGGAGCAATGTTTGAGGTGTTCCTCCCTTGCTGTTGAATGGAAGACATGTGAATGGAGTTCTAAAGATTATCCTTAATACATTTGAAAAGTGCTGCAGCAATAAATGATGGACGGAATGTTGAATGAATCAAACATTCGCCCTGGGTCAAATCCATTGTTCCTTTGCTCTCTATGCCACCCAGTTTGGACCCAGAGAAATACAAATCAGTCGTGACCCTGCTCCTCATAAGGAAAAGTTCAGCCCGAACTGCCAAGTCCTCTCTGGATCGGAAGCAAGCATACTGAGACCAGTTTGGGGGGTAACACCCCTTATCAGCCAGGATAGCTTGAATCCAGTGGCACAGCAAGCAAGGGACCCACTTCTGGGTATACCCATCTCACTTATGGCGAAAAGTGCTACGACAACAAATGATGGACAAAATGCTGAATGAATCAATAATTCACCCTGTTGTGTAGCGTTTTAGGATCCATGCGTAATTTACCGATTCATGCCCTTATATAGGTATAATTTGCCTTGCCCTTATATAGGCATAGAAATCATAACCATATTTAGACATAGCCCATCCAGTCCAAATACAGGCATGGCTACTTCCACTGGTTCCTAAAGCCACAACGATTTCTTGGAAAACTGGGCTTCAGCAGTCGGGGACATCCCCTTTCTTGAATATTGGTTTGTCCTAAAAATCATGGTGTTTTCAAAGAACTACCATTCCCTTGGGGTTCTTTGGTGACGTTATTATGTCCGACTTTACGTCAAACCAGGCACCTTCAAGGTATAAATATGCCTAAACTTGCCCTATCAAACACACGGTGGTTCGGAGCAGCTCGACTATCTACTTGCCCGACGCAGCTCGCTACAGCAAGTGCCGAAGGAAGCCGACCCTCCAGCTGACGCACTGACAGAGAAGCTGTCCTTTCTCTGAATGAGAATCCAGCTCCAGTGTTTCCAAGCTCCCCTCGCGGGGTGTTGGGAAATCGAGTCCGAGACAGAGATACCAGACCTCCTTCATTCTAAAACCAAGGTACGGAGCTGATTAGACCCTAAGAGAAATCTTGGATAGATTCTTGGCAAAGAAAACTATACCTATGCTACACCATACTTACTTCTTCCCTTGTACTAGACTCAGGTAAGGTACATTGGGGTAGGTGTATTTTAGAAGCACCAGTTGAATATTTTTAGTCTTTGTTATTTATGTATGTATTTATGGCTTAGAAACCATACCATGCTTTTACAGTATTATTTTATAATACTCTTCTTGCTGTACGCATTATACTTTACAGCCAGTATTACGATTGTAGCAGTTCATTTCTTTTGCATGAGAAAGAAGACTGTTCAATAAATCCTTTTATTGAAATTGCCGGTCTCTCTACTACTTTGCACCTCTGATGAAACGAAGCATGTACGAATGACTGAGTAAAATATCTATCTATAGTTTCCACGACTCTGAAGATACGCTTTATCTGGGGGAAACAAAGTTGTCATGTTTATGCGGTTGTCAGAAACTAATCCCTTCTTGTGTATTCGAGAACGTTTCTAGTGACCTCTGAGCTAGCGGGCACTCACAATTAAGTCTAATATATTCAATAGAGACCTAGTCGACATAAGTCCTACGTCAAATCTATAGGATATGTTATTCCAATGCGCAGAGACTATTGAGAATATAGGAACTATACTACAACCCCAGTCAAGTGATCTGGGTTAAATCAGTCGTTCTTTTGCTCACTATGCAACCCCAGTTTGCACCCAGCCATTTGCAAACCAATCTTGACCCTACTCCTCATGGGAGCAGTCCAGATTGAACTGCCAAGCCGGGTTCTCCCTAGACCGGAAACAAGCATCCTGGGAACGGTGTAGGAGAGTAGGATCTGCTACTAAAAGTTATCCCCACTTTTTGCTGATGTTTCACTGTTTTTCGAATTTAGTCTGGCTGGGACCCTGCTATCCAGGGCCCCAGCCTAGCTGCTTCCTCTCTAAAATGATTGCATGTACTTTAGGTACACCACAGATTGGATTCTGGGGTACCCTTATAAGTCCCTAGTATATGGTATCCTATGCCTGGGGCATAGGTACCCCAGAGGCCTCTCAGGGGCTGTAGCATGTATTATGCCACCCCCGAGAGACCACTAAAAATGACACCACAGGTCTGCTACAGCAACCTGTGTAGGGTGGTATATGCACCCCTCACTTAGATATAGGTTCCCTATATCTACCTTATATCACTACACATATAAACCTATCAGTCACCCCCTATGGCAGGCCTTATCAATCCTGAAGGCAGGGTGCTGGGTTTTGTGTGAGCGGGTGCCCATGCATGACCAGGGCCCCTTTGCAGCCTTCGAAATCTATTATCCGGGGATTTTCTGTGATGCAGCCAAACCATATACTCTTAAGTGCATTATAACCTCGCGGTAAATGCTATGGCTGCCAAGAAATATGCTGTGTTTGGTGTCAAACACCTTGGAATCATACCTCCCCGCCAGTCCTTGCGGCGGAGGTATGATTCCACCCTCCTAGAAGGAGAAATGTGACTACACCGGTACACCCGGTACCAGCTTAACAGAACCCTGGCATCACAAAAAGGATGCTGCAGCCACAGACACAAGTCTGGACTCCTGCTGCTGGACGAAACTCCAGCAGGGGAGGCTGGACAATAGGTTTCCTGTCACAGGGAGGTGTAACCACCTCCCGGACAGGCTTTAATGTATTAGGGCTGGGTGGGTGCACTCCAAGAGTGCTTTGATGTCTGCACTGGGGGCACATTTGGTATCAAGCTCAAACCAGTTGCAGGGGCTACCAGCCTGTGCTCTGGAGGGAAACTGAACAAAGGATAAGGATGCAACATCCCTCTGTCCTGACCCTCCAATAGGTGTGTCCCCAGAGTTTGTCCCACCCCTTCTTTGGGTATAAAGTAGGAACTCCTGACTACAGGACTTTAGATTTACCTGGACGAAACTCTGCTACAGAATCCCAGAACGTTAACTATCTACACTTCGTTAGATGACCGAAGAGTCTCCCTTGGAGTAAAGGAGTTACTCCCCTGCAAGGCAGGCACCAAGATGCATCTTTCCGGTTTGCAACTACACAGCTCCGGAAGGACTCCGAAGACTTTGCAACACAGGAGGTGGGTTTCCAAGCTTCCCCGAGACTGATCCGTGCTCTCAGCACACCTGAGATCCAAAGCCCTAGTGGGGACCGTGCAACCCGAACCCCTGGACACAGTGACCATTTGCAGCTGCATATGCTTCTTGGCGATCCCTGAGGCTGTGCTTTAGGCTACTTGTAGTCCAGACCCCGAGCAGTGATTCCACCAAAGATTACTGACCTACACTCCACTAGTGACCCGTGGGCTGGTATTTAGGGATTCCTCTCGAGGGCCCTTTGCGATCCCTTGTTCGTCGACTTGTGGGTCCCTGAGAAGGGTACTGTAACTTTGAACGGGCTTACCTGGTTGCTCCAGACGTGCCCTGACTCTCCATCGCTTGGGGAGTCACCTGGACCTTGCTGGTCCATCCCGAAGCCTTTTTACTCTCACCACGTGGGTTGCTGTTGCCAAGGATTGTTGGTGTCAGATCCAGACACCGATCCCCCAGAACTCAACATCCTTTGTGGGACAGCTCGCCTGCGGACTCTGGTCGTCGTCGACGTCTCCTGATCCCCGAGGCAGCGGAGTAAAGCTTCACCTCATCGCACCTGAAACACCAGACATTGGTGGGCATTGGTCTACCATGCCCCTGGTCACCCTAAAGTGACCCAGACTCTGTCCCCTCTGCTTTCGGGTACTTCACATCCTCGATCCAGGCTTGGATCACACCGGACACTTTTCCTTTCCACAGCAGCAGCGCTTTGCAGCAACTTGCCATTGAAAACAGCAACGATTCCCGGCTCCATTTGGCACCTATGCACCCGGCTACTCTGGGTGAGGTAACATGCTCAAATGGCTGCTGGCCTTGGAACCTTCCAAGTCTAAAATGGTTTGCTCCAAGTCCTCTCCGAAGTGTCATTAATCTTTAATTTTCCAACCGTGGATCCCCTGTGTCACTACCTTGGGTGGTTCCTTGGGGTCCCAGTGATTCTACATGCTCTAGGCACTGTGTCTAGTCAAGTCGTGATTCTTACACCACTTTCTTAATATATGGTTTGGCCTCCCCCTTTGGCCCATTGCATATTGTGCTACTTACTGAAGTTCTATCATGTTGATTGTGTATCTTATGTTCTCTAATCTCATAAAGAGGTTAGTAGAGAGTATTTAGTAATAAATACATATACTTTATATATACCTTGTCTGGTTTTCCTTTCATTTGGTCATTCAAGAGGTTATAATCTGGTAAACCAAGTTGCTTTACACTCCTTCAAGACTTAGCCTGAAGGATGCTCTCCATAGCTACCACTTGGATAGCTTTCAATAAAGGTTGTCTTTAACCTAACATCAAAAAGGGTTGTTTGGACTGGTGCAAGGTGCCCACTATAACTAGTGATTCAGAAAAGGGGGTGGTGATGAACAGAGTGTCTGAATTAAGCAGACCACTCTTACCCAGTCCAAAGATCAGGGCTTGATCCATCACCGTTATTTAGCTCACTGCCCCATCCCAGCTCAGAACCTGGCTATATGCAAATTAGTCTGTCCCTGGCCCAGTGCATCATGGGAACAGGGCAGACCAAACTACCAAGCCAATTCTTCACCAGAAAGGAGACAAGCTTCCGGGGACCGGTTTCTGCCATTTCAGGCGTCGTCGGCCCGGCTTGCTTGAATCCTGATGGAGCAGTGAGCAAGGGACTCATGTCTGAGTATACCCTTCCACGCTTATGATGGACAAAATGATTCAGAAAAGGGGGTGGTGATGAACAGTGTCTGAATTAAGCAGACCACTCTTACCCAGTCCAAAGATCAGGGCTTGATCCATCACCGTTATTTAGCTCACTGCCCCATCCCAGCTCAGAACCTGGCTATATGCAAATTAGTCTGTCCCTGGCCCAGTGCATCATGGGAACAGGGCAGACCAAACTACCAAGCCAATTCTTCACCAGAAAGGAGACAAGCTTCCGGGGACCGGTTTCTGCCATTTCAGGCGTCGTCGGCCCGGCTTGCTTGAATCCTGATGGAGCAGTGAGCAAGGGACTCATGTCTAAGTATACCCTTCCACGCTTATGGTGGACATCAAGGAATCGTTCTTGATAGGATCTCCGCTGCCTTTCAAATGTATTAGTGCTGCAGCAACAAATTGCTGATGAGGGGTGTTACCCCAAAACCGGCTGTGAGAAGTTGGCCTGGCATATGCTGTCCACTAGTTATAGTGATTCAGAAAAGGGGGTGGTGATGAACAGAGTGTCTGAATTAAGCAGACCACTCTTACCCAGTCCAAAGATCAGGGCTTGATCCATCACCGAAATGGCAGAAACCGGTCCCCGGAAGCTTGTTTCCTTCCCAGTATAAGAATTGGCTTGGTAGTTTGGTTTGCCCTGTTCCCATCATGCACTGGGACAGGAACAGACTAATTTGCATATAGCCAAGTTCTGAGCTGGGATGGTGCAGTGAGCTAAAAAACGGTGATGGATCAAGCCCTGATCTTTGGACTGGGTAAGAGTGGTCTGCTTAATTCAGGCACTCTGTTCATCACCACCCCCTTTTCTGAATCACTATAACTAGTGGACAGCATATGCCAGGCCAACTTCTCACAGCCGGTTTTGGGGTAACACCCCTCATCAGCAATTTGTTGCTGCAGCACTAATACATTTGAAAGGCAGCGGAGATCCTATCAAGAACGATTCCTTGATGTCAAGTTACTGCAATGTTAAGGGAGTGGTGTTGAACTGTGTTGAACGTGGAGGCCTCGCCAAGTAGAAAAAGTGCAGCAATGCCATTCATTTACTCTGTGGTCTTCACATCATCCCAGATGGAGACCAGTACAGATTATGTGCCTCTTCCAAGGCAGAACCTATTTATTCATCTAACATCAGGTTGTTTTCTTCAAGACGTTGCAGATTTGCTGCTCTTTCATTCAGTTTTTCAAAGTACGGGCTATCCTGAATTGTTCTGAAGCTGACTGCATCTGCTGGATCGAGATTGTTCTTGATAAGTAGTTATTTGCAAGACATTGCGAGTTCCGAAGGGAAGAGAAGTGTTTTTTGATACTCATAGCTTGGGTTGCCGCAGTTGCAGATAGAATGCTTTTTAGATACTTTTACAGGCAAGGGTCTGATGGTGAAGTCGCTAGCCATGACCAGATTGTTAATTTTGAGGCCAAGTGTTTTGTTTTAAAAAACAGCAAGTGCTGGATGTATGTTGGCTGGCAGTCCTTTAACTTGAATTCTGCAATCCTGCCTTCTTGTTAATGAGATAACTTGCTACAACTTTATCCTTGCCCACAAACACAGTCGCCACAAACATAAGGGACCGATTCAAAAACGTTTGTCCAAAATCTGTGCTAACAGACCAGTAAAGATGTGCATTTGTGCAGGCACATATTCATAAAGAGAATGTATACACGTGCAAAATTTAAGCACAACCCCAAATACATTTTCCACACACATCTGTTAAGGTGCATGATAGTTTCCCAGGGGGGTAAACACAGATTTCAGTTAGGTGAAGGTAAACTTTATATTAGGAAAGCATAGTCTCACACTGATTCCCACTGTAGACCTCCACACCTGTTTAGGTGTGCTAGTTAGTGCTGAAATGGGCATGTCTTTTTCTCACTAGGTAACTTTAAAACCCTTGACAAATCGAAAACCCATTGCAGTGAATGATTTCAATGAGGCTGTGCTAAACTTTACTAACTGGATGCACAATGCCATAAATGACACCTTGCCATCAAAAAGAAGCATTAACTATACATTAAATCAATCCTCTCCTTGGTACTCTACCTCGTTCAAAGGTCTTAAAAAGAAATGTCGGTGCCAAGAGAAAATTTGGAGGTCTGAATATAATGCAGTCGAGAAAAGGAAATATAAAGAACGGATACAGGAGTACAAATCCCTAATAATCACAGAAAAGACCAGATACTTTACAGACAAGGTCAGAGCTGCAGCATTCCCCCGTCCCCCCACCACAAACAATACTTCCAACCCAGGCGATGTAGGAAAGCCTTGCATAATTATTTAAGAACAAAGCAGAGATTATTTATCAAGATACCACTCACATGAGACTGGACTATCTTTCAGCATCACATGCAATCCCTCAGGAAGTAGAATATCATGTGCTTGAGAAATTCCCAGCGATCTCCAAAGATAACCTAGGTAGCCTCTTAAATTGCACAAAGTCAGGCGCTCCTACTGATCCCTGTCCAGCTAGACCCTTTCAAATTAGGTGACTACGTCAAACCATATCTCATACAACTGTTTAACACAGTTTTAACATTAGGTGTGTTTCCCAGAGACTGGAAGAAAGCCTCCTTTTGGCTTCTTCTGAAAAAATGATTTTCCTCCATAGGGTCGAGTCTGGGTTATCAGCCCATTGCCAGACTCCCTTTCCTATCCTAAATGTTAGAATGACACCAGAATACTGCCCTCACCATCTACCTGGAGCAGAAGCACATTCTTGATTCATGCCAGTTTAGCTTAAGGATGATCGCGGTCTCAGAAGAAGTTAGGGAAGTCCTGGACAGCAAAGGAAAGGCAGCGGTGGTCTTGTTAGACCTTTCCGCTGCTTTTAACATGGTATGTCATGATAACTTAAAGCAAAGACTGTGATATAGGAATCTGCGATCCTGCTCTCAGAATGTTTTCCTCATTCGTAGGCAATAGAGAGCAAACTATTAGCATGGAGACGCATACCTCAGAACCTTTTACCTTACCATATGGTGTCCCACAGGGATTATCTCAGAGTCCGACACTTTTCAATATTTATATGACTCCCCTGATTAAATCTTTTGGCTTCTCCACTGTATCCTTCACAGGTGACACCCAAATCGTGATCTCTACGGAGGAGAACAGGGAGGAAGTCTCTGCTACGTTTAACGCATGCATGACCGCAACAACAGACTGGATGCACTCACAGGCCTTGAAAGTGAATAAATAAAACTGGAGGTTCTTATTTCCGGGCGAGGCTCCTCCTTTTGTAATTCATCCTGGTGGCTGCAATCCTTAGGACCCTTGCCAAGTCCTGTCCTAAAAATTAGAAACGTAGGCGTCTACTTCGACTCCAACCTCATGTTTAGAGACCAGACAAATCGCCCCACGCATCCGGCTTGTTGATCCTAAATATTCTCAAGAAAGCCCTCCCTTTCCTACCACCTGGCTTCTAAAGATGCAATGGTCCTATCAGGGTTAGACTATTGTAATGCCTTGTACGTGGGAGTTCAGCAAGGCATCCTAACAAGACCTCAGAGGCTGCAGAATGCCGCTGTCCTGCTCTTACTAAGTCAAAAAAGTCTGATTACGTTTCCAAAGACAGACAAAACATGCACTGGCTCCCTGTTAAAGGGGATGGCCTTTAAGGCTCTCTGTTTAACACACAGAGCCCTCCATCAGCAAGGACCAGAGTTTTTCAGACAGAAACTCTCCTTATACACACCTGCAAGAGTACTGAGGTCATCTTCGGATAATAAGGTACGGATCCATTTTATCAGGGAGGTGTCTTGGGGAGGTAGAAGTTTGGTCCATAATGCTGCTAAGTTATGGAACCAAATGGCCAATGCATTTGAGGAGCCAAGCCAACCACTCTACTTTAAGGAAATCATTGAAGATCTGGCTCTTTACTCACCCCCTATAGTTTCTTCCATTGCTTCCTTAAGAAAGTCAACACCAAGAAGCCCAAGGGCAGACGCCGCGCTTTATAAAATTTATATAAAATCAAAATCATTGCATCTTTTAAACTGGGGTGATCTTGGCACTCTGTTTTTCTCAAAAGAGGTTCCGGGGTGAAAACACAAATGAAGGAAACTGAGAACTATGGGTAGTAGTCGAAGTATCTGAACAAATTATGGAAGGTTAGTGAGAGAAAAGGTTCACATCTTCCCACACTCCAAATCCTGTGCCAGATGCACGCATCTCTTCTTACAGCAATCCTGAACTGGCACAGGGCTGTCATAGGGGAATCCTCAATGCCGAAATGGGGCAGAAATGCCCAGTCTCCATCGGAAATACTGAGCAGTGGATGTCAGATTTATATTACCCCCTCATCTAAGACCTCTTTGTCTGAGACGGTCCAGCCTCAGAAAGTTTCACAAAACCATAAGAGCGATGGTACTTTTAAGTGTACGTTATTTTCTATTTCCATGCTTATATGCATACTCCTGACGGCCATTACTTCCTGCATTATTCCTGTCCTTCTGCAGATGGTGTAAAGGAGGCAATTTTAATTATTTCTTTTTTGTGAATGAACTTTTCTAGCTGTTCGCTCCTGTCGCTGGGCACGGTAGTTGTTGATGTGCCAATTGTACATGTGCTGGTGGTTGGGCTGCTTGGAAACCGTGCGGGATAATATGGCCCATGGTCAGGGAGAGTGTGCGCAGATGCAACTATAAAAACAGAATGACACTGCATTCGCGTGCCACTTTCCTGTTTTCAAAATAGACAAAACCTCGTCAGGATAAACGTTTTTACTCTCAGTATACCACTGACGATGCAGATGATTTGCCATTCCATTTAGTAATTACGGACATCTTGTTTCAATGGACAGACCCGAATAAAACTTCCATTCCCCGCTTTCTAAACAAGATCAATTTAATCAAAGACTTTGAGAAGATCTTTCCACAGACACTCAAGGTTAACACCATCTTTCCTTTGACGGCTTCTACACATAGCCCTGCATTGAACGATTTCACTCTTCCAGAGGTGTTAGAAAAGTGGAGGCTGCCGAAAAAAGATCTTAACCCTCTAATTTTGCATTGAGAGCAAATACCTTTGTATCTTATACTACTCAAATACGCAAAGATTCCCATCCTTGTACGAATGCTTACAGGAAAATTAGGATCCTTCTAGTATATTAGCCTACATGGAACTGGTCTCAAACTTTCTCTCAGATGCATCCTTTGACAGCCTATGGGCAGCTGCATCCTCTGCTGCAGGAATAACAGTATTTGGTCATAGACTACTGTGGATGAAATCTACTGAGAGAAATCAAATCCAAAAGCTAACTTTCATGGGGGAAAGCTGTTTGGTAGTGATCTTGATAACAGTTTATAAAGCAGCAGAGGAAAAGAAGATTCTCAAACCATTCTAGTTGACTTCTTGTAAGAAACCAATTATATTTAAACGTCCTCCTTGGAATTTCCATGGCAAGGACCTTTTTCCTTTTTGAGGCAGGCCTGAGTTTGGGGGGCAGGGAGTGGAAGGTGTGGGGATGGCAACCTTGTTCGGAAATAAAGCCTGGCTTAAAAATTCCTCCCAGCCAAGAAAAGTCCCATAAATGGCTATACGGAAGTTGGGACAAGGTTAAGAATTTTTCTCATCACTAGACGGTTTGGGTCACAGACTAATGGGCCTCCATGAGGTGAGAACAGGATATTGAATCCCATTCATCCAAGAACCTCTTCAGCATCGTTTTAAACCTACTCTGTGGCCCAAAGAAGTCCCAATCAAGCAATGTGGCTAGAAGTTCAAGCACTGGAGGCAAAAAAAGCTGTCATTCCAGTTCCACTGGATTAGATTGGAAAAGATTTTTTGCAGTTCTGACTTTGGTACCCAAGGCAGATGGACGACTAAGATCAGCACTGAACTTGAAAAGCCTCAACAAATGTGTCTGTAGAGACAGTCAGGTTGTTTACTCTCCAAGACATCATTCCTTAACTGGTGGCGATTGAGATTTTATTCACTCTGCATCTTCGAGACGCAAACTTTCATATCCTGATTCATCTATGGAGTCAGCAATTTCTTCGGATTAAGGTAAAGGATCATCATTTCCTGCTCTGATCAATTTTGTTGAGTCACAATATTCTTGACGATTGGTTGCTTTCTCCTCCCTCTCTTTTTAAGGCTCAAGAGAATGAGGCACCAGAGTCCAGCACCAACTGGGCTTCATAATCATTTACCAGAAATCCACCCATCAACCCTCTCAAGAAAACTGGTGTATGGTGGTGCAGATCAACACTCTCAAGTGACATGTATTCCTGTCCCCACTAAAGATGGCAGCAATTCAACACAGCATCTCTAAACTGTTCACAGTTGGTTGCCTTCCATATTCAAACTTCTAGAAAATCAACCTTATGCTCTTATTTAAGAAAAGAAAAAAGAAATACTGGAACTACTTTCAAAACGTGGAGTTTCGAAAAACCTAGAAGCATCTTCGCTTGACCCTTTTTAAAATCTCCAATTTCGAAGAGAATTTTTGAACAAGGATTAGCCCCTTCTACCCTTGCTTCTCAGTGGGCAGCAATTAAAGCTCTTAAGGAAAGGGAAGACTGTTCTAAGATAACACCTCTAGTAGTCAGACTGATAAAATGTGGTGCAGGAGATTTGATTGAAAACTGAAGAGGGTCAGGGATCAATGCGGGCTTTCTTGCTGAGACTTACGCAAAGTGAGAGAAGGCTGATGTGCGGCTAGTGACACATATTAAAGGTATAGAATATGTAAGGCGTACACTGTGTGGGGTATTGCCTTAAGTGATGGAATGTCAGGTTTTATCAGCAAATGCAGGACGCTTACGTCAGGAACTCTGGATACAATGTGGTTTCTCGTTGAATGCAGCATTATTTCAGGTCACCCAATTTGAGGGTAGGCCGCGCACAAACAGAAAGTGCCGACTTTGTTGCTTGTTTGGTTCTGAATGGGACGTACTGGGAGAAATATGTAAAGAACACAGCACCAACCTGATCCCAGAACACGCCAATATTTTTGAGACCTTCTCTCTTCAAGCACAGGCCCTTATGGGGCCATACTGGAACTATGTTTGGGATTACGTCATGCTAGTATACATTGCAGATCCCGCGATGACGAGGGAACACCTGGAACATTTAAGAGGGCTTGCCACTTTTTCCTGTCAACTTCTAGTCATGCGGTTGACTCATAACACATTACGCAATATCACGGGGGAAGCACTTTCAAGGTGGACTGATGAGATTGATATTGTGACATTGGCTCTGCGACGTACTGATGAAGGCCTCTTCTCGTGGATGCACCCTTACATTTGTGGCTCCGTACAGTGAGGATTTCACATATTATTAGTATTATTGTGAATGTTTTTGTACCTCTCCTCTCTTTTAATTATTCTCTATTATTTTGTGGACTTTCTGCATATTGATACATTTATTGTACTCCTTTAATTATTTCTGTTTTTTAAAGTTTTATAACACTGCCCCCTTACTGTATTATTAAGTGTCAGCTCTATGGGCGGACAGGCTAGAATCATGATGGATAGAGATCCCGTCCACTTATGAAAAGGATTCTTACAGGGTGGAATGTGGAAACAAGAAATTGATGAACGATCTAATATAACACATTGTAAATGGTATGCAACCTATATGGTACTATAAATGAAATTGAATTTTGATTAGTTTAAAGAAGGTGTATATATACACCTTCTTCATGTTTCTTTTTTCTCCATCCCCTCACTTCCCCGTTCGTTTTTTTCAGTTTTCTTTGCATCGTAATACAGACTGAGGAACAAGATAGATTTAGAAATCGGAAAATTGTAACACGAGCAGGGATGCAGGTTTTTGTATGGAGATCTGTTAATACTAAACATGTTCATTCATGAATGTTATTCAGATGATAATCACATGTCCTAACACATCTGAGATATTGGTACTCTATGCTGCACAACAAGTTATGTGGGCAAATGTTTTATCAAGTTACCCTCGAGTATAATATTGTATAATGCTTTTTAAACAGTTTTTAAACTTGAGGCCTTGTGGCGTTGGGTGTATAGATTATGGCACTAACGGTAGTGGTGGTGTCTGGCCTTGGAGGTTTTGTCATGTCCATTTTTTCATATTTATGCATATGTATTTATTATGTTACAGCCCTGAGGAAGTCCACATTTTGTGAACGAAATGCTTTGGCTGTTTGCTGTAATGTCTGGAGTGTCTTTCTTACACAAGCAAAAGAACAAAGATATGGAATATATCAAATCTTGATTTGAACAGCCATGGCCAGTGCAGGTAAGAGCGCTGAGGTGAAGGTGGGGGGGTGGGGTCATTGACAGATGACGAGGTAAAATAAAAAATGAAAATAAGCCACTTACTATGCATTTGCCGCATCGCCAAGTGCAAGGTAAGTGGTTTTATTTTTTTACATTTTATTTTACCTCATCTGCTGACTCACCCACAACCCACCCCACTGCTCTTACCTGCACCGGCCACAGATGGATTTGGACTGTCTTGTGTGGAAACCATTTGTTTGGTGCACCACTATTCCTGTTTTTGTTTTAAGATGTGACGATAAGGTTGCACCTCCGGGCAGGGGCTACCTATAGTGAGTGCACACTTCAAGGACTGAAGTCGAACAAACATGTGAATTTGGGACAAGGGAGAGTTGCAGCGTTTTCGGCTTGATGCTCTGGTGGTTCTTTTGTTAAACGTATCGTCGCCTGACCCTTTTAAATCTCAAATTTCTAAGATGTTTTGAAAAAGGATTTGCCCCTTCTCCCCTCACTGGTCAGTGGGCAGCATTTAAAGCTCTTAGGGTAAGAGCAGACTGTTCTAAAATATCACTCTAGTAGTCAGACTGCTAAAACGTTTTCGATTAAAGAAGCTAGTAATTCACAATCCAGTGCCTTCTTCTGACCTTCCTCTTGTTCTAGGGAGATCTTAAACAGCATCCTTTTGATCCCTTAGAACAAGTGGAAATGTCACGACTTTCTGCAAAAACAGTATTTTTAGTGGCGTTCACATCAGCCAAGCGGATCTGTGAGTTAAGTGCTTCGTTAGCTTCCTTTCTCTATTTGAGATTTTTTTCTGATTGAGTCGTTTTGAATTTGTTCCTAAAATTCTCTCTCACTTTCACTTGGCACAAAACATTGTCCTTCTTGTGTATGAAGACTCCGATTCAGAGGATCCATCATCCCTCATGTAAAAGAGCTATAACCATTTACCTTGACTGAATTAAAGAGTTTTTGTTATCTGCCTCACTCTTTGATTCCTACGGTTAAACTAATAGAGGTAAAAAAGCAACATCACAGACCCTCAGTACCTGCGTCGAGCAAGCCATTGCTCAAGGCTATAAATGATTGGGTGAAATGGTACCTTGGGTGGAGGTGGGTGGTGCCTCTCTCCAAGACATGTCAAGCAGCGACATGGACCTCACATCTTATGTTTATGAACAATATAGGATAGATGTGTCCAAAAGTAATTTTGGTACCTGTGTTTAAGTCAGCAATTACATAATTGTTGGTATTCCCATTTAATTATTTTTCCAGCATCTTGTTGTTTTGGCAATTTCTCACACTTGTTACATTCTCATCATATTAGGTCTGGGGCAAGGAGGATGCAGATGAGATTGCAATGGCTCAATTACTTACCAGTAGTCTTCATTACCCTGATTCACAGTCTCCCTCACACCAATCCACAACCCTACCTCCCTGTTGCACCTCCAATGAAGTATTTGTAACCTACATAAGGCGATGGAGTGGGCGGAGTGGAGTATTTATTGGGAGTATGGACATAGAAAAAATGTATACTTGAATGAATGAAAGAATTTATATAGCGCAGTGTCACAGCACTTTTTGACATCCAGAAGGGTATTGCACTGAAAAGTGTATTCCCTCCCCCCCCCCCATCATCACTAGGCTCAGAATAAAATATTTTTCAATTATTTTTTAAATTTTGCTTTATCTGAGATAAATCTCAAGTATTCAGGTAGGTTACTCAACAAACCTGCCACTTTAACAGTAAAAAAAGGAGCCTCCCCTCTGTTATTTCAGAAAACGGGGAACCACCATAAGACCCACAGAGCTAGAACGCAGAGACCTCCCCAGGCTATATGCCACAATACGTTCATTCAAATACATAGGTCCTCTATTGTGGAGAGCTTGGTGTGCTAAAATCAATGCTTTCTGCCCAATACATTGCCGGACTTGCAACTAATGGAGTCTGTTCCATAATGGTTTCGCCGAGGTACAATTTGGAATCTTAAAAAGAAGATGAATTGTCATGTCCTGCATAACCTATAACCGATGGATTAGATAATCTGGTAGACCAAGGTACAGGACGTTGGCATAATTCAGCCTAGTTTTTTTTTTGTTTTTTTTTAAGGGACCTTCGGTTTTACAGCATAGTGAAACTTCCTGTCAGAGGCCGAATCGTCTCATTATGTTAGGATAGGTACAAGGAGGACTACGAATTGTGGTAGGGAAAATTACAAGTAGGTAACTGAGCCATTTTCACCCAACTTGTGAGTGGGGATATAAATCAAGGCACTCACTTGGAAGGGTCCTTTAATTGTGACATGTGTCCGCACACTCCAATGGGTAATGCAGATACGGGCAGGAGGGTTGGGAAATAGGAGCCAACACCCATATGAGCATTCCAACTGGAAATGGACCGAAGAAATTTAGGAAAGAATAGTTGATGGTCTGTAGTTCTAATTCATAAGCAAAATCTGATTTTGTTAGCGTGCCTAGTTAATGACTAGGAAGGCAATTGTATTTAGCACAGTGTTTTTTGAGTAGGTTCGAATTTCGCATACTTTCTCGACTGGGCTACAAGATAGGCTCCTTATGGTTGCGAAATCAGCAAACATCGTCCTTACACATAATGATTTATTTTACCTATGATTTGTGAATGGGAGTCCTGTTTGTCTTGTTTTGTTTCTCCACCAGAGCGGTGCTCCACACACCTGAGCTGGTGCCAGGTGGGGTGATGCAACTTTCTCCTACCAAATAGGTAAGCGAGCTGTGTTTGGAATAATGGGATTAATTACCATATTCTTGAACATATTCTGTGCCAATGATACACTAGGGTTGATTAAGATGCTAATGATCAAACTATTTTATTCCTTGTGGTTTCCTGCGTTTCCGGTTTGGGCGAAATTTCCTCTCTAGCCCGATGCAGGAGACTGAGTAAGACCTGAAATATACAGGTGATATTTTTCTTAACTTTATGCAGTAGCTGTAATATCTAGGTCCTGAAGAAAGCAGTGGTGTATCTATAGTCACAGATGCTGAAACATGGTGGCCCTATTTGCATGCGGATATTTTGCTAAATCTGCTTTTCTTTCATTATTTTAATGTTGGGAGATTTGAGGGAAATCATTAAAATTGTTCACCCCCACTCAATCTCTACCCAATTTTATTACACTATATTATTTTCTTTCATCACACATTCAAGCACTGCAATTCAGTTACCCATAAGCATAAAAAGATTTTTTCGGCCACTCACCTCACAACCCCTTCATCTGTCTTGAGTAGTTTTGTCTGTCATAATAATTTCTAGTGACAGACTACATACTCTCTCCTGGGCATGGAGAGCCTAGATGATGAATAGGGCGGTACCGAATGGGAACTGATGGGCACTTATATCCAATTAAGGAATTGAGTATTGTTTATTGCACATTTTGCACTAATTACTTTCTTAGTCATACTCCAGGATACAGAGAGGAACCCTTACTCTTTCACTGACCTACAGACATCTTTTTGTTAACGACTGGAGACAACCATTCAGCCGCCTCCACTGTTTCAATAACGTTTTCATCCAACATTTGCTTGAGAATATCCTTATCATGAGCAGTAGCAGCCAAAGGGACTCTTCTAGCAACATGTTTTGACAGGTATAACATCTTTTCTTAAGCTTATCTTATGTTGAAATCCAAAGGCCTCCCGTAGGACCGTGCTGAAAACGTTTATCATGTCATTATAAAATACTTTGCACACTGTCATCATTAATACACATCATCTGTTGTTCAGCTATCGGATCTACTCTATTGTTAAGATCGTACTGGTGAAGCCACCCTAAAATGGCTGGACCTTCTGGGGAAACATAAACCTTCCCTTCGGTTGACCTGTTATGAAAAGCAATTGTTGCCTCCATATATCCCAGAACACCAATGTTGGCCCCTTGATAACCCTTCAAAATCACATTGGATGGGATCAACTGAGCACCTTTCCAGGAAGAGTTGCATAGTGATTTTGGAATGATAGTATAGAGTGATCCAGTATCCACCATTAGAGACATCTCCCCATTGATCAAGAAATCCGCATTGGTACGAATCCTGTTCCTATTCAAATCAGTGGAGGTGCTGCTTTCTCCCTTAAGCACCATGATCTTGACTTCATTGTTTTCCTCGTCCTCCACCAGTGCTACTTTCTTCCCTGTGGTTTTGCACATGCGGGCATAGTGCCCCTTCTTCCCACACTTAAGACACTCCTTACCTTTAGCAAAGCAATTCTTTGAATCGGCCCAATAAAAAGTACTGCCACACCTATGACACACGACTTGAGCTTTTTTTGTCTTACCAAAGTTAAACTTTTATCTGAGTTACGTTTTCCACTGGTGACACGACCTTTACTGTATTTACCACACACCACATTCACCTCCACCAACCCACTGAGAAGAGTAGCTACCTCCAGCCTTTATCTTGTTGGATGGTTTTCATTTCCTTCTTACATTTTTCAGACTCTTCTACCACCTTAGCAATAGTAATAGCTTCTTTTAAAGTGAGATTGCTAGCTGTGCAATAGTAATAGCTTCTTTTAAAGTGGGATTGCTAGCCACCCACAGCCTCTCCTGAGCTTTCTTGCTGTAACATTGAATGATTAGTGGATCTCTAATCATATCATCTTGCACAGGGCCAAATAACTCCCTCAACCTGGATACAAACTTATCAAAAGTTTCATTAATTTTTTGTGGTGGAGTAAAAAATGTGTGTCTTCGCATGACCACGTTCTCTTGCTTTGCAAATCTAATGCGTCATCTAATGATAGCATCCTTGTAACCATCATCTACCTCTTCTCCAGAAGCTGGGAGGTATTTAAATATACGTTGAACCTCGTTTCCTAAAGCACCTACCAATAATGCTTTTTTACGTACTGCAGAAAACTTTGTACCATCTAGCACCACCAAATAATTCTCAAAATAATCACACCAGTCCTCCCATTCCATGGATGGTTCCCCAGCAGACATAAAAAAAAGGAGGTGGTGCGGTTATAGTATTTGCAATATTCATGTTAAACAGAAAGGAAAATTACCAGTTATCAACTTTCAACAAGCAGATACAGTGTACATAACACAGAGTAAATAAATACAGGCTCTGGTGTGCGTATCACCGCTGTATTTACTCTCCAAATGACTTGTGACACGCTGTTTGTAAATGTAATTGGTGTGCATGTCACCGCTGCAGATCCACATAAATAAATGATTACAGGCTCTAGTGTGCGTATCACCGCTGCATACGCTCTCCAAATAACTTGTGGCACGCTGTTTGTAAATATAATGGTTGTGCGTGTCACCGCTGTAAAAAGACACAATGTCAACTTTGTGACATGCCGTGTATACCAAGAATATGGTGTGTTTGTCACCGCTATAGCAAACAATGGATTTTGCCACTAATACTGGCTGCCGTTGTTTTGAACATTAAGGCAGAGACCAGAGACGGTGTAGATGAGTGGATAAATGACAGCACAGAGAAGGGCAGCTGGGAATAAAGGCAAGAGTAACGATGCTGCAGACCCGGTAACAAGCCCTGCAACTTTAATTATTGCAGAGGCAAACTGGTAGTTACCGCCCCAAAGCAGTGTCCAATGAGCGCGCAGCAGCTTCACTTGAGGAGAAATTGATCCCGCCTCTGCTTACAACATAAGTATCGGAGTTAACGCGCAGGACGAGCACCGAAGCAGGTAAGAACTAAAAATCCCTTCACGCGCACATACATTTGTAATGTACCTTGTGCTGGTAGGGATGAACAAATTACCGCCAGTGTCAATACGAGTGAGGCACTATCGTAGAGGAGTACTCGATCCGCGTGGCACTGCACAGCATAGGTTCGTGATTTGGCAGGGGGATCCGCTTGGCTGTCTCCCTCAGTTCCAGGTCACCGCCCAACATTTGGTACATAAACGGAGAGGATTCCTTAGGTGCAATTAAATGTAGTTTTATTTCGAGAAACAGTGCGGACACCTGATCAGATGAGCCAGGGAAAATCGCCCACTTCCTACTGCCAAACACTACAACCTTGGGCCCGGAGCATGCAACAGAGCTACGTCCCATGCCACGAGCCCGGCAGCCAGAGGCAAGCTGTTCAAGAGCCACAATAAACATAGCAGGCGTCTACCCACTCTTCACAGGGTTGACGCCGTCCCCGCTAAGAAGTTGGGCTCCACAGAAATATGCTCAACTTGTCCCAGTGTAATTTTCAGACATCAGGACACGTTCAGCAGCGTCTGCTTTCGATTCCCAGTAGCAACGAGCAAGCAGCGAGGGAGCTTTTTTTCACCTCCAGCTGGGCATAAGTTATGGGGCCATCAGGCCTCCTTTTGTTTGAATATCCTGACTGGAACCTCACACCTAAATGTAAATGCCACGGAGGAGAAACAAAGGCAGACAGCTTGTTATCTCTTAACAAGTACTTAAGAAAGGCAGCTTTCGCCTTTGTCAAGGCCCTGTGTATAATAGATGCATGCACTCTAAGAATGTCAGGTGTGTTTGTCTGTCCGAGTATTTACACAAATAACAATTTCAATAGCACCATTTTATTTCTTTTATAGCGCTATGCTACCCAATGCAGGGTGTCAGAGCTCTTTACGTAACATACACATTAAACATTGGCAATAAACCATGTACATGTGTAAATCAATGTACAAGTTAAGTTACATGAGACAGTGAGGGTCACAAGATGTAGGTGTTACATGTACTTCATACCTCACTGTGGTCTTTTAGGAGGATTACAATTTATGAACTGCAGGTAACAAAAGGATCTCTGTGTTAAAAGCAACAACCTACTTTACTACCTACATAAAATAAAAATCTGACATCTTCGTGTTAGATAATGTGCTTTGCAGGAGACACATTTACCTTCTCTACTACTTTGATTGAAATCTGGAACTTAAAGTACAAATCTACAGCAAGTGCATGAACCACCAGAGTTATCTCACCATTATTACTGTGCCCCGAGATTTACTGGGCACCTTCACAGCAGATGCCTTAATCCAATCTAATGTAGACTTTGTGAACCAATTAAACATAACAGATCGACTACCCTGCTTCTCCTTGTTGCCAATTTCTTTGAGGCTGTGTTTAACCCCTTGCACGCTCATGACGAGCTGAGCTCGTCATGAGTTGCGCCGCTCGCATGCTCACGACGAGCTCAGCTCGTCATGTAACGCGGCTTTTTTAAAAAAGCCGCACAGCGCAAAAAAAGCCGCCGCCCGCATGCGGTTAAAATACATAAATGCATTAGTTGAGGGCCAGATTTTGTGACGGGATTGCGCTACTTTTGGCACAACCCCAACGTCAAATCTAATTGGTTAATTCTCATAATGCGCTTAAATGTACACATGATATACCTGATAAACTTATGTGTGAGGTCTTAATATCTGATGTCACTTCTTGCGATGTCACTTCCAGTGAGATCACTTCCTGTGATGTCATGTGTAATGTCGTGCATCGTGACATTATGCGCTGTGAAGGCACGTGTCATGATTTCACTTGCATACTGAAGTCCCCCCACTTCTTTTTTTTAGGACTTGTGCCCTTCGGATGCCTACTGGTCTTGGCAGAAGCCAAGACTGGAGCGCCACATTAGGCAAGGGATCACCTGGAGGGCAGACCTCGGCAACCCCCAAACCTCCTTTGTAGCCATCAATAGCAACTGTGTTGAGCTTGATAAACCCAATCACCCAGTCCGCACCTACTCAGCATTTTTTCCTCATTTTTTCCTCATCACCACTGCTCTCCTAGGTACACCCATCTCATACCCCCCTCGCACTCTCTCACGTCCCCAACATGGCCACCTCTCGAGTTAAGGATGGAATTAACCGCTACAAAATCATCTATCCTCCTGGCCAAACTAAAGCTTCAGTTAAACGATTGAAGCATAAGACTATTGAACGTTTCCCCAATTCCCTTTTTGTTGACCGATTTTACAATTGTCGTTCTGGGAGGCGCAAAAATGATTTCATTTTCTTCACTCACGACACCCCTTCTTGGTCCTCCAGCTTATTTAATTCCCTTAACGTCACCTCCTCCTCCTCTATCCCTCATGGGAAACAACTAAAGATTTCCCCCTCTGCGTATTTCAACGGCTCCCTCACCATCTCAATCTATAACAATGGTACTGTCTTGATCCAAGGCAAAGACACCTATCTCTCTCTCTTTGACCACCTCTTCCCCTCCCTACTCCCCTCCTCTGCGACCAGGTTTTCCCCTGACTCTCCATCTAACTCCACCCTTTACTCCCTTTCTCCTCCCCTGACCCCCCCTACACTCGGGAGGCTCAGGTCAGCCCTCTTCCCTCCCCCTCCCTTGTGCCCTCCTCTCCCTTTCCTCCCACTTCACAGTATGCCCCCCCCTTCGTCACGTCAGCCTTACCACTAGGCAATACGCTCCTCGTCCAATCTGCACCGTCCCGGTACCCCAATCTCATCTCGTCCCCCCCTTTTCCTTTCTGCTACTCCCTTTTTTAGTCCACCCCTCAGCCAACCTCCTCCCCCACGTAACTTTCCTTATGCTCCCCTCATTCCTCCCTCTCCCCCTCTTCTCTACCCCCTCCTCCCCTCACTTCTTTCCCCGATGTCTTCACAATCCCATTGCATCTCTCTCCTTCCCACCACTCCGCTAGCAATGCGGTGCTGCCCCCTTTACCCCCCCTGGTAACCCTTTCCATCTCCCCCCATCAGGTCCAGCAGAACCATTTCCTGTCGTCAACTTCCCCTTCTCCCAACCCCCCCCCCTCACTCTACAAGATACCGGTTCCCTCACATCCACCTCTCCTAGCCAACAGGACCTCTCCAACCACCTCCCCTCTTTTCCTCCCAAACCTCCTACACTCCTATGACACCTCACAGTCCTCCCCACTCCTTCTTCCCCACCGTCTTGTTCCGCACCCATCCCCCCTAAACATGTCCTAAATTCCTTTCCTTCGTGCAACGCCAAAGACAACTCTCCCTTCACCTCTGATCACCAACCCCCGCCCTCAACCTCTACCTTTCCCCACCTATGAACCCTATACCTCAACTCTCCTCCTGTCCTCCCACCTCTCCCTGCCTCCCACCATCTATACCACCCCCTCCTTTTGCCATCGAGACACCCAACCTTCCGTGCTCTGCCCTACTCTCTCTTGAAAATAAGCTATGCTCTCTTATCACCTCCATCTCCCAGCTTGTAGCTTCCATTTCACTTTTAAGATCTAAGATTTCAACTTTCCCATTCTCATCAACTCCTCTGGAAAACTCTCACCTTCCCACGAGATGCACCTCGCCCCCTCACACCATTATAGCCAAGCATAACCTGTCGTCTGCAAACATGGCTCACTCACACAAGCCCTTGAACGCCACCCTTCTTCAACCAGCATCTCCGAGTAACCCAATTACCTACTCTATTCCAACCATCTCCTCTGTTAGAACCAAGCATCCACCTAAACCCTCCCGTGCACCCCCATATAGGTATAATATCCCTATCACCCTTCTTAGCCCAAGTGCCCCCGTCACCAAAACAGTCTCGACAGAACTGCGATGCCTCCTCCACAACTGCAGATCTGCAATAAAACACAAACTCGAAATCTCTGATACCATCACCCTTCACAATATTGACCTGTTACTTCCTAACAGAGACCTGGTTCAACGATACCTCTCAATCTATGTTTGATCTCCTTCTACCCACAGGCTACTCTATTTTCAGGAATGACAGACCTATCAAAGTTGGGGGAGGTGTTGCAGTCATCTTTAGAGACTCCCTTCAACTCAAGGCTTTTCCCATCAGCGCCTTCCGCACTTTTGAATGTCTATCTCATGAGCTTCAACTACACCACCGCTCACCCCTTAGATTCCATGTCATATACCGCCCACCTGGCAGCGGCCCTTCGTTTATGGAGGAACTCACTGACTTCATCAGCGAACACTACGCACAAAGTGACAATCAGACCTTCGTGGGTTACTTCAATCTCCACTGGGGCTCCCTGCAAGACTCTTCCGCGCACTTGCTGGCCTCCTTCCTCTCTACAAACGATCGTACCCAACACTGCACAGAATCATCACACTCTAAGGGCTCAATCCTGGACCTTGTTATTTCTAAAGCAGGCATGCTTTCTATCGCTACCCCTATTCACTTAAACTGGTCTGACCACCTCCTCATTCCATTCTCTCTTCTCCTAGCACACTCTATTACTCTTAGCCAACCTAAGAGGGCTACCTCCTGGTTCCGTGACGCTAAAAATATTGACACTGTTTCCCTCTGTGAATCAGCTTTGCTGTCACTTCCAAGGCTTGACCCGAACCTAGATGTTGATGATCTCACCTCACAATGCCTCTCAGTCCTTGCAGTCGAAATCAATAGCGTCGCTCCTCTCCAAAGCAAAAAGAAAAGGCCCATTCCCTCAGCACCCTGGTTCAGCAAATCCCTATTTGAAGAAAGGAAGCACCTAAGACTCCTGGAGAAACAATGGAGGCATGCACCCTCCACCGATAATTTGGCCACGCTTCGTTCAGCAAGATCCAAGTACCACAAGCACATCTTCCTTGGGAAAGCATCACAATTCAGAACCCTCCTTGACTCAGCCAAAAATAGACCCAAAAACCTATTTGATCTCATCAAGAATTCTAACTACTCTCCCCCAACCTCCAAATTGGAGGATTCTACAAAGAAAGCTGCTGATTTCGCTGTGTTCTTTGATGAAAAAGTGAAATCACTTGTGGTTCAGGTCGCTCATCCTACCCCTCCAGAGGAGAGCAAATCACTAGCCATCTGGCAGAACTTCGACCCCATCTCTAAAGATGTCCTCCTCAAGTGCATCCTCGAAACAAAGCCCTCCAACCACTCGCTCGACCCCATCCCTAGTGCCATTGCCATTGACTTCTACACCCTTTCTCTTCCCTATTGGACCACTCTGGTCAACCTCTCCCTCTGTCAAGGCTCCCTTCCTGTTCCCTTCAAAACTGGGCAGGTCACCCCTCTGCTTAAAAAAAACTACTGCGGATGCGAATTACCTCAACAACTTCCGCCCCATCACTAACCTACCCTTTCTTGCGAAGATCACAGAAAGATGTGTTGCGAAACAACTCTCTCGTCATATCAAGGACAATGATCTTCTTGACAATTTTCAGTCCGGCTTCATCCAAAACTGCAGCACTGAAACTGCCCTGCTGCAAGTGATCGATGACGCACTGCGAATACTAGACTCGGGGGGGGTCTGGTCTTCTAATTCTCCTTGACCTTTTTGGCAGCCTTTGACACTTAATCACAACACCCTCCTCAACACTCTTCAACAGAGAATGGGCATGGAGGGGACTGTGCTTAAGTGGTTTGCTTCTTTCCTTTCTGATAGATCCCAAATGATCAAAATAGCAGACAGTCTTTCATCTCCTTTGGCGGTGGGTCAAGGTGTTCCCCAAGGCTCTATTCTTGCACCCACATTGTTCAATCTCTATTTGGAACCTCTGGGAAATCTCCTAAGTAAATCTGGGGTCAACTATCATCTCTACGCTGACGACACTCAAATCTACCTCAAGGTTGCCTCCACTCACGATCTCTCTGTCCTAGGCTCTACCCTCGACTCCATTCATAACTGGATGTCAACACATCAACTGATCCTGAACCCCTCCAAAACTGAATTCCTCCTCCTCTCCTCCTCACTTTCTCCTCCCCCGGTTCAATCATGGATGGACCAGATGAATCTGCTGAACAATAAACCCATCATTGTCGACAGCGCAAAATCCCTTGGTGTCATACTCGACACAAAACTTAATCTACTCTCCCACATTAATTCAATTGCAAAGTCTGCCCGATACCAACTGCGCCTTCTTTGGGGGATTCGTCGCTTCTTCCCGGAGCATGACCTTAAAACCCTGGTCCAATCGCTGGTCCGCTCCAGACTGGACTACTGCAATTCTCTTCTGACTGGCCTCCCCAAATCCCACCTATCCCCCCTTAAGTTTGTTCTACATTCAGCAGCTCGTTTCATTTATGGGGCCAAAAGAAGCGACCACATCACTCCCATGTTATCCTCCCTCCGCTGGCTTCCCATCGAGGCTAGAGCTATCTACAAGACTGCCTGCATCACCCACAAAGCCTTGCACTCCTCCTCTCGGCGCTACCTGGCGAATAAACTGAAACTCTCTGGAGGCTCTATACCATCACTAAATGCGGAAAATCTACTGCTTGAACCTCCCACTTTCAAGAAGGAAAGATCGATGGCCCAATCCTTTTCAGGCAGCGCAGTGAGAATCTGGAACTCACTTCTGCCTCAGCTCCGGACCACCACCTCCTCCCAGGCCTTCAAAACTGACCTCAAAGTTCTCCTCCTTCAAAGACACTTCCAAATGTAATCCATGCCCTCTCTGTTATCTGAAGGAAGCCCTTCAATTATTGAAAAATCTACTTTACATGACTATGGAAGTGTCTTCCCAGTGTGTTCCTGTGGTTTGCGAGTCTGCCATTTATTGCAGTATTATCCTTCTACCTGTGTTTGGTACTCATGTGTAACATGCACCTGTCACTTTCTCTTGTAAAACACTGTTTTCTACCTCTTACTTTTGTTTGTTTTCGATACCTGCACAAGTGCCACCAGTGCCTACGTAACGTTTGTTCTTGGCTTGAGTGTCCTCCATATATTGCAGGATTATACCTCTATGTTTATTTTGTACGCTTTTGTAACCTGCACACGTCACTTTTTCCTCCTGCAATGCACCGTTTGCTCTACCTCTTGTATTTTGTTGGCTCACGTTTGTCACTTTTGTAATGCACCGTTTGCTACCTCTTGTATTTTGTTGGCTCACGATTGTCACTTTTGTAATGCACCGTTTGCTACCTCTTGTATTTTGTTGGCACACGATTGTCATTTTTGCTTCATTTAATGTAACGTTTGCTTTTGTATTTTGCTCACCTGTAATCATGTTCTCATGTATCAGTTATGTTCCTATTGTGAAGCGCTCTGACACCTTCGGGTAAAGTCCGCGCTATATAAAAACGCATAAATTAAATACATTTCTCTGAGCCTCCTACCTGTGCCTGGATGCCCCGCACGCGCTCGTCGTGTAGCTTGGGGGCGCTACACATCTTGAAGACCAGCCAGGCCCGCAGGTAGTAGTAGACGTCGAAAATCACGGAGAGGGGCAGCAAGAAGAGGCAGACGAAGATCCATCGGTGATGCACGAGCACGTACTCCAGCCCGCGGGCGCGGAGCCACAGCAGGCAGAGCAGCAGCAAGACGCCCAGATACACAGCCGTGTCCATGCTTTCGAGGACTGAGCGGATCGGTATCTTCACACACGCGGCAAGGTCGCTAACTCGCCGGTCTCTGATCCCTGTGCAACGTGAAAGCCCACTGACACACCCCACGCTCTACCTGCACCGCGAGGTCCCACCATCAACGCCGCAAGGAACCCAATCACCGTTGGCCGAGGAGACTGACGTTCTCATTCCCCTCTTCTTATTGGTCTCAGCTGCTGCCATCAAGTGACACCAGGGTGGCATGGCACCTTAAACTGTCCAATCGATTCGTTCGAGAGGCTCGGACCACGCACTTAGAGAAAGCGATTGGAGAGGTTCCAACCATCTCAGGAGGGGCGGGCTCTCAGCTGACAGGTCGATGGGCGGGTGACGGTGCTTTCCTCGTGGTCTGTTGTTGACATTTTCAGAAGTGGTGATTATCAGTTCAGAGCTTCAGACTGCATCTATTCAGGCCAGTCTCGCGGAACACTTTTCTTAGCAAGTAAGTTTAAAAGTGCCTCACAAGTAAGTTTAAAAGTGCCTCACAGGTGAAACCGTTTTAAGACCCTGGCGGCTAGGAACTCCTTAAACTGTGCTAAGAAAATGAATACCTGTCTTTAAAAATGAGGGCAAGTAAATTATTATATTTGCCTCTGAGTTCTACATTTGGCACCAGAAACACTGAACATTTTTGTATCCTCCAACACGCGAGTACCCACCGTAGATGCAATTACAATGTTGCATGTGCCCATATAAATTAAAGTGATAGCAATATCGGTTACTTTTATATATTCTTTAAAAGGGGGGACCCAGGGAGAGCCAGGCGCGAGCCGGTCTCTTCCTGGGTAGGTTCGCGCGAGGATCATGAACCAGGTGGGGTTGATTAGCGGAAGGGATAAAAGGGGAGGCAGGCTGGCGGTTAGGAACTGCGTGGCGGGAGGCGAGAAGGGAGGTTTTGTTTTGCGCTTGTGTTACCTTTGCTGGGTCATGGAGGAAGCGGCGGAGGTCAGGAGGGCTGTCCAAATCCTTTGTGCGGCAGGGCGTGAGGACTTGTTAATGCCGGGCGTCCCGGCGGAAGCGTGGGTCGGCATGGCCCGCCCCCCTCGCAAGGCTTCGGAGGGCGTCGCCAGGGCTGTGGAGGCGTGTTTGTCGCCGGGCCCGGAGGACGTAGAGGACGGCGAGGCGGCCATGCCGGCAGACGGGCCTGGGCTTGTTTTGCCCGCCGTGGATGCAGAGCCCCCGCCGTGTGACCCGGGCGCCCTCCAGCAGGTATGTGAGTTCCCAATTTTTGATGCTGGTGCACGTGGGGCGCCCGGGGGGAGGCGGGGGCGTTCTGTGGGCCGGCTGACCCCGCGCACAGGCGGTTTTGCATCTGGGAAGTCGGGGAAGCCGCAGGCGGGCCCCAAGCCCAAGCGTGGGCGCAGCCTGGAGCAGCATGTGCGCTTGCACGCCCCCCTCACTGCTGCGGTGCCCCTTGCCTCTTTGCCCTCGGTGCCGACTTTGTCCGATGGGGTCCCCCCATACTTGTGGCTCCAGGGGCAGTGTTATCTTCTCTCCCCTGCCACGCCGGGGCCTGTTCCTGCTCCCCTCCACAATGTTGGCCCTCCTCCTACGTTTGACGCTGCTGCCAGGCACCCCCGTTCCGCGCTGCCAACGCCCCCCCCCCCTGAGGCCCCGCCCCCGGCCCCCTCTGTGGTACCGGTGGGTGCTGGGCATAACATGCTGCCCCCCTCGGCCCCCATGGCTGCTGCAGCTGGTGCCCCTGGCTCCCGGCCCCCCCCCCCCCGCGTCCATGCCCCCGGGTGGTCAGGGTTTGCTGCGCAAGGGGGCGCCCCCGGCCCCTGGCCAGACACTGTTCCCGGTCCCCAGGGGTCGTCCGGGTGGTCTTATGGGTGGTCCTGAGGCTGGGTCGGTGGGTGTACATGGTCTGGCGTCGGGGGGTGAGTGCGGTTCCGCCGTGGGGGGCAATGTTTTTGGGGCAGTTTCCTTGTCTGGCTCGAGCGGCCACAGTTTTCACTCTGCGCCTTCGGCTGGGCGGCTGTTGGCTGTTTCTACGGGCCCGGGAACTGTCCACTCGGCTGTTTCCAGTGGTGGGCTTACAGGGGGGCTGTCTGGAGCGGACGGCTCTTCTACAGCTTTCAGTGCACATAGCTTTCACAACATCGACTGGCAGTGTTATGATGGGGGTATCGGTGATGGGGCTATGCCCAGTGGTAGTGATCACGTTGCATTTTCTGCTGAAGCTTTCTGTGGGAGTTTTCACGATGATGAGTTGGAAGAAGGGGAATTGAGAGATAAAGATGTTGGGCTTTTGGCAGCACGGGCCCAGGGGGGCGGGTTAGGGCAACCCACTGTTTCTCGTGTTTTGCAGGAGTCTCGAGCGGACCATGCAGGTGTACGAGGGGCAGTGTGGTCTGGACCTTCTCAGAGGGATCGTGGGGCTGTCGCACAGCAGTCGGAGCAGTTACCGAGAGGTAAGGATGGGTGGTGGTCTGTGTGGCAACCTAGGGAGAGTCTCCCTGTTAAGAGTACAAGATCTATTGGTACGGGTGATGGGGTTGTGGTTGAGCGAGTCGCTCTGGCACCGAGGCTTGAGCGGCCTGTAATGTCAAATGTTTCTAATGTGCAAGTTGCAAAAGAAGTTTCTACATCAGGGGTTGGCGGGGTGGCTGCCACACGGGTCACGGAGGATAGTATCCTACCGAAAAAGTTGCCTTATTCTGGGGTGGGGATGCCCTTGGGGTCCCATTTGTCCGAAAAAACAAAGAATCTGATATGGTCTGGGGCTTTTGTGGATGTTTTTCGACTTCTCCACAGGGATGTCCAGGCAAAAGAGGGGTCGAAGGAGGAGGAATTAGAATTGGCTCGGAGGCCTCGTGTTCCGAAGTCCATAGAGAACTGGACTTCGGCCTTTCTAATTTATGCCAGCGTTTATTGTCAACGTCATCCTGAGAAAGCAATAGACATGTTTAAATATGCAGATGTCATCCGCAAGGCTCACAGTTATTTTGGCGGCTTTGCTTGGTTGTCCTACGATGACGAATTCAGGGCGCGCATGAGCGCTTTCCCTGAGCGTTCGTGGGGTGAGGTTGACTCCGAGTTATGGTTGCAATGGATGGCATCGGCAAACCCACCTGCTACGACCCACACAGCTAGCGGGCAGCCTGTGTTTTATCGGCCCTTTTCAGCTCGCCCCGCTCAGTCTGGGGCGGGGGTTTGGGGCAGAGGTCAATCAGCCGCCTCTGGCACATGCTGGCATTTTAACAGGGGTTCCTGTAACAGACCTGCTTGCAGGTACAAACATGAGTGTTCGCAGTGTGGAGGGAAGCATGCCCTCACCCAGTGTTTTCCCGGCCAGCGATGGGGTGATCAGGGACGAGGTTCAGGGGGTAGGGGGCAGCAACAACAGTCTGTTTACAAGGGCCCCTACTCCTATTAGGCAGGAGGTTCTCGATCTCTGGCTGGTGGATTATCCAGATTTTGAGGCCGCTAAGATTTTGTCTTGGGTTTCGGATTGGGTATCAGGGACCCAGGGTGGGCAGGTGGTCGGATAATTTGAAGTCTGCGAAGGAGAGTCCACATGTGGTGCGGAAGAAACTGGATGCAGAGCTTGCGGCTGGTAGGATTGCTGGTCCTTTTGTGAATTGTCCCCTGCCTGACTTGATTGTATCACCCCTGGGCGTGGTGCCCAAGAAGGCGGAAGGGGAGTTTCGTCTTATCCATCACCTGTCCTGGCCCGAGGGTTCATCAATCAATGACTTTATTGATCCAGCTGACTCAACTGTCAATTATGCTTCGGTGGACGATGCCTTACGGCTCGTGCGCACGGCTGGTGTTGGGGCTTTGCTGGCGAAGAGCGACATTCAGTCGGCTTTCCGGCTATTGCCCATTCATCCTTGGGATTTCAGTCTGTTGGGAATGCATTTTGATGGTAGTTTCTACGTGGATCGGGTGTTGCCCATGGGCTGTTCAGTGTCATGCTCCCTTTTTGAAACTTTCAGTACCTTCCTACAGTGGCGATTCACTTTTGTTAGTGGCCACGTGTTGGTCTGTCATTACCTTGATGATTTTCTTTTCATTGGGGAAGGTCGCTCTGGGCAGTGTCAGTCGGCTTTGAACATCTTTCAGGCTCTAGCGGAGGAATTGGGTGTCCCCTTGGCGCCGGACAAGACAGAGGGTCCCTGTACGTCCCTGACTTTCTTGGGGATCGAAATTGATACTCTGTCTATGGTGGCGAGACTGCCTGTGGCTAAAGTGAAGGAAATGTCTGCTTTCATACATCTGGTGTTGGGGGAGCGGAAAGTTGTTTTGAAAACTGTTCAGAAGTTGTTGGGTTACCTCAATTTTGCTTGCCGGGTTGTTCGGGCGGGCAGGACGTTCTGCAGACGTCTGGGTCTGTCCATGTCCGGAGCAAGCCTTCCCCATCATAGGGTGCGCATTACCACCGCTGTGCGTGCCGATTTGACTGTCTGGCTTCGTTTTCTACAGGAGTTTAATGGCGTGTCCTTGTTTTTTGCGGATGAGGACATGGTGTGGCAAGTACAGTTGTTCACTGATGCGTCAGGGGCTCACGGATTCGGAATATTTTGGGAAGGTCGATGGTGCGCGGCCGGCTGGCCGGCGCACTGGAAGGATCAGGGTCGCAGCATTGCGTTTCTGGAGCTCTTCCCGCTGCTGGTTGCTTTGCACCTATGGGGGGATGAGTTTCAGAATCGCTCAGTCTTGTTTCACGTGGACAATTTGGCTGTAGTACACCTTGTCAATCACCAAAAGGCTCGCGATTTGCGGGTTTTGCGGCTCCTGCGCGCATTCATGCTGCGGTGTCTGCAACTAAATATTGTCTTTAAAGCACGGCATGTTCCTGGTACTTCTAATTGCATCGCTGACTCTTTGTCTCGCTTTCAGTGGTCCGAGTTCCGCAAGTTAGCTCCTGGGGCGGACCTGGAACCAACAGCGATCCCACAGTACGTATGGGACCTGGGGGATTGAGGGTTCACCACTTGGTGGAAAATTCTGTGGCTGAATCCACCAGGCGGGGTTATGTGAAAGCCTGGACTGAGTTTCTGCAGTTTGGTAAGGTTTCGATGGGGCCGTTCAGGGCTGGTTGGTCTGATGAACAATGCATCTTGCAGTTTGTTTTACATTTGGCGGACAAGGGCCTATCGCCCACTACCATTTCGGGCAAATTGGCTGGGGTTTCTTTTTATGGACAGCTTTGGTGGGGGAGGGATCCGGTTGGGGGGGTGTTGGTTCGTAAATTGTTGAAAGGTTTGGCCAGGCTCCGGGCTGGGGGTCAGCAGCTCCGGCAGCCAGTGACGTTTGAATTGCTCCAGTTGATGTTGCCGGAATTGGAGGTGTGTTGTCATGATGCTTTTGAGTGTGCCAAATTTCGTTTGTGTTTTGTTTGGTTGTTCTTTGGGGCATTTCGGGCATCAGAGTTGCTGGGGTTGCGGGGCAGGGTAGGTATGACCAGTAGTGAGGTGGTGTTGGAAAGTGACAGAGTGCGACTTTGGCTGCGGGCATCCAAAACCGACCAGATGGGGAGGGGTAAGTGGGTGTTCCTGGGTAGGAGTGGTGTCTCTGCATGTTGCCCGGTTGGGGAATGGGAAATGTTTGTGTCCTCTCCGCATTTTCTCCAGGGGTCCATATTTTGTCATGCGGATGGTAGTCCCTTAGTTGCATCTCAATTGTTGGCTGTATTACGCAAGGTTTTGTTGCGCTTGGGGAAGGACCCTGTTCAGTTTGGTACCCATTCCTTCAGAATTGGTGCGGCGACGGAGGCCGCTCGGTTGGGGTGGGACTGGTCCCAGATCCGACGCATTGGTCGTTGGCGTTCCAAGTGCTGTGAAAAGTATGTGAGGAAATAGTGCATTTTGGCTTGTCTAACATTTCTTTTTCTCCTAGGTCCTTGGCCATCAGTCGCCGGATGCAAACGGAGGGTGTGGATACTGGGGCACTCTTTTGTTAAACGAGCAGCTTTAGCCGCTGCCAGTCAGCTCTGTGGGAGATCACTTGGTTTGAACAGTATGACACACGAAGTCTCCTGGCATGGCACAGGGGGAATGCGCTGGGGTGGGCTTTTTCCCGCCTTGGCTGCTTTGGTTTCACAGTGTTTGGGGGGCCCTCCGGATCTCCTGGTGCTACATTTGGGAGAGAATGACTTGGTTTCTCTCTCTGGGTTGACTTTGTTGAAACTAATGAAGCAGGACCTGGAAATCATCAGAACCACATGGGTGAGCACCATGATCATATGGACTGAGTTTGTGCCTCGTTTGCAATGGCGTGGGGCGAGGAACCATTCCGCCCTGGAAAAGGCTAGAAGGAAAATTAACAGGACAATGCGACCTTTTTGTCAACACTGGGGTATCTACAGTTTGGATCATTATCATTTAAAAGTCTCTGAACATCATTTATTTTGTGAGGACGGTGTGCATCTCTCAGCTTTGGGTATTTCTTTTTACCTTCTTGAACTCAGGGATTTGATTAGCAAGGTTCTTCAGGTACAGTTGTGGTGTGCTCCTTCCTTTCTTTTAGGTGGGGCAGGAAAACGCTAAAGGTTTTCCTGGGTGGCGGGTTTTTGGTAGTGGGGGTGGGCAGCCTGGAGCGGGTTGGCCATCCTGAAGGGTAGCGTTGGGTAGGCTAGGGGTAGTAGGCAGGAGTTTGTTCGGGGTTTTGGGATTTAGGTTTAGTAGGCTCACTGTAGAGTTGAATTATTTAAATAAATAAATAATGAATGTGTTCATGAATTTTATGATGCACCTGTCCTAAAATAAAGTGGCCTTTCTTGCTCCTAAAAGAAGGTGTGGACAATGATTTCTTGCGCGAGGGGGGACCCAGGGAGAGCCAGGCGCGAGCCGGTCTCTTCCTGGGTAGGTTCGCGCGAGGATCATGAACCAGGTGGGGTTGATTAGCGGAAGGGATAAAAGGGGAGGCAGGCTGGCGGTTAGGAACTGCGTGGCGGGAGGCGAGAAGGGAGGTTTTGTTTTGCCCCACCCACCCTCCCTCTTTTTTTATTTATTTCTGAGTTTTATCCTTTTATTTTGCGGTGCTCTAGGCGCTGTTTCGTTTCTTTAGGCTTGCCACTGTTAGGATGGGTGCCTTTGTTCTTTTGGAGGCGGGTTTTTGGTAGTGGGGGTGGGCAGCCTGGAGCGGGTTGGCCATCCTGAAGGGTAGCGTTGGGTAGGCTAGGGGTAGTAGGCAGGAGTTTGTTCGGGGTTTTGGGATTTAGGTTTAGTAGGCTCACTGTAGAGTTGAATTATTTAAATAAATAAATAATGAATGTGTTCATGAATTTTATGATGCACCTGTCCTAAAATAAAGTGGCCTTTCTTGCTCCTAAAAGAAGGTGTGGACAATGATTTCTTGCGCGAAATAGAGAATAGCCACGCAGAACTGAACGTTTTTAAATGCAGGTATAAGTGATAATAGATAGGAAACCCACGCATATAAAATGCATGCTTAACATAAAATTGTCATTTATACCACAACATGGATTTAAGGTTTACCTATCAGCAGATAGATAGCTTGTCCCTGGGCTACAGGAATGCATTTCAAACCCCTGTTTGGTACTTTGTCAATCCTTTAAGTACCAAACCCTTTCTGATGGTTCCTAAAGTAA